>NC_091018.1:17464801-18714801 GCF_041296385.1 Aphelocoma coerulescens
ATTACATGTTATCAGACTTAATCAGCAAAATACACTTGGTGCTGAAAAAGGCGTGAGCAGCTCTTTAGCTTCTTCTTCTCACCACTCCTGACTCTCACTTCCATATCAGAGTGTGCACATTCGTGCTGCTCCCAGCTTCAGTCAGGGAGCATGTCTTGCATGTCCTCCTGGTGGGGTCTGAGAGTTTGGGCAAGCTGGTCTCAGTATTTTTCAGCACTAAGAAAGCAGACCCTCCTCACTTGATGTTATCACTGCTCAGCAGACCCTCCTCACTCAGGCCTTCACTGATGAACTTGTGAGACAAATTTCCAGCTGCTCTATCCCTGCTTAGGCAGAGCATCCTGTTACACCTGGGAAATAGCCCTCAGGCAGTGGTCAGCATGTCCCTGCTTACACTGCCAATGCTCACCAGATCTCCTATTGAAATCTTTGTGATGTGGGCGTTTAATACCTCGTGGTGCCTTGGTGTGGCATAGTTTCAGGTGTGAAATCACAGAGTGGAGGGCAAGTGCAGGTTCTTCATCCATGAGTTCCCAGGGAGTGCCACGGGAATGGCCACGTCCCCCTCAAGCTGAGACCCACAGCTTGCCCCTTGAGTCACTCACAGACGAGGAGCTCTCCAGCTTCCTCCGTAGCAGATACAGGTACACAAAATAAACTCAGGTTCCTGCTGAGTCTTTTCCTGCTTCAAGTGATCATTTATGCTGCCTTGACTTTTTGGCCCTGCTGACTTCACCAGGCTTCCTGTTTCCCAGGTGCTTGAAGGGATTTATTACTTTTTTTATGGCTTTTGGAAGGCGTTTACCAAACTCTTTTGGCCGACCTCTTGGAGCTTTACCTTTAACCTGTCAGCATTTACCATCCATTCTGGTTTTCTCATTTAGATGCAGCTTCAGCAGTTTAGATGAATGTCTTCTCATTTTCAATAGCCTCTTTTCCTCTGCAGTCAAGCCTTGCTTTCCTCCCTTTTGCCTTTACAGTATCCTCCAGCCAGATGCTGCATGTCTGCTCTGATGTCCCAGTGGGTCTCTCTAAATCGGCTCAGAGCCTCCCACAAGTTTTTGTTACCCCTTTCAGTTTCTTCATAAAAACAGGTTCTCACTTTTGATATAGTTTCCTTTTTGAAATTAAATGCTTCTGCAATGGATATGTTGACTTCTATGGAGGTGCTGGCTCTGGAGATGAACTGGGGGCTGCCAGGGGCCAGCAGCTGCCGCCTGAGTGTGCAGCAGTGGGGGCTTCCTTAGGGAGGAGCAGAGCCCACTGCAGCCCTTCTGCTCCCTGGAATCATCTGTGTGTGACCAGGAGAGGGTAAAATCCTCCTGGCTGGGCTAGGAGAGGGTCTGGGCTCCCAGAGCCCCTCTGGAGCTATACCTGGGCAGCTGCTCTCAGGTCCCACTCTCACCCCATAACTCTCTGGAGCAGTGAGGGCTGGGACACCCCATTGTCATGCCTCTCTTTGGAGCTACTACAGTTTACTGCAGCAGACTCAGGTCCTTCGAGCCCAGAATGAGGGTGTTTGATGTCTCTTGTGGCAGTGTGCAGGTGGGAAGAGGGGAGATATCAGGGAGGGAGCTGGGGATAACAGAGCTGTAGTCATCAGCTTTAGAGCTTGTACACTCAGTGCCCTGTGCCCTCTCTGCCTGTCCCCCTGGGAAGGGAGCCCCTCCACAGGCCAGGGGTGCTGGGGAACAGCGGTGGGGAGGGAAAAGCCCATCAGTGTCAGGGCAGGCAGGCAGGGGCTGCCTGGTGCAGGAGGCTTTTCTGGGCAGAAGGGGCATGGGACCATGCCTGGGGCTGGCACAGCCTGGAGGAGAGCAGGATGGGGTGGGTTTTGGACTGATGCTGCTGAGCACAGTTTGATTTTAGTCCCTGTGAACTGTGTGGTGATTGCTCCATGGACATTCCCATGCCTTCCAGAGCCACTGCACGGTGAGCCAGGCACCCCGCTACACCTCTTGCCTTGCAGAGGGGATGTGGTGGGCAACACAGCCAGCACAGGGAGCCAGCAGAGCCCTCTCCCAGGGTGCCAGCCTCTCACAGAGGACTCAGACCCTGGGGACAGAGTGGGAGGTCACAAGTGCTGCACCCCACAGAGGCTGCTGTCAGGCATCAGGCTGCCTCCCAGTCCTGAGGATGTTTCTCCTGCTGTTTTGCAGATATCCACGAATTCTATGATTTCACGCTGCGCTCTGCACCCCTGCAATCTCCGAGCCTGGATGCACGTCATGGCACAGCCAGGCAGCAGCTTGGGGACAGCGAGCCCAGCTCCACAGTCACACCCAGAGAGCCCCAAAACCTACCTGAGGTAAGAGCCACCCTCATGGTGCTGCGGGGCCAGACCCTGCACACTCCTGCACTGAGAGGGATTCAAGGGGCACAGCAGGCTGCTGGCCACCACAGCCTGCCCAGCTCGCATCCAGGCTGTTCCCACACATTCTCTGTGATAGCTTGTCTCATTAATGAGGCAAGCTCTCTGGTTCACAAGTGTTAATTGAATTACTCGTAGTGCAGACAGCTCCAGCTCTGGCTCCTGCTCTGCAGTTGCAGCTGGATTAGTTGCTCCCGTCTGACGCTGTCTCCCATGGAGGCGTTTCAGCTCTCTGATCCAGCCACTTTTGATAAGTGAAGTAGGTTGAGTCTTTCAAGTTTCCAATTTCAGGATTTTTTCCCAGCTCCCAGATAACTTGTGTCTCTCTTATTTGCATTCTCTTAAATTTTCAACAGCCATCTAAAAGATACAGCACCAGGTGGAGAGGTAGGAATTGAGCAGTAGGGCCTCAGTTATCTCAAAGGCACCAAAGAAAATTGCCTCGTGTCTTTGCAGGCCTTCTTTCCATCCCCCACTCACTTCCCTGCCATGGGATGCTGTGGGATCTCCCTAATCTAGACACTCTTGTGCAGAAATGCAAAAATTCAAGGATTCTTCCTTTCAGTGAAATAACCCTATCAGATAAACACCATTTTCTGCCTCACAGATTGAACTGGCTCCCCATCATATACCTGGGGGGACTCCAGATTTGAGTGTCACACGGGGAAGATGGAGCTGAATGACATCATCTAAGGAAAAACAGGAATTTAAAGGAGTTTGGGGATCAAAAACAGAGGGACAAAACTGCCCCCAATCACTGCAAGAGATACGTGTCCCTCTGACTCAGGAACCACTTTAGTTCCATCTGTTCTTGACCTTCACATTGCCAGTCCCTCTAGTTAAAGTCAAACCTACAAATCTCGTATGTGGTTATGAACACATTCTTAGAGATGTTGTACGAGAGGCACTGGGATCCTGCTTTGGTTTTTTTGGGTGTCCTTGTAGCCTTGATCCACCCAACAGTGAACTCTGCTGGCAACAGCCACCAGTCTCTGTGGCCAGGCCAGTCTGTGAGTCCCCAAGGAGATGTGACATTCAATAAGGACATTTAAAAATCAGTGTGGAAACAAGCAGGGAAGCAACTGTGGGCCTTGCACAGCTGGTGTGAGCGGTGCCCCTGCTCCCTCCACTGTGCCCTGTCTGCAGGGGGGATGAAAAAACATCCAGTATCAGGGCTTGCTTGCACTGAACACAGCCCAAGCCACTGACACCATCAAATCCCTCCTCCTTTCTCCAAAAAAATGTGTTTGAGGTGCCTTGTGTGCTGAAACATGAAATGCAACCCCTCAGTGGAACATCCCCAGAGTCCCTGGCCAGCAAACACCCACCATCACCTGCAGTGGCCCTGCTGGCCCTGGGGCCAGTGCCAGGCAGGCTGACGTGAGAGATGGGATGCCCACCATCGCTGAAGACACTATTCCCCGTTGCGTGGGGGAAAGCTCATTTTGGCCCTTCCAGAAGCAGAGCCTGGAGGCAGCTGGCCTGCCCCTACCCACGTGTTCCCCCATGTCTCGTTTCAGGACTCCTCCCGGGACCGTGAGCAGAGGCTCCCCACGGGAGCTGGGGACAGTGCTCCGGGGACACCGCCGCGGCTGGTGAGGGTGACAGCACGGCGGACGGAGGCCCCGGCCAGCGTCTGCAGCCTGGTGCTCAGCTCTCACAGCACCCTGCCCCAGGTGAGCCTCCGTGCGCCCCACGCCACCTCCCGCCCTGCCAGCCCTGCCAGAGGCTGGCACTGAGGGGACAGCGCCGGGGCCGTGTGCCCTCAGCACTGCGGGGATGGCATTTGCCTCCCCTGGGGCTGGCAGTGTGTCCTCCTGGCTGCTCTGCTGATGCTCACACCAGGAAACCAGGCGGTCACCTGTGCCAGGGGCTGGATGGCACTGAAATCATCCCCTTGTGTTTAGCACTTGCCGTGGCCCCGTGTCAGCTCTCAGGGCTCAGAGGGGCAGGTGGATGTGGCGCAGGAATAAAGAGGCTGCGTGGAGCTGGAAATCCTCCCAGGCCCATCCCTCTCGCCCCCAGCGCTGGCACGCTCCCGCGTTGCAGATTTCCGTATTTTTTTTCTCCGAGCTCTTAAATGGCAGGTCTGTTCCTCGGCTTCCCGGGAGCTTTTCTCTGCTGTCTTATTTACTTGGAAACACCATTTATTTGGATGTTCATCGTAAAGCTCAGCTTCCACCTGGTGCAAGAAAATCGTTTGGGCTACACATTTGAGGGGAGTTTTAGGGATGAGTGAAGGGAAAAATGCACTTTTGGGAAGGATGAAGTGGCCAGGAAGAATGGAGCTCACCACAGATTTAAAATTATATGAAAACGTTGTTTTTCTTGGCAAAGTTTGAAATAATGCTTGTTTGCTAAGTCTAAGTCTTCTTCCAAAGTATTTTAAATACAAAAATTGCACTGCCTCTTTCCTGTCCTTTTTTTAAATGTTTCCCTTCTTTTTCTGGACTGCAATAAAATGGGTAACACCCCATTTTTTTCTCTTACTGTTTAATTTCTCCTTTTCCTCTCGTTTCTCTCTACATTTTCAATCATTCACCATATCTTTAGCAGTTTTTGAAGGGCGAGACAGTGGTTTTCTGAATATGACAAGAAGATGAGCTTGGCTGCCGATTTCCATTTGCCAGTGGGTGGGAACCACCACCACAGGGGAGTCACAGGGCAAAACCCATGGGGGGGGTGAGAGCCTGAGCAATTGGGAACAGATTCTGTTGTGATTTTAAGGGATTTTCTTCCTAACTGTTCCAGGCCATGACGTGCAGCAGCTCTTGCATCCAGCCCCAAACGTCTGGCTGAGTTGCAATGTCTCCTTTAGCAGCAGACACCTAGCTTTGATTTTAAAGCTTCATGCAATGAGGAATCTGCTCTGTCCCTGGCCTGATGATTATTTATCCTTCACATTAAAAATTTGTATTTTACTGTTAGCCTGGATTTCTCTTGCTTTAGCTCCCAGCATCAGGAAATTTTGCTGCCTTTGTTTGCTAGGATAGAGGACCTTGGCAATCAGAAATGTTCCCAACATGTAGGTATTTATAGATGCGTTTAAGTTCCCTCTTAACTTTCCCTTAGATAAACTAAACAGATTGGCTTCTTCACTCGCTCGCTGTTGAGGCAGGTTGTTCCAGACTTGAAATAATTCCTGTCATTCTTTTCAGCCCTCTTCTTTCCTAGCCTGTGTCGGCATGGGGCTGGTCCTCGGTGCCAGGTGCTGGTGCTTTTGGGGTCACCCATTTGCAGGGACTGCAGCTGCCAGCCCCGAGCAGGGGGTCACTGCCCTGAGAGGGAGGAACAATGGGGACCTGGGTGAGCAGACTGGGACTCTGGGAGGACTGTGCTCTGGCAGGGATCTTATCTGCAACCTCCTTCATCCCAGAGGATGGTCATTTCACAGCATGGCTGCAGGCAGAGCAGGGAGCTGGAGGTGGAGAGCTGTGAGGATGGTAGTGTTCAATGCCAGGCTTTGCCTTGCCCGTAGTCCTGCCTGAAACTTGGCTTTCTGCAAAAACCCAGCAGCTTTCCTGAAAACTGGAGCCAAGCAGTGCTGGAGAGCTGCAGGCTCGAGCAGAGCTCCTCTGCAGCAGCCCCTGTGCTGGGATGCAGAGTCCTTTGTCACAGTGGTGAGCCTTTTCCCAGGATGTCACCTTCACTGCTGAATACAGGCCTTGCCCTGACAGAGGGGAGCATTTCTAGCAGACCCCCATTGTCAGCGATTTGGACCATGAGACAGGATCAGATGCCTGGGGCAGCCTGTGCTGATGGACCACAACACACACCCTGTTTCTCATCCTTCACTCCTGCATGAAGGCACTGAGGACACCTCAGCTCCAGCCAGCATCACATCCCTTGTCGGTTCTCAACAGCCCCAGCATGCAGGACAGCACCTACACACCCAGCTCCTGCCCTGCTCCATGGGGACTTCTTGCTTTCCAGCCTTCAGTGTGTGCTTTTTTTGCCACAGGCATTTCCAAAGCAGGTTTCAAAAACTAACTGAGATGGCAAATTGCACTTGAAAGAACCAGGGAAGCTTTTATAAGTGATAGTTAATGCTAGGGCAGGGGAGCACAGGCTGCAGGGCAGAGCAGCTGCCACCCTGGTGCCATCAGCCCAGGAACAAGAGCTCTAGTGGACACCCTGCCACTGATAAAAGGCAAGAAGATGAGCTGGCTTTTCCTACCTGAAGTAAGTGCAATTCTCTTATTGCATCCATCAATGTAAATAAGTTTTCCGTTATCCTGGCTTTGTCCTCTCCCCTGCCCACAGCTCTCCACGGCATTGTTAACAGAGCAAAAGCTACCGTGACCTGCTTCAGCCAGGAAGATGCATGTCAAATATATTGCCTCTCCACACAAATGCTTCCAAGAACAGGAAATTTCTGCCTGCTGGTGAGGATATGGGTGTGCTCTGAATAGCCCTGCAGTGTGCAAATGGCTGCTACAAAGGAAGAGGTGCCGGTAAATACAGCAACAACATGTGCTTCCTGTTGAGGTTTAGTGGGCTGAAACCATCCCTCCGTGTGAAAGTGGATGTTCAGTCCTCAATGGGGCAAGAGCAAAGGGACTTGGCCAGATAAAATGCCCTGTTGAGGCTAACACAGGCACAATCCTGCCTGAGTGCTGGGGCTTGTGGGGTTTTATTTGCTGAATCCTTCATTCCAACCTTTTTCCGAGCCCTGTCGTTGCCTTAGCAGGTCTGCTCAGGGCTTTATGTGCATGTGCAGCGGGAAGACTCACGAGGATGCTCCTCCTGTGGCCGGTGTCACTCGCCTGTGCTCCCAGGCTGCCAAGGAGGCTGCTGCTCTCAGTAAACGCCGTTTTCATCCTCCACGCAGGGAGCAGCCAGCTGTAAAGATAAATGAAAAAGGAACAATGCCGCTGATGAGCGGAGCTGTGCGCCTGCGAGGAAGCGCTGCTCTTCCCCTGCCACCCCTCTCCTGCTTCCCAGCGCGGCTCTGCAGCCGCTCTGACTTCATCCCTGTCACCGCCCCAGTGCGGGGCCGCCCCTCCGCCTGCCCGTGCATCCCTCCCGTGGGCCAAGGCATCCCTCGCTGTGCTGCCCGACGCCAGCGCTACAGCCCTGTCCTTGCTCAGCCTGACAGCTGACACGGAGCAACAGCAGGTCCTGATATGATGGAGAGCACTAGCAAGGCTGCTTCAGAGGACAGGCATTCCATGCATGCTCTGGAATCACCGGTGAATAAGAAACCTCGCTGGCAGGGGTCACTGCTGCTCCGGCAGGCTCCGGGTGTGTGGGATGCCTCCGAGCGTGCCCGCAGCGTGAGAGGTGCAGTCTGTGCTTCAGCCCTGAGGCCAGAAATGTCCCGCTCCCCCTCCCTGTGTTCCAGGGAGGACACAGCTCTGGCAGAAACGCCCTGTCAGGGTGTTAGGAGCCCTGTCTGCTGCACCTGCTGCTGAAGATGCATCCGGCTGCCCCATAAGCCACGGCTCAAGTGCCAAACAGGTCCATGGAGCTCCCCGGGGCATTTGGCAGAGAAAGGCAAGCTGTGCCGCCAGCGTGGCGACCGGCTGTCTGCTTCTCCCGTCCTTCTCTCAAGTGTTTTTTCCTCTTTCCCGGTATGCCTTTGGCCAGAGAGAAGGGCGTGCCCGTGCTGTGCCCCTTTGCCTGGCAGGAGCAGCGGGACAGGATGAGATGGGCGGCAGATGCTGCAGCTGCAGAGATGCCGGCTGTGAACTCCCTGCTCCCCTGCCTTGGCTGCAGCCTTACCGCTCTCCATTTTCTCTGTGAGATACAGGAGAGGGGAAGCACCAAGGAGCTGTTTGCTGTTGCATGGGGCGTCAGGGAAATAGAGCAGATCTCTGTTGCAGGCAAATGTCTGACAAAGAATGCAGCCCCAGCAAGAAAAGCCCCCTGTCAGGTTGCTTGGTTGCACGCACCCTGCTGTCCTCACCACCCCATGCCCTCTCTGTGGGCTGACTGGGCAGGCAACTGAAGCCATTGCTGCAAGCCAGACTTTACCAGGCCACTGCTTTATCTCAACCTGAGCCCATCAGCATTGGCCCTGCAACCCCAAAATCCCAGGAAGTGACTGATGCTCAAGCAATGGGAGCACAGAAGCAACCAGCTCCTGGGGGAACTGACCCCTCCCCATTGCATCCCCCATGCAAGACTGAGGGCAAGCTTATTTTAGGAGAAGCAGAGAAGAAAAGCAGCAACCCACAGCCCAGAGGCCCAGAGGCTGCTGCCCAGGGTTACTTGAGCCACTTTGTGCCTAGAGGTCGCTTCAGGGCATTCAGATGTTCTCCAGCAATTTTGTGTTTTGACACTGCAGACACAGGCTCAAAAGCCGAAGTGCTGAACTCAAGAGGGTGTCTGTGTGTAGGAACACACGCAGATTGAACCACACATCAGCCCTGCACAGCGGGGACACCCAGCTGGGCAGCCGGCTGCCTGTGTCCCAGGCATGCTGCTGCTCAAAGGGGGGGTCAGCAAGGGCTGTGTCAGTAAGAGCTGTCACTGCAGTGGACATTTTGGGGTTGAATGGCCTCAGCTTTACTAGAGGCTCTTGCTGTTCCTGCTGCAGAGATGAACATGCTTAGACTTCAGTTCTCCCATCTCAATATCCAGCTTCAGCAAAGGATGAAGTCAGTAGAGCCACCAGGCTGTCAAACCAAAATCTCATGCATGGTCACCTATTCCTACTCTGCTTGGGGACTTTTTGTCTAAAACCAGCAGCTAAAGGAAGATCCTTGCAAACACAAAGGTGTTTCTGTCTGTGCAGCATAGGAAAATCTTGGTGGATGTGGTGTCTCCATTCACCCAAGTCATTGTCGTTGTTTTGATGGGGTGAGTGCATGCAGCACTCCCCATGTGGTGGTGGAAAGGGAACAGTGAGGGGAAAGCTCTGAGCAGTGTCCAACAGAGAGCCATGCTCCAGAGCCATCCAGACAGGCTTGGAGTCCATCCATCCTCCCTCCAGATCAATGCTTCAGCTTTGTTTGCCTCCATGTAGTGTCTGTGTCTGCCTGTCCCCAAGGGAGCATAGCTGCTGGAACAACTTGCACACTGACATTCATGCTGATGGGTTTCATGTGTAGCTCTGAAAGCAAGAACCAAGACCATTCACAGGCATCTCCAGCAGGATGGGGACTGATCAGGCTAGGCCCATCAGTGCCTTGGCCAGGAGCTCAGTGAGCCGCTGCAGTGTCCCTGCTGGGTCTCTGTCTGCTCTGCTCATCAAGTTTGCCAAATGTGCTGATGCAGGGTCCACACAGCAGCACCCAGGTTCCTCCTTTCCTGCTTTGTCTTGTCAGGTGATGAACCATATTCCTGCTGCAACCAAAGTGAAGCACTGGAGCCTGTCTCCTGTAGCACAGACCCACCAGGGGCTCTGGAAATGTGGAGCCTCCATGCCCAGAGCATAGGATGTGCCACCCTCTCCTCCACCCATCCACATTGCACTCCCCCTCACAGCCACCCCAGCACCTCAGGAGGGTGAGGACAAATCCCCCAGGTGCATTTCTTCAAAACAAATGAGCTCTCCTCACCATTTTTAAAGAAACAAACCAAGCTTGAAGGCAGATCCTGGCAGGCCAGCTGCTTTCTATCTGGAGTGCTGGAGCTGGGGGAACGTCACTGCATCTTAATGGCATCAGGCTGGACAGAGATCAGGATTCTGGTGGCAGAGGCAGTACTGGCACTGTTATAAATAGAGCAGCCACGATAACTGCTCATGAAGGTTTATGGTCTTTAGGATTTGGAGGATCAGTATCAAGCTACGCTGCGAGATGTATTATCCTTGGCAGCAGTAGGAGCTAGGGGAAGTACAGGGGGAGGACAGTAAATGAGCGTGGGTTTGGAAATCATCCCTCTTGTGAATCTAAGCGTGAGCCCTTGGAAAGGTGCTCTCTGCTGCGTGCTGGCTCCTCTTGCCTTGCTCTGCCTGCTCTGGGAGGGTTAAACCATGCGTGGCTGCAGCAGTGGCAACATTTCAAGCCAATCTCTGTCTGCCCTGTTGCAGGAAGCAAGGATTTGCCCCAGGGCAGCACCTGCCAGAGCCCTGCAGCCTGCAGGTACAAAGCACCTTGTAGGAGTCTCACTGGCATCGCATCTAAAAATTATTCCAAGTACTGAGGCTCAGGCAAAGGCCTCCTGCAGTCTGTGGCCTGGATAGCTGTAGGGGCTGGCACTGCTCAGGTACACTGATGTCTGTGCCCAGAGCACTGGCATGGAGACCATTCTGCCTGGCCAACATCGCTTCCCCAGCCTCACAACCAGCTTCCCACCTGCACGTGTCCAGGAAACATGGCAATGTCCTGCCAGGCTGTCCCCCCCTTTTAAGGGGTATTTTTAGACCAGATCATTTCACAGCCCGGGCTACAGCAGACTGAGGGAGGAGCTGTGGCACAGCAAGGAGGGGGCACTGCACTGCAGTGCAGGGGGAGGCCAGGCTGGACCTGGAGCTGGGTTTATTGCTGAAGCCAGGGGCAAGCTCTGCCCGCTGTTTCACGTGTCTATTGCAATCCCATTGTTGCACTTGTTCATTCCCTCTCCCGTGGCACGTACTGCACAGCGATTTCCCCTCCGTGCAGTGGTAGATTTTGCACAGCTAAGTCTCTCGGGGTGTTTCTGCAGGGAGATTTCATAAGCTTTAGGGCTCTGCTGCTGTGGGAGTGCTCCTGCATTCCTGATCTGGCCTAGAACAAGAGTAGGGTGATGAAACAGGTCTCCCAGCTGCCTGCTCCCCCTCACACCATGGCTTGGCAGCTCATGGCCTTTGGGGGAAACTCAGCCCAGCTGTGTGCTCTGGCCGATGTGGACGTCCAGTCCCTGCAACCTGACCATCCCATTTCCAAGCCCTGAAGTCAGGGTGAGGGAAACTGGCACACCACCTCTCAACACCATCCATCCTCCAAGGCTTGTGTTGCTAGCGTGTCCGTCTTGAGGAAGGCACGGGTGTGCATGTGCCTCAGGAACGGCTCCTCACCCCGCGGCTGGGACCCGCTTCGAAGGTCACCTCGGGGCTTCCGAACGGGCCGTGTGGGGACGGGCGGGTGGCGGCAGTGCGCCTTTAAGAGAGCGCCGTGCGCGGGCTGCGGCCCTGCGGCACGCGCGCTGATTGGCCGGGCGGGCGGCGCGCGCGGCGGGGGCGGGGACAGCCATTCACAAATTTCCGAGCAGATCTTCCTCCCTTAAAGGGGCAGGGCCGGGCCAGCCAGGCGCCCACCTCCCGTTCACCGCGGGGGCCCGTGGCTCCAAGGGACACCAGCATTCGTTTTTCTCCCGGCGGCTGGGCAGGTTTCCCTGCCGGGAAGTGTGTTCTGGGGCAGCACTGCCCGGATGAGGCACCAGCATCCCTGTGAGTCACTGGCTGTGGGCGGTGGGAGTTGCAGAATTGGCTTTGCTCCATCTGGAAGGGGCAGATTGGAGCAGGGCTGGCCAGGGGAAAGAGAGAATGCGGGGACCCCACAGGGTTCCCCTTCTAGTTCCCCAAGCAGGGTGGGAAAAATCGAGGAGGGACATCTCTGGGCCCTGGATGTGCGGAAAGGTCCCTCTGGGCAGGTCTGTGCTAGATCTGGACAGAGCAGTGCTGAGCCCTTGCCTCCTTTCAGAGCCACACGTTGAGCCACTCTGAGGAGGGTACCTGTGCCTACAGGGATGGGTCCTGGTGAGGAACCCCTGAGAGTCACCCTATGGGGCTTTGTGGCCCCAAGGTCGTTTCAGCTTAGGCAGAGCCGGCCAGTAGATCTCCACAGGCTTGTACAGGCCAAGCAGGGTGTGTTTGGCTCCCTCTAAGACTCAAGTATGTAAGAACACCCATCTTGGGTCTAGTAAAGGATGCGGGGAAACAGGATTTCTGGTGGTGTCACACTAGGCACAAGGCAGACATCAAGGTACAGGACCAAAACCACAGGAACTGATTCTCTTAAAGACAATGAGATTTCTTGTTGTGACCCTGGTGTGGAGTGGTGAAGCTATGCCCTGGTCACACTGTCAAACCTTCCCTCTGCTCCATCATTTTCTAAAGGAAATGAGGCACACAGAAGGAGTGGGCACCCACAGACCACGGGACCCATCAGTGCTGTAATTGCCGTGCCCATGCAGCGGCAAAGCTCCCCCCTGCCGTGGAGGGAGGTGCACCAAGGCAGCCCACGGCCAGCCCATGCTTCAAGTGCTCCAACACAAGGCAGGAGCATCCCTGCCAGGTGATGGGGAGAGCAGCTGTGGGCATTGTGAGGCTGTCAGCAATTCCATAAAGCCTGCTGCATTTGATTGCTATTAAATAACACCTCCAGGCTCTCCTTTATAGGCAGGGAGCCTGAGCCCTGCTCAAGGACCTTCTTCAGGTCTCCATCGCTCCTCTCCCCACCCCCAGCACAGCCATGGAAGACATTTAGTTATCCCTGATGTGAGTGCAGAAACCAGCCAATGGTGTCTGCTGAAGACTCTCGTGCCATTGCTGCCACAAGCGAGGATACAGCAACTGGGCGATGTATCCGGGATCATTAATAGAATAAAAATGGTTTTGCCCTGGAGGAGAATAATTTGTTGGGCGTCTGCACTGAGAGTGCTGAGAGCTATTGGTCCCTTGGTATGCCTGGTTATTATTACCCCAGCTGCACATTTCCCGGTGTGAATTGCTGCTGGTGGCAGGAAGGAACAGCCATGGAATGAGATGTTTCTTATCCTGCCCCTTCCCACTCACCTGTGACTGCACAAACCCTCCAGTGCTCACAGGAACCTCCAGCCCAATATGCCCCAGTAGCTGTGCTCTACAGAGCACCTCTTCAAGTTCCAATTGACAAGCTCCAGACCCAGCAAAAGGCAAATCCCTGCAGGGCGGGGTCTGTGGTAGTGCTAAGGAACTGACTGAC
This sequence comes from Aphelocoma coerulescens, assembly GCF_041296385.1. NCBI lineage: Eukaryota > Metazoa > Chordata > Aves > Passeriformes > Corvidae > Aphelocoma > Aphelocoma coerulescens. The sequence goes on from NC_091018.1 coordinate 17,478,005, forward strand.
AGACTGAGCCAAGTTCACTTGGTTCCTTTCTTTGCTGCTCACCTCCTCCTAGCCTGCCCGCCCAGATATATTTCCCTGCTGCCTCCCCGGGCTGCATGTGCTGCGTGTCTTTTTGCAGGTGATGGTGATGGAAAAAGGTACCTCCCCCATGCAGAACTGTCCTCCACGTCCTCCTGAGCGTTACAAAGATTCCCTGTCCGCACCCAGGCTCAGAGCTAACGTGTGGCTTCGGTTCCCCTGGCAGGATCCAGCTCCTCTTGGGTGATAGTCAAGCACTCACATGACTGCTGTTTCTGCAAGGAACCGGCTGCCTTCAGCCTGCCCCATCTTCTCATCCACTGCTCCTAGAAGGGCTGTAGGTACAACAAACCCGCAGTGCCTGGTCCCTCACACTTGCCTTCCTCTTCCCGCAGGACTTCATGCGAGAGGAAGGAAGCGGCAGCAGGGGCTGAAATGCCGGTGACACCAGATAAAACCTAGCTCTGTGCCATCTTCGTGCCTTGTAAATAGCATCACCTCCGGGGATTTCTTGACACTTTGCTGAAATTAGCACCTGTAAAAAGAGCAGCTGCCAAAGCTGAATTTAAATAAGACGGGGAGAGTACCAGTAGGAAGAGGGTAGAGAATGAGAGAATTTCCTTGAATCACTTCCCTCCAACGAAGGCACCTGCCTGGAAATCAGCTCATATCTCCTTTAGCCCTGCTCAATGCTCACATCACTGCAGAAAGATGCTAACAGCGCCTGAAAATGCTGGGCACTGTGCCTGCCCTGCCAGGCACAGGCCTGGGCACCCCAGTGCAGGTGCCCACCTCGCTTGGTCTCCCAGTGGGGCCACCCCCAGTTGCCAAAATGCCACCACTCACTAAAACAAGCTGGAGAAGTACAGAATGTGGATGCCCCTGGCCAGCCAGCCCTGGCCTCCTCTTAGGCTTGATAAGGTACCCCAAGTCCTGTGCAGCATTAGGGAACGTTGCAAGCAGGCAGCAGCAACCACAGCTTAGTTTTGCCCTTTTAATTGGGGCTAGCAGGTGGCGCATGCAGTTCATGACAAATGATTAGGAATTAACTCTCGTGGCAGCTAAAATGGGAAATGTGGGGTTTGGGGAGGGGAGATGAAAGCAGGTAGGGAAGGGCTCTAAAAAGCTGCAGCAGCTGAGGCTCAAGACCCCTCTGTTTGCAGGTGGCGATGAGGCACTAACAGATAAGAGAGCTGGGGGAAGTGGAGTGGGGTGGAGGCTGTAATACTGCACTCCAGGCTGGCAGTGAGGGTGTTTCCCGTGTGGGGATGCCCATTGCATGAATGGCTGTGAAGGCTGCCAGAGACCAAGCATAGAGAGGACCAGACACCTTCTTTGTGGAGGATGTGCCAAAAAAAAAAAATGGGAGGAGAAAAAAAAATCAAAGGCTTCTCTTTATTGTTCACTCAGATCCTTATTAAAACATTTTTCCCTAACAGCTCTTGTCCTTTGCTTCTGCACTTCCTCCCTGAGTGAATGCCCATGTCCTTGCCTGCCCCCAGCCCAGGACAGAGCCAAAGGAGATGTGTCTGGAGCAGGGCAGGTGTGAGCAGCTGGGGTGACAGACTCTGCTTGTGCAGCTCCCTGGTGCTTTCCTCCCACTCAAGTCAGTCTCACCCAGACATGGGGCTCCTGACTGACCTTGGCCCAAAGATGGCTTTGGAGAAGGCCCGTGGCAGTGGAGAGGCCTCACTGGGTGGCCACTGCATGATCCCTGCAACCTAACCCTGTGATCCCAGGGTGGGAACTGCAGTGTGAAGGAGGTTTGCAGCTGGGATGGAGCAGTAATTAGTTATGGTTGTGTTACAGGTACTGAGTACATCTCAGTGATGAAGTGATCTCAGAGGTGCCGCAGAGTGGGTAGCCAAGATGGAATTCCTGTCCTTTTGCTCTCATGTGGGAGACACTGGCCACATGCCCTTTCTTACAAGGCTTTCTGCTCTACTTTGGTGCAGCAATCTCATCTCTGATTCAATCTGGCCCCAGTCCCTCCTGTCATTCCCATCTGATGGCACAAGGAGCAGTAGAAGATGTGGAGATGATCCTTACTTCTTAAAAGCTGAAAGTGTAAATACCTCTCTTAAAGCCAACATTGCCTGCTTTCCTGCCATGCACACAAACACGGTTTTTCATTGATTAATTCTGAACAAGCTTGCTTTGCGTGCAGGCATCCCATCCTGCCCTGCCCTAGTGACCTCCTGGGCACAGCTGCAATGTCCTGTGGCACTGAGCTCTGCAGGGTAGAAACACTTTCTTGTGTGCAGCCATTGGCTTCATCTCACTGCATCTCTCTGGGTCTTTGGGTCAGTGCCACAGTGCCCCTGGGTTCCGTAAGTGACCATCCATCAGCGAGAGCCCAGGGGAGCAGCAGCAGGGTGAGCCTCACCTGTGGAGCTGTTTCCAAGGGCTCAGCAGCAGTGCTGTGCTCGGCTGCTCGAGGCCACCATGGTGAGGACAGCTGCTCTAGACTTGCTTGTCCAGGAACATAATGACTGTCCTAAGCTTGCAGCTGGGAAATCTCATGGTCTGAGCCACTCCACCACTCCGTGGCATTAAGCCACCGTGTGATGGAGGTAACCTGAGCAGCCTGGAGACAGTGAAGTGCAGGCAGTGCTGGAGAGGACAGGTTCTGCACCGTGCAGTGGGGAATGTGGTGCTTGGGGGCAACGCCGATCCTGATTATGGGGTGTCCTCTGCCCCCTCCCCTTCACCCAGAAGCAACAATTTCACTTGATTGCTTGGGAGCAAACTCTGCAGGAGCACTTCTGTCTGCAAAGGTGAAGTGCAGAAGTAATTTTGTATTGCAGTTTAAAGAGCTAAAGGAACAAGGAGTGGGCAGGGGCATTTTATCTGACCAGGCATCATGCACTTCCTCTTCCCACAGCCCTGCTCGTGCCCAGGGCCATGTTACACCAGCTGCAGGAGGCTGGGAGGAGCCTTGCAGACCTTGGAACCTGAACTGGGGTGTTGCACCACCATATCTTGTGGCTCAGCTTGTGGCCCCCTCCTGCTTCTGTGTTTTAGCCATGTCCTGTGGGAGCCCTGTGCACATTTCATTGCTCTTCTACATATTTATGTACCATTTCTTTAAATAGTTTTTCGCCCACCCTAGTGTTCTTTACAACCTTTAAGCATTAGGAGGCCGAGTTCAGGTTCTAAATGGTCAGATGTGGGATTTTGTAATGGGTTTTCTCTTTCCCCATCAGTTTGTCTGGATGACTCTTCTGAGCTCCTTCCCGTCCTGCACTTCTGTGCAAGAGGTGAAGGACTGCCTGAGCTGCACTGGGAGCAGCACCCCTGCCCTGCTGCACCAGCAGGCATTTGTGCTCTGTTTTTGCCATCCCCTGATGGCAGTAGGTGGAAGGCCCAGCAAAGGCCCTTGGGGTTTCTACACCCCCAATGCACCTGTGGCTTATGGGGCAGTGGCAGCATCCCCAGCCCGCTGTTTTGGATGGAGCACATGTGGTAACATTTCCAAAAAGGCAAGGTGAGAACTGATACAGAGATGCAACAGAGGTGCTGCTGCCAGTCTAGCAACCAGTTCAGATCTGGAAAAATTATTTCATACTCCAGCGCGGACCACAGCTGAAGCGAAGTGAACCCCTCTTGGCCTCAATCACAAAGCTGGCAGGGCTGCCACGGCCGCGCTGGGGCTGGAGGAACGGCGCTGCACAAGGGCTGCCCGGAGCGCCGGGAGACGGGCTGAGGGCAGCCGCAAGGTGATGCGTGAGGCAGCGCAGGATTTCTGCTCCGTCTGGGTGCCGCCTGCGCGGGGGGCAGCGGGGGCGGCGCGGCCGGGGACTGCCCGGTGCGGTGCGGATGGGAGCGGGGATGGGAGCGGGGATGGGAGCGGCGCCCCCGCCGCCGGGGCGGGGCGCGGAGGCTCCGCCGGCGCGGATTGGCCGCTGCGGGGGAGGGGGGGCTCCGCGCCGCCGCAGGTGCCGCGGTCCCGCACCGAGCCGAGCCGGACTGGGCTGAGCCGGACCGGGCTGAGCGTGTCCGAGCTGCTGCCCCGGGACTGAGTGGCGTTGCGGACGATGCCGCGGCGCGCCCCCGCGGAGATCACCGCGCTGTAACACCATCCCCCTCCCTTCCTCCTCTTCCTCCTCCTCCTCCTCCTCCTCCCACGGGGCCGGGGGCGCCGAGCGGGCGAAGAGGCGGCAGGCGCGCCTTGCGTGGGGCGGGGGCCGCTGCCGCCCCCTGAGCATCCCTCCCTCCTTCCCTCCCTCCGCCCCTCCGCGCCGCCTCCCTCCCTCCCTCCCTGCCGGCTCTATGGTGTGAGGGCAGCGATGCACAAGCACCACCACTGCTGCAAGTGCCCCGAGTGCTACGAGGTAACGCGGATGGCGGCCCTGCGGCGCATGGACCCCCCCTCCTACGGCGAGTGGCAGCACGAGCAGTACGGCTACGGCGGCTACGGCTCGCAGACCCTGCCCGCACCCGGGGGGGCCGCGCCCGCCGCCCGCGGCAAGGCCAAGCTGGGGCCCCCCGCCCGCGACCCCGCCGCGCTGAAGCCGCCGCCGCCGGCGCCGGGGAAGAGCGCGGCCAAGGTGAACGGGAGCGGCCCGGGCTGGTGGCCCGAGTGCACGTGTTCGAGCCGCGACTGGTACGAGCAGGTACGGGCCAGCCCCGGGCAGCGGCTCCCCGGTGCGGGACGCGACGGGGCGGGCGGCTGCCGGGGTAGCCCAGGGTTCGTGGCGGGTTTCTGGCACGGTGCAGCATCACTCCGGGGGCGTCGCGGGCAGCCGGGGTGGATGCTGGCGCTGCTGGGGCTCGATGCCGGCGTTGTTGCGGTTGGCCGTCGTCGTCACTCGGGTTGGCCGTCGGAGTCGGTCGGGTTGGCGTTGCCGTTGTTCGGGCTGGATGCTTCGGTCCTGCCCAGCGTCGGAGCTCAGCGTTGGAGCAGCCTTCCCAGGGCCGAACGGGGCCAAATGGATCTTGCTTGGCACAAGGTGGTCGTCGGGCGTGATGTATTTTGGACGCCACACCTGAGGTGCTCGCTGCTTACGATGCCGTTGCCTGAAGCCCTGGCAGCATCAAGGGCATCCCGTCATCCTGTGTTTAGCAGGCATGGTGCGTGCTGCCCGCTGGGCAGCCTCGTGGGTTCGCGGTGTTGCTTGCCAGCGCTCCCAAACTGTCACCCACTCTCCATTGAGTTGTGGTTTCCTTGCTCTGCTGCTACGTCCCTGCTCCCCGAGATTATTACGTAACCCTGCTCTGGTCGCTGGCGTGCTGTGTGCATTCTGCCCCATTTCACTGCCTCCATTTCTTCCCACACACATTCATTTTATTAGTGTTCTCCTGGACCCATTCTCGGGCTGTGTCTCTCTCCCCTAAATGGAGAGACCAGTCTTGTTTTGAACCCACAAGCCAGCTTAGAAAATGGTTGGATCTGTTTGCAAAGCATTAAAATGGAGGCTAGACCCTGCCTGAAAAACAATTTACCCTGCTTGGGAGAAAGGCATTTCAGTTTGCTTCTTCTGCTTCTTTCATTCATTATCTTCAAACCTCACATGATTTCTTATTGATCCTTCTAATTATTATTTCAAGATGCTATAGCAGGCAGACACACGGGAATCAATGGGAATTCTCTCCTCCTCTGCTCTCAGCAAACACAACCCTCTTCTTCCCTTCCTCTATTTTTTCTTCATTACTGTCTCAGTCTGTAGCTCTGGTTGAAATAATTAGATTCATAGCTGATAGCTCAGATGATATTTACAGAAGGCACCAAAAACCCCAGCCACCTTCCTATGAGCCTGGTCCTGCTTTCTGTCTCTTTCTCTGCCACTCTTTGCATCAAAATCAGCCTCAGCTCTCTCTCGCCTGCTGATTCCTGGCAAGCATTCTTCCATCTTTCCTCCACTATCTCTTTCCTTCACTCCATCCAAAGCAGCAAGCTTGGGGAGCAGAAAATCGAAGCATGTTTGCTCCCTCCTTTCTCCTCCTGCTTGCATGAAAGCTCCGGCCCAGTATTCCTGGTAAGACGATTGCAAGCAGTGTGAGAAGGAAGTGGTGCCAGCTGCATTGCTGCCGTGGCAGGCTGGGCAGGGGAGCCTTTCATGTTTTTGCAATGGTGGAAGAGAAATCATTGTCTCTTTGTGGTGCTGCCATGGAGCTTGGGCTGCTCGGAAAGTCGTCCGCGTTGGGAATCTCTGCTCTGCCTTTGCCTTTCTGAACGTGAAAAAAAAAAAAAAGAAAGAAAATCAAAAGCTCCTCGCAGCATTGCAAGCAACAGAGGATGCCTGTGTTTGAGGCTATGTGGGCATAGCGGGGTCTGCATGTAGAATATGACGTGTGTGCTATGTGCAGTGCCTGTATCCGAGCAGGCAGCGTTGCTCCCTGGTGTGGAGCAAATGTATGCCGTGAGTAAAGCTTTGCAGCAAATACCTCGGCAACGCTATCCTCCTGATCCAAGGGTGCAAAGTGCCTGAGCCCTGAGGAATCCATGTTCTTCCCAGTCCAGTGGTGGGCAGAGGGACAAAAGGTGGTAATGTGGAAACATATAGGCATGGCTTGTGCTCAGGCAAGCAGGTCCGTCCAGTTGGCTCTGGGAGGCTGGGAGATGTTGGGCTCTGGGTAGATTTGGCTGGATGTTGCAGATGCAAAGCAGTTTCCTTCACAGGCTGCCTCCGTGTCCAGGAGAGCCTTGGCTGGAGGCAGGGCTGCCATTTTTCAGAGCTGCCCCTTTAAATGAGCTCACTGTCCCTGAAAGCACTTCCAGCAGCTGAGGTGGGAAGGGGTGCACAGGCCAGGAGACTTTCCCGGGTAAGCAGGGATCTGTTAACCTCCTGGGGAGCTTCACCACCTCTCATTTAAGCCTTTTTTCTCCCCTTGCTTCTTCACTCAAGCAGAGAAGCGTGTGCTAGTTCTCTGCCACCAGAAACGTGCTCACAGTTGCATATGGTGGTGTATGTTCTCTGACATCATGGCATACTCACATACTCTGTGTGCAGCTCCACGGCATGTGAGACGTGCCCACACGTCCTGCCCAACACACGGCACGGTCCCAACGTCAACCTGCACCTCCTCCCACTCCAGCCCCCGTCTGTTCTCTCCTCCTGCCTCTCCCCTTCTCTAGGACACATTTTAGCTTGCTCAGGCAGTGCCAGTAACTGAGAACCCCTAATCCTCACCGGAGGGAGGGAGGAAATCTCTGAGCTCTAGGTATCTCATATCTTTTTTGCTTTGCTTTTCTTCTCCCCTCTGAGATCTCTTCCATTTATTTTCCCTTATCTATCCATGTTCCCTGTTCATTAGTTCCCGGTCCCTGCACTTGATGTCATTGCTGTCCTCCATTGTTTCCATCACCATCCCTCCTGTTGGCCTTGTGCCCTCCTTGTCCCCCTTTGCTTGCTGGTGGGGGACTCAGTTCCTCCCCTGCCAGACTGGGGTGACAGGAGGACTCCTGGCTTTGAGGGAGGAACGGCAGTGTGATCCAGGGAAGCATCCCTGATGTGCAGCACTAGAGGAGCAGACTGCTCAAACCCCTCCTCTCCCCTGCACAGTGACGCCCACGGCCTCTCAGGAGAGGGGTGCTCAGCTGCCTGGCCATGCCCAAGCCCCTTCCCCGGCACTGCTCCAAGAGCTGAGGGGCCAGAAGTAGCACCTTTCCCTTCCACAGGGAATGTCCAGCCCTGAGTCTTAGTTCACTCTAAGGACCCTAGTGCCAGGCACAGTGACCAGAGAGAGGCCCCCCCATGAGGGTCCCAAGGGTCTCACCAGCATTTTCATGTGGGGCATGGGCTGGGGAAGGGGCCTCACAGTTCCCTGGCATGTGGTGAGGAAGTGCCCAGGGCTGCCCCAGGTTTGCTGGCCCTGCTTGGCCAGGAATGCAAAGTCCTGCTGCCTCCCTTTCTGTGGTCCCTTTCTCCCCCTTGGGGTGGTCACAAGGATGCAGAGGGGAGTTGGAACAGCATTGCAAAGAGTCCTTGACCACGTGCAAATACCCAGAGCATGCCAGACTTGTGTGGCCTCCACCTCTGGCAGAGGTGTTTCATGGCCAGGCAGGTGGAGGAGTGGGACAGATCTTCCCTGCCCACCATCAGCCATGAGTGTTTCACTGATTTTCAGGGGTGGTTTTCAATGCACAAACGTTGCTTGTTGAGTTCCTCCCATGCCCTGGGCAGTTAACTGCAGTAGGTAGGCGCAGAACAGCACATCTTGGCCGAAGCACCAGCCTTTGCTGAGCCTGCAGATGATGTTGGACCTGGGGTTTCTGTCTCTTGGAGCATGGGTGGCAGGGGAGGAAAGAGCCTTGGAGAAACCGTGGGAGTTCAGACCAGGGTTTCTGAGTGATGAGCAGGTATGGCTGGAAGGAAGGAGGGAGAGCACCAAGGGGGCAGGCAGGAGGCCAGGTACAGGTTGCTTTGTGGGAAATGGCTGAAGCCCCAGATGTTCCCTGGGGAGGTGCGAGGGAGGGTGAGAGGAACAGGGTGCCGGGGACATGGAGGCAGTGGAGGTGGTGAGGTTGGCAGGGTGATGTTGCTATGGCTACTCCCGTGCTATTCATAGAAGAAATTAGCTAAATCTTTGCACTGAAACGTGGAGGAGGAGAGAGGAGGAAGGCGTTCTCCGTGTTTGGAGGGAAGGAGAGAAGCCAAAACAGGAAGGGGGTGAAGTTTTCCTTCTTTTCTCTGTGCCTGCACTGTGGAGGGGCATTTCAGGGAAGCACCACTGCCTGAGCTGCCCAGCGCTGGCAGGACGTGGAAGGATGCAGGCAAAGAGGAGCTGTCCCGTGGGAAAGCCCCCCCCGCAGAGCTTCCACGCAGAGCCCCACATGGCAGGATGAGTTCTGTATCGTGCCAGGAGCACAGGAGACATCCTTTTAATTAAAGACAGCCAATCTGTGAAAGGTATTTTTGGTAACCTAAATGTAGATGCAACTGTAGTGAAACTTGTCCTTTGCGTCTGTCTCCATTGCTGAGCACAGTGCTTGTCTGTTCCTGGCCCCATCCATTTGCTCAGCCCCTGCTCTGTGATCACTGCTGGGCCCCCTGTCCTCCCTCCACCTCCAGCATCTCTTCCAGCCTGTCCCCCTGCCAGCCGGAGTCCCAGAGAGTCTTCCCTCTCCCTCACTCCTCATCACACTTCACTCCCTCGTGAGAGTTTGAGTCCCCTTCCACAGACCTGTTTGTCACCTCCTCACTCATGATGTGTAAATCTGCGTGTCTGTTCCTAATATATCCCCCTCCATCTGATCTCACCTCTCAGCTTGTTTCTTGGGCATCTCCATCTGGTGATCCTGCCGTCATCACCCAGTTGAGTTGCTATAACCAGGTACTGAGCTGCTCTCCTTCCCCCAAGCCCAGCCTCACACCCAGCCTCACACCCACCCTCAGCCCCTTGCCCCGTGGACCTGGGAAGAAGCTGATTTTTCTGGTGGTTTTGATGTTCCTTTCCTGCCCCTCAGATGAAATCAAGGCCCAGATAATGCGTTTTAAAGTCATCCCCCTTCCCTGTGCCTCTCCTGGGAAAACCTTACCACACAGATGCTGAGTGAGCTGGTTCTCTTCACCCACCCTGGAGCATCCCATGTCCTGCTGTCACCCATACCCTGGACTGAGAAGGGTCAGATGTTCTCAGTGCTCCTTCACAAAATGTGTTGAATTCGTTTAGGAGTGGACATCTGAGGACATTTTCCTCCTTAGCTTATTTATTCACCTGTAAGACTCTCCCCCCTTTCTCTGGGCATATGAATCCCTTGGAAAGGGGCTGTACACTTGTGCTTGTTGGCTTTTCTGATTCATCCCTTTAATACAGTAAGGGATAACACTGGAATTAGAGAAGTGAGTTGAAGGACTGAGCTTAGCTCCTCTCCAGCTGGATTACCTGCCAGCCATCCCAGATGTGCACACTGCAGCCCTAGAGCTGCGCCTAGGTTTGGGGTCTTGAGCTGCTGGAGGAAGTCCTGGAGCAGCACAGGGAGAGGTGCTGGAGCTGGTGTCTGAACAGGCTGTGGTAGAGATGTGGCTGCTGCTCTAAAGGCAGCATCTGAAGCCACACAGGTGGGAGAGACCCCGTCAATGCAACATGTGGAAGAAGAGCAAAGTACCTGCCAAAATCAGGAGGATGTGCCCCTGTCACACTGCTGGAGGAGGAGAAGGAGGTGGAGAGCACGTTGGTGAGGCATGCAGGGCCAAGCACAGGCATGCTTCAGCAGGGGTGCGTGCGATGTGGAGGAAGTTGCTCCTCATGAAGAACCTGAGGGCAGCAGGAAGCCCATCAGCCTCCACTGTGACAGCACCTGCTGTCATCCCTGGTGGAGGGATGCCCCTGTGACTGTGCTTTCCACCAGCTCTTCCACCACGACTGGGACCTGCCTGAGCCCAGTCCTGACCAGTGCCAGGGATTCAGCGGGGATCTGCTGGCCATCCTCAGGGTGTACGGTCCCACAGAGGGGTGCATGAGAGGGAAACCCAGGGGACAGCTGTCCCAGAGGCCCAGTCCGGGTACCCTGGGTGCAGAGGAGGGTGGGAGGACGAAGCGAAGCAGAAACTGTCACTGTTCCTGGAGAGTTGCCTTGTTCGGGTAAGCCCCTCGGCACGTCGTGTGCTATTATGGGAGGAGAGAAGCTTCCGTTCCTTCCAGAGCTGTGAATGCTCATTTAGAGAGGGGAAGTCATTAAGACTAATCAGGACGTAATCAGGGCCGTGGTTCTGTGCCGGGCGCCTGCTGCGCACAGCTCGGTGCAGGATGCTCTCCAAGGGGACCGTGGTCTCTGGGTGCCAGGGGAGAGCAGATCCAGCTCTGCTCCGTGCTGGGCCACGAGGAGCTCAGTGTGGGGGATGAAGGTGCTCTGCCTGCCACCCCAAACCCCGTGTGCTGGCAGGAGGAGCAGTGAGCCTGGGGCTCAGCCTGGCAGCTGCGATTCAGGGATGGGTGAGGTTGTGCCAGCACTGTGGGTGCAGTGGGCTGTGTTAATGCTCGCAGCTGGTTTTAACACATGCAAAGATGGGATGATGTAGGGAGTCCTCAAGGGCCCTCGTTGCAAATCCAGCAATATGCTGTGAGCGTGTATCGGGGACTTCGAGATGAAAACTTTTAATACAGCGTTTAACAAGTTCAGGATACCTGAATTTGGAATGAACTTCACAGTTTAGCTTGCAGAGCTCGCTTGGTTGGGCTTGCAGAGGAACTGCTCCAAGGGTGTAATTATTTTTGGGAACATGTAGTGCTTCAGAACACCCTGGACCAGGCCCTAGATACCTTCTTGTTTCCTTTGTATTAACTAGAATTTAGCTTGAAGCTCTGTTGGTGGATCTTGGTTTGCCTTTCTTCCCACAGAAACAGGTTTCTTAATACTTGTTAACTGGGTGTGCACGGGAATTTACCAAAAAGAAGAAATTAGGATATTTGAAACCCAAGAACCAAAGAAATCTTTATTTTACCACTGTTCCTTATTCACTTTTTTCCCCCTTATACATATGTATTTGTCTGAGAGGAAGATAGAAGCATGTGACTCTTTCAGATAATAACAACTCTTCCTGTGAAAAAAGGAATCAAGTCAATTTTATTTGGTACCGCCAGGTCAAAGAGAAGCCACTGAAACCCAGCACCTCTGCAAATTGGGTCACTTATTTTAGTGGGCTGAGCCTGGAACAGGATGTCTGACTTTCAAGTTTGAACACCCTGGCCTTAATGGTTTCTAAATGGAAACTTAGATTCCACAGAGCTTCTGTTTGGGAAGCTTTCTTCCTTCCCTACTGCGTAAAGGCTTTTTCTAGTCCCTATTTAAGCTACTCTTTAAAAAAAAAAAAAAAGGCACCAAAACAAAGATTAAACCTTCAGTAGCTGCTTGTGTTCACATTACACTTTGGGCACTTCAGTGGCTTTGCCAAAGATCCTTGTGACCAGGGACCTTTCAAGTCCCGTGTTCCCTGTTTCCGGCTGGCTGCGGTGCTTTGAGCCAGTGCCGAGGTGCAGCCATGGGACAGGGGCTCTGCTGCCACGGCCCCAGAGCCTGCTCATGCCACCAAAACGGCCCAGCTCAGATAGGCAGCCTGGAGAGAAGGGCTGCTCTTGCCTGCAGGCCACCAGGCTGGCTGGGAGCCGAGCACAGGGACACAGGCAGCAGCTGGCGCCTGGCTGGGTGAGACTGACGCAGGGGGTCTGGGCACCTGCAAGCTCCACAGTCAGTCCCACCATCATTTCCTACATCACTGATGCCATGTTTTGAGCTGTGCAGGAGGGCAGGGGCCAGGCTCAGCCTGTCACTCCCCTTCATGCAGGCACACTGTTGGGTGATGTCCTCCCCCTGCCCAAACCATGTCAGCCAACAGGCTGCTCTTGCAGTGAAAAAGTGAGAAAAAGTGCACAGAGAGTTACTTTATCCAGCCCAGTTAAAAGGATGGGTGATTCATCTCTGGCCAAGAACTTCTTCAGCCTCCAAAAGTTTCCGTCCTCTGTTTTCTTTTGCTCCCTTTCCCTGTCCCAGCCTGGGGGAACCCTGAGGGATCAGCTCTCTCTCAGGGCTCTGCAGCTCTGCTGATGCTCCCAAGCACCCTCAGCTCTGGCCACCATGTAGAGGAAAGCAAAGAGAGATGAGCACAGGGATCTGTGAGGATGGGACCAGCCCTGGCAGCAGTGTGGTACCTCTCCCCTTGAGAAGGGAAAGGATAGGTCAAAGCATGGATTTGGTGTTGAGATGTCAGAAAAGCCCTACATCTCATGGGCCAGCTGGGAGCAGGCTTTGGTCTGGGAAAGGATATGCCATGCACTGCTTCCTAACAGGAGGTCTGTGAGGTGGCTTCCCTGGGCACAGCCAGGTGAAAGCCAAGGGGGTCTTTGGGGGGCCAGGAGCAACCTGGAGGGAAGATGCCAGCACCTCTCTACTCCACACACCTGCCCTCCATCAGGGGCAGAGCCAAGACTCATCCCCTCCTTGCCTCAGGGAGCCTCAGGAGTGGGTTTCTGTCTGGCCTCAAACTTGGAAGTACCCAGAGGCTGCTCTGGAGGAGCTGTGTCATCTCAGGTGCAGGGGGAGCTCTGTGTTGGGCTCTGGCTTGGTGCAGGAGGTAGCCCCAGCACTGGGAAAGCCAGCATCTGGGCCAAGGGCAGGCAAGCCTGGCACAAAGCAGATGAGCGTGTCAGCGCTCATCAGGGTGAGTGGCAGTGAGCACGGGCTCCCCGTGTGTGCCGTGCAGGCAGGACCTGAGCTTGTTCCTGTGAAATTAATTCATCAGCTTGGTGCAAAGCTGCTCCCCCCAGCAGCAGGAGCCTGTTGGTGCCTGGGCATCCTGCAGCCGACCCCCACTGCCACGGCAGTGTCGCAGCACCCTTGGTGTCCCTGAGCCAGTACCTGTGTGTTCCCAGCCAGAACTCGACACGGTGGGGTCCTGCCACAGAGCAGCTGCTTTCATAGCTGTAAATCCACAGCTTTCTCCATGGTTTAACACCCTTTAAAAAAAAATCAAAGCAGATGGAGCTGGACTACAAGCAGCTCAGTGTCAGCCCTGATTAGATAATTCTGTTGGGCATTTCCCCACTTGTGACCTCTACCCCTGAGAGCTTTTAAAAGGATGTAAAGACCGAATTTCACTTATCTCCAGAGCCATTTCCTTCTGACTGCTACTATTATACCTCAGATGATATGAAACAAAGGATATTAAAAGACACATTGACTTTTCACTCTGATGCAGTCTGGGGAATTTGCAGAAATAAAGAAGTTAGTACTTTGCTTCCCATGCACTAGCCCAGTGTCTCAAGTAGTCACTCTGTCCTGCACATTCCTTCTTGCCTGACACGTGGGGCACACCAGCCTCCTGCAGAGAGCAGCTCTGTGTGCTAGGCCTGGTATTTGCCATCTTTGGAGGCTCCTTTTAGTCCTGTTGCTGGTTAAGATGGAAATGTGTTTATATGTGATCACAATCCAGTTGCTTTTGTCCTGGGACATCTGTAGCACGTGTATTTTGCCTGGAGGAAGTTTGTAACTCCTGACCTCTGTGGGTTGGCACCCATGCCAGTTCTGTGGAGGATGTGAAGCTATGGCAGAGCTTTTGGCTTTCATTTCTGGAGACATTATCTTGAACTTTTAGTTCAGAATCTCCATGCCCAGCTCCTGTGTGCCAGCCCTGAGAGCAGCCCTTGGGGAGATGCCACAGGGCAGGACCCCATCCTCAGCAGCAGGCTAGTGAACCTCCTCCATTTGCATGTAATTGCAGCTTTTCTCTTGCTTGGGAGTTTTGGAAACTCATCATGTTTTGCAATTCCTACCTTTGTGCCAGCAGAGGACAGCAGTAGAAACTGAGGTGGGGGTGACACCTGTAGACATTTGGGGCTTTGGTGCTCCCAGGTGATTTTGTTAGTGCCTGCCATGGCCCAAATGGAGCCCAAATAGCAGCAGTCCCTCTCCAATCACTACCCAGAGTGTTTCTGAAAGGCTGCATCCTGTGCCTGAGATTTTCTCCAAGCACTGCTGGCCTGCCTGGCTGCTCCCTGCACGTGCTGCAGTGGTATTGCTCCAGCTTGCAGAGCAGACATCCCTGCTGCCCTACATACAGACCCACAGCCTCCTCCTGGCTTGAACCACGGAGGCAGCTGCCCAAAACAGGCACAACGTTCACCCAAGACCTCCACAGGGAGCCAGTCCCTTTCTGGGGACTGCCTGGGGCAGATTGCTGCTCCCTCCATCAGCACCTGGGCTGTGGCTGTCACTAGGACTGTCGTGCAGAGCTCAGTGAATGCAAGGCTCTGCTTCTCTCAGCCCCCATGAGACCAGAGAGCTCTTGAGTCCTGACCTTCAAACTTCATCCCTCTTCACCACCGTTCCCTTTGACTCCTGTTGCTGCCCAGATTTTCCCAACAGCTGTCCTCTTCCTCGCTGGCTTTGTGCCCAGATCAATCTCTCTGCCTCTGTGCAGTGCCCTCCTCACTCCCCAAGGTCCTCCTTGAGTCCCTGCAGCCTCCATCCCCTGACACCAAGTGCAGTCCCTTGTGCCTCTGTCTGATGGAGAGAGTTCAGGGCACCTCCAGCTCCACTGGACTTTGGTGATCCTGCTGCCATGGAGTGAGCACTGTAGGACTTGGACCCCTTCTCTTTCCATCTGTAACCCCCCCCAAGCGCAAACAGGGCTTGGTAAATAATAGTGTGATGAAGGGGTTTAAGTGGAAGGGATCTGACAGCCCCCATTGAATGTGATCTGAATGCACAGCCCTGTTCCCTCTCCTCCCTGCATGCAGCAACCCCCTGCTCCTTAGGGCATAAATTACTTACCGTTCCCTATAGAATTGAGGGCATGGTTAATTCACCAGCACGTTCCTGCTGCCCAGCAAAAAATTATGATGCTCTCTCTCTTTCCCTGGCTAGCAGAGCTGCTCGGTACTTCTGCCTGACTGGTGGAGGGAGGCAAAAGGTTTTTGTTTTCAGGTCCTCTTCTTATTTCTGAGTCTTTGGTCTTGTCTGTCTCTTCAATAGGACAGGCAAAGTGCAAATATTGAAGTATTTCCAAGTGAAAGAACTAATGCCCAAACACCTTTTGTGTGGTAGCTGGAATAGCTGGCCACAAGAGGCAAGTGGGGATTTCCTGGTCTGAGTTCCTCCTGACCATGTGTGACTTTGTTTTAGAGCAGCCACTCACATTCGGTATCTCCTGGGTCCCATCTGGAGCCTGAGTGGGAAATTGTGCTCCTAGCAGTATTTTGAGATGTAAAAAATCACTAGTGTGGAATGGCTGCGAAGGATGCTCAGTGCACAGGGAGCAGGCTAAACAAAATATGTCCTTAGGGCTCACCACTGTGTGAGCGAGGCAATGTGATGTGTGATTTTTGGGCTATTATTAATTCAACAAAGGGTGCAGTGGGGCTCAGTGGAGGACTCAGGCTGGACCTGCAAAAGCCTCTATAACATTATTATATAGAGCACTTCTCCCTGGGAGGGATCCAAAGCATCATTTGTGGAGTTGAATTCTTTTTATAAATCATGGGGCGCGTGATGGGCTGCATTCACTTAGGCTGCCTCTTCTGCATCCTTCCTGGAAACTCATCTAATAAGAGCTGGCCTCTGGATGTTCAAACCTTGATGTGCTACCGGTTGTTAATTGCTGGCAGTAGAAGTGCTTCTTTTTTGCCTTGAAATGTGGAATCCCTTCCTAGAATTGCACTGGGGACTAATAAAAGCCACTGCCAGGTTTAATATATTCTATCTCTCAAATTATCTGGATTAAATACAAGGACTGTGTAGTGCCAGAGAGGGGATATTCCCAGTTGTACATTGCTTCTGGGCCTTGGAGATCCCAAGACACTGGACCCGAAAATTGTGATTCTCTTTTGTGTGGGGGAGGGGTTTGATAGGAGTGCTTGGAAGTGGTCATATTTGCCTGAGTTAGAGAATTAATTGCCATAAAAACTATGGTTTTGTAACCAATAGTTACAGCTGCAGGAAAGATCAGAAAGCATCTGAATAAATCAAATTAACTACCTCCTGCTTTATCCATATGAGAGCAGAACCTTCCAGGGCGGGATTTAAACCACAGTCTGGTTGACCCTTAGCTCTCTCATCCACTGATTGAGGAGAGTGAATAGTCTAGAAATAGGGTCAGCTAAAACAAGACGTGGTGGGGACTGCCGTGCTGGGTTATGGGAGGGGGCTGGTCTCAATCAGGGATGGGTAAACCCAGACAAGGGCAATAAGGAGGTAGCTGGCTCCTGTGAAAATATTCCGGACTCACAGAGGCTGTTGGTCCCACACCTCTGTTAATGGACAGACAGTGGTCGCTGGTGATTGCTTCACTAGCCCACAGCTTGACTCGCCGGTTGCTGACTCTGTTGTTCGTGATGCCTTAAGGCAGACGGTTCCCTTCACCTCCCCCTGGTAGCTCATGTCTCCTGGCGTGTCTCACGCTGGCTGTTCATCTCCTCACGAGCCTTGGGATGATGAAGCGAGTTCCAGCTCACCGCTGACCTTCCAGGCTTTGCACTACTCTCCGTGGTGTGCCAGCGAGGAATGTCAGTCTTGGTTGGGATTTTGCTTCTCGCTTTTGGCCGCCCCTCCCTCACGCCCCCTCCCAGAGACCGGGGAGGCTCCGCGGAGCCCCGCGCCTTCAGCAGCCGGCGGCGCTGGACAGCTCCGGCGGGCGGGACCCCGCAGCCCTGACCCACCGGCCCGGCCCTCCTCCTCCGGCCTCCCGTTCCATCCCGCCCCTCCGGCCACCCCTGGTCCTCCTCCGGCCTCCCGTTCCATCCCGCCCCTCCGGCCACCCCTGGTCCTCCTCCGGCCTCCCGTTCCATCCCGCCCCTCCGGCCACCCCTGGTCCTCCTCCGGCCTCCCGTTCCATCCCGCCCCTCCGGCCACCCCTGGTCCTCCTCCGGCCTCCCGTTCCATCCCGCCCCTCCGGCCACCCCTGGTCCTCCTCCGGCTTCCCGTTCCATCCCGCCCCTCCGGCCACCCCTGGTCCTCCTACGGCCGCCCTCGTCCCTGGTCACCGGCCGTCCCATCCCGGTTGCTCCGGCCGCTCCGACCGTCCCGTCCCGTCCCGTCCCGTCCCGTCTCTCCTCCGGCTGCCCCATCCCTTCGGCCGTTCCGGCCGTCCTGTCCTGCCCCTCCTTCGGCCTCCCCTGATTTCCAGCCGTCCCGTCCCGTCCCGTCCCGACCCTCCTCTGGCCTCACCCCCCCCCATCCGGCCGCCGGCGCTGCATCTTCGCCCATCCTCTCCTCCTGGGAGACCCTCTCTCCCTTCCTCTGTCCCTGCCTCCCTGCCCTGCCTGCCCGAGCTGCCCTCTGCACATATGTCTGCCCTGCGATGTGCAGCGAGCCGAGGGGCAGAGGGCAGCCCAGGAGGAGCAACCCGGAGAGAGGTTCACGGGGAGCCCTTCAGGACAGGAGGATGTATGTGGTGCTGTGGAGGATGAGCCGAGGCTGCCGAGCAGAGGGTTTACCCCAGGAGTAATGAGGATAAGGGACCAAATGCTGTCACCTCTCCCAGGGCGTGGTGGCTCTGTGCTTAGAAGGAACAGAAGCTGTCAGAAGGTGCTTGAAGGCTTGGTCTGCTGGCCTCTCTCAAAAGGACTTCTTTCCCTACTCCTCCTATCTCCTAACCCCTCACTAGTGTGAATTTCACGTAAATTTTGGTGCTGGTGGGAGCCTGACACAAGGCTGGGAGAGTTTCCAATCTTCCCTGTCTCCTTCCCAGTAGCCAAGGCCAGGGGGTGTTTGGGACACACCAGGTCTGAGGACCAGACTGATGCCCAGAGCCATGCTGTGGCCCTGCTCCTGTCCCAGGGCTGTTGGACACTTGGAGGAGGGACAAGCAGAGCCCTTCCTGAGTCTCTCTCTGCTGCCTGGCCTGGAGGGTCTGTGCTGGCGTGACCAGGGGAGAGGCAGTGCACCACGAAGGGCTGGGTTCATCGCTCAGCTTGGTGACATCCCACTTTTGTCTCCTCACAGGCCAACCCCGCTCCCATTATCGTGAATACAGACTCGCTGGAACAAGGGCTCTCTGTAAGTCTCCCGGTTTCGTTTTGCTTCCTTTGATCAAGTGCTGCATTTTCCCTGCTCAGCAATGCAGGAAAGACTTTCCCAGCTCGAGGAGGCCCTGGTAAGGCAGCAAAGGAGCCTGATACCCACACCACTTCCCCACAGCTCATCCCACCCCCAAACCTTGCTGGGGCTGGGTGACGCTGCACAGAACCAAGGCCAGCAGTAAGTGATGCTGGGGACTCGAGCACAGGGAGGTACAAGGCAAAAGGCCTCAGCAGAGGAGCTGGGCATCTGAGCTGGTTGTGTTCAGGGTTAATCTTACAGCCATTTCCTCTGCCTCCCATGCAGGGGGGCTGGGAGGCTCTGCTGGGGCATCCTTTACCTTCCTGCACTGCCTCAGCCTCCTTAGGCAGGGCTCTCTGGGTACTTGCTGGCATCACAGTCACCAGTCCTCAGGGCAGCAGGGCCCATCAGATGCTGCTCCTCTCCCACTGAAGGCTGCCAGCAGCTGAGCAGTACTTGGTGAGTGTGTTTGCAGCCACAGTGCATTTGGCACTCCTGGCGTAGCGTAAGATAATCCTCCTCAGTTTGTTGCAGACAGGGTTTGCATCCTGCTGCATCCGTCCCCAGAACATTTGTAACTCATTCCTGCTGGGGGGATGAAGGGAGGAGAGTGGCCATCATGGGTTTCTGGCCAGCAGCACTGGCTCTGTGCTTGTGGGGTGCTTTCCTTTTTTGCCCAAAGGAGCCCAGTTAACAGCTTCCCAGGGCTGGGTGCTTTGCATCTGATTTACTTCTGATGCATCAAACTTCAGCTGCCTTCCACAGCAGTGAAGCAGCACCAGGACTCAGAGCTGGGGTGGGTTCATCTTTGGAGTCAGGGTAGTGGGTCACAGGTGACCCGTGGGGGTTGAATTTCCCCTGTAGAAAATTGCAGATCTCAGCCCGCAGCCTGTGGTGGGGCCCGTGCACATCAGAGCTGTACTGGGCTGGTTGAGAAGGGCTGCAGAAAAGAAGGAGAGCCTGGCTGTATGGTTTAATTAAGCCTGAATTAAAGCCACCAGGACACAGTGGTGCATCTCTCAGCGTGGTGGTCCTGGGTCCAGCAGCTTTGTGTGAATGTGGCAGAGGAGAGCTGCTGTCCCCAAAGATTACCTTCCCAAACACACGGCATGTCAGGGGCTTTGTGGGTTGGAGGTTCTCTCATTGTGCTGGGCACCCTGGCTGCAGGGCAGTGCCATGTGCAGCTTCCTATCTGCACTCTCCTGGCTGTTCTGCAGGGAACTGGGAAAAGGGCAATGTCTCCTGGAGGGAAGGGACCACCATAAGGCTGGACAGAGCAAGTGAGAAGTGTGCTGTGAGCAGGGCAGGGTAGGGAGGTATTCCTGGATGGAAAGTCTGCTTTCACATCTGTTTTGTACCCTCCCTCAGTACAAAATGTCACACCTTTGGAGGAACATGGCCTGCTCATCACTGCAGGCACCAGCACTGCCTCCTTTGCCACACTCCATCCATGCCAGTCCTTCCTCCCTGCCCTCCCAAGGGCAATGAGAGGTGAGCCCAAGAGCCAAGGACAGGCTCTGTCAGCTTGGGCAGGTTCCTGAGCCCTGCAGAGGCCAGCAGCAGGGAGCCCTCATGTGGGGCCAGCAACCACTCCTTCCACTGTAGTGCACTCCACTTTCCTGCTCTCCCAGCTGTCTCCCTCTACTCCAGCTCATTAACTTCACATCCCTCCCTCTCCCTCCACCTCCATATCCTTGTCCACACCTTCTCCCTGCACCTCGTCTGGGTTTCAGGGGGTGCTCTGCACCCCAGACAGGCGCCAGCATCACGCTGGGCATGGCAGTCACTGATCCCATCCATCCAACCTCAGTAGCACACGCTGAGAGCGACTGTCCTGTAGGGGTCAAAAGGTCCACGGGGCTGTGGCTGTGATCTGCTGGCTGTGATCTGCTGGCTGTGATCTGCTGTGTGTCACCACTGGGGTGCCTGGAGGTGCCCAGGGCAGGGGAGACACCTCACTTTGATTCCTCTCAGCATCCAGCCTGGAAACCCTCTTGCCTTCTACTTCATGTTATACCAGGAAACAGGCCTTGCTCCATCTTTTCCTTCTCTGGGGTGCTGGATTCCTCAGGCTTCAGAGAAAACAACCCCCAAAACCTTGGCAGTTTCCCAGGTCAGCAAAGGAGCTGCACCAGGAGCTTGCTGCGAACACCAAAATGCCAAATCTGGAAGCACAGGTTTTTTACAAACCCAAAAGCTGAAGGCTGTTGGTACAGTATGTATTTGGAAGGGTTAAAGTCACATCTTCCACTCTTTAATTACTTAACTATTCAGTGCTTTCCTTAATGATAAACAGATGGATGTAGTCTAGTTCCTTCCTGTTCTAGCTCCATTGATTGCATTGGACTGGCTGCTGGGCTGGATTTGGCCCTGACTGTTTATCAGGAAGTCTGTTCTGCATTTCAATGTCCCCATCCACCCACTTCCATCCCCAGAAGCATGTAGCTCCTGCAGCACTGTAAGGTAGGAGCTGCAGCACTGGGATGGCTGGGGCTCAGCATGTGGCTTGAGCAGAGTCCAGCACCCCCAGGGTGTAAAAACCCAAATAACCCATTATAAAATGCCTGCAGTATTAAAAGTATCCCTTGAAGGGTAAGGAGGGTGCTGGAGGGCATCACCCATGCTAGCTCCAGGTCTTTGCTCACCTTTTCACCTCTTGGTGTATTTTGCCCAGCATGTCCATAATGGGGAGACAGAGAATTGGAAAGAGAGTTCCCATGGCAGATGGGGTCTCTGTATTTCAGAGCTGCCTCTCTGAAGCTAAAACAACTTCTTGGTGCCAGAAAGTTCTGAAATGAGCAGGGAAAGTCACTCCAAAGCCCCTGAGGAGTTGAAGGTTTCAGAGTCTGGGTACCTGGAGACTGGTTTGGTGCCTCATTGCCCAGCAGTGAGGTGCAATCACCTCTTCAGTCACTTAAAAGCCAGGCGTGAGGAAGACAAGTGCTTTCCAGGCCTAATCTCAGCCAATGAGGGCCTCACACTTCGGTCCCAAGTGCTGGCAGGGGCGCATCCCACTGCCAGCTCCTGCAGGCAGCATGACTGTGGTGTCCTTCCAGCTGTTGCTGGGGCTGTCAGGCTGCAAACCCCTTCATTCTACCCGAGCTCGGCAGGTTGGTCCCTGCAGCCCTCTGGCAAAAGGCTGACCAGAAATAGGGCATTTATTCATTCTGTGCACAAGGCCAGCACCGTGGGCAATGCACGCAAGGGGGTTGAGGCCAGGGGGTAGCTGGAAGCGAGTCAGTAGGTCTCAGTGCTGCGGCAGGACGCGTGGACACGGGGAGGTGAAGGGAGGGAGCTCTTGACCTATTTTCCCTGGGCCCCCTGCCATGTGCAGGCAGGGAGAGTTCTCCCTTGCCAGCGCTGGCAGTGCCCGTGCCAGCGGGGAGCTGCCCATTGCACCCGCTGCCCTGGCACAGGGCTTCTCCCCTTTCTCCGTGCACAGGGCAGGTGTGGGGCATCGCCAGGTGCCCTCCACACTCGGGGCTGGCTGGCACAACCAGGGGCTGGCTTTCCAGTCTTCAGACTTATCTTGACCTCCACCAGCAGGTCCCAGTGCTTGTCCTCATCACGTCCTAAGCACGGGATATGGGCAGGATCTTGCTCCAAAAGGGGCTGTGAGCAGTGTTATCTTTCCTGCAGGTTATTTCCTCTTACAGCCTAGTTGGCTGTCTGGGTTGCATTTGAGGAACCTGATCTTTGTCTTCTAAATCTGGCCTTCTTTTTTATTTAAAAAACAAGCCAACAAGCAAAACCACACCAAAAAAAAAAAAAAAAAAAAGGCCAAACAACCCCCTGAGAAAAACTACCTCAAACCCTTACTCTCTAGCAAATTGCAAGGGGTGTTCCATGTGCGCTGTTGCGGTGTTGGCCGGCAGAGCCTGCAGACAGCTTGCAGTAGCTCTGGAAGGTGTGTGCTCTTCTGTTTATCAAATGAGTGTTAACTCTGCAGCCTTCTGTTGATGATCTAAATGCCATCATCAGTAACTATTTCCCTCCTGCTCCAAAGAGGAGAGGGCCAGTAAAGGTGCCTCTTCCTGACCCCTCAGGTGGGCTTGTTGCATGGGAAGAGCCTGGAAAAAAATACCTTTACTCTTTTCCATGAGAAACCAGACGATGCTTAGGATCAGGATATGCTGGGAACAGCTAATTAGCCCCTGACACTCCTGTCAGCTCTGCAGGTGTTACACGAGGAGAGGAGAGCAGGGTGTGGTGTGCTCTCCCTGCCTGGAGGTGATGGAGCCAGGCATCCTCCCACCGGAGATGGCCCCAAACAGGAGCTGGGGAGGAGCACAGGGCACTGGTGAAGGACAGGGAGAACAGCCTGCAGCAGAGCCAGGTCATGGCAGCTCTGGTGGGTATCATGGGGAGGTTTTTGCCGTCAGTGGGTGACTGGTATTTGATTTTCCGACGCTGGAACGTTTGCTTTGTTGGCTTGTTCCCTTGGTTACGTGGTATATATTAAGTTCTTCATTTGGCTTCCTTGTACAATTAACTGGCATTCCACTGGCGTGAATTTTGGAAACATAATCAGAGCTAAAACTTCATGGTCAGGCCTGGCTGACCCCAGCATGCCTGGCCAGCACAGGCTGCTCCCAGCAGACGCCGCATCAAGCAAGCACCTACCCCACCGGTTTTCTGGGAGCAGTGCAAAGCACTGCTCTGCATTGGCAGCCTGGAGATTTGGGGAGTGGGGCTATCCCAGCCTCAGCTGCCTGGCAGCACCGGGGTGTCTGACGGGGTCTGTGTGCTGGGGTGTGGGTGCGCCCTGGGTGCCGCTGGCAGCGGCCGCTCCCTCGGCGGGGCCCGCGCGCGCTGGCTCTCACCACGGCTCACAGATTGTCACAGCTTTCTGCAGATCCCCATCCTGGAGGGATGTGTACGCTGTTCCTCTGCGGCCGTGGGTGTGCATATGGCTGGCTGTGTGGCAACTGTGTTGAATGCCAAAGCAGAGAGGACAATGTGTGTAGTAGCAAAGGGTGCCAGGAATCCGAGTTGCTGGAAAGCCGGGGAGAGGCGACGCCGCGCCCCACGCACTGGGATACCAACTGCAGAGAGGGGATGGGCTGGAGGCTGTGCTGAGGGAGGCTGTGCTGGGGGAGGCTGTGCTGGGGGAGGCTGTGAGGGTGGCACAGGCCAGCGAGCTGGCTGCATTTAGGATTAGTCAGTACAGGAGGATGAGAGGAGGGAAAGACAGCCCATGCCAAAGGGGGAACCTGTGGCAAGGGAAGCAATTGCCCCTCTGCCCACAGGGACGCAGCCCAGGCTGGCACTGTGACAGAAGATGGCACTGACCACATGTTCCTGTCCCTCTGAGGATGTCAGGGATCCTGCTGTGGGTTAATCCCACCACTTCCGCTGCTCTTCTGCTGCAAGAGCCTCCTGTAAGAGCTGGCCAAGGCCTTTCCCAATGTGCTGGGAGGATCTGAGCATCCTACTATTGGAGTATCTGGATGTCCCAACCCTGAACTGTCCCCTGAAATCTTCCTGTCACTGAGAGGCACCAGGCACAGAGCACATCCAAGGATGGACAACACAGCCTGTGTTCCCTGGAGCCTCATTCCTGTCTCTTTGCCCAGCCTCATCCTTGAAGCGCAGTACAGGGTGCGGGATTGCTTTGGCCTCCCAGGGCAGGGGATGAGGCTGTGTGTGGCACAGGTGGCACAGCCCTATCCCAGGTCCTGTCCTGCAGAACTTCTCCTCTACCTGGGCCCCTGATTGTTGCCATCTAGAAAAACTCCTGTTTCTTCTTCCTACCTATACAGAGCCTCACTGTTGCCTCGCTGACTATTCTTCTGTGGTGTCAGATAATGGATTTAGCATAAATAATGGTTGCTGTCCCCTCCATGGAATGACCCAGCACTGTGGGGGTGTGGAGGATGGCAGGGCTGTGCCTTTGCAGGGGCAGAGAGTGAGGAGCTAGGAAAGCAGGACACAGCCAGCATGCTGGTGCCACATGAGGCTGCGTCCAAAGGCATGTCAGCTCCAGTTTGGGATACAGAGCATATACAGGAAGTGGCTCCATATGATCTATGAGCCATCAGTTAATGGTGGGTGTAAAACCCAGACAAGGAACCCTTCACGTTGTCCAGAGGCCACAGGCAGAGGCAGGACTGCACAGTGGGAGAGATGTTTGCCTGCTGGGTCCAGGGTTCTGCTGCCTCTGCCTTGTCATACAGAACCACCCATGTCCCATCCCTTGTTTCCCAGAGTGACTCAAATTATGACATTGAGTTCAGTCCCCTCCAAAAAAAAAAGTGAGTCAACAGTGTGCCCCAGTAGCCAAAAAGGCCAACTTTGACCTGGGGTGCATGGGGCACCAAATCACCTGCCGGGCAAGGGAGGGGATTGTCCAGCTCTGCTCTCACTGGGGCAGCCTCACCTCAAGTCCTGGGGCCACAATGTAAGGATATAAAGTCCAAAGGAGGCTACAAAGGTACTGAAGGATCTAGAGGAGACCGTGTGAGGAAAGGGTGAGGTTACTTGGCTTGTTCAGCCTGAAGAAGAGGAGACTGAAGACAGAGCTCGCCACAGTCTGCAGCTTCCTCGTGAGGGGAATCAGAGGAGCAAACTCTGATCTCTTCTCTCAGGTGCTCAGTGACAGGACCTGAGGGAAGGGTGTAAAGCTGTGTCAGGGGAGGTTTAGGTTAGACATTAGGAAAAGGATTTTTGCCCAGAGGGTGGTGGGACACTGAACAGGCTCCCCAGGGAATGGTCATGGCCCCAAGGCTGTCTGAGTTCAAAGAGCATTTGGACAACACTCTCAGGCACATGGTGGGATTGTTGGGGGGACTGTGCAGGGCCAGGAGTTGGACTCCAAAACCCTTTGGGTTCCCTTCCAACTCAGTTTTCTTTGAAACTGTTGCTGTTGATCGTTGGATGTTTCAGTAGCCAATTGCATTACAAATCTTGCTAAATTTTAGACCTCAGCAGCTGTTTCCGGCCTGATCCCGATGACCTGGAGTGAAACTGCTGCCTTGTTTTCCTGTGCATTGTTCATTATGAGGAAAATGGATTTTTTTTTTTTTTTTTTGACTCTACATTTACCATTTTACAGCCTACAATTGCATCCTTTTTTGTTTCTGTTCATTATGTTTCCAAGAGCTCTGCTTTGGTACTCTGGATATGGGAGACCTTTAAGCATGGGGATCAGTGTGGTGTACAGCACTGAGATAGGCTACACCATTTTTGTACTTGAGGGCATCACAATATTTTCACCTCTTACTGTGCCCCACTCTCTCACACCTTGTTTCCTTTGCACCCAACTAATTTCGTAGAATAAATTATTCTGAATTTCCTGTTAATACAGTCATGCTACGAAAAGATTTAAAAAATATAAGCTGCTAAAGGTGTTTATTATGTTGTTATGTACAGACATTTTTTTTCCCTTTAAATGGACCGACCCCCTCTCTTCCCTTCCTCAAGCAGTGAATTCCTGAGGTTAATTATATGCCGCGTAACAAAGGTGTTATTTCTTTTTGTGCCTTCGGTTGTGTTCCTTTTCATGGCTGGAGAAATGAGCTGGGAGAATAAAGGCTTTGCACAGAAGTGCATTAAAGTCAGTGGGCTTTGGCTCATGCCCAGGAAAAAAAGCAGCACATGGTTTAATTCCAGGGCAGGCTCAAGCAGTTGCATTTAAGGTTTTTTCAGTGGTGATGATGCAGCTTTTAGGTTGGATTCTTCATGTTCAGCTATCAGAGGGGAAAAACGAATTCCCCCAGGACCAGCAGAGAGTCGTAACACGCTGTCTCCCTCTCTCCAGATGAATGGCAGTGATGGGATGTTCAAATATGAGGAGATCGTCTTGGAAAGGGTAAGTACTCCTTACTCACCCACCAGCAGCCTCTTCCCACTCGCCCACCCCTCGGCACAGCCAGCCCCCCACGCATCCCTGCACAGATGATGGGGAGAGCTTGGTCCCTGCTCCCCGCTCTCTCTGGAGGCTTTCGTAGGTGTCACACCTGCTTCGCCAGCCTGGCTCCCACCAGGGTGGGCTTGCTGCTCCCCTCTCCCCCTGCGCACCCCTCCAGAAGGGAGGGAGGAGGGCTTCTCCCTTGCGTCCCTCTTTCACACCCTCACCCCCACAAACCCATCAGTGAAGAGTATGGGGGGAGGCTCTTTGTCATTGCCTTTGTCAGATAACAGAGGTGTGGGGGCCTCTGCTTGTGCAGACACAGGTGGGTGCACCCCACAGCTGGGCAGAAGGACCGAAGTCGCTCTGCCACCAGGCTCCCTGTCCCTCTAGGGTATATGGTCTAAAACCAGGTTTTTTAGTAAAACAAATCACAACAGAGGAAGTTCCTGCTGAAGCCTTTTCTTCACTGGCAACACAGAAGTGATGGCGTGCACCACACCAGCCGTGGCTGAAATTACCTCCCCCCATGTATGGGGTTTATCCAGGGGCAAGCCAGCACCACACAGGGCAAGAAGGGCTTTCTTGTTGCCCAGGAAGCAGCAGGGGAGGAGGGATGGAGAGGGAGCGGGAAAAGCTGGCCCGGGGTTTACTCTGAGGCAGGCACAGCCCTGCTGGCTGGGAATGGCTGTGGTGGGAGGCTGCCCGCAGCTCTCCACAGCACACCTTGCCTCCCCCTCACTGCCGTGCCAGGCGGCTCAGCCTCGCCGCGTGGCCGGCATTGCAGGGGAAGACACATCGCTCATTATTCTGTTCCTCTCTGCCTTTAGTCATCTCCCTCCTTCCCTTGGCTCTGCATCACGGAGGTGGGTGGACGGAAGGTTATCTGGGGCTGCTGCCTCACCCACAGCTTCCCCGGCGTGCCTGACGACACCAGCCCAGGGGATCCTTCCTTTTTGGGCTAAGTACTTCTTGCTCCGGGCCCAAGTCACAGGCAAAATTCTTGTTTTCGGGGATTCTTCAGAGCATCCTCTGTCATCAGCCCATAATGGGAACAGGGGAAGAGCTGGCAGGACCACACAAAGAGGCAACACTCATTGATGCCCCCATTTCAAAGCCCCAGGCAGCAATTCCTGCTCCAACAGCAAGAAACCATGAGGGAATTTCAGTGCTTAGCAGTCTGGGCTAGCATGGACCATACCTAGGTCCTTCCCCTTCACCTGGTCCCCAGTGGGATCCAACAATCCTGTCTTAATGCAGGAGGAGCACTCTGCTGCCTGTAGGTGAGGCTGTCCCCTTGCTGAGGCTTCCAGAACTGACCCCAGTGTACTCCAAAATGGCTGGTCAGTCACTGTGAGTAATCCTTGTCTTTGTTGTAAAGACAAAGGTAAATGCAGCAGCATTTTGGGGACAATAATGGCAGAAACACAATCTGCAGAGGGACACAGCTTTGTGTTCTACCCACCATACATGTGTCAACAGCAGGAGCTACCCTGGCATCAACACTGATATCAGCTAAGAAATCCCTTTAACTCCTTTTTGAGGTTTATCAAAATAAAAATCCCAGATCATTTCCAGGTTTTGTAGCTAGCAAAGGACCTTCCATAGACAGGCACAACGAATGGCTGGAGATCATTTTGCAATCTCACCTGCCTTGCTGTGGCCAGGCTGGGTCTCTGTGATAGTAAGGAGCTTTTTTGAGCTAGGCCCAGGGTAATCAGAATCCAGCTTAGAGGAAAGAGAGCAGCCACAGACCCTTTACCATTGAATGCCTCCGTGCCACGTGCCAGCCAAATCCCAGCTGGCCAGAGAGTATCCGGGAGTGTTGCACGGTGACAGGCATTGGTGGCTCCTGGTGCTGTGTCGTGAGCATCATAAAGTCAGCTCTGCATCGCTTCAGGAGCTGATGCTGGGGCAAAATTGCTGGGGAGAAGTGCAAGCCCCAGATGGCTGTTGGTGCTAAATTATCCCGGGGAGCCCGAGTTCCAGTGTGGCTCTCCCGGCCACAGGTCCCCTGGAAGAGCAGAGCACCCCATCATCTCCCACTGAGCACTGGGGCCATGAGCAGCCAGGAGAGCTTGGCCTGAGCCCACTTGTGTACGAGAGAGGCAGGCACAATAGTATGTGACTAAGTGTCAGCTCTTCCGCATGAGGAAACACGGCGAGGAGCCATCTGATTTTCAAGGCAGAGCAAAAAAGGCAGGAATTGTCCACTTGCATCAGGCACAGATCTGGAAGCAGCGCCTGTGTCACTAATGAGGATCCTGCAAGTGGGAGAGGTGGCACAGGGCCACAGCCACTCATTCCTGAGATGCTGCAGAAATGGCCTGGAGATGAGCTGTGGTCCCTGCATTCCCCCCAGGCATAATTCAGCAGAAGTTCAAGTGATGCTCCAGGCATGTCTGCGAGGAAAAGGAGGCAGAACTGGAGAGCCCACTCCCTCCTGATAGCCACCTCCACCCAAACCTGTATATTTTGTCATCAGTGTTGCTGGTCCCCAGCTTGGCTCTGTGCCAGGGCTACATCCCAGAGTGCAGAGGGGCAGGAGTGGGATGCTGGTGACTGGCACAATCCCCGCTGGTCTGTGCAGGCTGCAGCATCAGTGTCTCCTCCTGGGGAGCAGCCAGCAAGGGGAGGTTTTCTCCGCCAAGGACCACCTCCTCTTCCCCCAGCTCCCCGCCTGCCTTAGAGTCTCTCCGTGGAGACACAGTGGTGAGGGAGGTCCTCGGCGGCTCCCACTCTCCCACTCCATCTGTTCCGTGCTCCACGCTGCTGTGCCGAGCGCTCAGCTGAGGAACGCCGGCCTCTCCTCTGGCCAGCATCCCTCTGCCCCCTGAGCTGGGCACCCCGGGGTGTGACAGATGCTGTAAGGGCTCCTGTGCCCCAGGCGGTCCCGCGGCTGGGGGGAACCATTTAAGGAAGGCTGGCAGCAAGCTGTTGCCCATGGGGGAAAGACGCGGCGTTTGATTTCCCACAGGGTAACTCCGGCCTCGGCTTCAGCATAGCAGGAGGCATCGACAACCCCCATGTTCCAGATGACCCGGGTATCTTCATCACCAAGATCATCCCCGGGGGAGCAGCAGCCATGGATGGCCGTCTAGGGTGAGTACAGGGCTGGGGAAGCAGCCAGGGTGTCACCCAGCATCTCTGCATGGACCCTCTAGGCCTAACCCCTTTTCCTGACATGGTCCCTGGCCTCCATATATCTCTTCCCCACAGCCAGATCCCTTCAAGACAGGGATGTCCACCATCCCTGGCCACCAGCCTCCTGTCTGTAGTCACCCCTGCTTCCCTCCCTGTATCAGGCTCCTGCTCCCATCCATCCTGCTACAGCTCAAGGCTGGGATCCAGCCTTTCTTCTCATCTCCCATCTCCATCAGGGTTGCACTAAAGGGACCAGCTGTGCTCTCCCCCACTTTGGGAGGGACCCCTCTCATCCCAGCAGGGCAGGATCTGGCCAGCTTGAGCAGCTCTCCTTTGTGTGGCTGGAGAAGGGTGGCACAGGTGACCAAAGGAGGGTGGCATGGGTTGGTGGTTCCCCAGGGATGCTCAGAGCCATCCTGTCCCCACAGGGTGAACGACTGCGTGCTGCGGGTGAATGACGTGGACGTCTCTGAGGTTGTGCACAGCAAAGCTGTGGAGGCCCTGAAGGAAGCAGGCCCTGTGGTGCGGCTCGTGGTGCGCCGCCGGCAGCCCCCGCCAGAGACCATCATGGAGGTTAACCTGATGAAGGGCCCCAAAGGTGAACCCCTCACTCTGCTTGCTTGGCAAGGGTGCCCCACTGCCCCACAGGACAGTGTGGGGTGACCCCTCGGTGTGAGATGTCATGAGATGCAGGGCAGCCTCATGGGGGATGTGGGATGAAAGGAGGCACCGCCACAGTGCAGGATGCTGCAGGGTGACCCAGCAGCACGGGATGCTGTGGGGCACAGGGTATGGGACAGACCCACAGTGCAGTGCACGGTGGCCAGGCTGGGCTCAGGCAGCAGTGGGGTCCCCCATTGCCTGCTGGATTTGGGCAAGGTGCGAAGCCCAGCGAGGCACATGGGCTGTGGTGCCAGCCCAGGGCTCTCTTTATCTGTCTGTCCCTCACCTGCATTTTCACTCTCCCTCAGGCCTGGGGTTCAGCATTGCAGGTGGCATTGGGAACCAGCACATCCCTGGGGACAACAGCATCTACATCACCAAGATCATCGAGGGAGGTGCTGCCCAAAAGGACGGGCGCCTGCAGATCGGGGACCGGCTGCTTGCGGTAAGCCCCATGGCCACAGCCAGCTGTGAGGCGAAGTTGAACAGGTTCCACTGTGATGCGATGTTGATCCTGAACCCCAGCCCCTGTCCTGTCAGCAGCCTCACACCTCTTCCCCACAGCTCCTGCTGGGATGCTGCTGTGGGAAGGTAGGCACAGCAAAGGCTGCAGGCAGGAGGGTCAAACCCAAGGCCATGGGACCATGCCTCTGGAGCTACTGGGGCACCTCCCCTATGGAAAATCGCTGCTGCAGGGCTGCCCTGGTCCCTGCCCTGGTCCTTGCCCTGCTGCTCAGCCATGTCACCCAGCCCTTTCCCTCCGGCAGGTGAATAACACAAACCTGCAGGACGTGCGGCACGAGGAGGCAGTGGCCGCTCTGAAGAACACCTCTGACATGGTGTACCTGAAAGTGGCCAAGCCCGGCAACATCCACCTCAACGACATGTACGCGCCCCCCGACTACGCCAGCAGTACGTACGCCGCTGGCCACTGGCTGGGCACGCGGGGCTGTGGGGTGCTGAGCTTGTTGGGGTGGGGAGCAGGGCTGGGCTGGTCTCCATGTCCTCATTGTGTATGGATTTCTGCTCCTGATGACCTTCTCCTCCCCTGCAGCCTTCTCAGCCTTGGCTGACAACCACATAAGCCATAACTCCAGTCTGGGCTACCTGGGCAGTGTTGAGAGCAAGCCTGCCTATCCCATCCCTGCCCAGGTGACTCCATCCCGGTACTCGCCTGTCCCTCGGCACATGATCGGAGACGACGACTTCACCAGGTGAGTACCAGGCATGAGCATCCCTCTGATGCTCCTCATTTCCTCACTTTCCCTCTGTGGCGGCTTGAAGTCATCCCCACTGTCAGTGCAGAGCCTTGAAAGGCCATTTGTAGGTGCATGGTGCAATGCTTGAGGTCCCCATAATGAGCTTTGTGCTCACCCCCTGAGACCAGCCCTGCTGTGTCAGTCCCTGGCTTGCTGCATTCCCTCCCTCTCCAGTCCCTCTCCTACTCTTTCACAAGCTTTACACAACTGCATTTCAGCTTTGTTCTCTTGCTTATTTTACAATACCTGGAATAAAAGGTGTTCCCTGCCCTTATAGTGCCATCCAGCAGTGCCACAGGCTCCCGGGATGTCCCCAGGTGGAGATGTGCTGGGGGTGAAGGGCCGGGGGGAGCACAGCCTTGCAAACAGGTGGGGTTCCTCCCACGCCCCGAGACCAGCATCCCAAACCACCTACACTCAGGTGCCATTTCAATGACTGCCAGCCCCCCTTGCCCCAGTAGAATCCTTTATGCTGCATGAACAGGTTTTTTTCCTGAAGCCAGGAGATAAAGAGGAGCACAAAGAAAACATTGCTCTGAGCCTAAGTGCAGTATAAAACTTTTCTAAAGCCTCAGGCTGAGGATGGGAGAGCAAGACCTGGCAAGTCCTGCTCTACTAGCCAATTCTTACAGCTTCCCCTCTTCTTGTCAAAGCCTTGGGGCCAGTGCTCTGAATGTGGTATCCCCAGGGCCAGGACTGTAGGGGTTAGGCTGATTTCTAAGAACCAGCATCCGACTTAGGCTTATGGCTGGCTCTGCTGTTTGGAACAAGGTTGCAGACTGGTTTTGGGGGTGTGTTTACAGTGTAAGATGTGGTAGCTTTGTCCAGGATTCTCTCCATTTGGCAGGTGGGTGCTGGAGTGGGAGACCCTGACTTGCCATCTGCTGTCAGGTCTGCTGTCCTCCTGGAGAGTGTCTGCACTCATCTTTGTCACGGGGATTTCTCACTTCTTGGTGCTCAGCCACAGCTGGGTGCCTCTGCAGCCCGTGACCTGTGCAGCACTGCCTTCCACCCACACCCCACCTCTCCCACTGGTCTCAGCATCATCAATGCCGGTTCTAGAGCCTGTTTCTGGAACTGCATCCTCACCAAGTGTAGCCACTTCTGTGCTGCCAGGGCACTGGGGGATGATGCCGCAGGCAGGAGCAGGGCTGTCTGCCATTACAGTGCACCACAGAAGGGACTGAGTCCCAGAGCTTGGAAAACGCACCAGGGACCCTGGTCCCACCAGGGTGTCCCTTCTTGCATGTGCCAGCATTCCCATTTGTGGGCTAGAGAGTGGAAAGAGGCACCCAGCCTAGGCTGGACACAGCCAGTGGCAATGGCACCCTGAGGGCTCAGTGGTGGCTTGGCAGTGGCAGTGCCACAGTGATGGCTCTTCAGTGGCTCAGTGGTGGCTTGGCAGTGGCAGTGGTATGATCAGGGCTTGCCAGTGGCTCAGGAGTGGCTTGCCAGTGACAGTGGCACAGTGATGGCTTGGCAGTGGCAATGGCACAGCGATGGCTCAGCAGTGGCCCTGATGCAGCACGTGCTGGTGGCCACTAGAGGATGGTGCTGCCTTGTGGAGGGCCCCGCTGCGGATGGGCTGGCTCCACTGGACCAGCGTGCCCCGACACAGCCCCGTGCTACCCAACAGATTCACAGCCTGCAGTGGGCTCAGCACTTCCCTCATCCTTCCCAGGACAGTGCTGAAAGCCTCGTGTGCATCGCTGACCCCCCAGGACAGCTGCATCGCTGCGGGTCTGTTGGCACCAAGGTTGTGCACTGGGATCGGTGTGGTCCAAATGCAGCTTACTGGTGTGGGGAAAGGCAAAAGCTGCCCTGAGAAGGAGGCTGTTTCTCATGAGGCACCTGCCAGCCATTCCCTAGGAAAAGCAGAGGTCCAGTATCCAGCCTCTCCCCCTCCCATGGGCACAAGTGCTGCTTGGATGTGGATGTGGCTCCAGAGAGCCTCATGTCCTGCAGCACCTAGGGCTGGGAACAAAGAGTCTGTTTTCTGGTGAGCTCTACCACTGCAACCCAGACCCAGCACAGCCCCACAGGATCCCCTCAGCTGCTCTGTGCCAAGGTCCCAGTGTTAACACGGTGACATTCAGCATGGGATCTGCCTGGAGAATCCATGTCATGCCTCCTGTGAGGAGGATGGAAGCCAAGAGTGCATATCATGACTGAGACCTGTGATGCTTCATTTCCTTTCCTCATTCTTGTAGGGTCTCTTCACCTTCCACCAAACTGTCTGGTCCTCATGAGTGCTGGGGATACTTCCCCCCACGCTGAGTGGAGGCTGTGCTTCCTGCACACTGCTTGGGCAGCAGCAAAACCCAAGGAGCAGAGCAAGTTCATCTCCTGGTTGGAGGCAGGGTTTGCAGACCCAGAAACCTGACCTATTTCTTCCCCTGGGAGAACTCTAGCCCTAGGCACAGCTCTGCTGCAGAGGGACTGATGGCTGCAGCCCTCCCTGCCCCCTCACAACTGCCCGTGAGCCAAGCACTGGTGACATCTTGAGGATTTGGGGCTGAGCATCTTTTGACTGAGCAATTCTGTGGCTGTCCTGATCTCCTCCTGGTTCTGGTGTATTCCAGCCCCACCACCCCAGTGCCCCAGGGTCCTCTTAGTACAAGTCTGCCACCATTTTAGGGTCTACAGTGGGAGCCCTCACTCAATGCCGTGCCTGGGCTCCAGCATCTCTCCTAACACATCCCAGAGATCTCCCTCTGATGCCTGGCAGGTGAGTGGTTGATCAGGTTGCTGAGCTCAGGCCTTTGGTCCTTGTGGTACCCAAGGAAGTGCCCAGGATCCAGCCACAGCAGATGCACTGATGTTCCCCGGTATCATGTTGGCTGACAATCACCACCAGCCTGTGCTAATTGTCTGGCATCATTTATTCCTTATTTCAATCCAGAGCTTGAGCTGGGAGCTGCAGTTGTTCCCATCACATTGGGTTTTTCTCCCAGACGAAAATTGACGCAGGAGTTTTGCAATGCCAGGCAGTCTTCCTGCTTTTGCCTGCCTATTGTTTGAGCTGTGATAGAATTAAGTCATCATCAAAAAATTTAGGACTTCTGTTGAGCTGTGCAGGGTCTGTGGCATGGAAGGAGTGCATGGGGTTGTAGGCATACTTGCCATACTGTGGAGGGGCTTGCTCCCCCTCTCCTGGCTCATGGCATCTGATGCCATCATGCAGTTCAGTGTTTCTGTGTGTGATTTCACGGTGGATGCTCTTGTCTCTGTCCATGCTGTGTCTCATGTCACACGGTCTGCACCTCTTCTGGTTTATCAGTCTCCACAGAGCTGATGGCTGAGTCACACCAGGCTGCACTCGGGTGACTCCAGCCCCACCAATGTGCCACAAAGCCTGGGCACAGAAAAGCCTGTCACCAGCTTTGCTGCTCCTCACCCTGATGTCTCCCTGTCCCTTATGTGTCCTTCCAGGGAGCCCCGGAAAATCATCCTGCACAAAGGCTCCACCGGCCTGGGCTTCAACATTGTTGGAGGGGAAGATGGCGAGGGGATCTTTGTGTCCTTCATCCTGGCTGGAGGCCCTGCTGACCTCAGCGGGGAGCTGCGAAGGGGAGACCGTATCCTTTCGGTGAGTTGGTGGGGCACCCACCGCCCCTTCGTGGCCTCCCACAGCCCCGGGTGGGCTCCCACAGGACACCTGTCCCCTGCCACCCGAAGCACAGTTCTGTGGGATGCATCCCAGGTGCCGGTGTGTTGACACGGCCCCGGGGTGCCTGCGGTGGGGCAGCCCTGATGCCTGGGCCAGCCGGGGGCGGGTACCGGGGATGCCGGTACTGGAAGTGCCGGTACCAGGCATGGTGCTGGGGGCACAGTGGCAGAGCGATGAGGCTCTGAGAGTGTGGGTACCGTCGGTACCAGTACAGAGGCGGGGCAGCGGGGCCGAGGCGTAGGGCGGACCCCCTCGATTCCTGCCCGCGTGGGTCCGGTCCAGCGGAGCCGCTCTGTCCCGGCAGGTGAACGGCGTGAACCTTCGCAACGCCACCCACGAGCAGGCGGCTGCGGCGCTGAAGCGAGCGGGGCAGACGGTGACCATCATCGCGCAGTACCGGCCCGAAGGTACCGCGATCGGGATCGGGATCGGGATCGGGATCGGGATCGGGATCGGGATCGGGATCGGGATCGGCACCGGGCCGGCGGCGGGCGGGGCATGCAGATGAGGGGGGTGATATGCAGATTGGGTGGGCGGGGATATGCAGATGAGGGGGCGGGGCGGTGGCTGGCGGGAGGCCGGGGCGGGGGGCTGCGGGCGCGGCGCCGGCGGGCGGGGGGCGTGGCCCGGGGGCGGGGCGGGCGCTGATTGGCCGGCGCGGCGGAGGGGCGGGGCCGCGGCGTCCCGCCGGCCGTGCGTGCGCGGCTTTGTGTGCGGGCCGGGCGAGTGCGGGGCCGGGGCCGCCCCGCCTGCAGGTGAGCGCCCGCCGCCGCACGGGCAGCCCGGCCGGGCCCCGGCCGGCATCGGGGTCGAGGGGGGGGCTCGACGGCACGGGGTCGTCTTCGGGGGAGGGGGAAGAGCTCTGCTTGGCGGAGGGCGTCGCCGCGAGGCCCGGTTCCGTGGGGTCCCACGGGCCTTGCTGGAGGGACCCCGTGGTCGGAGGGGGCTTAGGCGTCCTGGAGGGCGACCGCGGTTGCGGGCGGGGCTGGAACTGGGTCGTCGCTGGTGAGTTGGGGCTCGTCCCCACCTCTGAGCATCCCACCTGCGGCGCCGCCCGTAGCCTTTCGTTATCGCCGAGTTCCGATCCCCTCGGCAGCGGCGGGGGCTGGTGGTCCCGGGGTGGGCAGCCAGGGGTAGCGGGAAGGGAGCCGGCAGCTGCCCGCACAAAGCTTCCCTGGGCGGCAGCGCTGGAGCGTGGCCCGTGGGCTGGGAGGGTGCCCCGCCAGGCAGCGAGGGGCCGGGGCTGACCCCGGGGCTGCGGCCGTGTCCAGAGCGGCATCGTGCACGTGCTGGGATGCAGCCGTTCCCGGCCGCTGGAAAAGGTGCTTCTCCTGGGCCCCACTGGCTTTCTCCACCAGCAGTTCTGGTCCTCTCCAAGGAGGCCAGTGTCCCGCCCTAGTCAAGCCCTTCGTCTAGTGCCGCCTCTGTGGCATCTCTGGGCAGCGTCCTGCTGGTCCCTGTCTCCACTGTTCCTCCTCCATCCCATGGCAGAGGCCATTGGGGCGCGGAGTCATTGGTGCTGCTCAGGCTGTGCTGTGGGTGTGGGGTTTGTTTGTTTTGGCTTTTTTTTTCTCTTTCTTTCCAGGAAGCACTTAATGTTCTCGTATTTCTGGCTCCCTTTGCCACTTGAGATTTGGCAAAGACACCCACCAAGAGTGGTTCTTAAATGTCAAACTGGACAAGATGTTTTGAAACCCCCTTAGACCGAGGCGGAAATGTCAGTTTGTTGTAGCTAGTGACTTTCCATGTCTGTGATGGCTCCTGGCACATGTGGGCAGCAGCACCCAGCACAGCCATCCTGGGAAGCAGTGCTGTGGCTGTGGAGTACAGACTGTTGTATCTTGGAAGTTGCCTTCAGGGTTCAAGAGGCTTGAAGGGCTGGGAGTCATGGAGAAAGAGCTCCCTGGTGTGAGCCCTGGGTGTGGGTGAGTCTGGGCCCCCTCGATGGCCCATGCGCTCTCAAATGTTTGCCTTTTCTATGTTCGTCATGGCTGTGGAAAGAGCAGGAGAGCTGGATTGTAGGATGGCCAAAGGAGGAGATGCTGGTGAAAAGGGGATCTGAGAAGTTCTTCCCCGCTAGCAGAGGCGGAGGATGGCACCTGCCTCTCGTACCTGAGCGTGGGCAGGGCTTGCCTTGGGGTGCTGGATGAGTGCAGTGTGCTCTGTGTCTGACCTCGCTGGGGCTCCAAGGGGTCAGAGAGGCTGCTTGTGCAGGTCTTGCGGGATGAGGGGCCCTCCCTGTGGTGTCCTGCCAGGCACTAGGAGGGAAAAGAAGCAAAGACCAAACCAAGAAAGACTAGAAAGAGGAGCTGCTATCCTCCCTTTCATCTGAGTACCAGCACCTTTGACCACTGCTGCATTCTGTCGAGGAGGGGGAGTGATGATCCCTGAGCTTTTGTGAGGTCCATTGCCTCTGAGCACTTCTCCCCCTGACCTTTGCTTGCTGCTATCACCAGCGCTTGGATTTGGCAATTCCCCTTTCTCACACCCCATGCAACAAAGCCTTGATATTCCTCACCTGAAAATACAAAAATTCTCATTATGGCATTTCTCTGAGCCAGTCTGTTCAAAGGGGACTTCCAGGGGTGTGCAATGAGTTTAAAAGCTTCTGAGCTTTCCCTATGGCTGTGCTTCCTTCTGCTTTCCTGGGCCTGCAGAGGGAAGGTGTCTGGGGTCAGGGTGCTAAAATGCCAGGCTGAAGCTGTGCATAGTTTTTGCAAGTGGCTGGGCTGAAACCTGTGACTGAGCATTTCTGTGCTCTGCTGATGGCCCAGCCTGGGCCTGGGCAGAAGCGTTTGGATACAGGGCTTTATGTGTACTCAGGAGTTGCTTTCCAACGTAGCTCCCCTCTCTGCCAACGCCTTCTCCTTTGTGCTGTCTCCTGGTGCCCAGATGCAGACCCGCTGCTTTGTTGGCTCTGCTGGGCGTGTTTGCAGGTGTGTCACACACGTGTATGCTGGTTCTGGGATCCTTGGGGCAGGCAGGAGATCCCTGCCTGTTGATAGTGGTCTACAGCATGTGCACATTCAGGGATTCTGCTCCCAGCATGGAGCTCACCCCAGGGGCCAGAATCAGGCCCAGCTCTAGGAACACCCACACCCTGGAAAGGAGAAGCAGTGGGAGGGTACAGTGGTGTTTTTATCGAGCTGCTGAGTGAGGAGAGCAAACATCCTGGCACACGGCGCAGCGCCGTGATGGCACTCACAGTAAGAGGTGCTGGCTCACCTGTTACATACTTTTCAGTCTTGATAAGCATGTCCTGAACGTGTTGAACACTGTGGGAGTCAGCCCTGGCTCACCTCCCCGCTGCACCCTGGGCAAGCTTCCTGGGAGGGTTTCAGCTGCACAGGAGATCTCCTTACAGAGAGTCAAGGTGCAGAGTCGAGGTGGCCCGAAGTTAGGGAGCAAAGGCAGGAACACTGCTTGCTGGGGGTGATCTGCTGGTAATTGTCTGGGACTGTTCTAATGTGCAGTTAAGAGCACCTGGGAGTACCCCTTGCTCAGTCCTGGGGTAACCTTGCCTCCCGTGCTCTGGGAGGGAGGCAGCGGGTTTGCTTTGGGGCTGGCTGCTCCTCCACTCTGTGCCCTCCCACAGCTGGAGCAAGTGTGGGTTGGTGGCTCCTTGGAAAACCCTTCCTAGGGCAGGACCGTGTTTGCTCTTTGGGAGTTAAAGCCAGAGCAGCCCTTGTGTCATTCAGTTTGCTGCAGCCAGCTTGGTTTGTGCTTCTTGTCATGTCAGGGGGCTTTTCATACCCCTCCAAGCAGCGTGACCACTCCAGCAAAACCAGGAAAGTCCCTTTGCATGGAGGGCCCCAGCTGAAATAGGGACATTTGAGGACTTTGGGCTGCATGCAGCAGGATGCATATGCCATTCCTGGCAGGGCAGTGACACCCACAAGTTGCCCTCCCAACACCCCCACCCTGCTGCTAGGGGTGGAGAAACCTCCTTTTGCCCTGTGTTTCCTGTCCAATCCCAGGCAGTGTGGGGTGTGCAGGGAATCTGTGCCCCCAGCAGGGTTTGCGATGACCTGGCTGGGGACAAGGGTTGCAGTGGTGCTTTCTGGGGGAAACAGCCCTTCTGTACCAAAGAGCGTTTATGAAGAAGCTGTACCCACTTCTGACAGATGCTCCTCTGGGATACAAGAGTTTATGGCAGAATGAGCTCTTCCAGGGCAGCATGAGCTGTGTGGGGCAAGAGATGTGCACTGGGATGAAGCTCGCTTCCCTCTGCTGAGAGCTCTGTAAAACCCTGGTACTGCTTTGGTGTCAGAATTCAGTTTTCTTGTAAAATAGGCATTATCCGTGCCTCGCTGTATCTGTGTTTTCCTCTGCCAGCAGGAAGGCAGGTGAGGCAGTGGGTGCCCCTTGGCATGGGGCAGCCGGGAGTTCTCATGATCTCCACACTAAGCAGCTGACCCTGCCCAGTGTTGCAGCAACTCTGGATGTTTGTTGTGTGGCAGGAGAAGGGGCTTCGCATGGAGTTTCTGTGTGCCACTCGGCAGTTTTTGTGTGTGTTGCCTTTTTTTTTCCCAGTCCTTAAGTAAAAATGCATCTTTGGCCACTGGGTGTAGCAGGGGGATACCCAGGCTGGAGAGCGAAGGGCTGGAGAGTCAGGAAATGCTGAGCTGCAGCTGCATCATCCCATAACCCCAACTCTGCATTTGTCTGCACTGAGAGTCCATGGGAGAGGGGTTGGCTCCCAAACAAAGCCCACAGAGCATTTCTGAGCAGTGTTGCTGCTCCCCCCCATGTGCTGTGGCTCCACAGCTGTGGCTCTGCTCTGCAGCGAGCGCTTGCCTCCACAGCTGAGCTGCTGTGCTCCCCTCCCCTGAATTAAAACCCAAGCCACGTCTAAACCGCTGGGTTGTGGATAGGGCTTTCTAGGCAAGTCTTACAGCACAGATGAGGCTGGTCCTCTCTCACCTGTGACTGCAGGATGTGCCCAAGGGACAAAATCGAGGGTGTGAGGTGAGATCTGGCAGTGTGGGCTGTGGCAGTGCCAGCAGCTTTCCTGGAGCCGCAGTTGCACTTTCCTCATTCGGCCCTGGGTAGGGAGGCCTGGAGCCTCCACCCTCTGCATGTCAGCCCGACCTTTACACCCGGCTGAAGGTCGGGCTGGCGCAGCAGCAGGCGCCGGGGTGGCGGCTGCTCCTGCCCAGCTACCTGGCAGGAAGGTGCTGGTGTCTTCTGGAGGGTTCCCCAGCTCTTCCTGCGTGACTCTGCCACTGGGATGTAGAAGCAAAAGGTGAATTCCTCCTCCCTGCTCCTCTGCCAAGGGCAGGGACTTTGTGTTTTGCCTCCCTTTCCCCATTCCTGCTGAGGAGGAGGTCTTTGCTGCCAGCAAAGCAGTAGCTGGGGACTCCCCCAATGGCTGTGGTCATGTCTTGCTGCTCCAGCTGGTGGGCAGTGGTCTCCTGGAGGGGCTCTCGCTCTCTCTGCGTGTTTTGAACTCCTCTGTAGCTCAGCAGCTTGCCAAGTCCTGCCCAGCCATTCCCTCATGAAGCTGCAGCTCAGCAGCAGTGGAGGTCACAGCAGCCCTTGCTGCTGTGTGGGAAGTTGTGGTGGGGTTGGGAGCAGCTGGAACACTGCCTGCTCCAGATGCCCTGCCTGCAGTCCTGCAGAGTTCTGTAACCTCTTTAGCTTTGCCCTCCCTCGTGTGCGGGGACAGACAGGCTGTGGGCAAGATGCCTCCTGGACAGGTCTGGCTGGGGATCAGCCCGGGGGCAGCTGTGCCTGCACTGACCAGCCCTGTCCCCACAGAGTACAGCCGCTTCGAGTCCAAGATCCACGACCTGCGGGAGCAGATGATGAACAGCAGCATGAGCTCCGGCTCCGGCTCGCTGCGGACAAGCGAGAAGAGATCGCTCTATGTCCGGTAAGGCTCCGCAGCCCCACTTGTTCCTGTGCTCCTGGCAGGTGGTGGGATGGGCACATCCCCACAGCGTGGGGGGCAGGGGGGATGGTTATGGTTCAGCCTGGGCTGTGCAGTGCCTCTGAGGTCGGTGTGTCAGGGGCCGGGACGGGAATGAGTGCCGTGGATGCATGACGAAGCCCGGAGGGTGCGGCGGGGAGAGCAGTGCTTTTGCACTGGTTTTGCCAAGGCTGGGTGCTCTGCACTCAAGTGTCTCTCCCGAGGACTGCTCCAGTTTGGAAAGCAGTGGTCTCTACAGAGCCAGGATGGCTGCTGGCCAGGCCAATGCACTGAGGACCACTAGAAATGGTGGGCATCCAGCCCTGCTTCTGCCCAAGGCAGCTTGTGGCAGCTTTCAGGGCACTCTCCTCAAACCAGCTAACAGGCTTCTCCTTGTCTCCTCCTGCCATTCCTGTGGCAGGATCTGGCTGGATGGGAGATGAGCTCTTAGGAGGATTATTGCTCTGAGCCCTCAGTGCACTTCTGGTCCGGAGCCAGGTGCAGGACAGGCAGGCAGGGGTTAAACAGCCATGAAGCTCAAACTGCTGCAAGTCCTGTGTGGACAAGACAGCCCCTGCCTGCCTCCTGCCACCTCCTGCCTGCCACAGCACCAGTGGGATGAGAGCTAATGAGTAATTTTAACTTGGTAATTAAAATAATCCTGTAAATCCTCGCCCTGCACAGCCTGTTGCAGGTGAGGCTGGCAGGAGCAAGGGATGCTTCTCCTTCTTCCCTGTGAGAAGGATGGCAAGGGCCGAGGCTACATGAGTCAGCCTGCAAGTCCCACTGCATGGCTGCTCCATGCAGAGGGACTTCAGGCGTGGTGGATATGTTGCAAGCCCAGCATGGCAGGAGGGGAGAGCTGCAGCTCTGGGTTCCTGCAGTTCACACCTTCCCACAAGTCTCTGCAGGCATCTTGCTTGATTTAGCATCTCTGGGCTTCCTGGGGGTGTGCGACAAGCTGGGCACAGTGTTGAATAAACATCGTCTTGTTAGTCCTGCCCTCGCTCCCCTGCTGTCCTGTGGACACCCTCATGTGTAGAGGAAGATTTAGGCTGGGCCCAGCTTGAGTTGAGCTTGTTCTCTGCCTGGAAAGGTGCTCATGTATTGAAGTATTCCTGTGAATTAGAGAGCTCCCTGTTGCCTCCACACTACTCGTAGCATTTCTTAATTCTTGGTGCATCCCCCCACGGGGCTTTGGAGGCCTCCACAGCTCCACTGTGTCCCCTCACACATACTCAGGTGGAGCTGGTCTGTGCCTTGCTGAGAGGGTGATCCCAGGGGAGAGCTTTTCCCCAGCATGGCCCTTCACAACACTCTGCTTGACACACACCCTGAAAACGTGCTTGCAAGAACTGCCGGGTGCCCAGGCTGCCCCAGCCCTTCTGGGCGGGGTAGTTTCAAGCACAGTTTACCCGAAACCAGCTGAGCTGCTGTGCTGTGGACAGGACATCAATTACAGGACTTGCTACCCAACTGCTTGAGTCAGCCCTGTCTGGCTGCATTGCATCCCGTGTGCTGTTGAAGGGCTGGGGCCGGGCACCCAATTTGGGGGTGCTGGAGCCAATTTGGGGGTGCTGGAGCCGATTTGGGGGTGCT
Source organism: Aphelocoma coerulescens (assembly GCF_041296385.1). Classification (NCBI taxonomy): domain Eukaryota; kingdom Metazoa; phylum Chordata; class Aves; order Passeriformes; family Corvidae; genus Aphelocoma; species Aphelocoma coerulescens. The sequence continues at coordinate 17,520,593 of NC_091018.1, forward strand.
GGAGTTTGCAGCTGTGCAGCACAGGCAGAGGCAAGGCGGGTTCATGTCCTGCCTGTCACCTGCCTGCACTGCCGCAGGGCAAAGTCTGCCAGCACTGGGGCCGTGCCGGGTGGGGATGGAGGTCAGGCAGGCACTGTGCCTGGACACCAGGAGGAAGCCATGGGAGGCCTTGGCAGTGCTTCCCTGCCCTCCAGCCAAACCATCTGCTCTCCTGGCTGTTAGTCTGGGGGCAGAGCGGAGCTGCCGTCTGGCCCCTGTGTACCTGGAGGAGCTCCCAGCCACGGTGGGTCCCATGTGCCAGCACAGCCAGGGGCTGGTCTCCTGGAGCATCGTGCCTTGGGGTAGCAAATGCCTCATGAGCTGGCTTTGCAGGTGTCCTGCCCATGCACAGATCTTGCTGTGCCTGTCCCGGGATGCCGGTGGCTGCTGCGGGAGGAGCCGCGGGCCCAGCGCTGCTCTGCAGGGCAGGGTGCACGGAGTGGGCAGGGCTCCTCACAGCCTGCCTGGCTTTGGGAACCGGCCTGACCAGTTCCCCAGGGCCTTGGCCAGCGGCACTGACCTCACAGCGGCCGCATGCAGCCTTATCTTTTGGCCAGGAGCTGCCTGCAAGGCTTGATTACCTCTGGCCAAATCACCCATCGGTGCTCTGCTGCCAGCTCCAGCCACTCTGCCCTGCAGAGGGAACGAGCACAGGAGCTGCCCCAGCCCTGAGAAGGAGAACGGATCTGGTGGCTGAATGTGTCTGGATGCACAGGGCAGCCTGGGTCTTGTCCCAAAGAACCCTCCCTGTGGGGCAGCCCTTCTTCCCATTTGAGACCCAGTCCCAAGTGCCCTGAAAGGTTTCACAGCCCAGCACTCCCCTGGCAGAAATGCCCTCCAAGCTCTGCTGCTCCACAGGGACCTGCCATATGGTCCCTCAGCCCTTACAGTGTGCTTTTAGACCCTCTTCAGAGTCCCCACAGTGGAAGGGCGTAATGAGCAGAACAGGGGATGTCTCTCCTGCTTGAAGGTTTATTAAGGCCAGGATTAAACCAGCAGCAATCCAGTTTGCAGTGCCTGGGCTCATGCTGGGCTGTGGGCCAGTGTCCCAGGAGCAAATACAGAGGTTGTGCTGCCAGTACTTTTAGTGGCTCTTCCCTTTCTTTGTCTTTTTGCAAGTTGCTGCGTCAAAGCAGACACAGTTTATGATCTGACATTAGTAGAAGGAGTTGCAGGTGAAGCCACTGAGAGCAGCTTATGGGTACAGGCTTCAGTGCTGTGTGTGATGTATGTGTGCAGGAAGAGTATTAGCACTCTTCTAGTAAAAAAACCCAAAATCTTTTCTATAGCTGGTTAATTTAAATTTGAAGATAATTTTAAACCAAATAAACTGTTCTCAGGGGAGGTGTTTAGGAGTATGAAAAGGATCAGTCATGGAAGCAGATACATATACTCTGAGATGCATTCCCAATTCACAGGCTCTGTGCTCAAAGCCTGGTGGTCTCTGCCTGTGCAACCACCCACCAGCAGTGGGGTTTGATGTTCCCCATCCCATTCCTTGGCCCCACAGCCACAGAGGGATGGTGGGGAGCAGCCCTCCTGCAGGCTGCTGCTCTGGGCCTGGCTTGCTCACTAACCACAGACTCTTTGCATAGTGCATCTATGGCTCATGTGCATCCTACAGCTGAGGTCAGCAGGGAGTTCTCTCAGCCCAGCACTGTTGTTCCTGCATTGCACTCTTCAGGGCTTGTGCTGAGCCTGCCAGTCGGGGGATGTGCTGGGGCTGGCAGCACTGCTCACCTTGGCAGGGTTTGGGTTTAAATCCTGTAAGGTGTGAAGGTGACAGTGCCCCAGGAGGTTGTCAGTGCTGCTGCCCTCGCTGCCTGGCCACGCTCAGAGAAGGCATCGCTCCTCTCTGCTCCTCCACAGAGCCCTCTTTGACTATGACCGGACCCGGGACAGTTGCTTGCCCAGCCAGGGACTCAGCTTCTCCTACGGGGATATCCTGCACGTCATCAATGCCTCCGATGACGAGTGGTGGCAAGCCAGGCTCGTCACACCCCACGGCGAGAGCGAGCAGATCGGGGTCATCCCCAGCAAGAAGAGGTGAGTGTCCATCAGCAGGAGCTGTCACACGCAGTGACCCCAGGGTTTCCCCAAACTCTGCAAGCCCTGCAGCCCTCAGGGCTCTGCTCAAGCCGAGATCTCCTTGTGGTCCCAGTCCACCTGCCCCTGTGCAGTGTGCAGGGCACCTTGGTTTTAAGCTGGGGCTGTGTGCAGGTCTCCCTAGGGAGGTGTTCTCCAAAGCTGGGTGAGACTCCAGGTGAGAAGGGGAGTGGTCAGCCCCCTCTGTGGTCCCTGTGGGGATGGAGAGTTGGTGTTAGCCAGTCTGGGTCTCCATATGAGAGCAGTCACAGACTGTGGGCTGCTCCTCGTGTCCTCTGTCAATCTGCCCAGCTCTGCAGCTCACAGCCTCACTGTGAGGTGAATAATCATAGGGAGCAGAGGAGCTGGTTGCTGCTGCCTTCAGGTCTGCAAAGCCAGCCTCAAGTCTGTCCTCTATCCCTGTTGGGAAGGCTGGCTTGGCTCCTCTCCTGCTCCTGGCCCGGGCCAGACCCTGTGCAGGCAGCTCCACACCTGTCCCTCCCTGGGAAGGAGCTGCCTTTTGCCAATGGGGCCACCACCCGAGGGTGCCTGGAGCTGCCTGAGGAGCCACATGGACAGCATGGAGGGCACATGCATGGGACTAGCAACTCTTTCTCTCCTCATCAGGGTGGAAAAGAAGGAGAGAGCACGGTTGAAAACAGTGAAGTTCCACGCCAGGACTGGCATGATTGAGTCCAACAGGGTAAGTGCTGATCTGGGGCTCAGTGGGGCACCTGGAGCTGGTAACTAGTGAGGTCAGGATGAGTCCCAGCAGCAAAAGCTCCTCAATCCCAATGCAAAGAGCTATGTGACTGGACCTGCCCCAGGCCCACATCTGCTTGGCACAAAACCTCCGTGAATATGCAGTGATTGAGCAGAGGAGCCCAGGATGGTGTGAAAGTACTGGGGAAGGACCCATGTTTGGAGTGATGGGGTGGCAGAGCCCATGGCTAGGAGGTGCCTGCAGGCAGCTGCTGAAGGTAGCCACCCTCACACTTCAGGAGCAGTGCCTAACATGCCAACGAGCAAGGAAGAACAGCCTGGCTACCCCTGCAGAGCTGCTGACTGCCCCATCAGCTTCCCAGCATCCCTACCACATGTTTTTCTCCATGCTTAATTTTTTTCCTGCATTACAGTTCTCATGTAATCTCCATGATTTCATTTGAGGGTGACTGCCCTGACACAGCTCCTCATTGTCTCTTCATTTTAATTTTCCCCACATGCGTTAAACACCATTGTTTTTTCTGTCCTCCCTTCCATCTCCATGTTCTTCAGTCGATCAAAACGAAACGTAAAAAGAGTTTTCGCCTCTCTCGAAAGTTTCCATTTTACAAGAGCAAAGAGAACCTGGCCCAGGAGAGCAGCGGACAGGAACGTAAGTAGCAGCTGGCCAGAGAGGGCAAGCCTGCAACCCTCAGGTCGCCTGCCCTGAGGGGAAAGATCCAGCATATTTCCATAGCCAGGGGTCCTGGCACCTGCCTGTATTCAGGTCTGTGCTCCACAGTCGTGCCAGCAGCTAGGGAAAAACTGGAGCTTGAAACGAAAGCAACAGCTGCAGGCTGGCACTCTCTTCCTTTCTCTCATGTTCAATGTCTTCATCTTTTCATCCAACTTTACACCCACCCAACTCCCTGCTCTGCCTCCCCCCTGCTCTCCCCCCTTTGCTGCAGGCTCTTCTCCCTCCCTTTGCCTGCTTCCCTCCAAGCGAGGGGCTGGCTGCCTTCTGCAGAGCTTCTCCTGTCCCTCTCAGGGCTCAGGGCCTGGGCAGGTCCCAGCTCCATCTTCCCTAGAAGTGACCTAGAGCTCTGTGTTCCCACTGGAGAGCCCTTCCCAGCAGATTAAGCCCTGTCGACACGGGGGAGCCATGACCCTGCTGCCCACCCATGACTGAGGCACATCTTTGGTAGTTGGCTGCAGATGTTTAGGCTCCACAGCTCTTGCCACCCTGGGACTCCCAGCAGAAGCAGGGCATTTGTCTCATTGCCCCAAATCCTGATGTGGGCAGCATTGGAGCTGCTCACCAAACCCAACCCCTGCTCCGAGTGGTGAACTGCATCCACTCCTCTGGCAAGCATCCAGGCTGGCAGTGCTCAAACCTCTGGAAAAGGGCAGTGGACAAGGCAGAGCTGTGTCTGTGCCCCAGTGCCAGCGCAGCAAACACATCTCCTCCCTCTGGGGCTGTCTTGGGTGTCATACAGAGGCAGGAGGTTGCTGCTGGGCTGCTCCAAGGGCTGCCTGCATTCCTCTGCTGTCCATGCCAGGCTGGTGCCAGCTTCCAGTGATTTTAGCAGACAGCACAAGCCTCTGGCCCGTGCTGAAGGTTGTCTGTATGTCTGCCTGTCTCTAGTAGTGCCTGGGCATGGCTGGGCTGCAGTCTGATCCATGCTGAAGCTGGGGGCCCGCTTTTGGCTGGCCCTGCAGTGAGGTGACACAGCATGGGATGGGGCAGGCCACTCTCTTTACCTGCCTGTGCCACAGACACACAGCCAGCTCCCTCCCTGTGCTCTGCCACTGTCCATCCCAGCTTGCAGTGGGGGGTCTCTGCCTGACATTTCCACAGCCTGTGCAAGCATTGTGGTGTGGGGCAGCTGACACACACAGGTGGGGAAAAATGTGTCCTCCTGCCACGTGTTACAGGACTGCAGGCTGTGCTTGGCCCCAGAGAGGCCAGGCTGTGCCGGGGAAGCACAGAGCCACTGTGCCATGCCAGTACACTCCACGAGGAGAAACGCTTCAGCCCCCGTGCCAGCAGCTTAGGGCTGCAACTGCTTGGTGCCAGCTGAAGCTGCTGTGGCTGCCCTGCCCTCCCCAGACCCAGGGTGGCCCTTGGGGGCTCTGTGGCAGACAGGGTGAGCTTGGGGGAGGAAGGGTCCAGCTGCAAAAGGCAAGACGTTGGCAGCGGGCTGATGGTGTCAGCTCTGAAAACATTTAACCTCACTTGCAGTTGCAGCTCTGGGCCATTCTGCACTCCTGTCACTAATGCTGGTCTGGCTCTGTCTCCCCCATCCCTCTGACTCCCCTTTCCTTCGCTGTCTTCTCTCCCCCTCTCCCCCTTCTTGCTGTCTGTGAAATCAGGACTTCCCTGGGTTAAGTGACGATTATTATGGAGCAAAGAACCTGAGTAAGTTGAATTCCAATGCACATTGTTCCCTTTCTGTGGCTGGCGGTGCCTGGGGAAGAGCTGGGCTCTGGCTGGGGCAGCTGAGCTTCCCTGGGTGCGGGGCAGGAGGAGCCCCGGGTGCTGCTCTGCTGCCGGGGACCGGCGGAGGCGGCGGGGCTTGAGGTGCCTCTGCTGCACGTGGGATGGGATGGGGGAGCTTGTGTGGGGGTGTTGGCCATGCCTGAAGTGCCTGCTGCACCCAGGGTGAGCTGTACCTCTTCATCCTCTTCTTCCTGTTCCTATCTGGGTTGGTTGTTGCTTTAGCACTCGGAGCCACTGCCAGTGTGGGTGGGAAGTGGCCATGGTGGGCCTGCTCTGAAGGGGGTGGGGGACAACATTTTGAGGCGTTCCCACCTTTCTCTGGGTTACCACGTACCCAGAACTGCAGAATAATGACAGGAGCCCCATGGTCTTCTCAGCTGGGGCATGAGCTCTGTGCCAGGCTCCGCACCCCCTGACCAGTGCAGAGCCTGACTGGGGCAGGCAGCGGCCAGCGAGCCTCTGCGGGGTGGTCGCAGCACTAGGATCAGCCTGAGCAAGCAAAGCCCCAAACTCTGTCCCATCCTGTCACTGTCTTGTCTCTGTGCTTCCCAGCCCCATCCCCAGAGGCAGGCTCCCCCATCCCTGTGCCGGCACAGCCGTGCCCTCCCCTGCCCGCTGTGTGCATGCTGCACCTGCTCCCCTGCCAGCGTTCTCCTCCCTGTGCACTCCACCTTCCCTCGGCCTGGGAAGCCCAGTGCTTTCACGTCTGCCAGGCAGGCCCTCCTGGCATCCTTATCTTCTCCTGGAAGCATCCCCCTGCATGCCCCCAGGTTCCCAGCAAAGGGTGAAAGATGCCGCCCTTGCCCACGTGGCACAGACTCGTCCCAGTGGGTGCTGGGCTGCAGGTTTTTCGGGAGGCCAGTGCTGTCCTGCCCTTGGTCAGTAGTGCTGGGTGACAGCTGGGGTGCCCCCGTGCCTCCTGCCCATGCTCCTTCTGAAGGGGATCTCTCTGGTTGCTTTGCAGAGGGCGTGACATCAAACACCAGTGACAGCGAGAGCAGTTCCAGTAAGTGTGTGTCCTCCTGCTCTCCCACCCTGTGTGCGTGTCCCCGTGTGAGCGTGCATGTTCTGGCACTTCCATCTTGTCTTGTCCCAGTGGTGGTTCTGTTCGGAGGCTGGTCCTTCCTGCTGGTGACACTGAGATGCTGCGGCCAGCTCCCTCCTCGGAGCCAGGGAGAGCAGGGGCTGGGGAGCAGGAAGGAACCTGCCTGCTTCACTGCTCTCTCCTGGCTGCAGGGCTCTGCTCCAAGGCAGGGTGGTGGGTTCCCAGTCCATGATGATCCCCCATCCTCGGTGCCTGCTACAGGAACCAATGGCCAGAGGCCAGGCCTGTAGCATAGATGGCTCCTGGAGCCCAAGCCTGTACAAGAGCATGGGATCCAGCTGCAATAGATGCTCCCTTTGTCCCCAGAAAGTTCTCTAAATACCTGCAGGGAGGACACTACATCCCAATGGGCTGGGAGCCTGCAGCGGTGGGGGAGGGAAAGAGGAGGCTTGACCCAGAGCTGGGACACGAATAATTAAAGTGGCTCAAGGGTTCATAACTGCATGCCCGTCATGCTTCACATCCGTGGGTGGAGTGATGGGGACAGCCTGGAGTGTCCCCAGAGCTGTGGGAGGCTGAAGGGGCAGGAGCCAGCTCCTCACAGCTGCAGAGGGGCTGGAGAGCTGCTGCAAGTGCTCACCTACATCCCCCTGGCTCTGTTACAGAAGGACAAGAGGACACCATCCTGTCGTACGAGCCAGTGACGCGGCAAGAAAGTAAGTCCTGAGCTGAACTGCCCCATGCCCGCTGCAGTGCGGCCACCTGTGTCCCCAGCACAGCCAGGGTGTCCGGTGCACCCTCCCCTCCTGCCACACCAGCACGGCACAGGGTGGATGCAGGTGGAGTCTCGTGTGTTGCGTGCAGCAGGGGAGCCAGGTGTGCACGGCTTTCCCTGGCCTCGACTGCCCCGTTTCAGTCAACAGAAAAGATTTGTGTCATGGTCTGCAAGACCAAGGGAGACATGCAGAGCTAAAACTGAGCTGGGCTTTAGTCCTCAGCTGAGGACAAGATTATCCCTTCCTGCCTCAGACCAGGTCCCTGCTGCAGAGCAACCCTCCCCCAGCCCTCAGCCTTTAACCCTGCTTGATGCTCAGTCCCTGCAGACCCTTTCGCAGGCTGAATAGTCCCAGCCTCGGTGGTCTGTCCTTGCCAGAAGCTGGATCTGACTCTTAGGCTCCCGTCACTCCCCCAGCTCCGTGGCATCCTCGCCCAGCTGTCCTGGTTGCCTGGCTCCTGCCCCAAGCAAGGGAGCAGCTTTGCTGATCCGCGACCCTGGAGACCTGCAGAACCTCCCCCGGGGCCACGCAGATGGTTTGGGTCAGATGGGAAGGACATGTTGACCGTGACCAGGAGGAGATAAACTCGCACGGAGGAGGCACCTTTGGGTGCCCATGTGAGCAAGAGCACCCACTGCCAGCAGGGAGAGGGCAGGTCAATGCCAAAAGTGGCAGTAGGGTCAGCTGCCCACAGCACATGTGGGGCCTCAGGTTGTGGCTCTTGTTCGCAGTTCACTATGCGAGGCCAGTGATCATCCTGGGGCCGACAAAGGACCGAATTAACGACGACCTCATCTCTGAATTCCCACACAAGTTTGGTTCCTGCGTGCCCCGTAAGTCCCGGCCGGCACTCGGTGCCCTTGCTGGAGGGAGGGGAGAGTGGTGGTTCTGCTCCTTGCAGGGTCCCACCCGTGGCATGGGGAGGGGGCCGGGAGCACAGGTGGGTTTCCTCCCTCCCGGTTTCTCACGCACCACTCTGGGTTCACTCTTGATGCCCGCTCTCCTCCAGACACCACCAGGCCTCGGCGCGAGAACGAGGTGGACGGACAGGATTACCACTTTGTCGTATCCCGGGAGCAGATGGAGAAGGACATCCAGGACAACAAGTTCATAGAGGCTGGGCAGTTCAATGACAATCTCTATGGGACCAGCATTCAGTCAGTGCGAGCGGTGGCAGAGAGGGTGAGTGTCAGGTGGCATTCCTGGGACCGGGATGCATCCAGCCCGAACCCACACGCATTCAGCAGTTCCCCTCCTTTCCCTGTGTTGTTAATGAAGGGCTGTAACCACATTAAGCAAGTATGCCACAAGCCTCTCCTCCCTCCAGAGTCCTGCCAAGCCATGTGCCTGCTTTTCTCAGCTGTGTTACTCTACCTCAGCGTGGTACCTCTGTCATCCAAACTCCACCCAAAACCCTGGCACTGGTGGCCCAGCTTTGTGCTTGGGAGCTCACAGGACAAAGATACCAGGGTGCCCTCAAAGCAGCAGCGTTCCTCTGGAGGAGTCCTGGAGCTACCCAGGGCTTGTAAATAGTTTCACGTGTCCAGACAAAGGTTCAGTCCCTTTGCATTGCTGCTGTCCTGCCCTGAGCAGGCAGGAATGTGAGGCCACCGGGAGCTGGCTAGTGTCTCAGGACTGGGGTTTCATTTCTGTGGCTCCTCCCTTTTTAGGAACATCTGTATGAGCAAGCTGCTTCCCACACGGAGTAGACTGTGTGGGTAGGTCTGATCCTGATTGTCTCCTTTCCAGGGGAAGCACTGCATCCTGGATGTGTCTGGCAATGCTATCAAGAGGTTGCGACAAGCACAACTTTATCCCATTGCCATTTTCATCAAACCAAAATCCATTGAAGCCCTCATGTAAGTGCAGCACTGTGTTCTGTGCCTCTCCAGCTGCTTGTCCTGCTGCTCCTGGCCCTGGGTAGTGCAGGCTGGAAAGGATGTGAGAACTGAGCATGCAACTGTGCTGAGAGCAGCAGCAGAGAATATTGTCTGTGAGGAGATTCAACAGCTTGAGACTGACCCTGAGATCAGAACAAATTCTGCTGGCACCAAGGGGCCTCAGAAAACCCCTTCTCAAGTCAGAAGGGGCCAAATTGTTTATTTCTTTGTTTTATAAAGATGAGAAAACTTAGGCAAGCAGGGAGACTTCTGCAGTGGTCTCACAAATTTAGGGAACTGTCTGAATTTGAATTCACTTCCATGCTATGGTGAAGGGAGGTGGGGTAGGTGGCAATGGGAAGAACTGGTGGAAGTTGAGATGGAAGTGCCAAGGCAGCCCAGAGCCTGTGGGGAAGGGCCCTGCCTTTGAGAGCTGGGTCCTGCACAGCTTCCATTCCTGTGAGCAGAGGATTCCCAGGCACCCTGGCTCTGTGGGCTATTTTTGCTTCTGTTCATTGCTAAGAAAAAGAGCTAAAAAGTTTCTCCCTTTTGTGTGTGGCAGGGAGATGAACCGGAGACAGACGTATGAACAGGCCAACAAGGTCTTTGACAAAGCCATGAAACTTGAGCAAGAGTTTGGAGAATATTTTACAGGTGAGTGTCCTGAGCAGGCTTGTATCTGATTTACTTCGTTTTTCCATCTGGCAGCTGTGACCTCTCTACCAGCACTGTCCTACTGCAGGGTCATGGGAAAACATCCAGCTTCATCAAAGCAAAAAACCAAATGGCACTTTGCCAGGAGGGCTCTGCAAGGGGACTGCTCCAAGATCAGTGGATAGGAGTAAACCAGTCGTAGAGGAGGAGACAAGTTGTCAGGCAGGATTTTCTGAGTTTGTGCAAGCTTACTGCCAATTTCAACAATAATAAAAAGTCTAAAAATCCCCGGGCAGGGGAAGCACAGGGTTTCAGGGTGCCACAAGTCTACAGGAAGTAAACTCCCTGCATGGGAGAAAAGGGGAGCATTTTCAAAAAGAGAAATTTCTAAAGAGGAAAGATAAAAAATTAGTGACCTAAATGGTGGAGACAGTCCTGAGTTAATTACAAAACATCTACCAAAAAAGACTGGAAGTTTGGCTTGCTTCCTAAGTAGTCTTTGCTGAAGAGCCAGTCAGGGGTTGCTGACACTTTGTGCCTGCTGAGATGAGCTGCTCATGACACAGGCATCCTTGTGCATTAAGAAACTAATGTTTGTAACATGATTAATTCTGGAAAACCACAGGCAAGTGAAGAGGCTGAGAAACTGGTCTTCCATCTTTTCTCCAGTGCAGTAGCTGTTTCTTCTTAAGCTGAGGAGTGATAATGTTGCCAAACTCTGTATTACCCACCTACCAGCTACTGGGAAAAACCCCAAGCAGGATGTTTTCTAAAAATTTATTTCAGCTGGGCAAATATTTGGGTACAAACAGGGTGAGCTTTCCCCAGACCTCCAGCTGGGCAGCAGTTCCAGAGCTGCTGACTGTTCTTCCAGGAAGACCTGCCTCAGTTTTGCAGGCCCTCAACATGCCACTGTGCACTTGGAGGGCGAGTTTGATGTTGACTTGGGAAAGGAATGCTGTTGGCTGAAATGTGTTGAAAGAACTGGGTAGTGGGCAGAGAGATGGTCACTGTCACAGGTTCTGTGCCAGCAGTTTAGGATGAGGGAACAGAGATGCTGGAGGATGGTCTTGGCTGGGTTACAGAGGCAGGCTGGATTACCAGAAATCTTTGGCCCTTCCTGTGATGTAAGAAGCACAGTGAAATGCCTCGTGCTGTGTCTGTGCTAAGCAGCAGGACTGGGCAGGAGTTGCTGCTGGGAGAGTGGCCGCACGCTGGCCTTTCCCAGCCTGACAGCGCTGCATTCCCACCCCACAGCAGAGGAAGCAGCAAACACGAGGAGCCCAGAAGGAAAGGAAGGAAGGAAAGGCCAGAAGGAAAACCAGAGGGAAGAGACAAAGCTGGCACTCCAGGGCAGGTGCTTGGTGCACTCCACTGAGCTGCCCCAGCCCTGCCTTCCCTCGCTCCAGTTCAGTGCCGCCGTGGTGGTGCCAGGCCCGGCCACAGCCCCACAGCGGTGCCTGACACAGTTTGCAAAGCTGATTAGCAGCCTGGTGTGGAGAGCCCAGCCGGCCCTGCACACAGCCAGGAGCTCTGCCAGCCAGGATCAGTGCTGGCTAATCCCTGCCGAGGTGCTGCTTTAACCCTCTGTGTCGCTGGGCCCATTGCAGCGCCCCTGACACCGCCTGGGTCAGGCCCTGCTGGCTGCGCCCTCCAGCCCTTTGGGGCAGCAGGAACTCATGGCAGTGCTGCCTGGTGCTCAAGGTCTTGCTTGTTCTCTCTTCTTCCAGCCATCGTACAAGGAGACTCTCTTGAAGAAATTTACAGCAAAATCAAACAGATCATTGAGGATCAGTCTGGGCACTACATCTGGGTCCCGTCCCCAGAGAAACTCTGAAGATGTCTCCCACCTGCTTCCCTGTGAGCAGAAGATCTCTGAAGTCCCCCCCATCCAAGCCCTCTGCCCCGAGGGGGAGGGATATGAAAACTATTCCTGCTCCCTTTTTTAGATCGTCGCAAAATTGAGTTTTCTAGTCCTGTTTCTTTTGTTGGGATGAACTCATATCATTCATCACGTGACTGTTCCCACCATTCCTGCATGGACCTTCCCACTGCTCCATTAGAGACAGATGAGAACCCATTCAAGGTCGTTTTTTTATTATTATTATTATTATTATATTATTATTATTATTATTAACTAAACAAAGAATCAAGATGGGAGGAGGCAGCTAAGGACTAATGTAAGAAAACAAGTGAAACAATGGACTCTGAACACTTGAGCTGGTATCAGAGCTCCAGGGGCATTTTTCCAAGTGTGACTGTCTAGCAGCTCTGAACAGTGCGACAGGTGGGCAGCAGAAAGCATTTTATTTATCTGTATATGTAATTTATATATAATATAGAGAGAGATATTATATATATATTATATATATATATGTATGTGGACTAGGAAATCTGAGGGACCTCTCTGAAAAGGTATTGTATTATTGCAAGGTTCTCTCAGTTCCTCTGTCCCAACCACTCGGCGTAGGGAGTCCACTTGGGCAGGAAGAGCTCAAAACGGTACCAGGTGCTTTGGAAACTTCTCCCGTCCAGGCCAGTTCCCTGCAGCCACCCTGGGTCTGAGACAGGGCAGAGACTGGTACTGCCCATGCAGGAGGGACCAGAGCAAGGAGCAGCAGCTGGCCTGAGAGAGGCTGGGAGACAGAGACTGAGCAGGAGGCTGCGAGCAAGAGAATGGATGATACTACATATTAAATTGCACATTGTTTTACACACCACCTTATGTGTTTGCATGAGAGGTTTCCTTTTGGTTCTATTTTTTTAAGCTGATTTTAAACCAAAACCATATTGTGTTGTTGTGTTGGCTTTTTTAATTATTGTTATTATTATTATTATTATTCCATTTTTCTCTTGTTAATGATGAACTGAATGGGTATAAAAACCAGTTTTTTAACTTATTTTTTAAGCTGGCTCTATTGTAAATAGAATCTAGATCTGTGGTGTTTAGTTAAGAAATACTTTACTGGCCACATGGAGCAAATGTACTCACTGTCCTGCGTTGCTGTGAAAAACCTGGGATGTTGGACTGGCCCTGCACCTGTGGGTGCAGGTGGAATGACCCATTCTGGCTTGTGGCAGCACACTGGCATTCCCTTCTGCATTGGCCACTGGCAGGAAAAGCCCCCAGCTGTGCCTTGGATGGACACTCACATTTTCCAGATCAGTAACAGAAGTGAAAAACTTCCTCTCTTCCCTGCTCCGTGCCGAATTCCCGGCTCTGCTGTGTGTGGGTGCCAGGGCTGGCTCTCCCAGAGCAGGGCTGTCCCTCAGCACAGCAGGAGCTCGCCTGTCGCGCCGGGAGCCGCAGCTTGGCAGGTGCCAGCGTGGCCACCTTGCCTGGCTCTGTCTCTGACATCTCTGCGTGAATCCTGTTGCTGAAGCTCTGCTGCCTCTCCCACGGCCACCCCAGAGCCCTGAAGTGGTGCCCCAGCTCGCAGGCTCAGGGGCAGGGGCTGCAGAGCTGCCCCACGCACTGGGCACTGGCATTTTTCAAGGGAGGTAGCTGTTGGCACCGAGACATTTGGCCCTAAGCTGAGACATGTCTGTCTTGGAGGACACTTTGGCTTCTGTGCTTGAGTGGGGCTCCAGTGTGGGAACAGATCCTTGTGTGGAGCTGGGGGACACTCATGTGGCCTTTGAGGAGTGTGTGCTGGGTACCCAGAGTTCAGGTACGAGTGCTCCCACCTTACAAAGAGCTGGTGAAGGCTGTTCCCCAGCCAGTGCCACACAGCCACAGCACAGGAGGTCACTATCCAAGCACGAGCAGGTAAGTCTTCTCCTCCCCCTGTTTGGCAGGGACGAGCTGTGGTCCCCTCTCCCCAGGGTGATGGTTCTCAGTGTGTCAGTCAGTGCCCAGCACACAGGCCACGGCTGTCAGGGGGAGCCAGAGCTGCTGTAAGACTGTCCGTGTGCTGCCTGGGGAGGAGCCTCCTTTGCCCATCCTGCATCCCAAGGAGCCCTGCAGGGACCGAGCAGCTTCTGGGGCCAGGACAGAGCGCTGCAGCCCTGAGCACGGTGGAGGGCAGAAGGATTCTGCTCTCGGTGGGACCGACCCTAAAGGAGCACACAGAACTTTGGCAATGGATTCCTGTCGGGCATCCAGCCCCCTGCCCCGCTGGTCCTGCTCCAGCTGCTATAAATGTCGGTCCCTGAAGAAGTGGAGTAAGTGAAACAAAAGTCCTTAAGGTGCTAGTCACACATTCCTATCTTTTTTTGTCTTTTTTTTTTTCTTTTTTCTGTTTTTTCCTAATAGCCTGTCTCCCTTTATCAAGTCACGTGGAGAAAAAGATGATGTACTCCGTGGCATAGCTGACAGTATCGAATCGATCATGACAACAGTAGTTGGTTAACAGTGTTTCTTCCAAGGAGACATATATTTTTAATAAACAGAGAGTTGCAAAGAACTCTTGTCTTTGAGACCTTCTTGTAGAGTCCTTCATTGTGTACCAGACCTGGTTTTTTTGGTGCTGATCTTGGCAACTCTTGATGTGGTCTCTCTATGGCAAACTGAAGTGTTGACAGTGGTTTAGGGGGGAAAAAATTGCCTTTTTTGGTATAAAAGGTGGTGCCTGAGAGCTTGCCTAGTGGAAAAAGGAAATCTAAAAAAAAAACTGAAAATAAAAGAGAAAATAAAAGAAAGGAAGTGGGCTTATTTAGAGCTGTAACTCAGCCACTGTAAAGTGCTTTTGGTTGGGTTGTTTTAACCCAGGTTAAAACAACCTGGGTTTAACCCTGGCCTGATGACACGACGCCATAAATGTATTTTGGATCATGACTTGAATTGTGGGGAGGTTGCTTTACAAACAATAGGGTTTATGTGCTGCTACATAATTGTTCTTGTATTGGACATAAAGACAGCAAAGAAAATACATAGTCCAGCTAATATAGAGCTTCTTTTTATGGTTTTAACATGCAGTTTAAATATCAGAGAGAAGTTGTAAAGACAACTAGTATAATTTTTACTACTCCTGAAAAGAAGTGTTCCCTGGAAGAAAATGTGGTTAAAGGAGTGTCACAGTACTTCTGTGCCTGAATCTGCTTTGTCATTTAGCTGGGCTGACAGAAAGGTTTTTAAATACTAAATTTCTTTTTACTTTCAAACTGCATAGAAGAGAAGAAAATTGAGACTTCAGGGGAACAAGGATGTTGTACCAACTGAGCATGGGCATACAGTTTGCTGACTGCTCCGTTTGTGAAGCTCGCTGGACAAATTAAAAACCATTTAGGAACTCCTTTAACTGATCAGATCAACAGCCTGTTGGTGGTAGTGGTTGTCCACAAAACACCAGAAGATTAAGCAGTTGCTAAGCAGATCTGATGCTAGAATTACCACTCAAAAATCAAACTGCTTGCATAATGACAGATTTGGAGTGATGAAGCAGCACAGAAACATTGTCACCAAAATGTGTCCTGAGCTCGTGTGGCATCTGATCTGCTGGGGCAGGGAAACATTCAGGTTCCAGGGGGGAAAGGAACACGGGGTTATGTTCTCAGATAAACCCTGTCACACCTGTAAGGCGGAACAACCTCTGGAAGAGAAACCAGCATGTGAAGAGAAAGATGGTGGCATGAAGAAGGAACTTGCTCTGTTAAAGCTGTAACAGCCCATTTTCCTGGCTAAGGACAAGTTGCTCTGCCAAGCAGGACATTAGCAAAGTCCTGGCCCAGATAAGAGCGGAGCATTGTCCTGATAATGGTCCTGTCTAACAGTGAAATGTAGGTGCTGGTTCTTTTCTCTCCTGACATGTCCTGCTACAGTTACCTGCAACAGGAATGAAACTAATCTGCCCTAAGACGCTTCTAGAAAATCAGGCTGTAAGCTGCTTGTGCTACAGAGAAACATGTCTGTGCTTCTGTCTGCAGCTCTGGGTAATTAACTGTCTTAGCGAAGCAGAGGAGCACAGAACCTGTGAGGCTACTGGAAGAGGGGCTTTAAAGGAATGCAATTATAATTTTGTCCAAAATTTTCTCCCCACTGATGGAGCTGTCTTAGATACGCCCATTGTTGCTAATGATGCTTGGCAGCAGTTTTCCAGAACTGCTGTTCTCTGCCTTCCTCAGGCTGTCACAGCAGGATTCATGGCACTGAAGCATCTACTGTGAAGCAGGTAAAGTCATCACCAGGTCAAAAGTGTCTCTTCAAGAATCCCTGGGTACACCTTGACCTTCAGTGTTTATTTATATCCCTTGCCTCCAAAATGAGGGTCATTTGTTTACTTTTAGGGTTTTTAACCCTAAGGAAACATTACACATTGTGTGGGTCAGTCAGTGCAGCATCTCTGAATGGTACAAGCACATGGGTGCACTTATGGGACTTGCAATACCTGGTTGGGGCCACACTTGACTCAGCACAGGGGTGGCTGTGGTATTTCCTCCCTTGTTCCAGTGCACTACTTGACAAAAACTTCCGCCCAAGCCTCTAATGAGCTTCAGCCCTCTTCCAATTACCTTGATTTCTGATTACTGTGGCCACTTCTAAGTGTTAGTGGCCAGGTCGGCCCCTCTTTCTTTCCTGCCTCTCCCAAATGCTCAATGCAGCCACAACAGTGGGAGCAAAGCTCTTCCCACACTGTCTGGTGGGAGGTGCACCCGCAGTGGAAAGCTGCTGGAGAGGCCCTGCTCCTGCTGCAGGTGCCTCTGGGTGAGAGGGGGTAGAAGGGGCTCTGGGGCTCAGCAGCTGAGCTGGTATCTTCTCTGCCCTGCCCCCTTCCAGGACTCTTCTCAGCAAGGATGTTTTCCCCAGGGCAGGCTTCCTGCAGCCACAATCCCATCAATCCCAGATGGTCGGTTTAGAATCACCCTCTCCCTGGACCCATTCTCCAGTTCACACAGCAATTCCCTTCTGCCTCTGCTCTGTTGCTCCTCCCCAAACGGTCAAGAAGTTATCAGATTAGGGGGTAAAAAAAGGGCATAAAGCACAGGCTGGAGAAAGGGGGCAAATTTGTGGCTTCCTGCCCTAGAGGATCCATTCACATTCTCAGAAGCAGGGAGGACTCTGCAGTACAGAACCAGTGTCCAGCACACCCTGGAGCATCCACAATGATGTGTAAATAGGAAACTACTGCTGCAATGCCACCCTCTGGAGCCATCTGTGCTCACAGGGATGAGCACACAGGATCTCTGAGCTGAAAAAAACCAGGGATCAATGAAAAGGTAACACTGGGGGAGGAATGCACAGCGCTTTTTTTTTTTTTTTACAGGAGCTGCTGCTGGTTTAAAAAGATTTATAAACCACAGACACCCTCGATGGGCTACTGAACTGTAAAGCAGCATTTAGCCTAGTAAAATAACCTGAACCAGCCTGCATCTGCACCAGCAAACACCTGCAAAGGTCTGACTGCACACAAACAACCTACTGGGAATGGCCACTGGAAACGCAGTTAATTATAGTCTGATTCAACTAGGAGAGGAATTCTTGCTCTACTTAAACCCTTTGGTAAATACTAAGCCTGGAATAAAATGTACTGTGTAAAAATGTGCAGGAAGAGATGAGTACTATAAGCAGAGTCTGTAACTTATCTGATCTGGGCTCTTCAGTGCTGGCTGTAGCATAAAAGAAATCAAAATTAGTATCTCCAAGGAAAAAATTCAAACCATTCTAGCTGTAGGCAAACCCACATTCAGTGCTTGCTGCCTTCTATGGCTGTATGTAATTATCTCCTTGCATTTGCTGGGCAAACGTGACCTTTCTCATCAGGTGCAGTGTGACACCTTTACCTGTTTATGTGTGTGTGCAAGTCAGAACTGAGCAGTAATTAAAGCCAGCCCTGCAGGCTCCAAGGAGATGCTGCAGGCAGGATGGATACCTTTGAGTTTGTGGCTTCGTTCACAGTCCCCCACTGCTGTGATGCAGCATGGATCTCCAAAACTGTGACTCCAGATGAATTTTCTGTGGCATTTGAGACCTGGATTTTTATGGATTCAAAGGTATTAGTGCAACATGCAGCACATTGGGCATTAGAGATCTGAAAGCAGTGTCTCACAGAGACGAACTGATTTAAGTTCACCATTAAATAGAGAATTTACACTAAAGAGATCCATCCTCCTGTTAAGAAACTCCCCTGTGTCACCCTTCAGATGCCCCTCCCGGGGTCACACGTGCAGCACCCCAGACTGTCACTGCTGGGACCAAAGCCCCTTTGCAGTGGCAGCTCCAGTGACCCAGGGGGGTCCTCGTTTGGCTCTCTGCACACCCCACACTCACACAGACAGGATTCCCCACTGGCTCAGTCCCAGGTTTCCCATAGCCAAGTCCCAGACACGTGGTCAGGCTGACTTGCTGAGCACCTGCCTGGCCCAGGGTTCAGTGAGCTGGAAGGGAGGAGTGCAGCCCTCACAGCACCACCAGTGACAGCTGCAGCTTCTTCCCTGAGCTCAGTAGTGCTGATTCTTCTATTCCAACTGACTGTGAAACCAGCAAACAGCTCTGAATTCTTGTCCACACTGAAATGGACTGGAAACTAAACAATCTGATAAATATTTATGCAGCAAGGCAGCTATGACAACCAGAGGAGATGGAATACTTTTTAAAGACTTTTATCGTGCTCACTGCCATTTACTACTAAAATCAGATATTTAAACAAACCTGTTACACAACAGCAGGGGCATCTCATGAAAAAGTTAAATATTTATTTCCAACTGTTAAATATCTCCAGAGAATGAAAATTATTCCCTAGAGGAAAACAATTACATTTATTGAACAAACACTTCCTAAAAAGTACATAACCTCTTTGCGAACAAGAAGGAGATCCTGGTGTCTTTTCCACTGCTCCCATGACCCTGTGCCTTCCCACGGCTAACAGCCTCTCATTCAGCAGAACATTTCCAAGAGAGGGTGCTTTCCTTTTTTGTAGTTGTGGCTGTCATTATTCTTCATTTGGGATAAATCCTTTTGCTCTGTCCAGCTTGTCCAGAACCTCACTATAGAGGCCAACCATCTGGAGAATATGAGCACCATAGTTGTCAACAAGGATGGATAAAAATGTATCATTCAACTAAGTGACAGAGAACAGAACCAAGGGAATAGGTGGGAGACTACCACCAGCTTCTAAACCTAAAATTTCAGACTGATGTAAAGATTTTTGGCCCAGGTTTAAATACCATGGTTTAGAAAAAAATAGATTGGTGCGACCTAACAAAAGAGGTTTTATTTACACTGTTATAAAGCATAGTTTATATCTGAGTCTTATATCCATACATAAACCTATTCACCAAATCACAGACACTGGGAATTGAGGGTGGAAGAGACTTCTTATTGTCAGCACTTATTGTCTTAACTGATGGATTTTCAATGGTGTAAGAGTTACAGCCAAGCCCTTGATTGCTCAGCTTGTGCACAAGAGAATGAATGGTGACACCAGACACACTGCACTGGGTTGCAATCTAGAGAGGAACAGCAGCCAAAAGCTGCAGAAAGAAGCTTGTGACAGAGTAAGAAAAAGTGTCATTGCAAAGTGTCACCTACAAAGGTACTAGCCTGGAAATTTCTCCCTCATAGGAAGTGGCTAAGCTACACCTGATAAGGTGAGCTTTAGTGATTTTCTTCACACCATCTTAAACCCTGTTTGTAAGACATTAGATTATACTAGAAACCAAGCTTGGAAGTATTCATGTAACAGCTGATTTAAGTAAACTGGTACAGCACCTTGGCTTTAGTTAAAGTGGGCAAAGATCCAGGGCTCTCCCGTGGCCACAAACAGTCAGAAGTTTATTTCCAGTCACCCATTTGCATCATCCTTCCAGTAAAAGAATGCTACATTATTCTTTTTATTGGCTATCAAAACTTTTCTGGCCTCACTTTGAAAAAATCTTTTAGCATCAGGCTCCCCCAAAATATTTAGGTACCACAATTTTCCTGAAACTCTAAAAATCATCAGCTGTGGTTTCTTCACCCAGATCCACATCTCAAATTCAGGGCAGACATCCAATCCCATATCCTCATATCCCCCTGTGTACACTTACATGGCCTTCATAGCTTTTCTTCAGAGATCCTAAGTGATTGAGGAAACGCATTCCCAATCCACACCACTGCTCAGCTTCCTTGTATTTACCAACAGTGTACTGAAATATTCCTGTATTCCAGGCTCTTGTCATCAACCAAAGGATCTCCATCTCTGGGTAAGCATCCTGAGGTAGCAAACAAGCAGCAGCAGCTTGTCAGTAAATAGAATCTTCACTTTAAAACTGACAAGTCAAGAGTGTTTTAGAGTTTAGTTTTAGTGTGGGAAAACTGTTGGGTTTTTTCCTCCTAAGCAAAGGGAGAAAAAGCCCTTACAAAATCCAAGGAAATTTGTAATGCAGTCCTAATTATCCAAGAGACATTTCTCTGGAGGTCATTTCAGTGTATCTTTTATTGAAGAAGTCTTAGCAGCTCCACATATAACACTATGTAATGTTCATTTTACTAATGATTCTCAGTCTAATGCAAATTTTTTTCAAATGTGCTCAGGATCATCTCCCAATCTTTTGGTTTCCTGTTCAACTTACTGTGCTGCTGACTACACTGAGAGCATCTTCAAAGTAATCCCACACCTCCTGCAGCACACAGGTATCCAGGTCTGTTAATCCAGTTGGCAAAGAAATGTTAATCAAACTGTGTAAGCATTTGCTGAGGATTGAAAGAGAGCAAAAGAGGAAACATTAAATACCACATGCACAAACAGTTGGTTTTTAGTATCAGGAGCACACTGAGTTATGCCTCTATGATTGTCAGACAGACATGTCTACCTTGGTGCTTACTACACTCATATTCTTGTAGCAGAAACATGCATTTTCATATATCAAATCTTATTCATACAAACTATGCAAAAACAGAGCCAAGAGCAATTAGTACTTAATTATCTTCATTGCTGGTCTCTACAGTAACACAGAAGGAAAACCACAGTATTTCCTAGGGTGCTACACATGACAGCAAGAAAAAAGTACCTTTTCTAACTTCACCAACAAGAGCTACGTAGGCAGTATCCTCAGAAAATCAGTAGCAAATACAGGGTTCTGAAAACAGCTCCTTCTCAGTGTGAAGTGAGAAAGGCAATATCAACAGTTGCCTTTGCCAAGTGCTTACTTCAAGGAACTTGGAAAGGATAAGTAACACATAAATATGCTAAATACATCATGTATGTACTATGGCATTGGATCACTACCTTACAGCTCATGGCTTTCTTCTCAACCCTTAATTTCTCCTCATTGTCTTGGAAATATCCAGCTCACTACTGCAGAGCAACAATTTGAAATGAACACCTTCCTCACAAGAAACAACCAGAGACCTCTTCTGGATCCAATTTTCATTTTCCTTCCTCAATAGATTAATTTATTGGAAACAAGGCTGTGCCAGAAAATAAGCCAAGTAAACAAACTGCAGTTAAAGTATCTATTATTAGACAAGTACATTGGTTGGCCAGCAAGAAGTGGAACCTTGAATTTAAACTAAAATCCACTTTTTTTTTTTCAAATTGCAGGCTTTATTCCCCTGTCACCATTTCCAGTCACAGGCTCATGGCAAAGCTACGTGATAATACTAACCTAAATTTCACAGCATCAATGACAGCCTGCTTTCTGTGAAGGTTTAGTGCACTCTTGAGAGCTTTCTTACACAGTACAGGATACCGAGCTGGAGATTCCATTGCTAATGCTTCAAAGTAAAAGAAAATAGAGAAGAATAAAAAGATAAATTACTGAAGTCAGACTTCAATCTCATAGGTCACTAAAATAAACTACAGCATGTTGCCAGATCCCTTGTGAAAAACAACTGAAAAGAGATTTGCTTAATGCCTGGGCTGGTTACAAGCTAGTGCTTCTCTCCCTTTTTCTTACCAAGCACATCATCAACAAGGATGAGGCAGAAGCACAGAAAGCTTCATAATTCACTGCTGTTTATCTCCAGTGCAGTAATACAAAAATATTGTGGTGGGGGGCCTCTCTAAAGAGTTTTGTTTGTCCCCTTGAACACGAAAATCCAGATGGAAACCTTATGCAGGAGCAGGATTTCAGAATGGTGTCTCCAGGCACTGGAGCATATTCCCTCAGGGCAAGGAGAACAGAAGGTGTTTATGCAATCCTACAGGACACCCTCCAAAGACTCGGTAGTTCTAAATGCTCCTCATCTTTCCTGGATCCTGCTCCAGATTCTCAAGCATATTTTCATGGCTAGGACTTTGTGATGAAAGTATGGCACAGTGTAGAGAAGTGCTATTTACAAACTGACTATACAAACTTTAAGTTGAAACTTAATGTTATCTTAGTGGCTTAAATATACTTAAAGTATCTATCCAAAGTCCACAACCCAAAACTTCTGCACTGGGGCATGAATCAGTGAGGGTCATTCTCTGGCCTTTGCCAGTCTGGAGCTTGTAAAAGTTTATCTGAAAAATCCTTTCCAGACTCACAAGATATATGAGTGTCTCAGGATCTAGAAATGGAAGGATATGCCAATTTTCTGGTTCATCATCCATGTCATCTGGTATTTCAAAACACAGCTTTTCTAATGTTGCTGAGATCCTAAGCATCTTTGCTCCAGGATAAAATATATATGGTTAGATCCATTTTCTGCATGTTGTACAATACATGATAATCCTAGTCACCTCAAAACAACAGGAAAGAGAAATGAAAGCTTTTTTTTTTTTTTTTGTGACTTGGAAGATCTATAAAAGTCCTTACATGCAATGATTTCAAGTGTCTTGATCTCTACTTGTGGTTGCTCCCAAACTGATTCCATAAGATTGTGAAGTGTTGGATCATTCAGTTTGGATCTTGCTTCAAATTCATAAAGCAGCAACAATGTGTCTGTTGGGTCTTTAGCAAAATCTCCTACAAAAGAGACAGGATCACCTGTACATAATGATGAATTTTCTCAAAGCCACAAGGTGTACCATAAGGTATAGATTTTGCTTCCAAGAGGCAGGAAAACCATCAAGACACTCAGACTTAACAGTAGAGCAAGTGAATTTGCCATTCAAGGAATACCTAATGGAACTTTTCTACCAATATCCTACCAAAAAAAGTGAACCGTGCATCTGCCAGGCTAACAGTCACTTAACACCTCAGCTTTTATCATAACATCTATCTGCTCCAATAATCTCCATCTGAGACAGCAATTCCACATGCTCTGTATTTTTCATTAATATTGTGACTTAGAGTTACATGTGCTGAAAACACACACTTTGTAGCTTACCTGTTAATTTCAGAACCTTCCATATCTCCTTGCATGTCTGAAGATGTTGAAGGGCCTGACTAAAAAGCTCCATCTATTTTACAGAATTAAATAAGTTATTTTGGTCATAGTTTTAAAAGCAAAAGGAATAATTATGTCAGAACTAACTATAAAATAAATTAAGAATCAGCCTAGTTAGTAAATCACCTATATCAGTTAGTGGGTTTTGGGGTTTTTTTTTTCTCTTTTCCAAAGACCTCCACATCGCAGACAAAGCCACTTCCCACTGAACATTTCATTGGCCCAGAAAGAACCATCCATGTTCCTATGGGACATAACTGTTTTAGCTCCCAAGCATAAAACAGTGCTATTGAGACTGACAAACCACTTAATGCCACAACACAAATTGCTGTGCATTGCCCTCCACAGAATTTTCTACAATCGCTCTATACCAGACTTCTGTAGTTCCTTCATAACCACTGTGTGTTTTCCTTAATCTTCTTACCACAGTAAGCACAATGCCCTCTTCCTCCCCCCCACCATAAATAGATATATGCATAAAAACAAACAAAAAACAATTGAGAGCTGTATCACAACCACAGTGGTAACTGCTTTCAGCAACAGCAGTAATTGTCTTTCTGACTAACCCACATTTAGCAGCAGACTCCTTACAATATATATATAGTAGATTGAAATTCCTTTAAGAGAAGATATTGCCATGACCCTTTACTGATACAAACCCATTCAAATACACTGAAGTCAACAGAACTTAATGTACAGAAATCCAACATTTACAATTGTCTGGAAAGGTGCATCAATTCTAAGTAACTATGAAATATTCCCTTGCTTACACTCTCAACATCCCATTCTGAGTAAAAAAGCTAAGACTTCAAAATCAAAAGGAAGAAAATGCTACACTGGTACATTCAGAAATAGTTAACAGGCTTTGCCTTACCTGTTCTGAAGGTGTTATTTGTTGTCTCCCCATTTCCAGATCAACTGCAGCTGCCATTAACAGGCATGTCTTCTGAGCAATCAGAACAGCTTTGTCAGAGGGACAAAACTGGGACAACTGACACCAAAAATAGGAAAAAGTAATGAGAATTTCGCCCATATAAAGCAATTTGCTTGTGAACAGATAATTGCTGACCCTCCTCTATGACACTTGCAGGAACCAGTCATGAGTAGTATATATTCATATTGTAATTTTACTTGTACAATTACGCAAAAGGATCATTTAAATATAAAGTGTAAAGCTGAGTTGGAGCCCCCTCTCTACAAACACATACAAAACTGACAGTGCTGGTAGAAGTTCTGCATAACGATTAGGACTCAAGTACTTAACATGTTTTTATTAATGATACAGTTTCCAAACATCAGAATCCATTTATTTTAGAAACTTCTCGTTGAAGTCTTAAGTTTATTACATCCTTAAGAAACAGAATGTAATGTGTGACAATAATGCACACATTTTGTTTTACAAGTCAATCTCCTTGTGACAAAAATGCTCCATCTTCAAAGCATACAAGCATGTCTCCATGGAGATACCCAAACCACGGGTGTGACTTCTAAAAGAACTAGACAGATGAAAATATTCCTCAATTAGACACACTATTCACAAGAGTAAATACCTTGAAAGACAGTACAAAAAAATCCCTCATCTTTTCAGGGCTGTCCTTGAACTGTACAGCTAAGTTCCAAGCTAACAAAGACATAAAGACAGAGAAGAGAATAAAAACCTGCACTGCTACATGTGTGCCCATCTAATCTCTAGCAATAAGCAGTTCACGTTCTACAATTCTATTTCTGAATCAATGTCATCAACAGCTCATTTAACAACAGCAAGAAATACTGTTCCTAGTGATTTATTAAAATAGCTTATTCATGCTTTCAAATTTTGCCTTGATGATTTCATCACAAACAAGAACCCTTTCTAGCACACACCCTGCCCTCAAAAGCATGAGCTGGGACAAGCATTTTCTTATATTAGTCAACAAAGCTAGAATATGAGTGGAAGTGTTGAACAGTATTCCCAAGACAAATAAAATAGAAAAAGGAAAAAAAAACCCTACAACATCTTGAACCATTCTTCATTTTACCCCAGAAAGGTCAAGTACATGGCAATTAAGCACACAATTCTGAGTGATAAATGGATGAGCATCTAAAGGCAAACAAATTATTTATGTATGAGAGCTTGACCCAATTAAATGTTTAGATTCTACAGCAACTTTCACATTAATTTATTCTATAGGACATGTTTTTGTAGTCTCTGAATTGTTTATCCTGTGAGTGAGAATGCTGCCTTTGAAAGGTCATGAATCCATTCATTCTCCTGTCACTGTATTTGACCTCTGCTGCTTCTCCCCCCCCTCCCTTGCTACTCTTTACTGGAGCACGGTTACATTGTGAGGATGTGTGCAAAAGCAGATGTCTTCTGATATTGACTGCACCTTTTTCTCTCCTGAATGAATCTGAGAAATTGGTTCAACCTGTTACCCTACGCACATATTTTTATTTATAGACAGCAAATGAACTAATCCTTTACCAAAACAGTGTAACAAAGACTACAAAATGACGATCCAGAGACAACACTATGCAGAATGCTTAGGGCAGCCCCATGGGAGCTGCATTTCCCACTAGAAACCGCTTTATCTGTGATAATATTTGCTGTTTAGATTTCACAGTCTGTAGTTCAAGGCAAACTCCAGGGCTGCTGATTTGAAAGGACTAAAAAAGACAGAGGAGAATCAGTGTAGATTTTGAGAGTGCAACCTACCAACTTTCCTAAACCAGTGAGCTTCAAGGATCCTCATGTCCCCTGTAAATTCTTCTTCTGTGAAAGACTCAGCAAGTTTCTTGTGAGCTGCAGAAAACATAATTCAATACAAAAGTACCACTTTCACAGTGGAATAAAAACATTTCCAAGTCTAATCCCTACACTACAAAACCGATGTTTCCAAAAGTCCCATGTAATTCCTGATGATGACTTATTCTCACAACTTAGATCTAATATTCTTCAGGAGAAAGCCCTATAAAAAACAACAAAAGGTGCCTCAAACAGCATTTTAGAGAAGATGCCAGCAAGTACTGCCTCTTCTAACTTTACTGACACTGAAGTCTAAAGCATAGGAGTTTTACTTAATTTCACAAGAAGGGGGTTTAAATTTAATTACAAGTTTGAGGCCTTCCTTCTAGGAACCTTTTATTGATTTAATTCTACTCTTAAATCTCTTCTACTTCAGCAGTATTGCAAGTTTTTGATAGCAAAGACCTGTAGCACTGAGATCCAACTTCACAATACTACTGAATCTCCAGCTTTAGCTTTTATTGATTTCACTGGGAATTTGAGAGTCTGGACTGAAATAAGGAGTCTAAATATTTCATTGGTATGGATCTAATCATATCATAAAATGTTCACGTACAGAAGAACTCCAGAAAATGCAAATAAAACAAAAACATACCCAAGTTCAAGTAAGTCAGTATTGAGTTGATATCTTCATCTCTAGAATAGAGAAAAAATTTAGTTTCAGAAAATTGATTAATTTTTTTTCAACAGAACGCATTATTTATGTTGGAATATATTTTCCCAGTTATGGATAGATCCACTCTTCTCACTCAGAACTTCTCAAAGATATCCCACTAGAGTCAAAGTTACAGAGATTGCTTCACTCACAACCTCCATTAAAAATACCTAACAGGTATATGCATTAATAAGAGAAGGCAAAGAACAAATATTTAAAGAAAAGTTTATACAAGTCGAAAATATGTTCCTACATGATGTCATTAGGTCAAGCTAGGAAGTCATCTGGGTGGACTTTTACTAGCATAAAAAATAATCTCTTGATTACTGTGCAAGAAAAAAAGCCCAGAAAGAAACATTACACAATTTGAACAACATATCCACCACGAGAAAATGGTTTTTCAAGCAGACCCACCTTTTCTCTGTATTTTCTGCCATGACTTTTGATAACATCAGACGGACCAAACATCTAAATATGAGAAAAATAAGCAATGAAGAAACAAGATTTTTTTTTCAATGGTGTACTTTTCCCTAATTTTCCTGAAAGAATCCCACTTTTCTTCTTTATGCTTATTCTTGTAATTATATTGAATTCTTACTTTAAGGCTGCAAACAGTTGTCGGCAGTCTTGTAAATGTTCAGACAAATACTCCAAAGCTTTGATAGCCACAATTTGTTGGTCATTCTGAAAAGAATTAAAACATGTTTTGTATATACTGCACTACCTCAGTTACCACAAAAAACCCCAAACCAAAACAACAACAAAAACCCAAACAAAAACAAACCCCAAAGCAACCACATATTCCAAGTCTGTGCAGTCTAGTAGCAGGAAAATGAACAAAGGACTATGCACAGAATTGCCTGAGAGTGCAGAGAAAGCTCTAAGGAGAGATCATATGATTCCCTGCACAAAGAGCCTGTGGCAAGAGCAGGACTAGTACAGGTTGGTAAGGCTTTCATGCCTCACAGGGCTAGGAACAAAGCCCTAATAGCCTGAAATGCAATCAGCCAGTTCAGACATCACTCAGGCCACCAACCAAGAGGCAAGCAGGAGGGACAAAGGACTTTCATCATTGATTTATGTGTATTTTATACACAGGTTCCCCCTCTCACACCAAAGATCAAATCCCAGAGGCAGAAGAAGACGTAACTTTTTGCTAAGGAGAATTTTACAGAAATACACAATGTAATATCCAGATGCCAACATTCATAACTCAGAAATCTTTATTTTTCTGTCAAAATTTTAAAAGATACCACTTATTTTTACATGAAATTAATTTCTACTTTCCATTACCCAACACACTTGAGCAAGACCTTTGTTGTGGAAGCATGAAATACTAAGAAATCCATGAAATACAGAGAAATATTAAACCTAGGCTAGGTTAAAGATGTTACAACTGTCCTACTTATACCAATAAAGGAAAGTAAAGACAACATTATCTGCTCTACCTCTAAAGCAATTTGGGCAGCTAAACTCAAGAGGTTGCTGCCTGTATTTTTATCCACTCTCAGCTTGCCTTCATGTTCTGATGGCTTTTCTGCTAGCTTCCCCATTTCAATAACCGCTTCCACAGCTGAAAGAGACAGAGGGAAAAAACAACATTTTTATAGAAGCAATTGGAAGGTGGAAAATTCTATTGTTTCAATGATTTATGAAAGGCTGTAAGGTTTTTTTTTAATGAAAAGCCAAGACAAGAAAACCTGACAATACCAGCACTTCTCCCCAGATATGCATTTCTGCCTAGGGAGGTGCCAAAAAGCTTTCCAAGCTACTAATCTAAGGAAACAAAGATGCCATAGAAATGATGCTCATCTCACATCCTTAATTTTGTTCTGCTAAGTAACTGTTTGTTACCAAAGACAGAATACTTTCTCTAATACATTGTCTGGGCATCATTCCAAGCTCCCACATCTTGGCTTATGCTAAGGGTGGCACTGCTTTTATGTTCACACTGTGCTGTGTTTCCCACTCTATATTATGTGAGCAAATTATGCTGTCAATAAAAGTTGTATTGAGAATAATTAAATGGCAGAGAACTCATTGGAAAATAAGCTCTGCACATTACTCTGTATTCTAAGTAACTATAGACTGTATTTCTCAATTTTCATTACTTGAGCTAAGATCCTCATTAAAATATGAAACAGCAGAACTCATTACAAAGAAGAAAGAGGCTACAGAGATAAAGCATTCTGTAAGTCATCTCAATAATTCATGCATTTTTTGGTAACTTCAGGCTCCATTTGTCCAGAGAAATTAACAGCAGCAATAATGGTTCCCTTAAGGTTCATATTGTATATGCATACAAAAAAGCATAGAGTGATTCTCACCCTGGGATGCTACTATAGCTTCTGCCCATGGGAAGATTATCCTCCCTAGCCAGAGGCTCCACCCAAACAAAATCAAATACAGCAATGGACTCAGCATATTGCATACTGTGTGCAAAAAAAATCCCACTTTTACAACTTAAATCTACAGCCTGACTTTAGAGTGACTAAAGTCATTTTCAATGACTTTAGAGACCCTTTTTCTAGCTACCCTCTACTGTGTCTTTCCCAAGATGAACAGTCCAAAGCTGCTTAGCATTTTTTAATATATTTGGCACTTCTGCTCCTTGTAGTGGACCCTTTAACTTTCAAGTTCTACCTTTATCAGTATCGTTCTCCATCACTGCAATCTTATAGACACTGAATTTAGTAAAGATGCTGTTTGGATCACACCTCTCTGCTTGTTTAACTGCCTCTTTAGCCTATTCACAGAAGAGATCAAAGGAAATCAGTAAAACATCACCTTGAAATTAGTATATAATTTGCAATAGAAGAGAGATAAAAAGATACACACAATGTTAATGGTTACTTACAGAATAACTCAAGATGTTTGACAGGGCAACATCTGCCCTTGAAACAAAAGTGGTGAGACCAGAAGACAGCACCAAAGGCTGACCAGAAATGAAAAAGCAAATTCCTCAAAAATAAAAGCAATGCAAATAAATACATAAGTATGTCTGTATATGCATTAAATATACCTTGTCAAGTTGTTTCAGATGAAGATAGCAAGAAGCCATGTTCCTCTGCAGCTTAGCCAAGTTCTGATCTATTTGCCCAGGTGTATAAAAGCTGACTGAATAATTGTACCAGTGAAGGGCTTCAGAATAGCTTTTCTCCTAGAAAATATAAAAACAAAACAAAACCCAAACAAACATGATCATATTTGGATGATTAAACTGCCTATGTCTTCCCAAATTTTTTTTTTCATAAAGGTCACAGAAATGAAAGATTTAGATAGTCAAGTATACTCCAGTGTAACCTTCAGGTTGTGCCAGGTGCAGAATCCAGCACTTGCCTTTGTTAGATTTCATACAGCTGGTGAGTGCCCAGCCCTCTAATTTACCCAGACACTTTGAGAGACAGTATGCAAAGCTGAACTGAAATCCAAAGAGGTAACATCAACTGGCTTCAGCTGATCAACGAGGTGGGTGACCTTGTCCCAAAAGGAAATCAAGTTTGACAAGCAGGACTTCCCCCTCATGGACTAGTGCTGGCTGTGACCAAGGACTGCATTGTCCTTCAGGTGTTTTTCAATAACTCCCAGAATAATCTCCATAATTTTACCAGGCACTGAAGTGAGACTGACAGGCCTGTAGTTTCCAGGGCTGTCCTTCGTGCCCTTCTTGAAAATTGGGATAACTTTTGCCAGCTTGCAGCCAACTGGGACCTCTCCAGATTCCCAAGACCATTCAAAAATCATTGAGGCCTCACACCTGCCAGTTCTTTGAGTACTCTTGGATGAATCTCTTCAGGCCCCATAGCCATGTAGGAACCAGCTGGAACAGGAATTCTGGCATTAACTGTTCCCATGCACAAGCCTTAAGATGAGGCTACCTGAAACTGGATTTTATAATTGAAAACAGCACCCAGATGGATGAAAATAAAACCAGTGCCAGCTGGAACAAGGCTCTTAGTAACAGTTTGCACTCTAACCAAAAATAGACATATCAAAGAGGTCAGGAAAAGATTTTCATTTTCACTGACATAAATGAGAACACTACTATTTGGTCCCAAACCTCATAACGTTTGGCAGCTCTGTCCCACAAGATGATGTGCAGCTGATTCAAGGCTTCAGGCAGCAGCTGTTTCCCAGTATAATGACCTGAAAAGATACTGCAAATCATCACTTTACAAGAACTTTACAAAGCACACTGAGAAGCATCTAAGAGCTATCCCATAGCCTGCAACAAAAAACAGGGACACAGCAATAGCTTCAGCTAGGAGCCAGAGTTTCATATCCTGTTTATAGAAAAAAAAACCAAACCAACCAATCAACCAACCAAAACCCAAAAAAACCCAGCAGGTAAGAGAAAAATATTTTCATGCTTGAACAATGTAAATGTAGCTCTTGCTCCTAGCTGGATGCAACATGAAATAGGATTTGTTTTACAGCAGATCTGATAGTCAAAAAGTACTGCACGTGCTACAGGTCCAACAGACCTGAAAAACAAATTGTTATCCAGCTGCTCCAACAAGGATATGCAACCTGTCTTATACTGACAAACAAAAATAAATTGGGCTGGATGGACAAAGTATTAACATTACACAGAACTCCTGGTTAATGTTTCTAATCCCACATGTATCAGTCACACACAGTCTACACTAAGAAGGAGGAATTGCTCTAGCAAATGAATTTAACCCTGAGCTTGATCATGACTATCATTCAATATGGAAGTTGAGAGTTGCCAAGTAAAAGAAACATAATGGAAAGCAGACACAGAGAAAGAAATATGAGAATAAGCAAAAAAAGTGAAAATTAGAATGCAAGACCTTAGCCAGCTACATCCAGCTTTCAGTAAACAGCAGTAAAAGATGGATACAGACCTATAATAACTTCTTCAATCTTTTGCTTAGCGAGCAGCTCCCTCTTATTCTTCAACAGGAACTCAATGTGGAGCAGGGTAATTTTTCCAAGGTCAGGTGAAGACTCAAATCGTTCAGGAACAGATTTCAGAAAATCAAAACCAACTGATTCCCTATTCACAGAGATGCATTTTTAAGAGGCTGCACCAGAAGAGCTGTTAATTTTCCATTCTAGAGATTAACATATTCACACCATACAGCATGTTTGTCATTCAATCACACTGACAGAACGAATCAAGGTATGAATTTGTTACAGTTCATCTATTCAATGGCAGCTTCCTCTAACCACATGCTTGTTCCACTGTATTCATAAGAGTTTATTCTTCACATTTGCTTCAAGATACAAGCATATACATATATAATCATGACAGAGCACTTAACAGGGCAAAATGTCATGCCTCAATTTATTTTGCAGTAACTTGTTATCTTTCTACTGTTTTTCCCAAGAATGATTCTAGGACTCCGAAGTCATTCTGATGGTTGGTTAAAAGAAAGATGTCAGTCTGATGATTCCAGACATATATTAAAACTACATAAGTAATCATAATCACTCCAAAGTAGGGCTATAGCACTGCATATTGCCACTACACTTATTTCACACCCTGTTCTGTTGCTGCCATAATCAGTATCTCCTTGCTATAGAGGACAGGCTCCCTCTCAAAACCATTCACCTCACCTCCGTGAGCTTTTATTTGAAATAAAGTATCATTGTATAATAGATGTTCTTTGCTTATAAAGAAACACCTAAAAACTCCAAAATTGTGTTTACCCCACTTAGTGATGCTTTCATACCTTCCATGCTCCAGCAGCAGCTTGGCAGTATTCAAACAGAAGTCTAAAGACATCTCAAGGTGCATGAATTCTGCAAGAGCTAGACAGAACACAAAGCACTTGAGATTATATAATCAACTTAGACACTTAATTGCTCAATTTACCACTTATCTCTTACAGCTTCTCTGAAAGACAGAAACAAAGCTGAAAAAAAATACCAGCTGCCATATAATAGATCTACAACAAAAGGAAGAATGTCTATTGTGTTTTGACTCTCCTTTCACTGTACAGCTAATGCAGTACAACAGAAAGGTGACATACTGATAGCCCTGGAATTCTAGTCCTCTGCCTCTTTAAACAGGAACAGCACAGGCATTAGTAGAACAATCTTTTGCCTCAAGCTGCCTTCTATCAAAATGTCTCATCCTTATCCAAAAGGAACAACCTAACACCGAGGTTAGTGCTCAGGCTGTGTGAGGTATCATATTGCAATGGGAACTACTTCAGCGTAACGCCCTTAGCATCAGCTGTTGGTGATAAGCAGGTATCAGTTTTACACCACTCAGATAAAGTTTTTAAATTGTTACTTTGTGCTGAATGGTTAATAACAACATAGATACATTTGTAGCTTGCATGAGATCAGAGAAGGAATACACAGGGACAAGACTGTAACAGTTGTTAAAAGAAGCATTTCTAAGGCAGCTGATACAAGTGCACAACATAAGATTTTAGGGAAACACTTAAAACTTAGCAGGAATCTTCACTCCAAAGACAGAATTGCAGTTCGTGGACACAACACTTTTCTGCCAGCCATACAAGAAAAGATACATCCATTCATTAGTAAACTTGCTTGAAAAACTGACTGGAGGCTTAGTGTTATTAAATAATAGCTGAGTGTGTTTTGATAGGCAACTCTATGGTTTCACAATTCAAACTGCAGAACACAAGTCAGCTACTGTATGTTTATTTGAAACAGTAAGGCTGCTTGAAATCTGGCTGAAATTCCCCAGGAGCAATGTGGAGTTACCATTTCTGCTAGTCTGGCAGCATTCAAATCACTCAGCCCTCTGCAAGAAATTCCTCATCACATCCTACATTTCTCGAATTATTCATTGCACATCTGATGCTTTCCAACCATGAACAGTACAAAGCCTCTCTTCCTTAAGATTTCATTATTTATGAAAATCAATTTCTCTGACACATTCATTATCTTTTCTCTGTTAAAGTCTCCCCAAAAACTTTCTTATCCTCTCATTTCATAGCAGAATCAGTTCTGTTTAAGTGATAAATGTGAGGAATAAGGAAAAAAGAGTTTATTTATTATCTTGTAATGCAGCTTTATAACAACACACTGATCAGCACATGGTATCTCTTGGTCAAAATCTGCAAAATCCCACACAGAGAACAGCAATGCTTCACCAGCCTTTGTTCTGTGCTGACTGTGTAAGAGTCAATGCACCTTCACACTTCTGAGTAACCTAATGCCTGTGTCTAAATAAACTGTAGCTTTACACTGCTGTATTTTCACTGTCTTCACTCTAAACAGCCTTCAGAGCCTTCCCCCTACCCTATTTGCAGCAAAGCTATTTAAATTAGCATCTGGATAACTCCTCTATGAACACTGAGTACAATGTCTCACACTTCAAAACCAAAATGACATTTAGTTAATGCAGATTCTGCCAAAAACACAAGAAATGATTGCTTTTCTATGTACAACACAGGCAGTCTCCTTGGATATGGAGTAATAAGACTTCACTATGAAACCTAGAGAGAGCTGTGATACCTGAGTTGATATCTTCATCTGATGCTCCACTTTTAAGAAGGATTTTAACTTTCAAGAAAAACCCTGCTGGATGCAAATTCTCCTGCACAATGAAAAGCAGTACATTAGCTGGACAGCTCTTTGTAGAACACAGATCCTGTGAGAGTGCAGCACATTCATAATACATACAAATATTAAGAAATCACATACTCCCCACCGTAATCTTCAGTTCCATTTTAATGACTGAAGCAAGTGGTAGGCAACTTATGCAGTAATTTCTTCCCAAATGCAATGTGCATCTTTATTATTTATTCTTACACTGCCAAAGGACCACAAGGATAATGAAAGCAAAAGATGTAAAATTCTCATTTTGCTGTGGCCCATTTTTGATACTTTTAAATAGAAGCTGAACATTACTGAATGATAGAAACATTTCCTGCTTTTCTATGTGTGAATTGGCTGGATTAATCTAAAATTAATATGAGCAGATTCAAAGTAGTTTATAAAAAAAAATTTAGGGGGCAACAACAGTGGGAGCAATTGTAAATAATGAAGACTGTATACTAAAGCTCTCACTAAGTGCATATTTCAGGTTCTAGAATAAACATTTTCTTCTGGGTTTCTATACTCTCACACAGTATCAAAAGCTACATTATCAAAAATTACAATAAAAACACTTTCTGCCTCAAAAAGCTTTGCAAAAGTAAACAATAAAGAGGACAAAAGGCTTAGATACTGTATTAGCACATCATTTGCATGACTAAAATACACTGCCTTTTATCCTGAGCTCATGAGCATATGCATCATGATCTGTCTGTAAATTCAGGCAGCACGCAGAAACTGAATTTCAGCTTCCATTTAACACAAAATTTTATACTTAAAACTCGTTTTATACAAAACGGAAAATGAAATTTTTTAAATGATCAACCGAAGACAAATAGGAATTTTTCAGATTTCATTTACTCCACACTAACCTGAAAAGATAAAACAACAAAATTAATTCAAGTTTTTGTATGGGAAACAGATGGTGCAGGATCAAGAGACCTCTCTGTAATGAGTGCTTAGAGGTATATGAACTTCCTTCAGGGTGGTTGGTATGTTTATACACCTCATTCTTTAGGTCTGCTCACGTGCCTCTGCCCAGGTGTTGCTTTGGGGATCCCCCAGATAATGAGGAAATGGAAATAATTTTACTCTTTGTGCTTTAGCTGTGGGTTTGTGGTTGTCCCAGCTGCCTGCCTGTATCAATTCACATGTCAGAGAAATTTTAGTCACACCATCATCAAAGGACCTTACTACTCACAGATAGCACGCAGGAGGACAGCTCTACTTCTACATGCAAAAAACTATTTTTCTACACAAAAAAAAAAGCTGGAAACACCAAAACATCCTTAGGAGCATGGAAACATAAAGGAAAGACACCTCAATCCGTTGTCAAGGGTAACACACCAGTGATTAATGTGGTCCATATTATCATGTCAATAAATGCTTGAGTTTCATCTATTGCAACCTATAAATAGAGCAAAAATTACTACCTGATTTGCCAAGCTTATGGCTTTCAATGCCTTGTCCAGGTACAGACTGCAATCCCACTCAAAATAGGTCGTGGCTAACAATCGAAGCACTTTAGCCTGGAAACAAAAAAATAGCCACAAAGGAACATACAGATGAGCACAAAAGACTTAAATTCTAAGGTCCTGAAAAATAAAAGCTCTTTGAGTCAAAAAAATGCCTGCCTGGTATCAGACATATAAAGTGATTGCTCATTTCTGAAACATATCCAGGCTCGAAGCAATGCAGTACACACAGGACACAAATCTACTAGAATTCAGAGAAAAGCAGAAGGGTAGCAAGGAAAATCAGATAACTGGGGAAAAAAATGAAAGAAGAAATTGAAATAACAGGAGGTAAACACTTCACGGAGGAAAACAAACGAACAAAAAAAAAAAACCACAGGACAAAGCCCAACATGATGATGGACTTCAAATGTATAAATTATTTACATAAAGAGGAAGAGATTAAAATCTTCATATCCGCAGTTGGAAGTAAAAGAATAAACAGACTTCTGAAAGACAGAGAAACATCTATCAGAAATGACACAGCTGTAACTGATGATGTATTCAAAGAGAAGGGGAATGAAAGAAGAGATGGCCTCTCAGGATCTACTTCAGCCTTACTTTCTACACTTTGATTTCTGTGAAATAGTAGAATCAAATGTGATTTATGGGCGCTCATCAGTGACTGATGCTCATAACAACTGAACTTGAAACTCTGCCAAACTTCATAGCAGACTACTGAAAAGGAGACCAAGATATCATGGGGCAGGGTTGCACAGAAGAGGCAGATAATACACTGGAGTGTATTCAAACAAAATCCACCAATTTTTAAATAGAAATTTCTCTATTTCTTACCTGCATTTCTTTGCCAACAGAATATTTCATGTCCATCTTCCCAATGTCATAACTCTGGCTATAAATGATAAATGAAAGTTAGAATTAAACAGGATGACAGAGATAAATTTAGTATTCTGGTACGTGAAAAGTTCCTATCCTTTCCCACTTCCTAAGCAGTTAGAAACCACATAAATCACACAAACTAATCTCAGTAGTCACTTCTACTACAGAACAGAAAGTTTTGGTTTCTTTCTACCCTTACATTAAAAATTGTACTCAATCCCTTTCTTCAACCTGTTGCAGTACATTCTGTAACATCTTCTATCCAAACATTTCATTAGGTTTTATCAATTATAAATATAGAGATTTTGAAGAAGCAAGTGTTTCCAATCTCACCTGACATATAATACAGTAATACACAAAATCTATACATGACTGTTCTCTAGATCACAGCACATCAATAGCAGAGACAGAACCTGGAACTTGTGATTCCCCATTCTTCTTCTAAAAGTTAAATGGCAGAACAAAGAACTACCGAGGAGAAAACACAGTGATAATTCCACAAAACCAGATTTGATTACAAATGCTGTGAATGAAGAACTGTTAGAAAGAAAAACAATAACTGGGCTCTTATTTTCTAAGCTAATATATTCTCAGACCAGGGAAATCTTACCCCACTAGATGGAGCCACACTCTTTCTCCAGATTATTATCTGCACTTTGCAAAGCTTTATTTCCCCCTCAAATTCTGTCATCAGGACTCGGTACTTCATTTTCCACAATAACAAAATATAAAATAACCAACAAAGCACCAGCTGTAACTAATCCTAAGCATTTCTACAAATCCTCTTTGACAACATATATGATCATAATGATTTTGAATTTGATCTGTTGCCCTTCATTTTCTTCTAATTATTTAAAAGAACAAGAAGACATAAACACAAATTTTCTGCACTGAGGCCATGACCATGACATGAAGATACTCTTCCTCATAGTCTACATTTTCTCACCCTTAATAGTACCACAATAGTTATTTGGATCCTACCCAAACAGTCTCTAACCATTCCTTTTTCACCTTGATGTTTGTGCCTTTCATCAGTCAAGGACTCTTCAGAAAACTAATCTCTTTGGAGGAAGTGCTACAGAGAGAATTGGCAAGAACCATTGGAAGGTGACTTTCATTCTCATGGCATAAAAATTCATGTGGGAAAGAGACACAGATTTTAGGCAACAGTGTACAACCATCAAAAAGTATCTGCTCAGCTAATTTGGTTCAGCTAAAATCTTGTATTCTCACATTTTTAATGAGGCCTCTACTTTCCCTTGCTCCCCGCTCTCCTTCAAACACATTTTTGTATCTCAAAAGAAGGGGGTTGTTTTATTTGGTTTTTGCACATTACCTGAGCCAGAAGGAGCTCTGTTCATACCTCTTCCATTCATAGGTTTCCACTCCAAAATTGTAACAGAGGATTGACAGGTAACAGGTCTGCAATAAAAGACTCCTGCTTCTACAATGTTCTTGTAAAACATCATTAGATCTGTAGCACTCCAGTCTCAGGTTCTTTAAAATGCATTTTGCTTTCAAGATATATCCACTGTTATCACTCCTGGCCTTTTGCAAGGGGATACTGGAGATGACTAAAATTGAATCATTAATTCAGTGGGAAAGTGAAGTATCATTAACCAGTCCAGGACACAAAAAACAGCAGGATTCTTGAAACACAGGAGGAACACAGAGTTCCTCAATAAATCACACTGAAAGCACTGGAACTGTGTAAATTATACAATAAAAATTAAAATTGGAGAGGAAAAACTGTAATACTATAACCTCATTTTTTTTTAAATAACAAAGAAGTTTTACATAATTAAGTGAAGAGGACTCTACCTGTTCCATGATAGGCTTCTTCACAGCATGTCTCTTTGGGGTTAAAAAAGGATTACAAGTTTTAGGAGAAAACTGCTTTTGAATGCTTGGTTATTCAGAGCTTTATCAGCCAGCCCTGACAACATCTGCTCATAACAACTTGCCTTTCTTTTGAAATGGTTTGCAGCTGTCATATGCCATCCAAAGAAGAGACAAAAAAGTCATTTTATATGCTAGCAGGCTGCCAATATTTACATCCATTTTGCCTCTGCAGTATCTTTTTTTCCCAAATATAAATGATGCTTTTGGCAATTGACTGCAGATTCCAAATTCTCAGACAAAAATGAGAAAGGTAGCATGTCTTGCTTCAGTTGTTTTGGGCTTTTTTTGCAATCCAGAGGCAAAAGCACAGCCTAGGTCTATGCACAAACACAAAAAAGATCGCTCTCAGATGTGAAGCCTTATTTTTCACAGGTTCATTTGTGAAGGTTTTCTTTCCAGAAGAGAAAGTTTCCTGTTGTGAGCACTAGTCCATAGACTATCAATGACCCACAATCCTCTCCAGCTGATTTCTGGTATCACACAACACAACAATCTCCTTGTGATACTCTCCAGGGACTCTTTGGTACAATGGGAGCCTGGAAGAGTTTAGGATTGAGAGCTACCCAGCAGTCCAAAAGTTTTGAATTCACTCAGCAATCAGTAGCTCTTTCCTTTTTCCTTGTTTTTTAAATGCCACTCTTTAAATCAGAAGTAAATTGTATCACTCTCTCATGACCAGAAGCCTTTACCTTGTCTGCATCAGTGCTCCTGGTTTGTGAAGAGCTTTCGTCACAAGAAGTTTAATATTATTTAATGAAGGAGTTCAAGCAGAAAGAATGAAATTAATTTAGAATTAAATGAGGAACAGGAATGCAAAGATCCCAGTGAACATTTTCAAAAAGCT
Organism: Aphelocoma coerulescens; assembly: GCF_041296385.1. NCBI lineage: Eukaryota > Metazoa > Chordata > Aves > Passeriformes > Corvidae > Aphelocoma > Aphelocoma coerulescens. Next base: position 17,559,587 of record NC_091018.1, read on the forward strand.
CTGCTCTTATGATTCAAATCAAAGCTAGACCCCTGCAACTAACTTAGTCACTCAAATGCACTTGAACAAGGCCTGCAGATCACAAAAAGCAACGTAAAATCAGTTGGGAGTTTAATTGGTTAAAAACCGAAATAAACTCCAGTCATATTTCCCATATTTTCCTTTCAGAATTTGCATCTGCCCCTTTGAATTTTATTACCTGTACCAGAAAGAAAGGAACAAAATGTTTCCTAAATATTGGGAAAACATGTAAGAAAATGAAAATAAATGTTGGGAAGTTTATTCTGATATAAAAATAACAGACTTTTATCTCTGTAAACAAAAAGCTAATCTGCATATGATAGTTTGTTTTCTCTGCAACACAAGAACTACAAAAACCAGCGTTTAGTGCAATGGTAAGCCTCCACTCATAGCTCTACAGTTCTATGAAGATGAGTACTGAAGGTAGCCAAAGACTTGCATATCAAAAACTTTGTAACTCAGCTCTTATCTTGTCCCAACCGTCCCCAGACAAATGTTCACATGGGTACAAAATGCAATATACAAGATCAAGATGTAAAATGCAGCTGGATCTGTAGAGAGTAGGTCATATATTCAATTTAGAAATCTTTTTGCCTTGCTTGCTGAGTTGTCTTCTCATTGTTTAGGAAGAGTTTATCGTTCTATTTCAAATTCTAATCTAAGAGAAGCAAGAAAAGAGTGCACTTTGAAAAAAAACTCTGCTGTTTCCATGCAAAATTTTTAGCAACAAGATCTCAAAGAGGCAACCAACCACAGAAGAGATCTTCAGTTCAGAGTACTTTTCAAAATTTTATATGGCATATGTAATCTCTTAATATATAAAGAGGAAAGTAGGTTCTCAAAGTTTGCAATGATAAAGAAGGGATGATTTCACTTACTTCTTTTGGCAAATTCATCAGCATATCTTTGCAGCGCTGCACGCACATCACTGCTTTCTGAAAATCCCCTTGAGCAACTGCCTGAGAAAGCAGCAGAGCATGCCAACAAACTGTTAGTGTGCAACCAGTCTTTAAAATTCACTAGAAACCTGATTCTTTAAAATAAAACAGGACTCGGGTTTTTCACATGCAATAAAGCTAGGTTTGGGATTAGAGATCTGTCCTTACAGTGCTAAAATAATTGTGTATATTTCTACATATTGCCAGATGATAAAGACATCCAGAAAATCACTGCAGTCCTTAGGTAGTGTGCAAAGGCCAGAGATGTGGGACAAGATTACTCACATGTTAAGATGATACAACATTTCAGCAAAATTTATACCACCTCTCCTTTTGTCTCCATGATCAAATTAAAAAATATTGGCCATTGCTTTGTCCTGTTTAGAGTAGCTCCTGAGAATTTTGGAGATAACAGTTCCCCTCTAGATACTGAAGTCAGTGGTGTGATCAACAAATGCAGGAAATTGCATTCTTTGTATCTGAACTCCTGTGTCTGTAAAACTCTGTAGGATTGATAGAGTTCTCAGACACTTCAGTCAGGCAAAACAATTCCTCTCAAAACTTAGAATTTCTAAATTACATACTTTAAATCACAGTTATTTGTCTTGTTCTCCAGTCAAGCACAGGACACTGTTGGAACTGACCCATTTATGATTCATACAGGAAGCTGTTTATTTTATAAACAGCCATGCTAGCCAAATCATAAAGCAACAAATCTGAACTAGAAGATATAAACACCACTGCAAAAATGACTGTGATAAATGAGGGAAATTAAAAATCATTAAATGATTGCAACACTGAACACAAACACGAGATCTGCTATCTTACATCTAAGTGAAGGAAATCTATCCCTCAGCAAGTCCTCAATGCCAAGCATTCAGGTATCTAACAACTGGGTCAGAGTTTCCCTCTATACCCCTAGTGACTTATAAGGAAAACTGAGAACACATACAGATTCAGCTTGGTAAGAGAGTACTTTGAAAAGGCTCTTCTCCACATCAGCTCTGTGCACTTGAATATCTGCTTCACCCTCGCTGCCCTTCCGTAACTTTGCATACAGCTTTTCTACACTCTGGAAAACAAAGTGCAGGCATCACCCATGGAACTTACAAATAGATGTGTATGTAATAAATCAAAACTGGAAAACAGCTTACACTCATGGCATTCTCTAGAAATCCATCTGCAAGACCAGCTTTTCCAATATCTATCCATCCTTTCCCAGTTTTCATAGACATCTGAAGGAGGAAATGGGGTAAATCTTTTGTGAAAATACAGTCACTTTCAAGAAAGGCAACATAAGATCTCATCTCATTGTTGCACTTATCTAACACAGCACAAGGGTATTTCAGCTCTGCAATTTCTGACCAGCAACTCTCACTTCTGAATGAAGCTCTGAACACTCAGATGCAGCATAAGACCTTTGGTGGCCTACTAGACAGTATTATAAGATTCTGAAATAAATGAATGTGCTGCTCCTATTTTACCCTATGAGAAGATGTGATGCTGACCACACTGTCCAGACATTCCTAACTCCAATGGCTCAGCAAGGTTTCCTGTAAAACACAGGTCCCACTTCATCATGCACTTTTTCTTAAAAGGGAAAAAATGGGATCATCAGTCTTATCTTTCCTTAAGTGATGAGAAGAGAGAGTCAGCAATACTCCTGCCAAATCACCAGCTATCCTTCCAGAACTAGACACATATTTTACTCCCTTTCCAAAGCAAATGTAATAAGATTTGAAGACTTCCCTGGGGGATCAACTGCATTACATTACTCACCCAAAATTAGCCTTACCAAAATCTGTCTTCGTATAGTTCCCTCCGGAGGATCGCTGCCTTCACAAAGGCAAATCAGTCTGCAGGCAACAAACCGTACTGCAAGAGAACAGTGCAGGCATTCAGAAGTTTCCTTTTCTCTACTTCTTTTTTTTTTTTAAGAAAGTCAGGCCCTGCCATATCTGAAAGACTGTTCAGCATTTTAAATCACAAGAGAAAAATCTGAAAGCTTCAGGAGTTAAAGCAATCTGAATTTTAGCCAAGATGCTTTAAATTGCTTTTCAGGCAGTAAGAAAAAAAAGTAATATATTCTCATTAAAATACCTATTAAACAATTTAGAGAGAGTTTAAGTAAAATATATGTTATTCAAAGACTTAATTACATTGCAGGTGCTTACAGTAACATGTCTTGAGAGCCCCAAAATAGCCTTCAGCAAAATAAGGAAATGAAGTTTAATAATCTTTACAGTTTCAAAGTAAAAAGCAAAAATATTTTCAGGCCTTCCTTAGACATCAGGGATGGAAAAGACACCACTTAATGTATTTAAAACAGCCTCTCCCTGGCCCTTCAGCTGTGATCTGAGAACATCATGCTCTATTTTGTGTCAACTTACCCTTTTCCCTTTACCTGATATAATTTATATGATGCAGATGATGCATAATTTTGACTACAATCCCTCAAGACAGGAATGTAGGCCTGACACTGCAATCCCACAGAACCACAGAAAGAACACGTTGAGGGAAAAGACCAAAAGCTCACTTCTGGTTTCTCCCAGCCCTCCTCCTGGCCCAAGAGAACCCACCAGCTGTGCACCTGGTTAAAGCATGTCAGTAAAAAGAGGACTTAGAATGTTTCTGTATGTAAACATGGATGAGATTGTTTTTCTAATGTAACTATCTCACTTGATATAAATTAAGTGACCAACACTCTAAAATTTACATCTGTTATTTCCATACATTTTTAGGTTAGAAGCACAGTATCAGAAGGCAAATTACAACTCCTTTGGTCACATCACCTCTTTACTGATGTTCTGGCATGAAAAGGAGGAGTGATAAGAATGCCTACACCGATTCTGTGTCACAAGAAGGTAACTATTACACCAGGATGCTTCTTCTTGAACTGTTTATACAAGCCCAGCTGTACATTCTTCTCTTTCTACCCATTACCTGCAAAGGTCCAAACAAATCTACACACTACTTATGTACCTGTCAGCAGAGAGTGTTTTGATTCCCATGCTACAGCACAAGGAACACATTTAGGAAGGTACAGAACGTACATACATTTGGCTCTTTGCTCATCACCAATAACAGCACTCGTGTGTTTGGTCACAGTCCAGTTCCACAAGCTGACTGCACTCTCTTCAACCTGAAGAGGAGAATTCAATTCTGTTTAATTTTGTCCTGGATGTGGATCCCATTGAAATTTACTACTGGAAAAAGAAGCATCTTTCACGTGTTTCACAGGAATGGCCCCTTCTGATCTTTATGCAACTCCCTTTTACACCAGAGTCAAAGGTCTGAGTTTTCCACAAAATTCTCACAAGATCCCACTGGGACATGTTGGAGAGTGACCTGAAAACAGGCATGCTGAATGGACCACGTGGCATTTCTTCAGCTAAAATCTGAAGGGGTTGGAAAAGAACTCTAAGAATCTTACCCCATTTGAGAACCTACCTGTAGTAAGGCTTCACCTCTTTTGCACATCAAAAAGAACACTAAGTAGCTTAATTGCTTTAAATACCTACACTGGGAAACTTCTGATATTAGCAAACAAAGAACAAAGGCTACTGACTATATACTCTTGTTAAAAAGATATAGCACTATATAAAGGCAATAAGCTGCTTTAGCAACCCACCCTGAGGGGCTGCATTTTCCATCACTTTATTCTACTTTCCATGATTGATCTTGCCTACAAATACACTCTTGCCTATCTAGGAGAGAGTTCATAGCCCCTCTTATTGAAGTGGCCAGATTACAAATTAATGATTTCTCCTTTCTTCAAAAATAGTTTAGCCCAACTGATTCAGGAAGAACTGAAGGATACCACTTTTATGCTCTTGTATTTCTTTACATACTGTACTAATCACACTTTCTGTTATGACACTTGCTAACCTATCTTGCTCCTTGTTGCAAATTTAGGACTTCCAAAATCAGTGTGCCTTAGCTGATAATTGCTAATTAAATGTCTCTTGAAAATATAATTTTGGAGGGAAAAGTTGAACAATATCTCAGCTGGTCTTTTTTCTTATTTCAGATTCATGTATTACTCACCAGATTTCTTTTTGAAAAAGGACTTTTAAAGTAGATGTTTACTACTTTCTAAGTACTCCTCTAGGAGAAATAAACAGAAGGAAAATCAAACATTATAAACAACCACCTGATAAACTTTTATAAGGACTGAAAATGAGTACTTCCAACACAATATTGCATACTGGGTTTACCAGGCAATTAAAATTACATGCTTACTTGTTTTCTTCCTCAGATATCTGCTGTCATTATGGAATCCACAGACAGGATGAGAAGGACCGCTCCTCTGATCCAGTACCAAACTCTTAATGCATCAGTGCTCTCTATTTCCGTTTTTACTTGAAATTACAACTAGATACTACTAGTAATTTGAAATAATAAATACCTTAACATCACCAGTAACTTTTCTTATTATTATCATAGAATGCTTTGGGTTGGAAGTGACCTTAAAGACCACCCAGTTCCAACTCCTTGCCACGGGCAGGAATACCTTTCAGTATCCCAGGTTGATCCAATTCATATCCAACCTGGCCTTGAATACTTCCAGGGATGGGGCAGCCACAGCTTCTCTGGGCAACCTGTGCCAGTGTGTCCCCACCCTTACAGTCTTACCAATATCTAATCTAAATCAACCTCCTTTCAATGTGAAGCCATTTTCCCTTGCCCCGTCACTTCACACCCTTGTCCTAAGTCCCCCTCCAGCTCTTTTGGAACTCCTTTAGGCACTAGAAGGTCTCCCCAGAGCTTTGTCTTCTGGCTGAAGTCTGTCTTTGCCAGGAAAGGTGCTCTAGCCCTTAAATCACCTTCACGGCTTCCTCCAGCAAATCCGCATCCTTCTGATGTTGGTGGCCCCAGACCTGGACACAGTATCCAGGTGGGGTCTCATGAGGAGCAGTCAGTGACACACATTTACATTTAGGATCATCATTTCGTATTGACTTTTAAAAATAATATTTCCCACTTTATTTTGGACTTTCACGCTATTGGGGTAAACGGCGAAGAAAGGAACTGTTTTCTTTAACGTTTCAGTAGTGCTACACGTGCTTCACCGCAAAGGATGGGAAGCAGCAGCAGCTGGTATTTACGGAGCTGCAGCACCAACCTGGGCCAGGGCTGTGGTGTATGAAGCACATGCACCCCCCATTTCTCCAGACGGGCTGGGAGCGGGGGGCTCTCCCTCAGCCGCCTTCCCATCCTCTTCAGAGATGCCCTCCGCCGCCTGGAACAGCTCCTCGGTGAGGGCGGCAATGCGGGACGGCGCCTCTTCCCTCAACAGCTCCCGCACCAGCGCTGTAAGACAGGAGGACAACGGGGCATGACACAGAGCCCAACAACAGCGGCCAGCGGCGGCGCGTATCGGGAACGGAGAGCCCGCGGCCCGCGGCACCTTCCACGGCCGCCACCCGCGGCCCCGCCATGGCCCCTCACAGGCAGCTCCGCGAGGGAGCGGAACCGCGGGAGCAGCACCCCCACACTGCGCGTGCGCGCCGCGCACCCTGCCCGCGCCCCGACCCGGCGCTCCCGGCGGGCTCCCGCGCCGCCGATTGGCTGGCCGGCGGTCCCGCCCCGCCCCCCGCTCGGAGTGACAGCCGGCTCGGCCAATCGCGCGGCGCGGCGGAGCGGCGTTCCTCACGCGCCGCTCGCCGCGTCCGGTGCGCGGCGCTTCTGGAAGGATCCCGGCAGCGGGGCCCGGCAGCGGGGCCCGGGCGGGCGCGATGTCGGGGCTGCTGCACACCACGCTGAGCGGGCTCAACAGCGACTCGTACTGCGAGATCAGCCAGTACCGGGACCAGCACTTCCGGGTGCGCCCCGCGCGGCGGGTGGCGAGGCCCGGCCGGGGCGGGGAGGGCTGAGGCCGGGGCAAGGCCGTGCGAGGAGCCGGGCAGCGGGAGGGCACGGAGCGGTGGGAGCGGGACGGCGAACGCGCTGACCCCGGGGCGTACGCCTCTGTGCTCGCAGGGTAGCAGGCAGCTGCAGGAGAAATCCCTGAAGATTTCTTCCACGCTGTATGTCGGGAATCTGTCCTTCTACACCACCGAGGAGCAGATCCAGGAGCTCTTCTCCAAGTGCGGAGATGTCAAGAGGATTGTCATGGGTCTGGACAAGATCAAGAAAACCCCCTGTGGCTTCTGCTTTGTAGAGTATCCTTTCTGGTTCCCTTCTGTCAGCACGCGTGTGGTTGGCACCTTTAGTTCTTCTGCACAGCAGGTGTATCTGTACTGCTGCTGGAAAGGTGATAGCCAAGTGCTTCCTACCGGTACATCCCATCCATCCTTGCACCTTCTTCTCCACATCCTGAGACTGATTGTACAGTGGTGCCATATGTGACAAGTGCCACCAGAGCTGTACTTACTGGAGGTGGCAGAGAGCTTTAATTCATTAATTTCTTTAATGATTTTAGGGCCAAAATGAGAACTGTTACAGTCATCAGCCTGATATCTTCCATGTCCAGAGCACATGTTTACTTTCTCACATCAACTGCACACCTGAAGGAAGCAGCAGGATAAGCCATGGGGGCATTTTTAAGCAGAGGGTACACGCTCATACAGGTTGTGCCAGGAGCTGTCTGTGCAAAGCTCTCCTGTGAAGCCTGCTCCTTTTGTTCTATTTCAGTCAAGTTTTACATAGTACAGAAAGGCATATTACTGATTTCTTGCCCTTAGCAAAGTTTTAATGTCTTTGTTCCATTGTCTTGTCTGTGCAGGTACTAACATTAAAGTACAGAATCCTTTCTGAGCATTAGCTGGTTTTAGCTTGGATTTACACGAGTGCAGTTTTTGATCCCGTAGGGAAGAGTAGAAAAGGCTGGAAGGCGGGGGGGGCAGTTCTGCTTCCCAAATACAATAGTTCCCTTTTTTTTTTTTCCCCTGTACCCAACTAAACAGCACGCTTAGTTGTCCTTACAGAGTGCCTCAGGTACTACACGAGAGCAGATGCTGAGCACGCCATGCGGTTTATCAACGGCACGCGGCTGGACGACCGCATCATCCGCACGGACTGGGATGCAGGGTTTAAGGAGGGGCGACAGTATGGGAGAGGAAAGACTGGAGGACAGGTAAAGGCAATGCCAGTTCATCCTTGAATTTGGTCCTGTAAGACTCTCTACTTATTTGCTGGTTTTGTCTCACGGAGAACAATGTGCAGGCTGTAAAGACCTGGTAATGAAGTTTAGTCACTCCCAGGTTGTATCAGTAATTGATACCTGGTGTTAAAAGATGGAAATAGAACTTCAAGCCGTTTCTGTCTAGGACTCCAAGCTTCCTGCAATACAAGCAGAATGTTCCCTAATCCAAGCTAGTACCCTTGAAATGATCCAGAATTTGAGTAGAGGGAAACAGTGTGGCTGCCAGGCCAATCTCATAACACAGCAGTTTCCCCAAGGGCAAAGATGATGTTTGTATGGGATAAAATGTCCTGGAGGCCAAGCCTGGCAATTCAGAAAGATGGACTGAAAAGCTAAATGAAAATATTTTGGGGTCTTCTTTGCTTCTTACCTGAAAAAATTTCAACCATCAGATATATCCTTATTTGTCATTTTCATCACCATTACCACCTTTTTGGTGGATTAATTTAAGAGATCTCAAACAAGTTGAAGTGCATCTAATCTGAACTTGTGAACAAGGAGGAGATGATGACTCTGAAGTCTAGGAGGAGACAGGCAGTGCGTGCTACTAATACGTGTGTTGTTGTTGTGCCCCAGGTGCGAGATGAATACCGGACAGACTACGATGTGGGAAGAGGTGGCTTTGGCAAGATCATTCAGATGCAGAAGGCAAATCACCAGCCTGCAATCTATTAATTGCCTCATGGGTCCTAGCTCGTAGAGGGCTCTGTCCTTCCAGAGCTAGCCCTGTTCTCGCATTTGGGATCGGGGTATGGAGTGAGATCCAAGTTCCAGCAGAAGGTGACCCTCCTTAGACTGTGGATATACATGTGTTCATTCTCCCTTCTTTCTGAGCTAGAGAGGATGTTCTGTGCTGATACAGGGCAACAAGGGAAAAAAATGGACAGCTCTGTAGGATTCTGGGCAAGAGGAAATGCAGCATGTCACACACACCTTATGCTATGACACACTCTTCTTGTTGCACTTAAGCAGGTGGCTTCCTCCAAGCTGCAACTGCAGCCGTGGTTGCTTTCAAATGGAACTATTTTTAAAAGCTTACCACCACTGGAGCCCTCCAGGTGCCTGGGCACCTAGTGGGGATGCACAAGAGATTTCTAATTTACAACCTCACCTGCTTAATAAACAGTATCACTGTTTGAATGAAAGAAGTGGATAAGGTCTTACCATCCACTTGGAGGTGCTTGTCTGCACATCTAGCCCTTGGGTTAGTCAGGGCCTGCAGAGCATTCCTCTTTATGATGCCCCCAGTGCTGCCTGGCTTTTCAGATCCTCGCTGTTCGGTGTGATTTTCTTAAAAGTTTCTGTTAATTTTTTTAAATAAACAGTTGTGTTGGGTCTGGCTGAGATGAAAGTAATTTTACCCCTAGCAGCCCCCATAGAGCTGTGTTTTGTATTGGTAGCTAGGAAGGTGTTGATAACACACCAGTGTTTTGGCTATTGCTGAACAATGTTCCCACAGCTTCAAGGCTGTCTCTAACGTTCCCACCTCACCAGCAGGCTGGGGTGGGGACAAGATCTTGGGATATTCCAGACCATATGGCATCTGCTCAGCAATAATAGCTAAGAGAAAGGAGGTGGGGGGGCATTCCTTATTACAACATCTGTCTTCTGGAGCAGCTGCTCCGTGTACTGAAGTCCTGCTTCCCAGGAGGTGGCCGGGCATCTCCTGGTGGTCGGAAGTAGAGAATAAATATTTAGTTTTCCTTTGCTTCCGCATGCAGCCTTGCTTTTAGTTTATTAAAATGTCTTTATCTTGGCCCACACATTCCGTTCCCATCTTCCTTTCTGCCTGGCCCCTCCCACTGAGGAGGAGAGTGAGAGAGCAGCTTGGTGGGTACCTGTGTCCAGGCAGAGTCAGCCCACCACAGTCCTGTTCAGTGCCCAGTGTGGGGTGTGAGACAGTGGCAGTTCTGTGCTAAGTGTGCTTTAGCCATAGTAGTTACTAAGCAGGCAGCTCCTGTCAGGTCAAAGTTTGTTGGCTGCATTGCTTTGCTCTTTGCTGGGCTTTGGGAACATGCTGGTACAAACCATGGCTCTGTGCTTTGCCCTGGCACTGCTGGCCTTGCTCTGCTGGGGGAGCTGCCTTGTAGAGAGGATCTCATTTCCCACTCCCACCTGGTGTGGGTGGCTTTATTGTTCCTGCTCACCCTTACGTGAGCTGTTTAATACTACTAATTAACACTGTTGGCATATTATGGGGTCTCTGTAATCTGGTGTCATCCTGGTGTAAGAGAAGACAATTTTTGGGCGAGTCAGTACTGAAATGTGGCCTGAGGCGGCTGGTCCGTGGGTGGCAGAGTGTGTGGAAGGATTTGGGCAAGTGCCTGGGCTGGTTATCACCTCCCATGGCCTGGGTCTACACCTGAACAGGCAAGTAACGCTGGCAAACAGACGTGCCAACTGACAGAGGGTGCCTACCCCAGTGAAAACCAGCAGCTCCTGGCACTGTACTGGGGCTTGGCATGTGCCTGCTGAGCCACAATTCAGGGCTGCCAGAGAGCTGTGGTTAACTCAGGGACCCAAGCCACCTCTGAGAATAACTTGACTGAAAGTGGGGACAAACTCCATATGGGGGGATAGTACAGATAGGAACCCAAACAACAACAACTACAGTTGCCCCAGGTGTGAAAACAACCCAGTGGACATGGAAGTCAGTGGGTCTATATCATCAATTATTAAAGGAGGAGGGAGAAGAAGGGTTCAATTAAGAAGCTGGTCCTTCAGAAAAGAAAATGCAGGAAGGAGTGAGGGAATTCAGACAGGAAGCGGAAACCACCCAGTCTGACTTCATCAGAATTTAGAGACTTGGAAAGATTACAGGTATGTGGAATCCTGACTGGCTGCTCCAATGCTGGGATAACAGGGCCCAAAGTCAGCAGGAAGATAGGGAAGCCCAACAGCTATTCAGTTCTTGGGGATGAAATAAGATGGATGTCAACATGTGTCTATGGATGTGATTAAGATACCAACTATATCTCCATCAGCTAACTAGAAGGAGACACTAGCTTTCCTAGGCTTTGCAGAAAGTGCATTTTCCAGGTTATTGTTAGCTTGTGAACCCTCACCATTGAGTAACCTGGGCGAATCACAGAATCACAGAGTGGCTGGGTTGGGAGGGACCTTAAAGACCAGCTAGTTCCAAGCACCCTGCTATGGTAGGGATACCCCTGAAGAGGAGAGTGACATGAGTAGCTTGGTGGGTACCTGGTATCTAGCCAAGGTCAACTCATTCCAACAGTGAGTCCCACACCAATTGGAGTTTGTGTCAGAACCACTTTCCCTATGGCACGAACTGATGGGGGACACATCTGTTGGTGTCTTAAAGCTGCTGTCGCTTGCAAACACAGAGATGGGCACTAGGAGGGTGCACAAGTCTCACCATGTTTCTCTGCACTTCTGTCTTGATGCTGGCTTTTCCTCTCCTGCTATGCAGTAGCTCATGGCTGATGTCAGAAACAAGTTGCTCATGAAGCATACAGCTGCTCTGAATCAGACTAGGCCTTTGGCTTCACATCAGGAGTTCTAGGAGAACTTTCCCTGTCCTGTCACCTGTCCCACAACTGGAGTAGCCTATAAAACATAACAAATGCTCAGTGGCCACTTCAGAGAGGAAGGAACCAAGTATTCCCTTCGCTTTGTTTGTTCCTATTTTAAGAAGAGCATGGCTGGCACACTCTAGCCTGTTCTTAAGTCCAAACAAGAGACCATAAGAGATGTTAACACTTTTTGATCTGTCCCCAAGAACCTCTCAGGTGGGACAGGTAATTCCATTGAACAAGTTAAGTTCTGTCTATAAATGTGGTTTGTATTATGTAAACAATAGCAGCTGCTCCCTGCCCAGTAATGTGTCATGATTTTTCATGCATTATCTCGTCCAGGATGATAGAAATGGTTGCACACCCATCTGCAGACCAGGCAGTTAAATTAGTTTAACACTCACAGTACCCTGAAGTCTTGATAATTGAGGTAGGAGGGGTGTTAGATTTAGTTTGTCAAAATGTCTCCTACCTGTTTGTTTTGCAAGTCAGGTTGCTGTGCCCAGACAACTGTCACAGGTCTGGAAGGAACTGCATGTTTATTCTTCAGTGGGTTTAAGTAATGACAGCATTGACCAGCCTGTGATGCAAGCTGCCCCTGAGAGGCAGTGAAATGGAGCAGGACATCAACTTAAGAATGAAAAATACAACCAGTCATCCGTCCAGCCTTGCAAAGGTCCATCAGTGTGAGACCCTATGTGGAGAATATGAATTAGAAATGGAATCATTGCCTGGGTAAACACAGCAGGAAAATGGGAAAGCTTAAGGAGGACAGGGGGATGTAACAGCCATAAACTGTGATTAGCAAAGAAATCCATTGTGTATGAATTAGGGAAACCAGCACACCTGTGCAGCCTGTGGACATCCTGATGGTGACAGAGAAGGGGTAGTTCACCAGAAGGTAGCCACACTGATGGAAAACTACCCATCTGCACCATAAATGTGCCACTTGCACTGCCTGTGCTGCCTCTGCCATCTCCTCTCCGCACCACTCACTCACGGGCTTGCTTCCACCATAGTGAGGGTGTGGGTGCCATTGGGATACAACTGTCTCATAAGAAAGGTACTCCTCTGAGGCACCAGGGTGACGTCCTACCGGGTGCAGGCATCATCACACCATGTTGTCAGCTCCAGGACAGACTGTGACAGGAGCCACTTTGCCTACTTGCAGTGTGGACTGGGGGAAAAGAGTGAGAACCAGAACAGCGGCTGCAGCACTGGCAAGACAGGAGAGCAAGAGAAGAGCAACCACCTGGCAGCAAGTCATCATGCCAGACCTGCAAAGGCAAAGTGAGGCGAGCATTAAGCCTGTGTGATTAGAGAGCTTGGCTGCCTGCCACAGCTCAGGGCCAAGAGGATTATTGGATGCACACAGGCTCCTCACAGCTACTGGGTCGTGTGTTTAAGCTCACCACAGAGAACAGAAGGGTTGGGGCCTGCCTGGAGCCAGGTGAGTAAGGAGTGATAAGAATCTCACCCATCACCAGCTTTGATCTTCTGGAGCTCTTCTGGACTGTGGGGGCTTACAGCACAACCCAGTGCTACTGCAGAAATATCAGGAGCTGGTATCAGTTCGCTCTGTTACACCAGTGACTCCATCTGCCTGGAGTCGATTCCCTAGATTCCAGGACTCAGGCCCTGCAGATGGATTTGTCCCACTCAGCAGCCAACACAGCTCTGCTCCACCAGCAGGAAAGGGGATCTGATGGTGCTCACTGGTTTTACAGGGAAGAAGGTGGCACATTAACTCCTCACACTGAAGTATTTGGTGTTACAGCAGAGCAGACTTGCCAGCTGATTTTAATTTCCAAGCAGATCAAAATTTAATCTGCTGCTACATCTCCCCTTGCCAGGGCCTGTTCTGGCCAGGGAACAGTGCAGGGGCAGGCTCTGCAGCTGCAGCTCTCCCTCCAAAGGCTCAGCAGCACAGCCCCCCATCTCCATCCTGCCCCCAGCCTGCATGGCCACACTCATGGCCTCTTGGCAGCCCCCCTGGGGGTGGCAAGGAGCTGGTGCCCAGAGAGGTGCTCCAAAGGCTCCACCAGGGAAGCCCCTTGTCCCCCAAAAGCAGCTGGGTATGAAGTTATGAATGCCATGGGATGTGGTGGAGCCAGATGGGGAGGGAGGCTGAGAGTCACCCACTCTCTGCACTCTCAACACCCCAAACCACCAGCACTGCCTCCCTGGCATGACCCCAGAGCACATTGTCACCAGCTGGTGGCCACAGCCAGGCCTCCACTGCAATGCCATCCCAACCACCTGCCTGCTCACCTTCCAGCTCCCCTTTCAATCCAGGGGGGAATAGCAACAAGGAAATCACAAATCAAGCCTTGGGAGGAAATGCCCCAGCTGTCAGGGCAAACCTCAGGCAGCTGTGTTGGGGCTGGATGCTTCCTTTCCCGTAAGGGTGGGTTATCACAGGCCTCCCAACAGCAAGGACCCCCCAGAGTGGGTGTGCAGAGCTGGGGCAGCCTCCACAGGCTGGTAGCCAAGGGCAGGATGCCTGGCCCAGGCCCTGGGGGTGAACAGGGCTGCTGCGCCCACGGCTGTGTGGCACTGACTCCCCAGCCCACCACATGACCATGGACTGCTGGCTGCCAGACAGCTGCTTTCCCTGCTGGGCTGCCATGGTGGGAGCTGTCCAGAGCTTCCAGAACCCTGCTCCACGTCCAGAGCTCTGCCAGTCCCAATGGATGCCCGGGATGGGACGGCAGAGCTCAGTGGGATGGCCTGTAACCAGGCACGGATGTGCCCATGGGCACAAACAGACCCACAAACAGACATGGGCATGGGTGTGCACACGTGTATGGGGGACACAGGCACAAACAAAGCCACAGGAGGCTGCAGCAATGCCAAGCCAGGGGGAACAGCTGCAGCTGTATCACAAGCCCATTGCCCCCTAGCCTTGGGTAACAGCACTCAGAACTGGGTGTACAGATACAACTGCAGGCTCAGAGCTCAGCGGGGACCCACATGCTGCCCCTGGCCAGAAGATTCCCACATGGTGGGGTGGTGTAACCAGCATGGTCCACAGAGACACCAGCCCAACTAGGAGGGCTGGGAGCACCTGAGGAGTCACCTGTGCCCAGGGGCTGGAGCCTGAGGCTCTGGCAGGGCACGCTAGCCCAGGACACTGGGCCAGTCAGTGCCAGGCCTGGGGCCAGAGCAGGAGCCACAGCCCCTTTCACTGCAGGCACAACCCAGGGGAAGGGCTCAAAGCTCCAGCCCAGGGGCCAAGCAGAGCTGATGGTGAGGGGCCCTTGCTGCTGACCGTGCAGTGACCCTGTGCCACGGCCAATAAACAGCGAGAGATGCCAAAACCAAGCAGGGTCCATCTGCCTTAAATTAGTTTATTTTGGATAATAATGTCAAGTCTGATTTAGACCAGACCAAAATCTGGACAATCATCATCTTCGCACAGGGATGCAGCCCAGCTTCTGGTCAGGCTTCCTCTGCAGGCCATTGCTGGCCCCTCCAGGAGGTATCATTTCCAAGGCCTTTACTGTATCCACTGCTCTGGGATCTGGTGACACAACCCCTCCCAGCACAGGGCCTGCAAGGCAGGGCCATGACAGGCTGCTTGTCCTGGCCCCTAGGTACCAGCAGCCCTGGCTGGAGCTGGTTTGAAGCACTGTGTCAGCTCCTGGCTCACAGGCTCACTGTCCCAGGGGACAGCATGAGGACTGGTGGCTCCATCTGGCACATTTTGGGCAGGGATGTCACCCAGCACAGCTGGCTGCGACCAAGCAGTTCTGCACTGGCACCAGCCTGGCACCCAGCCCAGGGGCCTGTAGGGCCCTGCCCTGGGGCCCATGACCACAGGGCATTAACACAAGATGCAGCAAGACCAACAGAAAAAAGCACTTAAAAACCCTTTAATTTAATAGATTTAAAAACTGGCTTTAAAATTATAGAAAGGCAGATGAGGTTGGACACAAGTATAGGTACACTGAGGACATCTCACAGACACTTGAGCAAGACATTTACACCAAACAGCATGGTCAGGGCAGCAGTCTGCTGGCAGAGCCACGAGTACCAGAACAAGTCATACTGAGCCCTCCAGCAGAGCTCCAGCCATGGCTGCCATGTACATGTCTGACACCTGGAAAGCAGGGAGGAGGTGGTGAACACAGCCACAGGACAGATGGAAGGAGTACAGCTGCACCATCACTTGGGGCCTCCTGTGCACGGGAAAAACAACTTTCATGGTGGGAGGGCTGTGCTGGTGTCACTGCGCCTCTGCAGGACTGGAGGAGGGCAGAGATCAACCCTGGGCCACCAGTGCTCCCAGCCAGCCAGGGGACTTCTGTGTGAGGGGAAAGGGTAGCACAGGACCCAGCTCTGCAGTCCTGTTTTGCCAGTGGGTAGGGTCAGAGACACAGACACCAACTTAAGGAACAGTGTAATACACACCCTGTAGTTTCCATAGTGTTACAGCTCCTCAGTTTCCTCTAACTCCCCAGTTCCCTGTCCACAGAGTTCCCAGTCATTTTCCCACATAATACACCCTGTGACTATAGTCACTCAAGCTCACAATATCCAAATAGAGCTTGAGAATATTTCATGCTTTGGCACCACATGGATTGTCTACTATCAGTGGAGGTAGTTGGTAAGCTAATTGTTTCATAATCACCCACACCTTAACATACAACGCAATTATTAGAACAAAAATCAAAAGGATTAGCATCAATAAAATGACAACAGGGTGAAGCACTTGGTTGAGAATTCTGGTAGCTGTAGGCACCCATCCAGAGAGACTGTCCCACCATCAGTGTTCTCTGCCTTTCTTCGCCTGCTCCATCACACGATGTATTTCTGCCATGCCACGATGGATAGCAATCAAAGTCTTTTGTCCATTCTCTTGTGCTTGTTTCAGCAAGTGCCTCAGGTCCATGTGCTGTAACAGTTCCTTTACCAGTTCATAGCAATGGGAGTAGGCTGCAAGTCTTGAATCAGGGCAGAGTTAGATTCCAAAAATTGACAGGATATAACAGGAGGTAAAAAACTAAAAAACTTCATTTAAAAAAATATAAACTAAAAATAAATTCTGTTATTGTGATAAAATTATAGGCACAAGTATTGGAGTGACTACTTACATCTTCAGTAACGTTATCTACAAATAAAAAAATCCCAAGAGGTTCTCATGCATCTCATTGTACACAATATCACAAAGTTTACCTCTGACTTTCAGATCCTGGCCAATCCTTTTCTGTAGGGTATTTACTCTCGTGAATTTTATTCTGAAATGCATCCTGCACAAAAGAATCCAAGCTCAAAACTAAAAGCTTTTTAGAGCCCCCTGAGTCTAGGGTTATCCCTGATGCTCCCTGGTCATGCAAGCACACCATCCAAGAGGGGTTCCCCTAGTCTTTGCTTAAACTGTTCAAATATTTCATTTACTTCATGCTGAGTATAATCTTTTATGAGTATCCCTCCTGACCTGCTGACCATTAGCATCTAATTCCACCTTTCGTCTCCATGCTGGTCTCACATCTACAAATTCATCTGGGGAACCAATCTCATCAGAATCCACAGAATCCCAACTACTATCTCCATTCCATTTATTGGGATCCCACTGCACACCTGCCTCTGCAATCACTCCATGCATTTCCTTGTGATTTGCTTGCCCCCCGCCTTTCCTTGTACTGAGCTACTCTAACTGCAGCCTTCCAGCCACAGTCTGGTAACTGTCCAACTTATCAGCAAGCGGCTTATTTTGGCACTTCAGCATTACAATTTGATTCTGCAACTCACACATCTGTCACCATGTTAGAGCATTTCAACAACTGCTCCTTTTGTTGGTGTTTTGTTTGAAATACTGTTAACAAAATCCATCCTGGCCTTCCCAAACCCACAAGTTCTTTTCCTTTCTCAGTATGTGATTTTTGGATGCATTTCAATACATCCAACAGTTCAGCTTCTTTTAATTGACTTCCCCATTGCTCACATGGTCCTCCAACCTTAGCCCACCTGAGGGCCAGTGAACTATAAGGAAGGTCTTCCCATCTGGGAATTTTAGACAGGACTGATTCCTTACATTTAGATTTAAAAAGCAACAGTTTGTTCTGACCCAGCTGATTATGCCAATTTTGTTTTGCTGGTGGGTAGGGTCAGACACACAGACACAGACACCAACTTAAGGAACAGTGGCATTTACTATGATGTAAAACTGCAAAGAATCATGAAAGGATAAGCTAAGCAATGCACCTAACCATTAGCAAAGAATTACAAAGGGATAAGCTGAGCAATGCTAATCATTACTAAGAGAGAATGCCTACAGTGATTAAGAAAGATACATCACCACTTACCCCAATAAAATAAATCATCCAAGTGCGAGAGGCATCAGCTGTGGGGGGAAGCTGTCCCAGCCAAGGACTGGAGAACCATGCCAGTAACCAGGAACTCCTGCAGTGCCTCCCCCTTTGCAGCCACGAGGCTCCCCCACTTTGCTCTGACAGTGGCCCAGTTTTTACACTGCTAAACAAACAAGCTGACATAATTTCTAATTTCATTTTCCTGCTAGACTTCTCTCAAAGCCTGGCCAGGCTCAAGGAAGATCCAAGGGAGTTGTCCTTGATCCTACACCCCCTAATTAGGCCACACATTATCCTGTTTCTAGATATGGAAAGGTGAATACATTTTGCCAATAAATAGACATATATAACAATACCTCGTTAATGAGTAGAAACATACATCATTTGGTTGCAATGTTCATCCTAGGTCAGCTTTGGCTCAGGGCCTGTTGGTCAGGCCTTAGTACTTCACTGTGGGACTCAGTCTCTACAGGAGAAGGGATGCATGTACTCTGTGGATCATGATCTTGTACAGAAGTGGCAAAGAGGTCCATGGAGTGCTGGTGCTCAGCCCCTCAGACTGCAGCAGCCCCAGGGCTGAGGTCCAGTCCAGGCTGCTGCAGAGGCTTTTCTACTGCGGCACAGGCTTTTTCTGCGTTTTTCCCTTCCACACTGTTCCAAATCCCGTAGGTGAAGTAAATAACAAAACCTGCAGGACAGTTTCCATAATGAAATGTGCAATGGTGGGCTGTCAGCACTAAAAGACCCCCAGGAGAGACCTGTGGGCACTGCACTCCCCACTGCAGGATACCTACCCCCAACCATACAGATGGCAAACCGCGCCCAGGTGCCGGGACTCAGCTGCACCATCAGCAGGATGTTAATGAAGATGCTGAAGATTGGCAGGAGTGGTAGGAAAGGTACCTGCAAGGGACAAGAAGTGCTGTGTCAGCTGTGCCTTGAGGGACCAGGCTGGGCTCGAGGATGCTACCAGCCAGGGGAGGGACCCCCTCCCTGCCAAAGCCCAGAGCACCTGGGCACATCCACACTGGGGATTGCACCTCAGAGAGACAGGTTTCAGGGCCCTGGGCTTTCCTGGTGACTGCCTGGCAGCAAGCCCTGGCAGACCCTGCAATGCCCAGGTCCTGACGGAGTCCATGGGGGTGCAGACACCTAGATACAGGGGGCTGCACTCACTTTGAAGTTTAACCGTGCGTTGCTCTGTGGCTGCCTCCAAATGATGATGGTGACAATGAGCAGAGCCACGAGGAGCAGCACCAGAGCCACAACACAGCCCACGTTGGCATCCTTCAGCGCGGCCATATTGAGGGTCAGGACCACGCAGATGACTGTGATCAGTGTGGCTGCAAGAGAGGGGGTAGTGAGGGGGCTGCACAGCACATGGCCTCCCTGGGGTCCTGAGCCTCACCAACAGCTGGGCTGAGGCACCCACTCCTCTTGGTCAGGTCCAGCACCCACTGTCTCTAACAGCCATCCCAAAGCCTCCAGAAAGTGCTTTGCTGGAGGCACTTCCCAGACCAGCAAACTACAGCACTTGGCTGGGCTTGGACCCAGCTCTGACACTTACCTAGACCTGGCTGAGCCACCCCATTCTGGCTGTACAACGAAGCCATTGATAGACAGATCAAACCTTGCTGGCCGAGCCCAAGCACTCTCAAGGGGCTGGGGACTGCCCTTGCTGGTGGCCAGCATGGGTCAGGCTTATCACAGGGATCTCCCATGGCCACCTGCACATCCCTGGCTTAGCACCCATGTCCTCCAACAATGCCTGTGCACCCCAAACCACAGCCGTACCCCACACCTGGCACCCTGTTCAGGGTTCAGAGCCTGCTGGCACTGCCAACAGCGGCTGGCAACCTGTGCTGCCTGGCTCCTCTCCTCTGCCTGGCATTCTCTCCATCCCTTCCCAGCTCTGCAGAGATGTGCCAAAACACTCCAGCCCCTGGCAGGAGTGGACCTCAGCCACCAGTTCCCTCTCACTCACCAATGACCGCCACACAGAAATAAACAATGCGCCCTGAGAGCGCAGTGGGGGTGTCCCCAGGTGGGTTGAACAGCATCGCCAGGGACAACGTCTCCATGTGCTGGGCACGGGCAGCAGCGATGGTCGGGTTCATGATCACTCTCTCCTCCTCGTTCCCATTCAGCTCCAGCATTTCCATGGCCTGCGGGGAGTTCGGCTGTCTGGGCTGGTACCTGAGCAGGTAAGACAAGCTTGCAGCAGAGCCCAAGGAACTTCCTAGCCCAAGGGAACAGTGGGCAGCACCCTCATATCCCTGCTGCTCCAGCAGTGACCCCACAACAGCCACTCCAAAGATATGCCCAGAGACACACAGAGGCTCTGGTCAGCAGCCTCCATCTTGAGGGCTTGACACTTCCCCAGGCTGCACGCCCCTGGAAAAAAGCTGTGGCTACAAGCCCCCAGGACAGCATAAGGAACATCCACCCTGGGTACCACCAAACACGAGGAGTCACCTACCGGAGGATGAGCACGCACACCGCCACCAGGGAGTAGGCCAGCAGCGTGCCGATCGACATGAGGTCCACCAGGTCCTTCAGGTCAAGCAGGAAGGCCAACACCGCTGCAGTGAGGACACGCAGCATGAGCACAGCTCCAGACCACCGTAGGGCTGGGTGTGAGGAAGTGGCCAGGAACTTTACCTGCAAAGAACCCTGAGACGATGGTGGCTATCAGAGGGGTCTTTGTCCGACTGTGGATCTGGGAGAGGAACTTGAAGAGCAGCCTGTCCTCTGCCATGGCATGGATCACTCGGGGCATGGGAAACATAGAGCCCAGCAAGCTGCCATGGAGAGAGATTAGGCAAGCTGACCACATCTACCACCCAGAAGGGGAAGGGACCGGCTCTGTGCCAGGAGCAGGATAGCAGCTGGACAGAGCAAATCCCCAGCCCAGCCGGGATGAATGCTGCCGGTCCCTGTGCTGTGCCAAGCAGTGCCAGCAATAGAGCCAGTCCTACCTGGTGGAGAGGGCACAGAGTGACCCAACAGCAACAGCGTAGCGGGCGGGCTCCCAGCCTACTGCCTTGAAAGCCTCAGGCAGAGGGCTGTTCTTGTTCAGGAGGAAGTAGGGCACCATGAGAGTCAGGGATGCAGAGACCAAGCAATAAAACACAAAGCAGATGAAGAGGGACACAATGATGCCAATGGGGATCGAGCGCTGTGGGTTCCTGGCTTCCTCCCCTGTGCAGACACAAGAAGCCACATGTGCCCCACTCCACCACACAGCATAGGGCAAGTACCCCCAGGGGATGAGCCAGAGTAGGGACTTTCCATGGCAGCATAGGACTGGGGAGCAGCAAGCAGGGGCTCTTGGGAGTGGAGGGGTTCCTGGCCATGCTGCTGCACTGGCAGAAGGGATGAAGCTGCCTGGGCTTACAGCCCCCCTTGCCATGCCAGCCCTTTCCCCTGACTGGCAGCTCCCTCTCCCTACAGAGCTTGTTGAATGGAGGTCCTCTGTGCACCTCGGCTTTGAAAAGGTGTGCTGCACCACGCTCCCAGCAAGGGGCTTGGCAGCAGGAAAGGAGGAGGCTGCTGGGCAGCCCCTGGGGGCAGGGTGGCCAAGGCAGGGAGGTCAGGCAGAACAGTCTGTACCAGCCACCCACTAAGTAGATTTCTGGGGTAATGAGAGGAAATTAAGACAACTGCCTGTGCTCCAGGAAGCAGCAGTTTTGCATGAACTCAGTCATTTAGAAAAAGGCTGCTTGAGGCTGGGAAATAACTAGGAGGCACCAGCAATTCCCACTGTCACAGCCTCGACTCAGCAGTCAAAAGGCTCCCTCCTGCTCTGGGAACTGCCTGCGCAGGCAGGGTGCAGCCCTGCTCCCACCATGTGGTATAATGAGCCACTTTTCCTGCGGCAGGGCAGGCTCTGAGCCCTTTTGTCTGGCCCAGCTGAAGACACAGACTCCACAGGGAAACCTCCCAGGAGAGGTGAGAACAGCTGTTTTCCCACACCAAGGAGCATCCTCCCCATCAGCTCCCAGCCAGCTGCTGGCTGTGCAGGGGAAATGCCCACGCCACCCTCACCCAAGGCAGTACCTGTGGTGGCAATGCAGTCAAAGCCCACAAAGGCATAGAAACAGGTGGCAGCACCAGTCAGGGTCCCTTCCAGTCCAAAGGGGAAAAACCCACCAGAGCCAAAAGCTTTTTTCCTGGAAAAAAGGGAGGAGAGCAGCTGCCATAGGGTGCAGGGACAGCAGGCCCTATGCCTGCCCTGTGCCAGACCCTGGCCTGGCACGGTTGCTCTACTTACATGTCATCTGGTGAGTCTGACTGCGAGCAGTTGACACAGTTCTCTGAAAGCTGCCAGTTCTTGATGTCTCCCTTGATGAAGCCAGCAATGATGACAAAGCTCAGCACCAACAGGTTCACCGCCGTGAAGATTTTGTTCACGAGGGCAGATTCGCTGACACCAAAGGCCAGCAGTACTGTGGGGACAACAAAGGTGAGTGGGGACCCATCAGGCTCCCATGCCATCACCCATGGTACCATAGAGCCCCTCCGGCACACTCACAAGTAAGCAGCGAAATCAGGATTACAGCAAAGAAGTCTGGACGCTCAGCCAGCACTCCCGGCAGGTGCATTGTGGTCTTGTTGGCGAAGAAGGTGGAGATGTGGTTGCCGATGATGTTGTCAAAGGCTGCACTCCAGGCTCGAGCCACACTGGCCGTACCTGGTCGATGGCAGATCTGTGCATTAGTCCAAGCCCAGGGCAGACGGGCACCAGCCACCCGCACCTGAGCACCCACCTCCCTGCTGATCCCACGCTGCACCCTGCCCCCACAGCACTGCACGCTGCCCCCAGAAACCCCCCATGCTGCCTGGCCTCGTACCTATCACATAGGAGAGAATGAGGTTCCACCCGGCTATAAAAGCCCAGATCTCACCAACGGTGACGTAGCTGTAGAGGTAGGCAGAGCCGGCCTTGGGGACACGGGCCCCAAACTCTGCATAGCAGAGTCCAGCCAGTACCGATGAGAAAGCAGCCACCAGGAAGGAGAGGATGATGGAGGGACCAGCCATCTCCTTGGCTACCTCCCCGGCCAGCACATACACACCAGCCCCTAGCGTGCTGCCCACACCAAGGGATACAAGGTCCAAAGTGGTGAGGCAGCGAGCAAAATGTGTGTCATTGGAGCTCAGGTCCACCGTGCGCCGGCGGATCAGCTTCTTCCCAAAACTGGTCATTTTTTCGCCCAACATCTTGCCCTCTCCTTGGTGAAGCTCAGATGGCCAAAAGCCCTGCAAGAGAAGAGAAACGTGAAGCTCAGTGTCCTTCAGGCAGCAGGACTGACACTGCAAGGGGCAGTACAGGCAATGATGCCCACAGGAGCCTGCTCCCAGCTCACCCATCGGCACCACGCTCCTGTCACACTGGCTGGCCAGAGACCATGGTTGTGGCACCCTCCAAGGCACTGTGGGGCTGCACATACCCTGCCTGCACAGCCCCTGCACCAGGACAGTGAGCCAGGGATGAACCCAGTGGGTCCATAGTGGGAAATGGTCATTGCTCAAGCCCTTTGTGGTCTCAACCATGGAGCCCATAGTCATGTCCCAGAGCTTGCCCACTGTTTCCCAGGCTTGGCAATTTGGAACCCCTTCAGCCCAACACATGGGTATGCACAGCAGCACTGGGGCACGCGATGCAGCAGGCTGACTCACTGGATGCAGAGTCCTGTTTCGCTTTCAGTATCTGTACCACATTCTCTATAGGGATGCATAACCAGACAAACACCATGGCACAGACCCCTGGTGCAAATCCTTTGCCTGCTAACAGTGCTTGCTGAGCAATCTGCAAGCTCTGCAGACTGTAATCACCCTGAACGTGTGACATCCCTACTCCTCTTGCTCACAGCAGCCACCCATCCCCAAAAAGCTCTGAAGATGAGCAACCTGTGAAGCAGGCATCTAGCACAGAGGAGCTGCAAGGAAAGGGGCTCCCAATGCCCATGGCGGTGGCTGGCACCTCTGCCCTGAAGCACTCACACACCAGTGTCCTCTCCCTGGTGGCTTCTCCCCTGATTGGGAAAGGCAGCACACTCCATCCAGGTGCCCAGGACAGCACACCACACTACATGGATCAGCATAAATACACAAGGATAACTTTGTGACCCTTTTCCATAAAGCAGGATTATCAGGATCACAGTGGCAGCCACGAACCCGGCTGCTTTCCCATAACCAACAAACCATCCTGCTGCTTGATAAATCTCCTCCCGAGCTAGCACGTGTCACATTCAGCCTTGGCCCCAAGGAGTGGTCCCAGCCCAGGCAGCCTCTGGGCCAGGTTTCAAGGGAACAAGTCCCCAGCACTTGCACCCCCCTCAACGACTACCTGGACGAGCCTAGCTGCGCTGCTC
Organism: Aphelocoma coerulescens; assembly: GCF_041296385.1. NCBI lineage: Eukaryota > Metazoa > Chordata > Aves > Passeriformes > Corvidae > Aphelocoma > Aphelocoma coerulescens. The sequence goes on from NC_091018.1 coordinate 17,583,920, forward strand.
AATTGTTCCAAGGATTTCCAGTACCCGACTCCGGCTCCCGAGCGGTATACCAGAAGCAGCGTGCCTGGCGGCAGCTAGAGTCTCCCGCTCCATGCCAGTGCCCACTGGAGCCCGGCAGTGACTCGGGGTAGGCGCCGGACGCCGTTAGCTCGGGACCTCCACCCCAGCCCCCGCGGGGGCATCTCCAGTCCCGAGGAGCGCCAGCCAGGCGCCGTCCCGCCGGGGAGTGCGGCGATGCCCTGGGTTATGGCACAAGCCGAGCGGGGAGTCGCGGCAGCACAGGCCATGTGCTGGCGAGCGGCAGCTGACGCAACCGCGCCACCGGTTGCACCAAACCCCTGCCGGTCCGGCGGCAGCGCCCACCACCACTCACCAGCAGTCTCGGTACGGCTCGGCTGGCTCCGGTGCGACCCCCACCACCGCTCACCAGCAGTCTCGGTACGGCTCAGCTGGCTCCGGTGCGACCCCCACCACCGCTCACCAGCAGTCTCGGTACGGCTCGGCTGGCTCCGGTGCGACCCCCACCACCGCTCACCAGCAGTCTCGGTACGGCTCGGCTGGCTCCGGTGCGACCCCCACCACCACTCACCAGCAGTCTCGGTACGGCTCGGCTGGCTCCGGTGCGACCCCCTTCAGGTGAACTCAGTTCTGTTCGCCGCCGCCGCCGCCGAGAGCGTGGAGAGGGACTCCTAACGCGATGGAGTAGTGCCTGTAGGAGCCGGAAATATACGCTCTATCCATCCAGAACACCCCGCGGGCAAGAGGCGGGAGAGCGCGAAGAGAAGAGCGCCAACACGGATGCTACGGAACCCCGCCCCGTCCCAGCCCCACCCGCGCCGGGCTCCCCCGCAGTTTTTAGAAAACGTGAATTCGAGTAACCAGTGGCACCGGGGCCAGCCGGGATTGCAGCTGCTGCGAGTGGCAATTCCGAGAAACGGCAAAACACCTTGCTCCCTCGGGAAAGGCCACGGAGGGGGCGGCTGAGAGTCCCCCGGGTCCAGATGCGCCATGGGGACGGAGCCTGTCCCGGCCCTGCCCTGCCCTGCCCCGCCCCGGCTGCGAGCGAGGCGAGGAGGTGAGGCCAGCCCTGCTGCCAGCGCTGCGAGCAGAGCTCAGACCGGGGCGGACTCCATGCCGACCTCCGTGTGCTCCGCTACAGCCTCCTCAGTTCTGGGAGCAACAGGCAGCCCTAAGTCATGGGAAACGCCAGTCTTGAGAGAGCCGTTCGGCAGCCAGGAGAGAGGCGGGGGCCAGCACCCTCCGTCTCCAGCACGCAGGCTGGCACCCGTGTCTCAGCAGGCCGCGCCTGATGCAATCCAGTGCTCGCGTGTTGCGAGGGCCCATTCAAAGCGGCAGCTCACAGCGAGGTGAGCCAGCCCCTCGCCGGCATCACTGGCAACGCCCTGCTCTGGCGCCACTATCGAGGCAAAAGGCTTTCTGGTTGCTTGCGGAGCGGAGGAGAGCACAGCAGGCAGGAGCGCTAGGCAGCTACCCCCCCCCCTCCGACTCCTCTGGGGGGGCACACGCTGGGGAGATACGGTGATGGAAACAGCAACTCATGCTTCTTATAGTCAGTGACGAAGGCTCTGCCCCCGCTTCCCAGAATCGGCGAACTGCAGTTACGCAATGCCCCTTTTCTCCCTGACCCCACGAAGAAGTAAAGTCAGGATGCAGACGGCAGCATGGCTGTTACTACTCGACTTCCCACTCCTTCCAGGGCTGTCAGCTGTTAGGCAAGGAGCCGGCTGGACAGCACCATTGCCAAGGGTGTTCTCGGACAGGGTAGGCAGCACCACAGGCACAGCAGAGTCACCCTGTCCCACACAAGCAGATACAGGGTACCCAAAACAGTGAGGGGGCAGATGACATGATTTGCCTATTACCAGAAACCTCCTTGCAACATCAGGCGTTGGGAAGCAGTGTCCCGAAGAGAGCAGCACCAGGACACCAGAACATGTCTCCAGCTCCCAGTCTCCCAGACCTCACATGCAGCTCGGTATGTGTCTTCCCAGTGTCCCATCCTCACCTCCCAGTCTTAGTGCTCTCCACTCCCATCATTCAGGGCCCTGATCCAGCAGCACAGGCCAAGGGCTGGGAGCAGGCTGAGGCAAGGAACGAGCAAAGTGCACGTCCCAACAGGAGCAGCAGGAAGGCAAACAGTAGCAAGGCACACGTAGCCAGCATCAAAGGAGGGTAGGAGATGGCTCCTGCTCATAAAGGGGGCCAGAAGCCCTGAAGAAACAGATCCACATCAGTCCTTGGATGCCCCTACCACCTTCCAGAACTGAAGCATTACAATATTTCAGATTGGAAGGGACCCATAAAGACCATCGAGTCCAGCTTCACCCATGAGTGCCTCTCTGTTTACAAATAATACATCTAGCAGGGCACCTTTTCTAGCCAACTCCCTTAGTACGTGCACCAAGAAGTTACCTTCACCATGCATGTACAGGGAAGCCCCCACAGACCATGTTAGGGCTCTCTGCTGTGGATTGTGCTGGCACTGGAGCTGCCCCAGAAACCAAGTGCAAAGCAGGGCACAGAGCTTCCCTGTGCAGCCACCCCAGCACACAGTCTAGGGCAGCTGCCCCAGGAACGGGTGTAGGCTGCCTGTGAATGTGCATTCAAAGGCAGTCAGGAACACCAGCCAGAAATAACAGGAGCAAAAACAGGCCAGCCTTCCCAGCCCAACCTCAGGGCACTGCCAGCACCAAACAGCAGGACTCTCCAGTGCCTCACCCAGACACAAGGCAGTGGAACAAGGTGCCTGCATCAACCTACCACAGGGAGAAGGCAGCGCAGCAGGACTCCCAGCGCCAGCATGCGGGAACAGTAAGGGACTGAGTCCCAAGTGCTGCTTCCCCACCACCTGCCCCCAGTCACCAATAATAAAACAGTCATTAATAGCCAAAGGCTGCAGAAGCCTAATGTGCCATCAGCCAGCATTGGCTTTTCCCACATCCAATGTGAAGGTGGTCTAAGGAAGAAACCTGTCTCTACAGCTGCCCACCACCACCTCACATCCAAGCATCCCACCTGGAAGCACCAGGTTTGTCCAGAAATGCTTCCCCAGAGCCACACTGTTCCTCCATCCACCAGCACCCAGCTCCTCCTTGTAAGAGACCTCAAGTTTCTGGCTGAGCAAAACCAGCCACAGCCGAGAACAGACCTGCCCTGATTGCCCAGTACTTTGGGGATCAGTGGGCAGCACTGGGCACTGCCTCTACCCAAGCAGACAGCAAGCACCACTGCAAAATACACTTTTATTTTAAATACAAGGAGTTAGAAAATTAATTCATTCAAGAGCTCTACATATATCACTGGCCCAGAGGCTCATGCAGCTGGACAATGGCTGTTGTCTGTCCCCATGTCTCAGCTGTCAGTCTTTCCCCAGCTCACCACTATCAAACACTGCTCCATCTTTCAGACAGATTCCTGGGAAGCAACAGCAACATCAAAGCAGTAGTGCTTCTGGCACTCAGCACCTGACCCCTGGGAAAGGCCATGAGCTGTATCCCTTCCACCTGGCAGCCCTCAGTTATACCAGCAAGGGATCACTGGAGCCTCCCTGCAGCCTGCTCAGAGGTGAGGGTTCACCACAGTGAGGGAACATACCTGCTGCTCTGAGCTGAGCCTGCAAGGAGGAGATTGTCTGCTGATAGGCTTCACACTGGGCAGTCTTGTCAGCTGCAGATAGGAGGCAAGAAGGTGTGTGCTCAGCCCATCCTAAATACCTCACCCCCCAGACTCTCCAGGGCAGCAGCTGAGATCCTGCTCTACTCCCTAAACAAGAAGCCAGCCCCATTCCCATGGAGCTGCAGGCCCTGGGCTCCAGGTACAAGCACGGGGAATGTCACCTGGATTGCAGGTGTCCTGCAGTCCTCAGAACAGCCAGCTCCACGTACCAAGCTCACCCTTCACTCGCTCCAGCTCTTTCTTCACATGCTCCAGTTCCCAGGACAGTGGATCACCTGCAGACTGGAAAGAGCAGGGTGTAAGTGTGATGCAGGGATTTGTCACCCCCACTGCAGCACAGCCCATCCTCTGGAGGAGCACTGCAGCCCATCCAACACTCCAAGCCCAGCACCCTGGGGGCCACTGCCAGGGCACATCCATCACAGCAGCAGTGCTTGGTGAAGGAGCCGCTGTAGCAAGCATCTGCCAGCACCCATGGGAAACAAGAATGCCTTTGGCTGGCTGCAGCCACAGAGTGAAGAGCCCGAAAACTGCACAAATTTATTTTTCAGGTTGAAGATTTCCTGACTTGGAGCTTCATCTTGCTGCAAGCTCTGCTCACCCCATCCTGGGGCCATGTCCTACATGTCAGGACATATAAAAGTGACAACACAAGCCACAGAAGGTTCGTGTGTTTCAAAACGCCCTTAGGAAATCTAACTGGACAGAAGCCTGCAGTCCCCTGAGCATGGAGAGGTGGTAAAGCCATGAAAGTCTTGTGTAAACCCCAGGGAAAGGCTAAAACAGCTCAGGTGCCAGCCAGGAAACTGGCAGCTCCAGGTCTGATCATCTCCCACCTCTGGCATAGCTGGCCCAAGCCAGAGGCTGAACAGCGCTCTATGGTGGCAGAAAACAGCTGGCTCTTACCTGCTCAGCAGGAACTGCATCTTCACACCCTGAAGTCAGGCCAGGGGCCAACTCGCGGGACAAAGAGGACTCCGCACACACCCATGTCTGGTCAGTCTTACCTGAGAAGAGAGGTGTCAGCACTAGAAACCTGCCATCCTCGGCTGCTTTTCAACCTGGCCTCAGAGCTGCTCCAGACCAGGGAAGGGCAGAACCTGTCCAAGAGAGTCAGAAAGTCTCCCAGCACTTCCAGCCCAACAGCTGGTGCTGGCTTGGCCTGTTATGGGTGCTCGTGGGAGAAAGTATTCCTGCGTGGCCTCGCTTCCAGCAGCTCTGGCCTCCTGCTAGGAGTCTGCTCTCACAGGGAGGGCAGGCAGCTGCCCCGGGCAGGATAGGACAGGGCTGTCCCAGCAGAGTGGGGACAGCCTCCTCACTTCCCCTCCCTCTGTAGAGCTCAGGACCGCAGGCTGCCCAGCTGCAGTTTCTGGGAAGGCAGCACCCCCTGCCTGCAGCACCGGCTGGAGCACCCTCAGCACTCCTGGTCAACCAGGGCTCAGCTGGGGAGTAGCGCTGCCCAACAAGCAGCTGCCCATGTTTCTCCACACTCCTCCCAACACAAGGCAAGAATATACACCTCCATACTGCTCACCTGCTCCCAAGACAGTCCCTGGTGCAACCAACCCTTCTTTGCTCTCACCATTTTCCTTCAGCTCTTGGGTTCTATTGCACACCAGCTGCTGCATAGTTGATCCTAAGTGAGACCCAGGAAAGGAAAATAAAGAGCATCAACTCCTGCTAAGAGAGCGCCCTAACTGACCACGGCTACTGCCTCTCCTATGAATGAGCTTGAGTACCAGATTTGTTCAGGCTCTTTGCTGGATGCCTCTCCAGCAAAAGAGGGAAGGCCTTCACCTCCCTTCCTCTGAGCCCAAGCATATGCAGTTCCCCCTCAGTCCTTTCACCAGGATCAGTTTTGACCCTGCAGCCAAGACCTGAATGTTCTTCCCATGGCAGCAGCTCCCCTCTCCCATGACTCTGCAGCCTCTGAGGCTTCTGCTAAGACTCACCTTTACTGAGGCAAAAACGCTTGGACGAAACCACTTTTCCTGGAGGCCGCAGCGAGGAGCGGGAAGCCACGGTAGCAATTGCTGTAGAGAGCCTTGAAGACGGCTGTTTACGACTCCCAGCCTTGACAGCAGCTGTAGCGGACAGTGAGCACAGAGGCTGCTATTCCCATCGCACCCTCTTCAGGCAGCCCGGGGCTCAGCCAGGCTGCCTGCCCCAGGGCTACAGGCACCAGTACCCCGTGACCCCACAATACCATGAAGTGAAGGCTCCAAAGCCAACAGGCTGCCGGCCCACACTGGGGGGAGGTCAGAGTGTTAACACATCCCTTGGGGTATATTTCCTAGGCTCCTACCTGTGCGGCTGCCATGGACTCCCCACTCCCCGTGTTCTCTCCCCAACCACGCTGCAGCTCAAGCCCTTCCCCTTGTCCCTTCTAGATGCAGCACCCTAACCCACGCGCTTCCCTGCTTCGCCTGAGGCAACTGGCAGGTGCAGAATTACTTTTCATCTCTCTGTCCCGGGGGGCGGGTGTGGGAAGCTTGGAAGGCTGTGCCTGCTGCGAAGCCCCGCTGGCATGCTGAAGCCTGGACCTGGCAGGAGACGTCAGCTTCGGCCTGGCCCCTGGGGGAGAGAGAGGGCTCTGCAGCGCCGGGCGGGCGGTGGCCGCGCCGGGCTCCCCGCAGTGGCCCCGCTTACCTGGGGGCTGGAGGAGCCGCGTTTCCCAGGCGCCGCGCCCCGTGCCGGCCGCGGGGAGCTGCAGCCCCAGCGAGGCCCGTGCGCGGGGCAGAGCGAGCCGGGAGCGGCCGCGGCCCGGGGTGCGGCCAGGGCTGCCGGGGCGGCCGCCGAAGGCCTGACCGGCACCGCGCCGCGCCCGCCGGGACTGGACGGGAGGGCGAGCGGGGCAGCCGCCGGGGCCACCAGTGGCCGTGGGCTGCGGGAGGCACCCGGGCTCCTTTCGGGCCGGGCCGGGGCTAGGAGCAGCAGCGGCCTCGCAGTCGCCCGCGCTCAAGTCCAGGACCCGCCCGTGGCTCGGGACGGACAGCGGCGTGGAGGTGACGGGGCCGGCGGGCTCGGGCTGCAGCGCGCTGCCCTCCCTCGAGCCCGGCGAGGGCTCCGCGGCCGACCCGAGGCGCAAGCGGGCGGCGATGGCGCGACACTCCTCCTCGAAGAAGCTGAGGTAAAGCGGGGAGGGCGGCGAGCGCAGCGCCTGGACGTGCTGCAGCAGGTCAGGGCAGCCCGGCGAGCCGGAGCCGGCCTGCGGCTCCGGCCGCCACATCGCGCCTCGGCACCGCCGGGGAGAACCAGGGAAAACCGGGGAGCCCCGCCTGCCTCCGCCCCGCCGGTGCCCGCTCTGTTCCGGCCGTTCTCCCGCCCCGCCCGTGTCCCTCCTCTCCCGGCCCCCGCCCCGCCCCGCCGGTGCCCGCTCTGTCCCGGCAGCTCTCCCTCCCCCTCTCTCCCGGCTGTTCCCCCGTCCCGGCAGCCCCCAGAACCAGGCAGACAATTGGCTTCACAGTGGTTTAATGCGAACGGCACCGGGACGTTACACTGGACAGGGTGCAGACAGCTGGATGGATGGCAGCCCCGCGCAGGGCAGAAGGAACCGCCCCGAGCGCGACCGGCGGCAGCAGGAGGCGGGGACCGAGCCACTCCGAGGCCACGGCCGCCTCCACCGGCACCAGGCTCCACGCTGCCCCACGGCCCTTTCCGGGCTGAGCCAGCCCCCGGAGCAGTTCCCTCGCGCTTTCAGCGACTTCCCCCCCAAGAGCCACCTCTCGCCCAGCAGTGCCAGTTCCTCACCAGAAAACAGAGGAGACATTGGGAAGGCCTCGGGGAACGTGCCTGGCAGGAACAGGAGGGCATCCACTGCAGGCCCGTGCTCCAAGAAAGGCTTGGCTGTGCCACAACAAAGTGACCACACTTATAAACCAGCCAGCCTTGATCCGAGGAGCCCCCGAACTGAGGCCCAACCTCACTCATCACAGCTGTGGCAGCTGCGGGAGCCTCCAAAGGACATTTCTGCTGCAGCAAGTCACAGCCTCATTGTCCCCTCAAGCTCTGAACACTTCCCTGACCAATCGTGTGTTCTCACTTCAAGTGACTGCCCAGCTCACCGCAGAACGGGGGAGAACACACAAAGAGCCATTGCTACTTCTCCTGCTCTTTAAGCAAATGTCTAACCTAAGACTGACTGACCATTTTCTGCTGTCCTTTTCTGGAGCGGTGGCTTCAATCTGGGCCCCACTGCTGGACTCCTCCTGTGGCAGCCATCATGGATGCATCCTACAACTGCTCCCGCCAGCTTTCTCTTGCTCCTCCTCAGCCAGACCGTCTGCTCCTCCCAGCAGCCAGGGCCCCGGATAAGGTCACCAGGTTCAGCCGAGCAGGGTGCTGCAGGCAACACCAGCACACATGGCCCATGGCAGGGCAGGCTGTGGTGTTTCTTAAACTCTGGGCCAGTGCATCACAACACACATGGCTACAGCCCAGACTACCCCATCTTCCACGTGCCAAATGGCCCACACAGAGCATCATGAGAGCACATGGGATGGAAACCCCTCGAGCTGCCAGCAGCACCTTAGAAAGGAGGGGGCACAAATACACCAAACAGGTCTGTAATGCAGGAGGCTGATAGCGGGGTTTGAGTAGGTGTTGGGTCTCAGCACTTCCAGACAGTGAAGAATGGGGGTTTCATGCAGGGTGAATGGGGTGGATGAGAGACTGACACACCCAGGCACCTACTCACTGGTTTGGATAAACCTTACTAAAACTCTAATACCTGATATAATCACTGACCAACATGACAACTGCTATTCTTCAAAGTCTCCTGCAGAGATGCTTGGGGCTGCACAGACAGGGGAGTGAAGGTCATCTCATACCTTCCTGTACAGGGAGAGAGGCAGCTCCTACACCAGAACACCATTAGCAAGTTCCTGCTCGACACCTATCCACATCTGCCCCTAGACACGGGACAACACACTCGCATAAATCTTCACACCTTTAGGCCATGACCACAGCCCAGTAGAACAAACTGCTGCCAGTTAAAAAAGAGGAAAATACTGAACAAACTGGGAGGTTCAAGAGAGGAAAAGCTGGTTCAGAGAAGACAGATTTAGTGTAAAAATAAATGTCATTTTTGCAGGAGGGAGGGTGGAATGGAGGAAGACAGTGCCAGGTGCTCCTACTGGCGCACTTTCCCTGGGACGTAATTCCTATCAATAGTCTCCTCTTGCAGGAACATATGTAAGCAGCGCTCATTCTGTGCCAGTGGGTGTCCAGCAATTCTGGAAGAAAATCATATGTGGAGGTTAGCACAGCTGCCTCCAAGACCCCCATGCCTCTGATGTCTGTAGGAGGGAGTCAGGCAGCCAGCTCAGCACACCGCGCTCAGCCCAAGGTCAGGCATCAGTCTGCAACAGGACCAGTAAGAGGTGCTTGAGCACAGGCTGTTCCCTTCCACATCACACTCTGAACCAACAGCGCTGTGTTGGTGAGTCCCTGTAGCACAGCTGTTCTGCTAATACCTACTACACTCTCAGGAGAGAGCACAAAGCACAACCCCCACTCACTCAGGGCACGACTCGCTCCAGTTCCAGTTTCATTATGTGGCTGCAGCCACCACCCTCCAGCACTGGCACCTGCCAGCAGCAGGTCAAGATACAGGACCCTCTCACAGTCAACCCACAGCCCAGGAACAGCTAAAGAAGCAGTACACAGTAAACAGCAAAGCCAGGACATCAAGCTTACTTGTTAATAAACTGTTCTAGGCCCTGTCTCCGCTCCTCGATGAAAGATTCCTCAAAGATGCCTTCATCTCCCCGGAAGGGAAGCTGTCGTTTCAAAGCTTTTCCAGGCAGTGGTGGCACTACAATCTGAAAGCACAGAATCACCCCATGAGCAGAACGGCCACCTGCAAGCAGATATCCTTCGCTGTTTGATGCTCATCTCCAGTGCCATCACATGGACAGAGCCCCAGAAAGTGCCCACTGTCAGAGACTGGATAACTTGCATGTCTCGAAACATTTTGGGATGCTTGGCAAATGCCTGTGTGTATTTCATGGGAGGGGCAGATCAGGTCTTGCAAAGGTGAGACAGTGAAATACTCCACCCCCCAACCCAGAGCCAGCATCCCAGCCCTGGCAGAGCTGTTCATCAATGACACACCATGGGTGGTGCTAACCCAGCCCCTGAGTAGCCAAGTGACCAGAAGTCACACCTGGGGGGGGCTGGGGGAGGTCTAGAGGGCCACAAAGGCCCTGGGGCTTGAAAGCCCCCATGAGGGACCTACTTGTCTGGACCCTGCCTTCTCCAGGAGTTTTCATCCTGCCCACGCTGGAACTCTAGGAGTTGGTAGCTCCATGTGTGTTTTTCTGTACCTTTTCTGTCTTTCTTTCTCTTTCTTCTCCTTTTAATTCTCTTTTCATGGAACTTTTTGGGTAACATAGCATCTTAAGGTTTTAAAGGTTTCTAAGTTAAATGAGGTAATAAGTTTATGCTAAGTTAATACTAAATTAATTCTAACTAATGTTATAGTAAGTGTTTTATAAGTGTATTTACTCCTTGGCCAAAATTCCTTAATTTCCTGTATTTTTTCCAGTAAACTTTTGTGCATTTGTGACCTCTTGAGAATATCTGGTTGGGATTTCTCCTTGCACCAAACTAGAGTAAAAGAACCTCAATTTAACCCCTGGATTTAAGTGTCTGAGGTGCAACACCCACCATCACAGCCTCACTTCTGGGCATCTCAAGATTATTCCTGCAACTGTTCCCATGTCCTGGCTTAAGGAATAGGGAGGTCTGAGCCAGGCCTCACCTTACTGTCTCGTTCCAGCTCATTCTTCAGCCACTCAAAGTCGCTGTATCGTCTCCTCACACATGACTCCTTCAATTTGAAGATGGGGAGGTTTGTCTGTAAAAAAGCAAAGCAGTTCATTTGCAGGTTGCTCTGGAGGCCACACAATACTTCAACATGTAACTGAAACCTGAAGCTGCAATGAGAAAATCAAACCCCCTGAGAAGGAGGCATGATGGGAACACTCAGCTTCCTTATTCAGGACAGCACAAACCCCAAAACCCTTCAGATCCAAGCAAGCCATTCTACTCAGTGCTAGCCATTCCTTCTCTCTTGAGTGACTATTTCAAGAACACGCCCCCTTCCCAGGGGCACACACTGGGAACCAGTGCTGACAATATGATTGTTAGGAGAATGATTCCCCCCCCGCCCAAGTTTACTCCATTTTGAAGTGATCTACAAGAGAGCTTCGCAGCAGCCTGCAGACCAAAAGAACATCTGACCCGACACTGGCATCTCCACTGAAGAACCACCAAAGGAAATCCTGCCCCAGCAACTGTTCAAGGCCAGACCTCATCTACAGTTTCTCCCAAAACAGATCACCTACCCCAACAGCCTTTTCATGCCCATCTTGTGTCACTGGAGAAATGTGCAGCAATTCCTCCCCTTTTTTCCCTGGCACTGGAGTCCAGCAACTGACAGCTGCATTAACTTCACCTTTACCCCATCAACACAGCCTGAATCATTCCTGGAACTGAAGTAGCAAAACCTTCTGATGGGCGGCACTCATATATTACTGCAACATGATTAACTGTTTTCTTACATGAAATAAACTGTTTTCTTATGTGTTTTCTGTGAAATAAACCCAGCTGCTTTCAGAGCATCTCCGCTGGTTTGAGTGGGACTAAGAGGTTCCCATTGCCATCTGCAGGCTGATGGGAGCCAAGCACCGGAGCAGAAAAAAACAAACACCAATTCTTCTGAAAGGCAGTGGAGACTGAGCAGTTAAATCACGCTATAAGCAAGTCAAACCAGCACCACAACACATACTGAAGGGAGCTTGCTTTATGGGAAGCTTAATTTTACTTTCCCCATCTATCAGACACAGAGCTGTGAAGGGGTCCCCAGTTCAGCTCGTTGAAGGCCCAGGGAAGAGAACCCTGCTCAGCCTGCTATGCACACTCCTGGGTCATGGGCTCTTGGTAAAGCACCCAGCCTGCAGTTTGAGCAGGTCCCAAGATACTGCTACGCAGCTCTCCTCCCCTGCTCGAGATAACCAGCTACGTGCAGAGCCATGCCCTGCTCAGCAACCACCCAGCGGGGCTCTAGGGAGGGGACGGGAGCAGGAGCCTGCTGAGGCAGCACCTCCCTGTCCCTGTGCGCACCAGCCCCCGCTGGATGCCGAGCGCCCCGGCGAACCCATCAGCTCTGACCTTGAGCCCCGGAGCGCCGCAGGCGCGCTGCTCGCCCCAGCCCAGCGCAGCCCGGGGCTTCGCCTCCTCCGCTCCCCGCTGCTGAACAGCGGCACCACCGCGGCCCTACCCGTCCGCCTTCCCTCGGCCACCGCGTCCCGAGCGCTGCCGCCCCTCCCCGGGCCGCACACCCGCACACCGGGCAGCCCAGCCCCGCAGGCCCGACGGGGGCCGCACCCGCATGCGGAGCTCGTAGCTAGTGTATCTGGCGCGGCCCATGCCCACGGTCTGTGGGTTGAAGATGTCGATCTCGAGGAAGTTGCTGGGCGGCCCGTACGCGTCCGTGAGGTCCTGCGGCTTCGCGTTGAGGCGCCGGGTGTCCGCCACCGCCGCCTCCGACATGGTGGTGCCGCCGCCGCCCCGCCCGGCCCGCCCCGCCCGCTGCCGCAGCCCTCCCCGCCCGCGCATAGCCGCACGGCGCTCGCCCGCCGCCTACATAAACCGACAGCTATCCAGGGTTTGGGGCCCGGCAGCCGCCGCCCCACCCGCGCACCGCAGCACGGCGCCCGCGCAGCGTCTGCATAAAGCGGTAGTTATCCAGGGTTCGGGGCCGCTCAGCTACGTCTCTGACAGCGCCGCCGCGCGGCCGACTCCTACACAAGCGCAGCGGGTATTCAGCCCGCCGGGCTCGCTTGGCCCGCCCCGGAACCTGCATGGCAGGCTTGTTCCCGGCGTTGCTCCGCCTCGCCCGAGCTGCCCCGGCCGGGCCCCCGCGGGACGGGGCAGAGCCCGAAGCTGAGGCGGCCGCACTGGGCGCTCGGCTGGAAACAGAGGCTCGGGACCAAGAAACGCGCACAGGGAGTCCGCCAATCAGCGTCTGGGGTGTAGCCAGCCTCGGGCGCTGTACAGCGCGGGGAGTGTGAGGCCCCGGAACCTGGTTGCGGCTGGTTGTGACGAGCAGAACGGGACGCAGACCCATCATGCCTTACGCCAGGGCGTGTCCCGGAAATGGGCTCCCATCCGTGACGGGATGGCGGAGGGAGCGGCGCTCCCGGCCCGACCCGGAGTGCCGCGGAACGCTCTGAGGCGGGTGGATGAGCCGCAGAAGCCTCGGGGCTGCCACCACCATGCCGCCATCACCGCTCCGCCATCGCGGGGGCACTAGGCCCGCACCGGGCCCGGCGGGTTATGTAAGCGTAGCCGCCGCGCTGCCCGCTGGAAGCTGTAGTCACACGAACGCACCGCCTGCCACGCTCCCCCGTTGCGGGGCACGCCCCGCCTTCCGCCGCGGGGGGCGCTGGGTACCGTAGTCCGACGGCCGTGCCAGGCTGCTCGCTACCGGCCCGGCGGGACTACCTCTCCCGGCGTGCCCCGCGTGCGCAGGCGCGGGGAGTGGCGCTGCTCCGTGGTAAACAGAGCGGCGCGGCGGCGGGCCCGGGGCGCACAAAGGGGTGGCGGGCCCGGCACTCTCGGCGGGGCTGAGGCGGTGCCCATGGCGGAGCCGGGTGGGGCCGCGGCGTCGCCGGACATCGACCCTGACTTTGAGCCGCAGAGCCGCCCGCGCTCCTGCACCTGGCCGCTGCCGCGGCCCGAGGCGGAGACGGGCGGCGCGGCTGGCGCGGCGGAGGAGGGCGCAGGCGGCGCGGCGGCGGGGCCCGGCCGGGCCGAGGGGGCGCGGGCGGGCGGCGCGGCAGCGCGAAAGGGCGGCTCCCGGCGCAATGCCTGGGGCAACCAGTCCTACGCCGAGCTCATCAGCCAGGCTATCGAGAGCGCCCCCGAGAAGCGGCTCACGCTGGCGCAGATCTACGAGTGGATGGTGCGCTCCGTCCCCTACTTCAAGGACAAGGGTGACAGCAACAGCTCCGCTGGCTGGAAGGTGCGTGACTGGCCGGGGCGGGACGGACAGGCCTTGTGTGCCGGGGCCGGGCCGGGCCCGCTCCGTCCTCACCTGTTGCTGCTGCTCGTCTGCAGGCACGGCGTCGGTGCCAGCGCGTGGTGCCCACGCTGCGGAGCCTGGGCTTTAGCTCTGCTGAGAGCTCCTGGGCTTTCTCAGACCCAGTCCCAGCTTCGGCTGCGTGCAGCTAGAGCAGCTGCTGGGGGTGGTTATGGCATGGCCCTGCGAGGCTGCTCTTTGCGTTTAGAAACTTTTCCAGGACAGAAGGGAGAGTCATTTAACAGGCTATATCCGAATTGCTGTGCACGATAAAGCCTCGCTTGAAGGGTTTTTAATCTCAAGGCCGCAGTTCTTTGTCACGTGACTCTGCTAAGGCTCGGTATAAATAACTGTGTCACAGCAGGCGTGCTTGGCTTTCAAAAGGGTCCTTTGGAAAAGGGTGCTGTGTCCCAGGACAGTGCTGGGGGTACTCTGCTGGAGTTTGGAAAAGCTGTATTCTGCTCTGAAGACTTAGCCATGTCTTCTCCTCTCGCTCTGGAAAGAGGTGTGTGCAGAGCTCCGTTAAAAGAGCTCAAGACTGTTTCAGTCCTCTGCATGTGGCCACCTCGTCTTCCCTTATCTTTAGTCTAAAGAACCCCAACAAAGAGAAAAGGAAATGTGAGAGCTGGCTTGCAAAATAGCCCCTCAGCCTGTCCTAATGTATCGGGGTGGATGCCATGGAGATTGGATTCTAAGGAGTGTGATCTGTTGCTCTCACTACAGACTGGAATTACACTCTTGTTTGCAGTATTTATTAGCAGTTCATCCACGCTGCAGTTCTGCAGGAGGTCCAGCCAGCACGGTTTGGGGCTACTGTGACTACAGCCACGTGTTCCTCTGCTTGTCTGACTGAGCAGTAGGTGAGGACAGAGAGTTAATTTCAGACAAATAAATAAACGTCTGTCTCTGGTAGGTTGGCTTTCAGCTGGCTCAGCTCTCTGAAGTGGCACACCACGTGGTGGTGTGAGTGCAAACGTTTGCTCGAGAGGGTAGAGACATGGTGAGAGGGATGCAGCTGTCACAGCTTAGGCTGGCACACATCAATACAAAACTTTCCACCTTTCCCATTTATCACTCACTAGCAGTTCCTAGAGAGTGCATTTAGTTTAACTAATATGGGTTATTTTCTGTTACTCCTATGTGTAGGTTGAATCCTGCTTATTAAGTTCAGATTTGGGACAGCACTTGGGTTTTGGTGTTCTTACTGGAAGGTAATTCTTGTTTCCTCAGGCTAGGGCTACCCTCCTTGTCCTACTGCTCCTGCATGCAGTCATGTTAATTTGACAGAACTGGTGCATTTTCTTGTCAGGAATATGTCTGTGTATCTGTCTGGTAGTAGTGCTTCAGATTAAAGTTCAGAGTGGTTTCCAAAATGTTCCCCTGATACCACGGTGAAGGTGGAATATAGTGAAGTGTCCTGCTGGACTGGATGCTGGAATAAGTACACTTCTGGCTTGATTCAGTACAGCTGTTCCTTAGTTATATCCATTCACGTGTAATAGGACCATCAGTCTTCAGTTTTACTCTGTGTTTTAATCACGTATGACTTTTGGGACACGTGTAGGTAGATTTAAATTCCTGAAGTTCACTGTGAGAATTTGGGCACACACGAGAGTGAGATTCCTGCTCAGATGCTGTCATAGCTTTTCTGTGATTGACTTTTTAGTGTGAAGTTTGTTTCTGTTTTTTCAGCCTGGGAACAGACTAATTCTGGCTTTAGAAGGAGAAGAAAAAGAAACTTCTTGCCAAGAAAGATGAGGGTGGGCAGAACAACCGTGGTGGGAATCAGCCTGTCTTATGATTAGGGCAGTTTAAAGCTTTTGACTTTAACCAACAAACAGAAAACCATGATAGAAATACAGTATGTTTTCTTTCCTGCTCACTCTCAAAATCCTGTTGGCAGAGCTTGGCAGGATGTGTGACCATAGAACTTACTTCTAGTCTTTCTTTCTATTAACACATAGTTACATAGATTTGCAAGAGGTTTTGTTTGTTTTACTGACCTTAGTCTGTTTGCATTCAGATGCCTTAGGTGAAGGGAGGTCAGACATTTACAGTTTTACAGATGTGGAGTCGGTCAAGTCAGTTCAAGTTGACTTTTGTGGACTTAAAGTATAATTAATAGGTGCATATTTAAGACAAGCTGGATAAACAAAAGGCATGTCTTCACTTGAGGAGTGGACCTGTCTGGTTTTTTTGTTTTATTCTTCCTTGTTATTTTTAGAGCTATGAAGCTCTGCTTGCATGTTTTGGGTTTTTTCTTTTTATTCTGTAAAATAAAAGAAAAACTTCTTGAGTTGTCTTAGCTTCAGTGATTTCTCAATTTTGAGGTGAATGATTCTGGATGAAGGAAATAAATGTGAAGCTGCTGTTAAAGGTATTTGTAGCATTTTGATGCCTGTTAAGATGGTGGTACAACTCTAGAGTTCTGGCATTTGTGTCTCGTTTAGATGAGCCAAACTGATAATACATTCTATTTGTATGTAGTGCAGTTTAATAGAGTATTTTGAATAAGTAATTAAAAGCAATGTGTCTTTAAAAACTCTTAATCTACTTTAGTTAATATAAACCCCATAAACTCATTGTTGTTTCATAATTAATTTAGAGCTGTCCTTCTCCGCTGTACAATTGGGGGAAGTGCAGCTGTTACAGACTGCCAGGGTGTAACCTCCATGAATTCCGGAAGAAGCTGTGTTTTCGAGGAAGATGGTGTCTGCTGTTCTTCAAGTGCTTCAAGCACCTTGTAAAGGACAATTTGCTGTGTGTGCAGTCTCTCCTTTCCCTGCAGGAATTCAACTGAAGTTAAGAATTAACCAGCCTGCAAGGCAGAAGTGTCCTTGCAGGGTTGTGTTGTGGGGCTTCTTCATAATCCTTCCCTTGGTGCTCTGCAGGATAGTCTGTGGATATCTATGGATAAGAGGATAATTCCTTTTGGTTTTGAGATTACTTGTGTTAAGGGTTTTGAGTAAAGAAGTGGGTAAACCCTGCAGAAGCAGTTTGCACTGGTTGTTACATCCATACTATGAGCAAACTGGGCACAGGGAGGAACAATATGAAGGACTCGTCTTTCTTAGTGAAACAAACTGTGTATTCTCTTGTCATTTCCTTTGTAGGAACAGAATAAACTCTAAAGCTGTCCTTTTCACCCTCCAAAAGTATGTCACTGAAACAAAAATCACATGTCTCCTATGCATGCAACATAAAGAACAAAAGATTCTGCACTATTGCGTTAGTTATGGGAAACTGATGTCACACCTCTGCATCCTGGTACTCCCCATTCACTTCAAATGTTTGCATGGATATACACATACACAACATATGTACCCTCATACATGTACATATGTCTGTATATATGTGCAACTGCTCAAGGAGTTGTATTGCAAATTAAGAATTGCCAAGTGTTCCATTTGTCTAAAACAGAAGGTGTCACCCATCTGGAAACTTGTCTGGCTCTTAATCTTTGTTAGAGTGGGCAGCATTTTCCTGAAAAACCTTCAATTCCAGCCTTGTGTTATGTGCATATTGCACGTAGCTGATAATAACTGTTGACCAGGTGGATCAGGAGCCCTGGCTGAGGGCTCAGTCATAGAGTCACTTCACTGGCTTTCAGTGCTTTAGTGCTGGCTCTGAAGGTCCCCAGCCTCTCCCAGAGCTGTGATATCTGATCTCCTGGTAGAGCACGTGCAGAGCTCCCTCAGGTTGGAGCAGCTGCTCATCCTGTGGCCCTCTGAAGCTCCTCCATGAAAGAGAATAGGTCAGCAGACAAAAGCAAGCCTGTCCATCCTCTGGACTATTTCTGCTGTGTTGCAGCTGGTAGATTCTACCAGGCTGTCTTTATGCCTTGCAAATAAATTCCAGTTCAGTGGATACAAAATTATGTGAACACTCCTTTTGGTAAAGTTGAAAAATGTATTGTTTATTTCTGTCGTCAGATCTGCAAATAAGCAATGATAAGTTCCTAAAATAGGCACATTAGCTGTTTCTTTATAGCCGCTGGAGTGTCCCTGTATCCTGTAATGGGTTTTTTTTGCTCAGATTGGTCAAAACCTTAGCTTCTGAACTTGAACAGGTAAGGGGCCAAATTGCTATCAGGAGAACTTTCTTTAATTTCACTAAGAAACCCTTTACCTGGATGGGAACATTTGGTGGCAGTGCTGGGTTTACTTTGACTTTTGGTAATGATAATTTCAAGATACAGGATTACAGAATGGTTTGGGTTGGAAGAGACCTTAAAGATCTGATCTCACTCTACCTCCCTGTTGTGGGCAGGGATGCCTTGTAATAGACCAGGTTTGCTTCAAGCCACATCCAGCCTGGCCTTGAACACTTCCAGAGATGGGGCAGCCACAGCTTCTCTGGGCAACCCGTGCCAGGGCCTCACCACCCTCACAGGGAAGAATTTCTTAACGTCCAATCTAAACCTACTCTCAGTTTGAAGCCCCCTTGTCCTATCACTCTGTGTGCTCTTGTGAACAGTTCCTCTCCTGATTCCTTGTAGGCCCCCTTTAGGTACAGAATGGCTGCAGTGATTTGAAAAGACATTCAGAATATTTGCCTTCACTGAGGCAAAACTGAATGGATGCCATAAACCAAAAGGGAACATAAAATTTTAGCTTAGCATCTTGGCTCTGAGCAAAGTGTAATTCTGCCCAACCTTCAGCCTGGTGCAGGTTTGTGCATAGGTGAGGCACAGTGTGGAGTCAGGGGGTGTCTCTGCTGCACAGAGCCATTGACCTCAGTCTGTGAAGAAAGGCTACTTTCTGTGACTGTGTTGAGAAAGCCTGTAGTGTTTATTCCTAAGTTCACATGCCTGAAAGGATACGGTTCCCCATTAAATCTTCTGACATTAAAAATGAAGAACTACATGTTCTAAACTGAATTGGAATAGTGATGTCATTGCTGTCATCACTGGTACTTCATTTAAGTCCACTTACTCTTTAATGGTGTTGTAGGTGCTGCTCTCTGTTAGTTTTGGTTTATTTTGGTTTCTTGGAAGTTGCTGCCACAAAGGGGAGGGAGGGTCGGTCTGGCTGTTTGAATCCAGTGTAGCTGAGGGTGGGTAGAAACTGCTGGACTCTTGCCATTACCTCATGTGGCCCAAATGCATTCATGTGGTATTAGTGATGTGCTTAGTCCTGGCTGCAGGGAGATGTTCTCTGTCCCAGCTGCTGATAGCCTAACTGGGTTTCCTTAAAGCAGGGGGGAAATAATGAACAGAAGCTGAATGAGGGTTGTTCAGATGCTATACTGAGGAGTCCAGCATGGAAACCTGGCAAACACAAGTGGATGTTGTCCATCATCTTTCTCTTAACAGCGTATTTTACCTTTTAATCCCATTAGTCCTTAAATGGTCTGGCCACAGCATGTAGTCTGGCCTAGGTGAGGAGGGAGGAAGGCAGCTGGGCATGGCAGGGTGTTGTGGATGGGAGAATGGCAGAGTGCTGGGTGTGGAAAATAAGGCTGGTGGCAGTACACAGAAGTAGGACAGTAGTGCAAATGTGGGGTCACCAGGTGTCCTGTATTTTAGGTGGAAGAAAACTGATGAGTACTCAGCTCTGAAGAGGGCCCACCATCACGTTGTAGCAACATACACTCAGCCCTCCTTAAAGTGACACTAATAGGCCCTTCTTGTTGTAATGTCCTGAAAAAGTATGAAGGATGAGTTGTTTTGGTTTTTTTTCATTTGAAGCCTTGTTGAGTGTTGTTGTTCCCCTTAAAAGTCAGGGAAAGCTCGTCTTTTGGTGAACATTCATCTGCTTCATGCAATGCCAGTCAAATTACTTGAAGATTTTGCTGTCTTCCCTGCTCCCTGCCAGTTTTTTTCTGGAAAGCTGCTTTGCTGAATGATTATTCCTTGCAGCACAGCTCAATTTTCCAGGCAGTCCTCAGAGAAGGCTTTTCCTGGACTGCTGGTATTACTTGTTCCAACAAGTTTCTTTGCTCTATCTAATCCCGAGCAGCTTTTGTTGTGTATGCCTGCCTGTCTTGTCCCTGCTTTTTAGAGAGCTGTGATCATCTTCTTCTGGCCTCCCACTGAAAGATTACAGAAAGGAAAATGTTCTTCCTAAGATAGAGATCCCCGTCTGCTGAGCTTGACGTCTGTGCTCGTGTGTGCCTTCTGGAAGGGGATTGCAGGGGAAGTGTTTCAACTCCCTGGCTCTGGAGCAGTTGTTTACTTGCTGGTGCAAAATCTCTACAAGGAAGATGTTTTCCTGAAGCCTTTGGAGCCAAGTGGCTGAGACAGGCACTGACAAATACAGCAGGCGGAGCGTTCTCTCCCCTTGCAGCCTCCCAAGAATGCCATGGCAAATGATAATTCGGCACAATTATAGGCCTGGAACATGGGCCTGCACTGGGATGAGACCAAGTTCTTTGTATGCCTCCAAGGCAGTGAGAGTGTATTACAGGCAGCTGCAGAGATTGCATATATTTTCTTCTTTTTTTTTCTTTTTCTGTCACTCATCCTTTAGAGAGACTTTTTGTTAAGAAATCTGATGCCTCTGTGGTTTGTAGTTTAAACTTGATGTATCCTGGGAGAATGGCCAGGAAAGGAAAGAAGCCACTGTGTCTCCTGGAAGGATAGCTGCTCTGTCTTGTCTTTCTGAGCTTAGCTTGTGCTTGGCCCCAAGTGCTCTGCTAGGACAGGCCATGCACCACTGGTGCATGGATGAGCTCTGCTGGGCAGGGCACAAGAGCCTCCTTCTGCTCCTGTAAACTTCAGTTTTATGGTAGGTAACCTCAGCTGTACCTACAAAGCTATATAGGCCCCTGGAGAGGTTGTCACTGGCCTTCAGTCTTCTGTATTCACTTCACCTGAGCATTTTCCATGGTATCTGTGGCAGTTGCCCAGAAGGCTAACTGGGCAGGAGAATGGTTTGGTTGTGCTACCAGGTCCTGTGGCTAATTCCCTGATGTGAGACCAAAGCAGTGTTTGGTGCTGGGCAGGATCCATAGCAGCACTAATGCTGGTGTAGGGGCAGGCCTGGTTTGATGGTGAGAAGTGTTGCTGTCCTTTAACTGTGGTTAGGAGATTTTATCAAAGAAGAAGACTTAATGTTCTGGTAACTAAGATTTAGAGAATAGTTTGCATAAGCTGCTAGCCACACTTCTGTGGCTATTCCATATATCCTAGTTTGAACACACAGTGGTTGTGACCTAGGGAAGGGTCCACCCTTCAGCGTGCAATAAATGTCTCTAGCCGAACTTGATTTTTTTTTGCATACTATCTGTCCTTAATTTCAGACTGGTTTTGTCTGAATGTGGTTTGCAGGAATCATCTTTGATCTGTGATGGATTTACAGACACAGGCTGGCATTTTTTTATGGCAATGCTTAACAGGCAGCCATAAGTACCACTATAAGATACCTAAATAAATAGCAATAACCTCCCCTACCTAATGGTTGAAGATGTTCCTTAGGATTTGAAGGATTCCTGCCTGCACCTCTTCCTTCAGGTCATGCTTCTTTATGATCAAAGAGTTGCAGATTTTTGTGTCAAGATCTAAATCAAGATCTTGTGTGTTTTGCAGATGCTTAGACCAACTGGGAGCCTCCCACACTGCTGAAGTTGAGCATCTAAAAAGTTAATGTCATCTGTATGTTTCTGGTGTGGGTTGCTTAACATCGAGAAAGGAAATATGTCAGGGTTGCCCGGGTGACCGAACTCTGTCATTTCCTCTTCTGTCAGTTCTGTGATTATTTTAGCATAATTCATCTGTCCCTGGCTTTCTCAGTGAGATTTGAGGGTGCCCTCCATGTGCTAGGTGTATTGAACCACTCTAGCAGGTGCATTCTGGTGCTGTCCCACGGCACCCAGGCTGGTGGGTGTGTGGGTTCAGTTGGAGTTTGGGACACCCTGGGCTCGAGCCTGCAGCTTGTGGCAAGCTTGGTCCTGCAGGTGAGATAGGGCTCGAGGTGCTGTGGTGCAGTGGTGAGCTGCCTCCCACAGTCTGCAGGAGAGGTGCAAAAGCAATAGCTTAGGCATTGCAGTTTAGATAACAGTTAACCCTGTTGAAAGAACTATTCAGCTTTTTTTCCTCTGCCTCCAACTACACGTTCTGTTCTCTTGTTTAGTTTTCAGTGCTTGACCCCCACAGTGAGGTAGTTCAAAAAGCAGAGATAAAAGAGGCAGGAAAAGTAGTTTTCAAGGAAGGGTAAGGCTGCTTTTCAGTTTGGTTTGCTCTCTGAACTGGCTTATAGGGTCACAGATGCTTGTGTTACGGAAGGATGAGAGTTTGAAGATGAGGAAGGAAGGAGTGGTACAGCAATTATCTGTTTCTACAGCTTAGCCATTATGTCAGTTCAGCAGTAACATGTAAAATCACTTTGAGACTGTTTCATAAAAGGTACCAGGCTTCACTGTGCTCATGTGAATCCCAGTCTTATTCCAAGATGTCTTATTTCAAGCTGCTTTTCAGCCAAAACTTAGTTACTCAGATTGTCTCTTATGATACCCAGGATGCCATCATGAGTTCACAGGTTACTTTCAGGAGAATAAATAAAGAATTAGTGACAATCTAATGGTTTCATTGCTGCAGCAGTGTGCATTCAAAGTTAGGCACATTTACCTGGGAAAAGGGGTGGAATTATTTGGAAATAAAAGCAGCAGCCTTGCAGGAGACAGTGCACCAGTCTGAATTACTTGTTTCAACACTTGAAGGAAAGGAAAACTTTGTTTAGGGAAGGTGCCAGGCAGGAGTATTGTGCAGCTATTACTGTGAACAGCTCAAATAATAAAACTGTGTAAGAGCATTGACTGACACATATTCCATCAGGCTATGGCTCTGCAGTCATTCTCCAATTAGGAGCATGTGTATTCTTTGATACCAGTTGCAGCAAGCAGCCAGTCTTCTCCAAATCCTCAACAGCCAAAGGTTAAAACAAGAGCTAAGCCAGGATGATTCTCAGATCTCCTTCTCTCTCCATGAAAACTTTCCACTTTGCCTGTATTGTTTATCTCTGTCTGCTTTTTTCTAGGATAGTACTTTTGGTGAGGTGGCCAAAATTAGCATGGTGAGGGCTTTTCCGAGAGGAAAAGGGTGGGGAGAGGGAAAGCAGCAGGCAGGAAAGAACTGTGTTGAGAGTTGGTGGAAAAAGATGATAAAAGCACAGTTAATTTGTTCAGAATTAAGAGAGTATGCATGAAAGCTGAAGGTTGTTATATAACTTCTAGGTTATATGAAAAAGGTGTTGCTCATGGACCACTGTTATGCTTCCAGTGCAGCACCTTTTAATGATCTGTAACTTAGCCATCTGAACAAATTAAGTGCAGATATCAAATAAATGCATAGGCCTCAAGGGGAGTTTATGGAGGATCTGTTCAAACAATGAGATGGTTGCTTCCTGATTCTAAAATACTGGCGAGTTTATCAGTTGCAGGATGAAAACTGAGTTTGATGATGGTGTACAGACATGTTAACCTGCAGTTTTCAGCAAAGCTAAACCAAAAGGAGGGAGCTGGGAGAGGCAAGGAACGTGTGTCTGACCCAGCAGAAAGATGGGAGAGGCTAAAACTGGCATGTGCTGTGTGGGAGTGCAGTATCCAGTGAACATCTTACCCTGTCAGGAACATGCACCAAGGAAAGCACACAGCCTCCTTGCAGAGGGAGCCTGGCAGTCTCCAGGATTCTAGGACTCTTGTTCCTCAGAGTTCCGCTCTCATTTCTCCGGTTTTGGGGTGGAGATGTTAGTGGGTGCACTGAGTAGAAGCATTCTGCCATTTCTCTTCACCCAGTCTGTTGGATTCACTGTTATGCTCTGCTTGAATCTAACTGAAAACTGGCCATATAAATATGAAAAAATCTAGCCAGGCTTATGCTGGTTAAAGAGGGTGACAAAAGGGTGGGAACAGCAATAGCTCAAATTCAGGTAGGCTTGTGTTGAAATTGCAGGTTGTGTTTGAGAACTTGCTTACTTGCTCTGTGACATGCCTAATGTTTTGCAGATTTTGTAGCGTCTTTAAAGTTCTTTTGTGTTAGTATTTTGCTAGCTGAAAGCTGCTAGTTTCATGGTAGTTTCACCCTTGATATTGCAGTGAAACATGGCACTGCTTGCTAGTGCTGCAAAGCATGTTCAGACAGAAATAGCAGGGTTTTGTTATAACTTTCTTCTCTGGATACTGTCTGAATGCGTTTAAGCTTGTGAGGTTTCTAGGTGGGAGGTGTGTCAACTGTCAGGTCCTCACATTTTGTGGGTTTTATTTCTTTTTTTTTCAGAACTCTATTCGACATAACCTGTCCCTGCACAGCAAGTTTATTAAAGTCCATAATGAAGCCACAGGGAAGAGCTCTTGGTGGATGCTCAATCCTGAGGGTGGCAAAAGTGGAAAAGCACCAAGGAGAAGAGCTGCCTCCATGGACAACAGCAGCAAACTTGCAAAAGTCAGAGGTAAAGCATCCAGGAAGAAGCCTCCTCTCCAGTCTGCACCAGAATCCTCTGCTGACAGTCCTGGCTCCCAATTTCCTAAGTGGCCTGGGAGCCCGTCCTCAAGAAGCAATGAGGACTCTGATGTGTGGAACACCTTCCGGCCTCGAACCAGTTCCAATGCAAGCACCATTAGTGCCAGGCTTTCTCCGATCCTGACAGAGCAGGATGACCTCCATGACGAAGAGCTGCTTCCTTCTCTCGTGTACTCCAGTGCATCCAGCAATGTTCCACCAACTGTGACTGAGGAGCTTGAGCTCATCGATGGGTTAAATTTGATGTCTCCCAGCTCATCTGTGCTATCTACCCAGCAATCTGCCTCGAGTGGTCAGATCCAGAGAGATTCCAGCTTTTCCTTGCAGAGCCCAAATGCAGCTGGTCAGACTTTTGGCAACTCCCTGTTTAACCCTGTTGATATTTCACTGCAAAGTTCTGTCAGCCATTTCTCTGCCCCTCAGACCTTGGAAGCTCTTCTGACACCAGGCTCTCCGCCTCCAAGGGATGTTATGATGACTCAGGTGGATCCAGTTCTCCCACAGACTGGTAACAGGATGAGCAGCCGAACTCTTCTGCTTCTGGGTGGACAAGCTGCCCAGAGTAAGATGAGCTCAGGCAATCCACGAGGAAAGCCTGCAGAGCAGCAGGCAGAACCAGTCGGTGCCAGTGTTTTGCCATCAACGCTTCCCATAGTGACATCTCCTCAAAACACCGCCAGCATCACCAGTTTGAAGGCTCCAGTTTCTGCAACAACTGCCCAGTCAGTCCAGCTGGGCAGTCCAGTGCTCCTTTCATCTGCTAGCCCTGCTCCCTTGGGATTGAACCAGGACAAGCTGCCCACTGACTTGGACATTGACATGTATATGGAGAACCTTGAATGTGATATGGATTACATAATCAACAGTGAACTCATGGATGGAGGACTGGACTTTAATTTTGAACCTATTCTGCCTACTCCCAGCTATCCCAGCACCTCACAGGCCTCCAACCATACCTGGGTACCAAGTTAACTTCAGGAGCACAAAAAGGTAGGTGTAGTTATGTAAAATGCTACAGCTCAGTAGAGGAAGCAGCCCTGTCTGGGATGGTTCCTGTGCCCAACTCTGCAACAGTTAAAGGAACCTCTTTGAAAGGTTAGTAAAAAGCTTTTGGAAGAGTCATATTCCCTTTTAGGAGGAGAAAAAGCTGTGTAAAAGTCGGTGGATTTCACTTACCAGGTAGTCAACTCCTTTATGAAATATAACAGCAACTGGAATGAAACTCTTGCTGTCTCCTGTCACCCAAGATGACTCCATCACAGGACATCAGGCAGTGCCTACATCTGACATGAGAGCATGTGCTGATTCCATGAATAAAGACATCCACCAATATGTACAGAATGGTTGAAATGAGCCAAGCACATGCTGTGTTTCTATCCAGGTTATTATTATCCTTGCAAAATTCTCTAGTATGTGTAGTAGCAAAGCATGTTCATGTCATGACTGTCTGCTTTGGTCTGTGTGTAGCAGGTCACAGTCACTCTTATCACACCTTCTGCCCTGCCCTTAACCTGGAATAGAGTCTGAAAAGTCAGGTAAGCTGGTTCACCAGCATTAACTACTGAATTGCTTCCCATTATTGGAATGGGAAACAGGAATCTTCAGTGTGGATGGAGATGGAAGGAAGACAAGACTTAAAAATATCTTATTTTTTGAGGGTGTGACACCCTGATTTGAAATACTTAAACCAGAGGCAGTAGAAGAGTTAGGGAATTGGAGCTGAAGGTCTGCTTCATACTTGGAACTCAGTTAGCTGATGGAAAATGGACAGACTGGAGCATAGGCTGGATATTGGTTGGAAAGTGGAAGCCTTGCCAAGAATATTTCCTTTTTAGGAGGCAGATATGGTATTTGTTAGTATTACAAATTTAACTGCTAGTACTGTCCAGCTGTGCAGGCAGAAGTAAGGGCAAATTGCAGATACTGCTTCAGTTGTGGGAAGCCCTTGAGCTTCAAAATCATGGGGACAGAAATTATCATCTGCTTGACCTCAAAACTCTTTCCTAGGCACCTGAGTCACTTGGAGGTGGTTTGGACTAAGTGACCCCTGTCAGTGCAGCCATTCTCAACAAGTGTCTTGGGTGTAGACAGAGTAAATGCTCTCTTGTGAGCTGGTGTTACTTAAACTGTGTGAACATATTGATGCACCACTATATGTTGACATTTTAAACACAATTTAACTCCCTCTTACTCCAAGTCACATCCCACTGCTTAGGATTTCAATTCTTGGTAGTGTTCTTCTGTCTGTACCTAACAGATCTCTTTATTGTAGGGAGAGGAGGATCATTCAAGCTTTTCTGTTTCCTTATGGGGCTTTTTATAGGGATGTGTGTTTGCTAACTGTGCATTTGCTGAATTACTGAGTGTCTGAAATTGAATATCTTCAGGTGAAATACAGAAACTCAGTTTTGATTTCAAAGACAAATTTGGTTGACAAAACAATGGTATCCTGTGTTAGGACTTTGCAAGTTAGTGACAGAGGCTGTGGCCTTTTGAGCAGTGTTTCCACTGGATATTGTGGGTTTTGTTTATATATTAGGATTTGGGGTTTTTTGGTTTTATGCCATGCTAGGGCAGGCCATTATATTTGTGGACTTTTCAGGGATGAAATTTTTCACAGAAGTGTTTTCAAAACATGCACAAGCTGTCCTGCACTCCTGGGCCAGGTAGACAAGACCTCTGTTTACAGCATACCAGGTAGAGATTATTTTTTTAAGAGTGTAAAGCAGAGAAGCTGAGGAATTATTTATCAAAGGGTAGGGTCTAGTACTGTTGAAGATGTGTATATAATCAAGTGCTTAAGAGGGAGAACATGAGTTCTTAAAAGCACAGTTATGTTCTTGTTCCATATTATATTCTGTGTGAATTGCTTAATCCAAACAGAGCTACTGATGTTAAAACCCCTGGATTTGCTTTGTTCCACACATGAAGTTGAGGTGATACTTTCTGGGAAATGTGCTGGACATGAAGGAGTGAGATCTGGAACAAGTTCTGAACCACTATTGTGTTTGAGCAGAAAGCGTAGGTCCCACGTGCCTCTCTGTGCTCTGGTCACAGCAGTGCTGCCCCGGGAGGAGAGGCCACACCCTGTCAGTGTGCTTTGCTTCAAGCCTTTTATTCTGTCCTTAGATTATGTTTGCCTTTTCTGAGTTTTGCAAAGCTTTTCTGTTTTGCCTGTGTGCTGGAGTCTATGGAGTGGGATGAGGGGGGAGCTTTTTCCCCAAAGGAGAGCAACTATTGTGCAAAAGGCTGCCAAGACAGAGGATCAGGTTTCTAGCAAAGGGGGAGCAGGGCACTTGTGGAGAGAAATAGGAGTGTTCCTGGTAAAAGAAAGCAGAATGTTTTCTCAAATTAACGAGTTCCAAAACCAAGTGAGCTGCAGACATCAGTGTCTGTGAGGAGGTCAAGACTGTGGTGGTTCTCCCTTACTGCAGTGAGTTCCTAGGGTCTCTGTTTGGAAATCACTGTTCAGGGAAAGCTAAATATTGCTCTGGTGTGGCAGGCCTTTGTCCTTTCATATCCTTTCTATTACTATGTTTTTCTCCATCTTAAATTCACATTGGCAAAAGCTACTCTTGAGTGATCACTAACGTAAAGTTGTCCTGAGTAGTTCCTGTGGGCTTAACTCATAGCCTTCTGGGTCAGTTATGGGTATAATGCTGAGCAAAAACTGTTTATCAGTTAATCACAGTGATCACAGTCTGATTTGAGCAGCCAGAACAAAATTGAACTGGGGAAATATTTGTCTTTGTAGGCAAGAGGAGATCTTCAGGAAAGAGTCCTTAGTCTTATCTGCAGCACTTAGGAAGATATGAGCTAGTTGGTGTTACTCATGGTGCTCAAAGCTCCCGTGATTTTATGCTCTTCTTGGAAGTTAAATGCCAAAGAGCTTGTCCACAGCTTCACCAGGAATCTGTTTGAACCTTGCCTGTGTTTGTTTGCATGGAGATTAGAGATCATCCATTGAAACAAACATGAAACTTTGTCTCTACCCAGCAGCGATGCAGCACCCACAGACTGAGCTATTAGCCACAGAGGAAGACAGCGTAGAAATAGAATTGCCTTTTTTGTAAAGTGCTGTAGTTTGTGTCTCATCGGTGAGTGTAAAATGCATCCACTGTTTTGGTGGATATTAGTTAATTATTGTTAGCTGTTCAGTTAGACTCCCTATAGCTTCAGACTCTGGAGAACTCTCTATCCCTTGCCCGGTTTGGTCTGGATTCATGCTTTTCTTGCTCTATTTAATTCCCTTTGCTCCAAACATTGGATTTTTGTCTGACAGAACATAAATAAATACAACCCTCATAAACCTGTAATTTCCAAAAGCAGCCTATTGCTCTGGCTTCTGTTTTAACTTTCTGTCTTTTCCTGTTTGGGGCTGATTCCCTCTTGTGGGTTTTTTTTTTTTTCCTTTCCACAAGTCTGTTTCATGCTCACTGTTACTGAATGCAGCTGATGGGATGCCCTACATTTATCTCACTATTTTGCCTTTAAAAGTGGATCATAGACCTACAGTGGTGGTTTTATGTCAGTGTCCTAAGTCTGCTTAGACTTATTCCAGGGCTTGTTTGAACGAGTTGTGACAGCTTTATTGAGGTGAGGCAGAAGACCTGAGATGAGATCTTTGGACTTCTGGGGGATTGAGATATCTAAAAATGTTTAATTAGTTGGAAGGTAGAGTCAGGATTTCTTTAAGTGGGTGAACATAAACAGTTTGTGTGTGATCTCTAAAAATCTCTTTTTCAGTCTTTTCCCTAGCAATTGATACTTGTGGTTGTTTAAGATGAAGAGTAATTTTCCTCTTCCTTGCTGCTTACCTTCAATGCCTCCGGTGTTAGCCAAGTCCTTCTTTAAACTTTCTTATCTTGCAGAGTCTTGTTGGTGCTGTCAGCTTACAGGAGGAATACTTACTTCTGACCTTTCTGTCTTTCTGTCTCAGTCTACTCTGAAGCTTGGAGCTGAGCAATTAATTGCGTCCTCCACTTGACTCTGTTGATTGAGGTGTCTTGTGGTCTGTTTGTTCTGTAGGGCCAGATTGGTAGTAATTAACTCCTTATCTATGCATCCAGGATTCCCACTGAAGCTGAGCTCTAACCAGTCACTCTATTTTTCTTCTTCCTAGTGTCCTTCAGGTTTTGAACATTGGGTTCTGACTTCACTTCCCACCCCAGCAGAGAAGAGAATGGAGCATGTTGGATTCAGTTTCCCTGCACATCATGCCTTGGGCAGAAGGGGCTGCCCATTTGGGAAGAAGGGGCAACCTGCATCTGGCTGCAACAGGAAGAGTTTAAAAATAATAATCCTGTTATGTGCCATGGCTCTTCCTACAAACCTGACCCTGCCTTGGACCATCTGGAGAAACCCATGTCCAAAGAGGAGCCCTGGTAAAAACCTCGGCCAGAAGACTCTGTGCCAGGCAATAGTGTTTTCCTGTGTGATGAGTTGGGTTTGCTGGAGGAATCTCTCACTGGCTGTCCTCTCTCTGCTATGGCAGAAAGTCTCCCAGTGCCTCGGACTGGTGGAGGGCTGGCTCTGCTCTCGCTTGGCTTGCCTCATGGGGCAAAGTAGTTGGACTTTCTGATGAAGCCACCAGATGTGCACTTGGTATCCCACAGACTCGCAGAGGAATTGGAGGGAGCTTGTTGGTAGAAGCCCTGTGGGAGAAGGGTGTGCTGTTTCAGGGGTTGGTTTCAGTGTGCCCATCGCTGGAGCATCCATCATCGTTCTGCAGGGAAGGGTGGTTGTCGTGGTATAGAAGGCTTCCTGTTGTCCCCCTGGGTGGAACAGGAGGACACTGAGTTTTTCACTGTGCCAACTGAGCCCCATTGAATCAGAAGCATGTTTTGAGAAGTCCCTATGCTGTTCTCAGCACTTTCCTGATACACCAGGCTGCTGTAAAATAAGCACAGGTGCTAGTAGCTGCTTTCTGGGACATAAAAACGTTGTTTTGGGTTTGTTTTTGATCTGTCTTGCTACAGCAGCAAAATGGAAAGCCTGGGTGTGGCCTTAACAGAGCCCTGGTTGCTTTTCAGAAGGGCATTTTCTATAGATGAAATATTTTTTTACTAATCTGGGAACTTTCTACAGTGACTATGAAGCCAATGTAATGTCTGTCCCTATTACGCCTCTCTCCGTCTGAGAAGGCAACAGTGACAGTCTCTTTTTCAGAGCTGTATTAGGAACAAACACATTTGATGTTTGATGATGTATATGATTGAGGGGAAGGAATTGGCAGGTCCCTGTGGTTTCAAACCACTGTGGGGAAGAGTTGTACATTATTGTAATCTATATGTAAAAGTAGGTGCAAATTACATAGAAGCTTTTCTAAACCTTTTTAAATATATATTATATATTTTAATTGAAAAACGAGATTATTGGATAAAAAGAAACAAAACACATTTGCTGCATCTGTCCCCTTCATACCAGATAACACTACAGTATGGGAGGGGGCAGGCCTAAGGCATTTTGGGCCAAGAAGCTGAAAATGTTGTTGGAAAAGTGGGAAGGACACTGCAGTGTAACTGGGGAATGGTTGCTCTCCCCAGAAGAGGCAGAGGGAAGGTGCCTGGCAGGGCATTCAGCCGCAGCTGCTCAGGCTGGGCATTCCTGCCAAGCCAAGAGCACAATGGAGGGAATGCTAATCATTAACAGTGCTGTTCTCAGCTAATCCCGTAAGTAGCTGGCCTGCAGCTGATCCACAGGACAGATTCCCTAGTCTTCGAAGGAGATGGTGTGGACTGGATCGTGCTAGATCTGCTGACACTCTGCGTAGCCCTTATGGAGGGCGTGATCAGTTGTGTTTGGTAGCTCACTTTTTTGGTTTCTGAGGGTTTTTGTTTTCTTGCTGATGTTTCTACTACTGCTGGGGAACTTGAAGCCTGTAGGCTCACCCTCAGAAGTCCACCTGCGATCCTGCTCTGTCTCTGTATTGTTGCAGGACAGAAATTAGGGGTCAGAAGATAAGTTCAGAGCATTAGTGGCATGTTCCTGTCACTGTTCTGGTGTTTGCAGTGGCAGGATCTGTGGGAGACATGGTGCTTTCATGGTATTCTGGTAAGCTTGGTCTGGCAGAAAGACTCTCCAGTCCTTTTTGAAGGTGGCTTCAGTTCAGAAAGTTTGTATCATGCAGTGCAATGAGCCATACTGTTCTACCAGCTTGTCTGCTCTGTTTTCATTTTCATTTGAGTGCAGATTGGAACAGGAGTGATTGCCTGGTTACCTCCAACAAGGAGCCTTCAAAAGTCTTATCTACAGCATGCTGTGCCATCAAAGCCTTTGAATAGTTTGATAACCTTTGCTTTGAAGGCTGCCTTCATGGCAGACCTCCCAGTGATGTTTCAGATTTACCCAGAATCTACATGTCTGGCCACACCTCATTGTAACAAACAAAAAGGTGGCTCCTACGATGGGATCCCAGGGTTTGCGGACTTGAGGCATGGATGAACATTCTCACTGGAGTTAGTTCATTACACAAGTGGATAGATACCCTTTCCACAAACACCTGATGGCACGTGCCACATGTAAGAATCAGCCATTCTGAGCTGCAGTGAACAGACTGGAAAGATTTATGTTATTTGGCACATAATATGCTACCTTGTTAGCTTGGGTCCTGAAGGGAACTTGATCCAATGATGTACAGAGCAAGTTGAATGGCTGCCCGTGATTCACAGCCATGTATCAAAGGACAAGACACCAGTATGTGTGTTCATGTTAAATGTGAGTCTCTGGCTCATTTCCCATGAAAATGGAACCCAAAGCAGTAGAAAAGACACTTCTAGTAACCAGTGCTTCAGACCAGAAATCCATGGTGAGCTGTTTCTGGCTGGGTTGGTCTGTGGGAAAGAAGGGCTGCCTTCAGGCTGTTACAAAGTGTCCCTCAACTGTGACGGCACCGGGGAGCTGGCCTGATCTCTGTCTGCAGGGAGCCTGGCCCTGAACACTCCGGTAGCACCCCAGGGAGATCTGACACAATCTCAGCTGGTGCGTGTCCTTGG
This sequence comes from Aphelocoma coerulescens, assembly GCF_041296385.1. Lineage (NCBI taxonomy): Eukaryota > Metazoa > Chordata > Aves > Passeriformes > Corvidae > Aphelocoma > Aphelocoma coerulescens. The sequence continues at coordinate 17,616,153 of NC_091018.1, forward strand.
CCTGTTCCTGCTGAAGGAGGTGCAGCACCAGGGCTCATCATGGTTAGTGCCCTACAGTGAGAGCTCAGAAAAGATCCTGTCCTTTCAGTAAGGAGTACAGTGCATACCTATTTTTTTTTCCATATTCCCAGGCTGTACTTCTGGAGACAGCACTGGAGATAGGAGCACCTCTGGCTGGAGTCCTGCTGTACCAGGTTCCTGCCAGTGACATTTCTGCCTTGCAGTAGTCTGTGCAGGTGCTTTCTGTCTCCTCAATACAGCAGGAGCTGTCAGTGGTTGAAGAAGCTTGAGAGTGCACTAGTGCTGAGAATGGCGTTTGGAAGACTTGTGGAGTGCTCAATAAACGATGAATGTAATGTTGCAGGCTCAAGCAAGCAACTTACCTTCTTTTTTGTATGTTTAGCAGGATGGCTTGTATTGTGGGCACAGAGGGCAGGGATGCAGAGAATTTGGGAGTTCTACAGACACTTCATTATCATAAACCTTGACATTTTTTAGCCTGGGATATTTCCTTATAGGACACAGGAGACTCTAAAGGTCCTAAACTGCTGCTTGTGGAAAGGCTGTACCTGGCAGGGTTGCTCAATACTTGTCCATTTTTCTGTATTCTTGCCCAAAGCATTTGCTACTTGCTGCTGCTGGAGCCCAGATAATGTCTTGGTGGCTCTTCATGCTGCATTAGCACCACGGGCCCCATACTTTGGGCTAGCTTTTGCTCTAATGAAGGATTGGGCTGGGATTTTGAGAGCAGCTGTGAGTGGGGTGAGATGGGAAGGGGCCAGTGACATGGGGAGTGATGCTCCTGGATAAGTGCCTGAGGGGAGTGGGCAGGGGACTCTTGGCATGAAGCATTACTTTATGCTGTGTTCCTTGTCCTCACTGAGCTCAGGCAACAAGTTTCTCCATCTTCAGAGGATCAAATGCCATCTTACGCAGCATTGAAGCCACCATGCAGTTCAGGGCCACAAAGGATTCAGGTAACTAGGCCCATGGATCTTGGTAGGAGGCAGACTTGTTGCTTTTATTTACACTTGGGTTTAGCAAATTGCTTGAACTTTCTTTATAATTTAAGCATATTTTACTTCCAAGCATATACTTCCAGCTTCATGTGTGAGCTTGGAAAATTGAAAGCTTCTTGGAGCCCTTAATTTTCCTTGCTGGTGTGTCTAAAACATGTAGTCTCTGTGCTGCTTTAAAAACAGCAGTCAAATCATCCTGATGAGAGGAATGAAGCATTCCAGAGCTTGGGTGTATTCATAAACAAGAGTCATAATAGAAGCAAGTAGCACTAATCAGCTTTTCCAAAGGAAATGCCTAGAAAGCTTTTATGTAGATGATAATTTGTTAATTTTCTTACTTAGTTGCTTATTTATAGCCACACTCAAATGCTCTGGGGCTAGGCTTGCTCCAGGATTGAGTAACCTGTGTCTGGTGCCATGGGTGGGAGTGCCTTGGGAGTGGTGTCCTGGACTGTCACCAAAATGTGAAAGTTTGGATCCATTATTTAAAAAAAAAAACAACAAACAAACAAAAAAAACCCCAAAGAAAATCAATCAACTTTGGGACATGAGCATGAACAGGGAATAGCTTAGGGCTTGCCTCAGTTGCATGTCTAATGAAAAACATGTTCTAATTAATGTGGGGAAGAGCAAGCAGAAGAGGTGACTTCTGAAGCCTGAAAGATCTGTGTGTGTGAAAGCTCGGAGCATGTGCTAACCCATCACCACACTTGCTCGGCCTGCAAGAAAGGGATCCCCTCTCTTCACTAGCCTTTATGTCTTTCCCTGCACCCTGACGTGTCTGTAGCTGATGGAAAGCAGTATCTGATGGAATCAAAATCACTCCTAATACTGTGGTGTAAAGCAAGGAGAAGAGGCAGCAGAAGCTGAAGGTGTAAGAGCTGCCAGTGTTGCACTTAGGTTCTTTGGCTGAGGCAGTGTTATGGTGTGTGGTAGAAGGGGATGTTCTGGGACACAAAAACAGAGCCCTGGTTGCTTTTCAGAAGGGCAGTGTGGGACTGGTGGTGTGGGGTTCCCCAGGGTGTCTTGAGAGGTTTGGCTACATAGAAGATAGGTTACTTCTCCTGAAAGGAGCCGCCTTCCTACGGCAGTGGGGGTGGTTCTGTGAAATGGTGCTTCCAGCACAGTGGAGTCTTCACCTGGTGTGATCCCAGGAAAGGTTTCTGCATTGCTAGCACAGATGTCTGCTGCACACAGGGCAGGCACCACTACCTGACATAGTTTCTACCACATGCCCTATGCACTCTTCCACCCATTTCTCACAATAAATTTTTTTTATAAAATAAACCTCTGCTTTTGTTTGCTCTCTGTAGCAGTGTAACTTCTGAACCATTACAGGCTTTGTTACCATCTGTGCTAGCAAGACTGTAGACTGTGCTAGACTAGGGGGAAATGTTTGAAAAATAAAAACCTGTAATCCTCTGCTCTGTGTCTCATCCAGTTTGTTCTGTTCTCATGGCAAGGGCCAGCTATTTTTCCTTGCCTTTGTCTTCTTTCCTCTGCCATCCTCACCTCTTGGGGCACCCCCCCAGTGGAATGCCCCTTAGGTGGCCAGAGGCAGAAGGGTTGCAGCATGACCACCCACAAAGTCTCTGGTGTGCCCTGCAGTGTGTAGAGCCCCTTGCTGCAACTTGCTGGCAGTGCATGGGGATCTATGGGGTGCCAAGCCCTAAAACTGACCCTGGAGAGTTTTAAATCCTGCAGGACTAGTCTGGAGTTGTTTTAGCCCCTTCATTCCTTGCCTTTCTAGACCTGAGTGCCGAAGGTGACTCTGTTTTGTATAGCTACGTTCAAATATCTTTTTGTGTCAGCAGCAGTGGTGGCAGGTAAGGAGATCAGAGAAAAACAAGGGAAGGAGTGTAGAGTATGGATTCCACTGGCCTGGTTAGACACACGGAGGGCAAGTTGGGGATGTTCTAACACTGCTGGGGCTAAAGACTAATTTGTGAAATTACACAATATGTGTACAGCTAGGAAATATGCATTCAAAGCCTTGGATACTCAATATATTGTTTTTAAATTCTGTTCTTCACTACAGTTAATGCAAATAACTAAATAGCTCTCAGGGGGTCTTAAGGGTCCTGCTTCAAGATTTAATCCAATTTACAAAAATGGGGAATTAGGAGGAGATCCTTAGGGGAGCTGTCCGCCTCTCATCTGTTCCTTGGGTACTTGGGGCTTCTTGCAGGCACGTAATGATGGGTGCTGTTGGAGACACAAAATGCTGAAGATTTTGCAGTTGATTGGATCAAAGGGGATGTGTTCAAAACTTGCCACACAGCGGGGACCATGCATTTGCCCAGTAGCCATTAACACTTCTTATACCTATTTGAGCATTGGCCTGTGCCATTTAAGCATTGCCAGGGAGAACAGAATGGGACCTGAATGCCTTGGCTCAGGGTTGCTTTTGATGGGTGTGACACTGTCTTCAGTAGACACCAAGAGTTCTGCTGTGTTCTGTGGGTTCAATGCACTGTGTTTGCAACTTTTCTTTCAGTCTTGGAGACCTCATAGCTCTCCCAGGTTGTCCCGATAAGTACTTTGGCCTATGGAGCAGTTGCCTGCAGAGCATCTGTACATGAAGCCAGTACAAAAACAGTTTTTCTGCTCAGCTGGGTTTCTGGCCACAGTCCTGCTTTGCCTCCAACCCCTGCTGGTTGATGAACACCTGCGTGCCACCAGTAATGGGCCCATGTGTGGAAGCACAGTGGGGAAGGCTGCTGCCCTACTGCTTGTGTCCTTTGTGGTGGAGCTGGTGTGTGAGGAAGGAGGGCTGGGGCACAGGGAGATGGTGGGTGCACGCTGCCTTCTCCCGAGCTGTCCTCAGCTCCTGTGTGCTATTATTTCCCCTTCACGGCTGTGGTAGGAGCACCAGCCAGAGGCCTGACTTTGAACGGGTGGGTTGTAGGAGCTGTGGCAGTACAATTGCTACAGTGTGACTTAGTGTTGTCCATGGGCTAGGACACACCATTCCTCCCACCATGCAGCTTGGGAATGGCTCAGTTGTTACAAAAGCAGTCCTGGCTGCACCTGCCAGCACTTCTGCTACAGGCATTGCAAGAAACTCAGTTACTGCTCTGGGCGTGTGCCTGCATCCTCTCCTCGGTAATCCCTGGTACAGTCACAGTATTTCAGCTCCCACGTGCAGGATATCCTGGAAGGTTCTTGCAAAGGTGAGGTACCCTGTATTCTGTCAGTTCTTCCAGCCACAGAGCAATAGGGAAGAATATCCTGGCCCAAGCACATGAAGGATGCAAGGGGCACCAGGACAGGGACCCAGGCGTTGAAGTTGCCAGACTTGTTGCATGCAGTGTGTGACTGCCTGCAGTCTCTCCTGGCCTTGCCAGCAGCTCTACTTGTTTCTAGTCAGGGTTGACAGAGCATGGAGCCCTTCATCTTACTGGTGTGGCTGGTGTTTGTCTGTGAGCTAGTGTGTGGCTGCTGCCCCAGTCCCTGCAAGGCCAGCCCTTAGTGCAGATGTAGAGATGAGGTAAAAGGGAGCCAGTGTCCCATCACCGGGGACAGGCAGCCCCTCACCCCCAGCCCAAGCTGTGCTGTCACTGCCTCGTCCCTTTCCTGGCCAGCACTGGGTGGCAGTGGGAGGTGGGGATGCTGCTGCTGGCAGCAGGCTGGGAGCCAGCCCTGGGCTGCCCGGCGCTGCAGGCACGCTGCCGGTTTTGGGAGCGGTGAGCCCTGTGGGGAACTGGCTGCTGTGGCTCATCCCAGCCCTGCAGGGGACAGAGCTGCTGTTGCAGGGACAGCAGGGAGACTGGCAAGCTGGCTGGAGGCAGCGAGGCTGCTATGGTTAACCAGTGCTACCCCCTGACAGAGAGCAGTACACCCAGCTGCCTGATCCCTGCCCAGCCCTTGCTGGGACTAAATGATAGTATAGCAGTGTCAGTCCCAGCACTGTCTAGCCAAGCCTGGTGGCAGCTGTCCCAGCACCAATCGTCCTTGCACTGGTGCCACTGTTCCAGCACCAGTACTGACTCAGCTGGTACTGCCCAGCACCAGTTGTCCTGGCATTTTACTGCCCAGGCACCAGCTTGGCCCAGTACAAGCTGGCCTAGCCCCAGCAGAGGGAAAGCAGCAGCAGCATGGATCAGGAAAGAGTTGGTCCTCGTTCCTGGATTTGCTCAGTGAGCATCTGTTTAGGAGTGTGAGCAAAATGCTTCTTCCTCAGCTGCAGAAGCAGCACCTACACCTTGGCCACCTGTGACCAGGTACTAACCTGCTCCTTCCTTTGGCACACTCCACTCCTCCTTACTGGAGCACCACAGCCCCTTGGAAAACTTCCCTCTTTTCCTATCAAACACAGTGCTGCAGCAGTTGCTCATCTGAGCAAGAGGAAGAGGACATAGCTGAGCTGAACAGGATAGGTGTAGCCAGCTGGCCATGGACCAGAGCTGTCAGTGCATGACCCCAACGTGGCTGAGAATGGGTCTCCTGGCACTTGGGCCATCTCAGAGCTGTGGTCAGCCAGGCATTGCTGTCCTGTCTTCAGAGCAGCCACACAAGTTTGGATCCCACTCCCACCATCTGGCAGAAATAAAGCACACATCCATGTCAAACATAATATATTTATAGCAAAAATAGGCTTTTTCTGTAGCTTCCATACACAAGGTTTTCTCCCCGTACATTTACGCAGTAAACAGGTCGACTGAAGCAGTGTGTGCTGGCTGACTCGACAGCTGCCCTTGCTTCAGGCTCCCACTTACAACGGGTGGCTTCATTCCCCTTTTGTGGCTGCTCTCTGGAGCCTGTGCTGGTGCCCTTGTACCTCTTCAGCCAGGGGTTGTGGCACAGGCAGGGAGCAGCCCAGGGAGATGGGGGGAATGATGGTGCAGTTCCTGCCCCCCAGGCAGAGGGCAAGGCTGGTGGACAGGCTGCCTCTGTTGAAATGGGGCAGTCCCAGGAGTGCCCCCAACCCACATTCAAGGAGAAGCTTCCTGTAGCTTACCTGTGCTGACCACAGGCTCCTCCACCATGCTGTTAAGCAAGTGACTGGGCACAGGACCTCAGCCCTCTCATGGTGGTAAGAAGATACAAACCACATTAACTCAAACACATTAACAAACCTCCCTTGTTCCTCCTGCCCCTCTGCTGATGGGAAGCAGAGGAGGGGCTTAGGACTGCCAAAGTCCCCTGCAGAAACCTCCAGTGCCTGCACACTGTCAAAGACCTTCTCACCCCGCTGTCAGAGAAAGCAAAGCATGAGGATGCTCTGCCAGCAAGAGCTTCACAGTTTGGAATTCGCTGGGTCATCTCTTGTCCATCCCAGAAGGGTTTGGCACGTAGACCTAAAGGACACGACATGTAGGCAGCAAGTGCATCCCCTTGCTGTCCTGGGCTGGGGAAGGGCCCTTGCTAGGAGCCAGTGCTTCTTGCTGCCTAACCCTGCAACTCAGAACATTGCAACACACCCACAAGCTGCCTGCACTGTTCCCAAATGAGACACCACCCCGACGAGGACAGGTGCCCAAGGGTGGCTTTGCAAGCAGAGCAGCCACTGCAGCACAGGGAAGGAAGCCAGTTCTCCCCTCTGCCCTCCCTGCACCACTGAGGCTCCCACAGCACCCAGGCAAGGAGCATCCCTCTAATCTGGCCCCAATCCCCTCCCACTTCCCTCTCCCCCCATGTTTTTGGCAGTCCTCCTTGGACATGTTCAAGTCTCCAGCATCTCAGCAGCACGGACTTGCCTCACAGTTTGGTAATTGCACGTAACAGGGCCACTCAGTGACCCCCACAAGGCGGGGGGGGAACCAACAAAAAGGAACAAGACAGTCAAGTAAACTAAATCAAGAAATCCCTCGCTGTCGGTCCCAGCATGACGGGTCCCGCACGAGTTCAGGGAGAGAGGAGGCTGCCCGGCCCTGCCGCAGCGCAGCTCCCACCATCTAGGAGATCATGTACTGGGTGATGGCCTGCAACGCGTACAGCAGCTCTGCCTGCATCCGGGCTTCCAGGATGAGCAGGTTCACGTGCACCTGGGGGAACAGCAAGAGAGGCTCAGGCAGCTGAAGTGTGCTGTGCTCAGCGGAGCAAGCAACTGTCCACCTGGGCGAGTGAGTCTTTTGTCAGCAAAATGCCACCAATTTTTCCAGCTCAGGCAGCTCCCCTTTCCTTCTCCTCCCAGTCCTGTAGGCTGTGGCTGCTTCCCAGAGCTGCGTGCCAGGGAGTCCCCTGCATACTTGGCACCAGCATTCCAGGCTGGCAGCAAGAGAGTCCCTGACACCCACAGCAGCCGCTCCTGTGAGTTACAGCTCGACAGAGGGTTCACCAGAAAGCACTCACCACCTCATGACCTTGGAGATGCCTGTGCTGCAGGTGCCCCTTGGGCTCATCACAGTGGGCAGCCCCATGCCACACTAAGCCCAACTCCTTACAAAGAGCCAGTTTCCATTCCCCTTCTCCTGCCTCAGACTGGTTTGGTGGCTCAAAGATCTCCCATACACCCCCCAAGCACCCCAGATTGCAGCCCCTGCCCACTCCCAGCTCCACCGCAGCCAGTCAGAGCCAGGGGCCGGCTATCCCACCTTTTCACTGTGCTTGAACTGCTTCCAGAACCTGTCAAACATTTCTGAGTTTGTCTTCTCTGGGTAGCAGGTTACAGTTTTAATGTAAACTTTGAGCATTCGCTCCAGGAGCTGATTCACTTCTGCATAGTCATAATCATCGTACCTGTGGGGAGCACAGGGGCGAGTCACAGCCAGCACCTTGCCTGTGGTCTGCCTGGGGCATGGCATAGCCACAGGGCAGGGGGACACATGGCAACAGCCACCAGGCACTGAAACCCTGTCCCCAAAGCTCCCCTGCCCTGGCCAGAGCAGCTCAGTATTTCTTCCCTGCCTGTCCCAACATCCAGGCAGGTGATTCACCTCTGTCCCTTCTCCATGCTCATCTGCATGACAGACCGAATGCCCCCCTACCCTCCCACCTGGGTCAGCTCAGTTTTCTCCCCTGGACCATGAGGTTGGCTTCCCTACCTAATGCCAAACATGCAGTGGATGTAGTTCCAGATGCCCCGCTTGAAAACAGAGGGTTCACAGCCCTGCCGCTTGGCCATGGCACTGCTTTGCAGACCATCCACCATCCTAAACTTCTCATCCAGGAGATGCCCAATGTCAGAGTAGAGCCGGTTGACCAGTGAGAAGCCATGGTCTTCCCAGGAGTAATCCTGTTGAGCACAGGAAGAGGATTTTGCAACAGCAAAAAGGAGCTTGGAGCATGTTCCCAGGAAGAAGGGTTGGTGCCTCAAGAAGCAGCAGAATTCAGTGAATATGCTCTGGGAGTGGCTTTGCCCAAACCACAGCATCCCTTGTCAGGCAGCTTTTGAATGATTTTGACCCTTGCCTCCATGAGGGCCACGTGAAAAAAATCATCAACCCTTGGGGACAGAAGTCACCTCCCTCTTCCCAACCCTAGTGGGGCAGGAACAGTCTGCATGGGCAACTCTGCAACTATTTACTGCCCATGAGGAAGAGAGAGGAGAGGAGTGGAGAGGCAGCAGCTTGGGCTGCTGCCCACCAAGAGAGCAGGAGCCTTACCTGGACTCTGAATACCTGCGTCTGATCCTCGTCACGCCGGGCAAAGTCCTGGTAGCCAAAGTCAGGGTCCTGCATGTAGCATGCAAGGTTGGTAGCGCCGGTGACTTCCCCGTCAGTATCTGCAAAAGGGGAGAGCCCTGCAGACAGGTCAGAGCACTGCTCAGCTGCCCTGTTCCCAGCCACATCAGGCATCAAAAGCCAGCCCTTGCTGTGCCCCAGCATGCATTCCATGAGGCCCTCTGAACCACACATCATGGAAAATGTAAGGCATGGAGGAGCAACAAACACCCAGGTGTGCCATATGAACTCCCACCCTGCACACCCTCTGCTCTCTGCCCCTCACCTTCCTCTCGGTCCTGCTGCAGCAGCCTCATCTCGTCCCTGCCCTCAGTCTCCACATGGATCCGCTGCATGCGTTCCCGGAGGGAATCCAGCTCCATGCAGGAGTCCAGGGACTGCACAGACACAGGCTTGGGGGTGAGGGCAGTGGTCCCAGCGACATCCCCCCATCCCCTGCAGACCCACCCTCGGGGGACTCACCCGCTTGCGGTTGATGCGCAGCAGCTCCTGGCTGCAGCTGTTGCCAGCGGTGGCCTCACAGAAGCACTGGTTCCCAAGTGACAATGGCTTCAGTGAGCCTGGACCACCCAGCCCCTCATCCTGCTCACAGCCACAGCCGAAGACAAAGCTGGCGAGCGCATGGCAGTGTGCCAGGAGGACGACAGCGTGCACCAGCTCCGCCAGCGACCAGCTCCACTCACTGATCTTCAGCAGCTTCTGCAGAACATGGACAGACCAGCAATGTGACACAGGCAGGTGGGCAGGGTGCTGGCAGCCCCTGTGGATGCTGCTGTCCCCACTGCCATCCTGGTCCCTGGCTGATAGCCCTTCCCAGTACCTCAATGTGCTCCTTGGTGATGAGCCATGGCCGGTGTGCCAGGATTTTGTTGATCTCGTTGAGGTTGCGGAGTTTGGGGGGGATGAATTCGAGGCCGCGCAGCCACTGGGGGTCACCCCCTGCCCGCAGGAACTGCAGCACATGCAGGTTCACCAGGTACCGGCACTGGTGCCGGGCGGCTGCCTGCAAGAGCAGCACATCAGCATCCATGCACTGCCCCAGAAGGACAGGCATCCACGCCCACCTCTCACTCAGCCTCCAGGACATCATGATTTTGGCCCCTGATGAGAAGCCTAGGGCATAGGCTGTCTGTTGGAGGCTGAGGAGAGCCTCACAGGGCTGAGCAGAGCCCCCTGTCCCCTCTGGCAGCTCCCAGCAGGGCTCACCATGATGGCGATGTAGTGCCGGCAGTCAAAGGGCAGTGGGCCATCCATGTGCATCAGGTAGTGCTGCGTCTTGAGGAAGCTGTCGAGGTACTGTGGGTGGTAGCCCATCTGCTGGGTCACCGCCTCCAGCCGCCCCCGGCTCGCCAGCACCTTCACAAAGAGGAACTGGGGGCAGTCAGGGTCGCTGCTGGACATCTTCACTACCTGCAAGAAACACGCTCTGCTTAGCTCTCCCCAGAACAGCCCCCGCTGCAGCAGTACGCCCCAGCCAAGCCTGGGCTCTGCAAGGGGCAGAGATCCCCTCTTCCAGCTTGGTGCTGCTACAGGGGTAGTCTTGGCTATTAGGCAGAGCACTGCTAAGTGCCACAGGTAGCGGGAGGACAGGTAGCAAGACACACAAGTTGGTCTCTGTCTGGGAGAAGGCATTGCGTGGTGAGAGGAAGCAAAGGGCAAACTAGGAATGATGTTTCTTGTAGCGGTGCAAGGCCGGATCAGGAGAAACATGACACAAAATACATTCCAGAATGGAGCAGCCCATCTGCCTTACCGCCAGCATGAAGCCCTCCTGCCCAGTACCAAGATGGGAGAGAGCTGTGGAGACAGCAGAGGGGCTCCCAGGCTCCTTTCCTGGCAAGCCAAGAGGCAAACCATGTCCTGGTACCTTCCATGTGATCAGGAGCACACAGAATAGCTCCCCACATGTTGCAGACAGCATGGCAGTCAGTCCTGCAGCACAGGGCACAGCTGTTACTGGGTGTACCCACCGGAGAAAACACAGATGGGCAACTCAGCAAGAGGGGCCCACACACCCCCAGCAATGCCCACCCCAGCCTTGCACCAGGGCCCCAGTCGAGCACAGCTCCAGCCCCTCCCAAGAGGGTGGTGGGAACAGAGGGCAGGGATGTTGGAAAGGTGCCCAGGCAGCTGCTGTGCTCCAACAACTGTGTTGCCACAATTCCCACCCGACAGCAGGGTCTGCACCTGCAGCCTGCCCACCCTAAGGTATGGGTACAGCAGGTGCTAACCCTTGTCACACAGAAAGTCACAGCTCCTGCTCACATGTGGGTGCACAGGCAGCATCCTTGGGTACAAAGGATGCATCTCTTCTCCCAGGCTTGAACTGAAATCTCTCCTGGGAAATTCTGGCCCTGCTGACACCACTGTGTTGTTCCTTCCACCTGTCTCTCCAGTGCAGTCATCCAAAGGCTGGTGACTGGAGCATGGCAACAATGGTGGCATAGCAGAAAACCAGGAGCACTTCTGCAAACTACTAAAGCCACAGGATGCATGGCAGAGCACCCCAGGGTGAGGGGGAGACAGAGCAGGGATGAGCTGTGTGGCAGCACAGAGCAGATTCACCCACACAGCCAGTGCAGGAAGCAGCTCTGGCTACTTTCCACAGTCCTGCACTTCTGGTGGAAACACCATCGCTTGGGTGTCAAGAGATTTACTTGATGACATTTGGAGTGTCTTCTTCACTTCCTCTGGTAAAAGAGGTCCACAAAACCCCAAAACTCAAATTAAAATGGAAAGAGGTGAAAAGCACCAGCTTCTCTGTTCCACCGGAGAAGATGAAAGACAGAAGTGATCTGCAAAAGCCCCCTACAAAGTCCCTCTGCCTGGGGAAATGAGGTGCCCTGAGGACACCCAAAGGGCTACAGCCACTGGTATTCTCCTCTTGGTGGGCTGAGGTGGAGGTGCCAGGGGCCCTTCTGCTCCCTCTGGGGAAAGGTGGTCCCCAGTAAGGAGCTGTGCAACCAGCCCATGGCTCAGCCTTTGGTGCTGCCAGCTCTCCTCACTCTGCTTGTCCAGGTGATGATGGAGCAAGCAACCAGGCAGAAACCAGGCAGGTATGTCTTGGAAGGAGAGGATTAAGGGGGGATGAAGGTGCAGAACAGCCACCTTCTTGGCTCTAGCCCCTGGCCAGGCTATCCTGCCCACTCCCAAAAGCACCCGCTCAGCCCAGGAAGTCTCCTACCGGCACCACCTGCCACATTCCCTCAGTTCTGCCTCTCCAACCTCTCGCATTGCCCCCAGTGCCACCTTCCTCACCCTCCTCGGCCACAGCCCTTCTCCTCCTCCCCTGCATCCACTCGCACTCCCGGGCTGTGGGAGCATCGCCTCCCTCCCCAGGGGAATTTTAGTGTGTCCGAGCCCCTTGAACTCTAACAGGCACCTCGACTGCGTACCCACCACCAACCTCGCCCCCTCCCCGCCCGGCGGAGCCGCCGGGGAAACGGTGCCCCGGCGCTCCCGGCCGGCAGCCGTGAGCACATAAAGAAGGCAGGAGGCCGAAGGAGCCCGAACAGCGCCGGGATGCGCGGGAGAGGGGCCGGCGGACCCCGCCGCTCTCCCCGCCCGGCCAGGGCTCCATCCCTTCGCCCGGCGAGACCGCTGCTCCGTCGGTACCGGTGGCTCCTCCGGTAACGCTCGCTGGAGACGGTGCCGCGGCGGCACCTCTCGCCCAGCCCCTGTGCCCGGGTTTTCGAGAGGAGGGGGGCAGTACGAGTGCCCGCGGCAGGGGCCCCTACGGCGGTGCCGGCGGCCGGTACCCGGGGCCGGTACCCGGGGCCCCATTGTGCGGGCGGCGGCGGCGGCAGCGCCCCCGGTGAGCGGCGCGGGCAGTGCAGGCGGAGAGAGAAAAACAAGTTTGATTGGCAGTGATGGAGCCACGGCGCCTCCCGCATCCCGCACAAAGGGGACGGGGACGGCGCCGCCGCACCGGGACCGGCACCAGCACCGGGACCAGGACCGGGACCAAGACCAAGCCGCCGGGCGCGGCATCGTGAGAGCGCAGCCTCGGCGGCCCCGCGCACCGCCAGCGGGCAGCGGGAAATGTCCCGGCCTGCTGGTGCCGCAGCCGTGCCGGCCCGGTGGCGGCGAGCAGGGCGAAGCCCGGTGCTCCGATACGGGCTCCAGTGGTGGCGGCGGGGCGGGTCCTACCTGCCCCGGTAGCCGTTGGCATCGGCTTCCTCGGGGGTGCTCCACGCTCTGGGGACACACGATCATGGTGAGCCCGTGCCGTGCCGTGCCGTGCCGTGCCGTGCCGTGCGAAGCCGAGCGCAGTCCCGATGCCCGGTGCCGGTGCCCCCGCCCGGTGCGGCCGCCGGCAGCGCAGAGCCGGCACCGCGGCAGGCACGGGGGGCGGGCCCGCCTGCGCCAATCGCCGCCGCCAGGGGGCGGCCGCCGCCGTCCCACGTGGGCAGGGCCGGAAAGTTACCGGAGCCAGGCTGGGAGGCCCCGCCCACCGCGGGCAGGGGCGGGGCCTGGCGTGCCCCCGCCGCTGGGGGGCGCTGCCGCCTCTCCCGGGCACCGCGGGGCGCTGAGGGGAGCCGGGCCGGGCATCCGCGTCCTGGGCCCGGCCGTGCCAGCGCCCGGCCGTGCCAGGGCCCGGCTGTGCCAGGGCCAGGCTGTGCCAGCGCCCGGCTGTGCCAGGGCCAAGCTGTGCCAGCGCCCGGCTGTGCCAGCGCCCGACTGTCCGAGGGCCCGGCTGTGCCAGGGCCAAGCTGTGCCAGGGCCAAGCTGTGCCAGGGCCCGGCTGTCCGAGGGCCCGGCTGTGCCAGGGCCAGGCTGTGCCAGGGCCCGGCTGTCCGAGGGCCCGGCTGTGCCAGCACCCGGCTGTGCCAGGGCCAGGCTGTGCCAGGGCCAGGCCGTGCCAGCGCCCGGCTGTCCGAGGGCCCGGCTGTGCCAGGGCCAGGCTGTGCCAGCGCCCGGCTGTCCGAGGGCCCGGCTGTGCCAGCACCCGGCTGTGCCAGGGCCAGGCTGTGCCAGGGCCCAGCTGTGCCAGCGCCCGACTGTCCGAGGGCCAGGCTGTCCGAGGGCCCGGCTGTGCCAGGGGCCGGCTGTGCCAGGGCCAAGCTGTACCGGCACCCGACTGTCCGAGGGCCAGGCTGTGCCAGCGCCCGGCTATCCGAGGGCCAGGCTGTCTCAGGGCCCGGCTGTGCCAGGGCCCGGCTGTGCCAGGGCCAGGCTGTCTCAGGGCCAGGCTGTGCCAGGGCCAGGCTGTGCCAGGGCCAGGCTGTCTCAGGGCCAGGCTGTCTCAGGGCCTGGCTGTGCCAGGGCCAGGCTGTCTCATGGTCCGGCTGTCTGAGGGCCAGGCTGTCTCAGGGCCCAGCTGAGGGTCCCACTCTTCTCCCAAGCAAGCAGCGATAGGATGGGAGGGTGTGGACTTTTGTCCCTCTGCCAGGGGAGGTTGAGGTTGGACATCAGGAGGAATTTCTTTCCGGAAAGGGTGATTAGACATTGGATTAGACTGTCCAGGTAGGTGGTGGAGTCACTGTCCCTGGAGGTGTTTAAGGAAAGATTGGAGGTGGCATTCAGTGCCGTGGTCTGGTTGACATGGTGGTGTTCAGAGGTTGGACTCAATGATCTCCAATGTCTTCTCCAACATAATTGAATTTGGGATTCTGTAAGGGCAGCTGCAGAGTGCTGCAGTCAGTGTTGCCCAGAAAGGTCTGGTCATCTGCAGGGACAGCAGCAGTGGCTGGGGGCTGCAGATGGCTCTAGAAGTGATTGGAGAGCCCAGAGCAGAGCCCACTGCCCAGCGAGGTCGTAGCACATGGCCCCAGTGCACAGGGAGCCCTGTGAGACAGCCAGGAGGGGACTCATCCGTGTGCTTGATGTTGATTGATGAACATGCTGCCTCTGTGAGCCTGGGACAGTGGGGCTGGCCCCTGCCTCACCATGTGTGAGAGGTCAGAGGTGTTCAGGAGTTGGAGCTCCACTGGTACTTTCCCCAGACCCTGCAGGACTAGCCTGGGCAAACCCCTGGTGGGCAGAGCTTTATTGCCACTGGGGACACAGGCGAAGGAGCAGCGAGGCCTTGGGGGAACTGCCAGGATGACACAGTGGCTTGCTGTTTGAGCCAGCACAGGCAGGACACAGGAACAACCACAAAACCATGGATGAAAGGCAAAGAGGAAATTTATTACCTCACCAACTGGAGGATCCCCCAAGCAGCACCCAGGCAGAGGCACACAAGCAGGGATGCAGGCACTGTGGATCTTGTTCCACCCTAGAGGATCACCGAACCTGCTGTTTTTGCTTGTTTATCAAGGAATTGTGTAGTTGTGGTTTACCACTGTGATTTGATCTTTCCCACAGCAGGGCAGGAATTTCAAGCATGTTAAATAAGGTGCCACTAAGTCTATCACAGGCCTGTGTTATCTAAACACAGAACTTCTACTTACTGAGCACACAAAACTAAACAACGATGAGTATGTTATATGTGTTTTTCTACATCAGCTGCAAGGCACTTGAGCGTGTTTGCAATCTTCCTTGCCTATCTTCCATTATTTTTCCACACTTTGCCTCCCTGGGACTCCTTATCCCCTGTGTCCCCATCAGTTGGCCAGTGGCCCCTGCCTGCTCAGCTGCAGCTGCCCATTCAGCAGGACACATCCCTGGGTGGGCTTGTGGGCACCTTGGAGCAGGAAAGGGGACTTGGCAGGAAGCAAGACTGGCAATGCACGGCATTTGGCAGAGGCGTGGCAGGAGCAGGGAGCAGGGCCTGTGGAGCGGTAAGGTTTGGGCAGCAAAGCTGTGGAGCAGGGAGGTGCAGGGCTGCAGGAGTGTGTCACACTCTCCCGTAGCTCTTCTGGTAGGGGCTGTGCTCGCTGGGGGCAGCTGGGGGCCCAGGCATTGGAGGTGGTGCGTGGTTGCTGCTGTCCCAGAGGGGCTCATGGCTGTCCTTGGGTGGCAGCTCAGTCACATAGCAGATGTTCTCACTGTAGTTGGGCTTGAAGCTCTCCACGACATCTTTGGGGACTCCAGCCCATTCCTCCAGGGAGCAGAGCAGGGTGAGAGGAGCTGCCACACAGCCCAGCCCCAACCCCACGCAGCAGGGGTGAACCCAGGGAAGGGCTGTGTGCACCACCTTACCTGGAAGTTGCCGTTGTGGGTGATGAACAGCTCATCAAAATTTTTGCTGGGGTTGGGAATTCGGGGCATCAGGATGACCCATACCCTGTGCAGGAGAGGTGTGTCAGAGGGGAAGAGTCCCAGTGCCGCTGCCCCCAATCAGCTCCCCACACTCACCTTTCTATGCGCATCAGGAGGATGACCAGGACCAGCAGGAGCAGGCAGGAGGCAATGGGGACCAAGATCGTGTGGATCTTGAACCAGTGCAGCTGTTCCTCCACCGTGCCTGGAAAAAGCCGGGGTGACACTGACCCCTAGACAGCACACCCCCACAGCAGTGGGGTGGGCCTGCAGGCGGCCCTTCGTGGGTGGCCACGGCATTGCTCACGGCAGGGCTCAGCTGGGAACAGAGGATGGACAAGGGGCCTGTCCCCAACTCCTGCCATCCTATCACCATAACTAGCTGGTGACCCTGTCCTGGCTCAGCCGTGCCATCCAGTGGTAAGAAGCCCCTGGCAAAAGTCAGCAGATCCCACTGGTGGGGTGTGTTTTGCTTCCAGAAGTACAAAGGATGCTGCTGCCTGCACCCCACATGCCCGGATGGGTCTTGCACCTGAGCTGCTGCCTCAGGTCATTCTCTACTTGCTTGGCCATCCCTCACCTGCTGAGCCCTGCCATGCTCCAGTCCATCCTATCCCACTGCAGCCCTCAGAACATACCCTTGCTGGTGGACTTGCTGCCCCAGAAGACAGGAGCGCTCCACTCACTCCAGAACTGGGTGCTGCCACAATATTTGTTGATCTTGCTGCGCACATAGAAGGTGTAGTACTTCTCATAGTCCACGCTGGGCAAGGAGAAGACATCTCCATTCACTGAGAGCTCCTGCAAAGACATGAGCCACGTGCTGCTGGCTGGGACCACCTTGGAGGCTGGTGCACAGGTCACCCCCAGGCACAGCCACAAGAATGCTGTGCCCAGGGCTCTCACCGTCCAGCTGGTGTCCTTGTTGCTCTTGTACTTGACAGCATGCTCCAGGCACCTGGCTTTGGGGTATGGGGTGGCCCAGGTCAGCTGCAGCTGATTGTTGCTCATGTTGCGGATGGTCAGGTTGACAGGCGCCTCTGGTTTCACTGCAAGGGACAGATGACACCCAGTGAAGGCTGGCCCCATGCACCAGTGGCCCTGCCGCCAGCTGGGAGCTGATAGGGCAGCTCTGAGGACCCACAGCCCTGCAGAGGAGAGGGGGTTCCCCCCACCAGTCTGTACCCAGGTCCTGCAGCAACATGCGCTTGCTGGGGATCTCCAGGGTTTTGCCGCCAATGCTGGCATTGATGAAAACATGGAAAGACTGGAACTGGATGAGCTCGTTCTGCTTGAAGTAGCAGCCGACCCTGACACCATGGTCCTGCAGGTAATGCTTGCACTCCACCTTGTCAGATGCGTTCTTGTACCTGTGTCACAGTAGGTTACCAGGACTCCCCAAAGCCTTGCATGCCCCAGCCCTCACTGGGACCCTCTCCCCAGCACATCCCATCCTGCTTGCCCTGGAGACAGAGCCAGCCCCACCCTGGGCTCAGGGTGGAGGAGCAGCCTGATGCCAGGACCAGCAATGCTGGCAGTAGCCCCCCTGTGCAAGGACCCACCACTGGACATCCTCCTGTAGGACTGGCCATGGGGCAGAGGCACCTACCGGTAGTAGAGGGAGTAGTTGACGCTGAGTGTCTCTCTGCTTCCCCACATGCAGGTCATGTACTCCTCGTTGAAGAGGACACACTCCACCCCTGCAAGCAACAGACACTGCTGGGCATTGTAGTGGTGGGTGGCTGTGCCAGGGCCCAGGGGTGCACCGGAGACACATGGCACATGCCAGGTCCCTGCATATCCCTATGAGCCTCCCTCCACACGAACTGAACAAAGTCATCAGCCAGCACTGCAGGAGAAAGCCCCAGCTGAGCTTTCCCGGGTTGTAATGTAACACAACGGAGCAAAGGGCTGTTTCCACACATGGAGATGGAGGACATCTTCCAGCCAGTGCAGGAGGTCCAGGGATACAGAGGGGCTGCATTTCCACAGAAAGCTGTTGTTTTACTGACAGCCAGCCAAGGAGTGGGTTTTTTCTCAGAAAACAGATGCTGGAATGAGTGCCAGCTGGAAAGAGAAGCCTCTGTCTCCCATCCCCTTCCTGTGCGCAGCACTACCAAGGTGACCAGGAAGGAAAAGGCAGCTGGAGCAGATCCACTGACCACGCTGGCCAGCACCCACACATAGCACGGACTGAGAGGATCTGCCAGTAGTGATGGGGCAGGGGTGCTGCAGGACTAGTAGCCAGGGGGCTGGTGGGGTCAGAAATGCTCCAGCACTTCAGTGGGAGAAAGGACACCCCCCAGTAGGGCTCCCTGGTACAGCCTGACCCTCCTGGCAGCCCCACTGCGAGGGCCCGTATAGGTGCCGCAGGTCCTGG
Source organism: Aphelocoma coerulescens (assembly GCF_041296385.1). Classification (NCBI taxonomy): domain Eukaryota; kingdom Metazoa; phylum Chordata; class Aves; order Passeriformes; family Corvidae; genus Aphelocoma; species Aphelocoma coerulescens. The sequence continues at coordinate 17,634,323 of NC_091018.1, forward strand.
GGCACACTGGGGGGTTGCAGGGTCCCTGGAGTGTGCCACAACAGTGCGCCAGCCCACGCAGCCCCACATCCTGTCCTCCTCGCCCGCCATCACTGGGGAGCTCCATCCCCCAGCCCCCACCCGCAAAAGGGGCCCGTGGCCTTCCCATGTGCTTCCTTACCTGGATGGCTTTGGGCAGCAGCAGGACAGAGACCTGGCCCACAGAGGAGAAGGAGGAGAGGCACGAGGAAGGTGCCAGGAACCGCCATGGGGGCGCCTGAGCAGGGACGCGTGCGAACAGCCTCACGCAGGGCTGCTGGCTTCCGCACCACACTGCTTCCTGCTCCACAGCACTGCCTGAACCGGGGGCCCACCCTACGTGCTGTCCCATGGGCCGCCTTACAGGGACCACAGCTCGCTCCAGTGGGGCCCTGTGGCTCATCCCAGTGGGGCCCCGTGGCTCATCCCACTGGCATCCCACAGCTCATCCCACTGGGACCCCATGGCTCATCCCAGTGGGATTCCATGGCTCATCCCACTAGGATCCCACAGCTAACCCACTGGGACACCACAGCTCATCCCACTGGCACCCCATGGCTCATCCCACCGGGACTGCATCACCCTTCCTGCTCAGGTCCCCCGCCTCACGCCTTTTGGACCCCCCCAGTTCATCCTGTCGTGTTCCCATGGCTCACACTGCCGTGCTGTAGGGATCACCGCCACTGGGCTGCCCCAGGAGCATGGCTGGGATGGGGATCCCAACGCCCAGCCCGCCTGGATCCCTGAGAGCATCATTGGGAGGCACGGAGGCAGTTGGAGGTGGCGGCTACAGGGAAAGAGTCGCAGCGGGGCTGTGTGTGTGTGACAGTACGGCCGGTGTCCGCGGGGGCTGGTGTCGGTGCGGTGATGGCCGCACCGGGGGTGTTGGTGGCCGGGGTCCCGGGGGTGCCCCGGTGTCGGGGCCAGCCGGGGCTGGGGGCGACTGTGGTGGCGGGTGCGTCACGTGACCCTGACAGGACACGCCACTGGCGCGGTGCCTCCGCCGGGGGTCGCGCGCGCGCCCTTCGGGCTGCCCCGTCCCTCTTCGACACTTTCCGTCTTCGCTCGGCGTGGGCTCGGGCTCTCTCGGCACTGCTCGGGACTCTCCTGCGGCGCTCAGGTCTTTTTGTCCTCCCTCGTCCCTGCTTCGGGGACTCTCGAGCCTCTCCGTCCATTCTCGGATATCTCCGGCTGCGCTCGGTGCTCTTCACCTTTCCTCGGTCCAGCCTCTGCAGAGCTCGGGTCTCTCCGTCAATTTTCGGCACTCTTCGGCAACACTCGGGCCTCTCCGGCGACTCTCGGGACTCTCCGTTCTCCTTCGGACCGGCTTCGGCGGCGCCCAGCTGCCCCGGCGCAGCGCGCAGCGCGCAGGCGCGGGCGGCCCCGGCGGCCCTTGTTGTGGCCCGGCCGCCCCGCCATGGCGGCCTTCGGCGTCCTCAGCTACGAGCACCGCCCGCTCAAGCGCCCGCGCCTCGGCCCGCCCGACGTGTACCCGCAGGACCCCAAGCAGAAGGAGGTGCGGGGGCCGGGCGTGTTGGGGGGACCCGGGGTGCAAGACCGCCGTGCCGGGATCGGAGCTGAGGAAGCGCCGGGTTAGCGGCGCGGGGGTCGGGAGCTGGGCTAGGGAGCCCCGTCCCGCCGGGTCCCCCGAGGTTGAGGGGCGCTGGCCGGGCCGGGGGAGTCGCGGTCGCGGTGTCCCAGCGCTGCCCTGGGCGGCGCCTGGCAGCGACGGCTGGGGGAGGTCGGGGGAGCAGCCGGGCCTCGCCTCCTTCAGCCCCCGCGGCGGGGACGGAGCTGCGGCGGTGGGCGCGGAGGGGCCGTGCCGGGCCCTGCTGACCGTCCTTCCCCCGCAGGATGAGCTGACTGCGCTGAATGTCAAGCAAGGCTTCAATAACCAGCCGGCGGTCTCTGGGGACGAGCACGGCAGTGCCAAAAATGTCAATTTCAACCCGGCGAAGGTGAGAGGCGTCCCGACAGTCGAGGGGCGGGTTTGGCAGAGCAGGCTGCTGGATCCTGGACAGTCCTGGGTCTCGTTCCTTCCCTGTGTCGAGAACTAGATCTTTCCCTTTTGTATGGGTGTTTTTAAGACTTGACCCTCCGTTTCTGTAGAATCAAAGTTCTGCATTCGTTTAGAGCTGTGTCCCACCTCTGAGAGAGCAGGTTCTTCTCTTGCTGAGTGCATTTTAGGGTCAGGTGTGTGTCTGCAGCCTTCGTTTAGCCAGCATCTAGGACTCCTTATGTTCTGCAATTAAGGAAGAAGGCTATGATACTAGGAGAGGGAAGCTTCTTATTGGTTTGGTTACATGATGGCCATGGTAGAAGAAAAGTACGATTTCTTGAAACATCTGGAAGTTTTAAAATGGGTGTTATATAACAGGCTTCAACTCCATTTTTCCAGTGTCTGAAATCAAGATGCTGACTTCCTGACAAAACAACTAGTAATGACCTGGGTTGGAAGGCAATCAATAAGCACAGGATATTTGTTTTCTTTGGCTGACTTCTTTCTGAGGAGCCTTCTGTCTGGTTTGACAAGTATTTGTAAAGAGTTGTGTCCATCTCAGCTTGAGTCCCTGCTTGGTTATTGTATGAGTTATCTAAAAGTATTCATCTCTGCAAGTACAACAAGGAGTTATTGGCAGTTCTTTGTGTTTCAAAAGTTGATACTGGTGAGACTTCTAGTAGGAAAGGTAAATGAGACTTTAAGTACACTGAACAGGTCTTGACCTTTGAAATTTAATTAATCCTTTTTTTTTCTTCTTCTTCTCCAGATCAGCTCAAATTTTAGCAGTATTATTGCAGAAAAGCTGCGGTGCAACACCCTGCCTGACACGGGGAGACGGAAACCCCAGGTCAATCAGAAGGATAACTTTTGGCTGGTGACAGCACGTTCTCAGAGTGCCATAAACAACTGGTTCACAGATCTGGCTGGAACTAAGCCCCTCACTCATCTTGCTAAGAAGGTATGTTACAGGAGAGGCAGCCTGGCAGGGCAGAGAGTTTAATCTCTGTTTGTTTCTGGAGGTTTTCTGAAGGTTTTTACTGTTTGGAGAAGTTTCTTGTCTATACATCTTGTGAAGCTTTCAGCTTGAAGAGTGGATGTAGGATTTGTAGTGCCCTGACTATAGTCATCCACACTTAGAGAACTGGTCTCATGTCTGTTCTTTGGAGGTGTGTTCAGCTTTGCCTTCTGGCTTGTACAACATGACTGATTTATTTTAAAGTTCCTTTGTTTTTCAGAAGAGCTGCCACTGTTGCATTTGGTCTGTTGTTTAGATTAGGACATTTCTGTTGCGGAGGGTTTTTCAAGTCCTCAAAAGTCATAGTGAGAATTACTGAAAATAATCACCTAAATGACTTCCCAGACTTCTGTTTCAGTGAGGTGTTCCTGCTTTTTGGCAGAGGAGAGTACGTGTGCTAACACTTGGTCTTGGCCAGGCCTACAGTATTTTTATGCCCTGGAGTCTAGGGGTAGGTATTTCCCTATAACTGTGAATTCTGTAGGGTATGAAAGAAGGGTCTTACTCTGGCATTTTATCAGGCCTGATAGCAAGGGAGATAACTCTCTCTCAGGGGAGGCCTACAAACAAGGTACTCGGGAATCTGGTATGCATTGTGGAAAAACATAACTTCCAGTTGCGAAATGGTCTGAGTCACTCCTGGGGGGAAAATAAAGCAATCCGATTTTCCCAGAATCTGATTCTTTATAAACTTAGTCCTTCTTTGCGCTGTCAGTTTCCTGAGGTCATGGTGAAGGCTTGAACCTTTCAGGGTTTTCCCCTGTTTTTTTGCAATGAGCTGCATCAATTTTCATGGACACAGATGTGAAAGAGCGACGGTCAGTAGCCAAGTGGCCTGACTTTGTGGCCACTTGGAAATTGGCCTCAGTTGGGAAGAATGTAGGAAACATAACAGGTCAATGAACTGTCAGTAGTTCAGGGATTTGAAGATACCTGCCAAATGGGCCTGTTTTTGTGAATTTTTTTTCATTCCTCTGTGAAAACACGCATACTTTTGCTCTCCAGAGTATTGTGTGGAAATGAGCCCCACAGCTGTACCTTTTCCTTCAATGTGTTATTGCTTCCTGGTTTATAGTCCTGCAGTCTGATGATTTCCTCCTATGTTGTCCTTGCATTTTGAATCTTGGGCTAATAAATTCCTTCCTACTATGGTACTCAGTTCTCTGTCTCTCACAGTCTTCTGTTAGGTATTCATGATATTCTGAGACTTCTGTAACCACTCTGGTTTTGTATACAAAATGAAACATCTTGTCTTCACTTTTTATGTCAGATACTTCGTTACTGAGTCAGTCCTTAGTCTGTATCTTTCATAGTTCTTTATGTGCTCTCTGGAGGATAAGCTCCAAGATGTTTGCAGGATTCAGGGTGTGGATTTAGAGTGATATAATTTCATTTTCTGTCTTCTTTCACTTTGTTTTGTTTCTGTTTATACTGAAATGCAGCTCTGGTACTGTTGCTTTCTGACCACAGGTGAATTTTGGTAGCTGGTTTTTTGAGGTAGAGGTGCTGTGTTGCTCTGTGCCCTTTTGACATTCTCCACGCCTACAGCAGGTATAGCTGCTTTAGCTGCTTCAGTTCCTATTCTAAGTGCTTGGTTCAGTTCTCCCTCTCAATTCTGTTACAGGTGCCCATCTTTAGCAAGAAGGAAGAAGTCTTTGGTTATTTGGCAAAATACACTGTTCCAGTAATGAGAGCAGCATGGCTTATCAAAATGACTTGTGCCTATTATGCTGCCATCACGGAAACGAAGGTGAAAAAGCGTCATGTCATTGATCCCTTCATTGGTAAGCACTCTGTGTGAAGCACTGGGTTTGTCCATCATAGATGTTTCCTTCTTAGCCTGCTCTTGATTAGTAAGAGGTAGCCTGGAAATCCATACAAACTTGTTTCCTGCTGATAAATCCTTGGGTTCTGACATGCGTAACTGTCTGAACAACAGGCCCACCTGTGAGAGTGTACTGAAAATTAAATCTTAGTGGCCATAAATACTTTCTGGGAGCCTTACTTTTCTTTCTCCCTATTAAGTTCTGCTGAGCTCCTTTGCTGCCTAACCTATTTTTTTTCTTACCATACAAAGACTGTAAATTTACAATTTAGTGATGACTGATTAGCTACTTTCCAAGTGAGTATGTACATTTCCCAGAGAATTTTGGTATGTTGCTTCCTGTCTGTGTTTCCAGTTTCATTAAGCATTACTAGATCCAACATCCTTTGCATCCTGGCCTGCTCCAGATTGCTGTGGTCTAGGAGAGTTCCCTGGCTGTGTTTTCATTTCTTTGGGTTTCCACCTGTGCACCATCCTGGTTCTTTCCTGCTCCTGGTTGCCACAGTGCTCACTGCTAACCTGTTTTCTCCAGAATGGACGCAGATCATCACCAAGTACCTGTCAGAGCAGCTGCAGAAAATTGCAGAGTTCTACAGACAGTTGCCAGGGCAAGGCTGTGGTTCACCATCAGGACCAATGCCCCAAGAGGTGGAACAGGCTTTGAAGCAGTGGGACTACAATGAGAAACTGGCTATGTTCATGTTCCAGGTGAGGGACTGGCAGAGGCTGCTGGGTGGGTGCATAGCAGAGGAGGGTGAGAGGAGTGGATGCCAAAGGATTTATTTCTGCAAAATACTGTCTTTCTGTGAACAGACCACTAGAACTATATGCAGTTTTGAACTCAGTAATAGGACAGGGGTAGCACAGAACTGTGAAAACTTCCAGAGTTATTTCCACTGTTGGAAAGCAAGCTGCTGCTGCTCTGTCTTATCTAAGTGGAGGTTACTTCAACTTCTGTCCATTTGGTCTGCTTTTGTCTGTGTGCAGGATGGCATGCTGGACAGGCATGAATTCCTGACATGGGTCCTAGAGTGCTTTGAGAAGATACGGTCAGGAGAAGATGAATTTCTGAAAATGCTCCTTCCTTTGCTGCTGCGGGTGAGAAGAAAGGCACTCTGCTTGCTTTAGGAGAGTGCTTTGGCTGTCCCCTTCCTATTGCCTAAGTGATTAATGAGTTATTTTGCACCAGTAACCCTAAGGATTGTCCCTCTGAGCATCCTTCTTAGCTCTTGCAAGGATGTCCTTCTAGTCCTGCTCTCTTCTGGTTTTTATTTTCCTTTACCCTTTTTTCCTGCACTGGACTTGGTAATCCTTGCCCATGTCACAGCTGTGATAGTTCTACTGATTGTGCACCAGTACATGGAAACTGCTTTTTTCTTTCTTTCTGTTACAACAGATTCTAGGCACACCTTTGAAGCTCTGGGAAGGCTGGGTGCGGGTACATTTTTATATGTGAAGTCATTGCCAGAGAGCGTTTCAAGGGTTTTTCTGATTCTGAGTAGCCAGTGGGTGATCCATGATGCTAAGGAGCTCTCTGTAAAAAGGGGCTGCCTCTTCAAGGCAGTGTCACACACTGTAGTACTTTGGGAAGGTCAGGTTTTTTTTCTTGTGTTTCTTGTGACAAGGATGTTTTCCCCTCCTTCCATCTTCCCTTGCAGTACTCTGGAGAGTTTGTGCAGTCTGCATACCTGTCCAGACGTCTGGCCTACTTCTGCACCCGCAGGCTTGCTATGCAGCTGGATGGTGCTGGTGGGCACCCGCCACACATCCTATCTGCCCAGACAGGGAATGCTCTTCCTTCAACTCCCACCCCTCAGCCAGCTGCAGGGAATCCTCCTCCCAGCCCCTTCAGCGACTTATTACTGTGCCCCCAGCACCGGCCAGTGGTGTATGGGCTCAGCTGCATCCTTCAGGTAGGTTTAAGTGATGGTGATTCTGGGGTCAACAGGGACAATTTACACTGTGTGCCATCACCGAAAAATCATTACAGTCTGAGTCAGCAGCTTCCTAAGTATCAAACCATCCTTGCTGATGTGTTACAGAGCTTGTGTCAGACATCAGTGCTGTTGCAGTGCCCTTGACTGACTTGCATAACAAAAATGGGCTGGAATAGAGCATTTTGCTCTACTCGCAGGTGCCTTGCATGGCTGGGAAAGCTTTACAAAAGAAGGGATGGGAAAGAAAGGGTTGTTTCCCATTGTGTATTTCCATAGCAGGTTGTCATCCAGGAAGGGAAATTATGCCAGAAATGAAAGAGCTTTGTAATTTTGGCCACTCTTAAAAACAACCATTCCCGCATCAGGAAAAAAGTTCCCACAGAAAAAGAGAAAAAACCCACAACTGAACAGCACACACAAGAAACAGCCCCTCCCACTTTATGGAAGAATTTAGTGGTTTAGGAGTGGCAGCAGGCTTTGAAAAGGAACTACTCTAAACTCATATTCTTTATAGGTGGGATTGATTAAACCTTACATTGCAGTAAAAGGGCAAGGTTGCCAAAGCCTTATTGATAGATGTTTGAAGAACAGGTGCTGTTGTGACACTGTGGGATTCAGTCCTTGCTGTCCTTGTGTCAGAAAAAGATAGGCAAGTTCTGTTCAGTTTGTGCATTCGTTCATGATTGTGTTTTTCTCCTTTAAGAGGAGAGTGACTAGGTCAGATGGGTCCATGCAGAAGGAGTGGAGATAGTTCCTTCCAGGGGAGAAAAGACTTGTTAAAGCAGAGAAGGTTCCAGGCAGTGCAGGATGGAGCAGGAGTTGGAGAGGAAGAGAGCACAAAGTTTGGGTACCTGCTGCTCAAGAGAGAAACTTGAGATGAAGGAGCCCTGACAGGATCCAGAAGCAGCCAGCCAGCTCTCAGAGGAAAAGAGATAAAGAAAATTGCTGTAGTACAGTTGGCTAGAAGTAAGGACCTTCTGCAAGAGTTAGAGAGCAATGTAGGGTTATAAATAACCCCTTTGCATTCTTACTAAGTCTTTGGCTTTGTTTGCTTTCTGTTGAAGTTTGAAGGGTTTTTATTTCTATTTTCTATGTGATAAAACATGTCTTTAATGTAAAAATTGTGTTTGAAGAGCTTACTCTAGAGAAAACAGATGAGTATATACACCTCAGAGGTTTGGCTGATTTGGAGTTCGAGCACAACCTGCTTAGAAAGTTAACGTTGGTTAATGATGGTCTGATCTTTAGTATGTCTCAGTGGAAACAGCTGCATTTCTAAGAGTGCACATAATTAACCTGTGTTGAAATGTTCTCAAGATAAGCAGATTCCTTAGTTTGAGTGTCTAAAGCAGCTTTGTGAGCCAGAAGGCATAGGGGAATATTATAGGAATTGTTCAGTGATGTTTTGTCTGTGTTTATGTGAGTGTACAAGATCATAAAAGAATGAGAATGCATATAGCATGGTATTGTTATTATAATAATCACACTTGTGATTGTCAAACAGTATGGTATAATTAGTTTGGGTCTGTTACCTCCTATTTCTCAGACTTTACTCTTAATGAGAGTTGTAAGTCAATAATGTAAACACTGGTTCTGGACCATGAGGGTTGGATTGTGCATTGGAGCATTGGACCATGATCCAAAGGGTCTTTCAGAGCTTAGAACAAAGAAAACCCCATCCAAATAGTAAATATGTTGTATACAGGATAATGAATGCTTGGGCAATAGGATAAAGTACTGGTTAGTTCTGTAGAAAGTCATGTAACTTAATGTTTTGACCTTAATTTGCTCAGTGATCCTGACTTTTCTATCTGTTGCAGAGTATAATTTTGTGTTGCCCGAGTGCCCTTGTGTGGCATTATTCCTTGACTGATAGCAGGATAAAGACTGGCTCTCCATTGGACCACCTGCCTATAGCCCCATCCAACTTGCCCATGCCAGGGGGGAATTCAGCCTTTACACAGCAGGTAAGCAGCCTTCAGAAAAGGGAGCTCTTGTGGTTTGGGATTACAGCTGTTAGCTCTTTCAGAATTTTCTTTTCATGTTGTGTGATAAGCAGATCTGGAGGTGCTGTCTCACTCCTAAGGAATTAAGTGCTCTCATTCTGCTATAAGCCAAACAGTCATGTCCTTGGAAGATGGGCAAAATCTAACCTTAAGTATAATTGCTGTCAATGTCTCTGTTTTCTAATAATTTTGTTCACAGGACTTCTAAGGCATCCTTTTGTATGTTTACACAAGTCTATTGTTTCTAGGTTCGGGCAAAGCTGCGTGAAATTGAGCAGCAGATTAAGGAACGTGGCCAGGCTGTGGAGGTTCGCTGGTCATTTGACAAGTGCCAAGAAACCACAGCAGGTAACTTGCTGTAGGCTAAAGTTTCTCTCCCCCTGATCCATGTGCTACTCTGACAAAATCCCTGTCTGGCTATTCTTTTTGATTTTTTCCTATTTACTACTGTTCGTATTTACTGTCAGCAGTAAGACATGGCTCTTTTTCTTTCCAGTGCAAAATCTTATAAGGATCCATTTCTCCAGTTATAGAGGGAGTTTCTGTTACTGGAAGCTGGAATATGTACCAGGGAACTATACTCTTGTCTACGTGCCATGTTCTGATGCTTTCCCCTAAAGTCTGCTGTTTGCCACAGTGAAAGTCAGGATATTAAGATGGGTGGACCCTTGCCTGACTGGTACAGATTTCCTTGGGCAATGAGCCCAAGCAATGAGCTCACAGAAACTTCTCATAGAATCATAGATAGTTTGGGTTGGAAGGGACCTTAAAAATGAAGTAGTCTCAATTTCCCTGCTATGGGCAGGGACACCTTCCCCTAGATCTGGTTGCTGAGGGCCTATCCAGTCTGGCCTTGAACACTTCCAGGAATGGAGCATCCACAATTTCTCTGGGCAACCTGTCCCACTGCTTCACCACCCTCAGAGGGGAGAATTTCTTCCTAAAATCCAGTCTCAGTCTATCCTCTTTTAATATAAAACCATTCTCCTTTATTCTGTCCTTGTAAAAAGTTTCTCTCAAGCTTTCTTGTAAGCCCTCTTTAGTGTGAAAGGCAACAGTTAGGTCACCCTTTTCTTCAGGCTGAGCAATCCCAAGTCTTCCAGCCTTTCCTCCTAGGAGAGGCGTTGCATCCCTCTAATCAGCTTGATGGCCTCCTCTGGACTCACTCCAACAGGTCCATGTCCTTCCTGTGCTGGGGACCCCAGAGCTGGAGGCAGCACTGCAGGTGGGGTCTCACCAGGGTGGAGCAGAGGGGCAGAATCCCCTCCCTCCCCTGCTGCCCACAGGGCTTTTGCTGCAGCCCAGGACACACTTGGCTTTCTGGGCTGTGAGTGCACATGGCTGGCTCATGTCCAGCCTCTCCTCCACCAGCACCCCCAAGTCCTTCTCTGCAGGGCTGCTCTCCAGCTGTTCATCCCCCATCCTGGATTGATACTGGGGTTGCCCTGCCCCAGGTGCAGCACCTTGTACTTGGCCTTGTTGAACCTCGTGGGATTCCCATGGGCCACTGCTCAAGCTTGTCCAGGTCCCTCTGGACGTCATCCATCCATCAGGAGTATCAACCAAACCACTCAGCTTGGTGTCATCTACAGACTTGCTGAGGGTGCACTTGATCTTTGTCTGTGTCACCACTCATCACTGATGTCCTTTGGGACTCTGAGCCTTTGACCACTACCCTCTGGATGTGACTGTCCAACCAGTTTCTCATACACTGAACAGTCCAGTGTGCCTGGTGCTGTGTAGGCCCTCCCATTGCCAGAAAACCTCAGTATTTTCGCAGTGACACCAGCCATGGAGCCATGTGTTAATAGACTGGGCCCATCTGTTTCTTCCAATGTCATTGCCTGCACCTGGAAGGATAGAAGAGAAAGTAACCTGTGTTCCAGAATCCCTTGCTTATGGTCGGTCCCAAGGTCCAGAAGTCCCTTTTGATTATCTCTGGACTACACTTGCGACTTCATCTCCTTCTGTGTGGGAGACCAGTAACTGGTACAGTCTGAGGGCTGTACCAGGCTAGGAAGTTTCATGATTTCATGTCCATTACTTGGGCCCCAGGAATGCATCAGACTTTACCCTTAGAGAAGGGTGCATCTGGCGTTTGGATAAAGGGCCCAAACACTCTGTTCCTCTTAGAAGAGAGTCACCTACAGCTCCATCTTTTTTTTCCTTGTGGAACTGGTCTTGATATGAGGTGTAGGCCTTTCTAACCTTGGCTGACCTTGGCAACACATCTATTGTTGCTCTAGAGTCTGTTGTACCAGGTGCCAAATACACATTTCTCTTCTCTGTTCTCTTCTAGGTTTCACTATTGGCCGTGTCTTGCATACCTTAGAAGTTCTGGACAGTCACAGCTTTGAAAGATCTGACTTCAGCAACTCTTTGGATTCCTTGTATAACAGGATATTTGGGCTGGGTCCGACCAAAGACAGTCATGAGGTGCTCTGGGACTTTGCTGCTGGGCCCTGGTCTTGGATGTGGCTGTGTTCTTGTTTATATCCCACTTGTTACTGTCCTGTGTCTGCAGAGAGCTGACTAGGTAGTGGCCTTTGGCCAAGAGACATGATCTCCATTGGAAAGGATTTCATGCAGCCTTGTTAGGGAAGTACTAAAATGAGAAGGGGGATTCTGTGCTCTAGAAAGTCCAACAAATACGTGTAAGCTTGAGAAAGTTCACTGATGAAAGATATCAGTCTGCATACCAGATTGGTGCTAAGGACTTGTTGTGTCAGTACTAGCCTGGTCACATTTTGGGCTGGCTGCTTATTCTTGGGAGCTCACAGTTCAGGTTCCTCTTAGCCTGGGAGGTGATGTATTTATGATGTGTAGGGCCACAGTGCATCCACTGCTGCATTGGTTCCTGGAAGTGAGCTGCAGGACTGGCTGTTTGTGTACTTTGTATGAGGGTGTCGAGAAGTTGTGTTGTACTTAGTGCTGTGATTAGCACTCTATAGATGTGCTGCTGGAAGAGAGATGATTTTCTGGAGCAGAGTCAGTCTGGAGATTTGTCAGGGGCTGTGGAACTCATGTTGCAAAATGGAGTCAAAGCAGGAGGGCTCTAGCTTGACATCTGTCCTCCATGTTAGGAGGAGGGGAACGTAGTAGTCTTCAGGCTCTGTTCCATGGGGAGCAGACCCACTGTTATATCTGCTTGGCTCAGGTTCTCACTGCAGTGCTTATATCCCCCCAGATCTCCCCAGATGATGATGCAGTGGTGGCCTTGCTGTGTGAATGGGCTGTCAGCTACAAACGGTCTGGGCGCCACAGGGCCATGGTCGTGGCCAAACTCCTGGAAAAACGTCAAGCAGAGATCGAGGCTGAGGTAGGTCCTTATTCCTGGAAGGCTGGGAGCACTAAAGGAGAGCAGAGGTTACCTAATTCAGATTACACCGACAGGCAAAGGCTGATCAGCACAGTGCCTCTTGTCACTGGTGCTGCTAATTATGGCATTTGCTCCATCTGACCCAATGTAGGTCATAAATGAGCCTGTGGGATGGTGCCTATCCCATTTCTTAGATACATTTGAGGACAGCTGATTGCAGTGCGGAAGCGCTGACATACTTGGAGACTGTGAAGTGGCTTACAGAAACCTGTGTGGTGGCTTGTTTATAAGAGCAAGATAAAAAAAAGAAGTCTTCAAGAGAATTTTTCTGAGATTTACGGATAGGAAGTTTCTCCTCTGTGTCAGCAGTTGGTACTTTTTCTGTTTCCGCAGAGGTGTGGGGATTCTGAAGTCGTGGATGAGAAGGGCTCCATCTCCTCAGGCTCTCTCTCAGCAGCCAGCGCTCCTGTCTTTCAGGATGTCCTTATGCAATTCCTTGACACTCAAGCTCCTATGCTAAGTATGTAAACAAGAACTTGTGGTCTCCCAGTTTTTAGCTTTCCCTCTCCTGTAAACTTGCAGTTCTCTTGTGTGTAGATATTGGTCTAAATTCTCTATCTGGTTTCATTGCAATTCAGAGCTTACCTTGGAGAGGAAGGAAAAGCAGGGCCAGATGACAGATGATGCAGAGGCACTTCTGTTAACAGAGCATTGACCAAGGATAGATGAGTTTAGCTTAATCAGGAATTACTTCAGGCTGAGAACTAGAGGGAGGTTTTTAACTGGTTACAGAGCTCTGGGTCTCAGTGGAAGTTCTGCAAACAGATTAAGGGTGATAGGGTAACAGGTCTGAATGATGCAGGCAGCTGTTTGTACACCCAGGAATAGCACTTCCAGGCTAAAGTCCAGTGCCTCTGGGCTGTGACACTGGAGAGCTTTTGACTTATTTGCTGATTTTTGAAACGGGACTTTCTGCTTTTAGTCCCTCCTGTCATCTCACAACTGTGTGTCAGTCACTGTGTTGACATGTCAGGAAATGCGTTCTCTTGCCCTAGGTTAGGTGGCTGGTGTTGCTTACAGTGGTGCAGAACTACTCTGATAGCCCTGACTGTGTTGTCCTTTCAGCTGATCCAGGGAAGGAAAATGAGAAGGTGGAGTTCTTTAATCTGGTGCTGCTGTTCTGTGAGCTAATCCGACATGATGTCTTCTCCCACAACATCTATATGTGCACGCTCATCTCCCGGGGTGATCTTGCCATGGATTCTCATGGGCCTCGCCCTCCCTCACCCTTTGATGACCCTGCTGAGGAACATGACAGGAAGGAGACAGAAGGAAGCAGTGGCATCAAGCTGGAGGTGAGAGCATGAGCACCATGGCCCTCCTGTACATCTCTGTGTTGTGGTTGCCTGTTTTTACTAGCTTTGCAGCCTCCTTGCTATTACCTGCTGGAGGATGTACCCCAGACTCCTGCTCTTCCTTCCCCCAACCTTTCCTTAGCATTTCAATTTAAGGTTGTGTTCTAAGTGACTGGAAAGGACCTGCAGATTGCAGAAGGGTAGATAAGAAAATCTAGCATGGCTTGAAACAGAGCAGCATATAATGAGGTGCTGTGTGAGGCCTGTCCATGATATTTGAGGTGTGACTCCAGCTTGCCAGGTACTATGGGTGTGGTGGCATATTGCTGTCGCTGTCCAACATGGACATCAATGCTGTAGTCAACAAACGTTTTCTTGTTCTCTGATGCATCACTGAGATGTAAAGCTGCTCTGTCTGTTCCCAGGACACAGGTCTTTCAGAGCCCATGGACATTGACCACAACCCCAGCATGCTCTTTGATGACATGGAAAAGACAGACTTTTCGGTACGTTCTAGCATTTCCTACCTGTTACTCAGTAAGTAGGGTCAGGGTGTTGTAGGGAGCCCAGGAGCAGCTTGTGCCTTGTTTTTGTGTATCTGCTGGAAGTGGCTGTGTTGTAAGGCAGTTGACACTGTAAAAGGCCCTTATAACCTATTTATGTAGGTTGGTGTTCATTCAGAGTAGAGTGAGTCCCAGTCATTCCTGGGACCTCTTGTGCTCTGGCTACTGCCAGCCCAGTGTTTGGGCAGGGTAGGAAGTGGGCTGCTTGGAAGTGGATGGGAAATGAATGACCATGATGGCACCAGATTGGGAGTGACCAGTTGGAGAGATTTTCTTGATCCTGGCAGAAGACACTAGTCTGCTTTCATCCTACTATGTGGCCTTCAGTACTTCAGGTTTACAGTTCTTCATATCTGTGGCCATAGTTCATGGTAGCAGAATACTTTGAAGCACTTAGTAGTAAAATTAATTTGTGGTGCTTGAAAAATGCCTGAGTACCTACATCTATCCAGCCACTTCTGACCTTTCAAGGTACATGTCAGGCAAGTGTGATGCAAAGCTATATGCTTTCCCAGGATCCTCACTTCTTCTGTGGAAGGGGTTGTTTCCAAAAATCCAAGCCATGAATTTATTACTCCTATTGTGTTATTTCCTGTTGTGTTTAACTTAATATACAACATGGACCAGAAGCAAAAGTAGGAATAGTCTCCTAGCACATTACCTTGATTATTGCCTTAAGAACTGGGTGTTTTTCCAACCCTTCCTGTTCCTGCTCCTTTTTAGGCCTGAGCAGATGTACATTCCTTCAGCAGTCTTTACTGTTGCATGACCATGTTCCCTAACTACATTTTCTTGTTCTTATGTTTCCCCAGATGTTTTCTCCACCAATGCATTGTGAATCTAAAGCCAGCCCTTCCCCTGAAAAGCCAGATCCTGAAAAGGAAGCAAAGACTCTGCTGAAGGATAAGTCTGTGGAAGGAATGCTAGCATCCCTGTATGACCAGCCTCGGCACATCCAGTATGCAACACACTTCCCTATTCCTCAGGTACGAGACTTGCTCCTAACTGCTCCCCTGTTGCTTGCCTTGTGCACTGGTCATGAGGCTGCTGTCTCTCCCTGCTGTGGCTGAGTAAGGAGCAGTCCTGCTTTTCTGAATGGCTCCTTGCTTACTCCCAGCAAAGCTTCTGAGAGGAAGGTTTTATTTTTCTTTCAGAGATCCAGATGTGAAGCAAGATTAAAGCATTCAGCCTTGTAGTTGCTAATGCAGTTGTCTCTTTTGGTTCCCCAGGAGGAGTCATGCAGTCATGAGTGTAACCAAAGGCTGGTAGTTCTTTTTGGGGTTGGAAAACAACGGGATGATGCTCGGCATACAATCAAGAAAATAACTAAAGACATTCTGAAAGTCTTAAACAGAAAGAGCACTGCAGAGACAGGTTAGTAGAGCTTGAGACACTCTTTTCTGAAGTTAGAGCATCTTTACAGTTGGCTGACTCCCTTGTCTGGAGTCTCACAGTGAAAGGATTTTACACAATCTACAGTGTCTGGTTAGAGGTACTAGAGAATGAGTCTGGAGTGGTGCTCTGTTTTCAAACAAACCAGCAAGTAAGACAATTGGTTTCCTGCTGGCAATGTCTGTTTAATTAACTTGTCTTCAGAAGAGAATTGAGTCATACAAGGCTGAGAGTGAGACCCTGGCCAAAACTTTGGCTTTTCAGATTTTATTTTATTTATTCTTGCATTTAGATCCGTGCAGAAGAAGCAGAAAATACTTTGCCAATGCATGTTTGACAAAGACTTTGCTGAACATATGCTGTTATACTTCAGGCACGTGCTAAATGCATAGGATAGGAAATTTGGATAGCTGGGTCAAAATCAGCGGAAAGCCTCTGATGTCCAACAGCTGAGAATCTGGCTACAATTTTTATTGCTTTGTCTGATGCCTGAAAGGCAGCTTAAAATGTGGTAGAAAGATGATGCTTTAAGAGGTGGAGTAGTCTTGACAAAGAAGCTTCTGTGGCTGAGCATCTCCAGTCCAGAATGCCTGTTCTCATCAGGGAATAGGTATATTTCTAAATCAAAACAGAAGGATATTCCAAGTAGTACTTTCATTTGGGATGAACTAGATGTTAGCCCTACTGTCATTCTTAGGTTAGGAATTCCTTAATGTTTGAGGTTTTTTTTCAATTCAAGATAGTCCTTATCAACTTAAGGTCTAGGACTCAGGCCTTTTGCCTGTGCTTCATGACAGGGGCTGATCTTGCTGGGGAACTGTCAGAAGCTGATGGCTGATGTTTAATCAAGCCTAATACTGTTTTCTGATATTTTCAACTTTGGTAGGTGGGGAGGAAGGCCAGAAGAGGAAAAAGAGCAAGCCAGAAGCCTTTCCAACAGCTGAAGATATCTTTGCAAAGTTCCAGCACCTTTCTCACTTTGATCAGCACCAAGTCACATCTCAGGTATTAAAATTTCAAAACTGCTGTCCTTCTTGGGCCCTGACTGTATCCCTTTGTGTTACTGAGAGCAGCTTCCTGGACAGAAAAAAGGAGGTGAGCCTGCTGAGGGACTTCTGAAAGGGGAGGTAGACTGTGTGTTATCTTGCACTTGCAGGTATCTCGTAATGTCTTGGAACAGATCACCAGCTTTGCTTTGGGAATGTCATACCACCTGCCTCTGGTACAGCACGTGCAATTCATATTTGACTTGATGGAGTATTCACTCAATATCAGTGGTCTTATCGACTTCGCCATCCAGGTAAGGGCAGTGTGCTCAGGTGCTTCCTGGGGAGGGATTTGTCCACCTGAGAGGCAGCAGATCTGTGCTGTGATAGTTGGCCTGCTCTGGTCATCACTGTTGAACCCTCTGACCTGTGTCATGAAGGTGGTCAGATTATATGGTCATTGTGATGCTTCTGGGCTGCAGCTGTTAGGAATAGGTTGTGTGTGGCAGATAGTCTTGCATGTTCTGTTCTCAGGATTATTCTTCCAAAGGATTTGGGCTTGTCTCCAAAGGACTTGCATTGCATCTCTCTCCCTGGTTGCAGCAGGGCCTTGTTCTAAATGAGAAGGGGGTTGTCTGTCCCTGGCACCTTGCCTAACTTGCTCCCCTGGAAAGATCCTTGGCACATGGCAGCTCAAGCTGCCTTCTGGATCCTGTTAAAATCCTGTTGCTGTTTCTTCAGCCTGTACCAGGTGTCTCTTGAAGCCTAGCCTGGAAAGGATATCAGAGTGAGATTTATGCAGGATAGAACTACCAAACAAGCTGCTTGATACTGCCTGTCCCATTCACCCTCTGATACCAAGCCCTGACAGCCCCTTGTACTGTCTGAGACATTGTGCCAACTGTTGTGGGGTACATCCCTAAGCAGAAAGTGCCTGGCAGTGCCTTTCCTGTCAGGTCCTATAGGCTGTGGGTTTGGTGTGCCTCCTTCCTTTCTGACCATACCTTACCCCTGTGGCTGTTGAAGGGTTTTTCTGTCATTGGGTGCAGTTGCTGAATGAACTGAGCGTGGTGGAGGCAGAACTGCTGTTGAAATCCTCCGACCTTGTTGGCAGCTATACCACCAGCTTGTGCCTGTGCATCGTGGCTGTGCTGCGGCACTACCACTCCTGCCTTATCCTGAACCAGGACCAGATGGCTCAGGTCTTCGAAGGGTAAGGGCATCTCCCTCTCACAGTGTGTAAGGAAGCAGTGTATGTTCTGAGGGTTCATAAGGGGCAGGGACAGCTATATCCTACCCAAAAGGCAGCTACTCAGCGTTCAGCTCACTTCTTTTGTCTCTCTGCAGTCTGTGTGGGGTGGTGAAACATGGCATGAACCGCTCGGATGGCTCCTCAGCAGAGCGCTGTATCCTGGCCTATCTCTATGACCTGTATACCTCCTGCAGTCACCTCAAAAGTAAATTTGGGGAGCTATTTAGGTGAGTCTGATGCAGCTGAGATGCAATGGGTACTGCTCACTGTAGCACCTTGACTTAAACTTTGCTTTTGATCTTGTTTGATGGGATTGCTCAAGAGCCTCTCAGTGATTCAGTGGATAATCTTGACTCTTAAAACATCATCTTTTGGTAAATTACCTCAGTAGTTCTCTGTACCTCCACAGGTCTGTACCCACCCCACTCCTGGAGGATAGATGTAGATAGTTTTGTTCCTGCTAAACTGATGACTGAGCAGTTCATCTTAAAGGTGGTTCTCTGCTCCCTAATACTCCTTGAGCTGTTTCTGAACCTGCTCTGCTTGGTTCTGGGTTTGTTCCTGTGCTACTTTGCACTCCTTTTTCTGCTCCTGTTGGCTGTTTGTGTTCTGCTGTGCTGATGTTTCCCCCAGGTTCTGTCCCATGGGATTAGTTTATGCTGCGACCTTCTGTCCTTTGCAGTCCTTATCTTGGGAACTGTCCCTCCACTAGCTTCCATAGCTACCCAGAGATGGAATCCACATATTTTCCAGGCTTTGTGCTTACCTGATCCTGTGAAGGGGTAATTCTCCTGACAGCCCTGTTTTGCAGTACAATGCTTCACTTTGTCTTCTCTCTCAGCCCCTGCTCCCTATTAGTGTTTCCAGTGCAGGTGTGTTGTGGGACCATCTGAGCCCAGTGAGGGGCTGTGAGAATGGCTTTTGTCTTGATATCAGCTGGCCAAACTCCCAGCTACAGAGAGCATTGGAAGTCTCTCTCTGGACTGAATTGAGAGCAGGAGGGATTGCTGTTGTCATAGTTTGTCATACTGGAGTTCTTTGAAGGAGTTGTCATACATACGGAAATGAGAAACCTGATACTAGTCTAACTGAATTCCCAAAAGCTGCTCAGCAAAACTTTAAAGTAAATGGCCACAGATAAAAGGGAATAATCCCTAGAAGGCAAACAGTAAGTAAGAGATGGAAACAAGGAGTTCCAAAGCACTCTGCTAATGCTTGTGCTGTTTTATGCCTTAGAAGTGTGAGTGGTGATATCAAAACTTTTCATATAACTGTTACTTAGCATATAATAGAAGTTGGCTGCAGGTTTTTGTAGTAGGGTGCATCGATGGTGACCAGGTGATAAACAGACAGATGAAGTTAAGTGTTAAACATAGAAAAATGCACATAGGATTGTCTTTGTTCCTTTCTAAATTCTATGTGGTGGTGGATATATTCTACTGGTTGAATAAAGGATCTTTGAGCTGTAACAGATACATAATTGAAAATGTCATTATAGGGTACAGTAGCAGTCAGAAAGCAAATTAAATATTAAGTATTGTTTGGAAACTAATGGAGAACAGAGCAAACAGCATCATTAGACCCCTGTTTATGTCATGGTACAACTGTGCCTTGTGGTTTGGGGGAGCAAACTCCAAAAAGCATGTAGTGGATTTAGGCCCAAAGGAGGGTGAGTGGATAAATTACTCGAGGTTTGGAATTACTTATGAGGAGCTGAATCTCCTCCCCATAGAAGAGGAGTACTGATAGAAATTTTGTAAAGTTCTGGTTGATGTGGAAATAAACTGAATGTTTAACATGTCTTAGAATGCAAGCACAGAAAGGAATAAATAGAAAAAAACAAATGTCTTTATTGGTACACAGTGATCTTGAGTTTCAACATGTTCTTGCCCAGAGAGGGTTTGTCTTTGCTCACCAGAGTTCAGTGACCACTTAGGGTTTTGTGTTCCTAATCTCTTTTCTGTCCTGTTTAGTGACTTCTGCTCCAAGGTGAAAAACACAATCTATTGCAATGTTGAGCCATCTGACTCCAACATGCTGTGGGAACCAGAGTTCATGATTGACACTATTGAAAATCCATCTGCACATAACTTTACGTACACCAACCTGGGCAAGAGCCTCAATGAAAACCCAGCCAACCGCTACAGTTTCGTGTGTAATGCACTAATGCACGTGTGTGTGGGACACCACGACCCAGACAGGTGAGAGACAGAGCTTTCATGGTTCTACTGAGCAAGTAAATTCTTTAGGTGAGGGTAAGGAAGCCAGTAGCTATATCTTGGCTGTCTTGGGGTATGAAGAAGGAAGAGCCAAGACTGGGGTCCCTTAGAAAATCGCTGACTTGATGGCATGCATGAGTAGCAAAGCTGACCCTCTGCTTTTTTCATTATTTATTTAACAGGGTGAACGACATTGCTATCCTGTGTGCTGAGCTAACTGGCTACTGCAAGTCTCTAAGTGCCGAGTGGCTGGGTGTGCTCAAAGCTTTGTGCTGTTCCTCCAATAATGGGACCTGTGGCTTCAATGATCTCCTCTGCAATGTTGATGCAAGTGCAAACATTCAAAAGGGGAAAAGGAATTGAAGCAGGAGTGGAGGGATCCCTTGGGAGAAGGCAAAAATGAACAAGGGATGGAGGCTTTGTCTTCTGAGGGCAGGGAAAAGGCTTTGAACACCAGGGGCTGCCGTTGGTGTTTGCTGCAGCCTGGGCAGACCATGGATGTTGATCAGGGGTTATGGGCCCTTCTGCCCCCCAGCTCATAGGAATTGCTGACAGAGGGAATGAGGTAGAGGCTGTTTGGATCACTGGCTGATCTCCTCTCTTTCAGGTCAGTGACTTATCTTTCCATGATTCCTTGGCCACCTTTGTTGCCATTCTCATTGCCCGGCAGTGCTTGCTGCTGGAGGACCTGATTCGCTGTGCTGCTATCCCCTCACTCCTCAATGCTGGTAAGTGCATCCCTGCACAAACCTGTCTGACTCAGTTCTGACCCAAAGGCCCGTGCTTAACAGATACTTGGTGAACCCCATAGCTGTGAAACATGCCTCCAATACTTCTTTTATACTTAATAACTGAATATGATGCTTTAGAGAAATTCTGGCCTTTTGATTTCTGCCAAAAACTGGTTGTGCTAAGGTTTTTCACTGCCCTGCTCTCTCGAGTTTATGTGCAAGCTGAAATAAGCATGGAGAAGTGTTACCAGCCTCACTGTGTGACCACTGTACTCAGCTCTGAACTCCAGCAGTATGCCTCCCACTGATAATACAGTTCAGCTTAGCATTTTGGCTAGAGCAGCCAGCTGGGCTTACAGCACCTGTGCCACTGCCTTACTCTGCCACCAGCCTTCCTATCTCTGCTCTAGGGATTACAACATCCAGACTCTTGACAGGTTGAAGTTGGAAAGATGGAGCAAGCAGAATGCAGTGAATGTCACTGGGGATAATACTGATGGATTTGCTCACTTGCATGTTAATTGCTGCACATGCTCCATATTTGTAAATACAATAAGGCTGCTGCAGCTTCTCGGTTGGCTGCTCCAGGGCAGTGCACTGTGAATAGCTTTTGGATTGAGAGTCAGCTGTCCTGGTGCTTAAGAAATCTCAGTTGTCTGTTTTCTTTACATAGCCTGCAGTGAACAGGACTCAGAACCAGGAGCACGTCTGACCTGCCGGATTTTACTCCATCTGTTTAAGACTCCACAGCTGAACCCATGCCAGCAAGATGGCAGTAAGTGAATGAACCTAGAGCTTTTCTTTATTGTGAAAGTACTGAGGCTCTTGCACCTCAAGAAGAGAGATACAAGACCTTATGGGTAGAGATCATAACCTGCTTGCTTTGAATAAAGCAGGCAAAGCCCGATGCACTGCTTTCTTCGTAGGACAAAGAACAGTATCCTTCCATTTATGTCACTCTGTGGTAGCTAGGCACTGGGGAGAAGGTTCTTGGAGGCAGGAAACCAGCCAGTAGAGGTGGCCTTGCTGTCACTAAGCCATTAGAGTAATGATCACTTCTTCTTTTATGTCTTGAGCTTTGTATAGCCTCTTAACTTGGTGCCAGAAGCTGCTGTTTTACAGCACTCCTTTTCTGTGTGATGATGGAAACATTCCAGGAAGCTCTGTTCTTGGCTTCTCACCAGTATCCTGATAGCTCAGATTTCTAAATCCAGTCTGTATTCTAGGTCTAGGGTACTGTTGGAGCTTGGAGTTCATGACACAAGCTCTGCACCCCATTTGGATTTCATGGTTCAGTTGTCACAACGTGATTGACATTTTGCTTCTTGAAATTTAATTAAATGGACGTCACGTTAGAGTTAGGAAAGGAACTGGCCTCGGGATTCTCTGAGCTGAATTTTATGGTACTTGCTGGCACATAATTCAGGCAGCTCTGGAGCCCGTGCCTTTCTCTCTTACTGAGTATTGCCTTTCCCCTTTGTCCTCTTTGCAGACAAACCCACTGTGGGAATTCGCTCTTCCTGTGACCGTCACTTACTGGCAGCTTCCCAGAATCGCATTGTGGATGGAGCAGTCTTTGCAGTGCTGAAGGCTGTCTTTGTTCTGGGTGTGTACCTGTGTTAGCCTGACCCATAAGCATGTTTTTCATGGGAGTGGGAGAAAGGCACTATATTGTATGTGTTGGCTGTACAGAAGGCCAGAGGAGATGTGTTCTGGTGAATATGTGGCTTGTGTGAAGCCGTAAACATTCTTTGAGTCTCTTTTCTGCAGAGAGATTACTGATCCCAGGGAGAGCTTACAGAATCTCAAGAAGTTTTTTGAGTCAGGCTTTGTGGTTAAGTTGTTGATTATGTGACACTTGTGCTTTCCATTTAGGAGATGCAGAACTGAAAGGTTCTGGCTTTTCCCACCCTGGAGGTGTTGATGATCTCATGGATGATGAGCTGGGCACCAGGAAGGCTGGTGGTCGGGTAGTAACTGTAGAAACAGCTAGCTTGGATATTTATGCCAAATATGTACTGAGGAGTATATGTCAACAGGTGAGTCTCTCCCATCTTTAAGTTTGTCCTTATCCCTTCTGCAGACACATATATCCCATATGCCTTTCTTCAGGTTGGGTTTGGCAGGTATTTCTTTGAAAGATCAGTGAAGAACCTGCAATGTTTCTGTCATGTGACAATACTGAGGAGAGCTCACTGTTAGCAAAACACAGAGACAAGCAATACTCAAGAATTAGGTGTTGCAGTATGCAGGGACTGCCTCCCCTTTGCTTTGGCAGTAGTGCAGGGCTCCTGTCCAAGGAGGGGGAGTGCTGGGAGTGGTATCCTGAGTTGTGTGCTGAAGGCAAAGAAGATCAGCACGATAAAGACAGTTTATTGAAATGATAAATGGGTGTCTTTCAGAATGCAGCTTAAGTGTTTCTTGCAGCTAAGGCTGTTAATGTATCCCTGGGCTTTGCATTGCTCTGTTTAGTTAATTAAAACAACGACAACAAAAGCCTTTTGCTTAGCCTAATCTGACAGCACTGGTATTTCTTTTCCTTTGTGGAAAATTGACACTGACCTGGCTAACAAGGTTGCAGAGTGGAGTGGATGTAACCATGCTGTATGAAAATGGATGTTGAAGGGTATCCTTAGCCTTGGTTATAAGTTTATTCTCTCAGCAGGAAAGATGTGGTGTTACAATCTGAAACCTGTATTTTATATTACTAATGTGTAAACCCACCGTTAGTGCTGTGTGTTGTCCTCATGCTATTGTCTATTTATTGGCTCATTGCATAGCAGTGTTACCAGCTTACCAAAAAAGAATTGGAACCACCTATTTTTAAGTATAAATTCAACATTCTTGATGTCACTGAAACCTGACTGTAGCATTTACAGAAGTAGATTTTCCCTTGCTGATCAAAGTCTATATAGGCAAGACTCAAAGTAAGTAAAAGTGTTTGTGCACAGCAGGGAGTAGCAGTGTCAGGTATCACAGCTCATACCAGTTGTTGGCAGCATTGGTTATGTAGGAGTGAGCATTCCAGTAGATACCCATGAGTTACCACCAAACTGGCTTCCTGCAGCTGTAAAGGGCTGATAAAATGCTGTATTTAATATTAGCACCTCCACTGTGAGCAGTCAACTTGCACTATCAATGCCTTAAGTTGTAGGTTGTGATTTCTCAATCTCAGGTTCAGGTATATATTTTATAATAGATTTCATTGTGAAGGGATAGGGAAAAGGAGCAGATTATAATTAATGTAAATGGTTCTTCATAGACTCATAGAATGGTTTGGGTTGTAATGGACCTTAAAGGGTTAAAGGCCTTAAAGGTCATGGGCAGGGGCATGTTCACTCTACCAGGTTGCTCAGGGCCCCATCCAACTTGGTCTTAAACACTCCCAGGGATGGAGCATCCACAGGTTCTCTGGGCAACCTGTTCTAGTGCCCACCTCTTAAACCTGTTCAGGTCCCTCTGGATGGCATTCCTTCCCTCCAGCACGTCTTTCTTTCTTGTTTACATCAATGAAGTGGATTGGAAATGAAGTCTGAGTTCTTGTAAGCAGCTGAGCAAGTGATAAAAAGAGTCTTTCCAAGGATACATGTATTACCTAGGCAAGAAAGAGGTTATAATCAAGAGATGATGATGTAGCAACACTGAAGAGGGGAAATGTAATAGGCATTGGAGAGGTCACTAAATCTCATGTATTGGCAAAGTGTAAACTTCATCTGGAATGAAGATAACGATCTAGGCTGTGGTTTCACGAGGATTTCAAACCAGAGTTTTGACCTTTGCAGTCTTTGTGCTTCAGTGCTTAGAGTGCTGCCCACTGCTGAAGGGCCTTTCCAGCTTTCTAGGCTTAGCATCAGCACCTGTGCATAATGAACTGGATCCTCATCTCTTCTTTTGTTGTCACTTCTCAGTGGAACAATTCTCTGATCAGGCTTGCTCTGCAGATGCAGAAGTGCTTATATAGCAGTCCTCTGTTGATTTTAATTTAATGAATTTGCCTAATTTTAAATACGAAAAATTTTTGCACTAACAAATGCTGCCAGTTAACTGTAAATGGAGTGAAGTACCTACCTCATGTTTGGAAGCTGCTGCCCTTATTATTATCATACATTTAGGGAGCATCAACTGAAATTGAGAGGCTGACAGTAATAGTTTTCTGTCTGCCTTCTCATGACATGTGGCTTGCATCCAGCCAGTTATTTTCCTTTCCAGAGTTTGAGACGTAAAGTAATTGGTTTTTACTAAGTATGGCAGTGTGTTTTCCATCACTATATGAGAATTAAGGGGTGTGCTTTTCCCCAAGACATGTTCTGGTTTAGTGCTAGCTGCAACCCTGAGTTACCTAATTTAGGAGAGCTCCGGAGCTTTGTTGTGCTGGAAATAGGCCAAACAATTTTAAGTGATCCCTTCTGATCTTCTGAGCCCAAGTGGCAGTGTTGATGGAGCCTGGACATGGTAGTGACTGTGTACTGTTAAATCACACCAATATTTTCTCAAAAGAAAGAGCAACTACTGTGTTTCATTACTGCTGACTTGTCAAAGTTTGTTTCCTCTGTTCCGATTGCTGTGCTGTGCCTGATGCCTGCTGAATCAGGATAGTACAGTTCATGAAGAGAAATGATTATCAGGCATAACTGCATACTAATAAGGCTTTTATGATTTTGATGTGTTCCATGCATCTCTCTGAAACTGAAAGCAGGGGCGTTGGTTTGGAATCAGACATCAGTTTGACTGTGCTGACTCTGCCTTCGTCTTGCAGGAGTGGGTAGGAGAACGATGTCTGAAGTCCCTCTGTGAAGACAGCAATGACTTGCAGGATCCTGTCCTGAGCAGCACACAGGCCCAGAGGCTGATGCAGCTGATTTGTTATCCACACCGGCTCCTGGACAATGAGGAGGGAGAAAATCCTCAGCGGCAGAGAATTAAACGCATCTTGCAGGTGCAGGCTCCTGGCAGAATCTGAGTGTCCTAGTAGTTGCCTCATGTAAATGCACCTCTCTGAGGAGTGTGTCACTCGTTATGGTGGGACCTGAGGATGTGGGTTGGTGTAGTCTGAACTAAGGAATTACATGAAGTATGTGTGTGTGTGTGCATTACAGAATTTGGACCAGTGGACCATGAGGCAGTCCTCGCTGGAGCTGCAGCTCATGATTAAACAGACAGCAAGCAATGTGAGTTTCTGCTGAGAGGGGATCATACAGGGAAGAGTGAAGTGGCTGTTTGTGAGTTGTGGCTGTTGTGGGGAGGTGGCCTGGCAGAAGGGGGGATAGGGAGGAAGTAAACAATGAGGGAGTCAGGCCTGTGAAAGCCAAGCATGAGAAAGAAGCAATGAGTCTGAGACCCCAAGAGCAGCAGCCGTGGGGAAGCTGGCAAACTGGCTTTGTACTGAGTTGAAATCTGCAAGCAGTAAGTGCTCTCAGAGAAGGACTTGACTGTCTTTTTCTTCCCTACCTGCAGGAGATGAACTCCTTGTTAGAAAATATAGCCAAGGCCACCATTGAGGTATTTCAGCAGTCAGCAGAGACCAGCTCTGCTAGCTGTACTGGTAATGGAGTCAACAATATCAGTAGCTCAACAAGTGCTACACCTGCCAGCAACAAATCCAAACCCATCCTCAGGTAGGTGTAGAGCCAGCGTGCAGCTCCCTTGTAGCCAAGTCTAAATCTTAATTTGCATTGTAAACATTTTCTTCTCCTGTGTTGCCACAGCTCCCTGGAGAGATCCGGAGTGTGGCTGGTGGCCCCTCTGATTGCCAAGCTTCCAACATCAGTGCAGGGCCATGTGCTGAAAGCTGCTGGAGAAGAACTGGAGAAAGGACAACATTTAGGGTCATCATCCCGCAAGGAGCGAGACCGGCAGAAGCAGAAGAGGTGAGTCCGGGGGAAGGGCAGGCAGTGCTTGCTGTGCTGATCCCCCAGCCTGGCAGTATAACTCCTTCTCTGTTCTCTCACAGTATGTCCCTCCTGAGCCAGCAGCCATTTCTGTCACTGGTGCTGACATGCTTGAAAGGACAGGATGAGCAGCGGGAAGGCCTCCTCACCTCTCTGTACAGTCAGGTCCAGCAGGTAGGGGTCTTGCTTCTCCCCTGTGGGTGTCTTGCTTCTCCCCTCACTTTCCTCAGGGACTCGCCCCTCCAGCAGACAGGCTCTTGAGCATGGCCTCAGGATGTTGCCTGTTGTACCCTGTTTGGCATAGGGAGCTTGAGCTGACCATTTCTGAGTCACCAGACAGTGAGTGGTACAGCTGCTCTCTCCAAGCTTCAGCATACAGCTGGTGAGGTCTGTCCTTTCTTCTGTATTTCTTAGATTGTTACAAACTGGCGAGAAGATCAGTACCAAGATGACTGCAAAGCCAAGCAGCTGATGCATGAGGCCTTGAAACTGCGGCTGAATTTGGTGAGCAGTTGCAGAAAAAGAGCTTAACCATCTGGGCTGAGGAGTTGTCTGCCTTTTTTTTTCCTTTGGAACAAGCACACACTAGAGGGTCTATATATGTCCTGAGGCAAGGAAGTAGGAGAGACACTTGTGCTGCTTCTAGGTCTTGAGCCCTGAGTGGGACAGGGTACATAAATACACTCCCTTGCTCTGTTTCACCAGGATGAAATCCAAAGACTTGGTCTCTTTTTTGTAGATATGCCTTCCCCTTTGAATGCTTTTGCAGCCCACAGCACTACTATTTGCATCTGAGGTTTGGCTGCTGACAGCAGTCTCCTTCAGCTCTCAGTAGGAGTTAAGCTCTGGTTTAAGCTCCTTTCTCACTTCAAAATCTCAGTGTTTCTTGGTGTCCTTGTGGCTAAACTCCCTTTCTCTGCCAGGTGGGGGGAATGTTCGACACAGTCCAACGCAGCACACAACAGACAACTGAATGGGCCGTGCTTCTCCTGGACATCATCAGCAGTGGCACTGTGGACATGCAGTCAAACAAGTAACTTTCTGGCTGACTTCTGGTGTATACACTTCTCAAGGGAGGCAGTTGTTAGCATGGCCCTGTTTCTCATGTGAGCTGGCTGTTTCTCTAGATGATCTGTCAGAAGTGACAGCTGAAAGAGACTTCGGAGTAATAGCAGGCTACAACTGATAGCCAAGTGCACTCTGCCATATTCAGAACAAACTTGCCTTTGCAGATGCAGAGAGATATGCAGGGGAGAGCTGAGTCTGCTTTTTAGAGGTGCTGAATGGATACAGAGGAGTCCAGTCTTAATCTGTAATACTGCACCTAACTCAAGTGGGAGTGAAACTCAAGTGTGGTGTATAAGGAAAAGGAGGATTAGTGTGGGAGGTTATTCTGAAGACTGACACTTCTAAATGTGGGTGGAAGTCTTGACAGTCTAATAGTGTTTGGTGTTGCAATGATGGCAGAGGCTTTTTATCAGCTTTTCAGGTGACTGACCTTTCTGCTCTGACCAACAGTGAGCTCTTCACCACCGTGCTGGACATGCTGAGTGTTCTCATCAACGGCACCCTGGCTGCTGATATGTCCAGCATCTCTCAGGGCAGCATGGAGGAGAACAAGCGGGCATATATGAATCTTGTCAAGAAACTCAGGGTGAGGGACACCAGGCTCTGTCTGGGGACCCAGAGTGTGCTGTGTTGTGGTTGTCCAGCTATGCAGATTTACCTGTGTCTCATGAACAGTACCTGTCCTGTTGCTGCTGTTTAGATGAAGTAGTGAGGGTGGCCCCTATGACTCTGTAGGACTGAAGGGTGCAAAGGTGAGAGATAATGCAGGGATGGAGGCCAATACCAGAAGAGGCATAGGTGGGCTTTGGAAGGATGGTTTTTCCTGACAAATTCTTCAAGTCCTCTCTGTTCCACTTGTGCAGAAAGAGCTGGGGGACCGTCAGTCTGACAGCCTGGAGAAGGTGCGACAGCTACTGCCACTTCCCAAGCAGACCCGAGATGTCATCACCTGTGAACCTCAGGGATCCCTCATTGACACTAAAGGCAATAAAATAGCTGGTTTTGATTCCATCTTCAAGAAGGAAGTAAGTGAAGCATTTTTGTCTGTATCACAGCTCCTGAGTGCAGGTGTCACCTTGTCCTCTGATGCCTTAAGTCTGCACAGCTTGGGAGGCATCTGTATGCAGTGCCTCATTCCCTGATGAGCTTTAAGTGGCTGGCTGCACGCAGACAAGCTGGCACATAACCATGTCCAGAAAGGGCAAAGCTGGGGTGTTAATGCTTGGTGATAGCATGCTGCTGTGACCTGAGATGTTAACTAAATTTGGGGGTTGTATTTATGGTTATATGATGTGTAAGAGAAACACATAATCCCTGTCACATAAGTTACTGGGCAGAGCCAGTGTGAGGAGACTGGCAGAGATGGGATGAAAGAGACTAGACAGTTGTTGATGAAGGCCTTTAGAAATGACTGCTTTGCCACCTGGAGGAGCAAGGACCATTAGCAAGGGCTCAGTCTGTTTACTGAGACATCTGGAGTAGAGCCTGAAGAAAGCACAGAGTTTCCTTGTACCCTCATAGGTGCAACAACAGGGACTTGAAGGTTCTTATCTTTTTTGCTTTAAAGGGTTTGCAAGTCTCTACAAAGCAGAAGATTTCCCCTTGGGATCTTTTTGAGGGTTTAAAGCACTCAGCCCCTCTCTCCTGGGGATGGTTTGGGACAGTGCGGGTGGATCGCAAGGTGTCCAGGTTTGAGGAGCAGCAGAGGCTTCTTCTGTATCACACACACCTGAAACCCAAGCCCCGCAGTTACTACCTGGAGCCCTTGCCACTGCCCCCTGAAGAGGAAGAGCCTCCTACACCTGTGGCTTTAGAGCCAGAGAAGAAAACTGCAGAACCAGCCAAGGCTGATAAAACAAGCTCCAATCCTGCTGCCTCCACTGAAGAACGCAAGAAGAAACAGAGCAAAACCAAGAAACGCAACCAATCTGCCAGCAAAACTGAGGTAATGGAGTGTCCTGCAGCTGTGGGTGTCCCATGTCCACCACTCTTAGTCACAGAACACTCCCTAGAGTCTTCCTGAGGAGCCTGAGAGTAGTGTTCTGGTGAAGATGTGATGTGTTTCCTCTCAGCTGGGAGTACTGGAGCTTTATCCTGCTCTTTCTTTCAGCTTGGGGCAAGGCAAACATTTTCTTAATCTCTGATGGGAGGAAAGGAGTCTGCCCAGCTCAGATAACATCCTTGGCTTCCTCCTGTGGACTTTTCAACCCTTTAATACTCTTCCTCCATTCATGAATTCCCAGAGCACATTGATCTTTCTTACCGCTTTGTCTTCACAGGACTTTGTGTTGGGCCCTAGCCGAGGGGTTTCATATGGAGTTGGTATGCCTACAGATCTCTTGCACCACCAGTCAGGAAGCACCATGTCGAGGCTGGCATATGGACAGTCACCAGTGGGTCTCTATGCCCAGAATCAGCCTCTTCCAGCAGGTAGGTGCACAGGAGAGCCAGCATGTTACAGCTCTTTGGGAACCTTTTCTGTGAGATGGCCCTGTGCAGGTCCCTACACTTTCTCCTTTTGCCTGTCATGTCTAGGTACAGTGATGAGCAGTCATTCTGGAGCTATGAGGTGCAGCAGTAGCCTGTGACTGGTCTGCCTGTTCCTCTTCCTCTTGCAGGTGGCCCTCGCCTGGATACATCCTACAGACCGGTACGCATGCCACTGGGAAAACTGGTTCAGAGTCGCCCTCCCTATAGTGGTGTGCTGCCTCCAGGGATGGGGAGCATGATGGGCATTGACCCCTCCTACAAGCCAGCAGTGTACAGGCAGCAGCCTCCAGTGTCCCAGGGACAGATACTGAGGCAGCAGCTGCAAGCAAAGTTGGTAAGTCAGAGCTGTGCTCTTGCTGTTGCTGACTCCACAGTATAGCATGGCCAGGCTGTTCAGTGCTGTCCCTTTTAGCCAGAACTGCCCAGCTCTGTATCTGCTCCAGAAAGATGCTGTTTCTTGTGTCTGTTCCTGTGGTGCCACCTGCTTTGTGGGCCCATGTCACTAACAGTTGGAGGAGGCTGTCATGGGGTGGCCGCTGGGGAATGAGAGGGGCATGTTCTGGCTGGTGGTGGCAGGTTTTTTAGTGGCCTGTTTGTCCCAGGTCAGGGTGAGGCAGAAGTCATGAGCGTGGGCCTTCTGTGCAGCAACGTCGTAGGTTAAGCAGTGAAGCCACTTGTCTGATTTAGTGGGAGCTGCTGAGAAGAGAACAGCAGTGTTCCTGCCCTTTGGAGATGTTGGAAAAAGCATTTCTCTCTTGCCTTCCAGCAGGGCCAGGGCATAATGGGCCAGCAGCCCGTGCGCCAAATGGCTCCAACCCCGTCTTATGGAGCACTGCAGCCCTCCCAGGTAAGTGGCAGTGACTGCAGGTAGGGCTAGAATCTGGCTCCAGCACAGGGCTGCAGCTTTGTTCTTGCTGCTAAGCCCTGAAAGCTCTTGGCTCTTCTCCCTGATGAGCTTCCCTGTGACAGTATTTACAGGAGGCTGATGTCCTGTGTTCTGTGTTCCTTTTCACCCCATGACTAAAAAAGGCTTTTTTGTTTCATTTCAGGGTTACACTCCTTACGTCTCCCACATAGGCCTTCAGCAGCACCCCTCCCAGTCAGGCACGATGGTACCTCCTACCTATTCTGGTCAGCCCTATCAGAATTCCCACCCCAGCTCTAATCCTGCTCTAGTGGATCCTGTTAGACAGATGCAGCAGAGACCAAGTGGCTACGTGCACCAGCAGGCCCCTGGCTATGGGCACACCTTGGGCAACACACAGAGGTACCTCCTGCCCTATGGGATGTTAATAAGCTGTATTTTATTAAGGGTTTCCCTGCTCTGCTCATACAATTCTAACAGCAAACTGTGAAAACCCCGTTCTCCATGCTGTCAGAGGAACATCTTTATCCAGCTTTCAGTCCACGGAAGAAACAGAGAGATAGGATGAAATTTGGAAATGCTAGTTGTAGGCAGGAAACTCTGTTACCAGCTGGAGAAAGATGGCATAGAAAAGCATGAGGAAAAATTACCTGGGAAAGTCATAGTTCTGGTTTTAAATCTAACCAGCAGATCACCATCAAAGGGCTAAATCTAAGATTTCCATTGTTCCTGAGCAGGCATAAATCCAGCAGGAAAGCCATGCAGAGCAGTGGGATGATGACTTACTTAGGGCTTCTAGAAAAACAGGTTGTATTAAACCCTTGAGATGCCCTTGTGTCCCTCACCTTTCTGCAGAGACAGCATGGATTGCAGGGAGCTGTCTCATTGGTGGCACAAGTTGTGTTTGGATTAAAGAAGCTGTTTGCCTGTGAATCCTTTACTCCATGAGCTTGTCCTTTTCTCTTGCAGGTTTCCTCATCAGTCAATACAGCAGACCCCCATGATGAGTGGAATGAACCATTTGGGTCCACAGGGAGTCCCCTCAGGAATTCGACCCAGCCAGATACTTCCTGACCAACAGCAGCAGCAGTACCTGAGGCAGCAGCAGCAACAACAGATGCTGAGGGTAAGTGGTTGCTGACAGGAGGAAGGCTGCTGCAGCTGGAGGAGGCTTGCCCAGTGCTGCTTACCTGTGCCCCTCTGTGTCAGGAAGGATGTCACGCTGTTGGGGGCTGTCTCTGGTACTTTGCTAGGCAGTTCTCCCTTCCTTAGAGCTGGCCACTCCTATGATAGAGATTCCTGCTGCACTGCCTTGTGCCAGTCACCCAGCATGAGCTAAAAGTCTGTTCAGTTCTCTGGCCTGTGTCCCACCTCTTCCTGCTCCAGCTGAGCCAGTAAATTGTGCAGAAGGTTAGCTGTTGTACAGGTGTGCCAGGAGCTAGAAACAAAGTGAAAAGCCCCGTCCTCAAAAGAGCATGAAAGTTGTTCAAGGTCATCTTGAGGGGCTTATCTGCATTTCTCAAGATCAAGATAAGTACTGGTTGCAGTTTCCAATGGCAAAAAATCTGGCATGAGTCAGTCCACATACTCCATTTCTTGCAGCAGATGGTGAAAAACGGATCCAAAGGCAACTGTTAGACCCAGCTCTCTAGGTTCAAAGAAGATCACAAGACAAAAGTCAACAGACACGAGCATTCCATGGATTTGCATTATGATCTTATGAATATTAAATAATTACATGAAATACAGGTACATTTCTAGGAATTACAGAAATGTATTGAATTGACAGAGAAACACAGTTTAATTGGTGAATTCAGTACCTTACGACAAGGCCCAGCAAACCTGTGGAATATGGGGAGACTTTACATGGCACAGAGTGCTGAGTCTTTGTGTTCAGAGAGTGGCCTGAGCAAGACAGTGGTTCCTGCAGAGAGCTGCAGTCAGCAGTATCTGAGAATTGCTGCCTTGCACTGAACAAGAGAACTGCCTCTGGCATGGTCAGCAGCTTTTAGTCCTTTTGATAAGTAGCACCCCCTGACTATTCACTTTAAGTTTCTTTTAGCATTCTCCATTACTCATATTTAGAAGAACATGCCTCAGACAAATTGCTAACACTTCTCCTAGCTCAGTAACTTCATGTACACCTTCAGCTTTTAGCTGACTTTGCTTGGTTGCTTAAAAAACCCACAAAGGTGGAGTGCCCCAGATGCCCCATTAGTGTGACTCCTGCTGTGTTACCAGAGGCATGCCAGGTGCCTGGTGCTAGAGCTGACTTACATGATGCAGTGGCTTGTGGAAAGGATGGGTGGCCTTTTGGTTTGTTTTATGTGGGTTGGTAGACAGCTGCTGCAAGAAAGTAGGACATGAAATTGGTATCCTGGCTCACTTAGTCAGTCATCTGTTTTCTTGTGTACCTGGGTCATAGCATCCATGTCAGGAACCTGTTACCAAACTGGTTTAAGTTGGAAGGCTGTTCTAGAAATTCATTTCCTTTGGCTTGAATCCTTGATCCAAGCTTCAATGTGTTCATGACTGGTTCTTGTATGAATTATTATTGTCCACTGTGTCCTGTTTACTGGCTGTTCTTTCTCACTGTTATTTGCCCAATGTACATTCCCAGGGAGCACTTGCAGCTTCCAAAGGTCAGGTTTTTCTAACCTTCTTTCGTAAGATACTGTTCCTTCTCCTGATTGTATTTTTGTTTGTTTTCTGAGTCTGTTCAAGGTTTGAACCTTGTCCTTTTGAGCCAGTGATTGGAACTGTACCTATCATCACCATGTTGGGTTTGTTACGGTAGCATTAGGATTTTTTAATTTCTGCTAGGAATTCTTTTTTTTTTTGTGATCTAGAGAGTTAAAAACTGCATTGACAGATGGGAGAATTGTCTGAAAATTAGGAGAAATGAAAAAAACTTGAGATTCCTGGGTATGTTCTGACTCCAACACACTGAATATTCTTTTCAGCGTAACTAATTCTGTAAACATTTGGTTTTGAGCACTGAATCCAGTTTTATCCACATCCTTTTATTGATGTATAACACCAGCTGTCATGAGTGGCAGGGAAGGACAGCAAGACAGATTGAAGAGTCGGGGGACATGAATGAGAAGGAAAGTCTGAAATAGCTGGGTGTGTTGCATTAGAGAGACAAAGACAACAGGAGAGATAAGTCTCCAAATTTTTTATCTTAAAGCAAAAAAACCCCTTATCTCTTATCCCTAGGCTGTAGGACCAGAAATGGCCTTAAAACACAACATGTGAGATTCAGGGTAGAGATTAGGGAAAACTCCAGTAGTAGGAGTAGCTGACCTGAAGTGGATTGTGTAAGGAGATTATAGGAGCTCTGTTGCTACCTCTGAAAAGAATCTGAGGATGAGTCAGGCAAATACTCATTATTCATTATTGCTGATCTTAACTAGGAGGCAGGAGATGAACCAGCCAGCCTTTTTTCCAGTAGACTCAGAGTTCTCTTCCTGTCATCTGTCGATACCTCATCTTGCAGAAAACCTTGTTGCTGTCCCTGTATTTCTTGCCATTTCTCAGCCTGGGGTGGAATCCTGGTGAAATTTGAGTGATTTAGGTACCTGTAAGGAAAACGGCGTTACGAGGGTGTTTCACTGCATGGAACGTCATTCCTCCTTAAGCCTTTGCTCTGCCCCGGTGCTGTGTGCGTTGTCCTGACAGTTCCCTGATGGTCCCTTTTTTTTGTCTTCGCAGCAGCAGCAGCAACAGCAGCAGCAACAACAACAGCAGCAGCAACAGCAGCAGCAGCAGCCCCAGCCACCGCAGCCCCAGCCCCAGCAGCAGCCCCAGGTGTCCACAGTGCCTCAGCCACAGGCGCAGGGCCAGCCCCCGGGGCTGGGGATGCAGGCGCTTCCCCCCCAGCAGCCCATTGTGAGTGTTCCCTCGGAGGCACGGGCGTGTGATAGTCCAGCATAAACCCAGCAGTGCTCCACCTGCATCCCCCCCTTTCTCCCTGCCTGAGCTTCCCAGGACCTGTGTGAATGCTGAGGCTGCCAGCCAGGCGGTGTGGTTGTAACTGTGTTTCTCTCTTTACAGTTCCAGCGCCAGGGCCTTCAGCAGACACAGCAGCAGCAGCAAACAGCTGCTCTGGTTCGACAGCTTCAACAGCAGCTTTCCAGTAAGCCTGAGTGTTCTTGATCCTGTTTCTAGTCTCCTCCCTGCTGTTTTCTATTGCAGGTACTCTGGTGTAGAGAAGCAAGGCCAAGCCAGATTGTCTGTCTGAGGACATAAATTATGCTGGCAGGGAGGTGGCATCAGGACTTAGAGCTACCAGCCCAAGGGGGCACAGCAGCAGGGAGGGCAGTGCTTGCCAGCTTGTGAGCAACCTTCCAGACCTTCCTCCTGCTGCCTGCAGAGGGACAAGGGAGCTGAGCCTTTGTAGGGACTGCCACACAGCTTTCCTGAAAGGATCCAGTGTGCAGCTTTAAAATCATCTGGGGGCATTTTCTCTGCCCCAGGTGACCTCTGAGGGGCACAGGGAGGCTGTAATCCTGGAGCAATCACTTGGTGGATGACCCAGAGACACTGTGGTTCTGTTGTGAGGCAGACAAGACTTCTTGGAGGCAGGAGGGCTACTCTGAGAAGTGTAGCTGCACACTTGCTCTGTGTGTGGTGGTCTGTGGGCTTCCGTCACAGACGGGGTAACGGCATAGATTTTGTTCAGCCTGGCACTGTATTCCTATAATCTGTATTGAATTACTGGCTGGAGGGTCACAATACAGAATGCAGGGTCTATGCTGTTCCCTTCTGAATTGCCTGCTGTCATTGTCTTCTGTCACCTTACTGGCTTTTCTGCTGTAAAAATGGCAGAAATGCTATGGAAATGCTCAGAAATGGACAGCACAGTTGATAGGGGGTTTTTTTGTTGTTTGCACTGAGAGTGAGACTGTGCCAGATGTGGTAATGTGTGGAGTGGGGGACTTGGAAACTGTGCTTTTACTTGTTTCCTGATGGAAAATTCCTAGTCCTTGTGACCAAAAACTTCCCCAAACCAGGTTTTAATGTGCTAAGCTTCCCACTAGCCTGATTCACAAATGATAAGTCTGTGCCAAAGAATCTCAGCTGGGACATTCGAGTATAGGAAGACCTTGTATAAGAATCTGAATATAGTAGAACAGCCATATTTTTGTAGCCTTTCTGTACAGCAAATGGAGCTGTTGTATCTGGAATAGATGTGTGCATCCAGTGCAGCCTTGTGTCAGCATTCAGCTTCCATGCTGCCTCCTTGGGTTTGCATCAGCTTTCCCTGGAAGCATCTGGAGTTCTTATTTGTAGTGTCAGGGATGAAGCGGAAAGCAGGAATTAAACCAAGACCAGCCTGCAGGAGGGGGACAAGGGTGTTTTGGGCCCAGGATAGGTTGCCTTAGGAGGCTTCAGAGTGTCCCTGAATGTCCAGAAGAGTTGAGAAGGCAGCAGGCCAGCCAGGTTACGCTCATCTCTGTTTACTTAGTGGCTTAGGGTCACACATGCTGATGTTGTTTCAGGAAAAATCCTACAGAATTTTATGTATCAGACAGTACTCAAATATACTGTGAGCAATGTAAATCACAAAACATCAGTCCCAGCAGTTTGGAAGTTCATGAGGTTCTTGAATGTAACTTTACCACGTTTCCTGCCTTTGTGCCATCTGGAAGTCCTTTGGGCCGGTACGGAGATACTGACAGGAAGCCAGGGAAATTTTCTCTGAAACCTTCGGTTTCTGGAAGTGCCTTAGGATGAGCGACACTAGCTAGCTCAGCAGCTTGCATGGCTGCAGGAGTTGTGGTGTTTTATAGGGCTGATTTTCTTTCAAAATCAGAAATAATTAATTCATAAACTCATCCTCCCAGCTACTTGCCGCCTTTCAGGGCTTTGTTACGGTTCTCCAATTCCACCATGAGGGTTGGAGAGATTTTCCCTGGAAATTTCAGGATCAGGACTGGCACGTATCTCTCTCTTCCTAAAAGAATATGGGATCCTGGCTGTGCTGCTGTCCAAAGGCTCAGGGAGATCTGCAGCACAGGGAGTACCATAATGGTTTTATTTTCCTTCTCATGGAAGGAAATGTGACACTCCTCATACTGCACTGGTGACATGGGGAAGGGAATCTCTTTTCTGAACTAGACCTTGTGACTGTGTAACTCTGTCTTGACCTCAACAGATACACAGACACAGCAGAACAACAACCCATTTGGACGCTACTGACCTGTGGTACTTCACCCTGATTGAGGAGGGAGACATCACTGTGGATGGATACAGCCTCTTCAGCCTGACCCACACTCTGGGGCAGCCCCCAGCCTCTGTCCTTGTGCCCCCAGTGCTGCTGCTGTCTGTCTCACAGGGAAATGCCCGGAGGAGCATTTTATTGTACAGAGAAAGTGTTTTTACTATCCAATTTCTACAAATGTTTATGGAGATCCCTTGTGGCTGATAGTCTCCCTTCCCACTTTGGTTTCAGTTTTTACTCAGTTTTTAGTATTTTTGTTAAAATAATGATTAAGACATTGTAAAATTTTGTACTTTATTTATACCAGATGAACTCCATACTGCAGACATTCTCGGATGAATACAGAGAGCTTACTTTGCAAACTGAGTGTGTATTCAGAGCCTGCCTTTCCTCCTCAGCACTCCTCCCAGTACAGCCCAGCAGCACCCTCCACACATGGTCTTCATCTCTTCCTCAATAGAACTAATGTCTGCATTTTCGGCTTTTGTGAAGGCTAAACAATTTTGTTTGGGAAGGAAAGCTCTTCTTCCCTGTTTATTTCATAAGCTGGTGTTCACATACTTGCAAAGGTTTGTGCAAGCTTTGTAGGATTTATATGTTGATTAAGAGCTTTACTGG
This sequence comes from Aphelocoma coerulescens, assembly GCF_041296385.1. Lineage (NCBI taxonomy): Eukaryota > Metazoa > Chordata > Aves > Passeriformes > Corvidae > Aphelocoma > Aphelocoma coerulescens. The sequence goes on from NC_091018.1 coordinate 17,672,098, forward strand.
TAGTCCTGTTGTATGTTCCACCAGGACACCAGTATAAAACAAAGAGGCACTTCTATTGCAGGGTAACTCTGAGCTCTAACAAACCCAGCTTTCCCCACCACAGCAGTTAGAGAGATGCTCAAGCTCCTTGCCTCTGCAGTCTAGGAGGAGCTGCAGACTGAGTGCACTCACAGTGCTGCTTCTTGCTTCTCATCACAGCGCAGTTTGGCTGATAAGCACCAAGGCTCTTCTGTTAGCTCCTTCCTGACGGCCATGGTGCTTTCTCTGCATGGGTAATGTGCATTCTGAACTCCTGCCCTGGTTAGTGCAGCCTGCTGGCATGAGGTGTGGTCTTGGTGTTTGCTGCTCCTGCTGTCTGTTCAACCTGGAATCCACCAGCATCTTGGGTTTTTCCGCAGGAGTTCGACCTGTGGTCCCTGTGGTAGCTTTTCTTGACCAGTGTCTTCCTTTCTGTCCCCTCGATGTGGAATAGGGTGAGGCCACAAGGACTCAGCAATGAGCTGCACCTGATCTTCATCTGAGGGCAAATAAACAATTCTGGAGGGTGGGCCACAGCATGAAGGCAAGCTCAGGGGGCTTGTGAGGGATGGCAGTGCCCCAGGGCAGTGCCCCCTGTCCTGGTTCATGGGCCTGTGTCTGCTGTCCCAAGAGCTGGAGCTGAGCCCTTTCCTCCTTGGGAGCACATGTGGAGCTGCTCTCTGAGGCAGCTGTGGGGCTTGCTGGCACTACACCATCCTCTACCCTGATTGTCCCCAGACACCTTGCACCTGTGCCAGGCTCTTGCCATGTATTGCTGGCCAGGCCTGAGAGAGGGGACTCAGTTGTTCGTGCGGACAGATCTCTGCAGCCGGCTGATTCCTCTGTGCATCCAATCCCTCCTTGTCCCCTTCCGTGAGGATGAGGCTGGGGCACACAGCCCTGAGCTGGCTGTTGCATTCCCCATCTCCTGCCCCCAGGCTGCTCTGTGCCAGGGGCTGTGCTTGCCGGCAGCCCATGCTCGGTGACCCCACAGGTGGAAGCCCTGCTCCGAGCCAGGGCTGTGTCCGGCGGCCCCCGCTCGAAGGGACTCGTGGCTGCGGCAGCAGGACTCTGTTCCCCTCCTCCTGCCGGGGGTGCGGACAGGGAGGGGCCACTGCCCCGTGACACTGGGCACTGTCTCTGCCCACACCATGCCCCTCTTCCTGGTGTGTACGGTCATGGCCGACAGCCCCCTCCTCTGCGGGCCCTGGGAGGCAGCTGAGCCTGCGCCAAGCGGCATCTTGGATGCTCCTTCTGCATCGCTGCCGCGCCGGAGGTGGGAGGGGGCGGCTCTGCAGCAGCCGGAGCGGCGTGGCAGGAGGCGGCAGAGCCGGGGTGGCCGGGGGGTGTCCCTGGCACGGCAGCTGTGGCGAGACGGGAGCGCTGCGGGGCGAGAACACCGAGCCGGGTGCCGGCCTCCTGCTGTGTGCTCTGATGGGGGATCTGGTGAAAGCACCCAGGAAGCACCCTGCCTTCCTGGGAGGAAGGGGATGACTTGTCCCCTCCTGTGGCCGGGTGCCTGCTGCCACGGGACCCTTTATTGCATGGCCCAGCAACAGGGCCCTGCTCTTCCTCTGGCAAAAGGCTTCCCCCAGCTGTGTCAGCTGCTTGGCAGGCCCGGTCTGTGTGGGATGAGCAGCACTCCACAGCTCTGTTGTGGTGACAGACTCAAGGCTGCCACTGTGTTCAAGATCCCACACAACCTTCGGTGTCTGCCCAGAGGTTTCTAGTGGCTGTGGGAGGTTTTTGGGGGACGTGGGGACCAGTGCAGGACCTGGTTCACAGCACAGGGCTGTCTGGGGAGCTGTGCTCTGCCTGGCCTGGCTGCGTGCCTTGCAGCTGCTGTGCTGCACATTAGTGCTGAGCCGCGGCCGTTCTAAGCAGGTCTGACAGCTTCCAGCCCTTCTGCTCCTTCTCCGAGCCGTGGCTAAACGCTGCTTATGACAGAGCCAGAGGCAACCGGGGGCATTTTAATACACACTGCCCATTGAGTAATGCACACAGCTGCCCTACTGCGGCCACCAGTTCAGGCAGGGAGTGGTGTGGGAGCGCGCCTGTTTGATGCTGGGCTCCCTGAAGGCGATGCCAAGTGGGCTGTGCCCAGTATCTGAGGAGAGGCCCGAGGTTGCAACAAATCTTGATGCCTTGGGGTGGATGGGCGGGCTGAAGCAGCCTCTGCCCTACACACCCACCGCACCCAGCAGCCTGGCCTAGAGGGTCCCCATGGACCATACCCCAGGCAAAGGTGGCTTGTCAGGCCCTGTCAGAGCTGGTGTTGTGCAAGAAAATCGATCACTGCTCAGTCAAGCAGCTGAAGCTGGGCGTGGAGCAGCTGTGTGAGTACCCAACTCTCCTGCAGTGCTCGTGGTGGGGAGTGGGCCACAAGGCACCACTGCAGCTGTGCATCATGACCCCATCCTGGACTGGTTTTGTTGGGCAATGGGACCCAGGGAGCTATGCCTGAAGCTCTGCCTGCCTCAGGGCAGCACAGCATCAGTCCAGGGCCCCCTTTAAGATGCTTCTCGGAGCCAGTGAACCCTGCTGGGCACAGGGCACGGTTGTGCATCCACCTCAGGCAGTGCTGGACCATTTTGCCTGCTCAACCGCATAGTGGGTGGCATCTTGCAGCTCACCCTATATATATTTTATATATATATCTATATATAAAAATAGGGTGAGCTATATTGGTATACCCTATATACACTCTGTATATAACAGGCTAGCAACAAAATCAGTCCAGCTGCTGACCACCCATAAGCAGTCCCTGGGAGAGGTAGCAGGGCAGGAGAAGCAGGAAAGCTCTGACCTGCTCTGCAGCAGCAGCTGGAAGGCACTGGAGCAGGTGAAGCACAACCCACACTGGGGTGCAGGGATCTTCCTGCCACTGAGCATTCACAGATTCAGTGCAGGTGCCAGGGGTGTGTGGAAGACTCGAAATAAATTGCTGCCCTACAGATGCTGCCATGCAAACATCTTCAACAGGAAACGGTGCCTGCTCTGTGGAGGCATAGCAGCTGATGCTACCTTGGCAATGGCAGAGGGAGGCAGCAATCAGATATATCCATCAAGACCCAAATCCATTCCCTGTTTCAAATGATTTCTGTAATCCCATCAGTCAAGACTGAAACATTGCTATGGGCAGTGGCAGGCTGTAGGAGAGGCGGCTCTTGCCAGGAGGCCATGAGTGGGAGGGGAAACTACCCCCATGCTGGGAAGGGGAATGACAGAGGTGCTGGGTCGTGCTGCACGCTGCTGCTGGGAGCCTACGGGGCTGTGGCTGCTGAGCCTGCAGCCCGGTGCGTGCCGGGCTGGGCTGGGCTGGGCCGGGCGCCAAGGCTGAGGCTGGGACGGGGCACCCCATACTGAGTACCTGCTGAATCCTCCCTAGACCTGCTGGGCACTGCGGAGCAGTACGAGAGGCGGGGACTGCTCCCCCGGCCGTGGGGAAATACGCCGGGGCTGAAGGGTTCTCCAGCTGCTGTGGGGTGTGCCGGGGCAGCACGGCCCCGGGCTATGCGAAGGTGGAAATGGACCCATGCAAAGTCACCGGGGCAGACACGGGCTGCAGTGGGGCAGGATTCTGTACGCACAGGACAGCGCAGGATGCCCGGGGCCGTGCCAGAATGCCCCCACAGATGAGGTCGTTTACTGGGGTGGTGCGGGGTGCCCCAGGCTGCGCAGGTGTCCCGGTCGGGAAGGTGGGGGTGACCTCCTCCGCCCAGGGCCGATAGCAGGGCAGTGCCGGCGCCCTGAGCAGGGCAGGCTTGGGGGTCCTGGGGGATAGCGGGGCGCAGGTGCGGCTGGTGCCGGTACCCGGAGGGCGCGGTACCGGACTGCGCGGCGGGTGCGGCATCCCCTCGGCGCAGCGACCAGGGCAGTGCAGGTGCCGGGGCGTGCGGTACCGGGCCCGGCCGGAGCAGCGGCGGGGCCGTGGGATGTCCGGTCAGGGCGGTCCCGGTGCCGGTGCCGGGCGGCGGTGCCGGGCAGCGCGGCGGCAGCGAAGGGGTGCTGCGGGACGGCCCCTCCCCAGCCCGCCTCCGCCGTGCACGCGGCGCGCGCTCCCGGTGCGGGGTCGGGCCGGACTGAGCGGAGCGCGGGGCAGCCGCCGCCGCCACCGGCATGGCCCAGCCGCGCCGCCGCCCCCGACGGTGAGTGCGCCCGCCCCGCCCCGCCCCGCACGGACCGGCACGGCCCGGCCCGCGGCGGCTCCTGATGGGGAGGGCGGCCGGACGGGACCGGACCGGCCCCACGGCGCGGGGCTGGGGGTGGCCGCCGCGCCGGCCGTGGGGCTCTCGGGGCGGGGGGTGGTCCCGGTTCGGGTCGCGGTCCCGGAGTCGGGCGTCGGAGCGGAGCGCGGCGGGGCGGGGGTTAACGGGTGGGGCCGAGCGCGGCGGCGGCGGGTAACGGCGAGGGTTAACGGGGCCGGATGAGCGGCCGCGGCGAGCCGGCGGGTTGCCATGGCGACGTGCTGAAAGGGGGATTGTGCGCCCGCCTCAGCTGCGCGGCCCGCATCCCGGCCCCCGCCCCGCATCCGCCGGGCTGCCCGGTCCCGCTCGGCCCGGCCCGTCAGACCCAGCACAGAGCGGGGAGCAAAGGCTCTCCGGGCTGGAGCGCTCTCACTCCAGGGATTGGGATCCTCCCCGGGGCTGTGGGGTGTCTGTGGTGTGGTGTACGTACCGGGGGTACTGGTGTAGGTCCTGGGAGGTGGGTTATTTGGGGTGCAAGGATGTTCCTCGTGCTGACAGGCATGAGGCTGCTGTTGTGAGCATCCCTTGGTCAAGGGCAGGCAGGAGATCCCCTTGGCTCAGTTTACTTGGCATAGCATTAGGAATGACATTAGCCATTGGGTTCCTGGAGTGAAAGGACATTCCCTATTTCTCTCTCGGGCCAGGGACTGAGTTGGAGGCAGGCTTGCTGTCAGACAGCTGGCTGTGCTCATCCCTGAGTGCGGCGGTGGGCCAGATATCCGTTCATCCATCTATCCATCCGTCCCTGAGTGGGCTGGTGGGTGCAGGTGTTGTGGCCCCAGTGATGCACACTGTGGCTGGAGCTGGCACCGTTCACCTGAGCTTGACTTCATCGTGCTCGAAGCCATGGAGCAGGACAGACGTGGTGGGTGGTGGTCAGTGCTGGGGTCTGTCTGCAGCCAGTGCTGTCAGCAGCAAGGGGTGGGAATGATGAGGGACCTGAGGCCTTTGTCCAGCCAGTCAGTTCCTGGACCACACTCTCCCAAATGGTGACACTTCCTTCTGCCTCTACTGGCAGCCTTTCCCAAGGCCACAGACCTCCCTTAGGGAGGTGGCTCTGACATGACATCCCTGAAAGGCTGGGATTTTCCTTCCATCCTTTGAGAGTGCCTCATCTGATGCTGCTGCTGGCTTGGCCCCAGGTGATGGCAGGGCCAGCTCCCCATGAGCCCCTGTGCTGGCCATGCTTTGTGTCAGCCTGGTGGGACCTTCCTTCCTCTGCAAACCAGGGTGCTCTGTGGAATTGGGAGCATCTGCCAGTTGGGTAAGGAGTGGATGTGTCCTCAGAGAGGGAGCTGCTAGTTGCCAAGGCAGGAGTCACTCAGCTCTGGGAAATGCCTGTGCCAGGGGTGCACCCAAGCACCCATGCCAATGCCTGGTGCAGGGCCGGGCACCCAGAGGTCCCCACTGGAACCAGACCTCTTCCTGCTCTGCAGGCTGCAGGCAGCCGCCACCAGAGCTGGTGTCTGCAAAACGGTTAAAGGCTGACATTTAGAGGTCACACTTTTAGCACTGTTCATGTGTTTGCTTCATTTGCATTTGCAGTTAGCCGGGCTAGAGGCTTTGCCACTCGCATGTGCAGTTGCCATGGTTACGTGTGCAGTCGGGATGTGGAGTTTGGTTGGACACCTGCAAACATGCAGCTCTCAACCTCCAGAGCACAAGCAGGGGCTGCCAAGGTGCAGGGCAGCCCTCGGACATGGGTGTGAGGGCCCTGCACAGTGCTGTGCTGAGGAAATGGGAGCTGCAGTGCCCATCTTGGCAGGGTCTGCGTGGTGCTGCCTCTTGAAGCCTCCGATTGCCCACACTCAACAGCAGTGGGCATCTACGGCAGCCTTGTTGGAGAGGAAGGTTGAGCCCATGCCAAGGGGGTTGCCCTGCACTTTTCATCTGGGGCTGTCTCTTTTCCAGACCCCGTGTAGAGGCTTTTGTCCCAAAGGGCTGGAGGGAAGGTGCTCAAGATTGGGGTGGTGAGGGCAGCCAGAACCTGGGAGTCATGAGCAGAGCCACTGAGCAGGCTGCCCAGGGACAGGAGCCTGCCAAAGCTTCAGAAGGCAGCGTGAGAATTGGCAGAGCACTGTGCAGAGGCTCCAGATGTGGTAGCTGTGTCTGTCCTGGCTCTCTGTGGGGTCTGCTCTGGGTGCTCATGTCCAGCACAGACAGGGATTTGTTCCAGGTGTCTTTTGATCAGGATCACATACAGTCCGTGAGCAAGAGCAAGGAGACAGTGATTGCCAAAATCCTCTGGCAGGTCCATACTGGCCTTTGTGTTAAAGGAGGAAGTATTTTAGGACAGCTGATAAGAAAGGGATGTCGAAGTCATCAAGCCTCTGAGCTCCATCTAAACAATTCCCAAACAGCATCAGCTCAGCCAGCTCCTAAACCCCCCCAGCCACAGCGAGTCTGCTGCCTCCCAAGCAATTTGCTGCCATCTTCCTGTATCCTTCCTTCTAGAAGCTGTTTCTTTGCAGCAGACAGGGGAGAAAGGAAGCTCTCTCGGCTGTCCAGGAGCTACTATGGCCTCAGCCAGAGCAGCGTGGAAATGTCCATGCTGCACTGGTGGCAGCTGGCAGGATTCAGTAACAGTAGAAGGGTGGAAGGATGGTGGGAAGTGGTGAGGATGGGAACATGGAGCATGTATGCAACAAGTTGTGGAGCTGCAGAGGAGCCTGTGGAATCTCAGAGCAGAGCCCAGAGAGGCTGGTATCTGCCATCCTGTGCACCAAGTGCAGAGGGATGGGGCAGGGACAGCTTGGCTCTCTCCTTAGAACTCCCAGTGCCACTGGGATGGGAGTTGCCGGCTCCCTGTGGGATCCCAGACAGAGATTCCTCTGCTGGTGGTCTGTGGTTATTGGCTGCCACTGACAGTGCTTTGAAAGGCAGCCAAGGGCGTTGTGGCTCCTGGGTCGGCACTGAGGGGAGGTGGTCACAGCCAGCACAAGGCACGTCAGCAGGAGGAGGCAGGTTGGATCCTGGTACCAGGGAACTCGAGGAGAGCTGGGTCTGAGGACTGAGCTGAGCTGGATGGTGCTGGATGGGGGACTGAATGCTCTGGTGGTCTCCTACCGTGATGCTCCCCAGAGCTGGGGGCAGGGAGCAGGCTGTGACCAGCACTGTGTGCTGCTGGCCTCAGCAGGATTCTGCTGTGGGTGTGAGGTGAATGAATAAATGGTCCTGCAATTGCCAGAGCTGCCAGTTTGAACCCACATCATTCAGACCCTGGAGCGAGTCTGACTGAGAGGAAAGGGGGATGAAGAGGGAGCAGTGGAAAGACATGGGTGCTTCTGGCTGCAGCTGCCGGGTCCTGTCTGGTTTGTGTAGCTCCTGGAAGTTTTCCCTGGATGGGAGGTTATGTGAAGTTTGGCTTGTCTGGGCTCAGTAGTCATGTGGTATTGCAGTCCATGATGAAACCTGTGTTCCTGCTTAGTCTTGAAGTTGTGTGTGGAAACTCTGCTCTTGCAGTATATTCCTTTTGCCATGTTGTCTGCCTGGCAGGAGGGACAGCACCTGCCAGTGGCTGTCTGCGAGCAAGATTTTGTGCTGGAGAGCGCTGTTTGGGATGAGACCACCTTGGCAAGGAGCTCAGAGGATTGTTGGTAAAGAAGCCTTGTTCCTGACACTGCAAAATGCAGAACAGTGGAGCAACATCTGTTATTTTCAAACTGCATCTCAGTGTGAGCATATCCTGTAAGGTGCTTGGCAAGCAGAGCTGAAACTTTGCCTGGTGGCCAGTTGCTCTGGCCGTGCCAGCAAAACAGGTGGCAAAGTTTGGGAAAGGTTGCAGAGAAAATGTGTTACAGGGCTTGTATGGTGCACGAGCCTTGTTTGGGTCTGGGCCTGGGCTGCTGAGGGCAAGGATGGCTGGGAAAAGTTTGGTCAGGAGGCTTCTGAGATGGGCTTGGGGAGGAGACTGCTGAGAATGCCCTTTTGTGGTGATCAGGGGCTGCACGGGCTTGGCCTTCATCAAGCAGTGGTTTGGTGCTGCTCTAAAGTAGTGGGAGAAGAAGCCCAAGTCTGTAGCGTGGCCAGAATGTCTGCGTGGCACTCCTCATGGAGGTGGCTTCATCCATGTTCTGATGCTGGCACCCAGTGCTAAAGGAGTTGTGAAGGTCAATGTGTGAATCCAACTGTGTTCGTGTTTTTCCTCTGCCCTCACATAACTCCAGGCACCACTGAGCAACTTGAGGACTCACGGGACAGTGATGGAGGAGAAGGGGACAGGGGTTGCTCTGTGTCTCTGTCTCTAGAGCTGCCCACGGAGAGCTCAGGAGAGATGTGTGGGTGTTGAGATCATTGTGGAGTCAAATGCCTGGAAGTTGCAGCAGAGTTGGTCAGAGGTCTGGTGGCCTCTCTGCAAAAAAAAGGGCTAAATAAGGCAGGGTTCTTCAGACTGGGAAAGAAACAACAGAAGATGGATAAGATGTGTCTAGAGGAGGCCAGGAGAGAAGTGATAGAGGTTAACTGTTCATTGTTTATTTTCATACAAGAACAAGGTCACATCATATTAAGCTATCAGGAGGTGCCAAACAGGAGGAGGGGCATTGCCTCTTGCAGATGTGCTATCAAATCACAGAAGTCCTCAGGACAAGGTGTCATGAACAACAAAACCTTGCATTAGTTTCAGGAGAAATTGAATGATTTCAAGAAGGACAAGAGGTTCCCCCACAACCAATAAACACACTGAGATCCACCTCTGACTTGGGCAGCTGCTGAGCTGTGAACTGCTCGTGCTTCTGACTGCTTGCAAGTACACAGAGCAAGGCAGACTTTTGGTCTGCTCTGTTATTTTCATAACATTCTGCCCACCAGAGAGTGTGGAGCCAGGAGGGAGCTCTGGGCTCTGGTAAGGAAGGATGGGTTTATCTCCATCCAGTTGTGTTACTTAGCCTGGCACAGGGTGACAGGTGCATGCTCAGTCCTGCTTCCTCACCGAGAGTGTGGGATGATTTCCCCACACGATGGAGGTGCACCTGCTGGGAGATACAAGACCTGTGCTAAGCACCAAGCCTGGGCTTCACGGGACCCTTTGCTGGAGACCTCTGACAGGCTTTTGTATACTGATCAGGAACTAATTCAGTTGGTTTGAAAGTGAATGGCAACATCCCTTCCTGCTGTGTTCCCTGACAGCTCTGCTTCCTCTCGTTCCCTGGGCACAGGGACACGCTGGCAGCAGAGCTGGAGTCTCATCTTAGAGCTGTCCCAATTCCCTGGTACTTGCTGCATGTGATAGGCACTGTGGGATCACCACGGATCTGATCTTCATCTCCCCCTCCTCCAATCCCGTCTCTGCCTGTTCTCACACACATCAGGAAACATCAGTGTCAGTTTTGTTCCTGGTTTTATCCTCAGATGAGAAAAGACTCATGTCCTGCTACCAGTGAGAGTCCAGTTCAGCCTTACCTTGGCAAATGTGGGATGCCAAAAGGCTGTTCCCCAACTCCTGAGCAGTCCACAGACATGGAAGGACAACAGGGAAACGTGAGCCTTGGCTTGGGAGCTGTTGGCTTCTTGTGGGAGAAATGGACTTGGAGAGGAGGATGCAGGGATGAGCTGGGGATCCAGTGGTCCCCAGTGGGTTTTGGCTGGCAGGCAGCAGGATGAGGTCAAGTGAGGTTGTTGCTCATGAAGAGGATGCTGATTTTTATCCTTATGAATTCCTGGAGGACTGAGGGAAGTGTCCATCCAGCACAAGGGCGTTCTTGCAACCACAAACCAAAGATCTCCCTTGGATAGCAGCTGTCCTGTGCCTCCAGAGAGAAATCTCTGTTTCTGTCTTGTCTTTTCGGTCTCTGTTGCCACTGGGTCTCTGGATGAGAATCTGAGGTTGCAGATTTGGGCAGGGAGCTGCTGTACTTTCATGCTCATGACTTTGAGAGGAGCCAATTGGTTGCCTACTCTGCAACAAAAACCTCCTTCTGTGTCCGCCGGGAGCGACGCTTCCAAGTGGGCATCTGCTGAGGCAGAGCAGTGCTCAGGGACCTCTGAGGAGCAGCAGCGAGCATGAGAGCTGTCTTGGCACTTGAACTTGACTTTCCTTGGCATTGTTGGTCCTTACAGCATGCCTGTATGTCCTGCTTCGTTCTGGTCTGCTCCCTCTGGAGAGACAGGGCATCCCCAGGCTCCCTGATTTGCTCCAGTCCAGCTTATTTCTTAACACGAGGTGGTATTTGCAGTAAAACACATTAAAGGATTTTTTTTTTGCCAGAGGTTTTAGGCTTTCTGCTTTTTTGTGCTTGAAGATAGAAAATATGGGAGGATAAATTTACAAGGGAAAATAGAAAATACATTTTGGATTAAATTTGAATGGGTTTCCTTTCTAGCTGCTAGCTTGCCTGACCTACAGTCTCTAGTGAGCCCTGGCTGCATGAGCAAGACCTCGTGGAGCTGCTGTGGTTGCAGGCTGACTCTCCAGTCCAGGGTGCTTCCATGGTCTTCTGCTTAGTCACACCAGCTTTGGTTTTGGTTTGGGAATGTGAGCACCTGGTGGCCTCGTTGAGGGCAGGCTCCTCTGCTTAAGGAAGCTGCTCCTCTTGGTTGGGTAGAGGCTGTCGTGGGCTTGGGCTGCACCGTGGGCTGCACCATACACTTGGGCTGTCCGAGGTCCTTCTGAGGTGACCGCATCTGTCCGGGCTGCCAGCTGTGCACACAGCCCGTGCTAATGGTGCTCTCTGGCTGTGACAACTGTACCAACTCTTTCGGTTGCTTACTGGAGCACATACCAAATCTGTGCGTTTCCAGAATTCCTGGGAAAGCCTGTGGAGTTTCTGGGGAAACCAGTAACTCTGGGATGGGCTTTTATCTCAATTCAGCTGCAGATGGGCGGGTTTGGACTCTGTGTCGTGCCAGCAGCACACGTGGGTGGGTGGCCCTTGTGCCAGGGTCCCAGGGCTCCCCTCGCCCTGATGTCGCCCCGAGCGTGGCAGCTCTGCCGTGAGCCGATGCCGCCTGTACCTGTCGGGGCTTTGCCCAGGAGCTCCTCCACAGCCGCCAGCCATTATCCCGGCGCTCAGCAGCGGGGTGGGGCGAGCGGGAAGGCAGATGTGGAGAGGGGGAGGGTGGCTTCTCGAGCACCTGTGCCTTATTCTGGAGCGTGCAAGTGTGAAATTCAATTTGTAGATCAGTCGTAGCTGGTGAGGGACACAGGCCACGGTGTGCGCCGGAGCCAGGCGGTGTCTGGGAGCAGCGCGGCCGGCATGCACAGCATGTCCTGCCTGCCAGCTCTTGCGGAGGCTGACGTCACCCTGGAGGAGCGGTGGCTGCTGCAGGATGTGGCTGCTTGACGCTGTGTCATGTTGGCTCTGGGTGTGCGGTCCCGGCTCCCGCAGGAGCCCTGCCAGGAGGTGCTGCCCTGGGATGGTGTCCCCTGCCCCGCGGGGGCGAGGAGCGCGGTGCAGATGGGAGGGAGCGGGACCTGGTGCCCTCTGCCACCAGCAGCTTGCAGGGTGGTGGTGTGGATGGAGGAGTCCATGGTGCTTCCAGCAACAATGGCATTTTCCCACCCCCGCATTTGGATCTTTCTGATGTTTCCAGCGAAACCTGCTTGCCGGTGGGAGCAGAGGGAATATGCATGACAGCATTAGCAAATGCAGCTTGCGCTAACCCGTGCTCTGTCCTACCTGTGCGTTGCTACCAGTGGTCGCTGCTCCCCATCTCCGGCCCCAGTCCATGTCTGGGTATCCCACCCCCTGCTTTGCAGAGAGCAGCCCTCTGTTGTAGATGAAGAGTCCAGTGCTGTGAGGAGGGGAGCGTGATCTCCCAGGCCAGCCACGGCAGAGCTGGCACTAACTGTGCCCCCAGGCAAGCTGCAGTGTCATGGAGCAGCGGGTCGCTGCTGATGCCATTAGGCTCAAAGAGGCATTTGCAATATGGTCAGAAAATCACATCTGGTCTTTGGTGAGGGCCACTCGCACTAACATAAAGCTCAGCATCTTGAGTCCGGTGGGGACTGGGGCACACAGTAGGGCGATGGGCTGGAATTCAGCTGAGGCATCTCTCTGGCACAGGACAGGACCTGCAGCTCTCCCAGCTGCGGGAAACTCAGGAGCATGGGGTGGAACAGCCCGGCATCCCTGGGTCTGTGCAGAGCCTGTCTGGTGTTTCACCTGGCAGTAGAGACTCTTGTAACAAAGTGGAGGTGGTGTGGACAGTGAGCTCAAACACCTGCTAGGACAGCTTTCCTGAGCAAAGACCCTGCAGTGAGGAAACAATTTGGTGCTGGACTGCAATGCTTAGGCTTTCTTGCATCCTGAGGGAGCACACTGCTTCCTGCATTGTCACCCTCAAGGGATGGCCCACACCCCCCCTTGCACGGGGATGTGCTCTCCCCATAGAGACACCTTGCTCCACGGGCTTGGTCTCATGGTACAAGACAAGGCGGTAACACTTGGTGCAAAAAGATGGTGCTTGTACACTGCCAGATAACTTGTAACCTTATCTCTGCACAAGAAAACTTACTGTGTCATGTTTCAGCTTCTGTGCAAAAGTTAGTTCTTGCTTGTCTCCAGCTATTTTCTTCATCTTTGTTCTTTGTCCTGGGTTTTATTACCTTTAGCCCAGATTACTTCCATGATCTATTTTACAATTCTGCCCTGCAAAACCTTTTTGAGCTGATAAAGAGTGGAGTGATGTTAGGCAGACTCAGGTGGTTGGGGCAGATGTTGGTAAAAGAAACAGGCCTTTACTGGCTCTGCTGCTGAAACCAGAGGCTCCAAAGCCACCGTCTGGATTTCAGCCCTTGATTAAGTGGTTTTGGCTTCCTGCTTTGAGTCAGTAAAAATGAAACATTGACAACTTATTTCGGGTGTAGCTGTTCCCATTCAGAACACTCTTGGATTTTGTTGCCCACCCTCCCTAATCACATTTGCAGGAAGTCCATGTATTTTAAGCTGCAGTCGGTTCCTCTCTGCCCAGCCCACCTCCTTACATTTATAGAGCCTCCCCCAGTCCACGCTAGTCCATGGAAAGCATTGGCTGTGCACACACTCGCCCTGCCTGCAGCCACTGATGCTTTCTCAGCTTCCCTTGGAGCTTGTGTGAGATGTCTTGAGCTGTTCTTAGCACAGGTGGTGGTATGGGCAGGACAGAGCTTTGTGCAAATTGCCCATGGCCCATTGGTTGTGGGAGCTTCATGTCCTTTGCATGGCTGGGTGCCCAGAAAGGAGCTTGAGAAGCTGAGGTATGAGAGAGTTTTGGGGAAGGACATTGCATCAGCAACTTGGTTTCATACTTGCCTCTTAGTTTCAGGCATTTCAGAAATGGGGGTGTGGTTGAGCCAGCCTCTTTGGGTCACCAAAGTCTCCTTTCTTTATTAGACTTCAAACGTGCTTTTGCTAACGTAAGAAATACGAATGTGTTTGGACTTGGACTTTCAGAAGCTTATTGATAAGAGCCCTGTGCTTGTGTAATTGTTCCCTAACACGGTTCAGTTATAATGATCCATGTTAACCTTAAAAATCGCCCCTGTTAGCCATGGCTGCTTCCAGGGCAGTTATTTGGGAGTGGACACAGGAGGCATCACTCTGGCAGATGTGAGGGGGATGGTGGTGAGCAGGTGGAATAATGTGAATGTGCGGCTTCCTGAAGCTGGAGAAGGAAGTGAGGGGAATGCTGCTGGTGGAGCCAGCTCTCTCTTTGCTGGGTGAGATTTGCACTTGGGCTGCTAGCTGTGGAGTGTTGATCACAGATTTGAGAGAGATTATATTGCCTTGGAGTAGGTGCCTGGTGCTTGTTTGTGATGTGTGGGAGAGTGAGCAAGTTGTCTTGGCATGAACTTTGTGCTGGTGCCAAGGGCTTGCTGAAAGCAGATTGTCTGTCAGCTCACTCCTGAGTACTCGTCTGGAAATTCCAGGGTTCTGTGGATGCACTTTTGCATTGTCAGTCACCTGCCTGCACGAAGCCAGAGGTGGAGTAATTCTAACATGTATTTGTGAAGAATAGAATAGAATAGAATAGAATAGAATAGAATAGAATAGAATAGAATAGAATAGAATAGAATAGAATAGAATAGAATAGAATAGAATAATTTTGGTTGGAAGGGACCTACAGTGATCATCCAGTCCAACTGCCTGGCCCATTCACGGCTGACCTAAAATTAAGGCATGTGGTTAAGGGCGTTGTCCAAACGCGTCTTAAGCACTGACAGGCTTGAAGCATCGACCACCTCTCTAGGAAGCCTGTTCCAGTGTTTGACCACCCTGTGGCTAAGCAAAGGCTTCCTAACGCCCCGTGTAAACCTCCCCTGGCACAGCTTTGAACCGTTCCCTCATGTGCTATCGCTGGATCCCAGGGAGAAGAGCTCAGCACCTCCCTCTCCTCAGGAAGCCATCAAGAGCCTCGAGGTTGCCCCTGCGCTGGTCCCGGAGCTGCGGTTCGCCGGTCCCGGGCGGTGCTGACGGGACAGCTCCCGCGGGCTGCGGGAACCAGCCCGGTTCCGCCACGCCGTCCCTCCTGAGCGGGACACAGCGATGCCACATGCACATGTTGCCGGCTCTGAGATCCTCCGGGCTGAGGCAGGCGCTTCCTTCGCTGCCGGGGAGCGAGTGTGGGTTCAGCTGTGCTCGGACAGTGCTTCTCGTTAACCTCTGCCCCTGCAGGCGAGTGTTTGTACATTGAAGCTGCAAATAGCAAGGTGAGGGAGAGAAAAGCAGCCACTGTGTCTTCGTGCTGGGGTCAGGAAAGCCAGAACGTGAGATAATCTAGATTATTTCTATCCAGAGCGCGGCAATAAATAGCCTGCTTCCAACAGCTATCCCTGAGCTGTGTGGGAACCCGCCAGTCCACCGAGAGGCTGCTGCCACTGCCCTCTTCCTGTCCTGGCAGAGCCTGCTGCTCACACAGCAGCTGCTGGCTGTGCCACGTGGCCCTCTCTCGGCTTTCCACCAGGCTCCTGGGAAGCAGTGAGTGGGAAGGTCAGTCAAAATCTGGACTAACTCAAGATGAGCGTGTAGCCCACTCCAAAAGACTCCAGGCTTTCAAGCACAGTTGTCCTTGGATCCTCTATAGTGGTCACCTTCTTCTTGCATCAGCACTATAGGGTGCTGACCCCAACAGTGTCGCTGCTGGAGTGCTCATGGGCTGTCCTTCAGCAGCATCACCAGTCACAGCTCGGTGACACTGAGAAACCTCCTGCATTTTTGGAGCTCTTGATGCTAAACAAGAGTTGGAAATGATCCAGGTTATATCACCTGCTGGGTAGCATGTCTTCTGGAGCTGGGAAACGAACAGTGTGCTGGCATTCAACACCAAAAATGTCTGGAAAGGCTGAAATGTGGGCAAAGGTCTGCTTTGCCCCTGCTATCCTTCCCAAGGCGGGCTTGGCTCCTTCATGAAGAACTCATTAAAGGCCATGGAGCAAATGGTGACAGGCCATATTGCAGAGGGAGGCCTTTGGCACCACAGCAGAAGTGGCTCTTGAAATTGTCTGTTTCTAGGGATTTTGAGTAACATTCTTCTGTTATGAATGGAAGCTCTCGAGGATCTTGGCATGTGTCTGGGAGTTGTCAAAGAGCTTCTGTCCCACATATGTTCTTGCAGCGTTGAGGAACTTAACTGGCACTTCTCACGTGGTCCCTCATCCTCTCCCCAGGGCAAAGGATGTTCAGTGGAGTGTCTCATAGGCTTCTGACATCCAGCTTGCTTTAAATATTGGTGGTAGTGTGGATAGGAGCTAGGAAAGGCAAGGCACAGGGATGTATCTTGCACTTGATGCAAGCGAGGGTGAGGTTTGTGAGGTTTTCCTTCTGTCCCGTTAGAGTGGCTGTGGTGCCTCGATATTGGGGGGGCTGCAGATGTGCCTCAGGAGGAGAGTGAGGCGGGGAACGCTGGACTCTGGGAGAGGCCTCTGCAGAGTGGAGAACAGGTGTTTTGGGCTCCATGGTACTGGGAAGCCTCCTAAGTGCTCTGCTCTGCACCCTAAATGCTGGAGGGTTCATGGCCAAGGTGGATGTGTGTACCCAGACGGTGACAAATGCCGGATGAATGAGGGCAGGGGCAGAGCTGCCAGCCAGTGTAATGAGAAGTGTAAGAGACTGTGCTGGAGGGGATGCTGGGGGTCACTTGGTCCATCCATCTGCCATGTAGCACCCTTTGCAGATAGTCATGGAGTGCTTTAACTTCTCCTGGGGTACACTTTTCTTTCGTTATATGAATGTGTCTCCTACCTAGCACAAAAGGGCAGAGTGTTCTGAACTTTTTTGCAGTGGCCTTTGCATGTTATAAAACTGTGCCCTGTGACTTGTCTTGTCTAGACTAATCCCCATCTTCCAGACTTTTCTCCAAGGCCTTTTGGTGATCTTGCTGGTCTCCCATGGCCTCTCAGTTAGTCCAAATCTTTTGGGGCATGAACTGGTTCTCTGGACAACAGTATAATAACTTGGTGTGTCTTTACAAGCTGAGAGTAGAATAATTACTTCATGTGTAAGCTGACCTTTCACACATCCTCCTGTAGTTGCCTTTTTTTGTGGCAATGATATGCTGGCTCCCGTTCAGCTTGTACTCACCTGTAGCCCTCGTGACCCTTGTGGCAGAACTGCTGCTGTCTTTTCTTCTGTGGCCTGTTTGTGCAATTTTTTACCTCCCAGTGACTTACAGTCCTGCCCATCATCTCTCAGCCCTTTTTCCAGTCTGTCAGGAGCATGTCAAATTCCCATCCTGGCCTCTAAAGTGCTGGGGTGTCACATGCAGATTTTGAAACATACTCTGTTCTGTTGTTTAGGTCATTCATGGGAACACAGAGCAGCAGCAGCAGGGCAGACCCTTCTGAAACTCTACATGTCCTTTTCAGGGTAACTGTGAACCATCTATCACTGTTCACCAGCTCTGTGATGGACCTGGGAAATGCCCCCACAGTGCTGTGGGACCAGGAAACATCTGCCTGTGGCATGAATGGGTAACCTGGGCTGAGACCTGCAGGCATAGGGATGCTCTTGAGGGGCTGCTGGGACACAGGGACACAAGCACATCAGTCCAATTGTGCTGCAGCTTCTGTGCTCCCCAGGGTTTTCTGTGGGGTTTCTGCAGTGTTGTAGGCCAGGTGGGATGGGGCTGGGTGAGAGCTGGGATTACTGCCCAGTGGAGAAGATGCCAGGTGGGGAGTGGGTCTGGCAGGTGCTGCTTGCTAAGAGCTGAGCAACAGCCTGAGCTCCTGGAGCACAGGCTGGTGGAAAGGTTTGGAGCTCACCTGGAGAAGAGAAGGCAGGGGTTTCTCGTGCTGCTTGCTGGGTGTGTGTTTGTTCTGAGGTGCATGGGCTGGCCCTCAGCAAGGTACAATGGGGTCAAATGGTGAGCACAGCTGCACAAGGCACAGTGGCTGGAGGGTGCAATGGGACATCCTGTCTGCTTGCTGTTGGAAGGAGATCCATCCATCATCCATCTGTGCCAGCTGGGTGCTTTGACATCTCCGTCTGTCCTGGATCTGAACCTCATGGGACATAGAGCCACAACATCAGTGTGAGGAGCTTGGGGTTGGTGCTCCAGGGCAGGAGGCTGGGCCCTGATGAAGGGTCCAATACGAGAGCAGGCTGTCTGCTCGCATCTCCTCGGCCGTCTGCCAGAGGAGGTGTGGATCCGGCTTGTCTGGCTGGTGTTGAGATGCCTGAATATGCATCTGCGAGAGAGGCTTCCAGAGGATCCCACCCGCCCAGGTTTCCATGGAGAGCGTCTCTTTGTTGAGGAGGAAGCTGCCTGGCAGACAGTGTGGCCGTGGAAATACCTATAGAGCATTTGTTTTCCAAAGCACATGAATAACATCCCCAACAGCTAGCAGCCTCACTTCCTCTGCTCACCCACCAGCGCCCTGGCAGAGTGACCTGGGATGCCTGCGGTGTCTTTATCCTCCCAGTTTCTCACTGCATGCTTGTCTGAGCATTCCCAGTTTGGCTGTGCCTGCCCAGCCCAGCCCGGTTTCATTTCGAGTTGGCAGGCACGGCTCCTGGCGCGGGGCTGCAGGCAGGCAGCAGCCCATCTTTGCTGGGGGACACGTTTGGCTTCCCTGCTGGAGGGAAGAGTGAGAGCGCTGTAGGCGGCAAAACTGGGAAAGTTTTGCTCCCACCTCCCATGGGATGTGAAGGGAATTGCTTCCCTGAACGAAATGTCCTTTCCCAGGTCTCTCAGTTCTTTCTCATGCTTTGAAAGACCAAGAAGCTTAAGAGCTGTTGAGGCAGCAGGCAGCAATGCAAGGCACATGCAACAAGCCACAGTGAAAAGGATTAAGCTTGGGTTTTTATGTCAGTCTGTCAGCATTAAATTAAGGCTAAATTCCCATCCTAAATGTTATGTTAACATGAAGTTACATCAGAAAGCACAGAGCACAGAACAGCAATATGAGGGTATAAGATGTGTTACAGGGGTATTGTAATTATCCCAAATCAGGCATTTGAAACCCAGGGAATTTCAGATATAGGGTTTGTGTCATTTTTGGGGTATGTAATTGAAAAAAATCCAAACATAGGAAGGCTTAGAAGCATGTCACTGAGATTGTTTGGGTGCCTTTATTCTGTGCTATGCGGACATGGGCAGATGGAGGCAAAGAGTCTTTAAAAAATGATGGAACCAAATGTGGAATTACAAATGTTAAAATACCGTGAGCTGTATTTGAGTGTCAAGGCATTGTGGCTCTCCAGGGTAAAATTAGGGCTGCTGGGCCTTGACTGTGCATCTCTATATCTGGACATATTTGGCTATCACTAACAGAACTCACCTCTGTGCCTCGTGCTTTGTAAAACTCATTATTGGAGACAGTTTTAAGTCCTGTAGCATCATTTTGTTTAAGTTAAGAATGCGTGCTTAATTCTATCTTAGCTTATGTTTTTTTTGTCTTCACATTCCCATGTTTTTTCAGAGCTGGATGAGGATTAAACAAAAACCCAGAGGAATATCATCATAGCGTAATTCTGAGGAGCTGTAGCAAGAAGCTGTTTTTTGGCTGTGTTTTGTGAAAAGAGATTCCTCATTGTGTCAGGACAGGATGGTTACAGTAGGCGTGCGGAAGCTCCGTGGATGCAAAGTGGGTTGTGAATTCAGCCCTGTGACTGGTGTGTGCAGCCCAGCTGGGCAGCTGTGTAGTGGCACTGCCTGGTGCCATGAAATTGCTTGCCTGGAGGAGTTGGTGGAGCAGCAGTGCCCATGGCAGCATGTGGCAGCAACCACGAGGAAGCTCTGGAGCTGGGAAATCAGCTGGTGAACCACTGCTGGCAGGGCTGTGGTGCTCCTGAAGACAGAAAATGATGACGGATCGGTTGAAATGGCTCTGCAGGGAGCACTGTATGCACTATCATAAAGACTGGAAGCTGGCTGTAGCTTCCAGTCATACAAATTAGATATGACAGTCATTAATAATTAGCTTTATCCTAACCTGCGGTACCTGAAGGAACCTGAGCAGAAGATTTGCACTGGGCAGTTTGCCTTCCAGCAATGTCAGGCAGAGTGGTGGGTCCGAAGCATCTTTGAGATCCTGCTTGGGAATACAGCTTTGGGGGCTCCCAGGCCAGCACTGCACCCCTGGGACATTGCTGTTAGGCAAAGGTCAGTTCTCTGCTGAAGGAGGAGCATTGTGGCAAAGAATATGAGATGAATGATAGTTTTCTTCCAGAGCTGCAGGCAGAACAGGGCAGCCAAGGCACTGTGCTGCAGAGGCAGCTCCAGCAGTGGTGGGCAGATCTGAGCTTGGGGTCTCTGAATGCCTCAGCTGTTTTTCTGGCCCTTGACTCAGCTTTTATTTCTTAGGCTTTGGCATCTGTTTGGGGGATAGCGCAGCAGTGTTGTGCTCCTGCTGGTGTGTTTCTGTCGCTGCCTGGTGGGGCAGGAGGAGGTGAAGGGGAGTGATGTACAGAGATGTGCTGCCCTCCTTGTTTGGCATTACCTGCATTCCCTTGGATGGGGATGCAGGCTCTGGAGAGGTGCCTGCATGCCCAGCCCTGCAAGGCCTCACGGTTTGGGTGGGCTGAATGCAGTACCATGATTTTCTGAGATGAGTGTTTCTATTTACTGTGTTACCCTGATTTCTGAGCCTGCCAAGTTCTTTGGGCATATCAGGAGGGCAGGCACAGCATGGACCCATTTACTTAATAACCAGCAGTGAGTTGCCTGCACATGTGCAGTACAGATTTGAGACACCTTCTGTAGGCATTTTTGGTTGTGTTTTGTTTGGGTGGGGTTTTTTGTGGGTTTCTGTTTATCTGTCTGGGAGGGTTTGCAGGGTTTTTTTGGTGGTGGTGGGTTTTTTCCCTGCGGATTTTCCTCATTGGATGAGGTGTTCTCTATTTGTGGAATCCCTGCCCAACTGAACCTCCACCAGAGCTGCAAACTCCCATCTGCATACAGCCCTTATTTTGTGCTCCAATAATTTCAAGGCAACTCTGCTCCCCTCTGAGCTTGGGAGAGATGTACCGGGTGGGCACGTAAGGATGCCCTGGGGCAAACCGGAGGTGCCTCACCACCGCTGCCGTCTCTCCCAGGGGGAGGACATGTGTCTGAGACAGGACGACTGAGCATCCTCTGAGCCACCACCGCCTTTTCGCGGGGACCCGGCTGAAGATCCGCCCGCCGAGGAGCGGAGCCAGCCGGCGGCTGATGCTGCGCTCGCCCGGCCGGGGCGAGGGGAGCATCGGGCGGGTGCAGCCCCCGCGTCCCCCCGTGCCCGGGTCCCCCGGGAGCAGCGGTGCTGGCGGGGGGAGCCGAGGCGGGGGGCACTTACATAAGCCCTAAATGCGACAGGCGGTGCGGGAAGGTGAAGGGCAGAGCACTGAGAATCCACGCAGCCTCCAGCGAGGGCTCCCTGGCACAGGAGCTCTGCTCGCTGACACACATCCGCGGGTCCCCATCTGCAGTGCCCTCCCTTCCCCGCGGGCCCCACGGGGGCTGCCACAGCTGCTCCTCCTGATGCTGCCAGCCCTGGCGGGGACGTGGGAGCGCAGCTCTGCCTCCCCGGGCTTGCCGGGGCAGGGAGCGGGTGGGGAGGGAGGGCAGATGCCCACAAGCGCTGTGGCTGTTCCCCTTCTGCCCGCCCAGCACCCGGGTCCTGCCTGGGGTCTCACTGCTTTGGCTTTGTGTTGGTGGGCGAGATGGGTGCCTGGCTAGGACGTGTGGGTGTAGTTTGCTGGTATATGAGGGGTGGTGGCACCCGAACAGGGGAGCAGTGCTGTGATGAAGCCCAGGCAAGGGGCACAGGCTGCGTGGTGTGGGAACTCAGGCGGCTCCTGCTCAGCCAGGGGAGGAGAGATGCCAGTGGGGTCTTGTGCAGGGGCTGTGCTTGGCACCAGTGGTGTCCAACAGGCTCCTGATGGGGAGGGACATAGTGCTGTGTGCTTATCTTGGCACTCTGGGTAGCCCCTGAGCGCTGGGGACAGGCTCTGCAGGCATGGGCAGACAGTCTGTGTGTCTGCACATGCTCTGCTTCTTCTGCCCGCTTTTGCCTGCTCCCAGAGCCACCTGCCTGGGTGGTGGCAGAGCCAATGAGCACCCATGGGTGGGAGGCTCAGCCAGAGATCCTGGCTCCTTCTGCGCTGCAGGTCTTCGACTCTTCCAGAGCAAGTCTGCTGTTAATTCCCTCCATCTCTCCACAGTATCAGCAGTCACCTCCGGGCTGGGCCACTGGCAGGCAGGCAGCAGCAGGCAGCTGGGAGGCTGTGAGGAGCTGGTGCCACATCTCCCTGCGTCCGTGCTCCCGACTCACCCAGCAGAAGGTGTGGCTGGGCTGCGCACTCCTGACTCCTGTCTCTTCTGCTCCGTCTGTTCCTGGTGGGCAAATCGGAGGCTTGGTGTGATGGGGTTGCTCTGAGACCTCGCCCCAGGAGCTTCAGGCCTGGATGTTGGTGCTTTTTCTCCCGGACAATGTGGCTGATACTCTGGAGAAGCCCTCTCTTCCCCCCTGTTCTCCAAGTGCCTGAGCTGGTGGCCAGCTGGGACCTGCGTCTCACCCTCTGGGTCCTGAGCTTTGCCTCGATGGTTGTGCAGATGGAGAGCCAGGTCTACTCGCCCACTGTCAACACGCACTATGGGAAGTTACGAGGGGTGCGCGTGCCATTGCCCAGTGAGATCCTGGGGCCCGTGGACCAGTACCTGGGGGTTCCTTATGCCGCTCCCCCCATCGGGGAGAAGAGATTCATGCCCCCCGAGCCACCACCATCCTGGTCAGGCATCAGGAATGCTACCCACTTCTCACCAGTCTGCCCCCAGAACATCCACAACGCCGTTCCTGAGATCATGCTGCCCATCTGGTTTACCTCCAATTTGGATATCGTGGCCACGTACATCCAGGACCCCAACGAGGACTGTCTGTACCTCAATATCTACATCCCCACGGAGGATGGTGAGTCCCCACTGGGGTGACTGCAGGAGAGCGAGGGGGGTGTCACTCCACCCCTCCCCAGCAGTGGTTGGTCTCACCTGGGTGTTGTGTTTGAAGCATGTGGTTGTGGACCCTGCAGCATGCTGTCTGTTTGTGGAAAGCTTTCTCTGGCCATGCAGCTTGCTCTCTTGCCCTCAGCTCCCATATCTGTCTCGCGTGCTCCTGCTCCTCCACGCCTCCCCGTCCCACCCCTCCACCTCCATGGCATCGTCACGGGTTCCTCTCTTGTATTGCTAAATCTGAATCCGACTCTCTGACCGCAGATCCACAGAGTGACAAGCTGATTTGTGCTCCCCACAGGCGCCGAGTGCCAGGTTCTGTCTTGAGTTGGTTCGAGTTCGTCCTTCCTCCCTGCTTCCCACCCTCCCCAGGTCCATGCGCTAGTTGTGGGCGTGGGCTGCGGCTGGGAGGAACACTCTCTGCCTCTCCCTGGGAAGATGCTCCGGCAAGAAAGGGACCACAGAGCCCTTTTCCGGGCCCTGGTACGGATGGGAGGTTGGGGTGCACTGGCAGACACATCGCTTGGCTGCTCCTCCGTCCGCCGGTGGGACAGCGGCAGAGCGATGAGCCTGGGGTGCTGGGGACCCACGGGGCGTGGTCCTGTTGGGGTGAGGCTGAGCGGCGCTGGGTGCCTCCTTGTCTAACCTTTTCCTTTGTAGGGGATCCCACCTGAACTGTAAGTAGAGGGCAGAGGAGGCAGCGCCTGCCCGCACGCCCGCCCCAGCCTCACCGCAACGGGAGCCCCCAGGGATTTTCAGCGGGCCGGAAGGGACCCGCAGCAGGTCTGCTGCACACAGCAGAGCAGCCTGGCGGGCCAGTGGCTTCTCCCAGGCTGGCTGGCTCCACTCCTCTGTCTCTGGGGCCCACGGAATGCATCATGCCTTCCTTCCCGCCCAGCACGGCTGGCCCAGAGTTTTCCTCCCATGGCGACGCTCCCTCCCCACCTCCCGCGGTCCCGGGGGCGGTGGGAGGGTAGCAGCGTGGTTGTGATTGCATGCCCACTCCCATCAGTGGAGCCTCCTGTTATTTTGTAGTCTTTTATTCATTTTACAGTAAAACGGATTTCCAAGGAATGCACCCGAAAGCCCAACAAGAAAATATGTAGGAAAGGAGGTATGTAGCAAGCCGACCGGCAGAGAGGCACAGAGAGGAAAGAGAGAGAGAGTGAGAGAGTGAGAGGGTGCCTGGCTGGCCCCTGGCCTGCAGCACTCCTCCGGCACCTCTCTGTGCTGCCACCCGGACTGCGGACCCTCCAAGCAGCCCACCCTGCCACCCCCCGCTTCCCACTGGGAGGAGCCCCACGGATGCTCCAGCCAGCTGGGAGCACAGGTCTGGGGTCAGGTCATGAGAATGCTCATGTTGCTCCAGGCCTTTCAGAACAGCTTCTCCTGGGCTGAGCCTGCACTCCCACCTTCATCCCACTGGCACCGACAGCCTCCCAGTCCCTGGGCATGAGGGGTAGCCTCTGATGGCAGGTAGCACTTAAATGCCTCCATCCCTTAGGTTGGGTTACCCCACTGGGGGTGCACAGACCTGCTCAGGGAAGGACCTGTGTGAGGGGGGACTGCAGTCCATCTCGGGCTGAGCTTTTCCCCCGTTGCGTCCCTGGTCGTTTTGCATCCAGAGCTCCTTGGTTAAAAGCATAAAGCCTCTCCTGGCTGTGTAAATGCTGCAGATTCTGCCCTGACCCTTGTGCCTGCCAAGGCTGTTCCCCAGTGCCCACATCCCCATGCCAGTGCCAGTCCTGCCAGTAAGGATTTGGTCTCCAGCCTATGGCACAGCAGCCTCCCTGAGCCCTACCTGCCCCAATGGGCAGCCAAGCACCTCCAGTTCAGACACATCTCTGCCTTGCCTTGCCTCCACTGACCTTCCCCCATTGCCCCTAAATGATCCTGTATTCCCAACCAGTGACATGGACAAGGGAGTAGAGATGTACAAATGGGAGCTGGCTCGGCCCCATGTCAGACACAATGCCTCACCCGTCCCTCCACACAGCCCCCTTGCAGGCAGGGAGAGCTGGCTGCTCTGTGCATCCCAAAGATGAACGTGGGGACGGTCAGGCAGCCAAGCTCTTCTGAAAGGCTCAGTACAGGGCATCTGGCCGGCACAGGCTGCTGTCCTGGGCGTCCTGCAGCAGCAGGGTCCCTGCATCCCAGCCTCTGTCTCCCTGCACCCCTGGGTTTGGCGGGGCCAGTGCAGCTGGGCTTGGAGGTTTGGGGAGCGCTTTCCTTCCAGCCGTTTCCCCCAGTTCTGTTGTTTGGTTTCTTTGCTTTGCTTTTCCTGTTGCTGTCCTGGCTATTCACACGCCATCTCTCTGAGTGCCAAGGCTGCCCCTGAAAGGGCTGGCGCATTAGGGAGTCTCTGCACGCTGCCTCCGGAGCCGGCTGTGCCAGTGATCACCAGCCACTTCAAAGCGCTTCCTCTCCCGGCCCTCCTACCGGCTGCCAGGGCTGGCAGACCCCCACCACCCCCAGCCCTATATCCAGGGCCGGGGAAGCAGGCTCCAGGTTACTGCTGGAGAAGGGGATGATATAAGGCAGGACAAAACACCTTGGGTGCGCTCGTCTCCTGGGTTTCCCTTCCCACTGGCTCTGCTCACAGGCAGGGTTTCTTTGCAGCCCATCTGCAGTTGCCTCTGGTCACCTCCCAGGGAATCTGGTGGGGGGCATTCCCTTTTTTCCCCACTGGGCTCTGTTGACTCATGGACCAGCAGGTCCCCAGTCCCAGCCATTTGGACATCCAGGTGTGGCGTGCCAGGAATTAAAGCACCCAGACTCTGGCACTTCCCTCCAGCTCTGGCCAGGCTCTGGTAGCTGTTGGCTTGAATTAATTGAGTCACTTGTGATGAAACACAGAAGCTCCCCCACCCCTCATCGTGTATCCTGGGTTAGTAATGCCTGGGGAGAGGGTAATGTACCTGCAGTGCTGATTTCCTCAGGTTGAACATTTGAACATTGACTCATTCTGGAATAATCATGATTTACTATTTCTAAGGCCACAAACAAGCAGTGATAAGTTCTCCTCTCACAGAACAGTATTTTGGTGGTTAAAAATGCTTCAGCTCCCACCTTAGTGGAGTTTTCATGACTTCTGCCACCCCTAAGCTCAATGTATTTCAGAGCAGACGAAGTGTTGAGCATTTATCAGTTGTGCTTGTTTATCTCTGGGACAGAAAAACATCCCTGTTTCCCTGCCCAGTTAACCACAGTAATTTCCTATATGGAAATTTTCTAAATGCCAGCCTTCTCCACACACTTTGGTCCCTTCTCTGGGAGCAATATAGGGCAGCAGTGCTTTGAGAGCAACTAGCCATGCATGGTGCCAGGGGAGCTGACAGCACTGAGGCTCAGCTGAGGCTCAGATTTTGCTGCAAAAATAGTGCTGCCCACCCAAAGACCATGTACACACTGAGGCACACACACTGAGAGTACAGTACCTATGTGCAAAATGCAGCTCTGCCCCATGCTTTTTGCTGCCAGCACTTCCAGCCTGTTTCTGGCTGTGATAGACACCAGGATGATTTTTCCTTCCCTTCATCACCAGCCTGGGCAAGCCTTGCTGCAGGGCATGAGGAGGTGGATGTCATTTTTGGAGGGGAAAAATGTGGTTGCCCTGCACTTAGCAGCTCTTCCTGGTTTTTCATTAGCAAATGCCCAAATCTCTCTGGCTGGGACTGTGAGGAGTCTGCGATATTGCAGAGACAAATGTGCAGGCCAGCATCTTCCTCTGCTGTGTGAGGGTGGCCGGAGCTCCCAGCAGCTCCTGGGCTCAGGAAGCACTTGGGCAGCTCTGCGGGAAAAGCGTGTCTTCTCCGCTGCTCTCCAAGAAGCTGACTTGTCCAAGTACCAGCTGAGGCTTCCCTACAGCTGCACAAATTCTGCAGTGCTCTCTTGCTGGAAGCTTCTTCCCAGCCCCCTCAGAGCCTGCTGCTTTGCAGAGCTGGCTGTGGGCAGACCACCGCCCTGGTGCTCTGCTTCCACTTCGGGGAGCGATTTGCAAAGGTGAGGGTCGGTGTTTGTGCTGTCAGAGGCAGCAGAGCGTGAGAGGATGCAGTGCTTTTACAGAGTCCACTCAGGGATGGAGATAACTCCTCTGCATTATTCCAGGACAGGGAGGGGCAGGGCAGCACCAAGGTGTGCTGCAGTCCTGGCGCAAGGGCTGATGGCTGGAAGGGCTCTCGGACACGGGTCCCAACTGACTCTCCCTGTGTGTGGGGTTGTGCAGCAACAGGTTCAACAGCTGCCCCGGTCTTGGTCCTGTTCCTTGTCACTCCCAGAGAAGCAGCTGAGATGGTGTGGCCAGCAGCAGGTGGACCTTTGGGTGCATGTAGCCATCAGAGGCTCTGGCTCCCTGCAGCATTGTGGCTGCTTTGCAGGAGTGGGTGCCCCAGGAAGCTCACACTGAGGAGAGGGTGCTGGAGCTGCCTACAGGCACCCTGAACAGACATTTGGATCTGTAAAGGTGTCATCTCAGGCTGCTGCTCTTCTCTTATCCACACCATGCTGAGAATGAAGGCTCCAAGGACTGAGGCTCCTTACCCTCCTTTATCTCTGTTTGCAGTGGTGTCAGTGCTGTTGGTATGGTTTACTTAAGATAGCATAAATTCAGCATGGATGCCCCTGTTTCAGGGAAAGTGATTTTATTTTTATACTAAACTTGAACTTAAATCTTCCTAGAGCCTAGATAAGAATGTATGCCTCCTTCCTATCGGCCCGAACAATGTCACTTTGCAGTCAGCTTAAAGTGAAGTGGCACAACAGACATTCACCTCCCGAGTTAGTGGAGGGTGTTTTTGATGGGTAAGGAGAATAAGAGCCATGAGCCCTTTTAGTTTTTCCAGCTGTGAATCCACAGGCTTAAGCCCATTGATGCCTGCAGCAGCCACCTAAAAACAGAGACTAGACAAGAATAAGGGAATAAAGGTAGGTATTTGTTTGAAGGGCCTTCAAAGGTGCCCCTGGGGAGCCAGAGGCCACTGCCAAGATGGACCCCAAGGTGGATGACAGGTCACGAGTTCTTCACACTTTTTTAAGTTTGGTTCATTTGCATATCAGGGTTAAATTCTCCAATTAAAGCTTCAGTTAATGATGCAGTTTCCCCAAGCTTGCCCCCCTTTTAGAGGCTTTGGTTTACACATTCTGGGCCTAGGATGTCCTGAGTGTCCTTGGAGAGCAGGCCTGGAGAGGCTTTGTTATGTCTACTTAGCACGAGAGAGCAGAAATTAGCAGGCTACAAGAAACTTCAGAGTTACACACTAGGCAGTACAGGATTTGAAAAACATGAAAGTTAAAACCTAAGGCATCACCATACCCATGGGAGTGGGTGCTGCAGGGCTCTGCGTGGTGACCTTTGTTAGTGCAGAGAAAGATCTCCTGGGCTGGGTGTCCCTGAACGTGGCAGTAGCCAGTGGAAGGTGTTACTGGGTGAGGGAAGTGAAGCTGTGATTGCTCTCACGAGCTGTGGGGCGTTGGTGGGTTATACTGGAGGTGAACAATGCAGCAAGAGGCAAAAAGCCCACTTGGTCACAACAGTCTGTGTCGGCCATAACCACCCTGGCACCTTCCTGCTGATGGGTGAGGCTTGTGCTTTGCATCTGCCACACACACATGCCACTGCTGTTCCCCTTCCCCCTAGCCTGCATCACTGCACTCCTGCTTTGCTTAGCTTCCCAAGTGCTGCTTTCTACCATCTCTTCTGCAGTGCCTGAAGCTCAGGTTGCTTTAGGCTTGTCCCAGCTGTCCCTAAGCTCTGCAGAAGCAGTCTCCATCTGGATCCCTCCCTGCTTAGCCAAGACAGGTGCTCAGGTCACAGAGATGCTGTCCACTGCCCTTTTTTACAACCTGACAAGTTCTCATAGCTGTTTCCTCCATTCTCATCTGCACAGAGATTTTGTCCCCTGAAGGAGACCAGGCTGGAGGCTGCAGCCTGGCCAGTCCCAGGGCTTTAATAGCACCAGGGCCTTTGGCAGTGGAAAATGATCTCCAGCTGCCTGTGGTCAGCTTCCCAACTCTGAAGCACGGTGTGGATGAAGGCTTGCTGGCTGTGGTCTTCATTAGAGAAAAATCCCTATCCCTTAGAAGTACCAAGAGGTTGGTGCATAGCACTGGTTAGCAAATATTGCATGAGTACTTTGTCGTTTAAGTGCTTTCTGGGCTTGCAGCTCTTCCTGATGAAGACACAGTAGGTCAAGCTTGCAGCCTCCTGCAAAGGGCCTGAGTGGCTGCGGGGTGGGCTGGGGAGGGAGTGTGGGAAGGACACAGCAGGAAGGGGGGGATGCTGGGGCTGAGGTGTTGGGGCAAGAGTTGACAGGGATGGGGGCGGTGCTGGGTGAGAAGAGGAGAATGATGTGAGATGCTCAGAGGATGGCTGGGTGGTGAAGCAGGAGGTGAGGAGGCAGGGCTGGAGCATGGCAGGGGTAGGTCAGGAGGTAAACCCTGCATTGGAGAAAATCAGGATGGCACAGGAGACTGCTGATCCATACCTGCCCTGGGTAGGAGCAGCTCTACCTCACCTCTTTCTGGCAGCATGTCCCACCTGGTCTTAAACACCTCCCCAAGCCACCTCTTCGAGTGCTTTGCTGCCCTTTCTGCCAGGAAGGTTTTCTTCTCATCCTGCCTCCTGTAGCCCCAGGGCTGCCTGAGAGGGACTTGCTCTTCCACCTCACCACCTCACAGTAGACTTTCATGTGTTGGGATGCTGCTGTAGCTCCCATCATGCCTCTGCTCCCAGGATTTGTGTGACCCAGCCTTCTGCAAACTTTTCATGCCTGCTGGATGTTTCTAGGTTTCTGGTCACTGCTCCTCCAGACTTTCTCCAGCAGGTCACGGCTGCTTAAGGTCGTTCTGCAAGCCTCTCGCCCTGATGGAGCTGTCTCACAGCAATTTCAGATCTCTTCCTCCCCCATGACAGATTCCTTTTCAATTCGAATCCCATCCCAGTCCATGCTGCCATCTCTGTTATCCACCTCCTGTGTCACCTGCAGAATGCCACTCCCAGACTGACAGTGAGCACGGCTCTCCAGTTTTGTCTTTCTGACCAGTTTTGTGCATTTAGTCCTGTAGTTCCATGCAGCCACAGGCTTGCCCTTTGCTCGTGAGAGCTTTGCTGGGGGCCGTGAAAACCCTTGTGTGGTAATGGGGCCTGCTGGAGGTGGCAGCAGGACCCTGGGATCAGCCTGGCAGGGTGTCAGAGCCCCTCATCTCAGGGGAAAGTCACGGGGCAGTGCAGGCACTGTGTGGATAAGTCCTGCCTGGGGGAAACGCTGACATCTCCCCAGAGGTCACCATCACCTGGGGAGCTTTTTGTTGCAGGCATCTGGGGGCAGAGGACTTGCAGGCACTGGTCTGCAGCTCTAAGGGGATGAGAACACTCAGCTTCTCCCTGAAATTCAGAACTCCAGGGCACAGGGATGGCACCACTTGCCTTTGTGTCCACATTGGCATGCAGTCCTTCGCAGGAGTGGGGTTTTGGCACAGGTTTTTCAACACCCCTGCTCCCTGCCAGCCCACAAGCCACCTCTCCTGGCTCCTTCTGGCTGCAGCTCAGGAAGTGCCAGGCTCACTGCAAGCTATCCACAGCAGCATTTCACAGTGCCTGCTGGGGCTGCTGGGCTGGCCCATGCCCCAGCACTGCAGGTTGGTGAAAGGACACGGAACAACTGTAAGGCATTCAGGATGTCACAGAAACCAGCATGTGTAGGATTCTGCATTGACCTGGTCAGGTCAAGCTGACTGGTGCCTTTGCAGTCCTCAGTGAAACGTGGAGCTAGTCTTGTAAGAGGGGAGTTGGTGCAGGATGGAGCCAGGCAGCTCAGGGGAGCACCTGTCACAAGGGACCCTTGTGTGCTGTGGTGGTCTGGTGCAGTGGCACCAGTGGTTTGTGGCCGGGCACAACAAGGGACCACACACCATATGGCAGTGATGGGCAGGACCCTGCCTGGTGGTCAGTGGCCATGCAAGGCGACCCTTGGTGTGAGCTCTGCAGAGGACAGTTGTCCCCAGGGGCAGCAGAGCTGGGAGCAGGGCTCCTGTTCACACCTGGGTGCTGGGGGAGGGAGCCTTGCCTGGAGCTGAGGGTGTGTGACCAGGCGGGGGCCAGGCTGGGATGCAGGAGGATAGGCAAGTGCTTTGAGAGACTCATCCACCGCCAGCGCTGATGCTGCCACAGCCCCACTCGCATCTTCCGTGGCACCCCAGCCCTCCCCAGGGAGGATCTGGGAAGGGGCCCAGGTGAAGTGGCATCCTGGCACAACTCCTGGGGCAGTCCTGCCCGTGCCCTACACTGCCCTGGCTCTGGGAGAGGTGCAGTGTGAGTAGCCAGCAGTGCTGTGGGGCACAGGCGTGGCCCCACTGTCTCTGCTATCATGCTATTTTTGAATTCTCTTTTTTTTTTTGTTGTGTTTTTTTTTCTTTCTTTCTTTCTTTCTTTTTTATTGTTGTTGTTTTGTTTTTATTTCCTTTTGTTTTCCTTTTTGTTCTGTCTCCTCGTGTTTGGTCCCTAGGAGCCAGCGCTAAGAAACAGGGCGAGGACTTAGCGGATAATGACGGTGATGAAGACGAAGGTATTTCTGTGCTCGAGGCTGCCACTGCATGACACGCAAAGCAGCTCCGTGTGCCCGCCATCCGCTGCCACCCCCAGGGAGCCCTGTGTGTGTCTGTCTGCCGTGCCAGGCAGCTGCGCGGGGTGGGGGGCAGGCTGGCCGGCTGTGCAGGGCACCCAGGACCTTCCCTTCCTCCTGACGGGGGGGAAAGCTCATGGGGTTTTTCCGCTTTAGGAGAAGTTTGCTCCCGCTCAGTTTGAGCGAGGGCAGGGAGGAAGCATGGCAGCTTGGGAGGAGAGAAGCCCTCGGGCACCTGGGCCCATTTCACCCTGAGCCCGGTCACATCCCACCTCCAGCCTCATCCCTTCAGAGTTGGTGACATGCATCTGGGAGCCAGCAACCTCCCCATCCACCCTTGCCTGGCCCTGCCGTGGCTGTGCCAGCAGCCTGAACACTTGGCACCCAAAGGGTATCTTGCCATGCACAGGAGATGCAGGGTTCACTTGGTTTCTGTTAACTTCTCTCCCTCCTCATCCAACAGAAGTGAGGTCTTTCTTGCAAGCACCAGCCAAGACAGAGCAAGTGGGCTTTCAAGCAGATGTGATTCTAGATGCTTGCCAGGGCTAAGCAAGCTGCAGAACAGGCAATTTTTAGTAAAACGGTGGTTTGTCTGCAGGTTATGGAGTCGGCGTGTTTGGCTGCAGAGATGTGGTGAGGAGGTAGGAGGAAGGGTTGGCCAGGGTGCAGCCCTAATGTGCTGAGGACTGTAAAACCTCATGGTGTGCAGAAGGCCCAGGGCAGCTTGAGCAAGGCCTGGCAGATGGCATTTAAGATCTGGGAAATAGGTGAAAAACTTTTTGCTTGGCAGTACTAAAACCCTGTTGTTTACTCCGGCTAACCTGTGCCCCAGGATCTCTTGTACCAGGGCGTAAACTGGCGTTCAGCCTAAGTGACTCGACTGTGATAAATCCACACACACCAAAATGTGCTGCAGCTATTCGGAGCTGTTTATTTCCTGGTACATCTCTGTACGTTGTTGCCATTCTCCTGAGAGGAGTTCCCTTTGTATGTCAGTGAGTGGGAGCAGGATGAAGGGAAGACATAGGCACAGGCACTGATGTTCCTGCCCCTCACATTTCAAGCAGGTGGCCCTGGAAAGAATTATCCTGATGTAGCTCTGCCACACAGGCGATGTCTGTCCTGGAGGAGCTGCAAGCACTTTTTGCTCCCCTGGTCTGTGCATTTGTCTGGCTACATCCCAGCAGTAGGAAAAGAGCCAGCACAGGTTTTGGGTTTGGCATAGCCTCATTCTGCTGGAGGGAAGAGGTTTTTTCTATGGGAGGCCACCTTTAGCCATGCCATGGGCCACAGCTGGAGGTGAGAATGGCCACAGATACCCATCAGCGTGGTCTGCAGCCCCCTGCGATGGGCAAGCCACAGGGAGGAGTGGACATGGGCGGGGGTTAGGTGGGTGTGAGGGAGCATGAACAGCCCAGTCAGGCACTGGCACTGGTGTGGCTGTGCCCCAGGAGCCCCAGCCCCGGTGGGCTGTGAGGGGGACTGTGCTGCACTGCTGAGGGAGGCAGGCAGGGAGCAGCAGCTGCCTGGGGCAGCTGAGGCCAAGCAGGCACAGCCAGCCCGCTCGAGCAAGGTGCTGGGTGTGAGTGAGCACGAGGGAGGACAAAGTCCATCGGTGCTGAATCGCCAGCCCAGGACAGGGCTGGCAGCGCAGGCATGTGGGACCTGGCGATGTCTCCGTGATGGGTGCAACTGCCTTGTCTGTGTGACACGGGCACGATGCACCAGCAGCCCAAGTATGGGTGTTATTCCCTTGTGGGTGGCCATGGTTCCATGAGGGATCAGCAGCCTGTGGGGCAGAAGGGGCAGGATGTCCCCTGGACAGGAGAAGTGGAGAGAGGGAGCGTGGCTGCTCCCTGTCCCCTAGGATCCCACAGCCCTTCCTCCCCGGTCCTCGGGGTCCCATTCCCCATCCTCACTCCATGCCTCATGCCCTGTCCTCGTCCAGATGCCGTGCTCACCTCCCTGACATGCACACGTGCATACACTGTCTGCTCATCACCATGTCTGTGTCTGGGCACTGGGGTGCCATGGGTTTACATCCAGATAGGCAGGTCTCTGCCTTCCCAGGGGAATGGGAAGGGGGAGTGGGAGAGTAAGGCACTGGAGCACACATCAGTGGCCCCCCCCCACCTTCTAGGTCCTGCACACCCCCATCCCTGCCCCCCTCCGCAATGCCAGCTTCCAGGACTCACGGAGTGCTTGGGTCCAGCCAAAGACAGGACATGGGGCTGCATCCCGGGGCTGGACTCTGCAACTCCCACCCACAGCAGACCTGATCTGGCTCCCACACAATGCCAGAGCCCATCTCTGGGGAAGAGCAGCGGGGTCCAGCCAGCGTCCCTCCCTCACGTGCTCAGACCCCCTGAGGGGACAGCAGTGTGGGGACAGTGCAGCGATAGCCACCTCCCGGAGAGGGGCTGGCAGGGTTGGTTCAGTGGTGTTTGGCTTTGGGGGTCCATGCTGTGGCCCCCAGGAGAGCTCTGGCTTTGGCTCCTAAGCCCCCTCCCTGGTCCTGGCAGCTGGCATTGCCCTTGTACTTGGTCTGCCTGTCGGGCAGGGTGCTGCGGCCATCAGTGGGGTCCTGTGTTTAACCACCTCTCCTTCCAGACATCCGGGACAGCGGGGCCAAGCCGGTGATGGTGTATATCCATGGTGGCTCGTACATGGAGGGCACGGGGAACATGATAGACGGCAGCATCCTGGCCAGCTATGGGAACGTGATTGTCATCACCCTGAACTACCGCGTTGGAGTGCTCGGTATGAGCTGGCTGCCGTGGGCTGTGCCGTCAGCACAGCCGGGCAGTGGGACAACCCTTGTGTCTGACCGGACTTGGACCAGCCGGAAAGGGGGTGGAGGGGGGCGTGGGGCCCGGCAGGATGCTCTGTGGGCACTGCCCCTGCCTTCCGCCCTGGCAGCCGAGCGGGTGCCACGTGGCAGAGCCCCCAGCACGCGGTCGCAGTCTAGTCTGGGTCCTGGCACCAGCCCCCCCCGGCTCATTTACACAAACTGGCTCAACTGAAAGCAAATATTGGTTTGTGGTTAAATGAATAATAAATGTGTTTACCCAGCATCTCCTCCTGAGAGGGCTCAGAGCAGTGAGGTGCCAGCAGATACTGCCTGGCTGTCCTGGGGACCTGGCAGCTCTCCCTCCCTGGGCACAGGCTGCCTCCGAGCCAGTTGTGCTGCTGGGACCCCCTCAGCGACCCACCACGACGTGGCTGTCTGCAGAGGGGACCACAGAAGGGTGTCGGGTGCCATGCAGAGAAGGGTGGCAGTCCTGTTTCCACAAGCACTGGTGACTTAGAGAGGCAAAATGAGGACAGAGGGTCAAAAGGCAGTGCAGTCCCCTGCCTGCAGCAGCAGAGACCCCCAGGGGCTGAGACACAGGAGGCTTGTTTGGAACACCACTGCTGCTTCCCTTAGCAGCATGAGAACAAAGGGTGTAGAGGTTTGGGAAAAGCTCCTTTCCAGCCAAGCTGCTGGCCCGGCTGGCTCTCTTCCTAGCCATCCAGCCTAGCATGGTGCTCTCCCTTGGCAGCTAGGCTCCCGCCTGGTACCTGGGGCAGCACATCCCTCTAATGGCCTCCAGAGCCCATAGTTTCTTGTGGAAGACGATAGTTACACAAAAATAAACCTATTCAAGACCTTTCAATACTAAAAGTCGGGCCTTTAAGATGGATAGGTTCCAAGTTGAGACACATGAGTCACATGACATTAGACTTAAGAGGTGCCTTCATCATTTCCATTGAGGTGGTGCACCACACCCAGTCAGACCACCTCCAAGTGCCAGCACAGCCCTGGGGCCACTCCCTGTGTGCTGGGGTTACCTGCCTGGATTTTACCTCAGGCCCATGGTTTTGGCTTCCTGCTTAAAGTCAAAGCAAACGAAAGTGTGATAACTTATCTTGGGTGTTTCCTGTGCTATTGAAAGCACTTCTCACCTTCTTCCTCACTGAAAGCCTTTGTATTTTAAGCTGCAGTCGGTTCCTCTCTGCCCAGCCCACCTCCTTACATTTATAGAGCCTCCCCCAGTCCACGCTAGTCCATGGAAAGCATTGGCTGTGCACACACTCGCCCTGCCTGCAGCCACTGATGCTTTCTCAGCTTCCCTTGGAGCTTGTGTGAGATGTCTTGAGCTGTTCTTAGCACAGGTGGTGGTATGG
The DNA here is from genome assembly GCF_041296385.1 of Aphelocoma coerulescens. Lineage (NCBI taxonomy): Eukaryota > Metazoa > Chordata > Aves > Passeriformes > Corvidae > Aphelocoma > Aphelocoma coerulescens. Next base: position 17,707,490 of record NC_091018.1, read on the forward strand.
GCAGGACAGAGCTTTGTGCAAATTGCACTATCACTGCTTGTTGTTGGCCAAAGAGGCTCCCCGATGTTTGCAGCTGCTCTCTCAGCCTTTTCACCCCTCTGTGCTGTGCAGAGGGTGGCTGGAGCTCGATGGTGTCCCTGCTCCAGCTTAGAACTCACAAAACTCTCTTGGTAGCGGAGTCTCGTGGTGGGATAGGGTCCCACAGAAGCTCCCCTAGGTCTGGGGAAGTGGGGTGGGAGATCAGGACTTTCCCTGTTTCCTCCTCATCCCTAACTGGGCTCCCCTTGGCCCCCAGGGTTCCTGAGCACGGGGGACCAGGCTGCCAAGGGCAATTACGGGCTGCTGGACCAGATCCAGGCGCTGCGCTGGGTCAGCGAGAACATCGCCTTCTTTGGGGGAGATCCCTTGCGGATCACTGTCTTCGGCTCCGGCATCGGTGCCTCCTGTGTCAGCCTGCTCACCCTCTCCCACCACTCTGAAGGTAGGTGTCAGCCGTGCCTGAGCATGCTGCAGCTGCAAGCAAACACCCTGCTGATGCTAAGCCAAGGAAGGAAGCCCACCTGGGACCCGCTGCCCAGCCTAACAAAGTCAGGCCTGCTTTCTAATCACTCACTGGTGAGAGTCTGGACCAGGACTGGGAAGCAAAACCTTCTCATCATGGGCAGAAAGAGGCCAGTGGCAGAGCATGTGGGAGCCAGGGATGGAGTGGGTGCTCCCTGTGCACAAGGCTGCAGCCCAGGGCCAGCACCTTGGCATGGGGAGAGGTGGGGACCCCTCCTGTGGTGTCCTGCCCTGGTGCTCAGGTTTTCCAAGTGCACGTGTGAAGCGGTGTAGGGCATCATGCAGGGCACTGGGAACAAGGATGTCAGTGCTAGGAAAGGTATTCATACTGGAATAGAGGGGAAGACAGACCTGAGCCTGAGAGGGATGGAGGGCCCTGTGTTGTGAGACTGGGAGAGCTGGAAGTGCTGCAACTAGCAAAACACAGGTGGAAGTAATATGATTAATATCTGTAAATATAGCAGAGTGTTTACTCTAAATAAAGAAGGTAATTATTTATGCTAAAAGATTGTGTTGGAATAAGAGCAAATGCATGTAAACCACTGGCAAAGACATTTACATCAAGCACTGAGGGGGAAAAAATTAACTGTGAGATTAGAGGTGTTTTTGATAAACTTCCTAAAGGAAATTATAGGAGAAAAGCCTGAAGTGAATATGGTCCCCAGGGGAGCAGCCTGACAGGGACCCACTCATGGGCATTATAGGAGGGTGCAGCCATCTTCCAGTGCTGTGTCCCCACGTGTGATGCTGAGGGAGCTGAGGAGAAAGGGACAGGTGTGAGTAGTAGACACAATTTGCTGTGTGTCTCTGCCCTTCAGAGACACACAGCAAATTGCACTCAAAGCTGATGTGAAGAGTTGCTGCCCTGCTCAACAGCCTGGGAATCACACAGGAACAGAGACCTCCAGAACCTCAGCAGGGCTGATGGCTGATGGCTGATGATGGGGTGTCTTTTACAGGCTGAAAGCTCCTGCAGAAAGAAAAAGTGTTTTCTCTGCTCATATTGAGTGTGAAAGGCTGGGGAGGGAACACTATGTGTATTGCATTCTCAATGCTTCTTAGGGTGCTCCTTTCCATCACAGGAATGCAGGAGTGAGTGCTTGGCTCTCCAGGTGGCCCCAGCCTCTTGCAGGGGTCCAGAATGGAGCAGCATGGAGAGAGGCTGAGGGTGGATTGGAGGGGCTGGTCCTTGTGACTTTTTGGCCATGACAAACAGTCCTGCCAGTATAGCACTTTTCAGGTGATGCAACACTTTCTGCCACTAAGCTCTGCACCTGCATGACAAATCCTTCGCTGCCCCATCCAGGCCCAGTGCCTCTGGTGTGGCCTCCCTGCATCTCAGCAGTGCTGGGTGCCCAGCACCCTCGCTGCTTTGGCAGGGGAGCTGCTGCTGGCTGTAAATACTGTGAGGCGGGAGGGGAGTGCACAGTGCTGCAGCCAGTGTCTCATAAAGCCAAATGGCCGTAATATGACCTCAGAAAATTCCCTGTGCCAGAGCACCCATATCCCCAGGGATGGGTAGCTGGTTCTGGAACACAGCGTGGGAGCAGTGCTAAGTTGGAGCCTGCAGATGAGGTGGGTTTGTTTTTATTGCATCAAAATAAAACTTCTAGTGATCACAAGCTATTAATGAAGCTGCTGATTTGTGCCTGCTCTGCCAGGTGCTGCAAGAGGCAGACACTGGAGGCTTGATACAGCTCATGTTGTGTCTGGCTGCTTGGGAAATCCACAGCTCCCTGCCAGCCTCAGGCCTTGTAGGCAGGTGGATTCCTCATCAATGACCAAAGTGCTGCTTCTCTCCCCAGCCAGCAGTACCAGGGCAGGAGCAGTCTCTGCCAGCCAAACTTCATGAACTTCATTTGCTCCATCCCCTGTTCCATGGGGGCTTCTGCCCTTTGCTGCCAGCCCTCCAGATCTCCGTTCGACAAGGCACCCAGCACCCTGCTTTGAGCAGGGCTTGGCCCAGACACCCCCAGAAGTATTTCCAGTCTCAGCTACTGGGCAAGGCAAAGAGGAAATCAGGAGCTGGCAGCAGCTGGTGGCAGCCTGCAGGACCAACCACCTTCTGGCAGAGCCCTGGCCCCACCATTTGATTCCACTGTGCTGTGGCAGCCAGTCCTGTAGGAGGCAGGGCGTGTTGGGACCCTCACCTTGGAGGGGACCAGGAAGGAAAGGCAGAGCTTCATCTTCTTGCCTGGGCCTCAGCAGGCTGGAGAGGACCAGTGTGGAGTGCAGGGTGCTGATGCCTCCCTGGGATGCTTGTCAGGCTTCAGTCAGGTGCTGGCATGGAGAGGGAGGACATGACGAGTCTGGGCTCTCACAGAGTCCTGGGTCCTCCTGGATCAGGATGTGGCCATGCAGAAGCATGGCAAAGGGGCTCCATCAGGGACATGGCCAGCTGTTGGTGACATCAGCTGCCCAGTACTTCCCCAGGCAGTGGTGGGCAGGGCCACAGCCCAGCCTGGTGAGTCTGTCTGGGAAGTGATGCTGCTGGCAGGGCGCAATAGCTGCCGTTGGGACAGCATCTCCAGGGAGCCAGGAAACCCCATCCTGGCTCCTTGGCACGTGGATGATGGTGCAGAGCAAGCAAACCCATGGCCAGTCTCCAGCCTGTAGGCTGGGTATGGCTTTCTAGGGCACCGGGAGGTGACAAACAGAGCTTGTGACTTCTCTTTGTCCCAGTGCATGGGACTGTACGTCAGGTACTTGGCAGAGTGAGGACTGTGCATGCAGACAAGAGCTATGGACATGGTGGCTGGGAGCCAGGAGCCTCTGAACACTTCTGTTGCGGGAAGGTGCTGCTCTCCTTCCCCGCAGAGTGGCACAGCCTTGGTTGCACAGGGGTTCTCCGCATTTCAGGGTGCCAGGGGCAGCTCCATGGCCATCACACTGCTGTGCCAGCACCACCCAGGGATCACCTGGAGCAGTCCCTCGTGGCGAGCAAGTGCTGGGGTCTGGCAGGGGTGCAGGCAGCACTCGGGGTGCAAAGCGGGCTGGTCAGAGAGCAGGGACCCCTGGGTGCACCCCGGACTGGCTGCCTTTCATGGCCCAGAGGCTCTGCTTCCTCACCACCCTTTGTATTCTGAGCACAAGCACCATTGACATGGGACTGGAGCGAAGCCACGCATTTCTCTGCCTGGGCCAGGGCCTTTGTGGCCTCGTTTTCCAGGGCGAAAGTCCACTCCCTCTGTGTTCCTGGTGGCAGAAAGGCCCTCTTTGTGCATCTGGCAGCGTGCTCCTGCAGGGCCGGATTGGCACTGAGCAGCCCCAGCTGGGCAGGAAGCAGCAGGGAGGGGGTTGAGGGGGACTCTGACAAAGCGGTGGGGTGGGACACGGCAGGGTTAAGTGTCCCCAAGCAGGCATTAACCCTCCCACTGCTGCCAGCCCGCAGCCTGGCTGCTCAGTGAAGCAGGTGCCAACCTGGGCTGGAGGACGGTGCTGAGCCAGGGGCAGCGTGTGCCCCTCGGGGCTCAGGTAACACATCCTTGGGGTGCCTGTCGTAGCACGGGCTGCTTGGCAAGGCCAGGCTGTGATGAAACCATGGCCCCTCTTCTCCCCTCACCGGGACAGAGGGATGCTGGGCCATCCCTTGCAATGGGATCCTCAGGGAGCACAGCAGCCCTTGGTTGCTTCCAGGAGCACCCCGTTGCTGTCACCCTGCCATCCCCACAGCAGCCCTAAGCTGAGCTCCCTGTGTGAGCCCGGCTCAGCAGGCAGCACAGCGCAGGGACAAGGCCAGGTGTGAGCTGGAGTGCTGGGTCCTTGAAGGGGTACAAGAGCATCAATGCCTTCTCCATGCTGCATCCTGCACTGCAGCACTGGGATGCTGGAACCCTGCTGAGAGCTTCCTCCACTCCTTGCCTGTATTGCAGGTCTCTTCCAGAGAGCCATCATCCAGAGCGGCTCTGCGCTCTCCAGCTGGGCGGTGAACTACCAGCCAGTGAAGTACACCAGCATGCTGGCTGACAAGGTGGGCTGCAATGTGCTGGACACCGTGGACATGGTGGACTGCCTGCGGCAGAAGAGTGCCAAGGAGCTGGTAGAGCAAGACATCCAGCCAGCTCGCTACCATGTGGCCTTTGGGCCAGTCATTGATGGGGATGTGATCCCAGATGACCCAGAGATCCTGATGGAGCAGGGCGAGTTCCTCAACTATGATATCATGCTGGGGGTCAACCAGGGTGAAGGGCTGAAGTTCGTGGAGGGTGTGGTGGACCCCGAGGATGGCGTCTCAGGCAGTGACTTTGACTACTCAGTCTCCAACTTTGTAGACAACCTGTATGGCTACCCTGAGGGCAAGGACACCTTGAGGGAGACCATCAAGTTCATGTACACGGACTGGGCCGACCGGGACAACCCCGAGACACGTCGCAAGACTCTGGTGGCCCTCTTCACTGACCACCAGTGGGTAGAGCCGTCGGTGGTGACAGCTGACCTGCACGCCCGCTATGGCTCCCCCACCTACTTCTACGCCTTCTACCACCACTGCCAGAGCCTGATGAAGCCTGCATGGTCCGATGCAGCCCACGGGGATGAGGTGCCTTACGTGTTTGGGATCCCCATGATTGGCCCCACTGACCTCTTTCCCTGCAACTTCTCCAAGAACGACGTCATGCTCAGCGCCGTGGTGATGACCTACTGGACCAACTTTGCCAAGACAGGGTGAGTGGGGATGAGTGCTGTGCCTTGGGGGTCTGCACTCACTGCAGCTGTACTCCCTGGGGCTGTGCTGTGGTGGGGGGATTGTCATGCCTGGTGTGGGACACAGACCCCTGTGGCCAGAGGTCCGTGTGCTGCACCTTCACTGGGGCCATGGCATCAACCACAAAGCAAGAAGCTTAGATCATGGCCGGCCCCTGGGACAGGACCCAGCCAAGCCACAGGGATGGGGAGGCTGGTTGGCCCTGATTATCATGGGTGAGACTTGACCCAGGGTTCAGGTGCTACCCAGTCATGCAGAACCTTTTGCCAGCCCACCCTGTGCCACCACTGGCAAAGGTCCCCTCAGTTTCCATCTCTGCATCCAGCTCTCCCTCTTTGCTTCTTTGACTTTTCCCAGTGCTAGTTCTGTTCTGCCTGTGTTTCACAGGGACCCCAACAAGCCTGTCCCCCAGGACACCAAGTTCATCCACACCAAGGCCAACCGGTTTGAAGAGGTGGCCTGGTCCAAGTACAACCCCCGTGACCAGCTGTACCTGCACATTGGGCTGAAGCCACGGGTACGTGACCACTACCGGGCCACCAAGGTGGCTTTCTGGAAGCACCTGGTTCCTCACCTGTACAACCTGCACGATATGTTCCACTACACCTCCACCACCACCAAAGTGCCACCACCCGACACCACGCAGAACTCCCACATCACCCGCCGGCCCAACAGCAAGATCTGGACCACCAAGCGCCCCGCCATCTCGCCTGCCTACAACGGCGAGAACGGGAAGGAGAAGTGGAGCCCAGAGCAAGAGGCGGGCACGCTGCTCGAGAGCCCCCGCGACTACTCCACTGAACTGAGCGTCACCATTGCCGTGGGCGCCTCGCTCCTCTTCCTCAACGTGCTGGCCTTCGCCGCCCTCTACTACCGCAAGGACAAGCGCCGGCAGGACACGCACCGGCAGCCCAGCCCCCAGCGCGGCGCCTCCAACGACATCGCCCACGCGACTGACGAGGAGATGCCCTCCTTGCAGGTGAGCCAGGGGCACCACGAGTGCGAAGCTGTGCCATCCCACGACACCCTGCGCCTGGCCGCTCTGCCCGACTACACCCTCACCTTGCGCCGCTCTCCGGACGACATCCCGCTTATGACCCCCAACACCATCACCATGATCCCCAACTCGCTGGTGGGGCTGCAGACCCTGCACCCCTACAACACCTTCACCGCCGGCTTCAACAGCACGGGGCTTCCGCACTCACACTCCACCACCAGGGTATAGCTGCCCGCCGCCGGCGCACACGCATGCACGCACGCACACACATGCAGCAGACACTGGCAGAGGGACCGGCGGGGCCCACAGAGCCCCCGGACGGAGGGGCAGCACCCACGGACGGTGCAGCTCCCAGCCCAGAGACCTGTGGGGTCCCAGAGTGGCCCCAGCGCTTTCTTTTGTTCCTATCTAACTTTTGAGAAGTGCTTTGACTCTCCTGGCCTCAGGGCCCCGTGGGTTGCCCCGGGACGCCAGTGGGGTGCAGGAGGGACACGGTGTAACCCTGCACAACCCACCCGTGGTGCAGGTGGGCAGGGGTACCCCACTGTCAGTGGCCACGGGGCTCCCAGTGCCGTGGCTGTGCCTCCCAGTGGGACGATCACATCCCCAGTGCTGAGCGCACCGAGCACCCTGGGACTGATGAGGAGTGGGACTGGGCATCCCTCTCAGCCAGTGCCCAGACATCCCCAGGCATCTTGGCAGCCCTGGAAGAGGCTCCTTCACTGTGCTGAGAAGTGGCCCCAGGCCATGGTGCTATAGGCAGAGGGAATGGGCAGGGTCCAGGGACCTGGCCTTGTGCTGGGTGCGGGCACTGGGGCTGGTGCCAGGGCTCAGGGACCCTGGGAGTGGGGCCCTGGGCTGGAGACTTGGCACCTCTGCCCCTCTTTGCGCTGCAGAGAATCTCTTTTGTGTCAGTCATTTCTCTTTGCAGAGACGTTTTTTAAGCAGATCTTTAGTTCTTTACACACTAACGGAGTCGCCGCGTTTTGTCCTTTGTAAAGATTTTAAAACCAAGTGTTCTTGATATAAAATAAAAAGCCAGTTAGAAGCCAGCGTGTGCGCACGGTGCCGGCCCCCCGTGGCGCCCGCCTGCCGTGGGTGGGCACCGGGCAGGGCAGTGCCTCCTGCACTGTGGGGCCGCGCTCTTTTGTATTTTTTGATATTCTCCCTCCTCTGTCACCCGTGCCCACGTATCTCAGCCAAAAAGCCTATCCAATGGCCTGCCTGCGAGCACCCCCGCCCCGGTCCCTCACTGCCACCACTGGCCAGTGCCACCCACCGCCCTGTGTGGGCATCACCTGCTCCAAGCACTGCCTCTTCACTCCCATGAGCCCAGGACAGCCCCTCCTGCTCCCCACCCTGCCCTGCTCCCCCAGGAGCATCCCACATCCCTTCACCACTGCCCCAGGGCCGTGCTGTGCCCTCCCTGCCCACACCGTTGCCCGAAAGCAGAGCCAGTGATTTGCAGCCTTTGGCAGGAGTGGGGTGACAGGAGCAGGGTGAGCTGCTCACCAACATCAACTCTGCCTCCTAGGTTGCTTCCACTGGGGCCTTTACCCCATCGTGGGGTGACCCCAGCTCCAGCATCCAGGACATGCAGCTGGAACAGACACCTGGGCAGGGACTCTTGGGGTGATGCAGCCTGTGTGGGGCTGGGAGCACCTGTGCTGGGGCTGGGGCATCTGCTGGGCTGTTGTGGCCACTGAGCCACACATGGCTCAGGCTGAGTGGCTTTGGTGTGGTTGGGCATGAAGAAGGAGCTGCAGGGGATCCCATGTGGGGTTCCCCAGTCCCAGCCCCCCATGGTGAGCAGTAGCACCTGGGGCCTGGGGAGGCAGGAGAAAGGGACAGGTCCTTTTGGGGACACCATATCTCGTCCCTGTGCAAGACGGTCCGGCTGGCAGACGCTGCCCGTGCTGGCGGCCGTGACGCACCGGTGCCGGCTGGCCCTACTGCCTGGGGCCAGCGCATCGATGGCCCTGCTGGCCCTACTGCCCGGGGCCAGTACAACAACGGCCCTGCACCCTGCCCCGGCCCCCACCTCGCGCAGGGCTGAGGGTGAGGATGCTCGTTGGAGAATGTATTTATACCCTGTCACCCGCGCAGAGTAACAAATTCCAAATAAAACAGAAGTGATATTTTTAATAGCGGTGTGTCTCGCCTCTTCTTGGAGCATGCGGGGCCCGGGGACTACCTGGCTGGGTGGGGTGCCCTGTGCTGGTCCTCATGTCCCTGGCACCCACCCCACAGAGGCAGCAGGAGGACCCCGGTGCAGCACACATGCAAGCTGGCACCATACCATCCAGGACTGCCAACGCCAAGTGCCATCGTGGGGGGTGTCCCCACATCCCTCCAGCCCTGCTGCCCCCAACGCTGGGACCCCATGTGGGAATTCATCTGTCCCACAGCCCCCTTCCTCCCAACTTCGAACCCCTTCCCCAGCCTTTCCCAGATGAGCTCCCCTCCCCCTACTTGCCAAACAGAAAAGCTGCTGGTTTCATTTCTGTTTAATGTAATTTCAACTGGAGTTGCCATGGAAACCAGGCACGGAGTGGGGGGGCTGAATTGCCTCCAGGCAGCGTGCAGACACCGGAGCCAGGGCCGAGGCCCCGAGCCAGGGGAGCCGGGGCAGGCAGGGGGACAGGCTGTGCAGGAGGCTGAGTGCGGGGCTCTGCCCTGCTCTCCCTGGGGACCTTTGCAGCTCCAGTGCCACGGGCACATGTCACCCTGTTCAGCATTGTGCTCCAGACCTTGTGCTGGACCCCCCTAAAAGCTCTGCTACTGCCCATTGTGGCATCCCACAGGGTGCCTAGTGCCCTCTTGAAGGCGTGATGCCTTTTTGCCCCAGATTATGGACTTGTTCTGCCCTTCTGTCCCCTCTCCTCACCCTTGCACAGCCCCAACTGCATGCTGCCACATGTGCCAGCATGGCCAACCCAGTTAGGACCCCAAGGCAAGCTGGTGACAGACAACCCACTGCTATTATGCTTCTGCCTTTGCAAAACTCCTGAGGCGGCCATCTGTCCAGGGTGTCCTTGACCATCAATAGCTTTTCTTTGGAGACCTGGCAAAGCTCAAGGGACACTGTATCCCAGAGGGTATGAACAGTTAACATCTGCGTGACAACTGTGGGACATCCTCTGCTTCAGGGGACATGTTTAGGGCTGTTGGCAAAGAGAATCATAAGGGAACTCAACTGCCAGGTGTCCCTGGCATGGGAGGGAGAGAATGACCTGTGGATGGCCTCTGGCTGCTTGAGGATTCACAGCCAGCAGGAGGGCAAGGATGCTGCTCTTCACAGTAGCATCACTGGGACAGTGCCCTGGTCCTGTTCCCCACACCTCTGATGCACCCAGGACACAGGAGAGCAGACTCACAGGCAGGCAGGACAAGCTGTTAAGTCTTATGCTGCAACCCCCTCTGCCCTGCGCTGCCGCAGCACAAAGGATTTCTGTGCTCACCCACTGCCAATGACCTTCCTGGCAGTTGACTCAGACCAGAGGGTTTTGTCTCTCTGAGAACAGCAGCCTGGATCCAGGGATGCCTGTGCTGCTGTCAGTGCAAGCCTGGAAGCCCAGCGGCCCCTGCACTGCAGTGGTCATCCGGTGACGAGGCAGAGGCATTCACAGGGCCAACCCTGCCTGGGGCGGGATGGCCGGGAAAAGGGGACTCTGGAAGCCTTCTCCACAGTCCTCCTGACAGTGGAGATGTTTCAGTGATGGTTCAAGCTTTATTTCCTCCATCCTATCGATACAGACTGCTGGGCTGCAAGCTCTCTGACCCCAGCAGGGTGCCAAGCAGCTGCGTCACCCCAGTCCCGCCATCCGGGTGCTGGCTCAGTCCTGCCCATCTCATCAGCTTGTCTGCGTTAGACGTGCCCACATCTTTGACCTCTTCGCTGCAACTTCAGACACCAATTAACTTCACAATTAGCGTCATTAACAAAGAGCCCGCTTCTGGCCCACGTGGTGGCGGGCGGAGCAGTTTTCTGAGTACTGGAGGCAGCGCCGGCCACGGCTGTTGAGTACAGCCTGTCCTTGGCCGATGGCTTTTGCAGTTCAACCTACTGCAAACAGGCGAAGGGGCTGCCACCCTCCCGCCCAGCCCCGGGGCCTCTGGTCCTCTCACCACCTCCCTGCCAAGACACCGGGCGGGCACCGTGCTGGACAGCAACGCCCCGGGTTCCTCCTCCTCTTTCCTGTTTGTTTTTTTTTTCTGGTTTTACTCTGTTTTAGCTGGGTTCCCACGCTGAGCCCGCCGGGTGCTGCCGCGGGCAGGTGCGGCCCCGCCGCCCCCGGCCCGGCCCCGCAGCGCCACCTGGTGCCACGGCCGGCGACCACCCCCACTGACCCCTCGCCTGGCTCCCAGCGACCCCCGGTCGCCCCTATCCTGGCTCCCAGTAATCCCCAGTGACGCCCCGCCTGGCCCCCAGGGCCTTCCAGTGAAACCCCCTAGACCGGCTCTCAGGGCCCCCTCTCCCCGCGCCAACCTCTCATTGTGCTTCGTCCCACTTAGCCCACCCCAGTGCCCACCAGTCTGCTCTCCTCGGGATCCCCCCCAGTGCCCCCCACCCAGCCTGATCCCGCCAGCCTGGCCCCACTAGCCCCTTGCCCGTAGTGTCCCCCAGTATGCCCCCCGCTAACCCCCAGAACCCCTCCGGGGGTGCGGGACCAGGGCGCTGCCGCCGCTCCCGCTCCTCGCCGAGCGCTGCTGACTCAGGGGGCGGCGGCTTATCGGAGACTGAGATTGTGGCCCCGATGGCCCCAGCCCGCCCTGCACCACCGGCCACCGCCGGTATCTCGCTGCCCACCGCCGCCCTCCCCCCGCCCCGCTGCGGGGGCACCCCTAGCCGCCCTCAGCCGCTCCACCGTGCCACCCTGCCGTCCTCATGCGACACCACTGTCACCCTCATGCAAGGGACGGCGCGCGGGCTCCTGCAGCCCAGCCCAGGGGCCCAGGATGAGAGGCAGGGTCGCCACGTCCCACACGGGGTGCTGGGCGGCGGGACCTTGAAGCGGGCCAGCCGAGTTAATCGTTGACAAAGGCTGTTTGCCTTTTCCCGGCTGCACTTTTACACATTGAATCTGGGTACTGGTTGCTCCCCAGGGACCAGCCGGCAACCTGCAGCAGCAGATCAAGGTGCTCCAGGAGCTGGGGGTATCCAAAGTCATCCCCCGGGTGGAGAGCAGGGCTCCGCCGCGGGGCATGTGGCTGGCTTGCAGGGAATGCAGCGGGGAGGATGCTCGCAGCAGGGGAGTGGGGCCACGGCGACCAGAAATCTCCCCGGGGACCATCCTGGGGGGGCTGGCCCTGCCTCAGTGCTGCAGTAGCCCCGGGGCTGGCCCCGGGGGATGCTCAGCTGCGGTGGGGGATGCGGGTGGGTGTGAGCCAGGCTGGACACACCTGCGGTGTTTACTTGACGAGTCGTGGAAGGAGCGAGGCTGTTTGGGAGGGGGTGGGTGACGTGCCTGCGGGGCAGTATAAAGTCCAGGGTGCTGCGTTGGAGGCTGAGACTGCTGCAATCCCAAAGAGCATTGATTGTCCTGGTGTTGAGGTGAGAACCTGGAGGGCACAGCACCACTGCGGGGGTGGCCGCGTGTCCCCCAGCTGGGGAGCACCAGGGGGGCCAGAGTGGGGACCACAGCAGGGCTCGGCCATGGGCCAGGGAGAGTAGAGCCGGCAGTGCTGGCCTTCATGGCGGGAGTGGGGAGAGGAACAGTGTGGGCACAGGCTGCGTCCTCACAGCTTTCCTGGACGGTCTTCGGCCGCTGCCGTTTGCACAGCTCCGGGTGCTCGCACCTTGGGCTAAGGGGAGGAGGTGGAATTTGGGATGGCATTAATCGCCCTGCCAACCTAAAGGCGCCCAGCTGGTAGGGTTTACTGGATATGCTGCTCCCCACGTGAGGCTGGGGACAAAGCCCAAGGGACATGGCGCCATCCCTGCAGGGATGGGGCACGGTGTGTCTAGGATACCAGCCCTGAGGGGCACGGGGGGTGTGCGAGCACAGGGATTGTTGTCCCCACCAGCATGTCCCAGCAGCAGGGCAGCGTCAGTGAGTCCGTCTCGGGGGAGGAGCGCTGCCCCCGCCGTGAGGGTAGCCCCAGCCAGCGTCACTCGCCCGGACTTTCTCCCATGTCCCCAACGGGACGGGGCACACGCTGGGCAGCTCCAATGCCCTCACAGACGTTGCTGCTGGTACCAGAGCCTTGAGGGCACGGCAGGACTCACAGCAGAGGTACCCAGTGCCACCCAGCCCCACGGCAGCCCACCGAGTGCTCAGTGCCAGACCCCTGCTCCAGTGCCCTGCGCCGTCCATGCGGCATGGGCACGCAGCTGGGCTCGGCCGTGCTTCCTGGGGAAGGGACCTGCAGACACCCTGGCTGGCCTGTCCGGCACGGCCATGTCTGTGGCGTGGGTCCCGCCGGGCAGAGCCACGGGCGCTCCGCGGCTGGCGGGGCTGCGGCCGTGGCCGGTGCGGGGCGTGGTGGGGAGGTGGGAGTGGGTGCAGGGCCGAGCAGCGGGAATGCAGCACACAGGCACTTTGTTTGGCCAGGGTGGGCGGAAGTCAGGGCGTTAGATCTGAATGCTAAAGTGTGTTGTTCAGGGGCCGATAAAGGCCCCATTGTATGTAAATAGTTTATAAAGCAGCATATGACTTCCAGTGCAGGGCAGTGGCAGAGAGAGACGAGGGCAGGCGGAGCAGAGCTCTCCTGCGGGAGGCATGAGACCTTAGAGGGTCCACTGGGGGCAGCTTGCGAGGACCCTTCCTCACCGGCAGGTACGCGTCGCCAGGACCCTCCACACTGGGGGTGTCTGGTCGCAGCCACCCAGACTCATGCGGGGTTGGGAAGCGGCTCCCTGGGCTGCTCAGTGCCAGTGGGTGGCTCTGGTGGGGCGGGGGTCTGTGCTTGGGGGTGGGTTCGTCCCGTGTTCCCCAAGCAAGGATGGCTCTGGGAGGATGGCAGTGCAGGGCTGCACGAGGGGAGCCCCCCAGCTCAGGGCTCCCTGGCCCTGCTCCTGCAGATTTTGGGAGAACAAAGAAAGGGAGGTGTTGGTGCAGTGAAGCCCATGAAGCTCCTTGGGTCCGTTTCTAGCCAAAGAGGTCAGCACTGGGTACTGGGGGCTCCTGCGGAGGTGTGGGAGCTTCACCCCCGTTCTCTGTGGCAGCTGTGGGTTAGGATCCCTGTGCCAGTGTGGGGTGGCAGGACTGGAGCATCCGGCATTGCTGGGGCAGCCAGGCTCCTACCTGCTCTGGCCAAAATGCTGCCTTGAGCCATGTCAGGAGCAGGAGCCATGCTGCTGTCCTGTCTGTCCATCCTCCTGTCTGTCCGTCCTGCTCTCCACCTGCCAGGGCTGCCACCCAGTTGCTTCCAGGTCCCTCCTGGGGCTGCTGCCACTGGAGGAGCCAGGACCTGCTGGCTCTCAGCCATGCGTCCTTCTTGTTCCTAACACCATCTCTCACCGCTCTCTCCTGCAGACGTGAGAAACAATGAACTGGGCCGGCCTCTACACGGTGCTGAGCGGGGTGAACCGCCACTCCACTGCCATCGGGCGCATCTGGCTCTCTGTCATCTTCATCTTCCGGATAATGGTGTTAGTGGTGGCAGCCGAGAGCGTCTGGGGGGATGAGAAATCCGCCTTCACCTGCAACACCCAGCAGCCTGGCTGCAACAGCGTCTGCTATGACCACTTCTTCCCCATCTCCCACATCCGTCTGTGGGCCCTGCAGCTCATCCTCGTCACCACACCAGCCCTTCTCGTCGCCATGCACGTGGCCTACCAGCAGCACCAGGAGAAGAAGCTGCTGGTTCTGACAGGGCATGCGGATGCCAAGCACATGGAAGAGGTTAAGAAGCACAAGATGCGCATAGCGGGGTCGCTGTGGTGGACATACGTCTGCAGCGTGGTCTTCAGGCTGCTCTTCGAGGCTGTGTTCATGTACATCTTCTACATGCTCTACCCGGGCTACCAGATGATGCGGCTGGTCAAGTGCGAGGCTTACCCCTGCCCCAACACTGTCGACTGCTTCATCTCCCGGCCCACTGAGAAGACCATCTTCACTGTCTTCATGCTGGTCACCTCCAGTGTCTGCATTGTCCTCAACATGGCAGAGCTGATCTACCTGGTGGTGCGGGCCTGTGCCCGCCGAAGTCAGCACAACTCCAACCCCTCATCGGGGAAGGGCTCCTTCTATGGGCACAAGCATTCCTCTGAGTACAAGCAGAATGAGATCAACCAGCTGCTGACAGAGCAGGACGGTTCCCTCAAGGACATGCTGCGCCGCAACTCTGGGCTGCAGGAGAAGGGTGACCGCTGCTCTGCCTGCTAGGGCCACCACTGCAGGGGCCCTGGCCCCACAGTCGCCCCGTGGGCCTATTACTGTCCCTGTCCCAAGGATAGCATCCCCCAGGTGCCAGTCTGGCTCTCCTAGATGGCCAGGAGAGCAGCTCGGGCCATTAAATATCCATTCTCAGGTGCTGCCTCCTTCCTTTCTGCTCCAGCTGGGACATGCCAGGAGCTGTGGTGTCAATGGGGGGTGTCCACCCCTGCACCCAAGCCCTGGTGGGTTGCAGTGCCAGGGCCGAGCTGGGGCTGTGGCTGTGTTGCCCTGGCAGCCAGCAGGGACCAATGACCCCTGGGTGGCATTGATCAGTGTCCAAGGGCTTGCACTCTCCCAGCACCAGCCCCTGCAGCCCCGAATATAATTAGAAAAGTGCCCAGACCAAAAATAGAGGGAAAAAGTTTCCCCAGTGGCTGTTTCATGTGCCAGTCACAATGAAAGCCAATGGGGCACGCAGCTGCCTCATGCCCCGATAACCCCACGCCCACTGTTGGGTGACCGGACAGACGGAACCAGGCAGACCTGTCCACACCCCACGGAGGAGCTGGGGACCAGCAGGGAAGGGGCCTTGCAGCATCCCCCATCACCCCACTGACAGGAGCAGACGGCGCAGGAGCACTGGGCTCTGCCCCACGCACCATCTACGGTGAGAGGTCCCCATGCCGGATCGCCACCGCGGTTGTTCCCCATGGTGCTCCCAGCTCTCTGCTGGAGGCCTTTGCTCCCCCTGCCCTCCTTGTGACAGGTTAGGGGGTCCCCTGGGACACAGGATAGGGACACTCCAGGGACAGCCTTGGGTTGGTCTGTGCACACCTGCCCAAGCAGGGAGTGGGGTGGCATTCTGGCGGGTCGTGGGGCGGCTGTGTCTGGAGGGTGGCTGTTTTGCAGGGCACCACAGCACATGCCATGGGGGACTGGAGCCTGCTGGGCCGGCTGCTGGAGAATGCCCAGGAGCACTCCACAGTGGTGGGGAAGGTCTGGCTCACCGTCCTCTTCGTCTTCCGTATCCTGGTGCTGGGGGCAGCCGCGGAGCGGGTCTGGGGTGATGAGCTGTCTGGCTTCTCCTGTGACACGCAGCAGCCTGGCTGCCAAAATGCCTGCTATGACAGCACCTTCCCCATCTCCCACCTCCGCTTCTGGGTCCTGCAGATCATCTTTGTCTCCACCCCCAGCCTTGTGTATCTGGGCCACATCCTGCACCTGGTGCATCTGGAGGAGAAGGCACAGCAGCAAGCAGCAGCACGGGCTGGCAGCGGGGCCAGGCGGCAGCGCCCCAGGCAGTCCCAGCTCCCTGCAGGGGACACGAGGGCACGGGTGTGCATGCAGGGGGCCATCCTGAGGACATACATCTGCAACATTGTCTTCAAGGCTCTCCTGGAAGTGGGCTTCATTGTGGGCCAGTACGCCTTGTATGGGTTCCAGCTGAAGCCCCTCTACACCTGCAGCCGCTGGCCCTGTCCCAACACAGTCAACTGCTACATCTCCCGGCCCACTGAGAAGACCATCTTCATCCTCTTCATGCTGGGGGTGGCCTGTGTGTCCCTGCTGCTCAACCTGGTGGAGATCTACCACCTGGGTCTCACCAAGTGCCGGCGGGGGCCGGGCCCCAAGGCTCGCGTCCTAACCACTCCCGGTGGCCCTGTAGGGCCCGGCAGCACCTATGTCACCTTGCCCAGGGGTGGCAGCCCCCTGGCTGCTGGCAGACCCCCCCATGGCCTGGCACCACTGAAGAAGGCGGGTGCATGGCTAGGGGTGGCTGGTGGGTCCCACAGGGACATGCGAACGGCAGACCTGGCAGTGTGAATGTGGCCTGCTGGGATGGTCAGGGATGGGCAATGCATGGGTGGTCACAGTGGTGGTGAAGTCTCCAGTCTCTGCCAGGCCCAAGGCATGGACCCCATGGCCCGCATAAGAGCTGGGGACACTGCTCAGCACAGGGCTGAGAGCAGAGCTGGGAAGGGAGAGAAAATAAACACTTACTGCACCACACTTGACTCCTGCTCTGCTCACGGGCACTGGGGCATTGTTCTCCAAGTGCTCTGTCCTACGGCCACACTGCATGGCCAGGGCAGGGCCACTGCTGGGTTGGGTGGGGCTGCAGCCCTGTGGCAGGCAGGGCATGCCATGCTGGCACCACTGGGTACTGGGGCAGGGGCCATCGCCCCATGCCAGAGCTGGCAGCACAGCAGGTGCCAGGCAAGGTCAGAAGTGCAGGAGCACAGGCTGGGATGGACAGGAGCAAGGTGCACAGCAGCACTGAGCCACTGGCCCTGTTCTACAAAGCTCACCCTGCCCAGGGGGAAAAACTAGGGGCTGCCAAAGTTTTCCACATCTTTATTTGAAATGAATGGTTTCCAGAGACACAGGGTTAGTCCTACCGCCCTGGCATCACTACAACAAGACTGGTGAGCAGCTCACTCTCCACATGGACACAGAGAACAGATGGCCCCAGGCCAGGGCCCAGAACAATATATACAGGCTCAACAGGAGACCCATGTACAGCTCAAGAAAACCAACCAGAACACGAGAAGGGGCAGGAGGCAGCAGGGAGTGGCACAACTGGAGCCAGACTTGCCTGGGGCAGGGCACTGGCACCCTTTGGCTGTGGGAGGGAGGGGGAGGCCAGGCAGGGCTCCCTGCTTCTGCCAGCAAATGCCTGAGCCCCTGGCTAGAGCAGAGGTTCACACAGATGGTACCTTGCACAAGGGAGGGTCCTTACACCAGGACAGGGAACAGTGGGGAGAGAGGGGGTAGCACTGCCCCAGACCCATCTCCATCAGTTTTCAGCAGACTCAGAAAACATTGACCAAAAGAGAGGGAGGCATCCTGGCTGCACGCAAGGGAGGTGTCCCTGTGGCAAGGCCAGATCTCTGCCCACAAGTTCCAGCACGTGCTCCATCCCCTTCCTGCAACCAACCCAAATCTCTCCCACCCTGGGACAAGAGCTCTCCCTCTAACCCAACAGCTGTCAGGCTGCCTGGGGCCCATGGCCACTGGTTCAAAAACACAGTCCTGCCCCAGCAGCAGAGCTACTGTTCCTGCCTTGATACCTCCAGCCTTGTGAGGGAATGCTAAAGGAAGAGGGAAGTAAAAGCTTCAGGGGCCGCTGGTCTGATGGTGCACTGCATCCTGTGCAATTCCTGCCCTGGGGCACCGGGAGACAGGGGTAGTGGCAGGGCTGGGGGTAGGGGAGAGACAGTGCTGGGCAAGGAGAGCTGCCCCAGGGACTCTGCCACTCCTGTGCCATGGGAACTGGCCCTGGGGAAGATGGCTCACCCAGCAGCCAAAACTGGAGACAGAGCTGAGTGCGGGGGCCATGTACGTAGGGGACGCCTGAAACGAGCAGGATGGGAGGTCCAAGTCTGGTAATGATGCAGGGACAGCACTGCTGCAGCACCATCCCCTCCTATGCTGCGTAGCCCCTGCCCTGCAATGGGAAGCAGCAAGAGGAGGTGTCCAGGGCTGGAGAGCAGCCAGTCCAGCAGCACCTCGCCCTTAGTCCATGTCATCCTCCATGCTGCTGAGCCGACTGTGCTCCTCGTAGATCTCCCTGACGGCCAGGATGCGGTTCAGCATGCTCTCCAGCATGCTGCGGTCCATGGGGATCACCGAGTACCAGAGCGGGGACTCGGCAATGCACGACCGCTCGGGCTGCAGGTAGAACACATCATTGCGGTTCCGCAGGCTCTCGGGACTGTGGAGAGAGAGGAGGGTGAGACCTGGGTTATCAGCTTCAGAGAGCCTGGCCTTATGTCAGGTTTAGCAAGGGGCGCTCACAGCTCATCACAGCCTCTCATCATTCAGTAGAATAAGGAGACAAACTGAGCCTGCAGCTCCTTGTTCAAGGCCAAAACCCCTAAGCACCCAAGCACTGCACTCCTACTGCACGTTCCTGTCAGTCTGGAGAAGGGTAAGAAGAGGCTTGAGAGAAGCATTCTCTCAAACACAGCCTAGTCAAGCAGCACAGAGCCTGGGCAAGACTGTACATGCTCATGTACAAATGTCTGGAGAGCAGCAGTCACTCCACAGGGTCCCATAAAACTGAGAAGTGGCCCCAAAATGGCACACGCCTCTTCTCCAGAGAAAGCCTCACCATTTGGAGAGATAAAACTCATAAAACTTGACTGGGCATCGGAGGGGATTCATCCTGTTCTCCCGCTGCTCCAGCATCGGTACCTCCTCCTCACGCTTCCGTTTTCCAGAGCCGCCATCTGCAGAGGGGGAGAGAGCTGGATCATGGCTGGATCCCGATGGGGGACACAGGGGGAGGAACAGAGATGTTCCCCCAGACCCACCTCGGCTTTTCTTCTGCTTGGCAGGAGCGTAGTAGCGGATGCTCACCACCTTTGTCATGCCACGGGCCGTGGTGCACTTGCGGGACTGGCGCACCACGTTGGTGAAGGAGAGCTGCATGTGCTCCTCCGCTGTCTGCAGCCCGAAGAACTTAGTGTTGAAGAACATGAGGGTGTTGAGAAGCACGAAGGGTGAGTAAACACCCAGCTGTTTGCACTCCCAGAGGTGCTCCTCCTCGACACGGGAGAAAACTGTGTCTGCAACACACAGAGGGAGAACCAGGTCACATCAGCAAGTGGCCTCGTGGCAATCCCTTCACCCTGCCCAGGAAAGCTCACTGCAAAAGACTGACGCTTCACAGCATCTCTTTTTTCACAAGGTTACTTCTACAGAGCCATCAGCAGAGCTAGAGCTCTGCCCAGCCATGAGCCTCTCCAGATCACAGCCAAACCACAGGCGAGAACCCAAATCAATCCTAACTGCTCGTCTCTGTAACTGGCCAAAAAGTGAACGCTAGGTCAATGCTCCACCACACTCAGTGAGCAATTAAGGAAAAGCAGCAGGCATGAGAGATCTGGCCAGATCCTGCCTAGATACACAGGTCTGGAGTCAAATGGCTTTGACTGGGATAGCCAATCTGCAGAGGCGAGGCTGGATCTGTGAACTAACTACCGACAAGACACAGCAGGCAAGGTAGCCCAGATCACAGCATCATGAAAAGCCTCTGCAGAGCTCTAAGTTAGTCCATTCACAAGGCAGCAGCACAGCAACCTTGGCCAAGGCCTAGCACAGTGTGCAGGGCTCATCCATGTGCTGGGAACACAAAGACATCCACCAGTGTGCCTCCTGGCTTGGCATCCTCCTTGCCAAAGGGTGGAAACAGCAGTGTGAAGTGTTGTAAAGATTCAAATTGTCCCAGGATACAAAACACACGTGCCCTGCTCCCAGCTACCCTGACTGTGGGCCACAGAAGTGCTGAAGCGTAAGCCACGCTGGCTCTGCAGTGGGTTTGGGTCAGTACGACCTCAAGACACAGCAGGAATGCGCTGCCTATGCCAAGGTTGAGGCTCAGAGAGAACAATCAGGCCAGAGGATCCAAGGCTACAAGCACAAACTGGATATATATGGTGACTGAAGGTACTCTGAAGACACATACTATTTGGTAAGATTGTGGGTTGCCAGCCACTCAGGGACTTGTTCAGCTCTTGCACGAAGGTCAGGTAGTAAAGGTCTGTAAATATATTCACCATACGATTGTTCTCGAGCAGGTACTAGAAAGGACAGAACACACAGTCAAGAGAAACACAGCAGCACCTGGAATGCAAACCCTCCCCAGAGAGCCCAGGGCACACATGCAGAGCACCCCTCCTTGCACCACCAGAGCTGCTGGGCAGACCCTTCTGAGAGCTGCAAGGAAAACCCTGGGGCATGACAAAGCAGACTTGGTCCTGAAGAAGAACATGAGTTTGGGGAAATCCCCCAGCCCTCCTCAGAGATGTGCAAGAAGGGTGCAAAGCTGGAGAATAGTTGCCACCCTACCCTCTGGGCTTGGGAACAAAGACCAAACCAGGTGGGCGGCTGTCCTGGGCACTGAAGGAGTGCAGACAGCCTCTCTGGGTTCCCAGAAAGCAGAATGAAGGGTACAAGCTCCCCTCACCAGATCTGACCACCAAGTCTGGCTGTAGACAAATTGAGGGCAGCAAGGCCTCCCTCACCTGCTGGATGCCAAGGCAGAGGTAATAGATGCTGTCCGGTTCATAGCGCTCCCCATTGGGCCTGGTTATCTCCTTGACAAACTGGGCCAGGCCGTAGTTGAGCTCAGCTGCTGAGCAGGCCAAGATGTCTTCCTTGATCCTCATGGGCTTGGCTGCAGAGACAAGCACAGCAGCCTCAGACAACAGCCTACAAGGTCAGGAGCACCTCAACACCCCGAGGTCCAGCTTCTGGGAGATTTCTGCCACTCCACTGCATCCAGACAAGGCACTTACGGCCAAAGCGTAGCTCCTCTCCCTTGCTGGTCTCTCCCCCTGCATACTTGGCCTGTACCCAGGACTTCCAGGCATTCACACCGTACGAGTAGTTGAGGACTGTACAGCTGGGCTGGCTGCTCATCGAGTCCCGGGAACAGCTTTCAGAGAGCACCAGGCGCTTCTGCCCCTGCAGAGAGGTGTTCTGTGAGACTGGCCACCTACCTGGGACAGATGCAGGAGTCCTGGCCACCCCTCACACCTGCTGACTGTCAGCTCCCTACAGAGTGCCATGGCAGCAGAGCACCCTTCTGCCGACAGCCAAGCCAACAAGGCTCATTAGTTACGAGGCTCACAGGCAAGAAAAGAGACCAGGTGTCACATCACTTGTAACATTCAAAGCTCCTCTGAAGTGACAAGCAAGTATTTTCATTCAAGGAGTGGCCTGAAAGCCAACCATGCCTTGAAGGGAGAGGGCACAACCTCCCCAGCACACCAAAGACTCTGGCACACTTCACCTCGTACATCCCAGGTGGCAGCTCCCACTCCAAAGCCCAAGAGCTTTAAGCAGGCAGTACCCACAGAGAACTCACCTTCCGGACAGCTCGAGGCAGATCTTGCTCTGTGGACACATCATCTGGTCCCACCAGCCCACAGTCAAAGAGGAAATCCACACTGGGGTTGATGTCTAGAGGGTCTGAAAGGAAACACAGGCAGAAGAGCTCAGCTGAAACTTCTCATCCTGCCCCCTGTGCTGGCCTGATTTTTACAGCAAAATGAAGAGGGAACACTTCACATCCTCTACCACTGCCTGGTACAAACTTTTAGCCACAGCCCAACAAAGGAAATATGGCTCTGGCAGACAATGCTAAGCTTTCTTAGAATAACCAGAAACCCATATTTTCCTCTCTGACAGTTTTTTATTTTTTAAACCTGAGGAATATTCCTCATTCCCTTGTGCTAGGCCAGCACTGTGGACAGCCTGGAACAGGCACCTCAATTCTGTTGTTTGCTGCTAACATCCTGCCTCAGCATTGCTGTGCTCCTGCCAGTCCCTGCCTCTCCTTCCACCTTCTGTTAATGGACACTCAGCAATTCTACCATTTCTCAGGATGCCATGCCTTGTCCAGGTTTCTTGCCTTGCTGGATCCTGTGGAATCATCATTCATAAACACACCAGTGCTGCTGCCCTGCTCTTTGTGCTGTTAAAATCAGCTTCTCATTCCCTCTTCTCTGGGTCTTATGCTCACAAAAGGTAAGTTTAGTCTAAACAAACACACACTCCTTCAGAAGTGATGGTCTCCCCACCCCTGCTGCAAGCAGTCACTGCAGAGCTCTCACACCTGGTCAGTCTGAGGGCATGGGGAGGTTAAGTGCACACAGCTGAGGGCAGTGGGAGGACCCTCAGCACAAGCAGCCCTGCATGCCTGCTTCACCCAGCTCTTACTCTTAGGGAAGTCAGCCTCCAGGTCCTGGCCCGGCTCATCGAGGACATTTGCCATCTTGACAGCCATAGCCAACACATCATCCCGTGCTGGTCCAAACAGATCACAGTCCTCCAGGAGACCCTCTGCACTCTGGTTACTCACCAGATCTGCAATGAAAAAGTTCATCATACACCCAGCTTTCTGGAAAGTCTTACATCTGTTTTCCCTGTAACAGATGAAAAATGAAGTTGGGGTCCCTGCATGCAGCACAGCCCTGTGCTCAGGGCAGCCTCACAACACCTGGGCTGTCCAGCTTTCCCTGGACAGCAAGACATTGCAAGGTTGTTGTCTCCCCAGCCACAACCCCCATTACTGTGATTTGTAGGAATGCAGTAAAGTAAAAAGACCTGCAAGACCAGGGCTGCTAGTTTTGTGAATCAGAAGCTGCTTTAGGGAAGAATCTGAACAGCCACCTGAATAAACTAAGAGAGCTGCACATGTGCCACAAAACTGGCACTCCAATAAGGGACAGTGGCAGGTGCTGCTCCTTGCTGCAGCTCTTCCTTTCTGATACCTCCTCAGCAGAAGCTGAGAACTTGCTCTTCCCTGCTTCCTTTTCAAAGGTTTTGGAAGAGCCACAATCCTGGCAGGTGTTTTAGCTCCAAGAGCTGGCAAACCTCCCTTGATCCCAGCTGTTGGACCAGACCAAGCCATGGCAGAACCTACCACACAGGTCCGAGGAGGCCTTGTCCAGTTCCTCAGCCTCTGCAATCATCTCAGCCATGGCCAGGATGTCAGCCTCTAGGGGATTGGAGGGGATCTTCACCTTCAGCTCCTCAATGGTCTCCACAATCTTCTCTGTGCTCTCCAGTGTGGTGGGCAGGAACATTGGCACAGGCACCTGTGGACAGCAGCACACCATGCAGAAAACTGACAGTCAGTAGACTGGCATAAAAGCAGAGGCAGAAGAGCATGAACAGAGAAGCAGGGAGGGTGCAGCAAGGCAGGATCAAGGTAGGAGAACACGAGCAGGTGGAGCCGTTGCTTACCGGGACAGGCATGGAGAAAGGCACAGGTACTTTCTGGCAGTACATATGCATAGGCACAGGCACGAAGATCGGGACGGGGATTGGCAACACAACCAGCTGGGGCTTCCAGTCAGCCTCTGACAAGAGCAAAAATCCATCAGTGACCTTAATCCCAGAAGTTCCTCCACCCAGCCCTGCTGCATGCTGCCATGCCCCCAGCCATTCAGCACCACAGCCCTTCCAGACGCAAGGGCAGAGCTGGAATAGCAGAAAGTCAAGCCCAGCAACAAGAGAGGCTTGCCTTAGCCAGAAGTACAAATCCTACTCTTACACAGCCCTGCTAAGAGGTCTAGTCACCTTGCATATGCTGCAGACCACACACACATGCCCAACAGGAACTAGAGTGGAACCTGTTTAGCAGACAGCCCTCACACAAGCTAATGATCTCCAGAGGAACAGGAGTTGTACCACAAGAGGTGGGATCACGCTACAGAGGTCTCTACATCTCTCCTTTTGCTGCTGATGGAAACAGGCTCCCTACCCCCAGCCCTGCCATGTGTGCCCTACAACTGCACAGAGACTCCTCAGAACAGTGCCAAACACCCAGCCACTCTGTGCAACATTTCAGGCTGGATTCACAGGTAGTCTGGAGCAGGGACGTGCCACTTGCCTCTCCAAAATGCCCCTGTAATCCTACAGTTAAGTCTTGGTTTCTTACCTGTCTGACATCCTTTGGACTTCATTTCAAACTTGCAGGAGACACCCCGGTTCTGCATCAGTGGTTTACACATGGCAGCTTTGTTTTTCCGAGGGGTGGCTGGAACCAGAGGTGGGGCGGGAGGCGGCACAGCTGGAGACGTTTGGGCTGAGGAGGCCTTTGCTGACAGCTGGGGAAATGCAGAAAGCAGGAGGTTGGTGTCCACCTAAGGCAACACAATCTTTTCCCTACTACAGGTACAGATGGAATGACTCCCAAAGCACCTCCTGGAGCCTGGAAGTCCCCAGCAGATAGGCACTCCCATGGTCAGGCCGTGATGAAGGACTGCCAAGCCGTGCCTGGCAGGCAGCAAGCCTGTGTGCTCCCTCTGCTGTGTCAGGAGTGTCAGGAGTCTGGCAATGGTGGCTCCTGTCCCATGGGATAGAGGGGAACAGTGGGACAGCAACTATACCTAGGCACAGGAAAGCACTGTGCAAAGAAGAGCCAGTGCCACAGTGTCAGGCTATTCTGGAGTTCATCATTGATTCCTGAGGAACAATTATTCTTCCCCCTTGCAGAAGGTATGTTGATGCTGCCTTCCTAGGAGTTCTTTTCATCTCCCACTACCCAGACATCTCAAAATGCACTGGTTGTAGAAGAATGAAGTCTCCCTGAGCAATGGCAGAACTGTCCTCTCCTTGGGGACAGCCCCTTTGTCTTGCAAACTCCTGCCTCCAACGGGTCTTACCATGTTAGCTTCTGCCTTCTGTGGGGAAGGGACAGCTTGTTTTGGCTCTGAAGTCTGACCTGTAAGAGAAAGCAACAACTCTTAAGTTCAAGAGCTCCTGGGCCAACATGTCCCACTGCTGGGACTGGAGGTGCAAGCAGCCAGAGAGCAGGGATAGGCTCCCCAGAAACTGCTCCTGGCCACTCCAGGAACAGTTAATGTTTCCACAATCTCTAGCCCTAACACCTCAGAAGACACTACAACTCCAAAATCAAGTTGTTCCCATGTCATTTTGTGCTCCCTTGCAGTCCACCCCTTCCCCATCACAGCAGGTCAGGAGAAATCCCAGCCCCTTGTAGAGAGAGGAATCCAGGGCTCTAATCCCAGCTCTGCCTATTGGCTTGCTGTACCGAGCCATGGCCCCTCCCTGTGCCTCCATATCCCTGCAACAAATATCTTGGCAAAGTGCTTCGAGATCCCTAGGAAGAAGGTGACAGAGCTAGTAGCAGCATAATGAGATATCCCAGAAAGCAGAGAGACAGCTTTGCCCCAGCCCTAGGGATGCAGTCCATTCCCCTAAGGAAAGAGAGGATCACCTGCAGGTAAGAGGCACATGTGGCAGACACTGGTCAGAGGCGGTGACAGTATCACCCTGCCTTGGATGATAATTCCAGCTCATGTGCTCTGCAGAAAACCTGCACCCATCTCAAAGGCTGGTGAGCTAACAGAGCACCTTCATATCAATCTCCAGTGAGCCCTGGTTACCCATGTGGCTGGCAAAAAGAATTGCCTTCTACCCATGGGCCATGCACGAAGGAGAGCCCTGCAAAGACAGCAGCAGGTCCCAGCACCCAAAGGCAGTGGCGGGTCCATTCACAACTCCTGTACACAGACAGGTCCTTCAGGAAAGACACAGATGCCTAAAGGTCCAACAAAGGGACATTGACACTGTGAAGACTTCCTCTGACCCAAGGAAATGCAGGATAATTCTTGCACAATTTGAGGCCCAACAGGCTCCATTTGCTGACCACCACAGGGGGCAACAGATAAATTCCAGTCAGAGGAAGATCCCTAGTCTGCAGCTGAGCAGTCAGCCATAACATCTGCAACAGTCTCAGGGGCCAAGAACTCACCCTGACAGCCCAAAGTGGATGGGAAGCAGATCCAGGTAGGAAACACCAATGGCTTGAATGAGAAAAGACAAGCTATGGCATATGAGCAGAATTTCTGCTGCAGCAGTATCTAAAGCAAACACGATTGCCCCACTGGCCAATGATAAAGAAAACAAGATTCTCCTGCCATGTGCTATGTGTCCAAGCTTCGAGAAAAGCTGCAGCTTGTTCTTTACTCTCATCCCAACACCAACAAGGAGCTGTCAAGGCATTGCCTGCCACAACTGCGACTTCTACCCTCTCCAGCTGGACAGCCCAGTGCAGAGCCAGCTCCTCTTGGAAGTCTTTGGGCACAGTTTTGAAGCAGAAGCTCCTCAATCCCACACTACACAAACTGTTCCCAGCAAAGGAACATCTGCTTATATGATCAGCTACAAGAACTCTCAGGATCATCAGACTGATAGCAGCCACTGGATCACAGGAATTAATGGTTTTAGGCAATCACTGTTTGCAAGAGAATAAGCAAGAATAAGCAGCTCTGTCCAAGATGGGCCTGAAATCCAGGTAGTCCCTTGTGAGCTGCCAACACAGCTGTCAGGTCCACAGGACACCAGACAGAAGCTGCTCCTCCCGAAATCCCGTGCACAGCACAGTGGGCTGGAAAGATCTCTGTTTAAGTGGGTCCTGGCTCCAGCATCCTTCCTTTGCAAACTCAGCAGTATGCCACAGTCCTGGGGCAAGGATGTCCACAGCTATCCCACATCTGGCAGGGGCCTGGTGTGCCAGAGCATACAGAGGACCCAGTGCCACCAGCACAGCAGCTGCTGGAGTAGCGTGGAACTCGTGCTCAGATGAGCACTGTTGACTGATGAAGGGCTTTTCCTTGGCTCCCTTTAGTCCTTACAGGTTGCACAGAGATGCAGCTGTGGCACCAAGGGTGATGCCCCACATACCAAGCAGCACAGTTCTGGGGGACTTCCAGAGATGTGGCAAAGGAGGCCTGAAGCTCTCGTGGTTGGTGGTGATGGAGAATGTACTTCTCAGTCTTGTGGTCCAGGGCTCCAAGGCGACAACGGCTAAACTGTGTGAAACATGCTTCCCCCTGCAGGCAGAGCTTGCCCACTGTGCCTGTGTCCCAAAAGCAGTGTTACTCGTCACTCACAAGTGACATGCCTTGATAAGCAGAGGACAAATGGAACAGCATGGCTAGGGCTGTGGAATCACTTGGTGAGCTACAGGAACCAGCACGTCACACACCTCTTCCTCCTTGGGCAGCAGAACACTGTGAACCATCAAGCAGAATTCCCATGGGCACCCCTGTGCCAGCAAAAACCAGAAGTTCCTTATCCAGGTCACTCCAGTGTACTGCCACTTGAACTGCACCTCATACAGCCTGTTGTGGAGTGTGGCTCTTGGAAGGCAGGTTGGGCTTCCCCTAGCTGGGGGAACCTGCTGCTTCTGGCAGAGCAGCTCTGCTTTGCTGCCTAAGCAGCAACGACATCCGGGGCTTCCCCTGTCCTATGATCAGCGCACTACAGCCAGGAACTCAAGAGTCTGGAGATGGAGGATGAGGTCTCTGATGCGAAGGTCCTTGTCCTGGTTTCCCCTCCTTGGCACACCCTAGTCAGGGTTTTCCACCTCATGAAATCCCAGGGAGGGCAGCAAAGCCCTGAACCTGCAATGCAGGTATGTCTTGAAGCTTGATGCACTGAAGCAAGTCCCACCATAAGCTGCAGGCACTTTAACTACATCCCCCAGGTCACCCAGGAGATCGTGGCCTACGAAAGACCAAGCAGAATGAGACTGCAGATGTCCGAGGGCCAAGCGGTGTCTTGTCACTGTCACTATGAGCACCTTCCATCCTGAGGGATCCCAAAGCACTTTGCAATCTTCCATAAGGAATTGGCTCAAGTTAATGATAGGAAATGGGGCAACAGGCAGCGAAAATCTCCTCTCCAGCTGGAACTCCATGGATGCAGAATGGGGTTATCTGGGACACAGGGTTGGCAACTCCCCAAAGCTGCAGTGAACTTTGGGTAAGTGGTAGGACTCCAATCTAACATCGCAAGACACAGTGCCTCCAGCAGCTCAGTGCTCCCTCAAGACCGTTCTAGGTTCAGCTCTGGCTGAAGGAGAGCCCACCTACAGCATCACCAGCACCACTTCCTGCAGCACCCTTCTTTGTCCTTGAATGTTTCCCATCCAAGCACTGACCTGGCCCAATCCAGATTAGTTTATGAGATCTGAGAAGGTCACAGCTCGGAGGTGGTGTGGGGCTGCAGGTGGATTGTCATGCCAAACCACGCTGTCCCCTAACCCTGTAAATCGAGCTCTCCGCTGGCAACTTGAGGATGTTAAATCCCTGAGTATCCTCGCTAAGAGTGTGAGCTACAGGCAGCACGCTGGCACCGGCTCCTCCAGTCTGGGCCCTGTGTGTCATAGAACCATAGATGTTAGAGATGGAGAAGCCCATTAGGTCCCACTCCGTCCTTTCCCCCCCAAGGGCCAGTGCAGGATTGTTCCCTAGCGTCTCCTCCAGTCCCGGGCAGGCAGCTTCCACCCCCTGCTGTTGAGTCTTCCCTGTGTCTCTCAGACTGAGCTATGCAGGTCCCCTCCCTCCTTCCTACTCACTGTTCAGCAGGCTCTCGGGCCCCTTCTGCGTGTCCAGGTTGGGCTGGTTCTGTTGATTGTAAAATCGCAGCAGACACTGCTGGTTGCAGAAGTGTTTGATTTGCCCCCGCCAGTGGATGGTTTCCAGCAGCTTCCCCTGACGCTTGCAGGCATGGCACCGAGCTGCCTAAAGCCCGCATCAGCAGGAGAGAAACAACGAGTAACTAACCACACCCCCTCCGAGTGCAACACAACTCTCCAGTGAAAGGTGCACATCGCAAGGTGCTGTGAGCTTCCCCACAGCAGTGCCCTGCCAGTGCCAGCCAGGGACTCCAGCGGTGCGAACTTCTCACAGCAGCACTGGCCGCGGATCCAGCACTGTGAGCTTCCTCAGTGCAGTGCTCTGTCTGGCAGGATCAGCTGGGGACTCCAGCTACGTGAGCTTTCCCGTAGCAGTGTCCCGTCATTGCCAGGCAGGACTCCAGCAGTGCCAGGTTCTCCGCAGCAGTGCCAGCCAGACTCCAGCAGTGCGAACTTCCTCAGTGCAATGCCCACTTATCTGGGTGCTGTGCCCACCACAGCACTTAGCACAAGCTGCCAGTGCCAATACTGACCTTGAAGTACCAGAGCAAGTATTTGCTTTTGCAGTCTTCACTACAGAAGTCCCAGGTGCTGCCCTCCAGCTGCTCGGTGACCGCCCGCTGGCAGGTCTGAGAACAGTAGGTGCAGGTGATGCAGCACAGGCCCAGGTTCTTGGTGAAATCCTGTTTGTAAAGAAGCACACACCCTGCGGAGAAACAATAGGAGTGAAACCTTCCCAGGATGAACTGGGGGCCTCCCTGACCCAAACATGACCAGAATCCAGGTCTGCGGAGACAACAGAGCACACGCAACACACTGTAGGGAACAATCCAGCACTGGCCCCTGGGGCTGGGATAAGATGGGACCTCACGGGGACTTGCCATCTCTCACCTCCATGCTTCTAGGAAGAGTCTGACTCCAACCTCCTGTGTGCAGGAACCCAGCAGGCAGGGCAAGGCCAGGTCAGGCCAGCCCAGACGCAAGAGCGTAGAAGTGCATGATGACAGGAGGAGCGGAGCTGCCACCTGCTGTCTCCCCAGCCCCCAGAGAGAGAAAAGCTGTGAGAAGGCCCTCCCCAAGGACACAATGAACGGTAAAGATCTTGCCCTAGGGCCTGGCTGGACAGCAAGCCATCCCCACAACAGTCCTCCCTTCACTGCATGGCAAGGCTCTTGCCCCAGGGCCTGGTTAAGACAATCTCCCCTCTGTTCCTCTCCATGCTCTCTTCTCCTCCCCCAGCATGGGCTGGCATGGGGGCTCTGCCTCTCCCATGCCTTCCCCAAGTACCTTCACTGCAGAAGTTCTTCTCCACTCCGGAGAAACGGATCTTCTCATGCAGCAGCTTCTCCTGTTTGCAGTGTTCACACTGAGACACCACCCCACGCAGCCGCTTGAAGTCCTCACAGCAGTCCTTGCAGCAGAACTGATACACCTTGTCCTGCCAAACAGACCACAGCCAGGTCAGCCAGGCTGGCTGGAAGTTCCCACACTTCTCAGGGAAGCAGAAGAAAGACTACAGGGCTGAGTCAAGTCCCCAGCTCTCCTGGCACAGGATTTGGCAGGAGTGGTCTCCTCCTGCCCTTCTGACATCCTGCTGAACATCAGGAGTGCAGCACTCAGCACAGTCTCCAGGCACATCTCTGCAGCTAAGGCATTCAGAGGACTGGCACAGGAGGAGCTCTGCTTAGAGCAGGGAGAACAAGTACCCCAGAGGTTCTCAGCAGTGTTGGCCTTCACCTCAACATCCCCCCAGGAGAAGTCCTCACCTGCCAGTCTAGGATCTCCGGCTTCCCGCTGAAAAGATTGTGACAGTAATGGCAGTTGAGGTGGATCCCACCTTCCGGGCTGGTGCGCTGCAGGAGACAGAGACAGCTCATGGGGGGAGAGAAGTTGGAGGGCAGCAGGCACCTGCCTCACACTGCCACCACTGCCACCTCCTCCATGGCCTGCAGCCTGCCTGGCCCCCTCGGACCTGCTGCCACTGTGGGGGCTCAGTCAGTCCATCACATCATGGCTCAAGATACTGGAGAGCTGATTCTTGAGAGCAGTTTCACTTTGCTTCCAGTGTGCTGGGTCCAGCTCTTCTCAGGAAAGCAAGCTTTCAAGCTGCCACACTGCTGCATTTGAAAACTTAAGAGATGAGGGCTCTGCTATATCTTCTGAGGATTTCTCTAAAAGTTCTTGAAGCATAGTTGCCTGGTTTCTATTTTCAAGATAACACAACTTAAGAATTCAAGGAGCCTCTCATCCCATTTTCTGCTAGATTAATCTGCTAGATTAAGCAGCATTTGGTGTGCTGTCCACAATGCATTTAGTATTTGGTGTCTTATTCACAAGGATATATTTATTAGTAGAGTCATTCCTGGTTTTCTTTCTGATAACCTCAGATATGACACTCTGCAAGTACCTCAGTACAAGCATTTTTCAAGCCCAATTTTAATTTCTGGTTCTTTGTCAGAATACTTCCAATTTTTCTGCAACGTTGAAAATGAAGTGGACATTGGAGAACATCCTTTCTATATGTGCATCATTCTAGGTGGCTCTTCTCCTCCCTGGCCCTCAAACATTAAGTCTATGTTCGCTTGCTTCGACGTGCAATAAATTATTCCTTCCCTATGTGGCTGTAAACTCAGATGCTCATACTGAATAGTTTATCTGCTGTAATTCCACGGCCTTTTCAAAATCCTTACTTTTCCAAGATTTGCATCCCCACACTACTTGAGTAAGGCTGACACAGGATCTTGCACTGAAACTGTGTTTAAGCAAACATTAAGAGGAACCAGCCTTGTCAATCAATCCAATTGCTTTGCTTTCTGTGACTGCCCTGAATGGATCATGGGCTAATACTTCACCAGTGTTTGTTTCATCTGCTAAATTTCATCATGCTTACTTTGACTTTATTGCCAAATGATCGATGAAGATGTTGAAGTCCTTGGGCTTAATATTGATTCCCACTGATGTCAAGCCATCTTGAAACATTCTCTTCAGTGTTTTTTCTTTGACAAGTGTGTTCTGAGATCTGCCAGCAAGACAGTTCCTAAGCCAGGTGATGCATGGGCTTACTCATATGTTTACAATGCTGATTTTATATGGCAGTAATTCAAGTTAGGTGAATTAATGAAGTCCCCATTGGGAAAAGGGGAAACAGTGCAACTATTTCTAAAATGGGTAGAAAGGAGGACCCTGGAAACCAGTGAACTCTGCTGTGCCTAGGAAGATCATAGAACAGATCCTTCTAGAAGCTGTGCTGAGGCACATGGAGGACAGGAGGTGCCCACACAGCCAGCACAGTTGCACCAGGGCAAGTCCTGCCTGACCAACTTAGTTGTCTTCCTCAATGGAGTGACCACATCAGTGGAGAAGCAAAGAGCTACAGGTGTCATCTCTCTGGACTTCTGTAAAGCCTTTGGCACTGTTGCTCACAACATCCTTCTCTCTCCTTCATCCTTCTGGAGAAACACTCCAGCTGCTGGCTGGACTGTTTGGTGGATGAGGAATTTGGTTAGATGGTTGCATCCAGAAGGCAGTGGCCAAAGGTTCAATGTCCAGATGGAGATCAGTGACAAGTGGTGACCCTCAGGGGCCTGTCCTGGGACCAGGATTGTTTAACATCTTCATCAAGGACACAGTGGATCGAGAGCACCCTCAACAAGTTTTCAGATGATACCAAGCTGAGTTGTGCAGTTGAAATGCCTGAGGGACAGAGTGACATCCAGAGGGACCTGGACAAGCTTGAGCAGTGGCCCATGGGAATCCCACGAGGTTCAACAAGGCCAAGTACAAGGTGCTGCACCTGGGGCAGGGCAACCCCAGTATCAATCCAGGATGGGGGATGAACAGCTGGAGAGCAGCCCTGCAGAGAAGGACTTGGGGGTGCTGGTGGAGGAGAGGCTGGACATGAGCCAGCCATGTGCACTCACAGCCCAGAAAGCCAAGTGTGTCCTGGGCTGCAGCAAAAGCCCTGTGGGCAGCAGGGGAGGGAGGGGATTCTGCCCCTCTGCTCCACTCTGGTGAGACCCCACCTGCAGTGCTGCCTCCAGCTCTGGGGTCCCCAGCACAGGAAGGACATGGACCTGTTGGAGTGAGTCCAGAGGAGGACCACAAAAATGACCAGAGGGTTGGAACAGTTCTCCTATCAAGAAAGGCTGAGAGTTGGGTTTATTCAGCTTGGAGAAGAGAAGGCTCTGGGGAGACCTAATTGTGGCCTTTCAATACTTAAAGGGGGCTTATAAGCAAGATGGGGACACACATTTTAGCAGTCTGTTGCAACAGGACAAGGGGAAATAGTTTTCATTTAAAAGAGAGCATATTTAGATTAGCTATAAAGAGGTCTTTTTCAATGAGGATGATGAAACACTGGCACAGGTTGCCCAGAGAGGTGGTAGGTGCCCTAACCCTGGAAATATTCAAGGTCAGATTGGACAGTGCTCTGAGCAACCTGATCTAGTTGAAGATGTCCCTGCTCACTGCAGGGGAGGTTGGGCCAGATGACATCTAAAGGTCCCTTTCAACCCTAACTGTTCTGTGATTCTTCTTATGAAGTCTACAACTCTAAAAGCTCTATAGCTACACTACCCACACTATTTGTGACCTCAGTGAAGGATTACATCAAGGATTCATAAAAAACCCCAAACAAACAAACAAAAAGAAACCCACCAAAAAACCCCAACCAACCAAATGCCCCCCACCCACTCACCCCCCCCAAAAACCAAATCCCAAAACAAAATGCTGCAACTGCCAGTAACTAACTCTTACCTCTAGATTCTCTATGTTTTCTCAGTTGCCCAAGACACGTCCTGGCCTAAGTTTCTCATGTCTTCCTGGCTGCTACTTTGTTCTTTGACAACTGTACAAAACTAATATTCTTGAAGTTGCCTATGAATACCACAGACATCTCACATACACTGAAACTTAACATCAGAAGATTAAAAATCACCGGTCAAGCCTTTGAGGATTATTAAACAAGAGGTATCCAGGCCTGTTACTTGTAAATTTTTAGACAACACATCCTGGAAGACTTATGTTTCTCAGTGACACCTGGCTGAGAGGGCAGCTCTGCCCCTTTCCACCCAGCTATCAGGTGTGCACTGTGCTTTGCTGGCTTACTTGTGCTTTTGCTTGTGCTCTCATAAGGCCACTCTATCTCAAACCACTCATGCAGCACAGCTCTGCACTGCCCTCCTGCTGGGCATAACCTGATGGACAGAAGTGAATTATAGCCCACCTTATCCCAATGGAGGATGGGGGAGATAGGGCCAAGACAGATTTGAGCAATTACAGTCAGTGCAACTCCTGAAGAGACTTTCTTAGGAACCCTCCCTGAGGAGCTCCAGGAAGGTGGAGCTTCTGCTAAGTGTGAAAAGAGGCATGAGCTCCATGGCCCAGCCCATCATGAAGAATATTTCAGTACCTGGAATTTGGTCCAGCAGCTGGGGCTGCAGAACTGGTAGACAACCCGGTCTGTCTTGTTGTAATAGCAGGGTTCAGATAAACTCTTTCTGCAGAAGCTGCAGGGTCTAGGGGGACCTGATGAAACAGACAGGAATTGGTGAGGGCAGCAGCACAGGATGTGGGACTGGATTCTGAGGATGGCATGCAAGCTACTCACTCATCCTCAGTCTGTCAAGTTATTATCAAAAAGCAAAGGACAAGAACACCAGGAAACTAAGAGCACCAGATTCTGCTAGGACAGAAATGTTAAACAGATGGAGAGCAGAGTGGTTCAAGGAAGTGACCCTGGCTCTATAGGAATTTGGACAAAATAGGCTGCAATACTTGTCTCATTCCTGGACACACCAGTACTCCATGTAATGGAAAGGGCAATGCCAGCACAGTCCAGCACTACAACTGCTCCCTGCATTCTCAAGAACAGCAATGTACACTACCCTCTGTATTAAGATGTCTACATGCTGCAAGGGTTCCTCCCTCTGCACTTCCACTTGTCTCACTGGACTCTTCCCCAGGCTTTTACCTTCTTTTCAGTCCCATCCACAAGCAATAAACAATACCAAGGAAGGAATTAAAAGTGGAGAGGTGATGATTCCCTCTACACAGGTGCTCTTACCAACTAAGCCTGACTGCTTCACTTTGTGGGAGGTAGTACAGCAAATGGAGCAGAACAGGCCCATCTTGCCACTGCGATCCACGTTGGGCAACATGTCAAAGTTCTTGCACAGCGTCTTGCACCACATGCAGGGGTAGACCCGAGTGTTCTTCTGCAAACACAGAGCACAACAGAGCTTCCAGGAGGCCATCCCAGCTGGCAAGGTCCAACTATCACATCCCACCCCACTGCTGTATCCACCACAGGACTGCTCTCCTGCAGTGACCACCTTGTGCCAGGGACAGGCTCACAGTCTGCAGATTTAGTCAGTGGTAGCAAAAAAAGCCGCCTTTGGCACTTCAGCTTCTCATTTCAAGGCTAGCCTGGCAGGAATACAGAGTTTGGCAATCCCTTCCAAGACAGTTAAGTGAAGACTGCTCAGGTGACAGAGGAACATATCCAGCCCAGCTTTGGGGAGACATCCAAAAGCCAGTCCATACTAAGTGCATATACCAGTGTGACTCTACCATCAGCTCACTGACTTTCTGGTCCATGGTGGGCCCCATGCAGATTTAATCAATTCTGTTTGCCTGCTTCAAAGTTTCCCCATAGCAATCTTTTAACTGCTTTGTTGCAATAAAGACCAAGGGGATTCAAGTCACCTGCTATTTAATAAAATGCCCTGTGCCACACCAAACAAAGCTGCTGCATGCCCACAGAGACCACCCCCAGCCACCCCAGGCAGCAGCCCCCACACACCTTCTTGTAACTGTTGAGACATGCAGAGTTGCAAAAGCGTTTTTGCTGGCCTTCATGGAAGAGGTACTCCAGGGGCAAGCCCTTGTTGTAGATATAAAGTCCACAGCTGTCACAGCAGTTCGTTTTCAGCCCCTTGGTGGCCCGGAACTTGGTGAAGCAGGCGTCACTGCAGATGCGGTGAACCATGTTCCCATTGCTGACCTCGTGCTGGATCTGCAGAGACATCACTGCTGTCATTCCCCAAACCACCACGGGCCTCCTTCCAGCGCAGCTGTATCACTACAAGCGCAGCCCCTGGGATAACAGGCACTAAAACTCTGGGAAATGCCATACTGGAAGCTGGTGTGGACTCAGGGTGGCCTCCCTTGCCAAAAGTCAGCGGAGTAACTGGGAGAGCAGAGTGGCAGGAAGCAGTGAGCCTCAGGGCAAGGAGAAGCTCGGGAGTGAGCCCAAGCCAGCTCAGGGGCTGAGGCCTCACACCACAGGAAAACCTGGCAAATGCCCTGGTCTTGACCAAGACTAAGTGCTGCGGGTCCTAAGCACTTCATCCAGGGCATGGGAAGAACAAGGGATTTGTTTACCTCACCAGGTTTGTGGCAAACACTGCAGCGGCTGGTGTCCGAGGGATCTGCAGACTGAGGTGCTGGTCTGTGCTGCTGGGCCTCATAGAGGGAAAGGCAGACAGAGGTGCAGAACTCATGGAAAGAGCCACCTGAACCAATCTGGGCAACCACAGAGTCCTTGGTGTTCCAGATCTCCCTGGGGATCAGGAGGGGATGTGTTAGTGCAGGGACGTATGAGTCCTGCCACAGAGAGACAGGATGGCTCACTGCAATGCACAGGACTTTCTGGTGTCCCAAAAAGTTGGCAAGAATTGTCTCACAGCAGCTTCTGTCCTGGCCCACAGGAGTGGTGTCTGAAGACAGAGCATGCAGGATGTTGTTTTGAGGGGAGGCTGGAATATGGGGCACTAAGTCTGGGGACAGGCAGGGAATAGCATGAATGTGAAGGGAGTGTAGGGAGCATGGGATAGGTAGTGTGTGAAAGAAGACATGGGGCAGCAGCTGGCAGTGGGCAGGAGTGATGTGGGTGAGCAAGGGCCATAGGAAGGGGACTGGCAGGGAGTGCTGTGGAGCAGGTGAGTGGGGTCAGAAACATGGGAGCACAGAGGAAAGGGGAATGAACACACACTTTTTGCAGAAGGTGCATATCTTCTTGCCGGGTGGTTTTTTTGAGAAGGTGGTGAGACAGGAGCTGGAGCAGAAGAGCTGAGGAAGCCCTTTTCGCTGGTAGGCAGTCTGGCCCTTCTGCAGCGGGGTCCGGCAGTTGGCACACGTCATCTTGGTGAAGGTGGAGCGGGCGGCTCGCTGGGCCATCTGAGCGCGCAGGGACATCCGAGTGGAGCGCCGGGTACGGAAAGGAACGAAATCCTCGTCGTTGGGATCATCCACCATTGCATCAGAGTCCTCGTCAGAGACTGGAACTGCAAAGCAGCAGAGGAAGATCAAAAACCCCTCATTAGGAAGTGAGAAACTCTGCCATGAGACACATGCTGGGATTTTCTGAGTCACCTTTCTAGAGTCCCTCTATGTACTTTGTTCTTGTCTGGGTGGAATGATAAAGGGATCCTTAAAAGAAATTCTGTTGTAACTGGAGATGAATCAAGAGGTCTTTAAACAAACCAGGCTTAAATACAATTCCTCTCTAGGAAGTCATGATATGCCAAGATTGAGCAGAAGCTCAGAGTGTGAACTTCTATCCTATAAGAACTGTTAGACCTAAAAAGGAACAAGCTGATCACCACATTCTAGCACAGGCAGGCAATAAAGGAGCAACACACAAATACTAGAGAATGGCAGGGTGACATTCAATATCTCAAAAGAACAGAGACTTTGTGTACTTCTCCAGGAAAATCCCCAAGATGCAACCTTCCTTCAGACAGCCAGCTGTCATAGAGAGAAAGGAAGAAAGCTCCTGGGTGAGGAGATGGAAGATGGATTTCCTGGGAACACCCCCGAGTCTCATCCTGCTACTTAGTGCTTGGTGCCCACACACCACTGTAAAAATACAACACTCCCTGCTTTGACCTAAGTGCCCTGAGAAAGCAAGGAACGTACCCCAGGATTTGTGGGCTCAAAGGACTTGTCCTGTGTAGAAGGGAAGTCTGCACAAAGGTTCCAGAGTTCCCACTGTACTCACACCATGAACCACCTGCCCACAATGGAGCTAGGCCATTCTCTCTAGCTGAAAACAGGCACTGGCCAACCTCAGTTACTCACTGCTCTCAGAGGAGTTCACAGTTTCAGGCCTGGCAGTTTCTGATCTTCTGGGTCGTTCGCTTCTTTTCTGTTCCTAGAAGACATTCAGAAAATAGTTAGGCTAACTATCAGCTAGGACAACCATGCATAAATATCCCAGATTATGGTGAAGTTCAACTTCTGGGATTTGGCTTCCCAATACCAAAATTCCACGGATACCTGATCAGAGTTGGCAAGACAGAGGAGACGGGGAAGTAGACTTACGAGAATGACATTTCAGCTGCGGATAGCAGGGACACACTGCAGCCACATTACAGCATAGTGGCAGTGCACAGGGATCATTCTGTCACAAGAGTCATGCAAACTCCTTTCCAGAGGGGTGACAAGACAGCCAGTGTCCCTCACAGTCTGACAACAGCCAGCCACGCTCTATGCTCCTGTACCATACATACTTGACTGCATTATCCTCACCTTCTCAGCTGGCAGCTCGCTTCCCTTCCCAGACAGGCTTTCTCCTGGAACAGAAGCACAGAAGAAGCTTGCATCTAACATCTTGCTTTTCTCCAAGAGAGTAGCACAGGTGTTCTCCAAACACAGTCACCCTTTGGGTCAGTCAGCACATGAAGCCTCAGCCTGCTCTGGCTACCAAGTACAATTCTGGTGGTGGAAGGCTCCTAAACCCACCACCTGTAGTTGCAGATCCAAACACACGGCTTGGGAGGAGCCTGTGAGGGGGAGACCTCCCTGCATGGGGGAGGCAGGCTGGGCAGGCAGTTACCTCCAACTGCTTCTGACCAAGACTAAGCACCTCCTGGGGATGGCCAGCCTGGGCAGAGGCACTTTGCCTACTGGAAACACCTGCTGCTGACCTTCAGTTCCAGCAAAGACTCCAGTGATGAAGAGTGTGAGCTAAGCTGATGTGCAGCCACAGCTTTATTGGGGAAGCTCCTTGCTTCCACAAGCACCAAAAATCAGTTAAAGCCATGAAAGCCAGTTGGAGCTTGTGCACACCAGAACATGAGCCCCTTTACACGAGAGGCTTTACCCAAATCTAGACCATCAGAAGAGCTGGCTATTTCCACAGCAGAGGATGAGCTGGAGTGTAAAGCAGACTCCAGCTTCAACAGTGTGTATCTGGATGACCTCCTGAGCAAAAGGAAGCCAAGTTCTGCTGAGCCAACAACTTACCTGTTGGTGGTAAGGCTTCCTGTGCTTTGAGTACACTGTTTTCTTTAAGTGAGTTCTTCCCATTAGCATCCCCTTCCTCTGCCCGGTTTTCCTCCACAGGCTCAGGGGGCAAAGCTGCAGTTCTGTTGTCTGGGCTCAGTTCCACCTCTGCCTCCCCTGCCAGCCCTTCCCTCTGCACAGGTGAGCTTTTCCTTGGTGCCTTCAACTTCATCTTTTTTGTTTGTTTAAGACTGAGTTGGGGTGGGGGGGGCATTGTGGGACTCGAGGACTGTGCTGTGGTTTCTTCCGTGGCTGAGGCACTGCTGAGGTTCCCGGAGTCAGAGATGGGTTGTTGGGGTGATTCAGGGGCATTGTCACCAGACAGTGCAGGAATAGCAGCAGCACCATCTTCCTTTACATCCCCAGAACAATTTTTTGGTGCATCCTCCCCTTCTTTCCCTGTTTCTGGACCAAGGGCTTCTCTAGACAGGGCAGAGGAGTCTGCTGGTCCATGTTCCATGCCCTGGGAAGGTTGTGCCTTACACAGCCCATCCAGAGCCTCTGGTTTACCTAGTTCCACCAAGTCAGAAGTTTTACCCAAGTCATCTAAGACATCAGGTTTCTCCAGCATATCCAAGACAACAGGTTTATCTAGAACATGGTCATTTGATTTATTTAGATCAGACAGGCTGTCTGCTTTCATTACAAGGTCCAAGTCCTCATCTGTAGTCATTTGCTTGGATTGATCCCAGCCAGGGGGCTGAAGAACTGAAGCTTCCTGGGTAGAAGCTGTTTGGGAGCCCAGGAGATCTTCACCAAACTCCATGTCAGCAGGGAGATCACCAATGAGTGGTTTGTCAGGCAAGGACAGGGGGTCCAAAGATCCTGAAAATTCGCTGGAATCCATTTAGAAGATGGAAACTGGAAATGAGAGAGAGACTTGCAAGTTAATGAAAAGCAGTCTAACACAGAACATGAACTGCCCACTCTTCTGAGCACTGCTGGAGTAAAACAAGGCCCAGGAATGCTGCCAGGCCATAACCAGGATACCAGACACCAGCAGGTCAACCACCTCTCCTCGTGAGAGTACAAAAGTCAGCAGCAGTATACAGTAGTTTGGTATAACAGACCTTTGGGAACTCTACAGCCCTCACACACCTCACCACAGCACAGCGAAGAGACTGGCTTATGCTAAATAACACAGTGGGGTATCAGAAATGACTTGAGCACCAATTCAGGAGGCTACTCACCGATGCTCTGCAGTAATACCCCCAGCCCTGCCTTCTTCCCTATCCAAATAATCTGGTCTGTCCTTTCTCCTGATCTGTCCTTACGGAGCTAACACATCTTTAATTTTTAAAATACCTTCTTTCTCTTGAACACAGAGGTAGAAATAACTCCTTTCAAGCCCTGAAGTCTGAGTCTTAACAAGACACAGGATGACAAGATGCATAAATCTTGTAAGAAGACAGATATAAACAATGTTGTAGTGTAACTACAGCTACTGCATAGCCCCATAACTATGTGGGCTAATATTCAGACATGGAACAAACAAAAGCTTAAGTTAGAACTAGGAGGGGTTCTGGAGAGTGGCAAGAAGAAAGGTGGTAAAGCTCTGACATTAAAAGCAGTCATAAGAAGAACAAGTAGCAAGGTAGACACAAGCATGCAGTGCAGAGTCAGGAAAAAAGACCAGTGTGACTTTGCAGGGCACAAACAGTACACTTGAATAGGAAGGTGTGATGCAGACAGCCAACCTCAGAGGGAAAGTTACAGCCCAGCTCCTCATGGTCAACATTATCATAAGACACAAAGGTCAAGACTTTGTGATGAGGCAAGTAATATGGTCTAAAACTGAATTAAATCCACACAAGGAGATAATGGCTGACAAACCCAAAGAGGGAAAGGGAGCAGGACCTGGAGTCTGCAAGTGGTAAGGCAGTGTAAGACTTGAAGTAACATCATGTCCCCAAACAGGCTATAAGCAGACACTACAAAAAAGGCACTAGAATCAAATGCTGTGGCAACAACCTATCCCTCCCCATCAGAGTAATTCAGATTCTAAATTTAGCACTGTTTTAATCTCTGAATGAGAAGACTCAGTACTCTTGTCTATTTGGGCTTACAGTGGGCATAACTCATATACATCAGTGAAGGAGGAAGCCTGAAATAATTTCACTGATGATGGCTGTTTAATCCTTTTTTTATATCCTTCCCTCTGAAAGGACAACCAAGTTCTCACTCACAAATGGTTTGCTCAGAAGTAAACAGAACATACTTGGACAGAGAATGTACCCAACTTCTGAAACTTATTCAAGCAGGAATTTAAGGAAATCATACCCAATAACTGGATTTCAAAGCCACTGCCTCCTTATTTTATCGAAATACACAGTAATGTTTTCTGTTTCCTGGTAGCAGATAAAGCACTGTTCCCACAATCACAAACAGAAACTGAAGCAAATGTAATCTTTAGAAATGCTCAGCAAGCTCCACCCCTCAGGGCTTTGGTGTTTCTGTTCACTTTAGTTACAAGATGAGACAAAACTTTTAGAATAAGCCAATTCCAGAGCAATACAGGATCTAATACATGCTTTAGGGTGGCTGACAGAAATAAGAACAAAGTGAAATAGAAACAAAGACATCTGAAAGAAAGGTCCTAAGGATTTGAAACAGATGAGAACCCTCCCAAGATGATAAACACAAGTTTTTTTCTGCTGCTCAGAATACGAACAATGTCTCCTGCTCAAAGATATCCCCCACCCAGATTCACAGACAGACAGCAGACCCTACAATAATACGCAAAAAACCCTCAAGGCATCCAGATAAAGAAGGAAAATTTATTTATAGGTTTATTTAACAGAGGTAACATGCCCCTCAGAATCACCTCAGACACTTTGCACCAAGTCTGCCATGAACCTCTAAGGTGATACTCCTAAAGTATTTGCCACTTTCAGCTGGCCTAGTCTTTGCTTGGTAGAAATAGACCCCGGAAATACTGGAGCATAAGAAATCCATTTGGGCATTCCCTCTCAGAGGATAATGCAAGCAACAATCTATGAACTTGTTGTGCAACTCATGTGCTCTACAAGTGGACCAAAGGCATCTGGTTTAACAGTGTACACCTTAACACTGCTTTCAAACTTTGGGCATCACAATGCAAGACAAAACTCTGACT
This sequence comes from Aphelocoma coerulescens, assembly GCF_041296385.1. NCBI lineage: Eukaryota > Metazoa > Chordata > Aves > Passeriformes > Corvidae > Aphelocoma > Aphelocoma coerulescens. The sequence continues at coordinate 17,749,436 of NC_091018.1, forward strand.
TAATGGCAACGTCCTTGACCAACAGAAAAGTCCTAGAGAGAACAAGTATTCTGCAGATTAAGGCAACTCCACTACTGGGATGTGGCTGGGACAGGCCTTTCTGCAGAGGCAAGGCTGCAGTAAGAGCACTTGCTCGCATGCTCTGACTGGAAGCACAGCACTCAGCCCCTGTGCTCGAGGGTCCTGTCCCCTCTCACCAGCTCTGGCTGAATCCTCCCAGCAGAAAAGCTCACACGTTCTGCTGAAGGAACCAAAACTTCTTCTTAGGATGTGCAAAGCTAAGGACTGCTGCAAAAGGACCATGTACTCAAATATCCTGTTCCTATTCACACCAAGAATGGATACCTGGTGAGAGAGTGTAAGAAACACAACTAACAGGATGTTCCTCTTCAGCACATCCTCCAATCAAGGACTCAGCTGCTGAAGAACCACTTGGCTTGAGCTACACTGACAACGTCCCTGTTAAGAGTCTGTACTGGGAAAATCCTCTGTGAATCTGCCTAATCCCACTTTGAACCAGTTTATACTTTGGACCTCCTAAAATTCCAGTGGTTTTAAGTTCTGCGGCTTAACATTTAGTTTTCAAAAGTATTTTTCTTTTGTTTATTTTCAACCACTGCAGTAGAGCTCCAAGGTGATACAGGGCAGATGAATGCCAGCTCTTGATGTATTTAGAAGAATGTGGAAAAGCTGATGGAGTTAAGAGTTAAGGCTGGACCCAAGGTGATGCTGACAAACAGTCTGAGTGGGAAAGCACAGAATGTCCCTAACAATGAATTCTTCATAGTGGCTTTCAACTACCAGCTGATAAGGATGAGGAAGGCAGCTCTCAAAACAGGAAAGAATGGTATTTTCCAGTTCTGTGGGTTGCTCTGAAATCAAACTCAACCTAAAGAAATTAGAGCTGCTCAGCTGCAGCAAGGTAAGAAGCTCTACTTCTGCCTGCCCCAGGCAGTCAGATTCGTCTGGGCCTTCTGCTAAGCTTCACAGTGAGTTAAGCTGCAAACAGAGCGTGCACTTTATCTCTGGTAAAGTCTTTTCTCACTTTCTACAGCAGAAGCAGAATAGCTTATTGTTTCTGGCAGATGCTGAAATGATCCACCACAAGTCATGGCCTCTCTTATTCCAGGACCAGCAAATGCACAGCTCAGTCACTAGGGTTTGGTCACTGGTCTGCTCGAAATCTTCCTCTTTTCCAGCCACATAACTGACAGCAAGAAGAGTACACTGCAACATGACTTGGCCAAACCAAGAGGAGGCGGTGTGCTGAAATCCCGCACTTCACAGAAGACATGACGGCTCCATTTGGAAACTCCTTACTTAGGAGTAAGTACTCCCTGGAGTATTCAGTAGCAGATATATTCTTGGAAAGAACAAATTGAAGGAGCAAAGTCTCTTCCACAACAGCCTGCAGCAGAATGCTTCCCAGGTAGCGTGCAAGCATTTCCAGAGGAATGATGGGACAGCTGAAGGTCCTCCCCAGGTGTGCTGGACTGGCACAGAACACGACACTGACTGCCAAACCCAGTGCCTGTGGCTACCAGACCTGCCCAGCCCTTTCTGCCAAAGAGGGGGCAACATGGCATCTTCTCTCAGATCTGGAAGCTCAAAGTGCAACATCTCTGCCAGGACACTTAAGCACATCCAAGTGACTACCTGGGACTTTATCCAGCTTATTAAAGACATCAGTGATGCTGTAACTCAGGTAACCATTAGCAGGGGAATATGTGGCCCACCTACAGAAATGAGGATGTACCATCAAACATTTAATTAAAAACAGACAGAAAGAAAAAATGCTGCTGTTACTCCCTCCCAATGAAATGAACATCTCAGAAGTCTTTACAGCCCACAAAAAATCCCACGGCCATGCAGTTACTGCTTTCCTCTAGCAAAGGAACACCAACTGCTTGGGTATCTGTCCTGGACTTTTGTTCATGGACGTGGATTCAGATTTTCAATACATTTGAAGGCTGAAGAATTATCTTCTTCACTATTAGAGATCATCTGAAATATGAAAATAATTAACTAGTAACTACAAAAGACACTTAAATCAACATTTTAGCCACTTCCCATCTACAAGGCCTGTAAGACCTGAGCAGAGTTCTGGAATGAAGCTTCTAGTGTTTTGTGCCAAATTTTTGAATAAACAGTAACACCCAACCTAGAATTTCTCAACAAAAACAACAGTGTCCAATCAATAAAACATTAAGGAAGTAATATCATGTCCTACCAGCATGGTTTCAGTCAATGTATCTTCATTAACAACACTATACTTTGAATGGTGAGTACAGCAAAAGCCAACTTCTCTGCTGTGACTCATCTCAGTTTATCTGGGCAGCTGATAGCTTTCTAAATTCAAGCACTGCAAACCTTTATTACATACTGGTTAACTCATTTCAACTCAAATGAATTTACAAAGAATCACCAGTAAACTAAGCACACTACCATGGACCAGGCTTCAGTCCAGCCAAAATTCTCCAGAAAGGAGCAGAAAGGATTTTGTTACTTACTAGTGTTTTTGGAGAGGCAGCTCTCTGAGCTGCAAACTCAGTCTCCAAAGAGCACAAAGCCCACTTGGTGACATGCAGTACAGTGCTACTTGCACACAGGACCATGTTAGACCATTACTGTCTCATTCTTGGCTACACTTGATAACAGTTATTGGAAGAGTTGAGATGTTTCAAATTAAAAAAATCTGACAGAGTGACACAAGAATCCCACTGTTTTATGAATCAACCACGGTTTAGAAAACACCCTCCAGTGCTAAACTTATTTTGTTCACTGAAAAGAAATGGGGAGACATGACCCATCTCAAAAAAATCACAAGGTAAGAAGATCTACAACAGACAACTCCTTGGAGATACAGACAAATGCACACAAGGATGCAAAAAGCTGGAAATCAAAGTCAGACAAGCTCATAAACACATGATTATACAACTGACCATGGGATCTGTAAGCCCTCTGTGATTCGGAGGTTTTACATGCAGTGACTCACTCCAAGTCAGCTACAGCTCCTGCAGATGCCACTGGTCAAGTCCTTCAGCTTGTGCATTGCAGGGAGGGTTTGGCGAACGTTGTCTCACCTCCAAATGTATTATTGGTTCTCAATCAGTGCAAACTGCAGCATCTTTCACCACATCCCCTTCAGGCCAGTCTTCACGTGTGACTGGGACTGTCTACAAAACAGGAACTGGTACACAGGGCAAAAAAGGGCCTTTCCAGAATATCACCAGCAGCATCAAGACTCCAGCTATTGTTTCTTGATAGTCCCAAAGCCAGGAGAGATCACCACTAGATTTTCCTACAGCAAGAGCCCAAGCTCAGGGCTGCAGGCCTCAAATGTAGTATCACAGTCACCCTGAACCCAGAAAGCCTAAATCCTTCAGCACTGAGCAGCTGGTGCTGCAAAACACAACCACGAGTCTCCTGTAAATTCCTCAAAGGCAGGAATGACCAAACTGGATTTTGAGCTTGCATTCCAGAAACTTCACCTCAATTTCAAGAAAGTGCAAGAAGGACAATTTTCAGAAATCTCACAGAATTGCCTGGAATTAGGTTTACCAGGAGACTCCCTGCAACACTTCAAATATAACTGACAACATTCCTCAATCTTGGCATCATCTGCTGCTAACCAGAGCAGTAAATGCTAAGACAGCCAACAGGAGCATCCTCATCCATCCAGAATGCCATCCTGGCAGCACTTTGAAATGGCTTGGATCCCCCCACATCTTGTAAGACCAGGATCCTCCCCAAGCACTAAGTGCCAAGGCTTTGCAACACAGAAAGGAATAACAAGTCTAAGTTCACCCTTAGCAGCAATGCTATCTGGAGAGCAATTCAGCTTCAAGAACCAACTCCACTCAAGTCCAAGAGAAAATTCTCCTGGTGTTTGTAGAGCCAAAATAGTGTTAAAACACATGGGAAGGGGGTGAGTGGGTAAAAAAACTTTGGAAGTACTATCAGAAGCACAACAAAAAGTGCTCGGAGGTACAGTATGCTTGAGCAGTGTGTATCCAAACTGCCTTAATGATATTAAGACTGATTAAAAAAAATAAAAGACCTGGAAGTGGTAAAAAACAGATGGTCATCACATCTCTCTACCTGTTGCCCAAATGCTGCAGGAAGGCATCAGAACACCTGACAAAGTTCTGGCACGTCCCACAAGCAGCTACAGACAAATGGAGAGGACAGCTGCATGGACAGCAGGTGACTCTCCAGAGGAGTGCTGCAGTCTGGGAACAGGCCACGGACTCCCTGGAGGTCCTCAAAACCCAACAGGACAAGGCCCTGAACAAGGCCTCAAGTCAGCTCTGCTGCGAGCAGGAGGTCAGTTGGACCAGAAACTTCTAGAGGTCCCGTACAACCCAAATCTGTCTGTGGTTCTGTGAATAAACCTTACTGCACAGCGAAGAGAGAGAAGACAAAAGGGCAGAGTCTCTGAGAGGATGTATCTTTGAGGGCAAAACATTTCATTTTCCTTAAGAGGCCTTGCAGAGCCAAAATACTGGAAACACAATGTGAGTTGTCTCCTCTGCCTCACTGACAGTCCCAGATCCCTCTGCAAGGTGCCTGCCACCAAAGTGCTGGGAAGGGATCTCGGCGCTGGGAGGCCTCACCTCACGTGCAGCTGTTCCAACTGGCCCTGGGTAATGCTGTGTTGAACAGAGCAGTATCTCACCCCGCCTAGAGACCAACTCCTTTCCCTTTGGGCTGCCCAGGGCTGGGCCAGCAGAGCACGCTCAAAGCAAGTGGCCAGGAGACACCACCAGAGCCCACGACCAGCAGGACTGGTGAGGATGGTTTCAAACACTGCCATTTCCTGAGGTGTACCATCAGCAGAGGAAGAAGTTAACAAAACATGCTACTGAGACTAAAACACAAATCCAGTGAAACCCTGCTAGTGCTGCCTTTGCTAAGCTAACAAATGCATTGTCACAGCTGCAGCCTATTCCATACTTCCATTGGATTGCTTTCACCATAACCCTTCTGCACCAAGGCTTCCGTCTGTGTCCATCAGAGTTGTACATCCCAGCATCACTGACCACAAGACATCCATAAAGATATCACACAAGGGGCTTTGCTCCCAAAGTGAGGCCATGGGCTTGGCCTGGGCCCTTGCTCTGGCTGCCAGAGATGTGGAAGAATCTGTTGTTACTGTCATCCTCCAAAGAAAAGGCACTCACAGTGAGAGGGATGTGAGCAGGTGCAGAGAGAAAAGAGGTTGTGCAAATATGCACCACAGAGCTGTGAGGTTCAGGTTAGTCGTTACAGCTCTGTACACTGTGGATATTACTTTAATAAGGCTGAGCTCACAATAACAACAGGGCTATGCTCTTATCACCAGCTTTGATCCCAGGATAGGCAGGGTTAGGTGAGAAAATGCAGATTAAAAGTTTTCTTGGGGATTGCAGCTGCAATGAAAGGGAAAGAAGTTATAGCCTAGAACAAAAGCCATAGCTGGAAGCACAGCAGGAGAAGAGGAGAGCACAAATGAAGCAGCTCTCATCCTCATCAAAAGAGACTCCAGGAACCATCCCTCAGCACTCAGTCAAAAATCCTATCCTCCACCATCACCTGACACAGGCCACGTCCAGTGCTGCCTCTGCCCACACAAGCATATCTGACTGCCAGGGCCTTTTCCCATGCCAGGCACACACCACAGCCAGCTCCCTGCCTCGCCAGGCCTCCTTCCACCTCTACAAACCACACAGGAGGTACTTGATGCTCCCCAGGACACCTTGCTGGCCACAGCTACACTGCCCACATGGGGAGGCTTTCGCAGAGTGGGGCCTCCCGCAGCAGCCCAAGGCAGCTTCAGCCCTGTGGGGCTGCACCTTTCTCTCATGGGGCCAGATCCTCAAGAGCAGCACATGGTGTCCAGGGATACATACATCCACCAGGCCCTGAGGACGCTCCAGACCCCCCCCCACACAGGGGGAAGGCTGTCAGAAGGACTGGCCAGATCACAGAGCAGCAGCTGCTGAGCCCCACAGACTTTGCCCCTGCATGTGGTGACAACACCATAAAGGCTGAGCCCCTGGGGACACAGGGAGAGCCAAGCCTGGGCATGTGCCAGGGCAGAGCTTTGGGGCAGAGGGTGCCAGGGCTGTTTGCTGCCACTGCTCAGCACGGCCCCGCAGCAAGGACAGGCCCCGCTGGGCTGGGCGCTCCAGGGGCTCCCAGGAGCCACGAACCCTGGGCCCAGCCTGTGCCCAGGCACTGATGTGGCTGGGGGGCACATCCAGCCACCGCCCCCCACAAGGGCTGCCCACGGTGCCTTCCTATGCCCACCCACACCAGGGATGGGGGCCAGGCTGGGGCTCCCCATCCATCGCAGGGGAACCCAGAGACCACCTCCCACAACAGGGACAAGGGTCTCACTGGGGTCTCTATAGAAGCGGGGTGGGAATGGGGGTGAGGCTGGTGGGTTCCCCAGCCACAGCGGGGGGACCCAGAGCCCAGACCGCTCCCTAAAAGGGGCAAGGGTCGCACGGGCCATCCCCCCCACTGCAGGGGACACTCTGTACCCGGTCGGGGATGTGGGTCAGATGGGGGCTCCCCATCCATCCCGGATGACTCCAGAGACCACCCCCCTCCAGAGCGAGGGCCGCATAGGGGTCTCCATGGGACCGAGGCGGGGATGGGGACCAGGCAAGTGCGTTCCCCAGCCATACCTGGAGGAGTCCAGAGACCACCGCCTCCCCCGCACCGGAGCGAAGGTCGCACTGGGGTCTCCACTGGACTGGAGCTGCACCGGGGTGGGGGGGTCAGGCTGGGACTCCCCATCCATCCCGGGGGGACCCGTAGCCCACACCCCCCTCCCAAGAGGCGAGGGTCGCACAGGGCTCCCCCCCCCGCCGGGACCCGCCGCAGGGCGCCCCCAAGCGGCCGCCACGGGGAGGGGGCGAGCGGCACCGGCCACGCCCCCTCGTGGGGCGCCGGCCCCGCCCCCTCCAGCAAGGCGCGCGCACCCCCCCACCCCACTCCCCGGGGGGCTCACCCTCCCCCCACCCCCGGTACCCGCGCCGCACGCGCCCGCCCCGCCCCCTCCTCGCGGGGCCCCGCGCCCGCCCCGCGGCCTCATCCGCGCTCCCCGGGACGCCGCCGGGGCGCGCCCGCGGCCGCCGCCGCTTGTACCTGGCTCTCCCGGTGCTGCGCCGCCCGCTCTACCCAGAACCCGGATTCGGGTCGCGGCCCCTTTAAATGGAGGCGCCGCTCGGAGCCCTCACCGCGCTGCAACCCGACGGGGGGGCGGCGGCGGCTCCTTATTGGCTGCGCGGAGCGAGGGACGCGCTTCCATTGGCCGCAGTGGGGCCTGGGCTCGCGAGACTCGCTCACGGGCGGCTGCCGCGGAAACGCGGAGCGGAGCCTCCGCGCGCGGGATCGGCGCGACAGCCCGGACCGCGTCGGGCGGCTGGAAAACCTGGGGCGGATCCGCTTGGCGGAGCGGGTCCAGGCGGGCGGGCAGCACGGAGCCGGGGGCGGGCGGCGGCCGCGGTCTGGCGGGGCACGGCGAGGTGCGGGGGGGGAGCACGGCGGGGGGCGGGGGCCGGAACGGGGCGCCCCGGTTCCCGCCGGTGCCCGCGCGGCCACCCGCAAAGCACGGAGCGGATCGCACGGAATGGGCTCGCCACCCCGCTCCCCGCCCCCCCTTTAACCCTCTCGCTGCCGCCTCTCCCGGCCCCGGCCTCGCTGCCGTCCTGGGGGGCCCGGCCCGGCCGCGCCGCCACGGCCTCTACCTGCACGAGGGGGGACCCACCCGGACGAGCCCGGGCGCCGCCACCGCCTCCCCGAAGCTGGAGCGTCTCCCCGGGGCGGTGAGTGACAGCGCGGCCGGGCGGGGCTTCCGCGGGGGCCCGGGACGCGGCACCGCCCCCGGGAGGGACCGCCTGGGCCGGCAGCCCCCACTCCCGGCGCCGCTTTCACCCGGGATCCCCGTCCGGTGCCCCGGGCTGCGCTCCCGCAGCGCTGCGCATAGCCCGGGGTGCCCTTCCCCAGCCACGACAGCGCCCACCCGGCCTTGCCGCCCGCGGCACCCCTACCCCTTCCCGCCTCCATCCGTGCCCCCGCCCCACCAGGCTTGGACCCCCATCCCCGGCGGCTCCCGGGCCGGCAGGACCCGGGCCCCCTCCACCTCAGCGGGGCAGCATCCAGCTCGTGGCCGCCCCGCTGCACTGGGGGCTCTTCCATCGCTCCCGCCCCCGGGAACCGGCGGTTTCCGAGCCTGCGGGCGCACAGGGGTGCCGGGGCTGAGCGTGGGCTGGAACCCGGGGGCACAGCCGGGAGCGGGCGGCGGAGTTGCGGGAAAGCGGGCGCTCCACGCGGGCTGTGAGCCTCCCGGGGGTTCCGCACCCGGGGAGCGCGCTGGGCGCGGGGCCGCGGCACCTGCACCGGTGAGGCGGCGGGGAGCGGGAGGGTTTATTGCAAGTCGGTGAAGCGAAACCCGCCCGAGGCAGGATACGGCCGCGCTCCCAGAGCTCCCGGTGTGTTCCCAGGGGCAGGGCGGGACGCTTCTGCCGAGCCGAACCGAGCCGCCTTCCCGTCCGCAGCGGGGTCCAGAGGAAGAGGGGGAGCCCGCGGCTGGACGGGGCAAGGAGCGGGCACAGGGCTGGAGGACACCTGGAGGAGACCAAAGCGGCATACACCGGCCCACCCAGCGCTGCCCAGGCCGCGGTGCTCACTGGCCGGGGTGGAGAACCCACCGCCGGGACTGTCCCGGTGCCATCCCGGGCGCACGTCGCGGGGCGCGGCGGGGCGGCACGCGCTCGGCGCCGCCGCTGGCCCTTTAAAAGCGCGCGGCCCCCGCGCGCCCGCAGGACGCCTGCGCGCCGCGCGCGGGGCGGCTCGCGGCTCTCCCTTTGTCCCCCACTCGCCTCTCACCCAAGCTTGGTGCCCGCCGCCGTGATTGGCAGCGCGCGCAGCCCCCCTGCTGGCCAATCGGGTCTGTGCACGGCCGGCTGGTCCCGTCCCACCACGGCGGCCCCTGTGAGTGACGGCGGCCTTGCCCAGTTAGCGGCGCGGCGGCGGGCGCCGAGCGGCCAATAGGCGCTCAGGGAGAGGGGCGCCGTGTTAGGGTGCGCGAGTTCCGGCCGCGCGCTCTCCTCTCAGGGCCGCCGCGGTCCCGGTGCCCGTCTCCGTCCCGGTGTCTGTGTCCGGGGCCGGTGCCTGTCCCGGTGTCCGTGTCCCGGTCCGGTGTTGCCGCCAGGTGAGGCCATGGGGGCGGCAGGGTCGTGGCTCGGCCCCGCTCCGCTCCGTCGCCGCTGGGGCCGTGCCGGGGCCCGGCGCGGCCTGCGCGGCCCGCCCCGCCCCTGCACGCGGGTCCGGCGGGAGCTACCCGGGACCGAGCTCCGGGCCGCTTCCCGAGCGTGCGTGTGTTGCTTTTAGGTGGGGAAGATGCAGGGCAACAAGGGGTTCAACATGGAGAAGCAGAACCACGCTCCGCGCAAGCAGCACCAGCAGCACCCGCCGCCGTCCATCCCCGCGAACGGGCAGCAGGCCAACAGCCAGAGTGAGTCCCGGGCCCGTCGTGGGGGCCCGCCCGGCCCCGCTCTGGGTAGGCGCTGAGCGACCGCTTCGGTGCAGCGGGAAACCTCGGGGTAGCTGCGGCCCTCGGGGTGCAACAGGTCTCGGCAGGAACAAAAGGAGCCCGGTTTTCCGAGTTAAAACAGTAAATCCTTAGGTCCTCAAGCAGGCTGCAGCATCTCCTGCTATATCAATTTTTTCCCCCTGTTGGAAACCACGGTTTTAATTGCGCCTGGGTTGTACTTGTGGGTTTTCTTTTGGTTTTGCTCAGTCCGCTCGAAGGTACACGCGGCTCCCGTGGCGTTTGTTCGTTACGTTTCTTGCGTTCATAAGTTTCTTGAGTTTCCAAAACCTGGGCGGTGATATAGAGGTTCCTTCTTTGTCTCAAAATCTTAGGAAAAGATTTGCAATTTGGAAGTCGTTGCGTTTTTGACAGTGTATCTGTAAGGGCTGCGAATATAACAAGGTCTGTCTTTCATTATCGGGTTCCTGTTTTTTCTTCGGGCATAACAGATGGCTTCTCAATGCAGGTTTCCTTAGGAAAATGGAAACTTAAGAAGCTTAAGAGCAGTTACTAGATTACTAGAGAAGTAAGTTTGCTCTCGGTAAAGATTGTTGTAGCGAGAACATTACAGCGATGTGCAGGCACCCCTTAAGACTCAATTTTTTATTAATGAGGAACCCGGAGTAACCCGGCTTTACTTAGTATTCAAGCGCCAGTTGACATTGATTAAAGCCGTTCTGCCTCAGCGGGTTTCCGGGTTTTCCTGGTCTCTGTGGACTGGCGCTCCAGAGCGGGTGCTTGTGAGCTGGGACGGGACACGCTAATAGCTTCAGGGGCCCGAACTGATCTAACCTGATAGTTTAGAAGTACAACGATGTCTCACCGCCGTTAGCATTTTTGGGAGGGAAAAAGTGCTTTAGTTTTATTGGATGTGGATTTTTTTTTTTTAAGTTTGGATACTTTGGCTGTTCAGAACAAAAACGTATGGAAGTCACCTATGCACTTTGTGTGATTCCTCCAAGTGGGTTTTTTTTTTGTGTCAAAGATACTGAGCTGGTAAATGTCCTGGATGTTTTTATTAGGTGGTCGAGTTGAACAGGCTCTTTATCAGTTCCCAGACAATAACAGACAAGGGTGGCAGAGCAGTCGTTTCCAGTCAGGTTGAAAACAATAACAGTACAGCTCTACTGGGGAATTCCCACAGGGATCAGCTTGTCGTGAGTGACTGTGTCTCACTCCTTTGCATGGATCTCCTGAGGCAGAACAGTGGTACTCTGCGTACCACTGAGTGTAACTCTGTTCAAGTAGCTCCTGTTGTATCCACAGGCCTTGCAATTGATCCCCAAATTCTCGTGGTAATGCTGTGAACAAGGCAAAACATTTCACTCCTGCTCCTTTTGCTGTGTGAAGTAGATAACTTACTCTCACTGCTCTTCTCTAGGTACACTCTGAGTCTGGTTATTTAGTGTTAGCTGTGGAGCTGTGCTTACTCTGATGAAAGGGTTGTCCTTGCAGTGTCTTGCATGCATTGTCTTTGCATAGACAGTCTTTCTCATTCAGCGCCCTGCTTTGTAGCTGGAATCAAGCTATTTATGTTCACAGTTTATTTCATATGTGTGACCATGACTTGTGTCCTCTGCAAAGCAAAGGAGTTGCTTTCTGTGCCCTGTAGTCCTGTGTGGTGAAGTTCTATGTGTGTTTAAGAAAATGGGGCACAGGAAGATAAAGTGATGCTAAGTCCACCCCTGTGTCTGGCACATAACAGAGTTTTTGGGATTCTGCTGGACTCTTGTTGAATTAAGGGTTAAAGATTGTATATGCATGTGGGGATTTGAGAATGTTACTGTTTGTGTTTATTTCTGTTGGATATCTCAGAAAATATTTTAACCTTGGGCTTGATCTTCGAGGTCTTTTCCAACTTCATAAATCTCTTCTAGGATAATTTACTGAATAGAGATTTTTTTTGTAATTGATCTTGTAATTTTTATGAGGTCTCACCTATATGGCTGGTTCTTGGGGTAGGGGTTTTTTTTGAGTTTTGGGTTGTTTTTTTCCCCCCACTATTTTTACTATTCCAGCCTTCTCTTCAGCTTAGAACTCCATACTCTGAAACCCATCTCATAGAATGACAGCTATCTGAAATGTTATCTGTCTGAACAAAATTTCCTCTTATTTTCGTATTTTTCTAGATACCTGGAGTTGTTTTGGAGTATTTTTGAGCAAAAATCTGTTTTCTGGCTAAACAATGGCTTTTCTGTAATTCTTTGTGTTGTAATAGCAACATCCTGTATTGTTACTACAGTTGATTTTTTTCTGGGCCGGTTATCCTGACCAGTTCTCAAAAAATTTGAGTGAAATATCTCATGTTATTTCAAGCTGCAGTGTGTTGTTTTCTCCAGTTCTAGACTGTCATTTGCTGATATTAATGAGCAATGAGGTTCAGTTTCCTTTAAAAAAAACTGTGGGGCCATTCTGAAATAAATCCCTGTTGTGGCTGAAGAGATGGCTGGAGAGGTTTAAGATCAAGGTGAACGGGTGGTGTTACCTGTATTATCCTGTGTCTCTGTGGTCACTGTGATGAAACCTAATAAAATTTATCCCCCCAACTGTAGAGCAGCTGTGTACCTTATTCCCCTCAGATGAAGGCCTGACTATTGACCTGAAGAATTTCCGGAAACCCGGTGAAAAGACCTTCACCCAAAGAAGCCGCCTCTTTGTGGGGAATCTGCCCCCAGATATTACAGAGGAAGAGATGAGAAAGTTGTTTGAGAAGTATGGCAAGGCAGGGGAAGTCTTCATACACAAGGACAAAGGCTTTGGTTTTATCAGGCTGGTGAGTGACTTGGCACCTTTGGGGAGTTTTTGTGGTGATGGCTCACACTGGAGCAGTACTGCTAATTGAAAGTAGTAGGTGTTCAGATGTCTTGCTGATTAAACCTGCTGATAATCTTAGTAACTGGAATATGGGATTAGCTTCCAAATGGTTTGTCTAGAGCTTGTTATGAAAAGAAATGTGAATTTAGGCAGCTTGTGGCAGGAGTTATGAGAGATCTGATGAATTTATTCTGAAATCAGCTGGTAGAAAGCAGAAAAAACCCCACAGGAATATAATGCTATTACAGACAAAGTGAACTTCTCCATTTCTGGAGTACGGAATTCCTATGGGCGTAGTTTGTCATGCAGTATTCCTGGAGTGATTAATGCTCTTGAGGTAGGGGATCTTTAGATGGTCACGTTGAAATGTGTCTGGAAGGGAGGTAGCTACCACCATAGGGTGGTTCTCAGATTTCTATGGGCCATGCACCACCTTTCTGAGAGCCCCAAGGTGAGCGCATGAAGTTCCCACACCCATGTCTGGGCTGTTTTCCTGTAGTGCAACTGCTTGGTAGTGACTTAAATGAGTGGAAAGGTGTGAAAATGGCATAGAAGGTCTTTCATAGGCTGTCATACCATCAGCATTTCCTTATCAGACTTGGTTAATCATTGGATCTTGATTATTTTTTTAAATGTATTTATTTTTTAAAAAAAGGTGCTTTGTAGCCTTAATATAATTATGTGTGAGAATGATAATTTCATTGTTTGCTTTGTTCATACTGGCTGTTGGACTAAACTTACGCATTTGTTATATATTTCTCACCCTCCCCACCCCCAAGCTCTGCATGTTCAGTCACTGATGATAAGGAATAGCTGTGGTTTTTTGGCACACTTCTTACTGAGCTGTGGGAGAATCATTTATTTCTCTCAGAAGTACATGTTATGGAGAAATAAGCTTGTGTTTAATTCCGTGCCTCACTGGGAGTTTTAATGGTGGCTGTTTTTATCTGCAGGAAACTCGCACTCTGGCAGAGATTGCCAAGGTGGAACTGGACAACATGCCTCTCCGTGGGAAGCAGCTCCGAGTGCGCTTTGCCTGCCACAGCGCCTCGCTGACAGTCAGGAACCTGCCTCAGTTTGTGTCCAATGAGCTCCTGGAGGAAGCCTTCTCAGTGTTTGGCCAGGTGGAAAGGGCTGTGGTTATTGTGGATGACAGAGGACGATCCTCTGGGAAAGGCATTGTGGAGTTCTCAGGGAAGCCTGCTGCTAGGAAAGCGCTGGATAGATGTAGTGATGGGTCTTTCCTGCTAACTACGTAAGTGCAGATGGGGAGAGGTGCTCTGCTGGCATGTGCAGGTTGGGTGGCTGGTTCTTTACACCACGGTGGGACAGATGGGGCATGAGGTGGTAGGGGATTGGCCTGGGGAGAACTTTATTTAGCTTTGTTCCAACAAGAGACAGTCTGTGCTGAAGCTCAGGTCTGAAAACTTTCTTCTGGGAAGCTGCTAGTGGGGTAAGTGCATAAAACTTCCAAATAAACTCTTTCTCCATAAAACAACTTTAGGGCAATTAAAGCAGCCTTTAAGAACAGGACCTGTTTCAGAGACCGTCCATATAACTTGTTTGGAAACGAAGCTCAAGTGTTTTAATTGTACACTGTGGGTCACTAAAGGAGAGAGTCTTGGGATGGGATTCTGCTTGGCAGCATGCATTGCTGGGGTGGAATGCCACTGTGGGCATGGGATCTGTTGGAGAGGCTGCTCAGATAGATTGGATTGTTTAGAGTTTTCACCATTATAAACTGTTTCCCCTGTGCTTCAATGTAATAAGGCAGAAAAGCATGTTCTTTCATAATTATGTGAACTTGCTCAAACAAATAACCAATTCCAGTTGCATTCCACAGAGCAGTTTGTTGCTCTGTTGAGAGGGAGCCATTTCTGATCTCTTGGAAAAAAAATTACTGTATATTTTGTATTATGCTTCTAGAATTTGTGACTAGAACACTTCATGAAATGGGGCTATATTGCTCATTTTTAAAGTAATTTTTTAAGTTTTGTGCTTCTCACCTCCTGTGGATCTGTAATGGCACAGCTGTACACAAGCACATTCAGTTTCAAAAAGCAGGTTTTGCTTATTTCTTTTTTAACACCTGTTTTTCTCCCTGTGACTCCTTGAGGATAACCAGCATAGTGGGTAGTGCTCTACAGGAGGATTACTGCTAGGGAGCTTTTGCTGATTCAGAAGTCTGTACCTGAAAGAACCACGAAAACAGATTTTTAAAAGTGATCATGCAAAACTAATCACTAGCAATGTATAACTTAGGTTAACATTCAATCTCTTTATAGCTATCAGTACATTAGGTTCTGGTACGTAGGACCACAGACAAGTCTGTTGTTCCTTTCTAGTTATGGTTTGGTTTTGATTAAACTTGTTCTGGTTTGTCCTAGTTCAAGACAGGAAAGCTAGATAAACTGTTTGAATTGGTTCATGTTAGAAAATAAGATTATTAATAATGGAATATGTCACATCAAAGCAAAAAGCTGTATTATGGCTCTTCAGCTGAGAAAAGGGATTTTAGCCTTCCATATCCTGCCTTGCTGCTGGAGCCTGGGTACCCATTGCCACTTGGCACAACAGGATCATCTCTTCATTTCCCCAGTCCTGGCACTTGGGACCGAGGAGCTCACAGGAAACTGGGGTGCTGCTTTGTGCTGGGGATGAGCAGTGTCAGTGCTGTAGTGGAGAGCTGATTCAGAGACCAGGTCAATACTTTCTTCTGCAAGCAGAAGCCAGGAAGACAGAAGCACACATCTGCAGTGTCTGTTGTGAACTGCACCAGTGGATTCCCTGGGGGGTGGAAATTCAGACAAGGGCCCAGTGGACCTTCCTAAAGCACAGTTGCCAAGCAACAATAGCATATGGTGGCCTCACCAGGAGAGTATGACTGGATGGTACAGCCTGCAGCCTCCAGTGAGGAGTGGTGTAGTGTCTCTGCTTTAGATGGCCATAAAAAGGCACAGATGGACTTGTGCCACTCTAGAGACAAGACTTCATGCTGGGTAGATCCTACTAGAGCATGTCAGATTCCAGTTAAGCTGTTAATTTGAACCAGTAACTACAATTCAGTACAATTTTGGTTTGGATTAGACAGAGATTTTGATCAACAGTTCCACTCCTATTCTAGAAAAAAAGAAAAAAGAGTGTTCAAAGTGATTTCTGGTTTCACTTTGGTTGAGATCCACAGCTGCTCTGAGTTTCTTTGAGCAGTGCTAAAAGCAGTGTAAGTTCAGGCTTAATACACATGCTTTCCACAACTGCAAGCTTGTTCTTGAATTTTCTTGAGAGCACCTCACCTTTTCTTTACAGATTCCCTCGGCCTGTCACTGTGGAGCCCATGGATCAGTATGATGATGAGGAGGGTCTACCAGAGAAGCTAGTCATCAAAAACCAGCAATATCACAAGTATGTGGCTGGCATGCAACAGGAGATGAGAGTGCCTGTGGGCTAGTGCCTCAGTCTTAGAAGGGTGGCTCATCAGGTCCTCCTTTTCTCAGTCAATGTGGCCTGACTTTGGAAGGAGAATTCTATTCACTGTTCTCTTGCCATGATTGGCTGAAAGAAAACAGTCATTTTGAATCCACACTCCTGGATAAGACTGGTAGCCTTCACGTAGTTTGTATAAGTCCATTTCAGTTCTTGGAATAAAAAATAAGGTCAATTTGAGATAACACAGATGATATGAGATTCCCTGGGAAGTATTACAGAAAGTCTATGTAGGAAACACTTGAACCCACAACAGAAACACAGGGAATTATGTGACTAGCATTCGGAGATTGTAGAGCTATCCAGATACAAGACCAGAGTTTTAGAAGGCTTCCCAGTGTAAGTAGAAATCCCGTGATCTGAGCAGTTGGCATTAGCAAAGCATGTGAGCTCATGAATTTTTCAAGTAAGGCAGATGAGAGCTTCAGGATGTGGGTGACTGAATTAAGAATAGTCCTGTGCTACAGGTGCAGCGTGAAAATAACATGCACATTTGGGCATTGTTTGTTTCTGGAGTGCATCTGTCCATAAGATGTGCAGCAGGAGCAAAGGCTGTTGCTTTCAAGGGTATTTCTGAATCTCCTTACCCAGAATCTCTTGGTGTCTTATGAAAGCAGTGTCATTGCTTGTTATGGAGGAGGACAGCTTCCATGCAGGAATGAGATGATTCCTGAGGAGCAGACAAACTGATGTCTCAGGCACAGCTAACTGTTAAAAGGGCCTGCTATTGCATTTGACACACAAATGGAGTTTTCTTGGTTCCTCCTTGCTCTCCTGAAGCATTCACTAGCTCTTCATTGTTTGACAGGGAGCGTGAGCAGCCTCCTCGGTTTGCACAGCCTGGCAGCTTTGAATATGAATATGCCATGCGTTGGAAGGCTTTGATAGAGATGGAGAAGCAGCAGCAGGAGCAAGTAGATCGCAACATCAAGGAAGCTCGAGAGAAGCTGGAAATGGAAATGGAAGCAGCTCGCCATGAGCACCAAGTGATGCTCATGCGGCAAGGTACTGGTCAGAGATAAATACCAGATGGAAACAGGGCCCTGCACCATCCAGGAGTGGGTGGCTCAGTAGACTGGCTAGAGACCACTGAAGGTGAGCCATGGTGGCTGCTTGTCTTGTAATCAAGCATGGTAGCAGCAAATGAATGGAATCACTTAGGTGGAAAAGATCAGTAAGTCCAACCATTAACCTCCTTTAAGGTACTTGTAGAGCAATAAAGTCTCCTTGAGCCTCCTTTTCTCCAGGCTGAGCCTCCCCAGCTCCCTCAGCTGCTCCCCATCAGACATGCTCCAGACTCTTCCCCAGCTCCATTCCCTTCTCTGGACACGCTCCAGCCCCTCAATGTCTTTCTTGTCATGAGGGGTCCAGAGCTGGACACAGGATTTGAGGAGTGGCCTCACCGGTGCCCAGTCAGGGGGATGGTCACTGTCCTGGTGCTGCTGGTCACACCACGGCTGGGACAGGCCAGGTGCCATTGGCCTCTTGCCCACCTGGGCACACCTGGCTCATGTTCAGCTGCTGTTGACCAGCACCCCCAGGGCCTTTCCCACTGGACGCTTTCCAGTCCCTCTGCCCCAGGCTGGAGCTGCAGGGGGTTGTTGTGACCCAGGGGCAGGACCTGGCACTGTATCCTGTTGGACCTAACATGGAGAGATGTTACTGTATTGGTGAAGGCTCTGTTACCTTTTTTTCTTGTGTGTTAAGGTTCTCATGCAGGAGTTCGTAGGCAGTGGCATGGGAGACAAGTTTGATTGTGTTTTTTGCTGTTGTCTTACACAGATTTAATGAGACGCCAGGAGGAGCTGAGGAGAATGGAGGAATTGCATAACCAAGAAGTACAAAAACGTAAACAGTTAGAACTCAGGTAAGGGGGCAGGTTGTGAAATGCTGTGAATCCATAGTGGAATAAAACACCTCTTCACTGCACCTAATTGTTCATTGTGACAATTTAATTATTACCTAAAGTGTGGCTGTTACTTTAGGCCTTTTTGTTCATAGGGCACAGCTGGTTTAAGATGGAAGAGTTAGGAGTTTCTTCCATTGATTAGTATTTGCTTCTTCACAGTTTTGTCTCTCATTTAAGCTCCTTTAATGAGGCAGATAGAAAAATCAAAATCTCTGCTGTGAGTTAGTGGCTTCAGTGCTGCAGATTGGAAAATCCCATTCCATCATCTCTATTTTCATTTGAGGGGTAACTTAGTCTCAGAGATTTTTCTCTCCATTGTAGCACTTCCTGGTCTTGGGGTCATTTTGAGAAGTTCCAGGAAGATTACCAGACTATTTGTGTAATAGAAGGGACTTGAGAGCTGTCAGGCTTGAAGCTTGATATTGGATGTAGTCAGCATGCATTTGGGAGCTGCTGTGTACATAGAATCATTTAGGTTGGAAAATACTTCTAAGATCAGTGAGTCCAGCTCTAGATCTAACACTGCCAAGCCCACTGTGTCCCTAAGCACCACATCTACACATCCTTTAAATCCTTCCAGGGATGGTGACTCCACCACTTTCTGGGCAGCCTGTGCCAATGCTTTGTAACCCTTTTGGTGAAGAAATTTTCCCTGATGCCAAATCTAAACTTTCCCTGGTGCAACTTGAGGCCATTTCCTCTCATCCTGTCACTTGTTACCTGGGAGAAGAGACTGATGCCCACCTGGCTCCACCCTCCTTTCAGGTGTTGTAGAGAGTGATAAGATCCCCCTAGAGCCTCCTTTTCTCCAGGCTGAGCCCCTCCAGCTCCCTCAGCTGCTCCTCATGAGACACATGCACACAAGTGTCTAGTGGTTTTTTTTTTAAATGAGCTCCTCAAAACTGAAAGTTTGAAGTGTAAAGTTTCCAATCAAGATCCATGAGGCAGCACTGCAACACAGTGATGCAGGTGAGGTGGTTGGTGTACGTAGTCCTGAGCATCCTTGGACCTTTTTTTTACAGGCAAGAGGAAGAACGCAGGCGCCGTGAAGAGGAAATGAGAAGGCAGCAGGAGGAGATGATGAGACGCCAGCAGGAAGGCTTTAAAGGGAATTTTGCTGATGCGGTACGAGTGCTTCTGCATTTCCATGACATCTGTACACTCACAGTAGATTTTTCCCTTCCACAGCACAGCTGTCTGTGGATTTTTAACTTGGTTGGAGGACTGTACATGAGTAGTGCCTTCTACCCTAAACTACTGACTCCCTGCAATCTTAATACAGTTTAGCCTGGAAACTATAAATCCTCTGGTTCTGTTCCACTGCTCTTCAGGTAGGACTCTCTGTAGCTGTCCTGCTGTACAGGAAAATGTATGCTGACTAGTTTTATTCTAACAGCAACACACACACTGTCCTGAAGCACTGCAGCAGAACCCTGTTATGATTATATGACTGGCTATATCCCTAGCCTGCAGTCTGTCTTAGTCATGATAAAATTATCCCAACTTGAGGCATTGCTGCAGGCATGGTGTATGCTTGTACTTAAAAGTCAGTTGGTCAAGTATTTTTTTTGTAGTGTAACCTGTATGGTAACCTGCCTTTTAATAACAATATCTCTGGTTCTATAGAGAAATGCCTTGCAATCTGTTTCCAGTCCCAGCCACCTTCTATTGTGGAGGCAGCTGTAGGGCTGTTCAGGTGGTGTAATGGCATTGATGCAGTTGAGGGGTGCAAGTGTTTAGTGCTTCCTAGTGAAAACCTGAGCCCTAGGCAAAATAGCTAAATATTTGTCAAACCAAAAGGGCCAAAAGCATGGCTGAGCCAAGTGTGGGAATATTCTCCTTGTGTAGCAGAAATCCTGATTCCTCTAAATAATACTGCCTTTGTATGATAAATAATGGCACTGAGACTACAGATGAAGTGAAATCTGTCTTCAGTTAACGCTGTGAAAAAAAGTAGTGCCCTCACTGAGCTGAGGAGGTGCTCCTGGTTTTGCAGTGAGAGAGATCTGTGATAGGTGTTCCTGATGCTTGGTTAATAAAAGAGAAATTGATCTCACTAAATGGTATTTTAATGCAGGTGACCCAGTACCATGTCTTTATGTAAGCTTGCATTTCTTTCAACAGGAAAAGCTTCTTAGTTATGCTGAGGGAGTAGCAAAACTAATTCTATCTAATGTGTCACTACTGCTCAGCACTTCTTTCCATTTACCTTTGGTAAAGTCTGCATGTGCAGCTTTGGTGCTGGATGTTTTATTATAGTTCTGAAAAACAATCTTTTAGAATGAGATATTTTAAATAAGACCTGTTCATTCAGCAGCTATCAGATTGTGAAGGTTGCTCCTGTCTTTCTTTGAGATTTATCCTGGGAATTACTTTCTACACATTGTTCAGTAGTAAATCCTCAGAACTCATTGAATTTGTATAATTGCCTTTTTTTAAAGCCTGATTATCAGTTGAAATGAGTGTCTGTCTTTCCAGAGGGAGCCACCAGACATGCGAATGGGACAGATGGGTATGGGAGGTAAGAGTGTTCTTTGTTCCTGTGCATGTTCATTTTCTCTCTTACAAAATCTGCACTTTTTTTTTTCAGTGATCTCATTTTATTGGCTTCTTATTTAGAAACTCAGTCAAACTAATCTCCCAGGCTAGTAAGAGGAAGTATTCATGTGACAGGAAACATAACATGCTGTAAAGCAGGATCAGTTTGTCTTGACCTCATAGTACAAAGCTGGTTAATAGACTGGGACTCTGTCCCTGCACGGGGCAGACCCCAGTCACTGTGTGTGTGTGTGTGCCAGGACTATTCCTCAGTTTTCTTTTCCAGGTACCATTGGCATGAACAATAGAGGAGCTATGGGTGGTACCAATGTCCCAGCTCCTGCACCTCCTGCTGCTGGTCCTGGAGCTATGATCCCTGATGGAGCCATGGGAATGGTAATGTATCTCCATCTGCTTTTTGTGCACACCTTACAAATGCAGATTATGTTGTTTCCAATATTAAGCACTAGCTGGTGAAGTTGAAGCTTCTTTATCTACCCAAACCTGTTGCTTCACTCCTGCTGAAATCTTTGGTGGTTAATCTTGCCTTGTTACTAGCTGATAATTTTCAGGAGATTGAGCCAAGTCTAATAACTGCTTAATTTACTTCCAAGACAGCTGGTGCTAAAATGCTTGTTAGAAAGATCTTAGCAATAATATATGGTTATTTTTAAATGACCTAATGGGAAGCACTTTGTTAAATTGAGGTTTTTGTGAGTAGATTTTTGCAGGCATAAAGCCAAGCTTTCAGGAGTGTTCTGTTCATCACCAGTTCTGGAAACAGTTCTCTCCTGTGCTCATAGGCTAGAATGAGTTCAGCTAATTTGCTTAGGAGGTCAAGACGATAAGGGGAGATTATGTTTATTTATTAACTTTTTAAAATTTTTCTATTTGATTTAGTTTTGAACTTTACTGCAGGGCTTTGCAATAGACTGTGGCTTTTGTGGCATCTGTCATTCCTCTCTGCCATACAGAGGATTGGTCCTCCCACAGTGTCAGCACTTCTAGTCAGCAGCAAACAGCAGCAGTCATAGTAAATTTTGTCCTGAAAGTTCATCTTCCTTCAGTGTTTTTTATGATCTGGTCTAATAAACAGTTTTCCTGCAAACCTTCCTACTCAGACTTCTTGCTCTGTCTCATGACTGCTATGATGCAGATACTTTTTTGTCATAAAGAACAGTTTTATTTGTCTAAAAGCTTCTGTACCTAAGTGGTAGGGACAGCAAAGCAGCTGATGTTAAGGGAATGTGCACTACACATAGAAATTAAGGGGGAAGATGAAGCCAGGAGTGGAAAGGGGAGTTCAGATGGCTCACCTGCTGCTCGGCAGGGCCCTAGTCTGTGAGGTGGTGCACACTGTCCCAGTATGTCTGACTGCAGGTTGTGTGGGGAAAGGGACTTTGTTTGCAATGGTCCTGTCAGTCCAGGTTTGAGACTGTGGGGATGTTTTTCGTGGGGTGAAGGCTTGCAGTGAGGTCAGCTGGAATTGTAGAATCCTGGTAGAATTTGAATCAACTCAAATGGCTTTTAACTGCCCTTTGTTCTTCCTTGTTTTTCTCCCTGCGTCTTCTGCATTTGTCCTCGTTCCAAGACTCCACCACCACCTCCAGACCGCTTCGGCCAGGGTGGAGCCATGGAAGGCCTTGGAGCGATGGGAGGGAACCCGCCTGCCTTCAACAGAGGAAATCCAGGGGGGGATTTTGGCCCTAACAAGCGTCGCAGATACTAACAGGATTAAGCTATCCCCTGTACGCCCCAAAGAAAGAAATTTTGGCAGGCCACACAGGGTTCAACTTGTGGGGGAGGGGGGACATTTTAAAGATAGTTAATTAGGGCCTGTTTTGGTAAAGCCACTCTAGGACAAGGGGAGTGCAGTCTGACTGGTAAAGGTTTTAGAAAATTTCATGTGGTGCATTCCTAATTTCAAAGTGAAAAATGGATTCTGGGAGGCTGCCGTGGTTCAGTAACGGTAAAATCTTGCAAGGACCCTAATGCCTTGACTATTCCAGGTTTCCTATTTGTAGCTGAAATCATGAGACTAAATTAGATAAAGTTTCAGTATGTCTTGGCATTTTTTTAGTGTAGTGTACCTTGCTTAAGAGCATAGGGAAGTCTCTGGAGGGCTAGGGCAGCGTTTGGGTACTTTGCAGCTCCCATGATTTTGTAAATTTATATAGCTCCAAATGATCCGTCATGTAGTGAATTGGGGGAGATTCTGTTTGTTTCTTATTCTTTTTTTTTTTTTTAATTTTTTCCTCCTAACTTGTTAGCTACTCTTTTTACCTGGACCATTTGTTTCTTTGAAGTAGTTGACAGTCGTGCAGCCTGAATGGCTGGGAGGTTCTTGTTTGGATGGATTTTTTTGATAACGTGTTGTATCTCTTTTATTTTTACTGGTAGTAAAGTACAATCTATTGGATAAAGATACTGTATCTCATGCTGAAGATTTAACTGAAACAAATGTTTGTATAATCCTAACCTTGCCTGTCTTTTGTGTAGAAGTACTACAAGATTTTTCATTTAGTGTAAACTGTTTGAACACAAACTGTAATTGTCCCACTAAAAAGTTTGAGTTTGTCTGAGGAATGTTACAGGAATGCATTATTAAAGTGGATTTTAAGCCTTTTTTATCTGGTGTTTTGTCTCTTCTGTTTTTTTAGTACAAATGTCTACACGTGGATTGAATTTAATGAAGCTTCATTTATGGCATGAAAGTTGTTCTTGCATAGCTCTGTAAAGAGGGTGTTCAACCCCTGAGAATTTTCGAACAGTTTTCCTTCTCACAGAATGAGTTTAATTTGTGTGTTGGAATGTGACCTTCAACTTCATCAGGGAAAGGGAGCTGCTGACACACCTGGGACGTGTCTGTTGTGGATGCAGAGAGGCGAGGTGCAAAACTTGTCCGTGTGTTGCTGCGAGCCTGGAGCTCAGTTCCTGTCTCAGGTGCAGAGTACAGAGTTGTCTGTCTCTGCTCTGTGCTGCAGATGCCTCTGTCTGGGATGTTCCCAGAATTCCTGTGCTGGGATAGGAAGGACAGGACTCACTGTTGACTATTGATGGCAACAGGAATGCTTTATCTGGTGTAATACATAAGGGAGTCTGTAGGGACAGGAGCCTTCTGTGACTTGTGTTCTCACACTGAGTCTCTCGAGTTGAGACTGCAAAGGGGGACACTTAGAAATAAATTTAGGTGGGAAAGGTAGGGAAGAGAAAGTGTTACAGCCTAAAAGCATAAGGAGGTGCCTTGAAGAATTGTGAAATCATAGGGAAGATGAAAACATTTTGAGATGCCTAATGTTACCAAAGCAAGAACCTTAAATTGGGGTTTGGTTCTGTAGGTACTCTTTAAGTAGGGGAAGATGAGATAATCACTTCTGGAGTTTACCCTGTCTTTGGATGGCTTTTAATTAACCTGGAATTGGATGATAAGATGTATGGAAGAGAAGCTGCAGCCAATGCTCTTTGTTTCTTTTCTTAATTTGTTCTCCACATTTGAAAGCATTGGCAGCTGGTTTGCTGAGATGATAGAGTATCTAGTGGTGGTTATCAGCTTGATTGTGAGCTATGAGGAGATTGGTGGTGGTTTTCACCTGGCTCATTTGCTAGGACAGCTCACTTGCAGAATCTCAAATAAGTGAGATTGCTGATCGGCTTTTCTGTTGCCCTTTGGAGAGGATGGATCTCGTCACTCGTGTCTGGAATGAGGCTGGCAGATACTTGGGTAAGTACATTGTTTAATTCTGAAGTGTGAAATACCAGGAGAGGAAGCCATGAAGTTGCACCCAGATGTATTACCTCCTTCACCTGCGTGTTGCTCAGCTGGCTTGTGTGTTAGTGAGCAGTCCAAGGAGGAATTGCTGTCCGAGGGAAACAGCAGAGCTCAGATGTTCACCATCACTCTGCTGCTGCCTCAATGCTGAGCAAGCATAAGCTAAGGATGGGTCTGGTTACTGCCTTTCCCTGGGAGAAAAGGGTGTGTGAAATCATGGGGAAGGAGGAATTTAGCACTGCTCAAAGCCCATCTAACAAGATTTTAAACATCTAAATTGAAGATCCAGTGGCAGCAAAGGAAGGAAACTGAATTCTGGTGTGAATGCTAGAGGTAACTATTCTTAATTTGCTTTAAAGGAGGAGACTGAAAACCTGCAACTGGGTAAGGAAATTGTAAAGCAAACCTTCGCTGAGATTTTCAGAGGCATCTGTCAAGGACAGACTGACTGTAGAGCAGAAGCATTTACAGCTGAGCAATTCCTTGCTCTGCTGAAGCACTTTGGGGTTTGGTGTTGGTACGTGCACTGCCTGTTCAGGTGGTGAGTGCAGCTCCCGAGGCTGGGCTGTTCACAGGACTGTGGTGATGTGCTGAGATTCAGCCACTGTGCAGAAGGGAATGCTTCCCTCTGCATGCCTTTCCAGAGTGCTGGCTGTTATGTAATTGCAGACTGATTAAATATTTTGACTCTACTGAAGAGAAACCCTTGCCTTTTGCTGTCATATTTGATCAGCTGGTTTAAGATTCAGTTCTCCAGTATCAGTTCATATCACACCAAGGACTGATGAGCAATTTGATTCTTACCACTTTGTTCTTAGCCCTAAACCCCTCATCATTTGTGGACTTCAGAAGTTATAACTTGTGTTTTATGCAGCTTCCTCTTCAACAATAGCGACTGCACTTGCAAGAATCAAAGATAAATCTGAAAAATCCAGCTGGTATGTAGATAATTTTGTCATATCAAAGCAGTAGACAAACATTTCATTTTGTTTTCCTGGCACAGTGCCTCTCACAAGCAGCTGTAATGTATCATAGAAAGCTGCAAGTGATGGCATGTGCTAAAGTACTTGTCCAGTGAGTGAGCTACCTTTGGGGGCATAAAGAAGGAAGATGTGATTTTCTATGGCCTTGCTGTAAGGAGCCATCATTCTCTCTTCTCTTGGTTGTGACTTGGGTACCTGGTGCCAGACGTAAGCAAAAGCAGAGTAAGAAAGCAAGGAGCTCAGCCGGGCACAACGCCGGTTTTGGGGCACTTTCCCTCACTACAGTTGTGTCACTCTGCTCTAACTGAGCTCAGAGTGACCTTGCTTTAAGGCAACAGAACCCTTGACAAGAGAACTGCTAAAACCCCACACTCAGTGCCAGTTCAGGGTATTTCAGCCAGCAGATTTTGGTTCAGGATGCCAGCTAGTGACACACAACTAAATCTTAGGAGTAGGCTGAACTCTTCTCTTCAGACTGGTTCCAACTGAGAACAAAAGTGCACTTTTTGATGAGGAATATTGCATGTGCTTTCAGAGTGAGCACTAGAGTGAATGAACTGAAGGTGCAGCTCAGCTCCAAGGAAACTGAATTATCTCTGGAGCAAGACACTGAACTACAGGGAGAAAATCATTGTCAGCTGGGGTAGCTGGTTCCAGTTTGAAGTTGTAATTGTTCAATGAGACTGAAGTGTTGCAGCAATAGTCCTGTAATAACCCAAGCTGCAGAAGAACAATGGTCTTGACTGGAGGGATGAAGATTGCCCATACTCCAGTTTCTGGTAGTTTTCTGGTCTTTTTCAAACCTGTTCTCTGAACTGTTGAGTGCAAGCAGTTCAGGCCCCTTGGACAGGTGCTATGTAACTCCTTAGCAATGCTATCTGTGTAGTGGCCAGGCAGAACTGCTGTAGAATTGCTCAGCACATGTTCTTCTGAGAAAGATTTTATTTCCCAAATATATAAAAACATTAATCCTGCCTGCTGCATACATATCATTAATGTGTTCGTCAGGGATTTCCCTTCACCTAACCAGCCTTTTGTATGGAGGATTTACTCTGTGCTTTAGAAATGCAGTGCCTTGCTGCTACCCCAGCTCCACAGGGCATCCTGAATGACTGAAGGGTCAGGGATGAGCTGGGTTTGTTCCCCTGGAGGTATCCAGCATGTTCTCCCCAGGACCTTGCAGGGCTGTTTTACACTGACCCTGATTGTTCAAGGGCAAACACATTAAGTGGGGTTTGAGAATCATTTATTCTGTTTTTTCTACTTCCTTTCTTGTTCTGTTGTATATGAAATTAAGTGTACATAAAGCAAAGAGGCTCTATTTTTAATTGGCAGCTGGGAGCTCAGTTCTTGTCTCAGGTGCAGAGTACAGAGTTGCCTCAGCCACAGTCCCCCCCTGGATACCTGCTGTTTATCTCTGCGATGTGTGTCAGCCACATCATCCTCTCTGTGTTTCCTCTGAGGTGTGCAGGGTAACCTGAGCTCCATATTCTCACTGGCACGGGGACAGTGACAGCTGCAGCCTTGCTGACAGCTCGTGGAAAGAACAGGGAGGTCTGAAACACTATAGCTCTGCTCAGCCCCCAGGATGGCAAATTCCCCTGTCACAGGCCTCTGCCCAGCTTCTTGGGTCCCCAGTGATCTTTCTCACCTAAGCAGAGGCTCTGGATGCCAGCAGCATTTTTTTACCCACCTTTGGGACTGTTGGGTCAGTTGTGTCCTGAGGCAGTACAGTGCTTTGAAGCCACGTGGCTCATGCTGGTGTGACAAGTTCCCCAGTGCCCTCCTGTTTCCCTCCCAACTTTTGGGTGGATGTACATTTGTACACAGGTGACCCAGGTATAAAAGAGGTGTGACAGTGATAGACATCCTCCCCTGCAGCAGGGCTGGCTCCTTGCTAAGGAGCTGACAAGGGAAAGTCGGATGTTGCTGCTGTCTGGGGCATCTCAAGGTGGGGGTGGCAGAACTGAGCTGGAGGTGAAGTAGCAGTACAGTGTGAAATAATCTGGAGTCATCTCCCTGATAAACTCCAGAAATCTGGCAACTGTTCATCTTAATTCTGAACTCTGGACATGCCCTTGGGATGATAGAAAATTCTTCAGGCTTTGTAGGGGGATTAAGTAGGTTAAACAAACATCATAGGACAGGATTAGGGTTGCATCAGCCATGGCAGACCCTGCGGGCTCACCTCCTGACCAGACTCCCTGGGCATCTTCTGCCTGAAGGACTTGTTCTTTGTACTGTCTGATAGTGCCAAGGACTTATATTGACCCTGGTTCCTGAACAGAAATGGTCCCCAGATGCCGTGTGCTCCTGGAGGTGAGGGCAGCACCCAGGAAACAGCTGTCCCTGCAAACAGGAACAGCACAAAGAAAATATTTGATTTAGATGCTTATAGGAACTAAGTAAAACCTTTGATCTCAGGAGGGTTTCCTGTTTGTAGAGGAAAACTCTTGGGTCCCAGAAGGGGGAGCAGGGGGTCTGAGTAAAGCCCTTGTGTGTACAGGGGACCTGAGTAACATTTTGTATTCTTCTGTGATCACAATGATCTTCCAGGGAACAATTTTCATCCCTGGTGTGATGACAAGGGAGGATAGTCAGGTGTGAGTCTGTGTGTGCGTCCTTCCCTCTCCCTTTCCACAATCTCTGCTGGGCCATATAGTTTGTCCTAAGATAACATGAAAGCATCAGGTGGGTTTTGCAGGAGGAACTCACTGAATGCTTGCATGCTTAATGTATTCCAGAGATGGGGGAACTGAGCTGTTTGTGATTGACTGTGGTGCACATCAACCTGCAAAAGGGTATAAAATGCTGCTGGAGTCTGGGCCAACCATGCAAACTGCTCTCCTAAGGTCGCAGGCAGCTTCTGGGTGCTGTTTGTCATGCCTCCCCCCCTTTCCTCCCCCACCTTGGGGACACCTGCAGGGTACGTCCACCCAGAGCACAGGGAACACACAGAATACTCACTTTTGGGGGAATACTGAAAAATTGTAAGATCTGGTCAAATATAGAGATAAAATCCTAAAGTAGCTCCAAAGGTGCTTTAGAGCTTTGTAATTGTGAATTCTGCAAGGCCAAAGACTGTAAATCTGTATGTTTCTAGCCAAGCCTGCCAATATTATAATACTTTAGACTGTAACCAAATCTGAGACTAAGTGGACTGATCCACACCAAGACTTCTCAGAGAAGTTTAGAAAGTGAGTGGGTCTCACTGAAACTTGTGACTCAGTGGGAGGGACCACTCCTGTATAGCACCATATTTTGTAATGGATGGTAGAGTTGTTATTTAGATACTGCACTGGCAATATTTAAAAACTATTAGCCATAAATCTAATCGTAATCACCCACATAATCACTGTGTGCTGCTTCTCACGTCTGGCTAAGAACCTTCCCTTGACCACTCTGTTACTCCTGAGCTGCACAAAAAGCAGCATCAAACGATGTCTTGTCCACATGCGCAACCTTGGTCTGCTGGTGCCTCTGTTTAGCAGGTGCTTGTGCCTTCTGGGGCTGGGGGAGGTCAGCACGAGTTTTGCCCTGTGATTCTGGGAATTCTCTCCCCTTCAGTTTCAGGGATCTCTCAGCTGCTTCCGTACATGCTACAGAAGCTGAGCATGGTTGGTCGAGTCGCCTGTGTGAACACTGGGGTGATGCCAATGCCTCCGTGGCGGATGCTGGCAGGATGGCAGGCACTGGGACAGGACCTCTGCACACCCCGGGCGCGGGGCCACCCTGCAGTGCCCATTCCCTCTGCTGGGCACAGGGCCAGCACAGAAATGCCTGTGGAGATAACACAGGCGCCAAGCCCCACCAGCTGCCCTGTCCATCTTTAGCCCGGTCTCCGGTTACCAGCCACCTCCCACAGCTGCCTCCAAAGATAGGCAAAGCCACCTCCCGGCGCCTGGGCTGCAAGTGGGGAAGCAGAGCAGAGATCCCGGGCAGGGATAAACTGATGGGATTTCTGTGGAAGGAGTGAAGGACACTGCGCGTACACCTGAGCTATGGCATTGCTGTGCTACAACAAGGGCTGCGGGCAGAGGTTTGATCCCGAGCACAACGCCGAGGGTGAGTGGGCTCGTGTGCACCAGAGGGAAGGGGAATGTGTGCTGCTTTCCCGGAGTGTGGCCTCGGCTGCCGTGCTGCAGCCGAGCTGCCAAGCCCAGCGCAGGCAGCCCATATGGCAGGAGCTGGCTCCGGAGCTGCTGACGCTCGCAGGTGGCTCGTGGGCAGGATTGCTTCTCCTGAAAGCTTTTGCCTGGTTTTCCCTTTTCAGATTCCTGCCTGTATCACCCGGGTGTCCCCATCTTCCACGATGCCCTGAAGGTGAGTGGGGCAGGAGCTGGGGCTGCAGCTGCAGGGAGTGACCTTGTGCCCAGCAGGATTGCCCACACCTGACCAGCCTGTCATGTCCTGGTGTTTAGGGCTGGTCTTGTTGCAAGAAACGCACAACGGACTTCTCTGAGTTCCTCTCCATAAAGGTGAGCGACCTGCCAGCCCAAATGCACCCACTGTTCCTCCGTCCTCTCCTTCTGGCCTCTGCCCAGTCCTGTCCCATTCCTGTGCTGTGTCAGGGATGTCCCTTCTGCCCTGCAGCCAGGGATTTGCTATCTGCTTCCAAGGAGCCTCCAAATAAGAGTGCTGCTCCCAAAGTGCAAGGTCGGAACCCATCTCTGCAGGACACTGAGCCACCACATCATGGAAACTCACAGGGTTTGGGAGCAGCCACCAGGCTGAGGAGGACAAAGCAGTCATCAGGCTTGTCTCTGCTGTTCAGGGATGCACAAAGGGGTTTCACAGCAAGGAGAAGCCTCCTGAGCCTTTCAACCAAGGGAAGACCTCAGATGAGCCAAAGGCCAAACCAGTGGAGGAGCTCATCGTCCAAGGACCAAAATCAGCTGAGAAGATGCTGCGGGAAAGACCAAGGTGAGATAGGCTCAGCTAACAGTGTTGCCCTGTTGTGTCACTTCTACATTTGTCCTGCCCTGCTGCTCTCTCAGGAGAGGCAATGACACTTAAATCACAGAAAAACCCACTCGGCCTTTGCTGCTGCTGTTTCCCAGCTCTGATGAGCCAAGACAACTGCTGCCGATTAAAGTATCCAGGTCTCTGGAGCAGGCACTGGAGAAACTGAACCTGTCCTCCAAGGATGAGACACTGGAGAGCAGTTGTACAGGTAGGGGACAAGGTGATGGATGGCACTGGAGTTGCACATGGCAAGTTCAGCACGGGGTTTTGCATAACAGGCTCAGTGCAGTCAGTGTGTGCTGCGTGTTCAGCCACCTGCAAAACTGCATATTGGAGGCACATTGGGATGGTTTGTGGTCAGCTGGGGAGCTGGCACAGGGCTGGGGCAGGATTTGGGGGCAGGCATGGCAGTGTTTTTCCTGGGTGAAGTTGTGTTGCTCTCGCAGGTGAGGAGGCTGCCCAGGTGAGAACTGGCACCATGTGCAAGAATGCAGCCTGCAAGGCGGTGAGTACCTGGCAGGGTCCCCTCTTTGCCCAGCCTGTCCCTTGTGGCCAGGATCATCACAGGTCCAGGAGCAGGGCAAGGTATCAGGCAGGTGGAAGATGGCAGTGCCCACCTGCTCCACATTTTCATCCCACCCTGGGAGCAGCCACCTCTGTCACCTCCCAGCCACTTTCCTGCAAGAGGCTTCTGGACTGGCGGTACATTTGTGTTTCACTGCTGCTGATTGCTTGCAGTGAAAAAGAGCACATATTCAGGATTGGACATCCAGGCAAAATGCATGTGGAAAAATTCCCACCTGCGTTGAACTGATGCAGCACAGCCCACTTTGTCTCTTGCCCGAGGCTGCCTTGTGGAGCGCTGCCTGCCTCGAGGACGAGTGGGAGGGATTGAGGGATTGAGCTGCTAGGAAAGCAGGAGCGAGGGAGCAGGCAGGGAACAAAAGGCAGGAGGTAGATGAGGACGTAAGACTGACATGCTCTGGGAGGGAGGGGAAAGGACAGGAATGACAAAAGGCCTCCTGCACTTCAGAGTGAGTTTCTGTGGTGTCTAAACTTGCCCACTGTCCCTGTGTTACCAAGCCCTGGGCTGGGAGCAGGCTGTGTTCGAGAGAAGGGTACAGAAGGGCTGCTGACGGGGTCACAGGGTGACACTGTGGTCACAGCAAGGCTGGGGTGGCTGCCCTGCCAGCAAGGAGCAGGGACAAGTGCTGGGCTGCTGGCTGGGCATGGGTCCCAGAGTGAGTCTTCACAGGTGCTGGACCCAGCAAAAGGGTGATGTTGGGCATTGTGCTGTGCCCTCTACATGGATGGGCGTTGATGAGTAGACATCTGTGCCCTGTCATCCTGTGCCAGAGACACAGACAGAACTTTCCTCTGCTTCCTTCTCCACAGATCTACCAGGGCCCGGAGAGTAACACAGAGGTTTGTACGTTTCATCCTGGTGTTCCTGTCTTCCATGAGGGGTAAGAAACCACCCTTTTCCAGAGAGCAAGCTGACCCTGCCAAGGGCTGAAAATGCTACATGGCAAGGCTGTGTGGCCCCAGCAGCATGGCCACTGCAGTTGTGGGTGATACCCCCCAAGGGGACAGGTGGGCAGGGGGAGCTCTTGGTTACGAGTCCCTCTCCCCCCCACCCTGCTGTGGTCCCCTCTCCTGCTCCTGTGTGCACTCCCCACTCAGGTCACCCTGCTCTCCTCAGGATGAAGTACTGGAGCTGCTGTGGAATCAAAACCACGGACTTCAGTGCCTTCATGGAGCAGCCAGGCTGCAGCCGTGGGTGTCACTGCTGGACAGAAAAGAAGGTAAGGGGGCTCTCAGTAGAGGCAACTCATGTGAGCAATCAGCATTGTTGGCATTTGAGAGTGTTCCTTCCCTTGCTCTGCATTCACACAGGTTTCTTCATTTAATTGTATTAATATTCATAATTACTGACAGATGACTGCACAGGGTTTGAATGCCTAATCTTCACCCATCTGCCCTTTAAGATGCTGCTCTGCATTCACAAGATGTGTCAGCTCTCACACCCAATGGGCAGATGTACAATAGGAAGCTGAACGAGCCAGGACCTGGCCCTGGACACAGCATAGCCAGCATTTCAGGCTGCCACATAGAGACAGGTGGCTGAGCACAGGAAAAGTCCTGCAAAAAAAACCCCAAAGGCTTTGACAGATGATTGCAGATAACTGAATTTGGCTTTAATGAAGCTTTCCCTCTGCAGCTGCTTCTCAGGAGGGATCTCATCTTTATACCAACAGGGTGTTGTGGTAGGGCAGCAGGGAGAAGGTCCCAATTCTCAGTATTCTGTGTGTGTAATTTTCCCCAGGAAAGTTCTTGACTGGAAACAGGCTTAAGCTGGGAAAGTTGCACCAAAAGAGCCCAGGATAACCCTGAAAGAGCACTGTGTTCCTCTGAGTCAGCACTGCTCCCAGCAACACTCTCTGAGCCCAATCTGTTCTTTGTCCTGGAGCAGAAAACAGATCCTGAATGTAAAGGAGGCTGCAGTGAAGGAACTGTGATGCAGATGTTTTGTGCTAATTGTCACCTAAGTCTGGGGCCAGGACTCCTCCTGGAGCATTTCTTTGGCTGGCAGAGTGGAAGGGCTGCAGGGGGTTTGTCTCCTGGTGATGGTCAGAAATGAGCCTGGTGGGGACACAGGCCTGTCAGTGCCTGTGGTGCTGACAAGGTGGACAAAGGTGAAACATGGCCATCTGGGGGTCATCTGACTCCCAAATGTAGTGTGGTGGCATCACCCATGTCCAGCAACAGCCTCTGCATTGCCCTCCAGGCTGAGTTTCCTGACTGTGCACAGTGCTTAGGAGCTTGGGCATAGCAGAGTGACTCTGGAACTAGACGGGGATGTCTCTGACCTTAACATGTCCTGGAGGAACCTCAAGCACAGATGTCCCATGTTGCATGGGACAGCATGGCAGGGGCTGCCCACCTTTACCTGAACCATCTCCCCTCAAAAACCTGCACAGAAGGCAGGGTTTGTTCTTGCTTAGCTGGTGCCAGCCTGAACCAGCCAGCACAAAGGAGATGTGCAAGGGAGCATCCTCTGGCTCAGACATCCCCTCTGTTTGGTGGTGCCTGAGCCCCAGCTGTGCCGTGATGGGCTCCTCTCCTCGGCAGGACAAGAAGGCAGTGCTGTGCCGGCAGGACTGGCACCAGACCAGCAGCCAGGTGGTGGTGACAGTCTATGCCAAGAACCCCCTGCCTGCCCTCAGCAGCGTGAAGGCCAATCGAACCGTGGTGAGTGGGGTGGGGATGTTAACCCTCAAGGCACCACCTGAATTTGAAGAGCCAGGAGCCAGCTGGGTGCCTGGGGCTCTTCGATGGCCTCTTTGGTCTGTTGCTACAGGCAGGGCTGGCACTGCCAACCTGCCATCCCCAAGCTGAGAGCCTGATGGCTTCACTGCTGCATCTGCCTGGCAACTCTGGCTTTCAGTCTCAATGGGTGGATTTGCTGGCCTTGAATCCCTTGACCCATGACAGAACTGAACTTTTCATGCCCTGAAAGGGATGAAACATTGCCAGGTGCTGAGGGGATCACCATTATACTCGAGCCAGGATGTGGGATGCAGTATGGTGCTGAAAGGCAGCTGCACTGTCTGGGGGAAGAGCTCTGGCAGAGCTGCACTACTGTCTCAGATAATTTTCTGTTGATCTTTCAGCTTGAGGCTCATGTCATCTTTGAAGGGAATAAGATTTTCCGGGCAGAACTGGAGCTCTGGGGGGTAAGATCCTGTTTGCTTTGATTTCCCTGTTCCAGCAGTCTGCATGGGGCTGGGCTGCAGTGCTGTGGGGCAGCCCGTGCTCTTCATCCTGGGCCGGGTTGTACGGATGCAGGCATTTATAGCCATCTCTGCTAGGAAATGCCCTAGGGCTTGTGAGGAGGGTGAGGTGGCTGCACTGATTGATCCAGGGCTAAGGTCAGAGCTGGAGGTCACTGCCAGCTCTGTAGGTGTTCTGAATTTGGTCCCAGGCTGCCCCAAATGTTCTTTGGCCCAGCAGGTCCCTGTCTCCCCCACAATCTTGCTGCGAGTTGTGGGCAGGCTGCGGTCTGAGCAGTGAGACTCTGATTTTTCAGCTGCCTGCTGGCTGGGGAGCAGCAGTGAGGCTCAGGAATTTGCATGTGCATTTCTTGTCTGTATTTGTGGTGTGTGTTGCCTGTGCCTGCAGGCAGCAGAGAGCTGACAGGTGTGGGTATGGCTGTGTCTCAGCACAGCTCACTGCTGGGGAGAGGCTGTGCCGCAGCTGCGCCTGTGGCTGAGGCGAGCTGAGCTCTCCTGAGCTCTCTACAAGCACTGTGGTGCTGCTCTGACATAACAGTGTGAAGCTCAGCTCAGCTCAGCTGCAGCCCAGACTTCTCCTGGCACAGGAGGAGATTTCTCCTCTGGCAGGGTTTTGCCAGTAAGGGGAAGGCTGAAAGTGTGCTGCCTGCCCTCGCCTGCCCACCTCACTGCACCTTTCCCTCTCTCCAGACCATTGACGTAGAGAAGAGCTTTGTGAGCATGGTCCCCGCCAAGGTGGAGATCATGCTTTGCAAAGCCAGCCCTGGCTCCTGGGCCAGGCTGGAGCTCCCCCAAAGCAAATTGCAGTCCTGTGGTGAGCAAGAGAAGGAAGCTGCAAACACAGAGGAACCTGGGGCCATGCAGGATGAGGACTCTGATGACAGCTTGAGCTGGTCCGAGGAGGAAGATGAAGAGTTGGAGATGGGCACACCGGATATGATAACACCGAGTAACTGACGGCCGAGTGCTTCAGCACCTGAGCAGTGCTGGTTCCTGAGCTGCTGGGCACCTTGGCACCAGCTCCAGAGGAGCAGACCTAGTCCAGAACCTTGTGCAGGCTGCAGCAAGGCCTCTCCCGGGCCAGAAGGGACAATTAATAAACACCCAGAGCAAAGGTTGTCCTCTGAAATCCGTGACGGGCGCTTAAGAAACATCAGCGGGCCAAACCCTGCCTTCTGTCACTTCCTCTCCTGTACCTGGCTGGGGCAGGACAACAGGAGGACTCCCCATGCCTGCACCTTCGGTGTCCCTGGGGACTGGGTGTTCAGAGCCCGGCACCGTGCCTGACCCTGGCATTTCTGAGGGTGGACACCGCTATCCCTGCCCCTTTTGAGGGTGCTGAGCCCCGGGCTGAGCTGACTGTAAGCTCTTACCCTCTCCCTCTCCCGGCGCTGGGGAAGCCGGGCCCTGCGGCTCTTTGTCGGGAGATGGTGGCTGCGGACACGGGAACGTCACCGCCGCCGGCAGTTCCAGCGGAGCCGTGGCGTCCCCTGCAAAGCCCCTTACAGGCGTGAGGCCGCTCGCGGGACCAGCGGGCGATGCCGGACGCGCCCCGGGCCAGGCGGAGGCTGCGGAGGCGCGGGAGCTCCGCGGGCGCTGCGCTGTGTTCCGCGGCACAGCGCCCGCAACGGGAGCGGGGGGCGGCGCACGCCAGGGACCGGAGCATTCACCCGTGTAAAAAACCCAACCCTCTTCTGCCACAGAGCCACTTAATTGCGCTGTCTCGTGTAGAGAAAGCAAAGGCAGTCACTCGGTTTTGCCATTCTTTCCTCTTCCTAGCATTATCTTTGTTAAGGATATATTGTCCTTATTAAGGACACATGTTACACGATTGTGGCCGTGCACAGAGAGACGCGTGCGTATTTCAGCTCATGGATATTGAAGTGAATCAACTGAGAAACCATCCAAAACCAGACCAAACCCCCTCGCTCAAGCTATATTCGGACAACGCGTAATTGCAAAACAACGAATTTAGCATCTGCAAGATCTTGCTGCCGGCGCCGGGCAGCGGGGCGGACGGCGGGGCTGTACGGGAGCATCGGAGCGCTACAGCGCGGCCGCAGCCCCGGGCCGGGCCGAGGGGATGCCCCGCCCCGCCCCGCCCCGCCCCGCCCCGCCCCGCCCCGCCCCGCCCCGCCCCGCCCCGCCCCGCCCCGCCCCGCTCCGCCCCGCTCCGCCCCGCTCCGCTCGGGGCCGGGGCCGCGCCCGCCGCTCCCCGCGCTCCGCCCGCCCCTCACCGCCCGCGGCGGCGCCCCCTGGCGGCTCCTGCGGGAGCGGCGGCGCGCAGGGCGCGTGCGCGCGGCGGGCGGCGGCGGGCGCGGGGCGCGGCCGGGTCGAGGGTCCGCGGGCGCGCGGGGAGCAGCGGCGGCCGCGGGGCCGCGCCGGAGGTGAGCGCGGGGAGGCGGCGGCGGCTCCGGGGCGCGGGGGCGGGCGGAGGAGCGGCGGGGCCCGGGGAGCCCGCGGGGCGGGCGGCGGGGGAGCGGCCCCGGCGGGCCCCGCGCGTGGCCGCGTGTGTTCCCGCCCGGCGGTGCCGGAACATCCTCCGCGCCCGGCCCCGCCGCTCGCGCTGACAGCGGGGCGCGGCCCGCGGCCTCTGCCGGCCCGGGCGCCGCGGGTCCCTTCCCCGGGGGAGGCTGTTGCGGCACCTGTCCCGCCGGGACGCGGCCGGCTCCGGGGCAGGGAAGGGCGGCTCGGGAGGACCGGGGGCTCCTCGGCCGCAGCCGCGTGG
The DNA here is from genome assembly GCF_041296385.1 of Aphelocoma coerulescens. Taxonomy (NCBI): domain Eukaryota; kingdom Metazoa; phylum Chordata; class Aves; order Passeriformes; family Corvidae; genus Aphelocoma; species Aphelocoma coerulescens. Next base: position 17,786,005 of record NC_091018.1, read on the forward strand.
CCGTGCTGGCTCCTCCGTGTCCAGAGGGTTTTGGGAAGTGGGATGCGCGCCCCGGCTTCTGCACTGGGCGGTGTGTGCGGAGGTGAATGTGCTCGTCGGGAGGCCCAGGGATGCTGGGGAAGGGTTTGAAACGAGCCTTTCTGTGCTCCGGGGATGCGCGGAAAGCGGGAATGGCCCCGTGGCAGGGCAGGTCGCGCTTTCCCCCCTTCCGCAGTGTGCCAAGGTTGGGCCGGGCTGTTCTAACGACAGGCTGATGCTAATCTCTATCAGGAGCACCGCGACAAATTTAAGGCGACCTCTGCTCCCAGCGAGTGTCATAAAAAGCTGGCACAGGACGAGGTAGCCTTCGGAAAGGTCTCTTGTTTCACTGCGGAGAGCGAGAGATACGTTAGGATAGGAAGGTTGGATTTGCTCTCTAAAAACTGGCAAAGTGCTGTCTCAGGAAGAATAGTGCGAGGTGGTGACCTAAAAGATGCCAGGAGTGCCAGGTATTGTCTCATTTAGCAGCAGCCGCGGCGCTCCCCTTCATCAGCTCAATGGTTCTCTTCTGGAGTGCCTTTCGGTTTTATAACAACCTGCACTGAGTTCCTGCTTAATCTCAAATCCCGAGAAGCAATGATGCTTTTCATTTGTTCTGAACTTCTCTCTGTTTTTTTCCCCTCTGTCGTTTTCTGGTTTTACTGGGGTTTTTTTCCAGGAACCAGTGAGTAATCAGTATCTGTTTACTCTTTATAAACACTTGTGATTCCCACCATAATTACTCTGAGGTATAAAAAAGCTTTAAATAATTTAAATGTTCTTTATGTGTACCTTATGCTTGCAACGTGTGTCCTGGGCTGGGGTGCAGTAGTTTTTGTGGCAGCATCATTAGCTCTTTGCCCCGAGCTTATTTTTTGATTTTTAAAAAGCTCACGTTCTCTTCCTTGTAAGATGTAAAATACATCACTCCAAGGCATACTTTGGAGCCAGTTTACCACTGTTCACCAGAAGAGCAGTTTTTCTACATGGAGCTTAAAAGATTATGAGACATATTTGGCATTTTAGATTAATATTTCCATTTCAAAGGGTTTTAAAATATTTTTCAAAAAAGGAACTTTACACAGATCCTGGAAAAACAATAAAATATATGCGGTTTGCAATTAGTAGGGGGGAAGCTGAATGTGTGGTTTGATTTGCTTACGTGGTGAGGCTGAGATTCTTTTGGGGTCCGAGGTATTTTCACACAATCTGGTGCCATGAAAAGGTTCGTACCTTTACAGGGAATAATTTTTTACTTTACCTGCCTGGATGTGTAAATCTGACGAACTGCTGAGAGACTCCACGACTCTGTTAACTTTTGCTCACATTTTAGAATTGCAATACTTGATGCAAATGAGCCTTGGCAATTGTTGCAGTATTGTAGTGCACAAGCCGTGATAAAATATACACTGAGTGCACGCATTAACTCCTGTCTTAGTCATACCAAAACTCTCTTTAAAGGTACTTTTGAAAAAACTGGTATTGATTAAGTGCATTTTTGTTTGTTTTTGTTTGGGTGTGTGTTTGTTTGTTTGTTTTGGTTTCTGTGTTTTGGGTTTTTCTGTTTTCCTTTGGGGGTTTTTGTTTGATTTTGTTTTGGTTTTGTTTTCGGTCAGGTTTTGTTTGGTTTTTTTTCTTTGTTTATTCTTGTTTGTGCTTTTATTTTTTATTAAATTTCCCCCCTGCCCCCAACGAAATTTGGGGGTGGAGGAGGAGGAATCAGAGAAGTGCAATCCAATGAAAAGTGTGGAGGGGCTTTTTTTTCTCACGGAAAGAAGCTCAGCTTTTCCTGGTGTAATGTTGCCCTTCAGATACAACAGTGGCTTTGTTACAACTGAGAGTGCCAGCGAATGCCAGGTGACAAAAGAAGATAGGAAGACACACTAACAGGTTTTTTTTTTTTTCTTTTTACCCCAAATAGGAATCAAGGATGCTTACACTGGATTTCTCATTCATCCTCCAACGTGCTTAACACACCTCTCCACAAAACCTTATGTCTGAGGTACTGTTTGTTTCTTTTGGCCAACAGTAGTGACTAAGGCCTTGTCAGAATCTATGGAAGGTGGGAAGGACATGGTTATTAACTTTTTATGAACTGACTGTGAGTCCCAGGACCTGTGCAAGTTGCTTGTGTCACCCAGGAGGTGAGGTAGTGGGTGTGGGCACAGAACCCTGCAGCCCTGGCTCCTGTTCTTACACCTTTACTGTGTTCACCATCAGAGGGTCACTTGTGTTCAAATACACGGTGAAGGGTCCCTGTCTTGATGAATCCATGCCTCTGCATGTGGTTGCAGGAGGAAAATCCAAGTTTAATACTCTGCAGCTTTTGATTATGGCAGGATATGTGTCACATTCATACACATGAATTCGGATTCGAATATCTACTGAGGTCTTGGGTTTTGGTTCCTGTGGGCTGTGCAGCTGCACCTTGTCAGAGTGTTGTTTCATCAGCTGTGCATCTGTTTCATGAGCTCATGTCCTTTGGAAATACTAACTATCCATTCAATATCTTGGATTCATAGAATTTAAGGTCTTTGATGTTTGGTCACTAATATCACTACTCTCCTATAAAATTTGGAGGATGAGTGCCTGTAGTAAGAGGTTTGTGGGGTTGAGTTGCCCAAATACCTCATGCAGAAGACTTTATTTTCACTGTAGTTTCCTAAGAAATATTGATTATGTATGTTTCATCCATTAAAAAAAAACCCTTTAAATCAATAAACCAACTTCAGCCTAATTTGATAGAGGTCAAGGTTTTAAAAATATTATTTGAAAGGTTTTGAGGGGTTTCTTCTATTTCCTAGAAATAACTTTTTGCGTTAAAAGGCATGAAGGGCTTTCTACCATTGACACTGAAGGAACAATCAGTGAGAATTGCACTCCTGTTATGTGCTTGGGAGCTGAATTTATAGGCAAAGAGCTCTGGGGAGAGCAAGCTTCCTCCGTTCTGTTCATGTGGAGCTGGAGTGGTGGATTGCACAGTTCCCGCTGTGCTGCTGAAATCTGCCTTCCCTTGTGGATTTTTTCCTCCCTCTGCTGCCACTCAGATTGTTGCAGATTTGTTTCTCTTGCAGGTAAATGGCAGGACAGACGGTGGTGTGGAAACTTTGAGAGGCGCTGAGCAGTCCAAGTAGGTCATTCGTGGCTGAAGGATATGAGGGATGAGGTCTCCTATTTAACTTTTCCTGCTCTTTCTTGGCACGAATTCTGAAAGCCTGGCACTTCTCCACTCCTTTGGCACTTGCCTAAAACAATGGCGAGTAAGCTGAGCTGTTGTGGGATAGTAACAGAGTCTTGATTAAATTGCTGAGAGCCCCTTTCTCTTCCCTGCTAGGCCTGGTGGGTAAGCTGCACATGTGAATTAACTCCTTTGCATGGGTGAGGATGGTGTGATATATTTAGAACTGCCCAATCCACCCAGTCCTTTGTTGAAAGTTCCTGCCTGACTTCACGTTTCAGGCAGACAGAGTGAATTGTCTCTGATCTAGTTTTTATTACTGAAAGATGAGCAATTAAATCATTTAGATTTCTTAACTTCTGCCTGCCCCTGGTAAAGCAGGATCTGGTTCTCCAAAACAGTGAGGGCTTGATGAAATGTGATGGCTGAGCAGAACGACACAGCTCAGTACAGCTGATTTCAGCTGAACTCCTAGAGAATTTTCTGCTCAGTTTTGGCCAAAATGGGCTCCTATCTAAACTGTAAAGAGAGAAGTGAAAGACCTGACAAGCTCAGTGAGAGTGAGTTTATCAAAGAGCAATATCGAAGTTAAAATCCACCTAACAAAAAGGCATCTGATGTTAACAGAGCAAAGGCAGAGGCATATCCTGCTAAGAAGTAGTTCTGCAAAGAGTTTTTAGAAGTGCAGGAAGTATAAAAAGCATAAATCTAGAAAGCTACAGAAGAATTCAGGTTCCTGTTTTCTGTCTGTTTTCTGTCACTGTATTCTCCCTCGCTCAGCAGACAGGGAACTTCCCTTCGAAGTGAAGATCTAGAAGTTGTTTTTCTCCCACAAAAAAATTTTGATGCAACATGAAGTTACTCTGTGTGAGTGTTCCAAGTAATGAATTACCCCAACAAATGTTCATCAGGAGAGCCAACTGTCCACGTTAATGATACCAGAAAATGCTTAATTAGGTCAGAACAGGAGCAGCTCCTCAGATGATGTCTTGACATGTTGATTGAAATCTTGCACATTCCAGAGGAAGTGCCAGGTGTGCAGGCAGTGAAGTCAGACTTAGCAGCATCTTCAGAGAAGGAAACTTACCCCAACAGGGAATGCCAGTTTTCTAATTCAAAGTAATTGATGGACAAGATAGAAATAACTCTTATCTACATATTTTTGCAGAACACTTCTGTGTGGGGTGATTTGGTGAGGTTTTTTGGGTGTTTTTTTTGTTGGTTTTTTTTGTGGTTTTTTTTTTTTTGGTTTTTGGTTTTTTTTTGTTGTTGTTGTTGCTTTTTAAAAAAATAGTATTTAATTTTGAAAATTATTCCCGTTCTGCTGTAACTGCTAGAACCTCAACTGTAATAAAAGTCCTTTCTCTGGCAGGACTAAACAACCTGGATTACCTCTCACTACTTTGGATTTTCCGTTCACTTGTTTCTCTTGCTGCGTAACCTTTCAACTTGGCTTTGAACCTTGTGCCCAGCTTTCTGTTTCTAAATTGTTTTTTTTTTTTTTGGTGTGTTGATGTGATAATCTGTATTTTTCTCTTTTTCAGTTCTTTTTACTTGTTGTATTTGGAGTTTTTATTTCTAAAGTTTCCCCAAAAATTCTTTTGGAGGTCACCAAAAAAACCCCAAACAAACCCTAAACCAATTTTCTTCCTCTTGGTAATGTTTGTTGGTAATTTTGTTTTTGGAGTATGGGGATTTTTTTCAATATATATTTCTATTTAGATAGCATCCAGTGCCAACTTCAAGAGTGCTTTAGAAATACTAAGAATTTTCCATGCAAATTTGAACCCCAGCTTTTTACTGTCTTATGAGTGTTTTATTGCTGGGCAAATTGTTTACAAGAAAAACTAAATAGAGACCATACATTATAAAGAAAGCAGTACGTGGATTTAATAGAAAAGACCTGATGGAGGTAATATTAGTTGGCTTGGTTGTGACTCAAATTAAAAAACTCTTTGTCTTCCATATATAAATTTTTAACCAAACTACCCTTGTTCACAAGATAGTTTTCTGGAGTCAGGTAGCTTCTTTCTACTCTTTATTTTTTTGATAATTTATCTAAATTTCGTGTTTCAATACAAATAATGTGTATCCTGATGTGTGTTTGTTTTTCTGTATTGCATATGCCACACACGATTCCTTTCAGCTCAGACAACCTCCTTTAAAGGGGCCCTTCAGAGAATCATACTTAAAAGCCTACAAGCTCTTTAGTTGTGTTTGTGTAGTTAATACTTTGCCCAATGCTTTGGCAGCTTTGCATGGAGTTATTTCCCATTGCAAATGTTGCTCTTCTAAAATCCGAGCTTTAGTGGGGTAATTCAAGGTATTAGTGCTGTGAAAAGAGCATTCATGTTTCAGGCTTTTTTTGTTACTTTATTAGTGATTTCCGAATTGAAACTGTAATGAGCTCTTAAATAAAACCCCAACAAAGTAATCTTTGAGTAACACAGTTTCATTAGACATTTTGAATCAGGTTGTGTTAGCTGCGATGGTCTGGGATACACTGGCTTTGGAGTTGATCCATTTAGGAAGCTGCTTGTGTTGCCTGACAGTGCTGGTGTGATGACCTTCCAGCCAGTGCCAGTCATGTGCAGGCTGGGGTGCAGTTTGGGGACACCCTGTCATTCTGTGCAGAGCTCTGGACTGAAGTGCATAGAGATTTAAGAGGTGTAAGTCCTTGGAGGAGCTTGTTTGGGTTTTAAAGAGAGATCTGTTTGCAAGCGTTTGCAATTTTTTTTTTTTAGAAACTAGGAGCTGGGCATGTAAAAGGCTTTGTGTATCTCGTTCTTCATGAGACTTTTGTTGCTGACTTAGTTCTGCCATCTCTGTGATGTCACTTGCTACTGACTGAAATGAGTTATCTGTTGCACAGATAGTTCATTTGGGAAAAAACCTTTGCTCTGGAAGCAGTGGTGTTGGGCACCACTAAGGTTTGTGGCACAGCGTGTTCTGGTACTTCAGGGGTTTGATGTAAGTGCAGGAATGGGCTTTAAAACCTGCCCTGTGTGCTGCAGTCCCGCCAGGCTTTGGCAGCAATAGCAGCATAAGGTGATTCATTCCCACCATGTGCAGCCACTGGGGTTTCTGTAGTGTCTGTGTACATACATTGATACTTCCTTAGGCACTGTGTGTCGTAGTGACCAGTCAGTGTCACTCCAGTTGCCTGTTGCAGCTTTGTGCCAAAGCTCCAGGTAGCCTGTTTTCACTTAGTTCAGAAGAATCATGTGTGCTCCCAGTGAGAATGTGGATACAGATAAAGACTTTGTCTAAAAGGGCAAAGCTGAGACTTAAATGGGAATGAATTGTTGATTTGTTTGGGTGGTCTTGAAGAGGAAGTTGCTCATTTTCCTATATTCCCTTTGCTACTTTGATGGTGTTGGAGCTGAGATCTTTCTGGAATATGCAGTCAAAATAGTTTAGGTTGGAAGGAACCTTTCAACCACCCTGCAGTGAGCGGGGACATCTTCAACAAGATCAGGTTGCTCAGGGCTTCAGGCAGCCTGGCCTTGAATGTTTCCAGGGATGGGGCAGCCACAGTTTCTCTGGGCAGCCTGTGCCTGTGTTTCCCCACCCTCACTGTAAATAAATTCTACCTTATATCTAATCTAAATCAATCTTTTCCTAGTTTAAAGCCATTACCCCATGTTCTATCGTAACAGTCCCTGCTAAAAAGTTCTTCCCACTATTCTCTTCTGTTTGAAGCAGGTATTTTCTGCTGGTTGCAAGTTGAGGATTACTGATAGTACCTCAAAGGCATTTGGGTGAGAAGGCAGATGCAAGTTTCTTCTTGTTCAGGCTAGCAGTGGAAGCTCCAGCACACAAGAAATGTACAACAAATGACTGCTTGTAGTTAGTTCCATGCTATTTTCAAACTTCTTGCTGTTCATGTGATGACAGTTTAAAATTAATTGTGTTTTAGACTGTATCAGTTTGACTGTCAAACCTACTCTTCACATATCAGGAAAGGAATATGAAAAACCTCTAAGAATCAAGTATCTCCTGCATAACAGTTTCCCAGGAAAGCTGTTTGACTGCTGATCTTTTAGGGCATGTATTTTTCTCATGCTCATTATTTAGAGGACACCAAGTAGCTCAAGCCCATTAAGTCGTGCTTGTTCTGTCAGTGATTAGTGAGAGTAATCTGTTCTTGGCTTCTTTAGAAAAATTCTTTATGGATTCTAATCTGTCACTGGTTCCTATGGCTAGTTATATTTCAAAGAACAGCTTTTCTTGAACATGCTACTTTCTGAACCTTTTATCTGGTGTCCTCTAAATAATGTAGTTTGTCCAGGACTGATTGATCTGAGTGTAGTGAATTATTATTGTAAACAGTAGCAGTGCAGCCCAGAAATTAATGTCTTGATTTTATTTATAACTTTTGGACCTTTCTTTGTGGTAAACAGTTTAGACAGTGGACTGTGTAGACAAGTGTGAGTGTTGGAGTGTGTTTATGTGTTATGGAGTGTGTTTAACAGAGGTGGATGTGTGAACCTACAAACCATGGAGTATCTTGTTACTGGGTCACAATCCCTTTCCACTTGCAGGTGCCTCTAAGGACTTGTCCTTTTGCCTGTGGGAAACAGTCTGGCAGTAAGGCAAGACTGTGGGAATTTGGCTAATTTGTACTTACATGGTTGGAATGCAGCCAATTGTCACTTAGCTCTCAACTCATTGCATCTCCATTTCACTATTGTCTTTCTAGCCCCGAGCTCTTCAGAATGGCTTGAGACTGCTGAATGTGATAAGAAATGGTCAGCTATATTAAAAACACTTGGTAAAGCTTCTGTTTAAAATGCCCACCACTGAGTGTGCTTTGCCTAACTCCTCTCTTCTTGCTCTGTGCAGGACTCTGTTTCTGGGTGAAGAATGCAGACTATAAAGTGCGTGGTTGTCGGAGATGGCGCGGTGGGAAAAACTTGTCTCCTCATCAGCTACACCACCAATGCCTTCCCAGAAGAGTACATCCCTACTGTGTTTGACAACTACAGTGCCCAGATGACTGTGGATGGCCGGACAGTCAGCCTGAATCTCTGGGACACTGCGGGCCAGGAGGAGTACGACCGCCTGCGCACGCTCTCCTATCCCCAAACTAACGTCTTCATCATCTGTTTCTCCATTGGCAGCCCCTCCTCCTATGCAAATGTGAGGCACAAATGGCACCCTGAAGTTTCTCACCACTGTCCAAATGTTCCCATCCTTTTAGTGGGCACGAAGAGAGACTTGAGAAGTGACCTGGAAACGGTTAAAAAGTTGAAAGAGCAGAGCTTGGCTCCCACTACCCCGCAGCAGGGGACTTCACTGGCTAAACAAATTGGAGCAGTCAAATATTTGGAGTGCTCTGCATTGAATCAGGAGGGTGTTCGGGAGGTGTTTGCTGAAGCTGTCCGTGCAGTTCTCTATCCTGTGACAAAGAAGAACACAAGAAAATGTGTCTTGCTGTAGTCGCCTTGGGTGATGGATGTTGGAAGTTGACTAGAATCTTGGAGGGCTTTTTAACGAGTTAAATTGAAGATTTGCATCTTGCACTAACAGCTCTAAGCAGAAATGGTTTATACAATGAATATTCTTGCAGTCTTACTGCTTCAGGGAAACTGAAACAGAAAAGGTTTTTTTTCCAACTGAGAGGTCAAATACCTACTTTATTTCTAAAGTTCCAGTCTCCAGCTTCTCCAGGGATCACTTGATTATTTTAATGGAGGAAAATAAAAGAGGAGACATCTTTGAAGCCACTTCTTTACTAGATAGCCATCAGTTACTAGATTTGCTGAAAAGCACAAATTCTTTGCTTTAAGTGTAGCTGCTGCTTTTCCCATCCTTTATTTACTGATTGAATTTGTTTTACAAACAGAAGTCTGGCTGTCCAGTTGTTTTGTCAATTTAAAGCTTGAAAACAATTTGTTTACTTGCAAAAATGCCTGAAATATTAGTGAGATTCACCTTATAGTGAACCGTGATTGATTGTATGAAGAGTTAGCATAAGGCATGGTTAATGCAATGAGCAAGACCCAGGGAATACCTGCAATGATTTATTAATAGAAGCAGGAGCTGATTTCTCCTTATGTAAGGTACTTAGAATAATGATGACTCACTCAAATGAGTGCTTTTCATAGTTTTGAGGTGGAGAAGTGGAAGAGTAGTTTAGATACAAGTCTTCCATTAATCTTCTAAACTTAGATTTTATTTCACTGTCCCAAGAGATTTTGCACCCCGAGAATAAAGTTCTAACAGTTACCTTCTCAGGCTGACTGAGGTATTTGGGATGATCAAAATGAGATTTTCACTGTAATCCCTTTGAGGAATCCCAGAGACTTGACAGCAGCCTGTTCACTCTTGAGGAGTTAATTGCTTCAATTCTTAACGTTCTTGGGGCCACCATCTGAGATTTTTATGGCAAATTCCTTCGTTGTTTTTCTGTGAGAAGACTGACAGAAAATGTGGAGATTCTGTTTACAGGAACCCGTGCTTCTTCCTGTTTTCAGTTCAGTCTGTCACGGTTAGCCAGTCACTGGATAGGATTACCTGGGCAGCTTTTTCCTCTCCTGGATGCTCAGTTATTATAAACTCTTTTTAACTGAAATTCTATTTACATACTTTTTAACCTTCTTTAGCAGCTCTAGTAAGTGGCAGCTGGCTTTTATTTTCAGGATGTGCACTGTTCTTTATGTGTGGTTCCGGGACCAGCTGAGGAGTGAGCGCATGAGCCCTTCCTTAGACTCAACCTTCCAGCTCCGTGGTATGAAAGCAGCATGCTTCAAAGATACTTTGTGTGAAACCACTGGTGCTGGACTGGGCTTTGTTGTCTGAAGTTGACAGTGCTGTCTTTGTCTAGCTGCAGCCTCAATTGGTCATTCAGAACTTGTTTTCTTGTGATTCCCACACATGCAAAACTGCAGTGGTGTATATACCCTGGTCAGAAAAAAAAGTGCCTCATTTTAGCAAGATAACAGAAAATACATCAACAAGGTTATTAGGGATCTTGTGTTAATTTGACCTTGCTTTATCTGATGCTGGCAAAAATACCAGGTGGATAGAAACGCTCGTATTTGTGCCCTAATTCCACTATTTGGATAGAAACGTTCGTATTTGTGCCCTAATTCTACTATTTGAAGAGGATGTGCCTTTCTTCAGCTGGTGTAACTGATGCTGACACTAACTGCAGTTTTTTTAATCTGAGATGTTCTCATTTTGGTGCTGCTTTAGCCAATTGCAACCCACAGATTATAAACTGCAGTTAATCCAAACCCTGGTACCTGTGGTTAGTGAACCAACGCAGGGTTCCAAACGCTGAGCGCAGGCAGTACCAAAACACCCGTTCTGCAGGATGTTTGCAGAAGCCTACAGACTCTGCATATTTTTCTTCACCAAGTGCCATTGCCTGGAGTGTCTTTGTGTCTCTTGCACTTGCAGAGGAAGTGCTGTTCCAGATGTGGTTCCCGCTGCAGTGCCCTGAAGGCTGTGAGGGTATAGAGAATTCACTGAGATAACCTCTACTTACCACGTTCTGCCTTTGCTTTAGCTGTAGGCCTTTAGTGTAGGCTGGACTTGCAGGCAGCAATTAACTCTGTGCCTTGTAATTCAAGATTATTTTCTGTAGGTAAATTTCAGTAACTGAGTAAATAGACTTTATCATGTTTAAAATGTATTTATTTAAGCCAGTGCACATGGTTTGTTTTAATGCTGGTCAGACCTAAATCAACTGTCTAGTGACCCCGGTGCAAGCCCATAACCTTTGCTTTATTCAGAAATGTACTTTAAAAAGTCTGTGATATGTTTGAACTAGTCTTAAGAAGTGCCTGAAATTGAAAGTCTACTTCTTTTTTTTTTTTTTTTTTTTGCTACATATATTTGCAGTTTTGTACTGAAGCTACTACTGTTTTTAAAAGTTTTTACTTTTTTACATGCTGAAATCTTTTAATCCTGCGTCTTTTGTGGTTATTCCTAACTGGATTACAAGCATTTTGTGGAGGAGAAATCTTGTGAGCAAGTATTATTGCACAACCCCTGTCCCTCCATTTCTGTAGGCTCACAAGCAGCCATCCTGGTGTGAACTGGAAGAGAGTACAGTGAGATAAAATTCAACTGCTTAATCAATTTCTTTGATTTGGTTACACTGTTGATTACATTATGCCAGAACACCTTATCCCTGCTTAGATTACTTAATAAATGGATTGCACAACAGTACTGAGGAGAATAACACGATAGTGATGAAAATGAGCAGAGAGGGAACTTTGAACCATCAGAGACTTTTTACTGGCTTTGGAGTACCTGGTTATTTAGATGCTTTGTATTTCTATCACCTTCTGACAGGAGTAAAAGTCCTGGCTAGTAGCTGGTTTCCTCCAGCCTCTGCTTTGCACGAGGATGAGCTTCAGGACAAATCCAACAAGCTTTTCCATTCAGTGGGCATTCTCCTTTTGTGGTCTTCCTTCCTTTTCTTCCCCCCTAAAATTCTTGGTGCCTTTTATTGTAAGTAGTCCAGTGCTTCAGTTTACAATCAGTTCTGTTTCTCCCAAGCTTTATTTTTCTTCTGTGGGCAGTTGACAAATACAGACTTCACATAATCCCATGGCTGGATTTTGTCTTGTTTTGGGAGGTCAGAAAACCCAGTTAAGCTGTGTGGGTTTCCTGAACTGTTCAAGGTCCTTTGGTGTATTACTGAATAGAGATGCAATGTGTATATCTTAATTCACAGAAGAGACTCACTGTGAAGACACAGATGTTAACCTTTACTTTGTGAATGATTTCTGAACTACTTGGGTTTTTTTTTTAAATACAGCTGAAGCTGAGCAGTTCAGGAATTTTGTGTCCAAAGGATGTTAATGAGATGTGCTTAGATGTGGAAATGCTTTCTTCAGTTTACAGCTCTAGCTATTTCTATGAAATTTAAACTAGAAGAACCTCCCCGTGCTTTGTCTCCGGGTGCTAAACCTCACTCTGTAGAAACCTTGGTGCTGCTTGGGCTGATCCCGAGAGTGGATGGATCTCAGGGGGGTCCCGACCCCCAGAGTGGGCAGCAAGGACCACCCATCAGCAGTGGGAGCCCAAGACTCTGAAGTGTGGTACTGATACATACACTGGCAACTTGATTTTATGCTATAAAATGATTTGTATTACATCTAACAGTTTTAAAGGATTTTTTTTCTTTTTTTTTTTTTAAATAAATTATGCATAATTACATTGTAATAAACCTTTCTTCACCTCTCTGGCTGTCGCATTAACTCGCCCTGCTGTTTGTACCGCACCTGTGCTCAAGGCAGCTCTTTCCTGTGGAAAGCCAGACCCCGATTCCTCGAGGCAATAAAGGAATTTTTGGGAAGGGCGGAGCGTCTGCGCTTCCTTGCTGCGCCGCGGGGCGGGGCCGCGCGGGGGCGCTGTGGGCGGGCGCCGTGTCCAGGCCCGGGCCCGCGGCCGCTCCCGCCGCCGCTTCCGGCTCCGGGTCGGGCTCGGTGTCCGCGTCGGTGCCGCTGCGGAGATGTCGGACTCGGAGAGCGAGGAGGAGGCGGACGGCGCCCGCGCCGAGCCCTTCTCCCTGGCCGGCTTCCTCTTCGGCAACATCAATGAGGCGGGGCAGCTGGAAGGGGACAGCGTCCTCGACAAGGTAGGGCCGTGTCGCTCCGGGAGGGCGCGGCGGGCAGAGGGACGGGCGTGAGCCGGGGTGCTTGGGGCGAGCCGGGATGTACCGGGGTTGTTCGGGCTGTACCTGGTGTGTGCTGGGATGTCCGCGGCCGACCCGGCTGTCCCGGGGTGAAGCCGGCATGTCCCGGGGTGACCCGGGTGTTGGGGGGTGAAGCCGGAGTGTCCCGGGGTGCTCGGGCTGTGCCGGGATGAGCCGGGATGAGCCAGGGTGTCTCCGGATGTCCCGGGGTGTCCTGGGGGATGCTCGGGGCGGGCTCTGGGACAGAACCCAGCAGGCGCCCGAGGGGCTCGGCCCGGCCCGGCGGTCGGAGCCTCCCAGCTCTGGTCTCCCCAGGAATCCAAGAAGCACCTGGCCGGGCTGGGCGTGCTGGGGCTGGGCAACCTCATCACCGAGATCACGGCCAGCGAGGAGGAGAGCGCCGAGAGCGAGGGAGCGCACCTGGACGAGGAAGGTTTGGCGCTGGGATAGCTGTGCTCGGGTGGCAGAGGGGCTGCAGGCTCCCAGCTCTTGCCGGAGAGAAAAAAAATGCACCTGGGTCGTCAGGGTCTGCAGGGGATAGCGTGGTGTTCCCTGGTCAGAGACCCTCTGTCAAAGGTCTTCCCTTCTCCATCTTGCCAAACAGAATCCCACAGTAGTTCCTGATAAATTTTGCACTTGTTCCCTTTAATTTTTTATAAGGGTTTTTTTTTCTTGTTTCTTCATGAATAAGTTCAGTCTGTGTTTGTATTAAAGAAGCCTACTTAGCACACAGTATTATAATATCTCTTACTTTTATTTCTGAACTTGTTGAACAGTTTCAGTGAGTAAGTGATAGGTGTTCCTTGTGCTAAAGTTGGTTGTTTACCAGTCTTTTAGGGGACATTCTGTGCTATGAGTGCTTTTGATTAGAATGAGGGGAAAGGTACTCTGGTGGGAGATGTTAATCAGATAGTTTTGTCCCTCTAAATAAAGGAAGCATAGCAAAGGATTCATAAGTACTTAGTGAAGTCTGCAGCTACTAATATAAATTCGGATAAAGTTTTGTGTGACGAGCTTTCTTTTCTTCCTAGGCTGGGTTAAGAGCACAGAGGATGCTGTTGATTACTCAGACATCACTGAAGTGGCAGAAGATGAGAGCCGTCGGTACAAGCAGGCGATGGGCAGCCTGCAGCCGGCTCGAAGGCCAGGTAAAGGGGATCAGCATTACAGCTCTGCCCGTAGGAGATGTTCTGGGGCATTGTGCCTTTTCACTCCTTGCTTCAGGAGGAGGTCAATATAAGCTTTTGTGAAATTGTCTTCACTGGATGAAGCCACTGCTTGCTGTCTTCCTCTTTTAAGGAATCAGTTCCTTATTGTAGTTATTTCAGTCTTAATATCTCTCTCCTGTTCTACTCTTGATTGTTTTTTTAAAAGGCTTTCTGCAGAAGACACCTTGGTTCTTTTGTTGGTATCTCTGTCTGGCCTAGAATGTGTTTTCAAAAATAAGCAGCTTTTCCATTTGAATAGCTGCTGGTGTAAATGCTAAATCTTGGCATATTCTTTAAAGGTGTCTTACACTTAACCTTTCTGGTGACTTATTGTGGTTAGTGGGATATAAAGGTGGTTTGGACTTTTTAACCCACATTTTTCTTACTTCTCTAGCAGCTTTATTTGTTCTACAAAGTGTGAATAAAAGGATGTGATAGCAGAATATATAAACACATAGGCAAATTGTGAATAAAAGGAGATCATAGCAGAATGTATATATACACATAGATTTTAAGTGCTTCAGTCATCTTTCTGTCAGTTTGTCTTTGTCCTTCCTTCCCACTATTTTTTAAATTTACATCTTGCAAATGAGTTTCTGCAGGAAGCTGAACTGGTGAGGGTTTTCATCTAGTTACAAGATGAGAATGGTGTCTATGCCATCAGGTTTGAGATAGAATAAATGGAAAGGGTGCCTGGTTTTGTTTAACACTTGGTCTTGTCTCCTGCCTGTCTCCTAGATGAAGATGAGGATGATTATGATGCTGACTGTGAAGACATCGATTCCAAGCTGATGCCGCCACCACCACCACCTCCAGTACCTGGAAAAAAAGAAGATGAAAAGGACGCAGCTGCCACTGGTGAGTGAGGACTTTCTTCTTCTCTCTGGCAATGTGAATGTCTGAAGGAAGCAAACGCCGCTGTGTAGCAGTTCTGTGGCACCACACGTCACCAAAACTCGGTCTGCAGGCTGCATCTGAAGGTGAGTGTTTGTGATGTTGCAGGATTGCCTGAAATCTAGGGTGAAGTGTTGTATTTCCAGTGACTGTTGAAATACCCATATTGACAATGAAACTGCTTTTTTATCTCATCCTCTCAGTTGTGGCTGGGGAATTCACCTGGAACGCTTAGGATAAAATGAAAGGTTAAACCAGAATGGTACTCAGAGCGCCTGCACAGGCTTAATTTTTGCATAACTTGGTATAAACAGTAAATGTGGCACTATGGGGTTGTGCTAGGGGAGAGGGAGGAGACCTGTTTGTTTATGAGGTGCTTGTTCTATTGTAGTATCTGAAGATGGAGACGGTATCATTTTGCCCTCCATCATTGCTCCTTCCTCTGCTGCCTCCGACAAGGTGGATTTCAGCAGCAGCTCTGATTCTGAGTCAGAGATGGGACCTCAAGAAGCCAGGCAGGCAGAATCCAAGGAAGGCAAACTCACACTTCCTCTTGCAGGAATCATGCAGCGAGATGCTACCAAACAGTTGCCAAGTGTTACAGAGCTCTTCCCAGAATTTCGACCTGGCAAGGTATTGTAAGAGATCCATGGAAGAGATGTATGTCATGTAAGCCCTCTAAATATGCATTGTACAGTGTTTAAGGGTATGTACTAAGCAATCACATAGATGTTCTTGCTCACTCAATACTTTCTTTAGTTTCTTTGTGCTGCTGTTTCCAGATTGCTTTTTATCTAATACTTTTCCTGCCATTTGCAGGAAAATCTCTTAAAAAGTGTCCTATAGATCAGGGTGTGAATGTTTTGCTTTTCTGTAAGACCGTAGCACAGGCCTGTTAATTTGATACTTTTGCCAGATGATTAAAAACCAGTGCTTATCTGTCTGCTTTCTGGCTTTTCTCGTAGATATTTGCTCCTCCTTTCATGCTGTTCTGAACTTGGTGTGCTGTTCCTGAAACAGTTTGTGATCTGTATCTTTACTTAATTCTGCCTTGAAACTGCTCTGAGTATAAATTAGAAATCATCTCAAAGCAAGTTGGTTCAAAGAATGGTTGGGTTTTGCACAAAGTGAATTCATTACAATTCTTTCCTAAGTGCTCCCAAATAGAAAATGCAGTTTAGGTATTTCAGTAATTATTTTGGAAGTTTTAGAGCTGTCAAGAAGAGAGGAAAGGTAGGAGGAGAAGGACAATGAAGATGAGCTTATAGTTGCCAAACAGATGGTTGTGAACAAGGATAACTTGGTTTTATGTGTGCCTCAGAGGGTTCGTGTAAGGAGCTGAACAATTTGCATAATTAAATGTCGCGTTTTAATGATTTAGCTAACCACTATCTATTGGTAATCTAGGTGAGGCTCTAGCACAGAAGTTTCCCTTCTCAATGTTTTCTAGGCTTTTGCAAACTTGGTGTTTCCTGTGTATCAGTTGGTGTGTTCATTTCTTTGATGCTCAGCACGTAATGTCAGAGACTGGCTCAGTGTTGGGTGTGCCCAGTGTGTGCAGAAATCAGTGCAAGCAGTTAATGCTGAGCACTTTCCATGATTAAGCACTAGAGCTGGCAAAGTCCTGTAGATTTTGCTATGAGGATGGGTTGATGTGCATGTTAATATAGCATTGTATTTTTGGACGAAACCTCCTAAAATAGCATGTGCAGAAGCAGACTTTTGTGTTCGTTTAAACTTAGCAGCTTAACTATGTCTGAGACCTTTGCCCTTCATGACAGTTCATTAGAACTGGATAAAGGGTTCAGAAGTGATCTCTGGGAGTTTTGGGAAGAAGGTTTACATGGATGTAGGCAGAGGTGGACAGAGTGGTCATATAAACATCATTTCCTTTGGGGACCAGTGTAACAGATTAACAGGGAACATTAATAGGGTGTACCTGCAAATTTTTGGTTCCTGTTTCCTAAATATGCCAGTTAATTTAGAAACAATGTTTTACTTGTTTAAAAGAGTTCTTAGAAGAAAAAAATTGTAAGTGCCTAAAAACCAGCAATCATAACCATAGAAGGAATGGAAGAGAAAATTTATCTTTACCCTTAGTGCAGGTTTTGGAGGTATGCAGTACTGGGGAGCTACATTATAATGGAAATAAAAATAAGTGTGTTATTTCTGAACCGTATTATTTATCTGTTTGCTTAAGAAATCTCTATATAACTCTCTTTTAGCTTGTCTCTTTTGCTGATAATTTTATGAACTCTTCTTCAACCTCCATCTGTCTTTCTGAAGAATGTGGATCATCCAGAATGAAAATCAGTTATTTCCAGGTGGTGTCTAACCACATGTCCAATATGTATAGGCAGTCTTTCTTCCCTCTGACTTTCTTTTTGTCTGAAATTAAGAATGTATCCTTTTGAGAGGGAAGGATCCATCAAACAGAAGGATCAGAAACTTTTTTTTTTCAAGTGTAACCAAGAGATTGTTGATTGGATTGGGAACTGGGGTTGTACCACAGGCCAAGCTTCTGAATTTCAGGGTGCTCTCTTTCAGTGCTGTTCTTCAGGTGAGGGCAAGCATTCCACGGTGTCTTTTTTAATCTGATCCTCTTGTTTTTTCCTGTTCCAGGTGCTGCGTTTCCTGCGTCTCTTTGGCCCTGGGAAGAACGTTCCGTCGGTCTGGCGAAGTGCCCGGAGGAAACGCAAGAAGAAGCATCGGGAGTTGGCACAGGAAGTGCAGATACAGGAGGGTGAAGTTGTGGTTGAGAGTGGAGTGGAAGGAAAATCTCCTTGGGAGTATGAGTTTGCTGCTCCTCCCCCTCCTGAGCAGTGCCTTTCAGATGATGAGGTGGGATATCTGAGACTTAGAGAGGGTCACCAGCTAGTGCTGGGGGTAGTAGTGGATTGGACAGCGACTTTTAGAGGATGGAGCTTTTCCCTCAAAAGAAAAGTGGAGAACAGAGTTGGCTTATATTCCAGCTGGGCAGCAGCTCTTCTCCAAATACTAGTCAGTGACTTCAGGTGATTGCTTCTTACTGAGCAGGCTGCATTCGTGGTACAGGATCAATAGGAGAGCTTACCCTCTTTGTATCAAGAAGAAACCTCTGTGTTCTTGGAAGTCTAATTACAGAACATTCTTGAGGCAGCTAGTAAGTATGGAAAAGAACTTCTTAGAAATGCTTTTCTTCTACGAGAATAAGCTGGGAAACTTGGAAGGAAGAGACCTCTTACTGACACTTAGATAAACCACCAGTGTAACCATTCCCTCCTTTGCTGTGCTTCAGATTACCATGATGGCACCTGTGGAGTCGAAATTTTCCCAGTCGACTGGTGACATAGACAAAGTGACAGACACGAAGCCCAAGGTGGCCGAGTGGCGCTACGGCCCTGCCCAGCTCTGGTACGACATGCTGGGCATCCCCGAAGACGGCAGCGGCTTCGATTATGGCTTCAAGCTGAAGGAGAAGAACGAGCAGGAGGCTGAAGGACACACAGATGAGGGGGTGAGAGGGGCAAAGTGTGGAGATGGATGTGGGGATTGCTGCACAATGAGAGTCTGGTGATGGGCTGGTGGACTGTTGTGCGCCGTGCAGAATGAGACTTTGAATTTTCCTCTTTTAGCTTGAAAGGATGTCTTTCAAGTCAGGTCTTCCAACAATTGTTATGCCCTTCCAGGATGCAGAATTGACGAAGGAGAAGGATGATCTGCTAGCTGATGAGCACTTCCTCATGGTGACACAGCTCCAGTGGGAGGATGATGTCATCTGGAATGGGGAGGATGTCAAGCACAAAGGGACTAAGACGCAGCGTGCGAGCTTGGCGGGCTGGCTGCCATCCAGCATGACCAGAAATGCCACTGCATACAATGCCCAACAAGGTGATCAGGGGTCTGACACCAGTTTTACTTGCTGTAGTTGAGCTGACTCATTACATGTTCAACTGCAGCATTTAGTACAATTGTACATGTACAGTTGCATGTCTCAAATGTAGAATGTAATTCTCCCTGTCAGGGAATGCTTTTTGGAAAAATCACAGCTCCACTGAGAATTCTGCGACTTAGTATCTTTCCAAAAACAGAGTAGGTCACTTCTGTTAAAAAAAGCCCCATCCCAGCTCTGGCTCTTTCTTCTCTCCTTGGGGAATACCAGATGCTGGATCCATCTACATTAATATCAAGCAAAGCTACCCTTAGGATTTCCTCTTTTTATGGGCTAGTGGAATTTTGCTTACTTTTGTTTTTAATTGGAAGAATTATGTAAAAGTCTTCAGAAGTTTCTCCTCAACTAAAAATGGTACTTTGTTTTTTCTAGATAGGAAGTAACAATTCTTACAAGCCTCAGACTTCTTTTAGATACGGATGCATTTTAAATTGAAATTGCTCATATAGAATGGATGTTTGTTGTCTGTTATCTCTTATCCTGCTTCTATAAGGAAAGACCAATGGGAGTGTCAGATCTTTATTGGGTACTAGTGTCAATCCTTTAACGTTCAACTGTGAGTACAAGACTGAGGCATTGGGTGGGTGAATTGGACATTCTTCGAAGAGGCTGCAGACTCCAGCCGTCAGCTCTGGGTGAAATGTGGTTTTTTTAAGTTTTCCCAGTTCTAATGACATATGTCACTCTTTGGGATATGAGCAGTAGGTCCATCAGGATGAAATTCACTCTCTGTGTGACCCCCCCAGTTCTGGTTCAAGGCACTGCAGTGTCCCTGACCATCCCACTCAAGCTGACCTTACTTTTGTTTTCCTTTTCTCTAGGTTTGAACCGCAGTGGCTCTTTGCTCAATTCACCAATTCCTCTAGCGCAGAAACCCAATGTAGCAGGAGTCCTGGGCATAGCAAAGTGCAAGGAAAAGGCCCCTGAACAGCAAGGTAATGGCCATGAATAGGTGCATGTGACACACATTTCTATGGTAGAAGGGCTGCTTGTTTGCTCTGCAGCTTTTTGGAGCCTGTGTTTCAGTAGAGCAAAATCTCTGAGTGTTGGTAAAGCTCAGACTTGGGGCTCTAGTTCCTCTTTGCTTTCAAGATCAGTTTTCTTTTGCCTTTTAGAAGTCCTGCCTCAGGAAGCCTGAAAGATGGGGAAGGTTGAGGGAATGAGATGTGGGGGTGAGATCTGAAATAGTTTTCTGCCAAGGCTGTGTATAAAATTCTTGAGGGTTCTACTTTATGATTGTTGCAGTTTCCCTGGATGAAGACAAGCCCTGGTACTCCATTTTCCCAATTGATAATGAAGAGTTAGTGTATGGCCGTTGGGAAGACAATATCATCTGGGATGACCAAGCAATGGAAACCTACTTGGATCCCCCTGTCTTAACACTTGATCCAAATGATGAAAACATAATTCTAGGTACGTTTATGGCATCCAAAATTTTGACTCGAATGAGAAAAGACCAGGGGAAATGAAAGCAAGGGTTTATAATCACACTGTAATGGAAATAAATGGACTGGGGCAATACTTATGGCCTTCCTTTGGTCTGGCTTTTGAAGTTAATTTGCAAATCAAAGGCCTAAGCAGGAGGTGGCGATGCTAATAACCTTTAATAATGTGGTGTACACATTCAACTTCCAAGTTAAGTGCACTGCCAGGAAAGCAAAAATTAATGCCTTGAAAGTTAAATTTAACATGATTAATCTGACCCTTGATGTGTTTTAGGAGTGACAGTCTTAATTTGACTTGCATGCATGTTGGTTTGAAGAGGGAAGGTAGGGATGTAAACTTGTGCTTTTAGAAATTCCTGATGAAAAGGAAGAGATGACTTTGAACTCTCCATCCAAGGAGAACAAGAAAGAGTCTTCTCTAAAGAAGAGTCGAATCCTGTTGGGAAAAACAGGTGTCATCAAGGAAGAACCACAGCAGGTCAGCATAAGCTTTAGCATCGTCTCTGGCGTTAGGAATAATGAAGAAGGAGTGAGTTTTTATTTTTTTGACACCTCTCTCTCTGTGTTTAAAATTGAATTAGAACATGTCTCAGCCAGAGGTGAAAGATCCCTGGAACCTCTCCAATGATGAGTTTTACTATCCCAAACAGCAGGGACTTCGAGGAACCTTTGGAGGCAACATCATCCAGGTAGTCACAATAGTGTTCACTGTGGCATGAGGAAGAGCTAAAGTGTCTTTGTAGGAGGTTTATAGCTGAGGGTAGGACTTAGGATTTGTAGAGAAACAGAATTGAGATTACAGCAGGTCAGTTAAGTGTTCATGAGAGATATTTTTAATGTTCAATTAAAATTAGGAGTTTGAACTAACTTTTATTGATTGCCTGATCAAACTGAGGTTTAGTTGCTTGATCTTGCTGTATCCTACTCACCATGCTTTTGTTTGGTGTCTTGTTATGTGTTATTCTTTGTAAACCAATAGTGGGAGGGGAGAAAGAGATGCAGGTTGTACTTCTGCTGCTACTGTGTGTCTTAGTCTGAATATTATAAAATTAATTTAGTTACTGATGAATTTGAATTACTGCTCACTAGCCCTAGGTGAGGAGGTGATGTTTTTTTCCTTCCTTCATTGTGGAATTCAGTGACTTCTAAAACCTCATCTGACTCCAGAATCTTCTTTAATGGGAAAATTGTGTGTAATTCCAAATTAATTTCTCTCCCACTGATAGAGATAATGGCTTTACATGCAGTTCCTGGTTAGTAAAAAGATCCCATCATTGGGTACCATTTGAAATAGTAAAATTGAAGTAATCTCTGTACACAAAGGAAAGATCTTTATATGGAATTAAGCACTTTACTGTCAAAAGGCAACATTTATGATGACGAGCGAATTTCAATGCACTTCTGTTACTGCTGGGAGACCTAAAAATATCCCTGGGCTCTCTTATGTAGGGTTTAACAGGATAAGAGGATGGTCTTGCTTTTGAGGTGGCGCATGTCCCTGTTAACAGGGATTCTGTTCTGTATCAGCACTCTATCCCAGCAGTGGAGCTCCGCCAGCCATTCTTTCCCACCCACATGGGTCCCATGAAGCTCCGACAATTCCATCGGCCTCCCCTGAAGAAATATTCCTTTGGTGCCTTGTCCCAGCCCGGGCCCCACGCTGTGCAGCCTCTGCTGAAGCACATCAAGAAGAAAGCCAAGGTACAGTTGTTCCTGTCAGCCTTTGAATGTGCCTGGGCTGTTTGCTGAGCTGTTCTCCTGACACTGTCCCTTGTGCCTGGCGCAGATGAGGGAGCAGGAGCGCCAGGCCTCTGGCGGGGGGGAGATGTTCTTCATGCGCACACCACAGGACCTCACTGGCAAGGATGGAGATCTCATCCTTGCTGAGTACAGTGAGGAGAACGCCCCTCTGATGATGCAGGTTGGCATGGCAACAAAGATTAAAAATTACTACAAAAGGGTGAGTGTGCAGATTCTGCTGTTGGACAGTGATTTCCCTCTGCCTCTTGCTGAGAGCTAACAGCACCTTCATTGCACCTTCCAGAAACCTGGTAAAGATCCAGGAGCTCCAGACTGTAAATATGGAGAGACTGTTTATTGTCACACTTCTCCGTTCCTGGGTTCTCTGCATCCAGGCCAGTTACTCCAGGTGAGAAACGAGGTTTCTACATTTAAGAGACAGATAAGTTAGATGTGGACTATTAGGCAGAGTGCCTATTACAAGCCCTATTTATTTAATCACAAATAATGCTCAGCTTCCAAAATAAACCCAGATTCCTTTTCATTTCCAGTTTATGGCTCTTTGCTTGCTGATAGTAATTCAGTTCTTAGCTTTCTTTAAAAAAAAAAAAAATCTCTGTTGTATGCTTTTTAAAATTGTTGTAGGAATTGTAGGAATTGCAGGTAGTGAGTCTTTGCTGTTTTGCTTAGTAGTGGCATTAGAAATAGTGTTAGAGAGGACTGAGGGGAAAACCAAAGCTGCTTGAATGCTGGGGAGCTCAGTAAATAGGTGTTGGAGGGGATAGAAAACATGGATTTATCACGATCCAGGACCTTTTGTGTACTTTCTGAGAACTGCACTTCTGATTGTTGTATGCCAGTTACTAGTCAGGTGTACAGATTTCTGCTTTTATGGGCCTCTCTCTGTTGTTAAAGTACGTACATTTGAGGTGGGGAGAGGAATTAAGAATATTACAAGGACCACCTGGTTCATAGTTCATAAATGTAAATATAAATGGATTTCAGTTAATGCTAGCTGCTCTTGCTGCAGCAATAATTCTTCCATTCTGTACCACAGGAAAAAGGTGAAGGTTGATACTAGAGATTCATCACAGAGCTAACAATGCTAATTGTGTGTTAGGCTGGTTTCTGTGGATATTGTGCTCTTTTGGAGATGTGTTCTTTCTCTCTTTTTTTGAAAGTACCTCCTTAAAGGTCCTGAAGTACCTCCAATGTCCAAAGAGCCCTTCAATCTCTGCATTTGTTCTAGTGTTTCTTAAGCTTTTGTTCTTCATCCTTGACTATTCCCTGCACATCTACATGTGTTGTGATACAAATGATGGTGTACCTTTGCAATGAACCTTGAGATGTTGGGTTTTTTTAAAGATCTTTTTTGTAGATTGAATCACAGATTTGATCAAAACTTGACTGTTGAACTTGGACCTGTTTCTCTTAACAGGCATTTGAGAACAATCTCTTCCGGGCCCCCATCTATTTGCATAAGATGCCTGAAACAGATTTCCTGATCATCCGTACACGACAAGGCTACTACATTCGAGAATTAGTGGATATTTTTGTAGTTGGGCAGGAGTGCCCACTCTATGAAGTACCTGGTCCCAACTCTAAACGAGCTAACACACATATCAGAGATTTCCTGCAGGTATGTGATAAAAGACTATTTGGGGATCTTAGGAGAAAGCCCGTGGAATAAGCTTGGGCCTCAGGTAGACAGTCTTGATTTGAGAATCTCATTGTCCTGCTGTGACTCCCTTTTTTTGATTGATTGTTTTCTTGTGAGGTGAGAGCACTGCAAGAGTTGGATGTTAACCAAACAGCTCATCTTGGTTTTCATTTAACCAAAGGTTTATAACATGTCTCTTCTGTTTTAATTGCATCCTATCTGATAAGTAAATGATAAAGGCTTTTTAACCAAAATAAAAGGTTACAAGATTGTATATAACTGTACGAAACTGAAGAAATTAGAGTGAGTTTTGAAATGGTTGTGCTGTGTAAATGACAGATGGATTTTACTAAGAGACAGTAAAGGAATCTTATCACAGTCCTATCACACAGAGTTGCTCCACAGGTCTTTCCTAATTTTCCAGGTCTTGTGGTGATTAAGCTTTGGGACTGACCATAAGCATAAGTTATCCCCAAGTTCAGATTTTGGACATAATTTGTAGTAATTTACTGTCAATTTAACTCAAAATTTTAACTCCAGAGGTATTTGCAGAGCAGGAAAATCCCTGCTGTTCACAGAATTTCTGTGCCAAAGCATGAACATTCCTAATGTGATAAAACAAAATTTCAAGACAAATGTTTTTTCCACATCTCATTCTCAAAAATAGCCGAACCTGAAGCAGACAAGTGGCTTGGAAAACTTTACTGAGTAAATTTACGAGAAACAACAGTTTTCAAGTAGAAAGTCTGAAGCAATCACCAGAAACATTATCTGTACTGTCTTTGCAAGCTTGTTTATTCTTCCTTTGAACAAACGGGTCTTGTTTTGTAGGTTTTTATCTACCGCCTCTTCTGGAAGAGCAGAGACCGTCCCCGGAGGATCCGCATGGAGGACATCAAGAAGGCCTTTCCCTCCCACTCCGAGAGCAGCATCCGGAAGCGGCTGAAGCTCTGTGCTGACTTCAAACGCACAGGTAGTGATGGGTTTTATTGGGTGCTCAGCCATTCCTTGCTTCTCTTGTAGCTCCAAACAGAGCAGAAGGAGGGAACATCTCCTCTTGATAAACCATTCTTGAAAACATCTGCTCGTAGAACTGAAATGTAAATGTGACAGGGTTTTTTCGTTCCAATTTTTCGAAGTGTGTGCTTTCTTTTGGTACAAGTGTGCTTGATGGTGAGAAGTGACTACAGATTAGGCATTTTTAATAACCCTTTGGGCAGCAATTTACTCATTAAAGACACCAACACAAACACATTCCCTTCCCTCTGTGTGTGGCTGTGTTGTGTTCTGCAATCAACTACATGCAAGTGGAAGCTGGGACTGTGATGGCATCCAGCACGTGTGGGAAACTACTCAGTGTTTGACTTGTGCATTTTTCAGGGATGGACTCCAACTGGTGGGTTTTAAAGCCGGATTTCAGGTTGCCAACAGAGGAGGAGATCAGAGCCATGGTGTCCCCAGAGCAGTGCTGTGCCTATTACAGCATGATTGCGGCTGAGCAGCGGCTCAAGGTAAATCCTGGTTGGCTCCAAGGCAAACTACTGACACCCTGTGAGGGCTGAGCCGAGGTAACCCCTTCTGCCTAAAGCTGATTTTGCTATGAAGTGTGCAAATTAGGTCCCTAACTATTGTGCCACTTGCTAAGTTTGCTGCTGCATAAAAGGGAGTTAAGTTTTAAAGAGAGAGACGCTGTATTCTTACCAGCTATTATCTGGATATTGAATTAGCTGTGCTCAAAAGTACCAAAGGGAAGGTACAAGAAAGGGATTACGTTTATACAGCAGCAAGTAACCAGCAGGTGGCTGTAAGAGACACTGATTATTTTTTTGAAGTTGAGTGCACTGTTTAGTTTTGGAGTTTGTCAAAATACTGGGCAGTTTGACATCTGTGCCACTGTGGGTCACAGTGAATCTTGCAGACAACTGTCTGTGGAAGTTTGCTTGTTCAGCATGACAGGTCTCCACAGAGACACTTCTAGTTCTCTCTCCAGTAACCTTTTTAAGACTTCAGCTTCTCATTTTTTCCCTAATACTTCTCTGCAGGATGCAGGTTACGGGGAGAAATCCTTTTTTGCTCCAGAAGAGGAGAATGAAGAGGATTTCCAAATGAAGATTGATGATGAGGTACCATCAGAGTGATGCATGAGTGTATACACCAATATATAAATTTGAATGTCAAGAGAAAAAATGAGGTCTTTATATTTAGAAGACATATTTAAAGTGGGAATCAGGTTCAAATGTTTGCACAACTTCCCTGGAAACTTTGCAGACAGCTCATACCTGTCTTTGGTGATTGTTCTTGCAGGTCCTTTCAGGACTAGGCTTTTTTATACCTTAAATGCCTTTTGTGAGTTACTTATCACTTTGGTTATTCATTGAAGTGTTATCAGGGCAGCTGAAGGATCAAGAAGTGGAATTCACCCTCATTGTGTCAGTATGAAAAGTTCTCATTGTGACTGGAAGAATCCCAAAGTGAAAGCTTGGAGTGGAACAGGTTTATGAGTGTTTCTCTTCTCGCTGGCAGGTGCGCACGGCTCCCTGGAACACCACACGAGCCTTTATTGCTGCTATGAAGGGCAAGTGCCTCCTAGAAGTGACTGGTGTCGCAGATCCCACCGGTTGTGGGGAAGGATTTTCCTATGTCAAGATTCCAAACAAACCAACCCAGCAGAAGGTATAGTTCCCAAGGAGCAGTAGCTGGGAGGTCATGTGGGAGAAGTGGAGTAAATATGGGACATAAGCAAGAGAAAATATCAGATGAGCCTAGGAAAGACTCTTATGACATTAATAGGCCAAATCTTCCTCTGAACAGGACGATAAAGAGCCTCAGCCAGTGAAGAAGACAGTGACTGGCACAGACGCGGATCTGCGCCGACTTTCCCTGAAAAATGCCAAACAGCTTCTGCGGAAATTCGGAGTCCCTGAGGAGGAGGTGAGCGTGAGCCCAGAGCAGGCTGCAGACTTCACTAGTGGATTTAGCAGCTGATAGTGGAAGGGACATATAAATTTCTACTTTGACCTTGTATGGAGAGGAATTGAGATCCATAGCCAGCTACCTCAGCTGTGTGTCTCTAAAACCACTCTTTGTCTTCCTCTTTCCAGATAAAGAAGCTGTCCCGGTGGGAGGTGATTGATGTGGTCCGTACGATGTCCACAGAGCAGGCACGCTCAGGGGAAGGGCCTATGAGCAAATTTGCCCGTGGCTCTCGGTTCTCTGTGGCAGAACATCAGGAGAGATACAAAGAAGAGTGTCAGCGCATCTTTGACTTACAAAATAAGTATGTTCTTATCTGATGTTCACAGCCTTGAACCCCACCTCAAAAGTCCAGCACTCTGCATGCCTGGGGCTCACTGATACGTGGTGGTGTAGATGTTGATTCACCTTGTTGGGCTCATGAAATACAGCACTAAGAAAGAGGCCTTTGGCTGGTAATAGAAAGCCTCAGGTTTAGTGTCTTTGCTGTCACAAACCTTTTGGAAAAGCAGAATGTGTTGCAGAGTCATGGCATGAGATGTTCTGCAGTTCCACACATCAGCAGCTCACCACCTTATTTCCATTCTTTTCTATTTTTTTTAAATTGTTATGAGCAGTTTGCCCTCTCTCTCTTGGGTAGCAGCTGCCAATTCTATGTCCTATTCTTCAGAACTGCCAGAAGAAGTCATGCATTATTCCTTGTTCTGGTCTGAGACCTAAGAGTGGTGAGGAAATAAAGTACTGTTGATTAAGAAGAGATCAACTTTTTGGAGAAGATGGTCTTGGAACAGTTGGTTTTTTTAGACATAGGGACTAAAAGGAAGGCTGAGAAGGGAATATATTATGCCCATTGTTGCAGTAGTGATTTGTATCATTAATTCTCAAACCTTTGTGTCATTTTTACCTTTGTATTTCTGGGAAGGTAACAGGCTGATTTTTTTTTTTTTAATTTGGGAGGGCAACATTCACTGACTTTCAAGATGCCTCCTATTTCAGGGTTCTGGAATCCACTGAGATCCTGTCAACAGACACAGATAGCAGTTCAGCTGAAGACAGTGACTTTGAAGAGATGGGAAAGAATATTGAGAATATGTTACAGAACAAGAAAACTAGTTCTCAGCTCTCTCGGGAAAGAGAAGAGCAGGAACGGAAGGAATTGCAAAGGATGCTCCTGGGAGAAGACAGTGGCAATGACAAAGACAGAGGCAAAAAGGACAGGAGAGACAAAAAGGGGCTGTGTAAGTAACTGCAACCAACAGAACTTAGGCCTGGGAAGGCATGCAGGACTTTGTGTCAGGCTGCAAAGTATGCTGATCTGGCCTCTCAGGAGGGTGTGGATTCCTTACAGGGAGAATGTATAAACATGCTTATCTGGGGCTTTTCCCTCTCTGGGGGTTCTTCCTTCTCTTGAGCACTTACTGGCTGAAAGTGCATGTGAGGTGTATTCTTTGCCTCATATCTTTTGTTTATTTTGAACTATAAACTTACTCTGGTATTTCTTTAGATAGTCACTGCTGCTCCCTGCTTAAGTTTATTTTTTTTTTTTCTTATTCTGAGTGGGGGTGGGTCAGGGGAAGCTGTTTTTTCAGTACTTTTGTCAAGATGTTTTCACATATAGTTCCTGAAACGAGCTTATGGTTCTGTAGTTGGATCTTCTGTGTACATGCAGCTCGGTGTGTGAAGCAGGCACAGTCTGCAGGCTGATAGCAGTGTCTGTTACACTGTGTGCTGTGGCAGCGTGCTTGGAGGTAAACTGGGCAGCTGCCAGATTTGGATCTCCTGGAGATGTGCTTATTTTAAGTGCATTCCAACAGAGAACTTGACATGTCCCAAGTAAAAAGTTTGACCTGTGAATGAACTTCATGAAGTTCATGATCACTGCTACTTGTTGAACATGTGTGAGCAAAGCTGAGCTCTGCATCTGAGTCAACGTTATTGTTGCCATCTATTCTCAAATTGTGAATAAATCACTCATAAATAGTTACTGGAATAATTTATAAGGGATATGTGGAAGATTTTTGATGATTATTGCCTCATGGAAAGATATCCAGTGTTACCTCATACAAAACCTCTCGACCTGAATTATGAATGGTGCTGGAAAGACTCTGTGGTCACTTGACACACTGGTTGGAACACTCCTTGGAAAACTGGATAATTTTTGACCCTCAGTTTCTGCCAGATAACCATACCTGTGATGAAAACCACTGTAACTAATCCATCTTCAGGGCCAGAATGCAGTTGCAGGTTGCACCTGTGGGTCTTGTTTGGCTGTAGCTGTTCCTTCTAAGTTTATAATCCATGTGGATAATTCAATATCTTTGATTTAGCTTGATTTCATGTCATGATAAAACAACATGAACAAGCAAGGGAAAGACTTCTATTGCTTAGGTTTTCCTGAACTTGTGTCTTGGAAGTTTTTAAGCCGAAAGTATCTGCTGTATTTAAACGATGATATTTCTAGAGTGTGGAAAAAATTAGAAGCAAATAAAGCATTTTCTTGTGGCAACAGCTTCAGCAGCCTCAGCAACCTCTCACAAGGATGATGACACCGCCTCTGTGACCAGCCTGAACTCCTCTGCCACCGGCCGCCGCCTCAAGATCTATCGCACGTTCAGGGACGAGGATGGGAAGGAATACGTGAGGTGTGAGACCGTGCGGAAGCCCGCGGTCATCGACGCCTACTGCCGCATACGGACCACCAAGGATGAGGAGTTCATGTAAGGCCTTCGTCATCTCTTTTGTCTCCCTTTTAACTTTGCCTGTGGGCTTATTTCATTCCACTGACAGTATGAAGAAATGGAGAATTGAGTGTAGAAGCCCGGCACTGTAATTGTGGAGAGAGAGAGAGAGATTTAATGGCTGTCCATTTGGAGGCTGTCACAAACTTTGTGCAGTGATTGACCTGCTAGAAGAGTACCTGGAAAATCATGAACTAGGCTGGAAAGCTTCTGTATTTTTTTTTTCCCCCCACCCAGACGGAAGTTTGCTCTGTTTGACGAGCAGCACCGTGAGGAGATGCGGAAAGAGCGGCGCAGGATCCAGGAACAATTGCGGCGGCTGAAGCGGAATCAAGAAAAAGAGAAGCTCAAGGGCCCTCCAGAAAAGAAGCCCAAGAAAATGAAGGAGCGTCCAGACTTGAAAGTAAGCATATCCATCCAGATTTTGGCTACTGGAGAAGTTTTCTGTTCTAGTGATGTACTAAAGATCTCACTGGGGGATTTGGATGATGCTTTGACTCAAAACTAGGAGCCCATATATGAATTCTGGTTTGTCACCTTCTATTTTTGCAGCTGAAATGTGGAGCATGTGGTGCAATCGGGCACATGAGGACTAATAAGTTCTGCCCTCTTTACTACCAAACAAATGCCCCACCTTCTAATCCTGTTGCAATGACAGAGGAGCAGGAGGAAGAGCTGGAAAAAACAGTCATTCACAATGACAATGAAGAACTCATCAAAGTAGAAGGAACGAAAATTGTCCTGGGAAAACAACTGATTGAGAGGTAAGGGAAAAAGCAGAGATACTGGTGGGGATAATAAGAAACAATGTAGAGCTTAATGCAGAAACTCATATGTATGTTAGCCACAGGAATAAAGTGACAGGGCTTTACATAAACTGGTATTTTACAGTATTTAAATTGTGCATTTGGTGTTATGGCAAATGGAACCAAAGCCAGTACTGGGGGACAAATGGTCTTGATTCATGTGAGGGCTGGAGGAAGTATTGTGCTTTTTTGTTTGTGCCTAGTGCGGATGAGGTCCGCAGGAAATCCCTGGTCCTGAAGTTTCCTAAGCAGCAGCTTCCTCCGAAGAAGAAGCGTCGTGTAGGGACGACGGTGCACTGTGATTATCTGAATGTGAGTGATGGTGTTACTGAGCTGATTGTAGCATCTCCCCTTCTGTTTGTGCCAACTGGCCAGGCCTTTAACTGCTCCTGTGCAACCTCCTCATACCTGCCCAGAAAATTAATAAGCTAAATTGTCTAGAATTTCTGTGAATAAATGTTTTGCATCTTGGAACTGCCTTAATTCTTCTGCCTCTCATTTCTTCAGCGTCCCCATAAATCCATCCACCGGCGGAGAACAGATCCCATGGTGACGCTCTCATCCATCTTGGAGGGCATCATCAATGACATCAGGGATCTTCCCAATGTAAGTTTAAGCTATGACACCCAAATCCTGCATCTTAAGCATTGTTGAAGTAGGTTATGTGTTGTAGACACCAGACTTTGGCTAGTTTTGTATGGATACATTTTCAAAGCTGGTATGTGATTTAAAAAAAAATTTTTTTTTCAACAAAACCAGCACAAGATGCGTGAAATGTAGCAGTGTGTAATGCTTTTATATATGTGGCATTGGAGAAGATCTGTACTTCACTGTTTTCTGACCAGACTTTGCCAGAAACTTGCAAAATCAAAAGATTAAATTGAAGATTTGAGTTGAAATGAGAATTTTAAAGTTCAGTTTCTTGACTTTTGTGCTGCAATCAAAAATACCATCTGAGAATTCTCTGTGAGATTTTCCTTCTTATGATGGTATTAAAGAATATTGTGTAGAAGAAAGTGATAGCCATTGTGGAGTTGAGCTTATTCTATTTTCCCTGGTGCAGTTAAGGAACTGATTGTGTAAAGGTTTTATACATCAGTGCCTATTTAACTGGAGGTTAAACTGAGATTAGCTGTGCCAGTACTGTGCTGATAATCATTTGTTTCTTTTCCTCCTCAGACATACCCCTTCCACACGCCTGTAAATCCAAAAGTTGTCAAAGATTATTATAAGATCATTACCCGGCCCATGGATTTACAGACCCTGCGTGAAAACGTCCGTAAGCGGCAGTACCCATCCCGGGAGGAGTTCAGGGAACACCTGGAGCTCATTGTGAAGAACAGTGCCACATACAATGGTAAAAGCACAGGGAAATCCTGCTTCTGCTAATACATTGTGCATGGATGAGCTTTGGAAACTCTAGAGTCAACAAAAGCAACGTAAAAGCAGAATAAATTCACTGCCAGGTGGTAATAGTGAACATATATTTTTCCAGATATACCTGAAAGATTGTTTTAATGTTAATGAGCTAACTCATAAATAAGAAAGGAGTGAATTCCAGCATGTAGCAACAACTAAATGATGTCTGTGATGTAGTAGTTGAAGTTCCTTGATGGGTCTGTCAATGACTGAAGACTTCTGCATGTTTCAAGTCCTGCCTATCTCCTTCATAGCTAAGCAAAGTATTATTTTCAACAGATTACATTATTATTCTTTCTTGAATGAATCTTTCAATGCAAATAGGAGTAGTTCACACCTATTGAAGCCAGTGCCTTGGAGCATGCAGCTTGGGGTAGAGTTTGCTGTCATGATTTTGCATATTTTGATTCTTAGTCACAATGAATTTTTTTCCCCCTTTGGGAAGGTCAGGAAACTAGTTTTAAAAAAAATGAAAGAAAGCTAGTTGAAAATTAAAGCACAGATTCTGTAGTAGAGCAAGTATCTGCTGGGGGAAACTGCGGATTCATTGGGGGTCAGCTTTATTCTGACTGCTGATAGAAGAGTCTTTGTCCAAAACATATTAATTTGACAGAAAAACCTCCCAGTTGCACTGAGTGTCTCTAGGCTGTGCAGCATTGAGGGTGACACTGACAGCACTGGGTTTGTGTCTTTGCTGCTTCCTTTCTTATTTTGACAGTTAATCACTGATTTATCCTAATAAATAGGACTTTTTTTTCATAGTTCTCTTGCAAATGCTTGTTTCCATGTCCGAGGAATCCTGAAATTATTTAAAGCTGTGGGTTTTTGAATATTCCTTAAATGTCCATCTTGTCTTCCTTAGCAGTTCTGCTTCACTCACTGGACTTAGTGAAGGAAACAGAAATTTCATGACTTGTACTGTGAATATTTGGCAGAGGTGGAGGGCTTGGAGGCCAGTCTTCCACAGGCACAGCTGCTTTCCAAAGGGTTTCCAAACTTTAACAGAATATATGCCAGAAGTGGGAATGTTTGCTACAAACAACTTTTTCTCATATAAAATCCATGCTGAACTTGAATAATTGTGTATATTGAGAATATACTTGAGTGTATACTCCCAGCTATGCTAGAAATATAATCAGTGATGCTTTAGGAGCAAAGATAAATCATACTGTGACATGGGCCTTTTTAATCAAGCTGCACTTGCTGTGTGTGTTTGCAGGGCCAAAGCACTCACTGACACAGATATCCCAGTCCATGCTGGACCTGTGTGATGAAAAGCTGAAAGAGGCAAGTTCTTGTGAATGAGTTGTGGTCAGTATGGAGGGGAGGAGGGATGGTCGGGGTGGTTGAAGACTTTGAGGATAGAGGATGTGCGTAGGCTAAACACCCTGTTTTAGGGAGAGTAGCAGAAGATTAAGGGAACTCTTCCTCCCACCCCTGAAGGTATTTGAATTTTTACCATTTGAAACAGTTCCCGTGGGAGTTTTTCTGAAAAAAGCAGATGCTTGTTTCTTACTCTAGTTACATTATCTTGTCTAGAGGCTTATATCTTGGCTATTACCCCCTGTTATTTACAAGTGTTTCCATAAAAAGGTGCATGGGAGTCTCTCTGGGACAGAGTATCATGGTAGTACAGTTATTAGTCTAGGGTCAGCCGCTGATGTTCCCTACTTGTATTGCAGAAGGAAGATAAACTGGCTCGATTAGAAAAAGCAATTAATCCTCTCCTGGATGATGATGACCAAGTGGCCTTTTCCTTCATTTTGGATAACATTGTGACTCAAAAGATGATGGCAGTTCCAGATGTACGTAGCTTGAGTGACTGTGTGTGTGATGTGCAAAATGTGCTGATCTTGTTGTGGAGAAAACAGTGATATTAAATAGAAAAGTCTTCTGTAAAATTATTAGTTTGTATTATATGTTTCTACTGTCAAACAGATATCAACAGGCCTAGTTAAAAACCCAACTGGTAGATCTTTTCTCTGTGTCCCTCCTGAACCTAAATGATTGGATTCAAGAGGTCTTGTTGTAAATACCTTAAATACATTTGGAGTGTTAGTCAGTTCTGGAGACTTGTTTTATGACATTTGTTGCTCAAACTGCAGAAAATTCTACACAGAAGCTTTCTAAACCTGTCTGTTTTCTTTTTTTTTCCAGTCTTGGCCGTTTCACCATCCAGTTAATAAAAAGTTTGTTCCTGACTATTACAAGGTGATTGCAAACCCAATGGATCTGGAGACCATCCGCAAGGTGTGTTGCTTGAACTGAGCAGCTTCTTGAGAGGTGTTTAGACTTGCTCACTTACTGGGTGACAATTCTCTTCCAGAATATCTCCAAACACAAATACCAGAACAGGGAGACTTTCCTGGATGATGTTAACCTCATCCTTGCCAACAGCATTAAATACAATGGTAGGTGGTGGAAATAAGGCTTCAGCTACCTTTGGTACTTAAATTAATTCATCTGGGCACCTGTACAGCCAAAGTGTGTTGAAGCCCAAGGCTGTGAATCACGAACTTGATGATTGTTTTCCTTTCCTGAGAAAAGAGATGCTTAAACAGTGATGATTTCACTGTCACACAAAGCTTTATTACCATCTGGTGCAGGATGGGGCAGTTACATTTGGGGAGGATGTTCTTCTTGCTCAGTACACATCTCTGATCCAGTGATTTGTTTCTGGGAATTTCCTTGAGACAGACAGGGTCCGACCTTCCTGTGTCCTGAATCATACTTTTAGTGCTGGAACAAACTGGTTGTGCTATTTTAGCTGAATGTGAGCCCTGCTTTGTATTTCTCCTTACATCAGAAGGTGTGGGGATTTAGGAGCCTGTGTAACCAAAACATGTCTTGCTGTCTCAGCAGCTGGAATTGAACAAACATCAGAATGTATAAAGAGGTTTGTTTCTTACTACAGGGTCAGACAGCCAGTACACAAAAACAGCCCAGGAGATTGTAAACATCTGTTACCAGACTTTAGCTGAGGTATGTGGACAACTTTACTGGAATATTTACAGTTTGAATCTTCTGTTGTGCAACCTTAGCAAGCTTTTTTGTTCTTAGTATGATGAGCACCTGACTCAACTCGAGAGGGACATCTCTACTGCTAAGGAAGCAGCACTGGAGGAGGCAGATCTGGAAAGTCTTGATCCTATGACCCCTGGTCCCTACACTCCACAGGCAAGTGACCAAGCAAAGTTTCCACTTTCTTTGTTTTAGTTTCAATCTCCTGAGTGTTTGATCCCGAGGTTCTTCCTTGTTTAGTGTTCTCCATCTGTCTGCAGTTTGTCTTTTAGTGGAGTATCTTGTTGGATGGTGTGCTAACACTTACTATTTAAGAATAAATATGAGAAGCAGTTCTGATGCTTCAGAGAGTGAGATACCTAAGACAGAGACATTTCCCAAGCAAATTGTAAAACTGGTCTGAAGATGAGCTGTGTACAGTCAGGTACAGCTGAGTGTTGGTTGGAAGTTTGAGGACTGTGCAAGTGTAACATTTGGAAACCCTCAGAAGACCAGCAGTGGACAGGTAAGGAGAACATGAGGACAAAACATGGATCTAGTGCTGAGAGGAATCCAGGGAGCTGTTTGGTAGTGGTATTGTTGGAAAGGCTCATTGCTGTAGTAAAGAAACTGCCTGATATGGTCAGCAAAGTCCAGCTGTGCCCTCATTGCTGGGATTCTTTACATCTCTTTGTTCCAGTTCTAGTGGAAAATAACATCTTTTAACCTTTATCATTATTTTATAGCAGACAATTGTGTGTGTCAGGTATTTTCTATGTGTTACAGAGGAAGTTGGCAGCACAATTATGCTGGGCTGCTTTTTCAGTGTTTACAGTTTGGCAAAGATTTATAAGCTACTTAGACTTTTTTTTTTAATAATTCTTCTTGCTTTGGGTTGTTTGGTTGTTTTTAAAAACATCAGTAAAAAACTTTCACCAGGAATGACAAGTTAATTCATGAAAACTAAAATTATCTTTGGAATTTGCCTAAGAAAGCAGGGAATGTCATCCTAGTGTCTAAGATGTAGCCTTTTGTTTATTTGGAAAAGTTCATAGGCCCTGGGGAAGAGCTCTGTGTTGATAATTGAATGATCCAATGCAAATGGTATGGTGTAGGAAGACAAACCAAAGCTTTCTTTGCAGTTGTTCATCCCAACTGTAGACCAATAATTTTTCGATTCTGTGCAAATGTGATGCAATTACATCTGGAAAGTTGCATTTAATTTTAGCAAAGTCAGAGCAGAAAAGAAGGGCTTGAAGTTCAGCTACAATTTAAGATCTTAGAAAGATTATTTTTAAGAGAAAAATGAGTTTAAAATTTGTTTAGGCAAGAAGTATTACAAAGACTGTATGGCTGAGCCAGGATAGCAGGACACAAACGGGTTTGGGGCAATATTTAACACCCTCTTATGCAACTCTCCCAACAAAAAATCCCAAAATGTAGCTTTTTAGGAAGGTGGAAAGTGTTTGCTAGAAATGATGATCAAATTCAACAGGGTGGGAATACTGAAATTGAGTATCATGGAAAAAGACTTTACCAATAGGAAGTATTGGGCTGCAAGAGAGTCTTTGGAGATGAGTTATTGAAACTACTTGTTGACATATTTCAAGAATTAAATGGAATCACTGGTGATCCCAATACATCAGAGAGTGAGGGACAAAAATGCCATTCTCTTATCTGATGGTTTCCTTCCCAAGAGCAGTATTACCTGGTGTGATTTTATTCCAAGTTGGTGACCAGAAGAGAGGAAAAGAGGCCTGAGCAGGGAGCTATCCTTGGTAAGAGGAGAGAGCTCTCTGAGCTTCTCCCTTGAACTTGTCACCTGAGGCCACCCTTTCCCTCTGCTTCTTGGCTGGAGGTACAGTCCCACTTCCCACACTCCCAAACTTGTCACAGGTGGCAGGTCTGGTGGAGATTGCTTGGCTTTAGTTCCCTTTATTTTAAATGCAGTTGTGACAGCCAACATTTATCTCCCCATATGGGTCTTCAGTGGTTGGACTCCAGGATATAAAAAGCAAATACAGCTGAGAGTTGTCTGTGCTTTACACGTCTGTTTAAATTCTTATGAAGCCCTTTTCCCCTAATTTAAGAATTACTGCTGCTGTTCTTAAGACTTTCAGTATTGTCATGATCTATGAACTGTGTATTATAAGGGAATTTTATCAAAATCTTAATATCAAGTTCCTCCTTAGCTCTTCAGAGGTAAATCTGCATGCAAACTGCAGGTTGGCTTTTGGAACACTTTATCCAAATCCCCATTTTTTCTTGCTTGTGTCAGCTTTAGGGGTTGAGCCAGTGATTTACATAGGATTGATTGGAAGCTGAAGCTTTGCTATTTCATATGTGAGAGACTTTACCCAGTTCTGATTGGAGCATTTGGGGCTGCAACATCGTTCCCATTGTAGGAAGTAAATGAAAAGGGCCATGCTGAGTCAGACCAAAGGTTGATGTAATCAAGTCTCCTGTCTCTGGCAGGGAACAGAAGTAGGTGGATGCAAACATGCAGTGATCATTTTTACAGCAAGCTCTCTCTTCTGGAAATTGGCTGTTCAGGCACCTTAAACTGGTGTTGCACCTGGATCATTGTATTCATGAGCTGCAGAGAGGTCTATTCTCTACAAATTTATTGAATCCTTTTGGAGCCCATATATGATTTTGGCCTCTGTAGAATAGCACTGTATAGAGGTACTGACTTCTACTTTAAAATCTGCTATTTGGCAAACTTCAAACCTGAGGTTGTGAGCCATTGCATTTACCATGTTTGTTCTTTATGAATAATTAGCTCATTGTGATTAATCAGTGTGTAATAATATAAACACCATGCCAAAAAGATGCATTTTGCATTCAGTCCTGAAATCCCAGTCTTGCCTCTCAAGATACTGTTCCAGTCTCAGTTCAGTGCCTGAGAATGTTCTGTCTCCTGTTTCCACCTATACTTTAGCCACCAGATTTGTTTGATACCAGCACTTCCCTCAGTGTGTCCCATGGTGCTTCATTCTATCAAGATGAAAGCAATTTGTCTGCTATGGACACTCCCATCACTACCACAGGGAAGCGAGGAACTCAGGTCAGAATCCTCCATTTTCTCATCTGGTTGGGGAGTTGTCTTGTATGAGCAAATTACTAAAAGGAGGCAATGACTTTGTGGGAAACAGGTGACAAAGATCAGGTTTTCCTAGCAGAGAAGGGAGTATCTTCCAAAAGTGATGGTATTTCTTTCATTTTGACTGCTCTGAGGGAAAAGGAAAAAAAAATAAAGAGCACTGGGAATTGAGACACTGCAAAACAAAGAATAGAGAATTAAAAGCTGCAAAAGAATCTGCCTAAGGCCAGGTATTTGTTTGCTTCACTACTTCTGGAAGTAGAAACCTGGTGACTCATGCTACAGAGGGTTAATATGCAATCCCTTGTTAATTCTGAGTAAGGAAATGGTGAAGGATGTTCTACAGATTCAGAAGATCATAATTGGATTATTATTATTAGATTATTATGATTGCATCCAGTGACAATTAGGAGCTTGGAAGAGATGGTTGCCACTGTAGATACCTTATAGTTGTAAAAGGAAAAAAAAAATAGCAGACAGGTTAAAGGTATTAAATCACTATAAATGTTACAGTAACCACAGAATATTTTTCCTTAGTCTTTATTCTGTATTAAACAACAACAAAAAAAAAGTTGAAGGAGAGAGAATAGCAGAAGGAGATGCAGTAATAGGATCATGAAAATAAATTACCAGGAGAATGAAGAATGTGAGGAGCCACAAGACTGAAGGTGGTACCAGAAAGACTGGTGAGAGCTATTCTGAACAATGCAAACAGAGATTGGTTATGAATAGTTCTGTCTAATATGGTAGCCATCCGTAGCTTTGTGAATGCCTTCTAGATTTGGAAGTCTTCAAGATTTCTGTAGAAATTTATAGTTTTTGGGACGAATCTGCATGTCCTCTCTACTTGGACTCATGGGGAGTGGGGGAAGAATAGGAAGAGAAGGACAAGAAAAGACTTGGTGGAAAATGCTGTATGGTTTTAAAATATATTATGAAAATAAGCACTTTTTTATGACCTAGTGCTGTTTTCCAGAAATAACTAGTTAAACACGGAACTCTGGTGCTGTAGGGCTGGAGATTCCCAGCTCAAGGATGAGCACATCAGGCAGAAGTGTGTGGAGACTGCTGTCTGATCTTGCAATAAAGAGAAAAAGGATCCTTGCTTCTGAGAGTGATGCAATGTATTTTCCTTTCTGTCTTTGCCTTCCTGTACTCCCACACCCACCTCTGTGGCCCAGGTGTCCCTTACACCCCCTGAGTGATGTCCAGTAGTGCCTTCCTCAGTGCCATTGCTGTTTGTGTTCCTGTCCAGATGCGCCAGGGGCGAGGTCGGCTGGGCGAGGAAGACTCTGATGTAGATATTGAAGGCTTTGATGAGGATGATGATGGGAAGCCTAAAACTCCAGCCCCAGTGAGTATATTTACAGAAATCTCAGTCACTGTGTGTGCTGACTCTCAGGGTTGTCTGCTGTGTCTGCTGCCCTGAGACAGATTCTGAAATGCAGTTTGGAAATGTTAGCACTGTGAAATGAGGGAATGCTTCAGTGTGGACAGGGTGGGAAATCTGTGATAGAAGTTGCAGCATGCTGCTGGATCTTCACCATCCCTGTTTGTATGACCCAGGAAGTCGAAGATGCAGATGGTGACCTTGCTGATGAAGAAGAAGGATCAGCCCAGCAGCCCCAGGCCAGTGTCCTCTATGAAGACCTGCTTATGTCTGATGGAGAGGATGATGATGATGGGAGTGATGAAGAGGGAGATAATCCTTTCTCGTGTAAGTGTCCTTTTCTGGTTGTTCATTAACCCAGCTGATCTTATGCTTCCATCACAAAAACATGCAGTAGAGAACTAAGGGGCAAGATGAGGAAACTGGGTGAACACAAATGGAACTGAAAACAAAAGTGGAATAGGAGTGCTGTAAGTACAGACACAAAAGAAAGCAGAGTTAAGAGAAGATCTTGTTGACTGTATTTCATAAAGTGAAACTGCAAATGGTTCTGAAAACACTGTGAGTATGATTTGGTATGCAGAGCCAGGAATAGGCAGTCTAGTAAAAGCACAGCATTTATTTTGATATGATACAGGGTTATCAATGTTAAATGTAAAATGTTAATGTCAACACAATGTTATCAAGAACTGGAAGAGGTGTAGAGAGGTTATTCAGACTTTTTCTAGGTTTTACTACAATGCAGAAAAGCTCATAGTGGTATTTAGCAGTGACTCCTGAAAACTATTAGAGGGAGAAGAAGGGGAATTTTTCAGAGTAGACAGGACATAAGGCCTTTTTGAGTAATGGTGGTAATGAGATTGCTTTGGAATGACATCAGAATCGGGCACTCAGCGGGTGGTATCACCTCCCAGATACCTTTTCTGCTGCCTTGTGGAGACACAACTTTGTAAACTTTCCTTACAGTCAATACTGCAGCCTTTAAACACAGACAATGGGTATGTAAGTGACAGAACAAACGTGTCAATTTGTGACCAAACGTTGGTTCATTACACAGCTATCCAGCTGAGTGAGAGTGGCAGTGACTCAGATGTGGAGCCCAATGCAGTGAGACCCAAACAACCTCATGTTCTTCAAGAGAACACAAGGATGGGCATGGACAATGAAGAAAGCATGATGTCCTATGAAGGAGACGGTGGGGAGACATCTCATGTTATGGAGGACAGCAATATCAGGTAATCAGAGCTGAGAATCCTGTTAAAATCCCTTCTCTTAAAGATTTTTGAAGTGTTCATCATAAAAACCTGAAGAATATCTCACATTTTTCTTAAAGTTATCTTGTGACTGTTCTTACTGTTGCAACCATAATTACCATTTATTCTTACTGACAGAAATTTGGGGTTGCTGTTAAGATTTTCACTAATAAAAATATCAGTTAAATTAAAAAAAAAAACCCACCCAGTTATTTCTTTTAAGTTAGATTATTTCCTGTACATAGTGGTTTTTGATGGCAGGACAAATAAAGGTATTTACAAGCTGTCTCAAACTACAAGATGTCTTTGAAGTTCAAAAGTGATTTTGAAGATTAACTTTTTTTTCCCCTCTAAGAACAAGCATGTCCTGACGTGCAACTGCTTAGTTGAAGTCCAAAAGTATAGGAATATGCATATTCTGTATTTTGGAAGGCGTTCCATTATTAGAAAATTAAAAGTACAACAATATCAGCTTTATTTTTTTGCATTTGAGAGAACAGCAACCTACTCTCCCTTCTCTGGACATTCTGTAGAGTATAAGTATTTGATTCTCCGTTCTTGTACTTGTGGAATTCAGTTCTTTAGTGCCATTCTTGATATTTGCCTAATAAATCACAGACATCAGAGCTGATAGGTTGTGCTGGCAGGCAATGGTCAGTCCAGCCCAGGACCTTGACAAGAGTCAGCAGGAAGTGCTAGAGAAGATGAGAATGGGCTGAAAACAGTCCTGCACTTTCTGTCAGCAGAGAAGGTGACAGAAGGTGTTGGAGCAATCTGGTTTTCCTGCCCTGAGTGTATCAGAGTGGGGTAAAGATAATGGAATTGTTTCATTGAAGAACTGGGTGTTTTAAAAATTTTATTTTAAAAACCTGGCCAGTGACAGAATTGAAGTGCACAGTGGTTCCTAGTGCTCACAGGACTTCAAGCCAATCCTTACAGCAGCTAAATACAGAATTGTTGGTATCAGCAGCTCATTTGAAATTACTCTCTTTTTTCTTCTAGTTATGGCAGCTACGAAGAACCAGACCCAAAGTCCAACACAAGAGACACGAGTTTCAGCAGCATTGGAGGGTATGAGATCTCAGAAGAGGAGGAAGAGGAAGAACAGCAGCGCTCTGGGCCAAGTGTGTTAAGTCAGGTCCATCTGTCTGAGGATGAGGAGGACAGCGAGGACTTTCACTCCATTGCAGGAGACAGTGACCTGGACTCAGATGAATGAACTCCCTTCCCTGAGATGATGGTCATCCTGGGCCACTCTTGGCTCTTGAACTGCTCTTGTCCCAGTCTGGCATAAGGAGCAGTGTAGTGTGGACTGTGTTAACAAGAAGATTTTTTTTTTTAATATAATATTTTAATTGATTATAAAACATGTTATATGAATGAGTAAACGGTGAAAAATGAGCTTTAGACAAGCATGTCCTGCTGAAGCCTTGGCTCGTTGTAGCCTGTACTGGCTCCAGAATCCCAATACAGTTTTGTATGGTTTGTTCTTCAGTCTTTATAGATGTAAAGTAATTCCTCAGAAATACTGGCTTGTTTGGATACATGCATGTCTGTCAGGAAAAAATGCTCAGAATGAAATACTTGGTGTGGATAAACAACTGTAAGGCAATTTTCATTTCATAAAGGGGAACTTTTTCTCTGGGACCTCAACTACAGTGTCTGATGTCTCACCCTTAAGTGGCTTTGGGAACTGCCTAACTATTACCAATACTTCAGAAACAGCTGCCCTCCTTTTTCTTTAAGTTGCAATTACTTCCAGAAACCAGAATTTGCTAATATGAGCCTTTAGGAAGGTGCACGATTCACCGGAGACTGCTAATTTTCAGTGCCCCGGGGAAGCTTTGTGCAGACCCCGGGGTTCCGTATGGAGTCCTGGCGTGTGGCTGACGGAGCTCATGGAAATAGAGCAGGAATGGGGATACAGACGCCTATGCTGCTGTTTCTCTGTACACCGGTGCGGCCGGAGCCCGGTGAATGAGTGCAGGTACACGGTGAGCGCCGGTGCCCGGTGAATGAGCTCTGCTGTCCCGGTGAGCTCTGCTCCCGGTGTTTGAGCTCCGCTCTCCCGGGGAGCTCCGCTGTGCCGGTGTTTGAGCTCCGATGTCCCGGTGAGCTCCGCTCTCCCGGTGACTGAGCTCCGCTGTGCCGGTGTTTGAGCTCGGCTCTCCCGGTGTTTGAGCGCCGCTCTCCCGGTGTTTGAGCTCGGCTCTCCCGGTGTTTGAGCTCGGCTCTCCCGGTGTTTGAGCTCGGCTCTCCCGGTGTTTGAGCTCGGCTCTCCCGGTGTTTGAGCGCCGCTGTCCAGGTGTTTGAGCGCGGCTCTCCCGGTGTTTGAGCGCGGCTCTCCCGGTGTTTGAGCTCGGCTCTCCCGGTGTTTGAGCGCCGCTCTCCCGGTGTTTGAGCGCCGCTCTCCCGGTGTTTGAGCTCGGCTCTCCCGGTGTTTGAGCGCGGCTCTCCCGGTGTTTGAGCGCGGCTCTCCCGGTGTTTGAGCGCCGCTCTCCCGGTGTTTGAGCGCCGCTCTCCCGGTGTTTGAGCTCGGCTCCCGCGGTGTTTGAGCTCGGCTCTCCCGGTGTTTGAGCTCGGCTCTCCCGGTGTTTGAGCGCCGCTGTCCAGGTGTTTGAGCTCGGCTCTCCCGGTGTTTGAGCGCCGCTCTCCCGGTGTTTGAGCGCCGCTGTCCAGGTGTTTGAGCTCGGCTCTCCCGGTGTTTGAGCTCGGCTCTCCCGGTGTTTGAGCTCGGCTCTCCCGGTGTTTGAGCGCCGCTCTCCCGGTGTTTGAGCTCGGCTCTCCCGGTGTTTGAGCGCCGCTCTCCCGGTGTTTGAGCTCGGCTCTCCCGGTGTTTGAGCGCCGCTTCCGCGGGGCCACGTGCGGGAGTAGCGGGAGATGGCGGCGCATGCGCAGTCCCGCCGCCTTTGGCGCAGCGCTGCGCGCGGAAGGATAACCTTGGAGTTGTAGTACGACGATTCCAGCGGGTCCCTCCGCCCGCCGTGCGACAGCGCTGCCCGGCGCCGCCCGGACTCTTTTCCGCGGGGATAGTTCCGGCCGCGGCCATTCGGTACTGCCGCCGCCGCCGCCATTTCGGGAGCGCCGCTTCAGCGCGCCGCGATCGCGGGCAGCTCGGCCCGGCCCGGCCCGAGCGCATCTTCTGCTGTCGCCGCCACAGACTCCCCGGCCCCTGTCCCGATGGCGACCTCCGTGGGGAACGTGGCGGACAGCACAGGTACCGTGCGCTGCGGCGCCCCCGGGGACGGGCTGGCCGGGGACAGTG
Source organism: Aphelocoma coerulescens (assembly GCF_041296385.1). Lineage (NCBI taxonomy): Eukaryota > Metazoa > Chordata > Aves > Passeriformes > Corvidae > Aphelocoma > Aphelocoma coerulescens. Next base: position 17,829,681 of record NC_091018.1, read on the forward strand.
GGGGCCGGGCCGAGCCCTCGCCCCCGGGGCTGCTCCCCGCTCTCCGGGCCCGCGCCCGGCGGAAGTTTCCAGAAGCAGCAGGGCCGGGGTGCCCCCGCCGCCTTTGTGGGGTCTGTGCGCCCCGGGCCCGAGCGCGGCCCTGGGTGCGCTCCGGTGGGCGCTGCCCGTGGGCAGCCCCCGGGCCGCTACCGGGGAGGCGCAGGAAGGTGTGAGTGCGGCGGGCTCGCTGCTATATTTATCGGACTATCAGGTGACTGCGTTAGAGGGCGAAGTAGGGTAAAAGCCTGACCCAAAATATGTGTCGGTTTGCCCAGAATCGCTCGCTGCACTTAGGACTTTTTTTCAGCAGTCTGGTCGAATGGAAGGTGTCCCTTCCCATGGCCGTGGAATTGGAACGAGATGATCTTTAAGGTCCCTTCCAGCCCAAACCGTTCTATGATTCTGTGGCATAGCCGTGTACTAAAACGCTTTTCTGAACAGTACGATAGCGTGTTGCATCAACAGAAGATCCTGCCCTAAATCTAGTTAGCAGATCCAGAACTTGAGGAATGGAGGAGAAATCTGACTTTTTGTAGAGTAAAAAACAAGAAGTGTTATGCTAACTGAAAGGATGAAAGGACAACACAGCTTTATCCCCCAGATTTTGGGGCTTTCTGTAACCAGAGGGGCAGGAAGAGCTGAAACGATGTCTGGGAAAAAACAGAAGGAAAAAGAGGACTTTTGGAGAAAGATGGGATAGCAGTGCAGGGATAGGGATCTAAAGAGGAACTGTAGTGATGCTGCAGTACGGTGTTTCGTACCTTCTCAGCTAGAACTGTGTCTGGTCAGCGAGGCTGCAGCATCCTCTTAGATCCCTGGAGGTAAAAAGAGCCACGTGCACGCTGGGAGAGAGTCCTGTGCTCATCCAGCACCTCCCAGCTGGAGGTAACCACTGCTCCTGTCTGGACCTAGACTGATCTGAACGCAGGGTTGAGCATGAGTGTATTGCAAGTGTTTAGGATGGTATTGGGCGGGTGGGGGAGGGAAATGCCTTGGGCACGTTTCTGATGGTTCTGTGCAGCTTTTTGTTTTGCTTGTATTGTCTGGAAGCCTCAGGGAAGGTCATTGTCACAGCACGTACTAGACTTTTTCCAAGGTCATAATCAAAGTGTGCAGCACAAGTTAGCCTAGGCACAGAAATTCATTTATGCAAGACTGGATACGGGATTTTCCTGGCTGTGAGTCCTCACTGCAATTATTTTCTTTACACATTGATTCAGTGAGCATCCATCCATGGGCTATCTTACGGATATTTTGCACTGCATAACTTCCAGCCAACTTTGTATTAGAAGTTTTGCTCGTTCTGAACTTTGTGATGCGCATGTCCACTTCATGCTTTTCAGTGAACTTTATCAGAATCATTTATAAAATAAATGCTTGGAGGTAGATGACTGGCAATTTTATACTGAGTTTGCCTTATCTCTGGGACAAAGGGTGGGTTGTTTTGTAAACAGAGCCACTTGATAAATGAAAGAAAATGTCAAGTGTTTCTTCTTTTGTTGCTTTTGGTAGTAGTTCTCATTCCCAGGTGTGAAATCTGCACCGCCTGCTCTCTTGCCCTGGAAGTTGTAACTTCAGTTTGACTTCTTGCTTTAAATAGGCAAAATGTAGCATTTAGATCATGGCTGAAAGCCTACCTTCCCAGCAGTCACAAGTATTGAAGTGTAAACTTTTGGGTTGTTTTGTTTCAGTGTGCTTTTTTGGTTTTTTTAGCTTTGAAATTTACTAAAACAATTGAAATGCATTTGAAGAGGAAATCCACTTCATGAGACATGCTCTTCCTCTGTCTGGTTTCTCTGTTTGTGCCATCAGCGGAACTTGAAAATGCTCTGACTGCCAGAAGGGCAAACCCTGTTAACAGCAGAAGGGCCAAGTGAGGAACAGTCTGCTGGTGCTCCAGAATTACCATCAGCACCATTTATAAACGGTGTGGTTTTCAGCCACAGTTCAACATTCTCATGTTGAATAAAGATTGTACCTTTTTATTTTTGCCAGTAGGTTTAACCAGATCCCAAAGTCCGTTTTGCCCATAGTCAGGGTTTGAAAAACAGGAATCTAATCTGGATGAAGATACTTGGTTACTAATTTGGTAATTACCTGAAAATGAGTGGCTTTGGTAGTTCCAGTTTACTGTAAAACAGTTTATAGCACTGACAGAGACAATGTACTGTCTGGAAAAATTACTGTACTTAGAGCGCTTGTAGTCTTATATTAAAACCTACTGGTACTAAAACCCCACATTTAAAAACAGTTTAAATAACTTCCATCAATCCCAATTTTGTAAAATTAGCACGAGGTAGTAAATTTGTACTTAATGTCTTTATGATTTTTTTTCATCACCTTCTCACAGAAGCATGAGAGTCTCTGGACTTTTGTACTACCCCACTACAAAAATGTAGGCTCAGCTGTTGAGGTGGTTTCTTGTGTTAGGAAAGGTTTATCTCTTTCATTTAAATTCAGAATTTTAAAACTGTGGGATAAGGTGGGAAGTGTTTAATGAATGGAATTAAGGGTCTGCAGAGTACAGGAGGAAAGATGAGAGATACTTGAGGTAATCAAACCTTTTAATAGTAAGAGTTTTTGGTATAAAGGCATAATTTGAAGGCCAGCACTTCTTTCCAGGATGAATGGTTGTAGGTTTTTTCCAAGCTGCACTTGTTTATTAGTTTGTAAGAAATTTTACTTACTTTTCTTACTTCCAGTTGTTTTGTGTAAAACAGGTTTTATTTAAGTTTTTCGTTCTCCACAGTTGGGTATTAAATACTAAAACCATTTTGTCACTCCTGTTCCAGCTAAGCCTCCAGGAGCAGTAACTTCTTTCCTGTACCCTATGTGTTTAATGGTTCCTCCTGTAGGCCAGTTGCATAATCATTGAAGTGTATGTTTGTCTCTCATCAGATATTGTTGTTCCAAGACCAGTTTTTTTCTGTGAAGGAATTTTGACTCCTCAAAGAAAATGTAGGAGTATGCAGGATTCAAGGAATGTTACCCATTGTGCTTTTTTTGCCTTTTTTTTAAGGGCTTTCACTACTTGTACAGCAAAACTTTATTTTGTTCAAGTCCTTTGAAGTCTTTGTCTCCTGTCCTTCATTTCCCTATTAAATTATTAGAACTTTTTTTTAGCATAGCAAAGTGTAGGATTTTCAGTCGTGGGGGAGGGTGAGGAGAGTCATTGTTCTGTTAGCAGCACTTCCACTGTTAGGAACCAAAATATATCATGACAGGAGTCTCTTTCAGAATAATGGAAAATGATTGACTTACAAATATTCACAGTCGTTACAGTCTGCATTTTTGCTACTATTAGCTGATGGAGGCAAGGACTGGTGCAGATAAGATCTTAGAGTCCCAACTGTCACCTGCTGTAGTGTTTCATCTAATTTCAAACATTTTCATCCATTAGTTGTGTACATTTGTTTTCATTGTTTTGTTTTGGTTTGGTTTTGTTTTGTTCCCATCATCTAACTTTTTGTTTTCCCCCTTTAAATGTTTTGGTGATTCTCCAGAACCAACGAAACGTATGCTTTCCTTCCAAGGGTTAGCGGAGTTGGCTCATCGTGAGTATCAGGCAGGAGACTTTGAAGCAGCAGAGAGACACTGCATGCAGCTCTGGAGACAGGAGCCTGATAACACTGGTGTGCTTTTGTTACTGTCGTCCATTCACTTCCAGTGTCGCCGACTGGACAGGTAGGTTTCTTCCCTCTGGGATTTTGCTGGGGTAAGAGAAATGCAAATTGGACTCATCAGCTTTGCAACAAACAGGAGGCCTTGCCGTTATTCTCGTGTTATTTTAATATCGTACCTATTAACATTGGAGCATCAGCCACATTGGTGTGTACTGGCAGGATTTACATGTGTAATGTTCATTCCACCTACAGTCCAAGGTGGTTTTGTTTTATTTTTTTTTTTAAGTTACAAGACTGTTTCCTGCACAGCAGCATGTTTAGTTAAAGGAGTTTTCTGATCTGAAAGTTGTTTTTATGTTCTTTCTGCTTGCCTGTTCCTGATCTTGCTTTCTGTGCCTCTAGCATTTTGAACGTCACTTTTTCTGGCTGTAAATTCATGTTTGCTGGTGAAGGAAGTAAGAACATTTGACTGAGATTTGTTTTATATAGTCTTCTGATTGAAGCTGTAGTAGTTCAGATAGGGGAAAATAAAGTGGGTGAGGATACAACAGAATTTTACATGTAAGCCATGTCCTGCTTCTTGAAAAGAATATCAAGTGGAACATTGCTTAAAGTGTACAGATGTTGGAAGAGGGATTCCTGTAGCGTTTTTTCCAAGTGTGTTGCGCTCAGGTTTGGTGAGGCAACTTGAACCCTTCTGACTGTAAATGAGACCTGTCTTTCTTCAGTACAACCTAAAATGGGAACGAGGGAGATCGGAGTTTAAGGTGGGAGCATAAACATAAAAGACAGCTCTGTAAGTCCAGATTTATTGGCTGTATGTCTGGTTCACTTAAGCATGAATGTTCATTAGAGTAACTAGATAAACAGGCAAACACTGGGTGTTGAGGGTGGGTTGGTTTGGGTTTTTTTTTTGTTTGTTTGTTTGGTTGTTTTTGGGCTGTGTTTTTTTAGTTGCTAACTTGTCTGTTCTCTCCAGGTCTGCTCACTTCAGCACTTTGGCAATCAAACAGAATCCACTGTTGGCCGAAGCCTATTCAAATCTAGGCAATGTGTACAAGGAGCGTGGACAGCTGCAGGAAGCAATTGAACATTACAGACATGCACTGCGCCTCAAACCAGATTTCATTGATGGATATATAAATTTGGCTGCTGCACTCGTAGCTGCAGGTGATATGGAAGGAGCAGTACAGGCATATGTGTCTGCCCTTCAGTACAACCCTGTAAGTAATGCTTTATTTTATAAAAGTCCATTCTTTATTACTGCCCCAGGACACAAAAGTAGCAGCTTTCATAGAATGAACAAAAGATAACCCTTTCAACCTGTATGCTATAAACTTAATGAAGTAGTTATTACTATTTTTAAGGATCTTTGAAAGGCTTCTGTAACAAAAAGTTGTATATTGCAGTAAGGGCTGCTGGTTGTTTGCTTTTCTGTATATGTAACATACTTAAGCGTTTAGATAAAGAACAGCAAGGGTTTGTTTGGTTTTCTTTTTCTGAGGGCAGAAGCTTCAGTGAATGGCCTCATACTTAGCTTTGTGTGCTTTAACGTAGTATTACAGTGAGAGAATCAGTGCTTAGACTTGAATGTGAAATCTTGAAAAATCACCAGGTATTACTTTATCATGAAGTTAGAAATTTCATGGTGCTGAGTTGCCTTGGTTAGAATTCTGCTGTAGACTGGGTTAGATTTCCACTGTGGACTGGTTTACAGAAGCATCAGTTTAGGTTTTATAGGCTGAAACTGACTGTCTATAAGTGATTCCTGTAAGACTGATTGATCTGGTGTTTGGATTTTTGGTTGTAACTGTTTCAGATTGACTTTTTAGTAAACATGGTATCAAACTGCTGTCCTCTGTTTTGCATCATGCTCATTAAATTTGTGTAGTATTGCTCAGCATGATGAAGGTATTTGCCTGCATCTTTGGTCAAACATTTTGATAAAAAAATACTTAAAGTGCAGCATCAGTCCTGTGTGCATAAATCCTTTTTCTGTAGGAAAAGCAAAAGCAAACCCAGTCCAACAAGTGCCCAGAATCTTATTTCTCTGTGTTCTTCAGCCAGTGTGAACTTGTCTAACTTAATATGTGTCTTGGGGTGACTAGTGGATGCACTGGTTAGAATAATGTGAGATGGTGGGATTTTTTACAGGGGTTGAGTTTTGTTTAGGTTAGTAAATCCTTTCATTAGTGTTGACAAAATGTCTCCATTCTCTGTGGTCTTTACTGCTAGATAATGCAGTTGCAGACTCTGCTTTAATTTCAAACAAATTAAAGAACAAGAACGTGTGGTAAAGCTATTGGAAATGGATGGATTAATGGGCAAAACAGGGAGAAAAACCTCTTTAGAGATACAGGCAGCAAAATCACTTTATATATCTATTTAAAAACCATAATGGCAATAGTGTACCTTAAGAGTACAGGTTTGGAACAATGGTTTGGGGAAAAAAAATGGGGCTTGAAATGCTTACACATGGCAAAAGGACTTAAGCTGCTGGGGGGGCATTTGTTTTCAGTTTTGTATTTCTGTAAAATAGGAGTTGTATGAAATATTACTTCTTTTTAATTCTTTACAGTTGTTCATACTAAATTTGGTCAGATTATCTGTTGTCTGTAATGCTAGGTCAAGAAAAATAATTTACATTTGTGATGTATCTACTAAGAATCTAAATTAAGCTTTAGAGGACTGGGTTGTTCCCTTGCAAGTACTCTGTGAAGACCTGTGGGGGCATTTGAAGTCCTGAAGATGATGGTGTGATTTTGATTTTTCAGGACTTGTACTGTGTTCGTAGTGACCTGGGGAACCTGCTCAAAGCCCTGGGTCGCTTGGAAGAAGCCAAGGTAGGTGTTGGGTAGAATACATGTAAACGTCAGTGTTTTGAAAACTTGAACTTTGCACCAAGTCTTCAAATCTGCGTTGATCTACAGACAGTCCGAGAAACTTCTGAAAACTGAAGGCACTGAAACACCCCAGAGTAGTTGCAGGGCAAGATATGGCATGTCCATGTTTAAAAAGTTGGTTTAAGTCAAGAAATGGAAAGTTACCGAGCCTTGCTGCTGAACTAGACTATCTGATACCATTCTGACGTATTGGGCAGGGGCTCCATCATGCTTTCATCTGGAAATAAGTAACAATCCTTCAGATCTGAGGCTTGCCTGCTGGTGCCAAGCAGAGAGCCTGTGGTTAGCTCGAGATCCCTGTACGATGCAGGTGCTATTGAAAAGGCTGCTCTTCTAAAGTCCTTTGTGGCTTGTAAGTGGAGAAGAAACTTATCCAAATGTTACCTTGTAATATTGGCTTTTAAAGATTTTTATTCTTTTAACTTTTCCCTTCCCTTGATAGTGGAAGAAAGGCTAGTAAATAATAGCTGCAGTATGCGACACACACCACCCCCCCACCCCCATCCCCCAATATCTTTTCATCATGTCTTCCCTCTCCCCTCCCCCAAAATAAAGAAATCGGAAGGACAAAGCTGGTTTGTTTGGTAAATGAACTGATCAAAAGAAAACTTGCTGTAGTGGAAAGGTGGCTTCTAGCAGTCTTGCGTTTCCTAAACTGAGAATTCGAACGCCAAGATGAGTTTAAAATTCTTGGCACGTTAAAATTTGGATTGCAGAAAGAAATTGTCTTGTTACAAGCCACCTTACGCGTCCGCGCTGCAGGGGTGAGGAGTGTGGAGAAATCAGAACCACTCTGGACTCCACGGCTGTCGCTCCAAGCCCCACGCGCATGCTCAGAAGTGGAGTGTATGAACAGCGTAGCTGTCTGTTTGGCTGCAGCACCATTTGGGGAGGGTGGGCATCTTTATGGGGTAACGGGGACTGCAGGTTCAAAATTCAATATTGTTTGATTTCTCATAACAACTTGGATGTGTGTACCACCCTAGGGCAGCCTGATTGATTTGGTCGGATCCAGGTTGAAAACATTGTGTAGCGGCATTCGGAGTTAAACAGTCTTTGAGACACTTGGTTCTCAGCCCACCAAGCGGACAGCTAACATGAATTGCACTTCACTGCAGCTTTAGTGTGACTGGTATAGGCCAAGACACTGCGCCTGCCTTAGGTTGCTGACTTCTTTGTTTCAGAGCTCTGGAGACACCTAGTTTGAAAGTGTTATTCCGTTTTGTGAGAACTTAATAAACGAGGAAAAACATCTTGAGTAAATTGCAATGTGTTTCTTTGGTTATCAGTCCATTTGAAAGATCAAGCCAGCAGATTCCTTACAGTTTGAACTAAAATTTAATTTCTTTGTAGATATTTCAGAGCCTTTCTTCCAAAAAAAAAAAAAGTCCCTGCTGTATGCAATTGCCCGATTAACCCTCTCCCTTCTGCATGTCTCCCTTGTTACAGACAGATTATCCTCATTCCCATGTGTTAAGACATATCCAAAAAAATGCAATTGCTTTGTTGAACTCTTACTAATGATCTTGTTTTATTTTCTCTCTTGTTTTTGGTTTTTCACCACTGATATTGTATTTAGAAGGTTTCAGGTGGGTGAAACCTCCTATTCCATGCGTAAGGTGCCTCGCTGAAGGGAGCTCGAGGCCTGGATCTAGGGCAGACACACACCTCCTCCTCCTCTTCCAGCAAGGAACGCACCGAAAAGTCACATGATGAGAAATATGGTAACGGGTTTGTAACTGCCACAGCAAAACCATTTGCCTCCATGCCTGAATCTTCTGTCTTGTGGCTTCAGAAACAGCTTAAAATATTTAATTACAAGCAAGTAATGTAAGAATATTTTATACTATTAGCCACAAATTCTTTCAAAGAAATAAAGTAAAAGTAAATTAAAATATTTTTTAAAGAAATAATTGGAGATAGTTAATAGTAAAAGCTTCTAACTCTTCTGGTTGTTCATTTTTTTCCTTTTTTCTTCTTTGTTTGGATTGCAGCGTTCTGCTCTTCTGATGATGCGCTGTGATCCTGCAGTAGCGCAAAGGCTGCGCAGCGGTAACGCGCATTGCGTGCGATTAAAGCCCCCGTGAACGGTTGACTCGATGATTAATCTCTGATCGGGCGACTGCCCGAGCTCCAGGCTGCGGCCTTTTGGATAAAATTGGGTCGTAATGCATTTACAGAGTCCAGACATCAAATTTAACATGCGAGTTTTGTGTGGGCCTGTCTGGTAGATTAATGATTCTGGTTGGCCGTTCACTGCACCTTGGGGCAATCACTAGAGCCAAGCAGTTCGCAGCGATAGCGTGGCGCCGTGCTGGGTAGGATGCGCAGCGATTTCTTGCGCTTGCATTACAGGGACCTAAACCTTCATGCAATCCTGTCATTTGAGGTTTTGAAGCTGCAGGAGAGGTTGAATTGTGTTTGAAGAAACCAGCAAACAAGATAAAGATGGGGTGTGTCATCTCATTTGCCAAGCACACTTAAAACTGAGGAATGGCTTCATCTTTTTCTGTAGCTTTTTTGGTTTGAGTTTTTGTTTTTTTTTTAAAGTAATTTCTATCTGATTTAGAATATTGGAAAATTTTATTTCAGAGTGAAGTTGTTTTTGCACGGTAATTTTTTGATTTTTACGCACCTGGAGGCGGCATATGTTTCTGGTGAACTACTTGAATTGTTTCTAAGGTGATTTCTGTGGTGATTTGGTGTCTGAAGGAATGTTAAACTGTTACCAGCATAACTGAAAAATGGTGGGCTTGCACCTGGGTTTTGGTTTGCGCTGGCGCAGGATCAACAACAGTTTGCAGCGCATTAGTTTTGGCGCAAGCTAGCCTATACTGCAGGGTCACTTTTGGCTGGTTAGAGAAGGCATACTAACAATTATTTTTTCTCATTTTTTTCTTTTTACAAATATTCCCCTTCCCTTGTATCTCTCTTCTTTAACTATTCCAAGGCCTGTTACTTAAAAGCAATTGAGACTCAACCAAACTTTGCAGTGGCTTGGAGTAATCTTGGCTGTGTTTTCAATGCCCAAGGAGAAATTTGGCTTGCAATTCATCACTTTGAAAAGGTAACTACCTAAGGGAGTCAGCTTCAGCTAGATTTGTATGTACGTGCAGTTGTGTGCTTGCAGGTGATAGGAATATTTTGATAGTGGAGAACTTTGTATGGTCCTCTTAGTTAACAGCTCATGTTAATTGTTTTTTTAAACTTGCTAGTGTTTCAAACTGCCTGTATGCTGCTAGAGACAGACACTTAGAACTGCCCTAGGACTTCATACACGTCAAATACGAAAAAATTAATTAAATTTTTCTTCAGCCCTTTTTCGGACTAAATTTTTTTAAAATCTGATTAGATGATAATGTTTTGCATGTTTTATGTGTGAGAGAATCAACTTGGTCCTTAAAATCATTTTTCATTGTGACTTTTGTTTCAGGTATTACTGTCCTTTGAGTATCTGAGAAGAACAGTTTTAGGTGACACATTAATTCCTCTTCTCCAGGGTTATTTTTCACCACTGTACAGACTTCTCTAGATTAGTGTCATTAACTAGTTGTCTGATTCCTTCCAATTAGTATCTAATTGGCACCGTAATTAATTTTGTACTCATTTCTAAAGTTGGATTTAAGATGTGGCAACAGTTTCTTTCTGAAATTCATAGCTTTAAATCTACAGAAAAAAGTCTAGCTGCTCAAGATTTTTTTTGGGGGGGGGGGATCTGTGTCTAGTTCGTGATAGCTGAAGTATTTTAATTTGGGATTAATAGTTCCCATGAGACTGTAAGAGTGTGGGGCTTGTCAGAAATTCACATGTAGCTTTGTACTGCAGCTTCTGTAACTTCATCAGTTTCTTAAGTAGTTTTTTGCATTTTATTAGTTTTGAAGAGAGCGAAGATGTTCTAGTTAAATGGCTACTGAATTTTCCCTGCACACGTGATGTATTTGCCCTTTTCTTGTTCTTGAGCACAGTCTCTATTTTTCTGCACTGGTAAAGTTTTAGAATTCTGTCTCACTTTGCAGTAGATAAAGGATACAGATAAGGTTTTTTAGGGTTTCTCCTCTTAAAAACAAGCTAAAGACAACATAGCATCAGTAGACAGGAGTGTTAAGTATGATCAGCCTAATGTGAAATAAATGCTTAGCACTTTATTCTGCAGTAGTTGCAACTGAATAGGTAAGCAGACAAATAAATTTGAAGGTAGTACGTGCTGTCATTTCTACAGATAAATAATTTTGCTCTGTGATTGGTTTATATAAGTTTTCCTTCATTACTAGGTTATTAATAAAGTCTTAAAAGTTTACAGATTATAGTTATCAAGTTTCAAAAAAGCATCAAACAACACAATTTCATAGATAATGTTTTTGTGTTAAATACTCAAAACTTTTACTTCAAAAATATTTTCAGGCTGTAACACTTGACCCAAATTTTTTGGATGCTTACATCAATCTGGGAAATGTTTTGAAGGAGGCAAGGATATTTGACAGGTAAGCAGATCAATACTGTTGCTCTCTGTGGCTTGTCAGGTGTGTCAAGATACAGATTATGTTCCTTCTGTAAAGTGTCTATGGACAGGGGTAGCAAAGACTTCAGCTGTAGGGTGAGCAAGCAAGTGGCTTTGAAGTGCAGACAGACCAGGCTACTGGTCTATTTAAATAAAAATAAAAAATTACAGTGAAATATATTCTTTCATATTGCTTTCTTGTACAATGCACTGTCAAAAATGAGAGTTTCTGATGAAAATAGATTTGAAATTAAGGCTGGGGAGGGTGAAAATAAGATGCACGAGAAAGGCCTGAATACATGAATTTTCTGTTTTCATTATGTGATTCAGAACATAATTTGCAAGTGTGTCTCTTCTAAAATTTTCCTTCTGTGTGAGACAAACTAAAATGCTGGAATTCAGCTAAACATTTGATTGAATAGTCTGTATTTGTGACATGTCCTCCTCGTGTTATTGCCTTGAGTTGCAATAGTGCTGCTGTCTTGTTGAGCTAATGTGTTCTGAGACTTCTAATCTGATAAGTGAATCTTTTGTTTCTGGGAAAAGATCCAGGCTGTGTTGTTTTTATGCAATGTACCATATTGCATCTGTTAATTGGTTTATAATTTCTGATAGCTGTGGTTTGTGGCCCCAAATTTAATAAAAACTTGCAAGGAACAGGTTAATTATCTGCATTGCACACAGTCTAAATGATTCAGTGATATCTGATTTAACCATGAATTAGTGGACCAGAGGGATGTTTTTTCATAATTTCAGATTTTGCATCACCTTTTAAACATTACTTACTATGTATATTGTTACGATTTTCCTAGAAACTGGATTTGAATACATCAGCCATTTGTATAGTGCTATAGGAGCACATAATTAAAGATTTCACTTTTGAACAAAGTGATGATTGAAGTCTTAAGTAAATCATGATAGGTTACTGGAAAGAATAAAGACATAAGATGATACTGTTTATCTTGTTAAAATGGAATAATAAATTGGCAAAAAATGGAGTAAGACAAAAAAGGTGTTTTTCCTAGTAATGAAGAGTGTTAAAAAAAAGTAGCTGAAAGCTTTGCTTGTTTTTCAGCAGACCTAATACTGTTCACTAAACACTGTACCAAGCAAGGTAAGTAATTCCTGCTCTCTGGATGATTGTTTACCTTCTCTTTTTTTTTTTCTTTGTTTTTTTACAGAGCTGTGGCAGCTTACCTGCGAGCCTTGAGTTTGAGCCCAAATCACGCAGTTGTGCATGGCAACCTTGCCTGTGTGTACTATGAGCAGGGCCTGATAGACCTGGCTATAGACACCTACAGGAGGGCCATTGAGCTCCAGCCCCACTTCCCTGATGCCTACTGCAACTTGGCCAATGCCTTGAAGGAGAAAGGCAGTGTAAGGAGCACTTCTTTCCTTCTTAGAATTACACTGAATGCTTTTTTAATAGACACCAGCAGTCACCAGTTTTGTTAAGATGGATGTTAACCTCACTTACTTAAATGGGAGAATAATTCAGGAAATCTCCATCTTGAACCTTTTAAAAGTGATTTTATAATGACTTCTCATAAACAATGCTTTTACAATAAATGTTACTATATTAACAGTGTCCCTTTTTTTCAAGGTGGTAGAAGCAGAAGAATGCTACAACACAGCCCTTCGACTTTGTCCCACTCATGCAGATTCTCTCAACAATCTGGCAAACATCAAGCGGGAGCAGGGCAATATTGAGGAAGCTGTCCGTCTTTACCGGAAGGCTCTTGAGGTACAGTTGAGTGGGAGGGAGAGGTGGGTGGTTCAGGTTGGGAATTTTTAATAGTAGGACCTAGGTTTTTTCCTCCTCTCAATAAAAAAAAGTAAGAAAATACAGTAATAAATGCATAAGTATTTTTGCTGTGGTCTGCTTGTGACATTTGAGACAGAGTCCGTTTCTTTTTCTTCCAGGTGTTTCCAGAGTTTGCTGCAGCACATTCAAACTTAGCAAGTGTTCTGCAACAGCAGGGAAAGTTACAGGAAGCTCTGATGCATTACAAAGAGGCTATTAGGTAAATGCATACTCTCTGTAAGGGTCCCAGCCTTTCCTAATTGGGAAAGTGCCTAGATTTGTATAGAAGGTGATTTAGTCATGTGTTTTAATTTGCGTAGTTGCTCAAGTGGAAAAGTCTGGATGTGAGTGTGTCTTCTCCTTGGAGGAGGAGCTTTTCTTGTTCATGACATATTATCTTTATTTTTCAGAATCAGCCCCACATTTGCAGATGCTTATTCTAATATGGGAAACACTTTGAAGGAGATGCAGGATGTTCAAGGAGCTCTGCAGTGCTACACCCGTGCCATTCAGATAAACCCAGCTTTTGCTGATGCCCACAGCAATCTGGCCTCGATTCACAAGGTAGCACATGCAAATGATTCACTCTTATAAGAGTGTGGTGGGGCACTGTGAGTAGTTACCCTGAGGATATTTTTACCTGCTGACTCATTTCTGTGTCTTCACAGGATTCAGGGAATATACCAGAAGCTATTGCCTCTTACCGTACTGCTCTGAAACTGAAACCTGATTTCCCAGATGCCTATTGTAACTTGGCCCACTGTTTGCAGGTGAGGAAGATGAGGCTTTGATTGTAATTCTCAGGATTCCTATGTAGCAGATTACTAATTTAAATGTAAAGAGTTAGATTTAAATGAGAAGATAAGATTATACAGTCGTCAACAGTAATTACAGAAGTTCTCACTTCCATTTTTGGAAGAAACATTAATCTCAACCTGTGAAATAACTGATGCAGGTTGAAGGAAGCTGTTGTCCTAATCTTTATTTTTCCTTTTTTTTTTTAGATTGTCTGTGACTGGACAGACTATGATGAAAGAATGAAGAAGCTGGTTAGCATTGTAGCTGATCAGCTGGAGAAAAACAGACTGCCTTCTGTACACCCACATCATAGCATGCTGTATCCCCTTTCTCACAGTTTTAGGAAGGCAATTGCTGAGAGACATGGAAATCTCTGTTTGGACAAGGTAGGAAGTTCTATACAGGCCAGTTGTGATTGAAGTTCTTTGGGGCTTTGCCTGTTTCTGCTCAGAATCAAATACTCAGATTGTCAGTATTAGCCTTTGTAGGCTTTCTGAGTCACTGACATGTAAAGAGATAGGATGTAATATTCACAGCTGTTAGTGCTTCGTGAGTTTTGAGACAGACTACTTGAGCAGGTTGCCAGTTACAAATGAAAATATGCTGTCAGCTGGTGGCAGGGTCTGGTTAATGAATGGTATCAGTATATTTAATGATCAGGGGTGGGATATTGAAACTGTTAGAAAAGCAGAAATGCACTAGCAATGTCTCTATTTGTCTGAGAGCAGAGACATCACATCTTGTGACACAGTGTGTGGGCACTGCACTTGGCTCCAGTGGAATACATAGAATAACATATGTCCATGACTGCTTGCTTGAACGTGGGATAAGGTTAATTTCGCAAACTCCTAGGAGGTTTTTGTCCTTTTGTTTAGATTTTAGTTCCTGATTTTGTAAACACTCACGTGTTTTCTTGGCAGATTAATGTTCTTCACAAGCCACCATATGAGCACCCCAAGGATCTGAAGGCCAGTGAAGGTCGACTTCGTATTGGCTATGTGAGCTCTGACTTTGGAAACCATCCAACCTCACACCTAATGCAGTCAATTCCAGGCATGCATAACCCAGACAAATTTGAGGTAAAAATATAAACGGCATACTTAAAGCTTTAAATATGGCTGTAAGTGGCACTTCTTCTTGGTGCAAGCAATTAAACAAGGAAAGAGCAAATCTGTGCTTCTTGGGTTTGTTTTTTTATGGGTTGAAGAGTTCTTCAGTCCGAGTCATCCTCCTTTCCCAGTATGAAGTGTTGTTTTCAGATACACTTTCAGTTTCCTAACTGGGAGTGATGCCATGAAGATTTTTTGCCTTTTCTTTTATACCCCTGTTATACCTTTTTTACAACTTCTGCATTCTTAGTGCTTTTTGCCTACATTCTTGGACTTGTTTGTCAAGCTGAGACTAAACATTTTAGAATGTGTCAGTGTGCCCCAGACCCCAAGGTCCTCTCCAGAACACATTCTGTAAACTGAGATAGAACCATCCAGGAGAAGGCTCCTTGGGGAGGGGAGCTCACTCGAGCTTCTCCTTGGGGAATCTTTGATAGATCTGCTAATTAGTAAGACCTGTAATGTTACACCAGATCTTTTGTGGGGTGTGCATTGCGATGCATATGACCTGGACGTGTGCACCTAAGGATCCTTAAAATAAATACCAAGGTAAAATCCCTTTTCCCCTTCTAACCATGTATGACTCTTGATTTTAAGACCAGGAAAAGGCATCAGGAGAACTAGTCACTGTTAAAAAGCTTCCCTGAGGCTTAGCTTGTCTGTTCAGCCTGATTCATAGTTATGATTCTCACTAATTAGAAAGTCAAAGGTGACTTGTAGAAGGCATTCTTAGAGAATTTAATTCTTATACAAATCTTCTGTTAAATTACTTTGCCTTGCACTCATGAGAACGTTGGATATATGTCTGTGCAGTATGCAGTGCCATACTCTGGCACCAGAAATAGGCCTGGTTCAAATGTGTCAAAAAATGGCCCAGTGCCTTTTTTTTTTTGCTTCTTTCTCAGCTGGTAGACGCCACATAAATTAATATGGTTTGTGTGAAACTAGATGTAATTTAAAATTGCAATATAGCACAGTTATTTTATGGGCAAGTTGTCATAGATACTGTTTTTGGTGCCTCATATTCTAGGTGTTCTGTTATGCCCTGAGTCCTGATGATGGGACAAACTTCCGTGTAAAAGTGATGGCTGAAGCAAATCATTTCATTGACTTATCTCAGGTGAGCTTGTTTTATGCTTTGACCTTTTAGCAAACCTAGATTTTTCTAAATGAAGAAGGAGGAGATGAGCCTGTAGTTTGAGATTCTTACTTTAAATCATTTCTTGAATTAAGTTGATGTTAGTCTTGAGAATTTTGAAATTTGTAGATGTATTGATGTTAGACCTTACCTGGGATGTGGTGGTTATCTTGTGATCTCTGCTTATTAAAAAGTAACATTATCATTATTTATTAACTCTCACATTAGATCTCAAGATAAGTCATACTTAAATGTCATGGAGAAATCAAGATGTCACAACTGCAACATTTAGGCTTTCTTTAGGTTCAGTGTGAAAACTGACCAGGATTTCAGTATACACAGAAGTCAAGACAAAATCCTGAAGAGTAGTTAATTGGCTTATTCTTGACCTTCAGTTTGATCTTCTGTACTACCTTAGTTTGTGAATGTGCCACTTGACCCGTGTGAGCTTTGATTACTAATTAGCCTTAGAAGAGTGGGTATGGGGGAGGCTGTTCTGGTTTGTACAACCTCAGTTTCTGCTTTAGCTTTTGTTTTACTGCTGCTGAAGTTCACTGCTGCATTGAGGACTTAGACTTCTGTAAAACCAGGCATAACTAGATTTAAGTCTCACTTAAATTAAATTATGCAGTTGGCATCTATCTGTTGTTACACTGATGACTAACCACATTTATTACTGGAGGACTGAAAACACAAAGAACTTGTATTTATGTATTTATTCATTCTTAGATACCATGTAATGGAAAAGCAGCAGACCGCATCCATCAGGACGGGATTCACATTCTCATTAATATGAATGGCTACACCAAAGGAGCCCGAAATGAATTGTTTGCCCTGAGACCAGCACCTATTCAGGTAACCAAGTCAGAGGGCTCTTAGTAAGCCAGAATCAATGTCAGAGTTTTTTGGGGGGATTTTTTGACTAAAGATTTTCTAAAATGCCTATGGAAAGAGAATGAGAGGAACCATAATTAGTGTCAGTCTAGACTACAAGAGTTGTCTCAGGTCAGAGAAGCTGTAATCACTGGTTTGTGTTCTGGCTTAAAGCTGCACATAGTGGAGAAAACTTGATTGAGACATGAATTTTAGAATATCTTTGAGCTGTTCACTGTCTTGGTAGTGAAAGTTTGGAGTTAGGGGTTGATCTTCAGTTGGTAAAGCAGAAGAAGGAACTTGAACCTGTATGTGGCAAAACCTTGATTTCTTGTTTTTTAGGCAATGTGGCTAGGGTATCCTGGAACCAGTGGGGCATTGTTCATGGATTATATCATCACAGATAAAGAAACTTCCCCAGTTGAGGTGGCTGAGCAGTATTCAGAGAAATTAGCTTACATGCCAAACACTTTCTTTATCGGAGACCACGCCAACATGTTCCCCCATCTGAAGGTATGTTGGAAGATGGGGCAAGAAAAGTAGGTGTTTTCCATAGGTGTCTTTATGAAATGGCACTTAGTATAGTATTGGTAAGTGATCTTGTAACTTCTTGAAATCTTTTTTTTCTTACAGAAAAAAGCAGTCATTGATTTCAAGTCCAATGGTCATATTTATGATAACAGGATTGTTTTGAATGGCATTGACTTGAAGGCATTTCTTGACAGCCTTCCTGATGTCAAGATTGTTAAGGTGAGAGCTGCTCTTGTCTGTGTACAGTCCTGGGGACTGAAGGTAGTACTCCCTCTGATGCCTGTGTGATTTATCTCAGATGAAGTGTCCCGACAGCTGTGACAATGCCGATGGCAATGCCGCCCTCAGCATGCCAGTCATCCCTATGAACACCATTGCAGAGGCTGTGATAGAGATGATTAATCGTGGACAAATTCAGATTACTATCAATGGATTCAACATCAGTAATGGATTAGCAACTACTCAGGTGAGGCACTTCAGGACACTGTTCTCTTGGGCTTTATGTTATATATGTATGTTTTAACATAACGAAGAAAAGCCTCCAAGCAAATGTGTTTTCTGTCATGTTGATTCATTTAGTTGTCATATTGAAGGAAGCTCATTATAAGCCACAGATGTAATGGAAGATGATCTTCCCCGCCCCCCAAAGATAGAGGAATTGTATCTAGAGGTATCTAAAGTCCAAAGAAATTCATTCTTGTTGCATAAAGAAGATATTTGTTTGTTCTGAATTTGAAGGCAAGATTTCCTTACTGCCTGCAGCCTACTGAGATTTGTGACCTGTTATTCAGTGTCAGTTGTGTTTTTCTGTTGGAAAAAAAAATTGCTGAGTAATAGAATAGAGGCAAAGTTACTCCACTGTATTTCAACATTTATTCATCTCCTTACATCTTTCAGAATTATATGTTGTATTACCACCTCTCAGGGCTTAACAATTCATGGGATTTTAGTGACAGTTACTGGTGGTGTTTTAACTCTTCTTCCACTGCAGAACAGTTTTTCCCTTTCAGAAATGCCATATTGTGACATTGGCATAACTCGTTATCTTGTGAATTCTACTCAGTTCACAGTCCCTCAGGAACCTCTTTTACATCATTTTGATACCTTTTATTGCCACTGCTCTCTTCATAATCTCATACCTTGTTTTATTTTGGAGCTCTTTTGTTCACAACTGAGACTTTACTTTGAGTTGGTAATAGTTTCTCTTAGTTTGGTCCGTAAGGCTGTTTTTTTCTGAAGTTGTCATCTGAGAATCATAGAGAATTCTTGTCTTAACGCTCCACCACTGAGATGAAACACTCCTAAGCTCTGTCTGTGCACTTCTAAAACAGGATTTCTATCATTCAGTGACACTAATTATAGCACTTCTTTGTGCTGAGATCAGCTGCTTTTGAGCATAGGTCAACAAGAACTGAGCATTGTGTTTTTTGAGGTCTCGGTTTCCTAAATAAGTAGCATGTTTACCAACTTCTTTAGAGCTGTTGTGCATCTTCTAACAGTCAGTGACAGCGAGTCATTGTCATTCACATCAAGTGTGTCATCAGTGGCTGGCTGCAATGCCACTGTCTAAATTTTAAACACATATGTATGTAAAAATACATATATAAGGAAGAAGGCTCTAAGTAGCTGTGTTGCTCTGTCTGTTTAGTTTTGATCCCATTATTGCATGTCATTATTAAAAAAAAAATTGAAAATCCTGCTTCCATTTTACTAATCCTCAGGACTCTTGCATGGTATCTTGATTATCCCAACTTCATCCTCTGCTGCTTTTTATTAGCATATTCTTATTCTTTGTGAATGCTTTAAGATTCATTTTTTTTACAAGTTCATAATTAACTCTTCTAATCTAATTTTTAGCATTTTCATTATTTTCCTTGTCAACTGGTTCCTTACAGTCTTATCAGTTAAATCTGAGTCTGTATCTATTGATTATCTGTTCTGTGCTTACTGTATTCTATCTTAAAAAAAAAAAGCACACACAAAAAACCCACCCAAAAATAAACCACAAAATTCCAAACAAGCCAAACCCCATCTTTGCTTTCTAAATACCTTTTTATTCTGTCTTTCAGTTTTAATTTTATTTTTGGTCTCGAGGAAATTAAGTGACCTTAAGGAGGATAGGATTCCATGTGTAATGCCTCTTTATATGATTCTTCTTTCCAATTATTCCAGTTACTTGGAATTTCGGGGAGATATAGGAAGGGCATGAAAATGCCCAGTGTTTTTTGCCTTGGTGGTTGCAACATTGTGGCATCCACAAGCGTGTACACATACCAGTTAAATTCTTGCGGTGGGTAAGTAGACAATTTTGTTTTGTATCATAAAACCAAAGATATGCTTACAGTAATTTGTTATGCTAACAAATGTGTCTCAGGACATTTCCACAGGGCATAGTCTTGTTTCCTGCAGTCTCAGTGTTTCAATAGCTTTTTTTTTTCTCCTTTAGATTAACAACAAAGCAGCAACTGGTGAAGAAGTTCCACGGACTATAATTGTTACTACCCGTTCTCAGTACGGCTTACCAGAGGATGCTGTTGTGTACTGTAACTTCAATCAGCTGTATAAGATTGATCCTTCCACCTTGCAGATGTGGGCTAATGTGAGTATCTGTATCCAGTAGGAAATCTAAGGTCAGACTTCTGGCATAGCTGTTCAGGTTAGCTAAAACTTCATGCAAGTTAAGTTTTAACTTCTCTGTGGAAAACGTTGACCTTGAGCCATTTGAATCCTTACAGTGCTCATGTGCAGGGCTTAGTGTTAGCAGAATATAGAGTGTTTTAGATGTATTTCACATGATACCTGTGCATCTAGCCAGTGAAAATTTATGTTTTGGACAGCCTAAGTATGCTGGTTCTCCATTGTGAAATAATTTTGGATTTCCTTAGAGTCTCTGCAATTGAGTTACAATTGGCCTCGGCAGTTGATAGATTGATAAATCTGTATCAGGTTCCAGCTTACAGTGTATTGCTGAGAGCTACTGGGGGGTAATTTTTTATATTCCATAGTATGGGCCTATAAACAAATGAGACCATTAATTTCAAGACTTAGTCTTTTAAGAACTGCTCTGTGAAGTGTTGCTCAGAGTTGCTGTCTCTTTCAGTGGGATTAGAAATACAATCCTGGTGATCTCATTCATAATGATCTGTTGAATTTCTGCTCTATACCTCAAAGTACTGAATGATGATGGCTTCCACTTAATTTTAGTATGTGGCAATTTCTTCTTCAGAAAAATAAATGTTCCTCTCTGAAATTTCTGTATTTGCTTTTTATTTTTGTTATAGATCCTAAAAAGAGTTCCCAACAGTGTGCTATGGCTGCTACGTTTCCCAGCTGTAGGAGAGCCCAATATCCAGCAGTACGCACAGAACTTGGGTCTTGCCCAAAACCGAATCATCTTTTCACCTGTTGCCCCCAAAGAAGAGCATGTGAGGAGAGGGCAGTTGGCTGATGTTTGTCTGGACACTCCCCTTTGCAATGGGCACACAACTGGCATGGATGTGCTCTGGGCTGGAACACCAATGGTCACTATGCCAGGTAATGCAGCAGGGAACCTACACTGAACACATGCGTTGGAATGTTGGTAATTTTTTAGTAACAGCAAACACATCAAACTTTGCTCCTTGTGGAGGCAGAAGGAAGGTAACTCCTAGTGTGTGATAAGTGTCTTGATAAACTCATTCCTGGTTGTTTTTGTTGGTTTTGATGTGCCTTTTATTTTCTTTTCTTCAGGCGAGACTCTTGCCTCACGAGTTGCTGCCTCACAGCTCACTTGCCTGGGTTGTCTTGAGCTGATTGCAAAAAGCAGACAGGAGTATGAGGATATTGCTGTGAAACTGGGAACTGACCTGGAATAGTAAGCAGACTTGGGACTCTGTAATGTGGGAACATCAAGAATGTAGAGTACTGTATTTGGGCACAGTGCTGAGACATGAGTTTTAATCCTGCAGATACTTTATATTTAAAACAGCTGGGCAGTCCTCTTCTAGAGGTGTCTTGTGTTGCAGTTAATTCAGCTTCTGCTTTTATGGTAACTTAGCAGCACTCCCAATTGAACGAAAATTCTGAAGAAACTGCTTATGTGCAAAAGTGCAATATAGTTCCCGTTTTGTTCTTTTTAAAGTGAAGATTAAGCAGTTTGTCGCTTCAAGTTAAAATCATGCTGTGAAGTGTTACTGCACTACAGATAATGCAGCAAGTTAATGTTGCAGCTCCTCTGAATTGAAGTGGTCATACTGGTCTGTATCAGAAATGATGAGATAGAACAGGAATTTGGTGGAGGTGGGGGGCAGGTGTTTTTGAAACAGTTTGTACAGGCAGTTCTGGGTTAGCTGAAAACAGCAGGTTTCAAAGGTAAACAGTATTATGTAGTGTTTGGAGTGTCTCATGACTGCTTTAACTCTCTTTTGTAGCCTGAAAAAAATCCGTGGCAAAGTCTGGAAGCAGAGAATATCCAGCCCTTTGTTCAACACGAAGCAGTACACGATGGACCTGGAGCGGCTGTACCTCCAGATGTGGGATCACTACGCTGCGGGCAACAAACCGGACCACATGATCAAACCAGTGGAGGCCAGCGAGTCTGCATGAAGGGAGACTGGGTGTGCCCACCAGGAACTCTCCAGGAACTGAGCCTCTCCAACACTTGTGCAGAGATGATGAGCTAAAAACTGTGCATTTCTACTTAATCTGCCTGGTACTCTGTGGCTGAAGTAATACATGATGGTGATTAAAGCACAGCCAGACCTATTTCTTGCATGATAGGGAAAGACTCAATAGAGCCTGGGATCCTTTTATTCCATGAGGAATTTGAATGGGATTGAGCCGTGTACATGTGAGCCTGTGTGTGTGAGTGACAAAGTGGTTGCTGGGGGAAGTTTGAACTGCCCAACCAATTTATGATATCATGGATTGATTTAATCTTCCTACAAACCTCTCTCCTTTTATGTGGATTGGGAATTGGAGCGTTTTAACATTTGATTTTGGGTACTCCTGTTGGTATATATGTGGTTCTCCCATGACAAGATTTCCAGCTAGCGAGTTGCTCCCTGTGTTAATTTCTAAACTGCGTGGACTGAAGGGGCATATGTGCTGGTGTAGTCTTTTTTTATAGGTTTTATAAACCACTTGAGCCTATATCAGCCTTTTAATGTTTGACCTCTGTTTTGGAGCTCTCTGTAATGTGTTGGTTAAGATAAGGACTTCTGGGGTTTTTTTTGTTTTGTTTTGTTTTGTTTTTTAAGCTTCTCCAATAACTCAGCTAATTGGCTTCATGATGGCAGCTCCTATTCTGTTGAAAAACCAAATTTGATTTGAAGTTAATCCTCCCCACAAGTGTTTGAGGTAAACACAAACTGGTGCCAAATACAGATCTTTCAGGAATGATTGTTAATTATGTATAGGGATGCAGTCCTAGGTACTGTAGCAAAGACTTTAAAAAAAAAAAAAAAATAAAGCTTTGGTTTGCCAGTTTGACTCATTTGACCGGTGTTTCACGTTTTGTCCTGCTGTCAGAAAAAAAACCTCGCTGGCCTTTCCTCTTCCTCGGCGTCCCGTTTTGAGCGGCTGTTTGGGGCAGAAATGCGTGTTTCCGCTGGGAATTGGCGCCCGCGGAGTTTGCGCGCTGCCGGCGCCGCCCGTGTGCGCATGCGCGCCGCTCCGGGAGCGCGCGGGCCGCTCGAGCGCCATGGCGGGAGCGGCGGCGCGGGCGGGCCCCGCGCTCGGCCCCGGCCCGGCCTCGGCCCCGGCGCCCCGCGACCGGGAATGGCGGCGCCGGGCGGGCAGCGGCGACCGGGAATGGCGGCGCCGGGCGGGCAGCGGCGACCGGGAATGGCGGCGCCGGGCGGGCAGCGGCGCCGGGGCCCGGCGGGCAGCGAGCGGGGCGTCGGCCTCGGGCGGGAGGAGCCCCGGCAGAGGCGCTGCGGGGAGCCAGGGCTGGCGGGGCGGCAGGTGAGGGGGCGCCGGGGGAAACAGCGCCCCAGCCCGTGCGTCCTGACGTGTTTTTATTAAATTATTATATTATATATCGAGTTTTTAAAATCTGTATCTATCTATTTATCTATATATCTAATACGCACATATAATACGTGTGTGAATATAACTACATAATGCACTACATTATAGCTAGCGTATATTACATATATATATTCATAATTTTAGATTACGCCCTCATTTGTTTTATGGTAATTGGTAGGTATCAGCATGTTTCAGAATTGGCAGTCTTTAAGGTTTAAATGACGTCCGTTTTAAAAAGCTGTCTTCCTGGGTTTTTAAGCAGCTGCGTAGCGTGTTTTTGAAGTTGCTAATGTTTGGTTCGTGTTCTCATAAAATGAAATAACTTGCTAAGGGTATTGTGGGCTGCCTCTACATTTGCATGGACATAGCAGTCCAGGTGGTAATGCCTCCATTCTGCCTCTTGAAATAGCTTTATGGCAGCTGCTGCGTTCTGCTAAATATTCATGGCAGCTATATTAAAGTGCACTTCATGCAAAAACAGCTTCTTACTCATCCGTGCATGGTTTGAGGTTTTCAGCTTACTATAATGCACTTCTCTGTCATATCACAGACCATGTGTAAGATAAGAAATGAGCTTTTTATAAAGAATTAAAATAGTTCAGCTTATTTGGGACTTTCAGTGTTTTTCCCAGTGCATATTTGGTTCTTGGTGTTCACGGGTGTTTCAGACCAGTGAAGATGCAGATCCTGTTGTGACCAAAGTTCTGCATTTCATTTTTGCAGCAATGCCCTGTACTTCTCTTCCAGCAGTGATGATGAATTTGAAATGTGTAAGTAACGACACGTTAGTTTGTGTTATGAAGGAGTATGAAAAGGACACATTTCTGTCTAATTCTAGTGAAGCGTTTTTACACGTTATTTTCTTTCATTGCTTGTGTTGCAAAGTAGTGACAATGAAGTGTCAGTCAAGTGACACTGAGGATTCTATCTTTGTAGAAAGTCCATGGCATAACCACCAAAAAAAGGGAGTGAAAGACTTGAGAGTCAGAAGTGCATAAATCTTTCACCTCCACAGAGTCAGAAAGAGTCAGTTTTCAAAGGCAGTCCGGATTTACTTATTAGAAGGAAAGAAAGAAGCTGTGAAAATACAGAAAATAAATTGCCAGGTGTGGCACTAGGACACAGTACAGGGCTGGAATCAGATAGCTCAGATGACAGTTTCTCTCCTTGCAGTGCAGTCTTGCTGTCTGTGCCACAGGGAGTATTTTTGAATTGTCTCAGTTTTCACTCTTTGTGCCTTGCATTATATTTTTCTTGTTGCCTCAGTTTTGTCTGTTCCCTGTCACTTGCTTCATTCTTAGTCTCCAGAGACTAGAAGGCTGCTGCCAGCTTTGAGGAATTGAGAGCTGGAATTATACATAAATATAATTATGCTTGTTTTTGGAAAATTTTGTAGACCAAATTTTTACTAGTTGCAAACTTTTAAAAATGCTTAACAAGAGAAATAGAACCTTGTTCTTAATTAATCTTCTTCTGTTTCAGTTTTAGCTAAAATGAAAACTCCCAAATCTGTATCTAAAAAGGCAGATGCAAGGTGGGTGCTGTCATTAATGAGTTTTCTGTGTTCATATTTTAGTTTTCTGTATCATATTTCTAATCAGAATATAGAAACACCATCTAAAGTTGTATTGATTCATTGGCCTGTATAGGAGAGAGTGCAGACAGAGCTGTTACATCCTCAGTCATGTTCAGGGCAAATGTAAAATGGGATATTTGGAGGTGCACATGCTCTTGCAATTCCTATTCACGGATGCAGTTGGTGACATTTGCTGAGAGCAGCTGATAATGTTATATTGGGTGGCTTTTTTTGGATTGCTGTTTTAGGAAGGCAAATTTACTGCTCTGTTCTTCTGCTTACTCCTACCTTTATTCCACACCATTTGCCTATTTTTTTACAGTTTGAAAGACTTCATTGATGACTCGGATGATTTCTTCTTGGACTGGAAAGTGAAAAAGAGCACAACAAAAAGTGGTAAGCAATCATCCAACAGCAAATATGAAGCAGACTTTTTAATGAGTGGGAAGGTAGCATTCATTGCTGAGCTCATAAAGTTTTGGGAGAACTGGCCCCTGCTCGAGAAGGGTAGGATCTCTTCCATCTGGTGTGAATGTCAACCCTGAAAAAGCCCTGTGTGCCAGCTGCAGACTGTGAAAAGCTGATGGAATGGTGTCTGGAGGGGAAGTGGGTGAGACAAAGTGGACCAGAAGCATTAAAAAAAAGAAAAAGTCACCTATAGATCTGACATGATCCCTTGATCTTTGTGGGACAAATCGGAGGGGTCAGAAGGAATGTTTGTTGGCAAGCTACTTTCAGTGATTTTTCATGTAGTAAGATGGTAAATGGGCAGGGCATAATAAAGAAAATGAGAAGATACCTTACTGTTCTTTGTGTTTTCCTATCTTTTAAGGGATTTCTTTTGTGTTAAGACAAAGGCAGGTCTCCTAAATGCAACTCCCAAAACTTAAAGGTCTTTCTTTTGAATTGCAGCACAGAAAGATCTTCAGACCCCAAAAAAGCTGATGACTCCTGGAAAGAGAAACACTTGCTGCCAAGAGTTGCAGTATCCTGACACTTCAAGTGACACTGAGGATTCTGTCTTTGTAGAAAGTCCATGGCATAACCACCAAAAAAAAGGAGTGAAGGACTTGAAAGAGAGTCAGAAGTGCATAAATCTTTCACCTCCACAGAGTCGGAAAGAGTCAGTTTTCAAAGGCAGTCCGGATTTACGTATTAAAAGGAAAGAAAGAAGCTGTGAAAATACAGAAAATAAATTGCCAGGTGTGGCACTAGGACACAGTACAGGGCTGGAATCAGATAGCTCAGATGACAGTTTTGGATCTTTAATGGAACGGATAAAGAAGCGAAGTCTACCCCAAAAACCAGTCTTAAGCACAAGTAAAACTGTCTATCAGCCAAGCACAACAGGTGAGCAGCCCTTAGCTAACTTGCAGTGGTGATTGCCTGGTTCTGTCCATTTGTGTGGTGTGGACCTCTGAGGTGCAGCTCAGCACCTTGCAAAGGATTTTGGTGCAATCCAAAATTACTCCTGTGAGCATTCAGAAAAGCCAGCTTGTGCTATCAAGATGTAAGTTTTTCACTGTTCTTGTTTTTTGTCATTGTTGGCGCTTTTTAGTTTTAAAATTATTCTGAAAGCAAATCTAACTGGTGGTTTCTAATGATTCTGTGATCTTTTTTATTTAATGTATGCTGTGTAATCCTGTGACTCTTCCTGTTGAACTAGAAAACATCAAGCCACCCTGCAAAGGTGCACAGCCTGTGGAAGGGGAGGGAGTCAAGGCACCAAAGCCAAAATCCATTTCACTTCAAGAAACACCTTCCATGAAAACAACTCCTGCAAGAATTCCTAGGAGCGAATCAGTCAGTTGCTCACAGTCAGCAAAGACAGAGAAAAGGTGAGTGTTTCTCCATTGTTCCTGTGTCCTAGGACAACAGTAGATGGACAAAGAGATGCTAAGCATTTTGCCTAGGATGATGTGATTCCTCTGCTACCTAGAAACTTCTGCTAATTCAGCATTTGTTAATGGTTGAGTAGCTGGAAACCAGAGTTTTCAGTCTCCAGTATGACAGGGAGAATATAAACTGATCTCTGCCTAAAGGGATTGGTGACAAATAAATCTGACAAATGTCAAGTCTTCTTTGCAAATGTTACCTCTCTTGCTATTCCTTGTCTTGGTACAGCATGTTTCTAACGTGTGCTGGCTCTACAGATTGTATATATCCAGCTGCTTTCCTCTGAAGAGGTATCAAAACTGATCTGTTAGTAATTCATACCTTTTAACAAGAGTGTGTTGATTTTTTTTACTTGTATCATTATAACTTTGAGAATTCATGTGTCTTTTTCTACATGTGGATGCAGCTTAGGCTTTTCAAAAGAATGCATTTTTAATTTCTAATTGCTGCCCTTATTTTGCTTTTTAGCCATGTGCTGTTTCCTTTAGTCATTTTATAATGGTGCATACAATACCAAACCTATAAATGATATCTTCAAAGGTGTTTCTTTGTCAGAATGCTGCAGCATTTGAGTTAGCAATCCTGCTTGATTTGAATTCCTCCTTGAAGGAATTCCTGGGCATTCCTGGACCATCTTTGGCTGTTTCTGAAAAGACACCTTTATTGTGATGATCACATTAGGGCTGTTGATATATTGATTGAATTTCAGTATAGTTGTGGCTCACTGTGTCACAAAGCCTGAGCCACCCTCTTTTCCTACTCAGGAGTCCTCATAATCTAATTTTGTGAATTAATGAAGTAACTGCAGGACTGTTGCAACAGCTCTGCCCCTTCATGCTCTCAGAGGGGTAAGAGGACGGTCGTGGGCCTCATGAGGGCAAGCTGGTGGAAAGAGTCATGAGAGGTTTATGCAACACTTGAAGCATCCCTGAGATCTTTATTGGCTCTCAAGTGGCCATTATTTTTCCATGTGTTTTTCCATGTCTCTCTGTACTTCAGTAAACGCCTTAATGGCTTTTCTTGCAGGCTCAGGGTATGCTCAGTGCCTGATTGTTTCTTGCAAGATCTTTCAAATCCAGCTTCCCACTATGTGAAGTATTTCAAGAAAAATAAAGAGGAGCTGGCACAGAAGCTCTACAAGCTGTTTAATAGTACCATCTTTGAGCAAAAGGTTGGTTTCAAAACAAGAACTACCATCCCAAAATACTCGTTAATATGTTGCTCCTCCCTGTTTGATGTAATTGCTCTTTATCCTCTTTCACTTTGTTGAAGTTAAGCTTTATAGCAATGGCTTATGTTTGAATTAGTCCAAGCCATTTCTTTGAAAGGAGTTTGTTACCACCATGATGCAGCAGTTTTGGCTTTGCTTTCCCAGCTGTAATGGAAATGCTGCACGTAATCTTTCTTCCTTCCTATTGCATGTTCATGTCTGCCTTTGTGGAACAGATTAAAAACGTGGTGATCCTTTGAATAACAGTTTAGGGTGAACATAAAGCTACAAGTTGTGTTTCAAATTTAAGGTTCAGTTTCAGAGAGCTGCTGTCTTGACCTGGGATCATCATCTGGGATATTGGGTACCCTTCTCTGGAGAGAAATATCCTTGAAAAGAAGGGTGCTGCCCTCAGTAATTCCAATGGGATTTTCCCCAGGAAGGAAAGTGTTTTCATGCAAATGAGAAAATATTGTTGAGCTGACCAAGGATAGGCTGAGGTCATGATTTTACACAAAACTGAACTGAACAAACTCACTATTGCTGAAGTGAAATATCTTACTGCCCAATGCTTCAGCCCTGTACCTGGAGGTACTCGGAGGTGGAATAGAGGAACTAAGGACTTTCTGTCTCATCCTGCATTATGAAACTCCCAGTATTGGTTACAGGAAAACTGATGGTGGGAATAAGAAGCCACAGGAGGGGGAGTTGGCATCTTAAGTGTTGTTAAGGGCACCAACAGAGACATCCTCGACTGGATGTAGCAAAATACAAGGGGAGTCAGAGGGTCAGAAGATAAGAGAGGGAGGAGTGGGCAGATTACATGTGCTGTTTTGTTTTTCAGTTACCAGAGAACATGGTAATAATCTGGAATAAGAAAATGAGAAAAACAGCGGGGTATTGTGTAACAGGGAAGAGAGAAGGCCCTGAAGGGAAGCGTTACGCTCGCATTGAACTCTCTGAGAAAGTCTGTGACTCTGCAGGTAGGTCAAAGAAAGGCTGTGTTGATTCTCCTTTGAGGAAGCAAGTTCTAGAGATAAAAACATGAATCTGATGCCTAAGAGATCTGGAACTGGAGCCTGCTTTGAAATTTTCTGTTATCTTATATAAATAAATAAATACATGTATGGATTTATCCACATTCCACAGCCCTTTTAAGAGGCTGGGCAAATGTACAAAATGTGAGAACAGAGATGTAAGTCACACTAACTGCAGTACTTTGTTTATATTTCTTAATGATTTGAAGACCTACAGGCATCGTGTTACTCTAATTCTGTGTTATAATGGCAATCTAAAATCTGACTTCTTCCATCACAGCTAGCCACCTTGTTGGTAGTATTTAAAGCTGGAATAAAGATAGGTCAGTGCCAAAATAAGTTCTGTTGTGTGGTACTGTAACTGTTACTTCTCTCTCATCCCCTCCCAATATGGGAAAATGAATCATAAAATGGTTTGGATTGAAAGGGATCTTAAAGACCATCTTGTACCAACTCCCTGCCATGGGCAGGGGCACCTTCCACTAGACCAGGTTTCTCCAAGCCCTGTCCAGCCTGGCCTTGAACACTTCCAGGGATGGGGCAGCTTTACCAACCAGATTAGGTGTGTGGGGCAGTAACTAGGATGCAGAACTGGGCTGATCATAAATCTGGAAATGCACTAAATAAAACCTTGTTTTAGAGCATTTTATCTTATCAAGACATTGGTAGTTCTAACTCCAAAATAACTCTTGCATCTTAGTACAGAATGAGTGTTAGAAGCTTAGCAAGACGAGGAGCCTGGGCCCCCGGCAGGGGGAGAGAGTGAAGCAAGCCAGCCAATATGGTTGATAAAGCAAACTCCATAAAACTCCGTTTATTAGCAGTCCAAAGGCACTTCTATAGTGTACCAGCTTGTTAGCTCCTAAGTGGCTTAAAGCTTCTCAAGACACATTTCTATTTCTACATAATTGGACTTACATTGGCAAGTTTCCATAGTCTTGTTGTGATGAAAAGAAGTCAGTGTCTATCTCCCTCGTTCACTCCCGGATAGTACAGCTGGACCATCTCAAGACTCCCTCTTTTGTTCCCAGCCCTGCTTGTTCTCTTTCACACAGGGACTTTCCCATGGAAAGTTTTCTCACACACAAGCCTAAAACTTCCAGGCCTATTGCTTGCACAGTTCTTTTATTGATCCCAATAATTCTATTTCCCAACAAATGAGAGACAGAGGTCTTCAAGCAGTGACCAAAGGTGAGCATGTTCTTCCCCACACCTGACTGACCTTTGTCTTTGTTACCTTTACCTGAAGATCGCCTTCGGGACACGCTGATCCACGAGGTTTGTCACGCAGCCACCTGGCTCATCAACGGTGTTCGGGACGGCCACGGGCGATTCTGGAGATTCTATGCCAACAAATCAGCTGTAATCCATCCAGAACTGCCGGTGGTGACACGATGCCACAGCTACGAGATTAATTACAAATTCACCTACGAGTGTGTTCGGTGCAAAGCTACGTGAGTAAAGTTTTCATCTTGCATATGACTGTGTATTAACTTTTTAACTTGGCAGTGTCTTGTGTCTAAAAATCAGGGGTCTCTGAAGCTCTAAAGCAATTTGGATACTCTGATGTTTTCCAGAGCCCACAGAACCTCACTGTGTGAGTCCACATGTTTGTTTCCAGGTAGTTTCAGTTCTAGTTCAGAGGTCAGGACAGACAGAAGTGTTGTCTGAGCACCACTGGTGATGAGGGAAGGTCTTTGGGAAGCAGCAAGAGATATATACCTAAGATTTAAAGGAACAAATCCCTGTAAAAACTGGGCACAGAATATTTGACAGTGATTAGATACTAGAAAAAACGATCAGAGGAAGCTTCCTGGGGTCTGTGTCCTGATGACTTTAAATTATGACTGCAGCCACACAGATGTGAGCAGCACTGTGATGGGAAGGATTGACACTAGGACATGACCTGGAATAATGGTGCCATTTATGGCATTTTTTTTTACCTCAGCATCATATGTGTGACTCACAGAAGTACTGGAAAGAAACACCTGACATACCCTGAAGTGTTTATTAGACCTATGCAGTCAGTAGTTGCTTAGATGCAACAGAGCATTGAGAAGATTTTTTTTAGTGATGTCTTTGAGGAGAAACTTCACGAGGGGGTTGATACATGAGTTGTGGAGGTATTTGGAAATGTTGTAGCACTTCATACTCTAGGCTGAGAGTAGAACTACAAGACAGAGGAAGGAACCAAGATGAAGAAACAGCGGAAAAGGTTCTAGGGTAGCGAAGTGTAATACAGATTTGGTTATACCACTGTGTGATGTACTGTTCTCTGTTCTAAAATACTGCCTTTAGAACTCTGACCTGAGCAGAAGAGAAAGGAGTTCTGTGGAATCAAAGTCCTTGTGTTTGCCTTTCAGGATCGGGCGGCACTCGCGGTCCCTGGACACGGCGCGGTTCGTGTGCGCCTTCTGCAGGGGGCAGCTGGTCCTCAGGCAGCCCCCGGGCAAGGGGGGCACCCCTGCCAGGACACAGCTCACACCCTTTGCTAAGTATGTGAAGGAAAACTATGGACTTGCTAAGAGAGAGCAGCATGGGCTGAGTCATGCAGAGGTCATGAGGAAACTCAGTGCTGATTTTGCTTTGAAAACCAAACTGGAAGATTCCTTTTAATATCTCAGTATACCTCCTTTCTTGGTGCCACTTAAATTTTGTATTGAGAGTAGTAAAAGTTCTGAGCAGCACTCACACGTAGCATGTCTTCAGTGACTCCAGTGATTTACTGTGTCATCTGGGCAGCTGATAAGCTGTAGGCTCTGTGTGTGTGCTGAAGAACTGCTGAATCTCTGGCTGAGATTGCCAGAGGCAAGGAAGTCCAGGCCCACCAGCCCAAGTCCTCTGACTCTGAATGACTCCAAGGCAGGAAAAGGGGCATACCTGAGCTGGGCTTCAACATGGGTTCAGATATTCTCCCATGTAGAGATTCCTGAGAGATCCTTGGCTGTTTTTGTTACAATTAAGTGGTGGGTAGATGGTGCCTTAAATCCATTAAGAGAATGTGTGAGTTCCTCCAAAGCCCTTTAGCCCTCAGTAAGACTGAAGCTCTTTGACTGAATTTGAATGTAGTGTACCTCTGTCATTGAGATTTCATAGAAACTAAAATAGATGCAGAAGGTCAGGTTGGGGAAAGGAGATTTAAACACTTTCCCCAACAGAATGAGGAGGTTTTGTCAATGGTTTAAGTCTTTCATGTAAAATGCAACTGAATGTGTGTTACAGTGCTTGTGTCTTCTGTAAGCAAATTGCTCAGGGGATTAATAATTTTGATAATCAATAAATGCCAGTTTGATACTAACTCTTGCAATAAACCCAGGCTGCTTTGTTTCAATTTAATCGTGGCTGTGTAGGAATACAGAACCCTGGTACCAGCCAGCTCTCCTGGCTGGAGAGCCAGGCTGTGGATCAGCACAGTCCTTAACATCCTTTTGTCACTGGGATTACAATCCAAGCATCCCCATTCCAGGAGGCCCAGAGCTGCTGGGTCACCTCCCAGGAGCCCTCATCAAGCCTGGGGACACTGAGACACCACCCTCCCTTCCCCAGAAACAACATAAAGGAGCATTTGAACTAGAAAACCAATAGCAAAAACAACAGCACGAAACCACTGACCGTTCAAAAACTGATTAATTACTGTTCACAGCACTTCCAAGGAAAAACAAAACAGTGGTGAGCAATATACTTCAAGGAAATTCTACTCTTAGGGGATTTGCCAGTAGAAATGCAGAAAGATTGAAAAGTATGACAAAGCAATGGGGTTATGGGGCTTCCACATCTTGACAGCACCTTACAGCTGCTAATCAATATTGGCTGTCACTGACAGGGAGTGCCTTCCTCAGCTCTGTTACTTTCATTGTCCCATCCTTTGCTTACGTGAGACAGATTCACAAGACAGAACACAGACGAGGATGTACATGATGGGGGATACTGTGAAATGCAACACCAAGAACATTTACAGGGATTAGTTCAACAACAGCTATTTTGTTCCAGTCTTAAGAAATTTCTGCAGTTCAGCATGTAAGAAAGTCAAGCTTATATATCTACCAGTTCTCTGCCCAGCATCTTAACCTTCTTCCCTCTGGGAAGGAAGCACAGTCCTCTCACTGAGCCAGCAGAAATAATTCATTTTGTACAGAACCTCAGTGCTGGGCACACACCAACATTCCATGGAGTAAGAGACTGCAGACTGACCAAAAAATGCACTTTGTAGCATTAATTTCATTTCTACTCCCGACAGCTCTAGCTTTGGAATTCTTTATTTGGTTTGATGTAGGATCTGTGTTCAGCATATGTCAAAGATCTTCCAGGTCTGTTCCCAAGCTTCCCTCCCACCTCTTATCTGCCTGGGCGAATGACCAGTGATCCAAAACATTACTACATAAAAGATCATGGTCAACTGAAGCTACTAAGAGAAGGCAGAAGTTGGCAGCATCAGATAT
Source organism: Aphelocoma coerulescens (assembly GCF_041296385.1). Classification (NCBI taxonomy): domain Eukaryota; kingdom Metazoa; phylum Chordata; class Aves; order Passeriformes; family Corvidae; genus Aphelocoma; species Aphelocoma coerulescens. Next base: position 17,863,164 of record NC_091018.1, read on the forward strand.
GACAGCAGGGACACGCTTTTCCCCTCTAACCCTCCTGTTCCAGGCTCCTGGAATACGTGTAAAGCAGTAGGACTTCTGTCAAAATACAGAGGGAGAAACAACATGTTCCCTAGGTGTGTGCTCTCCAAAACAGGAATCTTCAGGTGCTGCTCAGCCCCACCACTGATCCACAAGTGCAGCACCTGCAGACACAGCACTGCTTTGCACCAAGCTGGGGCAGGTAGAGTCCTGATCCTGGAGATGTGCTCTGTGCTGCAAGAGAAGAGGCACAGCCAGGACCTTCACTGAGGGGCAATGTAGGGCCACCCTTCAGCCTGGAGTAGTTCTTGAAGATTTTTTCATGTCTCTTTCCTGAAGGGTCTGCATTTCCTCCTCACTCTAAAGCAGCGAGTTCCTCCAGCAGCTGCTCTTTCTCCTGCTGCAGCTCCTGCACACGCTGTTTGTTCTGTTCCAGTCTGTCCTCCAGCCACTGCAGCAGGGGCCCACTGATGGCAGACATTTGGCTGCAGAGGTTCTTTGTGAACACTGCAAAGAGCAACAACCCATCATGCCAGGGCAACACACAAAAGACTCGGTGCTACAGCACCCCCAAAGCCAACAGACAGCCAAGGAAACCTTCCACCATCCTGGCCATGGCAATGACATATCTCCACAGGAAGGTCAGAACCAGCAGCTTCCAACATGGAAACACCATTTCAGTCTGACCCAGGCAGGGATGACAGACCTACAGTGAAAATCTGCACACAGCTCATCACTGATGCTAATTAATGTCTAAATTTAGAAGCATCATAGAGTGCCTCATTTCCTAAACGTGTGAGAATGGACAATGGGGTAATAATTTAAGAACAGAAGTGGGATTAGGACTCACCCCATCACACTGGCAAAAGGAAAGATGTCACACCCATGTAACACATATAAAGTGCCAGGAGATGGAAGTGTAAATACAGGGCAGCCAGACACTACTTTAACATTCAACAAATCCCAAATCCCCTTTCCTGTTCCAACAGAAAAAATAACCTAAACAAACCAAACCCCAAAACCCCAAACAATCCCAAAGTCTTTTGTCATTTTAACCAATTCTACAAAGCCTGAAGGATACAACATCCAGGAACCCCAGGATTAGGGTGTTTTACGGCCTTTGACATTTTCATTTTAAGTATCTAATAACAATTCTGTTCCTGTGTAACAAGACTTCACCGTTTTGATTCTGGGAGCAGCACCCTGGATTGTCACATGCAAGGAATCCTTACCTGAGCCATTATGGATCTTGGTTACAGAGTCAAGATGTGTGAGGCTAAGGGAAGGAAAAGAAAGCAGGTTAGAAACAAGACAGCAGGGAATTGCTTATTAAACCCAGGCAGTAAAACCAGCTGCCCAGGAATCACAGAGCAGACCACAGGTACACCTAAACCTCTTCACTTGCTGAAGCTGTGCACATTCACAAGGATAACAACCCATGATCACAAAACCCCAGAATTCTGCTGATAACCCCAGGCTCAGGTTCTACAGACTTCAGAAAGTTCTACAGAGGCACGTGAGCTGCTAATCCTTCTTAATTTCTACATCTTTGCCAAGGCTTTGGTACTCTAAGTACAGCAACAATAGAACAGGTCAGCAAAGACAGCCTTGGAGAGGGGCAGAGCCCCAGGGCTATTACCTGTGAATTCTCCTGTAGGCATCCTGCTCTTCTTGGCAAAGGATCTTGGGCAGCTCCACAGCTGATTCCAGACACACTTTCCCAATGGTTTCATGGGGGACAACATGAATGGGAATTTCAATCCTTTCATATCTAAAAGGGTATGAGATATCATTAAAAGAAGCAAACAAAAAAATTACTTCTACAACCTTCTAACAGTCTGTCCAAGGCCTGGCAGTGCTGCACATCCACTTTTGGGAACACATGCCTGAGCTGACAGGCAAAGGGAAGCATCTTATATCCACATACTTATCTTGAATTTTAATTGTAAGGTGCAAACCTGAGGGTTTGACCTCTAGAGCTGGAAGCAAAAAGGTGGGGCTGCTACGCAACAAATTGCAGCACAAATCCCCACCCTAACCTCAGCAAATCTGAAGAATAAATTATCTAGGCTAAATGAATCACTCCTAGTCTTTAGATTCTCTTCCAGCAGCCTGCAGGAGCAGGAGTCAGGAGACCCTGTGCAGGCATCTCTGTACATTTACTGCTCACAACTGAGAAGCCACTTATTAGAGACAACCCAGAGAAAGGACAGACAAGACAAAATACAACTAGACATAATATTCTTCTGCTGTACTCACTCTGAGCTCTTCTGGGCCTGAATAGACTGGAAACAGGTATAGAGAATTCTGCCTGTCTAAGAGAGACAGCAGAAAGTCAGATTCCAAAGGCAAAAAACCATCTAAAACCACACTTTCCTTTAGGAAGCAGAATATGCTTTCAAATAGAATCCCAGATGTTTTGCTATGATTTGCTTGCTGGACCTGCTTAAAGCATATCTTGATAAACCCTTTAATGATGAAAAACTCTCAAGCAGCAGCTGCCTGGACAGCCTAGACCTGACTGTCAGCTTATCTCACACGACAGCCACACCTCCTGGAGAGGCTGGAGCACAGAGGGGCAGAGCTGTGTGCTGGGCTGGATACCTGAGGGAAGAGCCCTGCCCCATCTCAGTGCACACACTCTGCAGCTGCTGCTGCCGCCCTCCTGGACAGCCAGGCTGTGGGGCAGCACAGAGGAATTGTCACTTGTTCTCCTGTCCTTGGGATCACAATCCAACCACCACCATTCCCACTGTGCTTCCCATGTGCTCCCAGCAGAGCTCTGCCCTTCTTGCAGGCTGCACCCAAGGACTTCAGCTCTGCCCTGATGTTTCTCAGGAGCACCTGGAGGGTTTGTTGCCATTTTTAAGTTGCCTACCTTGGTGTTCTTGTCCTCAATGAAGCAGGAGAAGATCAGCCCTACAAACCCCTGGTCCATCATCTGATACATGGCCTGAGTGCGGACATCTGCAGGCACAGAAATGACAGTGAGACCTGCCCTGCTCACCTGCAGGAGTGGGAAATGATTTGCCATCTTTTAAAGGGTGATCTAAAATTTGGGAACAAATGTCACAAACTTTATGTTTACATCCTTACTCTGGGTGATTAAAGTTTAAATAAAAAACTTGATCCAATTTAAAATGTAATTAAATAGCAAATCTTAAAAATAGAAGATGAGCTCACAAAACCAGAAATTATCTCACAGCCAGCCTGGTGCCACAGGTCACCATAAAGTCCAACACGTACAAGATACTCATGTACTTCTTCTATGAAAGTTTTCAGCTATGCACTAACATTCACAGATGTCAGAAATCGTCACAGCAGGCCCAGGATTCCCACAGCTTTTTTGCTATTCCCCACCCTCAAGGTCTATTTTATCTATTTGGAAGAACAACAGTAGCTGATTTGTGACTCCTGAGTCATGTTTGAGTCCTCGGAGAGCACACACAGGAATGGGGCCACACTGGCAGGGGCCCCTGAAGCCCACCCAGACAATCTGGTCCTACCAAGGAATGTTTCAGACTCAGAACTGTTCTAAATGTGCAGCTCTGGTACTCCAGTGACTGAGTCAAAGGATCAAGAGCTGGGAGTTTCACCCAGAGCCCAGCTCAGGGCTGCTCTTACCGACGTGTGAGGGCCAGACAGTGATGTGGGGGTGGGAGTGGTACCAGCCCACCACCCTCATGGGACGTCCTGTCATTTCAGCCAACCTGTGTGGGAGTCAAGGAGCTTTGGGAACCAAGAGACAAAGGGAAGAGCTGTACATACAAGGAAAAACAGCAGAGTTTTATAAGTTTCTTATGAGTCAGCAGAATTCCAGATCCCTTTGGAGGGGTGATAAGACACAGTGCAGAGAGCTGATGGGAGCCTCTTCCCCAGCACTATCAGGAGTCACTGCTGCAGAAGCAAACTCGATTCTGTTTGCCTGTGGCAACAAGCAACATTTCAGCAGCTGTTCAAACCAGCATCCCCGAGTGTGTGTAGAGAAGAGGCTCCCCAGTGCAGCACCTGGAGCCTTGCTGACCTCTCACCTTCCACTCAGCCTCCCTGCTGAACTGCCACCCCCCTCCACAAACACACTGCAGTTTTACCTGTGACCAAATACAAAACAATGATCAGAAATTTATAACACAATTCCACTGCAGGTGCTGGAACCAACAAAGCCTCCAGAGAAAGGCAACTGCCAGCACAGCCCTCCCAGCTGGGCAGCTGCAGGAGGGAGCAGCTGATGGCTTCAAGCCAGCTACAGGTGTAAAACACAGCACCTGACAAGAGCTCTGAGGTAAAGCACTGGCGAGCCTGCTGCTGTCTCTGCTAAAGGATATCTCTGCTTCAGTGGAAGCAGCTGAAAGCTGCTCTGGTGAGATCTCCACACGGTCCTTCCTCTTGTCAGAGCGGCGCAGGATTATCACCGAATGGATGTGGACGATTCGGCTGGTGTCAACCTAACGACACAGAGGGGAGATCAGTCAATCCTCTCTAAAGAAACAATCCCCCGCAGGGCACGGCCGGCTGCTCTGAGCATCACAAGGCACAGGTGTGCACGCCGGGGCATGGGGACGGGAAGCTTTCCTGGCTCTGAACTTCGACTCTCCCAGGAGCTGACCTACGCGCTGGCGGCTGCTGGGGCCGCAGACGAGAGGGGTGCCGGGGCCGCTCCGTGCGCGCTGCCGGCGGTCACAGCCCGCGCCCCGCCATCCCACGGCCCCGCGCAGGCCACAGCCCCCATAGGCAGCCCCACCACCCGCCCCTCCCCGGGGCCGCCCCTCCGCGGGCGGTACCTCTCCGATGCAGAGCCCCATGACCTCCTCCTTCTCGGTGCTCAGCGCGTGGTTCAGGCACACAAGGAAGGCATCCGCCTCCAGGTGCACCGCCTGCACCGCCATCTTGCCTTCCCCGCCCGCCTGCCCCCCTCGCCCCGCCCCCTCAGCGGACGGACCAATAGCAGCGGCGCTCGCGGGCCCTCTCAGCCAATCGGCGCGGCCTCCGGCGAGGGGCGCTGTGCGGCGCGGCGGAAGGGCCGTGCCGCCCACGGGAGCGGCAGCGCCGGGGTTCCGCCGCTGTTCCGCGCGGCGGCCGATGTCCGCGGCGGGCCGGCGGGGGGTGGTAGGGCCGGGCCTGAACGGCACGGCCCGGCCTGATCCGGCTTAACCCGACTCGGTTCGACCCGGGGTCCGGCCTCCGGGGCCTGCGGGCAGACGCGGGGAGGCGGCGGGTCCGGGGGGCGGGGGAAGGCTTTGCGCGGCGCACGCGGCGCGGCGGTCACGGCGCGGGTGCAGGTAGGTCATGGCGGGCCCGCCCGCCCGCGGCCGCCTCACGCCCAGGGCCGCCCGCCCAGCCCCGCCGCCCGGCCCGGCCCGGGGGGGACGCGGTGGCTGTGGCGATGTGCTGCGCCCTCCTCCCGCCGCTGCGGCCGCGCCGCCCGGCCCGCCATGGTCGGTCCGGTCCCACGCCCGTACCACACCCCCTCTCCTCCAGCCCTTCCTGCCCGGCTTGGCCACACTGCCCCCCCGCTCCCGCTCCTCGGCCCGGCTCCTGCATCCCTTCCCTCGCCCTCCCCGCCCTTCTGCGTGGCTCCCCCCGCATTATGTCCATCTTTTTGTCTTCCTGTTTTTTTAGATCCCACCAAAGCTCGGTCTGCCCTCCCCACGCTGCTGGACAGCCCGGCTGGTCGGTGAGCATCTGCTACCCCTCAGTAGGTCGGGCAGAGCGGAGCGTGGAGTCAGAGGGGCTTGCTCCAGGCAGAGTAGAGTCCAAACCCCCAAGAAGAAGCTTTAGAGTGTCTCCACATGCCCTTAAGTCACCAGATCATCAGATCCCGAGTTGTTGCCAGAGCCGGGCTGGGTTTTTCAGGAAGGCTCAGCACTCTCGTAGCCCTGAGGTGTGCAGGCAGCTCTCATGCCCCAAGAGAAGGCCAGGCTGGCCAGCCTTGCTCTAGGGGCTGTAACTGTGTCAGCACAGCACTGCTGAGCCTCAGCAGTGCTTTTTCTTGGTGCCTAAATGGCAGCTGAACTCCCGGTTGCTTTTTAGAAGAGAAGGTGATAAAGGGTGGAGTTTGTTCAGCTCACTGAGCTCCAGCTCCGGGGTGGTCCAAGCAGCATCTGGAGTAATTTCTGTCACTGTTTCCATAAAATATTTTAATGTACCCAATTTAAAACCAAATAAATTGTCGTCACTACAAGCTGCATTCCTCCTCCTGGCCATTTTCACATTTATCCATGTATTATGGCTCAGAAATCCATCCAGGTCCCAGAACTGCATTAAACTTCTAAGACTGATGCTAAGATGGACAGAACATCTGCCAGTATTATTCCTGTCTGTGGGGACTGGGATTTGAATCTCCCCAAAACAACACTTTGAACAGCTCAGCCTTCTACAGTTATTTTGATGGCAATGTTAAAGTCTCAAAGGATGATGCTGCAATCCTGCAAATTTAAGCTGTTGGGGGTTTTGTTGGTTGTGGTGGGTTTTTTAATAGGTTATGAAGCAAGCAGCCTAAGAACTTGGGTTTAAAACTTGTTTAAAATATAAGTAAGCTCTCTTCTCCTCCCACCCATGTCTTCCTTCAGGCTTTGTTTTTGCTTTCTGATCAGACCTGCACAAACAGACACTGTGTATGTTTTCAGGTGCACTGTCTGAGTGTGTGCTTGTGGAATCTCCAGTTTCTTTGGTGTGTTTGGGTGCTGCAGACAGACCTGTCCCACCTCAACCCCAATTCCTGTCCCACCTCAACCCCAATTCCTGTCCCACCTCAAACCCAATCGACGGTTTTGCCTGACCTCAGGATTTTCCATGTGGCACTAACTGGGCACCTCCACAGGCCAGACTGAGCCTTTGAACTTTGCAGTTCTGGGGAAGCTTGGGACAAATCAGGGGGGCAAAGAGTGAACACACACATTAATCTCTGCCCATTCTGCACAGTGTCCTCTGCACGAGACCTTGTTCTGTTGTCCTGGATCTGTCATCACTGCCATCTCCACACACCATGAACACAAATGTGCATGTTGTGCTTTAGTCTGCCTACCTCTAGTTCAGCCAGGCTGAACCAGGTCAGTGTTTGGATAGGAGACCTTCCAGGAGAGTTTACTTACAGTAGGAAACACAGTTCACTTACTGAGACATATTTTCTATTACTGGAGCCAGGCTTGAGCCTTCTGGTTCTGGGCATGATGAGCTGTAGAAATTCCAGCTTTGAGTGTAATAAAAGCAAGTTCTTGGGCATTTCTGGTCATGATGGAACTTTTTGCAGTTTACTGCAGAGTAGGAGAGTATCCTGGCCAAATTCCACCTGGGGTGATTACGTTCAGCTGACTGAAAATGAGCAATGGCAATTGCTGCATTTCACTGTTGGGCAGAGTGATTTCCACAAAGGGGTTTAAATTTGTAAAGTGGCTTAGGGGTAAAGCAGAAAGGAAAAGAATTGCAGAAATGTCCCTTTAACCCTAATTCCTGAAGGCCTTGTGAGCCTTGTCAGACTGCTGTCACATTCCTCTAAATGCCAGCAATCCAGCTGGTGGGGCATTCCTTGGAATGCCTGTCCCTCATCACAGGATGGCTGTCAGAACAGTGGTGCTTTGTATAGGGCACGTAGACATCCCTGCACATCAAGCAAGGAAATAAACAGAATGGGAGGAAAAAAGAAGTAATAAAAGAACATTTAAAGTTTTCTTTGTGACGGTGCTGTTCAGGCTGATCCGTGGTTGGTGTTTTGTTCTCAAAAAGGCTGAGTGCTCCTTTGGCTCAAAAAGGTAGAGAAACACTGATGTGAGATATGGAAAGCATCATGGAAGAGTATTTTCTGTTATATATGCACCCCAATGTATAACAAATTTTTTTTTTCTCTCCCTGACTTTCCCTCCTTTATTTTGTACCCAGATTTTCTTGCTCCTGTTTGAAATATGCCTTATAACCTTACAAGTTTTCAGAAGACCACTGTGTTTCACTGGGATAAGGAATATTGCATCTGCTTCATAGCAGGAGGATGTTGTTTGTGTTACAGCTTAACTTTGTTCTACTTTACACCTAGATGAAGGATGAAGACTGTCTGTACCATTTTGATTACCTCTTCTAGGGTTCAAAGAGAATCATTTCCCCTGACCTCCATTTGCTAATGGCTCAGCTTGGTCTAACCTGCACACAGATAAACGTGCTGTTAAACAAAAGTTACAGTAGCAGGAACCACCTCAGTGCCCCAAGCTCCTCCGCCCGTGTTGGTGGCTCTCTGTGACCAGCCAAAAGCCGAGCGACGCAGTCCTGAGAGCTGCTCCCGAGGGGTTTGTGTGTGAACGGACAGTGCTGCCATCCCTGAGAGATGAGACACAGGACCCTGCAACCCGACAGCTCTGCGAGCTCCAAAGATGAGAGTCCTGCACACCGAGTTCCGTGCTTTGTCTCCAGAGTGATCTTCGTTCCTGTTAAGCTCACCTCACTCCTGGTCACGAGTTTTGCTTTTGGGATTTAGACCACCTCTTTTTTCCCCCCCTCCCGTTTTACACAAAGACTGTTAATAGGACTGTTAGTGGAATGAGCAAAGCCAATACTCACAGGGTTTAACTTCGCACCAATAGCACCTTTTGCCCCAGAATGCCTTACCAATGCCACCCAGCACGCGTGTCCCAGTGTACGACTCGGCCTGACGCTTCCGTTGGCTTAGGCACCACCTCAGCCTCCCGAGCTGACTTTTAGGGACATTTCCGCACGTAGCATCTCCTCCAGCGAGTCAGACACCACCTGTCTGCCAGGTCCGGGAGCTCTCTCCGTGAATGTGCTCAGAGCTAAAGAGGCCACGTGTGCACCCCGCGGGCCGATGCCGTCCACCTGAGCTGCGGAAGCGCCTGAGGGATGGCAGAGGGAGGGGAGGCTGGCGCTCCTCCCGTGCGGCTCTGGGTGCGGCGCGTCGGGGTTTACTGCGATGAGCACCGCAAAACCTGGCTCGTGACTGCAGAAGAGGCAAGTGTGTGCTTTGAGCTTCCCCGTGGTTGTAGCATTGCTGTTTCAGGTGCCTCTGCTGCACTGCCAGTAACTGCCTGCTCTGTTTGTTACTTTCCCCCAGGAGGAAGGTATGCTGAGGGCTCGGATCCAAAGAGTTCAGGTTCCCCTGGGTGAGGCGCTGCGACCCAGCCAGCTCCCCCCATCCCGGCTGCCTCACATGTGGCAGCTGTCCCAGGGTGAGCAGTACAGGGATAGTAACTCTCGCGTTTGGGAGATAGAGCACCATCTCATGGTAAGGATGGTGGCAACAATAGACCATAGTCATGCCTGTTTGTGAAGTCATTTGAGATCCTTGAGGGACGGCAAAGGACTGTTATTTTGTTGAAGTCCATTAGCTCAACCACAGTAACTGTAGACGTATTGAACTTTTCCTTGTCACTTACAGCTTGGTGGTGTTGAAGAACTGCTGCTTAAACTCGTGCCTGGGGATTAATATGGTATGTGCAGACATTACCCCTGCTTTGTACTGTGCACTGTTTACTCCCAGTCTTTCTTTAATATGAATTTTTGTCTTTCAGGAGCAGTGGCTCTAGGAAGATGCCATTGTCTGTTTTGTACAATAAAAGGTTCTCTCTCCACTGAAATGCAGCCACCTTTGAGGTGGAAGCAGTTAAAAACAACACACAGCAACATCACACAAGAGTTTAGGACAGGCAGTGAAGAGGAGTATTGTGACCAAGTGAAACATCAGGGGGAGTTCTAGGTAGGCTGAATGTAATTGCCCCAAGTGGAGTTTGGCCAGGATGCTGCAAATAATGTCCTAGTGATACTGGGAAGTGCTGTGGGCTGGTGACTTGTCAGAAACTGGAAAGGCAGCAGCTCCCAGCTCTGAGCAGAGACTGAACTGTGGCTCAGAGGGTTCAGTCTCACCACCACTTTCGGTGACAATGGTGCTTTCCTTAGAGGTCTCCCGTTCAACTACTGGTACCACCAGCTTTTGCTTGGCTTTTGATCTTACTCTGACACAGTTACAGGTGTCACAGCTGCAGAGAAGTCAAACTGAGTGTCTGAAATCCTGTTTCCTATGGATTTGAACATTGAACATTTGAAGATGGAGCTGTCCTCCAATCTGGTTGAGGGGTTCTTTGGACAGAGGGAGAGGATTTCCAAGAGACTTTCTCCTGAAACAAAATGAAAAAAGACCTCTTTGTTGGCTTGATGGGATGTACACAACTGAGTTGTTTGGTTGATTGTTTTTTAAATGCCTTCTCCAGATGCAGTTTCCTGACTTAGGACCACATCCTTGATTGTGTAAAGCTCACAGAGGTGGATTTCACATAAATATGTGTCTTAGTATAAAGTCTAGAGATAGAAAACTGTTAAAATGTAGTCAGCCATGTTAATTTGAATATTTTCTGGAATCTTTGTACATCCAAGTGGAAAAGGACACATTTTGACTAGAGAAAAGAAAACTTAGTGACATAAAATTTCCCATATTCATTGTCCTCATCATCATCTTTTAGCCAGACACAGAGTGTTCTTGTGTTTGTTGGCAGGCACCTGCAAGCAGCAACAGACGTTTTCTGAATGGTGACATTGGGGGAAATTGGGGGCTCTTGAAAGATGTGGCTGTAGGACATTGTCTTTCCCCCACCCCCTGAGAAGCACCTTGATTTACAGTAACATTTTCCTATCGTTTTAGTTCCTGAACATGTCCCGGAAGGATCCCTGCCAGAAACAAGCCTGTGAAATACAGAAATGCTTGCAAGGTACTGAGTGTCATTTTGTCTTTGGTGTCTTGATTTTTGGTGGAACTTAATTCTTTTAACTTAACCTTCTTGTCCTTTCACCTTGAGAAGGAACGGAGCACATTAGCATTGCCTGGTTGCAAAACGAACAAAATTATAACGTCTGATTTTAATAGAATTGCTTTGTGCTTAATTGTAAATAATGAGACATCATTAGTATAAAATAGAGCATTAGTAACAGTAATGTGCTTGGAGTGTTCTCCATGCTGGCAGTGAGATCCCAGGTGTATTTTTGGGACTCAGCTGTGGGCAGGGAGAGCTAGACATTATAATAAGCTCTCTTACAGCATGGTTTAGTGAGGGAGTAGGTGGATTGTATGGGAAGATTGCAGAGCTGCTCAAGGGGTGTTTTAAGAGCAGGTCAGACAGAAGTCTGTCAGGAACAGGGTAGGTGATGTGTCCTCGAGGTATGAGATGGTCTTCATATCCCCAGCATCTGTCTAGAGACTACCTTTTACTGTCCTCATGGTTTGGAGCATTCTCCCACAAAGGACTACCTTCTCTCCCTGTATTACTGCACTTAAAAGCTTGTGGTTGACCCTGTTTTGGTCCCATCTGAGACAATGTTCTTTTTATAACATTCATGGAGGTTTTTCCAAGTGTTTTGCCTGTGTAGGTTTGTGTACAGTGTTGATCTGAATGGTTATGTGTTGGCAGAGCAGCTCTTTGCTGCACGTACACTTTTCTGTGACTGCTGCTCGAGCTGTCATTTTGGAGTGCTGCTGTTCATGTATTGTGCTGTGGCGTTGTCTGATGTGCACAGATGAAGTAGCTGAGTTGACAGAGAGCAAAGCAATTTTCCCCTGTAAAAATTAAAGTTCAGAGCCTTAACTTAGGAATGCACAATCACTGTACCCAGTGCGTAGGACAGAGGGTGGGAGCCGGACCTTTGGGAGATGCTGGCTTCTCAAAAGTCATTGTTCCAAAAGATGGTGCTGCTTCCTCTGTGAGACTGAGTGCCCACTGTAAATCTCTTTTGTGTTTTCCTATCTGTGTGTGACTTTCAGGAATGCACCCTTGACAGATAACAGGGAGTGCCTGTATGTAGCCACAGTTTTAGAAACAAAGCTGCAAAGGTAGAGGGACAGTTAAGAGAGCCTCGGAGCACTCATCAACTGCAGGCTATGGCAGAGAGAGATCAGCTCTCCTCTCCAAGGGCCTGCCATGCCTCCTGGGCTGCCAGCTTGCAGCAATCACCATAACCTTTTTCTCAGGGGTGATCTCTGTGTTACAGGTCACTCACCAACCCAGTCAGGGAATTCATAGTCCAGTGGTCACAGCAGTGTGGTTTGCTCGTTAACCAGAAGGCATTCACTGCTGCTTTCTGGGCTCTCCATGGGTGCTGTGTGTCTCACATTATGCTGCTGTTGCTTCTTTTAATCTTTTGAAAGTCAGTGCTGCTGTGAGTGCAGCTGTGTAGTGGTTGCAGAGCTCATCCAAGGCAGAGCAGGTGGCTCTGCATGCCCTTTGTTTCTAGACAGATAGGCAGGTGGTTCTTAACTCAAACCAGACTCTGCCTCTTCCTGCAGGGCTCCTCTCCGAGAGCCTTTGCTCTGAACTAAAGAGAGATTTTTTGAGCAGAGAAAATGATGGAATGCTTGTAAGCAGCTGAAGAGCTGGGGTAGATGTGTTCCCTCAGGGAACAAAGCCTGTTCCTCTCCACAGACCTGGTGTCTCCTTCTTATTTTCCAGCGAACAACTACATGGAGTCCAAGTGCGAAGCGGTGCTTCAGGAGATGCGGAAATGCTGCGCCCGGTACACCAAGGGCAGATCCATCTGTTGTTCAGGGTTTGAGAGAGAAGAAAGGGAGAGAGAAAAGGTTAAGTTGGCTTCAGAAGGAATTTCCCCACCACCTCAGTAACACAATGCAGCTCCAGCAGGTGCTGGAGCATGGACTCACTTGAAGAGCTCGTGTGTGTTTTTTCAAGCCTTCTTTAGACTTTCAGAAAAGCCAGATTGCTCCTAGAACACACCGTTTGGCACACCAAAAAGTAAAACACAGTACCAACAGATGGCCTGGTTAACAAACTTTATTTTCTGTACGAACACATTATCTATGTTGCCTCTGCATCACACCTGTGAAATGTCAACTTGATGTTTTTAGGATGCTTACCTTACTCTAATCCATCCTTGCTCTAAAAATGGAGAATTGGAACCAAGTTATGCTGGCTTCTAGAGCGAGAGGTACAGGAAATGAGCTCAGAAGAGTGAGTTTAAACATGAAACAAACCCATCTTGACACAACAAAGGTATTGCTGCCACCATGCAGTAGTTCCAACCAACACTTGCCTGTCCAGTGGTTCAAGCTCAAGAATGGGAATCAGGTCTGATGATTGTTCCTAAGTCTTGCATAGATCATGAGTGACTACAAGTCACTTTGCCTAAGTGCCTCCGTTTTCCACTGGACAGAGCTGTTTATTTTATATTTGAATTGCCTACACGCTGCTATTTGCATGACAAAGATGTTACAGGAACATTATTTCAGGGATTGCTACAGGGATAGGATATTTTTTTAAAAAAGCAATATTCATTTGAAAGATCTGACTGTTGATACAAAATTTATAAATTTATGTCTAATTGAACACCTTTAAGCAATATGCTTTGAATCCAAGTCTAGTTAAACCTGCTGATACCCAAAGGCCTGTCACAGAGCCCTGGGCTAGATCCAAGAACTGACTTAGGTGCTGCTTACTGAACAAGCAGTTGTAGGCAGTTATTTTCCACACAGCATTCCAGACTCACTCCCAAGCCGGCTGTGTCTGGACCCCAGGAGAGATGCCTTTCCAGAAGCTCTCGGCCATGCAGCAGAATTTCCTGTGACCTGTAGGAAGAGCTCATAGACAGGTTCCTGCACCACCTTTCAGAGCTGCCTGTCTTGCTGTCCCCTGTAGCAGGAGTCCAGGCACCCAAATATCAGGCTCCCAACCCACTAGCCCTAACTCTGTCATTAGATCTAGCCGTAAAGGACTTTCGTGCTGTGAGCAAGTACAACTTATGAAATAGAGCTTCTATAAACAGACCACTGAGGTCTAGGCACAATAGTTGTGTGTATTGAAGCCTAGAAGAGCAAACCATCTGTATTCACTGCTCTGAAATAACATGGTACAAAATAAACAACTGGAACAAACTGTGGTCTCCGTTTGGTTGTTTTGTTGAGCTGCAAACTGGGCGGCTTGGCTGCCATTCACAGCTCAGGGACACGTGAGATCATCATGTTTAAATAGAAGCTGCTTGATATTTTTATAACTGGGGCTGAAGATCAGTGTAATTTAGGGCTTGTCTTCCCCTCCCACTGCTCTCCCTCCCCCTCAAGAAAAAAGCCTTAAAACAAATGGGGCTTTAGTGTCCTTCAAATTAGGGAAAAGTGATGACAATGTTGTGAACCACCTCAAACAGTGACAAGTAGCTCATTTTTCTCTTTTGCCCTATCTGAGCAGGAACAGTGGAAACAAAGTCACTAAGAGATGATAAAAAATATATATTTAGGCTTCTGTTGCACCTATGAAAAATAAATAGCCTTGTCTCCATGCCCATTTGCAGTTGCTCAGCAGATGCAACCCAGACTGACCCATCTCCTGCCCTAGAAGCATCCCACTTCTTGGGAATATGGGTGATTGGTGCTAGGATGATCAGCCCAGGTTACCTGCATGGCTGAGGGGAGGCTGTGGTGCCCTCATAGAATCTTTCAGGTTGGAAAAGACTTTTAAGATCCTTGACTTGAACCATTCTCCCACACTGCCAAGCTGACCACTAACCCATGTCCCCAAGTGCTACCTGCTGCTGGTCTGGCTGTAGGTGCTCCCCTCAGTCACAGTGAGACAGGAACAGGCTGGTTCCCAGGATGCCAACAGACCTCACACAGAGAAGCATTTAGAGCAAAACTGTTTAATAAAATACCACTTCAACAAGCATTTACATACAATATATAAAACCACTTTAAAAGCCTAATGTGTTTGAAATCTTCTCATAGTGTAACAGATGTCAGAAGTTCTTGAAACAAGACAAAAAGGAGCAGGAGTGGGGAGGGGAAGGGACACCTCATCTTGGCACCTGCAGCAATGAAAATGCCTCCCCGTGGAGGCTGATTCAGCATCAAAGCTTCCAGTGTTGACCCACAGCATCAAACACTGCCAGCCACGAGCCCAACACCAGCACGGCAGAAAGATGTGCCACATTGTGATGTCCTTGTCCATTCCCTGCCTACATTCACATGGAACTCAACATGAACCTGTTACTTGTTTCCCCTTCCAGCAGCAATACAGGCATTTTAGCTCCCTCTCTGGGCCATTTCTCTCTCTAGCAGCAAACTGGCACTTGAGCAGAACCCACCCCACCTAGGGCTGGGCAGAATTAGTGACTTACTTGAGCCTGAAAACCATCCCTAAGGTCTGTTAATGATTTTGCTTTGAGCTTTGTCATTGAAGAAAGCTTTGTGGAGATCAGTGCATCTCAGAAGAAGTTGTGTTACACAGCCCACCCAGCCAAACAGCAGAAATGCTGTTGTCCTCCAGGAAAAAGAGATACCCTGCAAGACCAATGTATCAATTCATGCATGTTCATTTCTGCAGATCCTACAGGAAAACAAACCAAATCCCAAAAAACCACCACCATCATCTGTCACTCCACTGCCAAACACTGATTTATTGAAGACCTATTTGCTGCATCCCATCACTCCTGCAGTCCAGGATGGCCTTTAGGAAGGCCATTGTTAAAAGGACGTGAGCCCAGCTGCTCCTTCATTCTCCTTGGCCACGTATGGCAGGACAGGAGCAAAGACAGCAACTTCTGTCTCTTGATTACCTGCAGCCTCTTCAGATCCTGAAGGTGAGAAAAACCTCAGCTTAATCAATGTGATGCTACACTGACACTTCAATCAACAGAGCTGAAACAAAATTGACAACTTCAAGTGCTCATTCCAAACCCTCTGGTGCAAGAACCCATCATTTCAGCTCTGCCAGCAGCTCCCAGGGGAAGATCCCATTTCCAGCCATACTGAGAGCAGCAGATCACAAAGCCATTGCACAGCACTGGAAATGGGGTGCAGCTGCTGAGCCAGGTGCTGCAAACCACCCACCCAGGAGTGTCATTGTTCCCTACCATGTTTCCTATTGAAGGATGAGCTCACTTTCACATAAAACCCCACATCCTGGGCAAGAACTCCTACCTATACTTGCTGGAGGACATCACCACATTGTCAGGCAAGTCTCTATCTCACAGAACACCTCTGGGGGATGTTTGTTTGTACTGCATTGAGTCAGACTGTCCAAAAACAGCTAAGCTCTGCACCTGGGCTGCCTCATCACCTGCAGGAGCAGGGCTGCAGCTGATGGAATTAAGCAAGCAGCTTTTCTTGTGGAAATGGCAAACATGAAAAGGAAGGAACATAACCGAGGCAGAAGTATGCAAATGAAACACTCTCACAAGAGCACAGTCTGGTTTTCACATGAGTTTTGTCATTTCAGTTGCTTGCAGAGACCAGGGAGAAGGAATTTGTGCTCTTCAGAGCCAGGTAAAGGACTGCACTCCAGATTTCACACTATCCCCCTTCTCCAGTAGAGCTGGCAACAGGGACCTGGACCAGTACAATGTACCCTAAGCAGGGATGCATTTCCTGTCGACAATCCTGTCCCACATGGTTACAGCTTAGAGAGCATCACCAATGCCAAAGTGACCAGAGATGGTCATAGTAGACATGGAAACCCCTGTCAGAGGCCCAGGGTGATTTACCATAAGTGGCACAGCTGAAATGCCCCCATCTGACACAGCCAGGTCAGGCCTGCTGGCAGCAGGAGAGAGTCTCAAAGGCTGAGCAGTCAGGTGGTTCTACAGCACAGAACTTGGTGACTTTCAGAGCATATGATGAGGAAAGGGCCTGGAGTCAGCCTCAGTGCTCAGTTTCCATCAGCAGTGCCAGTGCTGCAATTCCAATATGGGGAAGGATACCAGCAAAGAGAAAGCCAAATGGCCATCTATGTGCAGTGCAACAGCAGGGGGAGGGCAGGAAAATCCATATTCACCTGTCCTGGACACAGCTCAGACTGTCCTTTGACACTTCTGTATCCATCCCATGACAGTCAACCGTATTTTGGATTGCACAGACTACCTCTGTGCAGAGGGAAGCAGAGGTTTTCCAGGTGCCAGGGCAGGAATACTGAAAGCTAAATTGTGGCAAAGAGCTGACAGCTGTTGTACACATAAACTGGCAGACAAAGGTACACGTAACAGTCCTGGGCACCTGGAAGAAGCACATTTAAGAGGTTTCTCTGCCACTACATTTTTATGACATTGAAACTCATCAGAAAATTTGAGACTGGGCATATTTGGTGGGAAATTGTAACGATATAGTGGGAGTTGTAAGCTTTCAGACCAACCCCAGCACTCTTAACAGCCCAGACAGGAGAAAAAGGTGGAAATCAGAAGCAGCATTGTAAGAAATAAGGGCTGGAACCTGTGAGCAGATGGGACTGAGTCTGTTGGCAACATCCTTTGACTTCTAAGTGAGAGATAACAGCAGTAGAGGAGGGGAGGGGAGGTTGGGCATGAGAGGAGAGTGCAGCTTCTAGGATGCCATTCCAAGCAGGAATCCTCCGGCAAACCCTCCAGTCAGGATAACATTCTTCTTCAGAAATATGATCACCTAAGCAGGGGTGAGAAGAAACAAAAATGTTCAACATCAGGCCACCCACTGACCCTCCCTGCTAAGAAGAAATCCCTCAGGTTTTCCTTGAGGCAAGTAATGCTCAGAGAGATGCCACTGCTTGGATTTGGGAAAGCTTCCTATCTAACGACCTCCCCTCCCTACCTGCACCAGGACACAGCCAATTTTTCACCCTGCTCAGCCATGAGCAGCCAGCTCCTCCAGGAGAATGCTGAGGGAAATAGTATCCTCCTAAAATCTAAGTAGACAATATCCACAGCTTTTGCCATCTCTCCAAGTTTGCTGTCATGCAAGAATTCCCTCCTTGTATTTGTACTATGGAAGATCCACAACAGCACAGGAGACAATCCTGTTTTCTGTTGTCCCTCCAGCACATGCCCTGGGAGAGCTGTCTCACCTCATCCGCTCTGCTTTTCACTTCTGGAGGTATTTTATTACCACTGCTGTGAAATTTCAGCTGCTGCTTGGCTTTGTTCACGTCCCGTTGTACTAGATTCCAGTCCACCTTGATGTATCCCGTGTGGTTTGCAATCTAGAGTTTTGAAGATTAGGAAAAAACTTCCTGGAGTCAAGTCCTGCATGACCATGCCCACCCACCTTCCCTGACCACAGCCAGCTCCCACACAATAGTCCAGTGGGCACACTGGTTTTAGAAACTGGACAGAACACCACCCCTGGAGCTGTGTCAACTGTTCTGCAACATCTGTCTCCCACAGTAATCCCCCAACAGCTGGGCACACACTGTAGCTTAGCCTGCTTCAGCCTCTCTTCCCTAATGTAAAGCTGGCATCACCTCCCCCCTCACAACTGCCATGAATATTGCTGGGACTCCCTGCAGCTCTCCTGCTGCTGTGGGTGGACGAAGCTATTAATAGCCCATTCCTCTCAAACTATTTTATCTGCTCAGGGTGATTCAGCTGTGGAACTCCCTCTGCCCAGAGCAAGCTTTTCACTTTCAGCAGAACAAGCAGAACCAGGAGAAGGAGGGAGAATGAGTCACACACAAGACCTGTCTGCCTGAGGAGCAAATAGGTGAGAGCTGAACAAGGCCTGAGAGCTGCTCTACCTGCTGCAGGATGCACCAGCTACATGTCCACACCCAAGCAGCTTTCCTCAGTGCCAGGGCTCTTGGAAACCAGGACAAGTGGTAGAGGACAGAGAGACATCTCTGCTTTCTCTCCTCTTCCCAGTGCTTTACAGCAAGCCCCATCTGTGCTGGTTGGACTCCTCAGGAAGCCAGGATGGCAGGAAACATATCACAGATATGGATAAATCCTTGTTGACATCCAGGGCTGTTCTTCCAGGGACACTATGTCCACAGGCACAGGATTCAGTATGTTAGCCAGTCCTGCAGCAGCAGCAGCAGCAGCAGCAAGGTTCACTGCAGCCAAAGGCTGTCTCATGCTCCACTCAGGTGCCCCTGCAGTAACAGCTCTCCTGTGCCTCTGGCCTGGCCTTTGGTAGCAGATCCTCAGTGGATCTGCACTGGCACTCCTGGAGTTTATGCACACTGACCCTGCTTTGCTGTTGCATCCATGTGCCCTGGAGAACACACACCTTTGACATTCACAGCCACACAAAGCCCCTGGCGGAGGGGGGGACTGACCCCACGTGTCCCAACAGGCAGTGGTTCCCAGAGAGACCTTTATCCCCAGCAGCACAGTTCCCAGAAAGCCTGGGCTGCTGTTCATACATACCTGAAGCAGGAAAAAGCCACCTCCCACTGCTGTCGCTGCCAGCTTTCCAACCTTCTGGAAGATGAATCCAGTACACCTACAAATCAACCAGGATCCAGTCAGGAGAATGAAACACCACACACAGCCCTCATTATGTTTCCCACAGTCAAGGCTGCCTTTGGCAGGAGTTACCCAAGACTGGAGACAGCCTGACGAACAGCAGAAGAGTGCAACCAGAGAGGATTTGCACCCAGCCAAAACTGATGCTTTATAGCCTTTCACTTTGTGCTGTCACATTCCAGCCTTTTTCAGTTTGATTCTTACCTCTTCAACCTCATCCTTCTCCCAAAAGAGTAACCAGAAACCTGTGATTTCACCAAAATCAACAAGTGATTTTAGGTTTTGGTGGTGTTGTTTAACTGGTATCATCCCTGAGGTGAAATTAGGAAGCACACGTGCTGCTCCATGATAGAGCATGGGGAGCAAATCACAAGCTTCTTTCTTATTTACTTGCAAAGTAAGCAGTAAACAACTGCTTCCTTTACCTTTTCATTTCTCAGAAGAGAAAAATGATGGAACAAGCACACAGCAGTGATCTAAGGCTATACTGGTCTCCAAAATAGGTTACCTGCTTTAAACATGAAAGACATTCCTGCAGCCACCAGAAGTGCAGCCAGCACCCCCCACTGCTCAGTCATGCAGCAAAGGGCTGGTGAGTTGTGCCACCCAAACCACACTTTACTTGGAACATGGTTTCCTTATGAGCATTGCAAACAACACAGCAACCTGCCTTTACCCATTTCTGAATACACTTAGTGAAGATACAAGAGAGAGGGGGCCAGGTCACACTTCTATGAGAAGACAAAGCTCTGTCATACACTGTTAAATAATTACCCCGGTGCCAGGTGAAGATGAGGGGCATTGTAAGAAGCAAAGCAGTGATTACACAAAGTTTTCAACTCAAACGATGCTGTGGGAATGAAGTTGCAAGTAGAGGCATGCTCAGTCCCAACTACAAGTGACAGGAAACCCCGGGAACTGCGATCCCAGGAGGTTTTTAATGCAGATGCCTGAAGCACATCCACCTCCAGTGTAGAAGGCATCCTTGTTTCAGAGCATTCCTATCTGCCTGTCCTAATTCAACAGCACCACTTTTTGCCAGAAGTTGAAAATAATTAAATACTGGTGCAATTTTCTTCCCTTGGAGACAGTCTCACTTCTTCAAGTTAGAGACAGCATTTAAGACCTCCCACAACTCAGCAACCATGCCAGGGGACAGCAGGCTGAGCATCTGCCTTCTCTGAATGACTGCCACATGAGCACCCTGCACCTGTCAGTGTGACCCCAAAGACCCAGCCAGTGCCTGCCACGAGCAGGAAGGGCAACCCCGGCACATCTTACCATCCCGTGACCCCTCCGATCACCAGCTGCGTGGCCACATTGTATTTCTCAGCGCTCGACCCCGAGTTGGGGGCGAAGATCTTGCGCCACCAGGGCCGGTTCTTGGTGTACTCCGCCAGGTCCAGCACGTTGAATGTGTCGTCCTTCGCACCTGCAGGCACCTGGAGAGGCTCAGTGCTGGGACTACCGTACCACAGCCCCCTGCAGCTGCCCGGTGCCTCCCCACAGGCACAGGAGCCCTGCCCAGCCACACAGCTCACGGGGACTGGCACTCCCCCAGGTCTCCGGGAATTCCCAGGTCCCTCAGCCCCCTCCCAGGGCCTCCGGGACCCCTCACCCCCTCGGTGACGCCCCTCGCAGAGAGGCCGGGGCTGGGGGTCCGTGTCCGGAACCGCCCCCTCGGGCCCTCAAGCGGGGCCAGGCCCCGGCAGCGGCCGCCGCACGGTGCAAAGGGAACGACACCGCGCTGGGCGCAGGCCGCGCTCTGCACGGGGGAGGCCGAGCTGGGGGAGCCGGGGACCCGCGCCCCGAGGGGGACAGACCCGCGCCCCGAGGGGGACAGACCCGCGCCCCGAGCCATCCCCGGCCAGCCCGGCCCGGCCCGGCCCACCTCCGCCCGGCACCGCCATGACGCCGCTGCGCTCCGCGCAGGCGCGGGCACGGCGCGCGCGTCACCGGGAGGGCGCGAGAGGGGTGCGAGGGGAGAGGGACGGGAGAGAGGGAACGGAGGGGAGAGGGAACGGAGGGGAGAGGGAACGGAGGGGAGAGGGACTGCAGGAGAGAGGGAACGGAGGGGAGAGGGAACGGAGGGGAGAGGGAACGGAGGGGAGAGGGAATGGAGGAGAGAGGGAACGGAGGGGAGAGGGACTGCAGGAGAGAGGGAACGGAGGGGAGAGGGAACGGAGGAGAGAGGGAGCGGAGGGGAGAGGGACTGCAGGAGAGAGGGACTGCAGGAGAGAGGGAATGGAGGGGAGAGGGACTGCAGGAGAGAGGGAACGGAGGGGAGAGGGAACGGAGGAGAGAGGGAGCGGAGGGGAGAGGGAGCGGAGGGGAGAGGGACTGCAGGAGAGAGGGACTGCAGGGGAGAGGGAATGTAGGGGAGAGGGACTGCAGGAGAGAGGGAACGGAGGGGAGAGGGAATGGAGGGGAGAGGGACTGCAGGAGAGAGGGACTGCAGGGGAGAGGGAATGGAGGGGAGAGGGACTGCAGGAGAGAGGGAACGGAGGGGAGAGGGAACGGAGGAGAGAGGGAGCGGAGGGGAGAGGGAATGTAGGGGAGAGGGACTGCAGGAGAGAGGGAACGGAGGGGAGAGGGAATGGAGGGGAGAGGGAATGGAGGGGAGAGGGACTGCAGGAGAGAGGGAACGGAGGGGAGAGGGAATGCAGGAGAGAGGGAATGCAGGAGAGAGGGAACGGAGGGGAGAGGGAACGGAGGGGAGAGAGAACGGAGGGGAGAGAGAACGGAGGGGAGAGGGAACGGAGGGGAGAGGGAACGGAGGGGAGAGGGACTGCAGGAGAGACGGGCGGGGACGGGGCCGGAGAGATGGGCAGACACGAGCAGAGGGGCGGGGACGGGCAGGTGGGGAGAGACGCGGGAGGTGGGAGGGGTGGGAAGGAAGAGAGGCCCGAAGGGAGAGGGGCGCAAGGAGGAGCGGGAGCGCGCGTGGGTGCAGCGCGGCCCGGGCCCGGCTGCGCCCCGCCGGTGCCCTCGGTGCTCCCCGCCGGTGCCCTCGGTGCTCCCCTCCGGTGCCCTCGGTGCGCCCCGCCGGTGCCCTCGGTGCTCCCCTCCGGTGCCCTCGGTGCGCCCCGCCGGTGCCCTCGGTGCTCCCCGCCGGAGCCCTCGGTGCTCCCCGCCGGAGCCCTCGGTGCTCCCCGCCGGTGCCCTCGGTGCTCCCCGCCGGTGCCCTCGGTGCTCCCCTCCGGAAGGTCTCCTGTGCTGCTGCAGCAGCATCGCCCGCCCCGGAGCGGCTCCTCGGGGCCCTTCAGCCCCCGGGTCGGGTGTGTGCAGCAGCAGCAGCACTGCACCAGTGGCATCCAGGGAAGGACAAACGGCTTCCGAGGGTATCCTAAGAACTTCCTAAAGCCCATGGTGGTTTGCTTCCTCTGACGCGGGAGCTCTTGCTTGGCCGTGAGGTGTCACTGGGCAGAAACTGTGCTTTTTGCCATTTGCTAAAAAGACCCCAAACCTGCCAGCTTTGTGGGCAGCTGAGCACCCTGGCACGCGGGCTCAGGTGTGGTAGGAGCAGCATGGGGGTCGTGCTGCACTGCGTTCACCCAGCTGTGGTCTGCTGTGCCTCTGCCCCAGAACTGTTTTGGGCAGCCTGGATATGCTGCCTGGTAGGAACACATTTTACTGTTTCCCCTGAAATAATGACACCTCTGATTTCTGGGCCATTACTCACTTGAGCTCCTGTAGAACAAAAGCCACGTACTTCCCAGCTGGGGGTGGCAGCTGCCCAGGGGCGTAGCAAGGATGGAAAACGTGAGACACAACAAGCGAAAAAATAATAATAATAAAAAAAATTAGACAAGAAATCCTCATGGAGAGATTGTGATGGAGGAGACTTGACCCTCCTTTGGGGTTAATGGAAAGCAGTGTGTGAGTGGGAGCAGGAGCGCAGGCAGCGTGGGACGGATGGGGAACAAACACTCTTCTAGGAACTAACACTCTTCTAGGAACTAACAGCAGCACTCTGTGCTGGTCACGACATCCCACTGGTAAACATCCCAGCACCTCATTGCCACTTGCACGTAGGTCAGGATGTGTTTGGAACTGCAGCAATATTCCATGTGTTTCCTGCGCTGTCGTGATTGGGGGGAACTGTCTGGAGCAGTGTGTACACATTCAGACCAAAGTGGTAGGACAGCACTTCCCTGGGCATGGAAGGAAAAATTGTGGCTGCCAAGGGGATGGCTGGAGGCAAGTTGGGCCCTAGAAATCCAATCTGAACACCAGGGTCAGGTGGCACTGGGGTCTCCTGCAGGTCTGGTACATGGCAGGCTTCCATCCCCATGCAGCGCATATCCCTGGTTTTGTCTCCCCTGCCCTGAGCAAAGATGCTGCAGGGCTGGGGACTCCCGTGCTGTGGGGTCAGGCACAGCCTGGTGCAGTGGGTGGTACAGGGGTGGTGGGTGCAAGGACAGAACCCAGCAGGAACACCTCAGCAGCCCACAGCCCCCCTGGGGCTCCCTGCCAGGCGCCTTTGTGGTGAGCAGCCCTGCTCAGCTTTGGAGGCACAGGCATGAAACACCATTCCCCATCTCAAAGGCTTTGTCTCCCTCCTGGCACCACCATAACCTTCCAGCCTCCATGGCCAGGCTGAGCTCACCAGCCCACGGGAGCTTCCAGCGAGTGCTTCTGCTGCCTGACTCATTCAGACATGTGAGGAACAAGAGAGAAAGGAGAAATGCTCCACTGACCCACTTACTGCAGGGAAACCCAGCAGAGGAAAGCAGGCTTAATTTTGGGACCTCCTCCGTGTCAGTATTTCTACTCTGATGCTAGGGTAGATCCATCAGGGATGGATTTTCTGGATACTCAGGGGTGTTGATGGCATCAGCCCTGCTGCACTGCTGTTCCTTGGGGGTCCCTCTGTCTGGGAGTTTGCCCATCTGAGAGCTGCATGGGGCTGCAGCCCCTCTTTGCTCCATCACTGCTGGGGTGCAGTAGCTTGGAAGTGCTGATGAAATGGGCCCTTCCCAGTCCTCCAGATCTGCGCCGTGTGGCACAGCCATTGTCCTGGTGCTGGGAAGGGAGAGTGCCCTCTGCACAGCTGCTGCTTCTGAGATACTCAGCATTCCTGAGAAACTGTCAAGAATCACTCATTCTCTCTCTCACACGCACACACACAAAGTTCCAGAAGAGATTAGACATGGTTCAAATGATTCTGAGTAATTTTTATCTGCTCCAGTCCGTTATTGTTCTGAGAACTGCACAATTCAGGGAAACAACCAGCACTTTCTGTGTGCGTGTGGGTCCTTGGCCCTGGCAAAATATGTTTCTCTGGGAGTCTTCATGGCAGGAGCCTGTTGTGGCTTTCCCATCACATTTGCACAGGAGGACAGTGCCCTTGGGGATGGGCAGATGAGCTCCAGGCAGGACTGGACTTGATGATCTCAAAGGTCTTTTCCAACCTAGTTCATTCTGTGTGATTCTGTGATTCTGTCTCACACCACCAGGAGATTCCCGGGTGGGATGACTGGAATAAAGTCACACCCATGCTGCAGGGGACACTGGTGCCTGAAGCACAGCCCAGATCTCCTGTATCTCTCCCAGAAAACTCCCTTCCCTCTAGTATTGAGTACTCTTCTGCTTCATTGCAGCAGGGCAGGATGCAAAGCACCCTGAGGCATCCCCAAATGTGACGCACCACTTGCTTTGCCCCAAAATACTTGCTGGAAAAAGTGAGGTGAGTTGTTGCTCACAAAGAAAAGGAGCCCCAGGCTAGTCATGGAGCCAACTGTGGGTGCACAAGCTGAAGAAAATGTTTTTCACTTGGTCTTTGCCTCCCCAGGAGCAAGGTAGGTGGTGTGGGGGAATCACTTTCTGCCCTCTGCTGAGGATTCATGTCACAGACCCCCAAAAGCCCATCCCTCCACCATCTCCACTGCCTCCACTGCCTCCCTCTGTTTCCCAGTCACCAAGACCTGTCACAAGGATGCTTTTTGCACACACTGGGACTGTCACCAAAGGGGTCACTGCTCCCCTTGCACTCTTGCTGCCCTGTAACATGATTTATGGGACATTTCCCCACCTCACTCATCCAGTGGATGCTGGGACCATGCAGGGCGTTCTTCCTCATCTTCCTGCCTTCATGAGCCAAGGGAGAACCACGTGGCAATGTGTGTGCCTGAGCACACGTGTGTGCATTGATGGGGGGAGGGGGGGTTTCACGGGCTTTTAAAAAGAGATATTGAAAATTGGTGAGTAAAACAAAAAAAATTTGCAAAAATATTTCAGTGCATCTTTTCTGAGCTGTACTGCAGGACCCTGGAAGAAGAGGAGCAGCTGGTGGGAAGGGGACTCTGGGGATCATCCCAACCCACTCCCTCCCATGTGGCTTGAGGCAAGGTTGTGTGGCCAAGTCATCACTGTTTGGGCTGCAGACATCCTGGGGACAGGGATAACCTCACATGTATACATCTGCATCCTTGGCAACCCGCTCTCCTTCTCAGAGGTGACACAGAAGGTGAGACCAGGCAAAGACCACACCTAAATTCTGCTGCCTCTGCAACCCTCCCTTTCCTCATCTTGCTCCCAGACAGGAGCCAGGACACTGAGCCAGCTGGGTCCTGCAGCGGAACTTACTGCGGTGCTTGCCCTCCCTTTCCTTTTGTTTTTTCCTCTCCTCCTGCCACTGCCAGAGGAAGAGCAGGAGAGTCCATCATTCACACGCTGCTCTTTGCACAGACCTGCTCAAGCAATTCCTCTCCTGATATCTTTGAGAAACTCTGCAGCACTCTCAGTGAGTCTGTGGGTGCTGACTTTAAATCATCATCTCCGGTGGATTACAACAGCTGGATGAGAAGATAAAGGCTTTTCTTTCCTCTTTCCTTTCTCATTCCTTCCTTTTCACTTTTCCACCTGAAGTCAGAGCTGCTCCCAGCCAGGAGGCATGGTGCTGGTGGGAGCCCTGTTCAGCCTCCTGCTCTTCTGCCTGGTTGAGGAGGGCATCAGCAAAGTGAGAAGATACTACATCGCTGCAGTGGAAACCGCCTGGGACTACACACACAGCGACCTGCTGTCCGTGCTGCAAGCCCCTGCAGGGTAAAGCTCTTCTTATTGCAATTCTAGAACCATGCCCTGTGTTTTCTCCCACCTGGGCATGTGGCACTGTGAGCTTGGCTCCAGGCAGGCAGGTACATGGGGGCAACCGGGCAAGGTGGGTGCCTTGAGCTGCTGGTACAGCTGGGAAGGGGTGGTGTGATGGGGAGTCACAGGGATCACAACCCCTGATGAGAGACAGGTGGAATTGAGAGAGAGATGCACACCTGCTCTGCACCACTGTTCTGTTCTGCACTGTTTTACCTTAATGCCACTTGCCTATGACCCTTTAGAGTCTGTGCTAGGAGCCATGATTTTCCAGCCTGTGTTTTCTCTTCTGCTCTGCATCCTGGGGGCTTTGGGGAAATATGAGGGGAGATGAGCACCTGTGACTCCCTGGGCACTGCAGAGGAAAGTTGGCTGTGCCCCCTGACATAATTCAGAGCAGCAAAGGCTTTCCACTGTGTCTGCCCCTGGTAAAATCCACTTTTAGTTATTGATATCTTTGTGTACATTACATTGCCGAGGCTGAAATTTTTCCTTAAGGAAATGAAAATAATTTGTAGTGTTTGGGCAAAGAATGGTGTTCGTGCACAGTGACAAAAAGGAGGAAGGTATGGTGGTTTTGCCCATGTACTTTGGAGTAGGAAGGAAAAATGGGAGTTGCATTGCTCAGGCATCAGGATGGTGTTGTCCGAAGACAAAGCTGGCTTGGACATGCATGGTTGTGAATGTTCTGAGGCTGGCATGGAGAGTGGAGCTGGATGGCTGCAGCCCCTGTGGATCAAGATGTGCCCATTCCTTCTGCCCTGTTTCCATATCCCCTGCCCCAGACTCTCTGCTGAGGCAATGCCAGCCCATGACCCCATCTCAGCCTCACAGTGGCTTGAGCAGCAGGGAGCTGTGGTCAGACCCTGGAAGCCAGGCTCTGGGGATGACCCAGGTCAGCCTGACTAGCTGCTGTAGTCACTGTATCCCAGTTATGTTGGTTTTTCCTCTTTTGGTTACTTCAGTAGGAAAATTGCATCCAGCACCCCCCATTTTACTAATCCCCCCTGCCCTGCTTTCACTGATGTTGCCCTCAGATCCATTAGGCTACGGTAGAGATGATGACTTCACTCACTGTTAATTCAACCCTGTGGCTTTCCATTTCAGCACTGGTTTTATGGGCACTATTTCTGACCCTGGAGCGACTCAGGGACCTGACTGTGCCTGGGGATGAGCGGGGCATTGGCAGGCAGTGTGAGGTCACTTGTCCTTCTCTAAAACGGGGGAAGATAACGTTGGCTTTCTCAGAGGGACTGGTGTGATCCAGCCTGGAGAGGCAGAGAACTCCTGGGCAGCGCAGCTCCTTGAGAAGCTGTGGTGAGAAGCAGGGCTTGCTTGTCCTGGCTGTTCCCAGCTGAATGATGATGCCTTTCCCAGGGCCCTGCAACTTCAGCCCAGTTCTGTGCAACAGAGGAAGGCACAGGAAAACAGCCAGGCTTGGGAGAAGGGGCATGCAGGAGTGAGCCAGGAAAGCATGGCAGGCAGAGCTGCCCCTGGAGCTGGGTTGTCTCTGACCTCTGTGTCCGTGGTGCCTTCTACTTCACACCTTCTCCTTCAGGGTACCAGCATCTCATGGCAGCTCCCAAAGGTGCATCTCCAGGCAGGATCTCCAAACCCCTTGTACGTATCCAGGGGTTTCTCTGGCATGTTTGTAGAAAGCTCTGTCAAATTAATGGGCTACAACACATCGGGACAGAGCTGCTCACACCTTCCCATGATTTCAGTTTCTCTTCCTTCCAAACACAACCCCACCAGCAGGGTCAGAGCCAGGACCAGCACATCCTGCAATGGCCCCAGGGATCTCAGCTTTGACTTGGGGCTGGTGGACACGTAGCAGCAGCCCATGTCTGAGTGCTTTGGCAGTGCAGGATGTCTCGCAGCTCCAAGAGATGAACAGATAGTGTGGCTAACAATGCTGATCCAAGGTGCCAGAAACTTATCGGCCTGCCTCAGCTTCAGCTGCCCTGGGGGAAGGAAGTTCACGGGGACCCCAAGTACAGAGGACTGGCCAGAAGCACTTTCATCAGACATCCCTGGGCTGAACACCGCCTTCTTGTCTCCTGTGGGCTCTGCTCTGCCAGCACTGGGACCCGGCACTGAGCCCTGTTGTCATTAAGTCCCCTCCTGGCCATGCCCCTGCATGCCAGCAAAATCCCCCTGGCTCCAGAGGATTTCTGCCTTGTTTACTGCAGAATTAGCAGGACCAGACACTCATATCTGAGGGCTGCATTTTCAAATCTGGGCTTTCTGTGAGCTAGAGATTAAGGCACATCTTGCTGATAGTGGACAGCCGAGTGCCAGCAGCCCTGCAGCTCATCCACCTCCCAGTGTGGGGACACCCTGGAGAGCAAAGCTGGGGCTCACCCCACTGCCAGGAATGACAATGGTTCTTTGGGCAAAGTCAGCTGAATGCAGTGGCACTGCTTACCGGGGCCGTGTCTGCTGGGAGCTTCCTGCCAGCCTGGACGTGGGGTTATGGCTGTGGTGGGAGAGGCAGGAGCTGGGTGCCTGTGGGGTTTTCACGGGCTCCCATCCTGCCCTGCCCCTGAGGAGAGTGGACCTTGCTCTCCCCACAGCATCCTTCAGCTGCAGGTGGCTTCCAGCCAGTGTTGTGGGGGTGAGTGTGCATTGCTTTTCCCAAATTTGAGTCACTCTGTCTCCTTCCTCTTCCGCTTGAGGAAGAGTTGCAAAGAGAAACGCTGCTCGAATGAAGGCTTAGTCAGAGCAGGAGACCAACCTTCCCTGCTTCTTAAGTGGAAGAAAATACCACCTGGCTTTTGCTCCAAACAAAACAAGGCTGGAAACAGTCTGTCTGGTTACTGGAAATGGTCTTAGTCCTGGGGCTGACAAGTCAGCCTCTAAAATCCTTGAAGAAAATCATCCCTTTGTTATCCTGATAAATGTGCTGGATTCCTTCTGGAAAATGAATTTGTTAAGCTTCTTACAGAGAGAAAGTGGCCAGCAGAGATAAGTGGGGTGTGAAATACATTCAAGGCTCCTTTATCTTCCTGCTGTGAAGTGTAAATCCCGTTTTGGGCAGAAAAGAAACAAACTGTGGGGCCATTGCTCAGACACAAAGCAAACTGCCACCACCTGCCAGCAGCCCGACAGTCTCTTTCCGGGGGGGGGGAGCTGGGGAGGGTTACACATGATGTGATGTGTTTGCCAGACCTGAAGGTGCTGAGGTTGGGGTGGCTGCAGGGCAGAGCTCACCATGGCACTGCCAGTGCTCTGTGTCTCTGCTGCCAGGGGAACATGAAGCTGGACAAGGCATGAGGCAGGAGGCTGACAGCAATGCCTGCTGCTGTGCCCTGTCCCAGCTGCAGCTGGGTATGGCCTTGTGTCTTGTTCCACCATGACTAACACCACAACACTAATCATGCCCTGTTGTCATCTGTATGCTGAGCAAAACATTCCCACTCATACCTGGGAGCTGTCAGGAAATCCAAAGGACACAGCAGGGTGAGCAATCCCTAGGGCTCCAGGAAGCAAACTGGTGGGAAGGGGAGGAAGAGGGTGGTTGTTGCCTGTGCATGGATGGGTCTGTGCAATCAGCCTTGGCTTTTCCTTCCTCCTGCAGCATTTTGGGGCATGCACGCCCACGTCCCCCCACAGCTGGTGTCCCTCCCCGGTACAGGAAAGCTGTTTTTGTGGAGTACCCTGATGGCTCATTCATACAGCCCAAGCTCAAGCCAGCGTGGATGGGTAAGAAGCACCTGCAGTTTGGGGAGCTCTAGAAATCCTTGACAAGACACCAAACTCCTCCTGGGTTGGGTGCTGGCTGCTCTTCAGCCAGGAGCAGGAAAGCACCTGGGTGGATCCCGGTATGGCAGAGCTCCTGGGGATGCAGAGAGCCTTGCTGGAGCTGATGCAGGTGATGCTGCCGTGCTGCATGAGGGACAACCACAAACTGTGCAGGAGGAAAGTCAGGACCGTTTGGGGCTCCTGGCAGGGTGTGAGCTGCCTGACCCCAGCTGCCTGACCTTGTTGTCTTTTCCCCTTCAGGTCTTCTGGGCCCCACCATCCGAGCAGAAGTCTATGACACAGTGGTCATCACATTCAAAAACCTGGCCTCCCGCCCGTACAGCCTCCATGCTGTCGGGGTGTCCTACTGGAAGGCGTCAGAAGGTGAGTTGGGCAACTCAGGTGCTGCAAGTCCTTGTGTAGCACCTCCTGCTCTGCCACCTGCCTGCCAGGTGTGTGTCCCTCCCTCACCCTGCTATTCATGTCCCTCTGCAAGGACAGATGGTCACAGAGATGGCCTAGCCTGGGGGAGCAACATGACTGTGCCCAGCTCAGAAATGAGCTGAGCAAACAGCGCAGAGCAAATCTGTATCTGTTACAGAGGTGATACACAGGTTAAACCTAAGGTTGGATACTTAGGGCAAGGAAGACTCTTCTGTCCAGCCTCAGGGCACATGGTGGATGCACAGCCCAACAACTGAGTCTGGGACAGCTCTGCTACTGCCCTGAGACCTGTCACTGCCTGTGGGACTCGCTCCCCTGGGATGGAGAGGGGCTGTGTTCTGGGTTGGAGGAAGGGGCGTTTCTGTACCCACAGTGTGCTGGGGATGAACCTTTAGTGACATCTGGCCATTTCTTTGGTTTTAGGAGCAGGGTATGAGGATGAGACCAGCCAGTCAGAGAAGGAAGGGGACAGGGTGGATCCTGGGAAGACACATACATATGTCTGGGAAATCCAGGAAAACCAAGGCCCAACGGATGACGATGCAGCGTGCCTGACCCACTCCTACTCCTCCAACACCAACAGTGTGAAGGACATCAACTCTGGTTTGATTGGAGCCCTGCTCGTGTGCCGACCTGGTAAGGACAGCACAGAGTGGGGACAGACAACATGCAACCATTAATTGAAAAGCAGAATAATCACAGGTGCCTTCCTGAGGCTGAGCATGGCAGTGGAGTCAGTGAGCTGTGCTCAGTGGAAGTGCTCCACGGGTTCAGTCCTGAAATCCTGATGGCACAAGGTACAAGGAGGTGTGACTGGGGTAAGATTGGTCATCCCTGGCTGAGACATATCCTGGAGGTAGTTGTCCAGACCCCCCTATAGTCACTGGAAATGACTGAGCACTGTCTGCAGGCTCCAGTGACTCACCAGGAGTAATTTCTCCAGTGAGTGAAGCCTAAGGGAAGGCAGTACAAACTGACCTTTTGATGCCTTCTGGGGGCAGCTGCCTCTCAGCCGTGGACTTTTGGGGACTGCAAGGTTGGAAGCAGGGCTGTTGCAATTGTGAGACATGACAAAAGCAAACCACAGTCTGGCCTTGGTTTATCAGTTCTTGAAGAGCACAAAGGGAATTCTCTGGGTGGTGCTTGCTGACCTTCAAAGAAATCCATCTCATTGCATCTTGCAGGGACCCTGGCAAGTGATGGGAATGAGGGCCTGCAGAAAGAGTTTGTGCTGCTCTTCGCAGTGTTTGATGAAGGTAATTACTGACTGACTGGTGTCAGCCCCTGTGTTCAGCCTGGTCCAGGATGTTTGCTTTGGCCATGGTGTGAGCACAGCTGCTCAGCACCCACACCCCCTCCCAAGGATTTGAGCTATGTACAGCCTCTACATCCAATGTGCTCCTGGTGCAGTACTGCCCCTCCTTCTCTTCCCCAGGTTCAGGGAGCTTGCAGCCCCTCCAGCTCTGCCATTCCATGCTGTGGCCTTGTTCCCATCACACAGGCTAAAGAGGGGAGTCATTCCCTGTCATGTGTGGTGGTCACCCCCACGCCCATGCAGAGCCATGGGCAGGTGTGCCCTGGATTTCCACAGGCACCACACATCCAACCTCCCTGGGAAGGTTTACTCTTGCTTTGAAATGCTCTCAAGTGAAAGCTGACTGCTCCCTCCTCTGTCCACAGGAAAAAGCTGGTACTCTGAGCAGGGTTCCCCAGCAGCTGCTCAGCCCCAGGCTCACAACAGGACGGAGCTGCACACCATCAATGGCTACATCAATGGCTCACTGCCTGGTGAGTCCTGGTGGGACAGGGACAGGGAGGGGGGGTATGGGAGCTGCTAGGAGCAGGGGTGGAGCCAGGTCTGTGAACTCGAGGCAGCTTGTGGAGGGATGTGAGAAAAGAGATCAAGAGGAGTTTCCGGGTGATGGAACTGTTAGGCTGTGTTCACCCCTGAGGGACTACTACATCTCAGCTCATTGATCTGCCTTGCCCATTTACAGCAGGGCAGGAGCTGTTTCCAGCTCTCTGTGTTGCCAAGTGCAGCTGGGTTCATTGGAGGTCTCCAGGAGTAGTGCTGGTAGCAGAATTTTTTCTTTCGTAGCCCTGTGAACAAGGCTGGAGGTAGCATTTAGCTCTCACTAAAACACCTTCATAGGATTTTAGGAATAGAACCCTGGAATCATTTAAGTTGGAAAAGACCCTTAAGATCATCAAGTCCAGCTGTAAACTTAACACTGCCAAGTCTACCACAAAACCATGTCCCTGAGTGCCACATACACAAGTGTTTTAAATACCTGGGGAGCCTGTTCCAGTGTTTGACAACCCTTTCAGTGAAGAAATTTTTCCCAATATCTGACATAAACTTCCCTGGTGCAATTTGAGGCT
Source organism: Aphelocoma coerulescens (assembly GCF_041296385.1). NCBI lineage: Eukaryota > Metazoa > Chordata > Aves > Passeriformes > Corvidae > Aphelocoma > Aphelocoma coerulescens. The sequence goes on from NC_091018.1 coordinate 17,896,038, forward strand.
GTTTTCTCTTGTTTCTACAGCACTGTTGCTACTTCCTCCCTTGCTGCTTGGGAGAAGAGACTGACCCCCCACTTCATTACAGCCTCCTTCCATGTAGTTCTAGAGTGATAAAGTCTTCTCTCAGACTTCTCTTCTTCAGAAGGGCAAAAGAAAAGGCTGTGTTTGGTCTCAGGAAACACAAAAGTTGCTATTTTCTGGCGTTCTCCCGGGAAAAGATCCAAAGCTGCCCAAGAGTGAGGAATCTCCAAGGCAAACTGGGAAGCACTGTCAGGAGAGTCATTACCACCAGCAGGTTTGGTGAACCACATCCTAAAACCTCTCACTTGGGTCTGGCCAGTCTCCAGTGAAAGGCAAAAGCAGAACTCCCCTAAATTCCCTGTCCTGATGGGTTCATAGAGCTTAAGAGCTGAGGAAACCTCATGGTCAACCACTGTGTCTGCACAGTGGGTTTTCCCTGGAGAAGTTATCCACCTCCATTCAGCATCTCCCTCCCTGGATGCAGGACCTGGCCTGAGAGGTGTCTGATGGAGAGCTGAAAATGGAGAGCTGAGGGCCTCAGGATGGAACCTCCACCCAGTTTCCTCCCAGACCCTTGGGATCTGTTCCAGTCACCTCTGCACTCAGTGCCAAAAACAAGCGCTTGATTCTGTATTTTGCTTTGTTTGTCTTCAGCTTCCAGGAACTTGTTATTCACTTCCCTGCTAGATTACAGAGCCCTTCAGCACATATCAGTTTCTCCTCAGGAAAATATTTGTACAATGCAGTCAAGTGCTTTCCCATTTCCTAAGCACACTGAGCTCTTCGAGTGTTTCTGAGGAAGGAATTTTCTCCAGCACTCAAATAATCCTGGTGACCCCTCTCTGCCCTTTGTGGTATTTCAGCTACTGCTGAGGACGTGCTGGAATTCTGCTCCACATTCAATGTTTTAGTATCAGGCTTTCCAGTGCTGTGATCAGACAGATGATTCTCCTTTTTTCAGTCCCCAATTTCTCCATTTATAGAGTCAAGGAGCACATCTCTCTCTTTTGCCACTGCATCCCACTGGGAGTTCCTACCATCAACCCTCCCAAAGTCCCCCAAGTCTGTAAATCTAGTCTTGTCTCAGGGGGATGATGTGACCTGTGCCTCTGTTTTGCTCAGACAGTCCACATTCACGTGTGATTTCTCCAGCTTGAAACCAGCATCTTGTGGGGCATGGGACTCTACCAGCATGTGTCAGACTCTGAGTCTATGGCACCAAGAGTAGGGACATGGGTTGGACACAGTGCTGACTCCTGGGTGCTTTCCTTGTCTCCTGGCAGGTCTCACACTGTGCCTCAAGAAGCAGGTCCACTGGCATGTGATTGGGTTGGGCTCTGGGCCAGAAGTCCACTCCATCTTCTTTGAAGGCCACACATTCCTGGTGAGAAGCCACCGTCTCAGCAGCCTAGAAATCTCCCCTGCCACATATCTCACAGCCCAGACCATGCCAGGAACAGCTGGCTGGTTTCGGATGTTCTGCCAGATACCATCCCATCAGCAAGGTAACCTTATTCTCCAAGAGCTCGGGGGAAAAGCAGTTCAGGGGGTGGCCTGGGCTCAGGGTTCTGTGCGGTGCTGCAGCTCCAAGGCCCCTCCTCCTCCCTAGTGTTGCATCCACCTGCAGTCTGGCCCATACCAGAGGGCATGGGTTGATCCATGTTGGCCCATTTGATGGGAACAGTAGTGGAGAATATTTCTCCCAGGCAGGGCCTGGGGGAGTGTCTGCCTGTACTGGCTCATCAGTGTGACTCTTTCTGCCTGGCTTGTCTGAACCCAGCTGGCATGGAGGCCTTTGTGAAGGTGGAGGAGTGTCCTGAGCAACGCCTGCTGAAGATGGGGAAGCTGTCAAACGAGCCAGAGGACATGGATTACCCTGAGGAAGATGAGGAAACTTATCACGTGATCCAAGTGCGCTCTTTTGCCAAAGACAGGCCTGTGACCTGGACTTACTACATTGCAGCTGAGGAAATGGACTGGGACTATGCGCCTGTGAAGCCAGTGTCTCTGGACAGGTGAGAGTGGGCACGAGTGCTCATGACCTGCTCCTCAAGGCAGCCCTGCCAGCTCTTCCCCATTTCCCCAGAAATTAATTTTCATTCCGCACAGCCTGGACAGTTTTGTTCTTCCTTATTAACACTGACAGTATGGATGCAGGACAAGGATGGTCTTGGGGAGGCCATGGGAAGGCAGGACCTGGCTTTGCTCCATTTTACCAAATGCCCTGCAGAGACATTTGTCTCCACAGCATTTGTCTCTCTGTCACCAAGGCCTCTGGAATCCGTCCCTTCTGAGCAGACAACAACTCCTGCTGACGCTCTCAGCCATCAGCCAGGTCCTTGGATGATGGAAGGTCTTGCTCTGTTTCTCACAGTGTCCTGCATGTGGCCATTTGCTCTTTCTCTGCCTTTGTCTGCAGAAACATGACAAGGCTGTACCTGGAGCCTGGCCCGCAGCGGATCGGTTCAAAGTATAAGAAAGTGGTGTTTGTGGAGTATGAGGATGCAGCCTTCAAGAAGCGCAAGGTGTCCAACCAACAGGACAAGGGAATCCTGGGGCCTGTCATCAAGGGGGAGGTTGGAGATCAGTTTAAGGTAAGAGAAATGCCTCTTTCCAGTGTAAGGGGCAACTTCCTAGCTTGGTGCTGTTCCCACTAATAGCTCTTGGTTTGTGGCTAAGGTCTGACATGAGTCATTGAGGTGCCCTCTCATGTTTGGCAGTGTCCAAAGTTCACCAGAAAGGCAGATGTTACTGGCAGCTTAAGGTAAATACTCTCAGTGAGATGCACAGGATATGGCCCAGTCCCTCTGATTTGACTTCATTGCAGGTGTCTTAGGAACTGTGTGAGTTAATACATGACACATGACATCCAGCACCTTCCCCTGAGGCAGGGGTGTCCTGTCATCCTCTGCTCTTCTCCATCTGTTCGCTGTTACCTCACAGCACTGGGGACTTTCGCTTTTGTCTCCTGAAGTGCCTCTCCTGACCACTTGACTTGTTTGCAGCTGGGAGGAATGGGATGGTTTCCAGCAGCTTCACATTTCTGCTCCCTCCCTGGGCTTCCCTGCGCAGTTGTGGGCATGTGACAGAGCTATTTAGAGAAATAAAGGAAGGGTTTCATGCAGTGAAGTGGGGAGCACTTTAAAACTCTTGACTGCTGTGCATAATGTCCTGGTCCTCTGAGGCCTGGATTGATGGACCTCTTCTGACTCATATGTAAAGTAAGACTAAAGACAGCAACTTTCTCTTTAATAAATCTGATATTTTCATGCCCTCCTTAAAACAGACACCACCCAGATCAATGGACAGTATAGACTCATCGCAGAGAAATTGTAGTTTTTGTATTGTGACTTTGTGGTCCCAGACATATCTACATCCCTCCTGTTGATCAGTGGCAGGTAGCCAACCCCAGTGTTTCCTTCTCTGCAAGGACACTGAGAGCAGCTTCAAGGGTTTACAGTGATCAGTAAACACCAAACATTCTTGCTGCCTGTCCTCATTTCAGATCGTGTTCAGGAATCTGGCCAAACGACCCTACAACATCTACCCTCATGGCCTCACCAGCGTCAGGCCCTACCATGCCATGAGACCCTCTAAAGGTAAGGCAGGCTATGGGAACTTGGGATATCACCTGGCCACTGCCTTTTTCTAGGCCAGGAGAGTTTCCTGCAGCTTGTGGTAAGACCAGTTGTCCAATCATGCAAGCACCTATGCTCTGCAGTTCCAGGTATTATGATGATTCCATTTTCATGTTCCCATTGGTGCCATATAACGCTGTCTTTAGGGAAGGCTTCAGTGATGACTGGGTGAAGGGGAATTCACAACCAGGGAGCTGGGACCATGTTAATTGGTCCATCCTGGAGGCCTCTGCTTTCTGATGAGGCAGGAACCATCCTGGTGATCCTGCCTGTGTTTGCAGTTTATTTACAGCCCTAATTCCCTGGGCTCCCTCTGGCCTGCATTCATGTGAGGGTTCATCATTATTTAGACTCTCCCTCTTGCAGATTTGTAGTTTTTGCTCTGGGGTTGGTTTTTTTTCCCCGGGTTTCTTCCCCAGAACTGCTTTCACCCCTTGTTATTGTACTCCCAGGACCATGACTTGTGCAAGGCTGTCCCACATCCCACCAGGATCCTGGCATGGGCATGGGTGGTTCCCTCTGCAGCTTGTGTGGTCAGGAAACCTTTCTGAGCTCTTTTAAAAAGTGGAATCATCCCTTGCGGGAGCAGCCCAGGTATAACTGGTCTGCTCTTGGGTTGTGTGTTGCCAGAGAAAGATGTGAAGGATATTCCTATCCCCCCTGGGCAGTCATTCACCTACAGCTGGAGTCTCACCACTGAGGATGGCCCCACGCAGGCAGATCCTCGCTGCCTCACCCGTTTCTACTACAGCTCCATCGACCCAGTCCGAGACACAGCCTCAGGCCTGATTGGGCCCCTCCTCATCTGCTCCAAGAAGTCTATGGATCAGAGGGGAAATCAGGTGGGTCTTTGCTGCCTCAACTTCTAGGCTGAAAGGCTGGAGTAACTGTGGTGAGTGAAATATTTAGGTAAAATCAAGTTTGTCTGTCCTGTTTTCTTCAAACCTACCAGCAGTCCTAATGCCTCTGCCTTCCCCACCTGCCCTTGCATGCTCTCTTTTCCCCAAATCTGCACCCTAACTCCTGTGAAATAGCAGTAACCTTCTCCATGCACCCAGACTGAGACCTGACTGCTACCCCGGGCACCAGGGGTGTTCTGATCAGACCAGGAATCATTTCTTCCCTCTCTTTTCCAGATAATGTCAGACAACATGAAGTTGGTGCTGTTTTCAGTCTTTGATGAGAACCACAGCTGGTACCTGGAGGAGAACATCAGGAGGTTCTGCTCTGACGCAGCCCATGTGGATACCCAGGACCCCCAGTTTTATGCCTCCAATGTGATGCACAGTGAGTACTCAGCCAGGGGCTCCCTGCAAAGCCCCAGCAGACACAGGCTCATCCCTGCCCCAGGGAAGGAGCAGGGGATATGCAGCAGCTCAGCAGCCATGGGGGGAATTTGGTTTTGAAATGTTTCACCCCTGCCCTCTTCCAGCTATTAATGGCTTTGTATTTGACAACCTCCAAACAAAACTCTGCCTGAACGACGTTGTGTACTGGTATGTCCTGAGTGTTGGGGCCCAAACAGATTTCCTCTCCATCTTCTTCTCTGGAAACACCTTCAAGCGCAACATGGTCTTTGAGGACGTGCTCACTCTTTTCCCATTTTCTGGAGAAACAGTCATCATGAGTTTGGAAAAGCCAGGTTAGTAACATGGGCTATTCTGTAAACCATGGGCTTGGCAGCCCAGCAGAGATCAGTGAGCACCTCCAGCCAGTTCTCTGGTGCCCAATTCCTTTTGACAGCTCTGAGAGCAAAGGGATGCACAGTCTGCTGGAACAGCAAAGTGAGAGGCAGTGGTTACACCTTTAAAAGCTTAAATCAAATAAATTGAATTACTGTATTTTACTTCATTAGTAGGGTGTGTTAAGGTCACACATGCTGCCAAACCAGTAAGCTGGCTGCAGTAACATGAGCCTGGTGGACATTTGCAATCTTGGCTCCAGGCTCGGAGGTCAAGGGGAGTGGCAGTGCTGCCCCTGCTGTGGGTTCAGCTGCTGATCATGCCATTTATATCCAGACTTTTGCAAGGACAGAAACCGCAGCTGGAGAGAAGTCCTAGAAAAGATTTGCTTCAGAGTTCAGTTATATTTCCTCCCACTCAGTACTTTTTCCTTAGCGTTGGCAAAAGCAGTGCTGTCAAGCCATTTCCTCACTCATAGAGGAGACACAGGATTTACCCTGTGGTTGTGATATGATGGTCATGAGCACTGCACCCTGAGCCAGGCTGTCAGCGTTTCTAGACACCCCAGGAAGCTTTCTACAACCCAGCCAAGCCTCACATCCGTTTGAGCTTGGATTCCTGCCTGCTGCTCAGAAGCAGAGCAGCAGCTCAGCCGGCAGCAGGTGGCAGCTCCCTCCAGCAGCAGAGCCCAGAAATCACACATCTCACCCTCGCTGCTGGGAGCAAACACGCTGGCTGGGGATGTGAGTGAGAGGCAGCCTTTCCTTTCTTTCTCCTTCAGTGGGAGAGATGTGGTGACTGTCTTTGGGAGAGAGGTGTGTTTGACAGCACCAGGATGTCTTTGGAGGTGGCTTATGGTGATTGCTGCTGCTGGAGGCTCCGTGGGTTCTCGCTGCATTAACTGCTCTCACCAAGCCGTACTTGGGGCCTCACAGGTGTGTGTAGCTCACTAAGCTCTGCCAGGAAACACCAGCCCTGCTGATGGTGGTTGTCAGGCCAACAATACTGTGGGTCTGGCTGTAAGACACTCTAGGGACTATGAAAGCATGGAATCACTACCATGAACCACAAAATATAGGTTGCATTAGCAAGGGAGCACCATGGGAATGACATCTCTTCCAATTTCCCACTGAAGTGGGCTGATGGTGTCCTTTTGCCCTCTCTTGAGACAGGTGTCTGGATGCTGGGGTGCCTAAATCCTGATTTCAGAGACCGAGGGATGCATGCCAAGTTCACAGTCTCGAAGTGCCAGTATGAGCAATACCCTGATGGGGAAGATTATGTGTATTCTGATGGGGAGGAGGTTGTCTTTGAATTCCAACCCAGGGGCTTCTCTAAAAGAAAGAGGTCGTGTGTGAATGAGCAACTGAACAACATCACCTCTTCCAGAAACGAGACCGAGAAGACAAGATTGTGCCTGACAGAACATGGGGCTGTCCTGAGCAACAGCAGGATTTCTGATCCCTCTTCCAATGGCACATCAACATTTTTAGGAAAAATACCAAATCCACATGATATTTCCATGTCTTCTCTGCCAGCGACAAATGATGAGCCAGTGTCCTATGAGTCCTTCCTGGAAGACGAAGAATTATCAAAAATCATCAGCCAGGATGAAGGGTTTGGAGCAATCCCACATGGAGAACACCTGGCGAGTGTCCATGGTACTGTGAGCTCAGAAGAAGATCAGCAATGGCTGCACCAAACCACGGCAGCTCGAGGAGATGCTCTGGCAGGAATGAAAGTGACAAAAATCCCAGAGGTGCAGGGGCCAGTGAAAGGAATGGCAGTCCACTCTGGGGGTAGGATAGAGAACCTGGAAGCAGAGCCTCAAAAGACAACTATTCATGCAACAAGCTTGTGGGACTCCATTGCTTATGCTGCTGGCAAAGCCCCTCTTCAGGAGAACAGAAGCTCAATTCACCAGAATGATCTGGAGCACAACCTGGTGCTTCAAGATGTGTCTTCACAGGGTAATGAGGACACGTTGCTAAAAGGGACTGATAAAATATCCTTTAACCTGTATGAGTCAGAGGGGAAAATCAGTACAGCACCCTCTTTAAGTATTGATCACAACTCTTCCTCCACATTGAACAATCCTTCTGCATCTCCAGATGAGACAGAAGATAATAGGACTTCTCATGCTGTGGTTCACAGTCACACCATAGAGAGCAATTATTCATCAAATGACCTAGATGCTAGGCCGGAAACAAGGCCTCACAAAGTGGTTTCACAAGGCTTTTACAAAACTTTTGAAGAGCAAAATGTTTCTTTGTCAGACAAACCTGTACAAGGAGAAGTCTTCATAGATGAGAATAACTCCTTGCCTGCAAAAAATGGCACAGAACAAACCACTGGACTTGCCAAAGGCACCAGCCTTCTAGACAGCACCTTTGCAGACACCAATGACCTTGAGCCATCCAGCTACATAATGACAGAAGAGAGGGATGAAGTAATCTTGAAAGAAGTGTTTCAGGATGCTAAGGAATTAGCAGAGCTGGACAGTATTGCCTTTTCTGAATCGAATGTTGTGACCAATGACACCAGGCCATTCCCAAATGGTTTCTTAAAGAGCTCTGAGCAGTTCCTGAGACACAGAGTTGCAGCCAGAAGCCTGAGTGGCCCTGACTGGAAACGTAAACAAGCCAGGTCACTGGAGAGCAGAGGTTTGGGTTATCCTAACAGCAGCAGCAGGAAGCCCCTGTCTGATGGTAAGACAGCAGAGCAGGACCTGGCCAGCCAGCCCCTTGAGACAGCAGGGAATAAGGAAGCCCCAAAGGCGTGTGGACCTCATTCCCCTTTTTGCATCACTCGCTTCAAAAAGAGGTCCTTGGTATCAAGCAACACCTTGCCTGAGGTGACGGTGGCCCTGCAAAGCCTGGAAGAAAAATCCAACGTGGTTGAGAGGAGGCTGCACCCAGGCAGGGATGCTGTACAGGCTGATGAGATGTATCCTGAGGGGAGGCTGAGCACAGACAGGGGTGTACAGGGCAGCAGTGAGGAAGCTCAGCGCAGCACACGCTCCCTCCCCACGCAGGGAGCACTGGGGACAAGACCAGCAGCAGCAGCGAGCAGCTCGGAAAGGCAGGTCACTGCTGAGGCTGCAGACCTGGCCTCAAACTGGGACCCAGTCTCCCTGGGGGCTGTGGTGAACTCCAGGGGCTTGCAGAGCCCAGCTTTGGCCGAGCTGCAGCCAGGCAGAGCTGTGGTGTGGGGGGCTCCTGGGAGCGAGCAAACTCTGGGGAGAAGCCAGATGGAGGAGGAGACGAACGCTGTGGAGCAGCTGGGTCGGTTCAGTCCTGAGCCTCAGCAGCCCAAGGCCAATGCCACAGAGGACTATGTGCTTGGGAGAATGTCTGCACAAAGCCCAGAAGAAATGCCTCTGAAATCCACCATCAGAGAGAACTGTTCAGTGTCTCCAAGTCCCCCTCACAACAACAACAGCACTGAAAAATTATCACAGTATGTGCAAGACACTCCTCATGGATGTCAGGTGATCGGCAGGGAAGATGTCCTCAGAGAAACAGGGAAGAGAGAGGGCCAGGGCCTAGGAGAGCCCAAAGAGGATGGGAAAAGGAACAGCACATCTGGGGAGAGGAGCCACATTCAAGGACACAGGGAGGAACAGGCCCTGAACAATGGGACACATTCCAGCCCCTCAAAGACTGCCAAGCCAGACTATGATGAGTACAGTGACACAGAGCAGACCATGGAGGATTTTGACATCTATGGGGAAGAGGAGCACGACCCACGCTCCTTCCAGGGGGAGATACGGCAATACTTCATTGCAGCAGTGGAGGTGATGTGGGAATATGGGGACCAGAGACCCCAGCACTTCCTAAAAGCAACGTAAGTGTGATTGTCCTGCATGTATTCCTCCTGCACTGCACAGCATGGCATGATGTACAAGATGGCATGGCCTGGCAGGCAGGATCACGGTTCTGTGCTGGTACAACCCAGCCGAGCAGCCCAGGGGAAGGATGCTCCCAGCTTCTCCCCTCTACCCTGGTGGGGTTTGAACCTCCAGAAACTTTGAGCTTCCTTGCAAGTGCGTCAGGGATGCTCTGGCTCTGTATCCCCTTGACCTGTAACAGCCCTGCCATGGCTGCTCTCACTATGGGACACTTACCTAACTGGCATCCCCCCCAGGGACCCCCAAAGAAGCAGGAAGAAGCATTCCTGGCAGTACCGCAAGGTGGTTTTCCGAGAGTACTTGGATGATTCTTTCACGCAGCCGGTGCAGCGGAGAGAGCTGGATGAACACCTGGGCATCCTCGGGCCCTACATCAGGGCAGAAGTTCAAGATGTCATCATGGTGAGTAGAAAGCTCCCATTTCGTGTAAAACCATAAATCCCCCTGTTGTTGTTGGAGTTCAGCCAGAGGGAGTGCTGAGGTGGGCCTGCAGGCTCTGCAGTGCCCATGGGTTAACCTCAGGGCTCGGGGGCAGGAGCTACCCTGTTGGCATGTAAATGGCACCAGACTGGGAGGCAGAGCCACCATTCAGAGGGACCTCAGTGGCTGGAGGAATGGGCCAGCAGGAGCCTCACAGTGTTCAGATGCAAAGCCCCGGACCTGAGACAGACCCAACCCCTGTAACAGTATGGCCTGATCAGCTCCTGGGCTCCATGGGGAGTCTTTTGGGTCAAGGGATTGCAAAAAGGGTAGTGAGCTAAGCAGGGCTCAGTACAGCTCTTTTAGGTGCTCTGTATGAGGGCAGGCTTCAGCTTTCCACACCACCAAAGGTCCTTCAACACCCACCTGAGAAGGACGTGAAAGGCTCAGGACTTGTGTCCCTGGAGAAGTTGCCCAGTTTTCAAAGATCTTCACCAGGAGGGATTGAGCACCTTTGGGCTCCAGAGGCAGTAGTGTAGCTGACCTTGCTTCCACTGAGCAGCAAAAGGGCCTCACCCTGCTGACATGAACCCAGGACGTGCTTTCCACCAGAGATTGCACTGCACAGCCACAGCTTGTGGTTCAGCAGGGGTTGGCCACTGCAGGGAGACCAGCTGGAGGTCTGGGAACCAGGGACATCCTTCCCACCAGCTGGCTGGACCCACCACCAGAGTCCAGAGCACTGTCAGCATCGCTCCCTTCCACATTCCACTTTGCTTTCCCTCTCGGGCAGGTGACATTCAAGAACCTGGCCTCACGACCCTTCTCCTTCCACTCCACACTGACAGCCTATGAGGAGATACAGGGCACAACGCCGCAGGGCGGGGCGGTGCCTCCCGGTGGCCACCGCAAATACTCCTGGAAAGTCCTGCCCCAGATGGCACCCACCACGCAGGAGTTCGACTGCAAGGCCTGGGCTTATTTCTCCAACGTGGACCTGGTAGGTGGGAGCCTCCATGGGGCATCCCAGGAAGGAGAGGTGGGCAGCATGCCTGGGTCCTGGCTGTGAGGTCAAGGAATTTCCTGTGGTGCTGTGCTGAAAGCAGCCTGGGGCTGTGTAGATTCTCAGGTGTCTAATACAATGATGAACACATGCTGGTGCTCCCTTCCCTTCCCTTCCCTTCCCTTCCCTTCCCTTCCCTTCCCTTCCCTTCCCTTCCCTTCCCTTCCCTTCCCTTCCCTTCCCTTCCCTTCCCTTCCCTTCCCTTCCCTTCCCTTCCTTCCCTTCCCTTCCCTTCCCTTCCCTTCCCTTCCCTTCCCTTCCCTTCCCTTCCCTTCCCTTCCCTTCCCTTCCCTTCCCTTCCCTTCCCTTCCCTTCCCTTCCTTCCCTTCCCTTCCCTCCCCCTCCCCTCCCCTCCCCTCCCCTCCCCTCCCCTCCCCTCCCCTCCCCTCCCCTCCCCTCCCCTCCCCTCCCCTCCCTCCCCTCCCCTCCCCTCCCCTCCCCTCCCCCCTCCCCCTCCCCTCCCCTCCCCTCCCCTCCCCTCCCCTCCCCTCCCCTCCCCTCCCCTCTTCCAGCTTATGACACTTGCAGGAAATCAGCATTTTGCGGTTCCTTACCCCTCCTTACCCCTCTGCCAAATCTGCCTGGATTTGGTCCCTGGGTCCAATGCAGTAGGGACTGTCAGACAGTCGGACAAACAGACACCACATCTCTTGAAAGCACATGCAAACACTTGCTGCTCAGCCTTTCTTAGCTCAGGGCAGAGTGGGGATGCCCCAATGAACCCAACATGTCCTTCCCTCCCTGCACGTGGCCCAGAGTGGAAGCCAGGCCAGGGATGCACATGGGTTCACCGCTTTTCTCTCTGCTGTGCCTCTTGCCGGCGTCAGCGCTGCCTCCTGCTCGGAGGCAAACTCTTATTTCCTGGCTCCCTGGCAGGAGAAGGACCTGCACTCAGGCCTCATCGGGCCACTGATCATCTGCAACCGTGGGGTGCTGAGCTACATTTCCAGGAGGCAGCTGGCTGTGCAGGAGTTCTCCCTGCTCTTCACCATCTTTGACGAGACCAAAAGCTGGTACTTCCCGGAGAACGTGAAGAGGAACTGCCGCCTTCCCTGCCGGATCCAGCAGGACAACCCTGACTTTAAGAGAAACCATTCGTTCCATGGTGAGGACCCTTGCCCTTGCCCTTTCCATCCCACAATCTATACTGGGGTGGAAATACCCCAGAGCCTCGAGTCCCTCCTGACACCTGCCTTTCCCAGCCATCAATGGCTATGTGAGTGACACCCTGCCCGGGCTGGTGATGGCCCAGCAGCAACGGGTCCGATGGCACCTCCTGAACATGGGCAGCACTGAGGACATCCACTCTGTCCACTTCCACGGGCAGCTGTTCAACGTCAGGACTAGCCAGGAGTATCGCATGGGAGTCTACAACCTTTATCCTGGTGAGATGCAGCACAGGCACTGTGCATCCCCTCTGCGAGGGCTTCATGTTTGTGCCCTTAGGAAGTCCCTGCGGGGGAATGCCACAGAGGGGGAGTGGATCTGGAATATTCTGTGCCTGTGGTTGCACAGCACTTGGCACAGTGGCATCCCATTACAGGCAGTAACTCCTCTCTGCTCTGCTCTCTGTTCCTGGCCAGGTGTCTTTGGGACAGTGGAGATGTGGCCCTCACACGCTGGGATCTGGAGGGTGGAGTGCAAAGTGGGAGAGCACCAGCAGGCTGGGATGAGTGCCCTCTTCCTCGTGTATGACCTGGGTGAGTGATCTCTTTGTGCCCTGACCCACCTGGGCCACAGCCACAACCAGTGTGTATTTGAGCTTCCTCCCCCAGATCTCTCAGCATTTCTCTTGGGGTGACCCAAGTGGGATCTTCTGGGTTTTTACTCTGAAAGAAAGTCACTACTCCAGCCCTTTCCACCCTGCACAGCCCAGCAGAGAACACAGAGTCAGGGACACAGCTGGGGTGAAGGCTGGGAGACCAGCTTCATTGGCCTGCAAATATTTACTCCAAGAGCTCTTGTTTTCCAAATCTGAAGGTCCCTGGACCTTCCATAAAATGCACTTACCCAAGCAAGTGCATGCATGGGCTGGTCATTGCCCATGCTGTCAGTAAGGTACAGTGCCCAGCTGCCTAGCCATATGTCAGGAGGTAAACTGAGGCACAGAGCGATAACAGGAGGCAGTGAGTGACGCTGCCTGACTACAGGTTGGTCTGAGAAATAGCTCCAAGAGGAACTGCAAAATCCACAGTGAACCTCTGTTTCCACCCCAGAATGTTTCTAACTCACCATAAGTAAACACTGGGGAAGTGGTGTGAGAGAGTAGTATTTTATCACACTGTGACAGTCTCTCTCCTGTTTCTAAAAGAATATTAAATGTCAGCCAGAAAACATTCCCGTAAGTTAAATATCTGCTTGAGATTTCAAATTTGCATTTTCCCCAGGAGCATTTGACACACAGTGGAGATGCCAAGGTGTGACAAGTTGCTAATAATAATGGTTATTATAAGAGACAAACATCCCTGTGCTCAGCAGACCAGAAGAGAGACAAAGAGAGACAGGGGTGTCAGGTAGACTTTCCTTTAGCAATGTGATATTTGTTTTCAAAAGATGCTGGCTAGCAACAAAAAGGCCCAGGAGCAAGATATGGGTATAAGAAGGAGACACTTGTCAGCACTGCTGGGACATTAGGACATGGGAATGAGAGGTCATGGACTCAGGGAAAGGAGTTTGGCAAGAGGCTGCTGTGTCTGATGCTGGAAACTCTCTGCTTTTGACATGGGGGGTGGAAGCAAGGACTTCCAGCACCCCTAAAATTCAGGGATGGATGTGGAAGCCTCTGAAACCTATCCCTTGGTGTGAGAGAAACAAGCCTGGAGGCTTGAAAACCTCCCTGAGCTGCTATCCAGCCTAGAATTTTGTTATCTAACCAACTCTCCCTGGTTTTTGCCCTCCCCTGTTCCCTGCAGACTGCCGGAATGCCCTGGGTATGGCTTCAGGCAGCATTGCAGACTCTCAGATCACAGCCTCCGGGCAGTATGGTGAGTAGCTGGAGGGCAGGTGGGGTCAGGGCAGCTTCAGCCAACATAACTCATGTGTTTGCCTGCCCAAAGTTCTGCTGCACTGGGCCTCTGGTAGAGTTCTTCATCCATGCCCGTGTCAGCATCCTACTCAGGACCTGGAGCCTCCCCACATGGCTGGCCCACCGTGCCAGTGCTCTGCCACCCTGTGTGTGGCTGCTAAACCCCAGGGTGATCCTCAGGCCCACTCCTGTGGATGGACCTCTTACCACCTTAGGCAGCACCAAGGGCCAGCAGCACCCTCGTGTCTGTGCTCTCTCCTTGCAGGGCAGTGGGCTCCTTATCTGGCCAGACTGGACAACAGTGGCTCCATCAATGCTTGGAGCACCGACCGCAGCAACGCCTGGATCCAGGTAAGAGGGGCCTTGTGTCTGGAGGCACCACTGGGGGCATTGCAAGGTCATGCTTGTGCAGAAGGGCTCATGGATGGGCAGTGCTTCCCCACCACATCTGCTGTTTCCCTTTTCCCTCTGAGAGGGGAGCACTAAGATCCTAATGGCAGCTGCTCTGGTCAGGCTGCTGCTGGCCTGACCCCCATACCCATCCTCAGTGCAGCAGAAGAATCACTTGATGGTCCAGCTGCAGCACTGGATTGTGCAAAAATCTCCCAAAGACCAAGGAAGAAGAGGTCACCTCTCCAAACAGCTTTCCCCTGCCCTCTCCCAGCTGTTGGCTGACTTGCACTCTTATGAGCAACTGTTTTAATTACTTTCATAACCAGTGCTCAATTATGTCAGGAGGAAGTGAGTTCACGGGTTCACAGGGCACTTCCTGAGCATGGCTTGAGTTTTCCATCGGAAGTGAATTCCTGTCTTTCATTCTCAGGTGGATCTTTTGCATCCCACGATTATTCATGGCATAAAAACCCAAGGGGCCCGACAAAAGTTCTCCAGCTTCTACATCTCCCAGTTTGTTGTGTTCTACAGCCTTGATGGGCGAAGGTGGAAGATATACAAGGGAAATGCCACGAGCACCCAGATGGTAAGGTGAAGGGTCTTGAGGAGAGTACCCTCCCAGAATGGGATGTCTTGGGGTGATGAGGGCTGGGGAGCTCTGTAGACAAGGCAGAGATCTCCTGAGCCCCTGGGATTAAGGCAGGAACAGAGACCATTCAGTGCCAGGTGACTGAATCACAGATCTGCAAGGGACTTGCTGTCTGTGTCCATCTGTCTCATTTTGAATTGTCTGAGCTACCTCTTTCCACCATCCCAGGTGGCTATGAGAGTCACCTCTTAATGTTATGTTGCATTTTACTTAGAGCTAGGCATAAGATTTTACCTGAACATCTTTTTTGACCCCAAAGGCAAATTTGCCTTTCTAAAAATAATGTGCAGACGCAGATGATTTGGAGAATCCATAGTCACTAGAAAAAACCCACAACCTAAATATGCATAAGCTGATCAATCCACTGGGAGAAGAGTATCCAGAAAAGCCTCCATTGCACCAGCTGTGGCTACAACTTTTCCCTGGTTCAAATGTTTGAGGACTGACTTTTGTTTCCTTCTTTTTCTCACCCTTGTTTGGCGAAAATATAAAACCAAGTTAATTTGCACAGACACTAAGTTTCTTTTTCTCAGTGGCCCACTCACACTTCTTTGGCCTGAGTCACATCTCAAATAATTCTCCTGAGCTGCCATTTTTGTAAGGATAGTGATAAGATACAGAAGTGCCAGACAGGAACGTTTTCTCCCCAGTAATCCTTGTCCTGTCTATCTCTCTTTCTGCTGGTACAACAATTCTTTCCCTCCTTTTTCCTGCAGCTGTTCTTTGGGAATGTGGATGCAACTGGGGTGAAAGAAAACCGGTTCAACCCCCCAGTTGTAGCCCGGTACCTCCGCATCCACCCCACCCACTACAACATCCGGCCAACGCTGCGCATGGAGCTCCTCGGCTGCGACCTCAACAGTGCGTCCCACCCACAGATACCGAGCACCCAAACTGGGCTCTGATCTGCTGGGGTGCTGAGTGCCAGCTCCATGCGTGCCAGGATTCCCAGGCACTTTCGGAGGGGGAAGGAGGGAGTTGGAGATGGCACTGAGGTGTTGAGGGAGCAAAGCTGGAAAGTCTCATTGTGGTCTTAGGGATAACAGTACCAGAGGGAGAGCCTGGGGTCAGCTCTCCCCATCACTTTTTTACTGAAGCACAGGAAACTTCCATCAGCAGCTAAGCTGATAAATGGGGAGCTGCTGCCTCAGCCTGTGGGAGCAGGGAACAAGCAGAGACAGATGCTGTTGGCTTTTACTCTGGTTTTGCCAGTTGAAGGTGGGATGGCTCTGATCAGCAGTGCAACCTGAGGAAATGGTACCCTGGGATCCTTTCTCTGGCTTTGCACACCTGCTCTGCAGCAGCTGAAAGCAGCAGTGGATGTGCTGTCAGCCCATGCCCCAAACCTGCCAGCTGGCTGTGAAGCTGCTGTGCACAGGCACACCTGATCATACATATGCAGGGTGTCTCCTTGTCCTTTCCCTGGAGACAAGTTCTTCTTATGTCTCCTTACAACATAAATTCTTCACATTCCTCTTAGATAAAATCTCCAGGGGGAAAAGAAGGTGGGAGTAGTTTGGCCAGAGCCATGCTGCACACAGGGGCCCCAAGCAGTGCAGGGACCATGACACTGCAGCAAGGGACAGGAGAACCTGTAACCAGGGAAAAGGCATTGAGGGCAGCTGGAGCAGTGAGCAGGCAGAAGCCATCTCCATGATGGGTCTGTTCTACCCCATGACAAGCATTGCTCCTCTCTTCCAGGCTGCTCCATGCCCTTAGGAATGGAGAACAGGAGGATTCCTGACCAGCACATCTCTGCATCCTCCTACAGTGCCAACATCTTCTCCAGCTGGACACCTGCCCTGGCCCGCCTGAACCTTCAGGGCAGGACCAACGCCTGGAGGCCAAAGGTAGCCAAAGGTGCAAGGAGATACCAGGCAGGCAGCTGGGATCCCAGCAGGGATCTCTTGGTCGGGGCTACGTGGGAAGTGTGTGCAGCCACAAGCACCGTGCGAGCTGCCCACTCGCTGCCACACTGCTTTAGCACCCAGCAGCTCCCACCAGATGCCTGGTAGGGCAGGTGAAGCACAGGGAAGTGCAGGGCCAGCTTGGCCTTCAGCTGCAGAGAGTGTGTCTTTCTCATTGCTGCTGGAGGGTTGAAGGCAGTCTGTCCTTCCCCAGAGCAACAGCCCCAGAGAGTGGCTGCAGGTGGACTTCGAAGTAACCAAGAAGGTGACTGCAATCATAACCCAAGGTGCCAAAGCTCTCTTCACCCAGATGTTTGTGAAGGAGTTTGCTGTGTCCATCAGCCAGGACGGCGTGCACTGGAGCCCGGTCCTGCAAAATGGCAAGGAGAAGGTAGGCAGAGCTGCTCCATGGCCAGAGCCCATGGCCACCCCCAGGGCAGCAAGCACAGCCCTTGGAAGCAAACATGCTCACAGGATTTCTTTCCAAGAGCAGTGAGCCAGGCTGTGCTTTTTCCTTCCTTAAAGCATTCCAAGGGGTGTTTGAGTTGATCCTCTCCTCACTGTGTCAGCAGAGGAAAGCGCATCCCTGGTTTCTCTCTCCTCTCCAGATTTTCAAGGCAAACCAAGACCATCAGAGCACAGTGACGAATACCCTGGAGTCCCCTCTCTTTGCCCGCTTTGTGAGGATACACCCCCGCCAGTGGCACAACCACATTGCCCTGCGAATAGAGTTCCTTGGCTGCGACACTCAGCAGGAGTACTGATGGCTGCAGGGCCAGGAAGACGCAGTGCCAGCCCAAGGACACACATCCCACTGGGCACTGAACCCTCCCCAAGGCTGGAGCCATCCCTCCAGGGGCCTGGCTGCCCCTGCTGCTGGGGAAGAGAAGGGCTGCAGAGCTTCGCAGTGGTTGGGTCGTTATCTGCCTTTTCCTGTCTCTCATCTACCAGATGCCGTATACTCAGATGTAATGATGAAGAATTAAACAGTAATTTTCCAGTATCTCTCTGCACTTTCTCCTCTGCTCCAGTCTTGGAGTCCCCAGGGGCCCAGCCAGCATTACCAGCAGCTAGTAATTAATTAGCCCCAGAGCTTCTCAGCCTGGTTTTGCACAAGTTCCAGCTGCCATGGGCACTGTCCTGGAGGAGGAAGAGCTAAGATAAGGATGGAGAGTGGAGGCCCTGCTCCAGGCCCCAGTGTCCATTTCACAATCAGTGGGGATTGGAGGCTGGAGGGAGGCGACTCTTGCTCAACCTGACTCAGCACTGGGCTTTGGCCCTGCGCTTCCCTTCTCCTTTCCAGGGTGCTGCTGCTGCTGTGGCTGGGTGACATCACCCTGCTTTCTGTTGCTCCATTGAGCAAGCCCTCCTTGTTCTCCACAGGAGGAGTTCTGTGGGTGCCTGTGGCTCCCAGGGACCATGGTGGGACATTGACTGGTGGATGAGCTGCCACCTTGACATAACCCCCAGCAAGGTGTGCCATGGGCCAGAGCCATCTTCCTGACACCTGTGGCTTTCCCCTTCCCTGGCACCCACCCCACACAGTGGCAGATGTTTCCCCTCCCAGGAATGACAATGAGCAGGGTGACACTGGCTCCTGCCTCATTCCTCTCATGGAGTGGGGACCTTCCACAACAACAGCCACCTCACAAGGGTGGGGAGCACCTGCAGGGCTGCGGGGAAGGCGTAGGGTCATTCTTGTTGGGCAGCACTTCTCTTACACAGCAGCTCACCAGAGCCTGTGCCATCCCACGCCCAGGGCAGTGAGTCCTCCCTCTGTGATGGGGAGCTGGGTCTCCCCACAGAGCCTCTGGCAGCCGGCGTGGTGGGGAAAGTAGGGTTATGAGGAGGTGTTGGAGAATGGCAGGAGTCAGCTGGGTGACTGGGATGGGCAGGATGGCTGCAGCAGCCCAGCAACATCCAGGGATTGCCTTGTGAACTTCCAGGGCATCCCATCAGAGTCAGGCAGTCTCTGCTCACACCTGTATGAGACTTAGCCTGCAGCAGCTCTGCCAGCAGCACGGGCCACAGCTGTGGTGGGGACACTGGGGCTGTGCCATGAGCAGGGTGGTTGTGTGAGGGAGGGCTGCTCTGAGCCATCCGGCTCCTTCCTGCCATCAGCTGCACTGGGCTGTAGGGTGCACATAGCTGCTCCTCTGCACATCCTTTGTCTGGAGGAAGCAGGGATGTGCTGCAGATCACCCCAGTGCTGTGACCTATCTGGGAACCCACACCCAGGGGAGATCAGAAACTGAAGTTTCAAATAACAGCTTGAAAAAGCCCCATGCATCTGCCACATTCCAGGCTGCTGTTCAGGGAGCCTTTGCCATGGCCCCGGCAGTGATTACATTACAGCCCAAGCAGGAGATGCAATCACCCTTTGGCTTAATTGCATTCTGACAATAACCAAGCACAGAGGTGAGGAGAGGCTGCCTGGCAAGCACTGGCCTGAAGAAAGGGATAGGAGCCATGAGCTCCTCAAAGGGAACACCTTTGCCTGAGGCAGAGTAGCCCTCAGCCTAGAAGGACAAATCCTGCCACCCCAGGCCCTTCTCAAGGCATCCTTCCTCAGCTCCAAGGTAACTCCATCTCTCCTGAGCTCAGTGGTCAATGCTGCACGAGGACAGCTTGGCTGCAGTCACTGGGCCACCAGCACAGAGGAGCACATATGAAGGCCCTGATGGCAAAAAGAACAGAGCAGAGACAATCTCAGACCCAAAGGGCAGCTGGACTGTAGACAGAGACACACACATGCTGAGGATCTGGCCCAGTCCCCCACATTGATACCCTTGGATAAGGGGTATCAATGCACCCTCTACCCATGTCCAGGCTTGGCCTGACCAGCTGAAGCACAAATACCCTTCAGGGTCTGTACCAGTGGATGCTCAGGCTCATCCTCCCTCCAGAAAGAGGCTGCCATGTTGTGGCACATTTGTCTGGTGACGCAGGGTTAGATCCGAGGAAAAGCTCTGTGCACCAGAGCCCACTCTGGATTATTCTCAAAGAGGAAGCACAGCAGCCTTCACCCACCAGCCCCAGGCAATTCCAGGATGTTCTCCAGCCAGGCAGGAAGCAAGGAAGGGACTGTGCTGAGCAAGAGCACTAGTGGGCAGGCAGGCACACGTGTCTGAGCCTGCCAAGTTCTGGCATCCATTACTGGAAGCATGTCTTGACATTTATCTTGTGAGGAACGGAGACCAGACGCTGTTTCCTCACAGCATGACGCGGATCTGAAATGCATCACATCCTCCCCCAGCCACAGACATTTCTGTGCAGGGAAAGGGCTTGACCAACATGAAGGCCTCTGCCTTTCAGCCAGGAGATGCCCTGCCTAGTCATCACCCTGCAAAGAGCCCTGCTGCAGCACGGACTGCCTGGCTGAATCCTCCTGGACCCCAGGGATCTTTTGTCTTTCATGGCTCAGCTGCCAGGGTTGCCTGGGCTGGGTGATCTGGTGATCACACAGCTTTCTGGTGTCTCCAGGAAGCCAAAACACATCCTGGCTGTCTCTTTCTATTACAGCCCAAGCAGAGATTAATTTGCAAGCCAAAGTGTGTGATGTTTCAGTGCTGAGCCCCAGCTAGATAAGCCACTGGCCAGGGAGGTTTCTGAATCTCCCTTCTCTCATGGATGGAGAGCTCTTGGTGTGTTCCCCCACCAGAGTCAGAGGTGGGGAGTGTTTGCAGATATTGCAGCTGTGCAGGTGGGCACCATTCTCAGAAAAAGCTGCCAGCACATAACAGAAACAGGCAACAGCAGGCTGAAGAGAGCATCTGAGCAGGGACCATGGCCAATGGGGAGCAAAGCAGACGTAGGCAATCACAGCTTAAATCCCTGCTCAGCCATGGAGCTTGGATCAAGCTGCTCACCACCTCCTCCACCTCAGTTTTCCCATATGTAACCAAGAGGGAATGAACAGACTTAGACATCCTTTTTCTGTCTGTCAGGTGTCTCTTGTCATACTTCTCCCTCCTACTACATGTTCCATGATTAACTTCAGGGCTTGTCTCTGCTCTCTGCATCTCTTGCCTCCTACTCCATGTTGCTACCAGCCTGTTTCTAGCCTGTGAGTGTGAGAGAAGCCTGGCACCAAGGGGCCCTGCCCCCGGGGGTGTGCTCAGGGCAGCACATCTCAAAGCCATGCCCCACCAACCCCAGTGTGTGTCCATAATCCCCCTCTCCTCCTCACAGGTTGCTTCAGCTGCTGGGTAAGGATGCTACAAAGTGCTCTGCAGACCCTTCTTGGTCAGCCGGGCAGGGCTGGGGGAGATGAGGCTCCAAGCAGCATTCTCCAGCCTGGTGGGCACATCTGCTGGGGCTGAACACAGTCAGGCACCCTGTGACTTTTCTAGTCCATTATTTTCTCCTCCTAATCAGGCTGTGCAGGGAACCCTGCTGACAAAGTCTTGGCCACAGGTTCCACCAGGCACAGCTGCAAAACATGGCTATCTTAGCTGTCTTTCTTCTGCTCCTGGTATTGACTCCCCTGATCTCCTAACACTGCAAGCCTGTTACGTGCTTGGTACACAGAACTCGATTGGCATCAGGAGCTAAATTTGATGAAGCCTTAGACCACAAGTTGTGAACTTCCACCCAAATAGGCTGAACTTTTACCAAGTTAAGTAAAAGAGGGCCCCAGAGCTGGTTTGAGCTGGAAGATAAGGAAGAAAGGAAGGCTGCTACCATCATTAGGTCAGCTGACACAGCTGTCTTAGAGATAGGAGAAGAAACAGCCCGCCTAGAGACAGTGAGAGAACCCAATAAAGAACGGGAATACCCCAGATCCTAACATTACTAGTGGTCAGAACTGTCATGTGAGGGGTGGGGAACTTGGATTGTTCCTCTTTGGAGGCATTCAGCTCAAGCTGTTCTACACATCATATAAATAAACAACCTATTTACTCAGTGGATTGGCAACTTGTCTTCTTCAAGCAGTCCCAAGCCCTGCTGATGGTGGCATAAATCCTGGCAGGTGGGGTAATTCCTTCAACAAAGCCCAAGGCCCCAGATGGGCAGTGTGAGGTTGAGGGTAGGGCAAGAAGTGGAGCTATGTCTGGATGATGCAGGACTCCAGGCAGGTGATCCCACATAAATGTGCAACAGCTGTCACAGGAATGGGACTGATGGGAAGAGCACTCCCAGTCCAGGCTGTGCTTCTGGGACTCTTTGTTCCTGGTAGCGTTAGAGTAGTTTGCTGGAGCCAGTTGCGTCAGTGCCTGCAGCTCCCACACCTCCTTTTCCCTGCATCTCACAGCATTCTGGGCTCTTATAGCCTAGTCAAGAACAGTTTTGTTCCCAAAACGCAGGAGAAACTTGCTGTCAGAATGAGATGGATTTTCCTTCTTTCTTACTCCCTTCCCCTCCCAACTCCCCGCTCTGTTTCCTGTTTCCTTTCTCTAGGAGTTTGCACCCTTCTTCTCCTTGTATTTCTTAGGGTACCTTTAGACCGACTCAGCTTGGGGAACTCACCTAGCAGCAGTGAGTCTGGTACAAGGAAACCTCCAAACCTCCGGGATCCCAGGGATGGTATGCAAAACCCTTTCAATGGTTTTCTTAAAGAATAATCCAGCAGAATTAACTTTACATCCCCAAATAAAGCTCAGGCTTCACCTGGACCCTCTCATCAGTAAGATATACAGCAAGGGCAGAAAAGGTTTGACAGAAGCCCTTTGCACCATGCACAGCTCACAAATGCAGGGATGTGCCATGCCACCCACGGAAGCTGAAGGAGGTGGAAGACCCAGAACAGCTCAAGCAGAAGGCTGTCCTTGCTGCAGTGCAGAGAAATCCCTGGGTCTCCTTGCCTTGGAGGAACTCTGGAGCTCTGCATCCTGATGGAGCCCAGGAATGACTATTGGTTTGTGAGAGCCAGCTAGGCACCGGTGCACTTTGGAGAGGCGCTCCCCATGTCCTTGCTGGGCCTCTGCCCAGAGTGTCCAAATGAGGGAAATGAAGATGAAGGGCCTTGAGAGGAGCAGTTGAGGTCACTTGGCCTGTCCAGCCTGGAGAACAGACTGAGGACAGACCTCGTTGCACACTACAACTTGCTCATGAGGGGAAGAGGAGGGGCAGACACTGATCCTTTCTCTGTGGTGACCCATGATAGGACCCGAGGCAATGGCTGAAGTTGTGTCAGGGGAGGTTTAGGTTGGATATTAGAGACAGGTTTTTCACCCAGAGCATGGTCAGGCATTGGAACGGGCTCCCCAGGACAGTGGTCACAGCACCAGCCTGACAGAGCTCACGGAGCAGATGGACAGTGCTCTCGGGCACATGGTGTGACTCTTGGGGATGTTCTGTTCAAGGCCCGGAGCTGGCCTTAATGAACCTTGCGGGTCCATTCCAACTCAGCATATTCTGTCATCTGAGTGCTCGACCAGAGGCAGGCACGGGCGCGGGGCTGGCACGGCACTGACGCGATGGGAGCACTGCCCCGGGGGAAAAGCAGCGAGGCGAGGCTGAGCGGCGGCGCGGAGGCCCTGCCCGACCCTCCCAGCGCCGGCACCGCCGCCGCGGCCCCGCCGGCTCCTCTGCCCCGCTGCAGCCGGGCAGCCCCGCTGAGCCCCCGGCCCGTCCCTGGCCCGCCCCCGGCCCGCCCCCGCCGCCCGGCTCCGCCCGCCCGCCGCCGGCCCCCTCCGCACACGGGCGGAGCGTGTGGGGAGCCGGCGGCGGTGCCGGAGCCGGGCCGGGCCGCTCAGCGCTGCCGGGGCCAGCGGGACCGGCCGCAGCTGCCGCCGCGATGACCCTCAAGTCGGGGCGCAGCGCCGGCGGCGGCAGCATGAGGACGGCGCTCTCCGACCTCTATCTGGAGCACCTCCTGCAGAACCGGCCCAAGCCCGAGGTGAGCGGCCCAGTGCGCGCCCGGACCCCGCGCCTCCGCCTGCCCCCCGCCCCCGGACCCATCCCGCTCCCGGCCCCGGCCCCGCCGAGCCCCGGCAGGGAGCCCCGGCGTGCCTCGCTGCCTGCGGGCCCTTAGCCCAGCACCCTGCGCCCGGCTCAGGCCCGGCACGGGTCCCCCGGGGGTCCCGCTGCATCCCGTCCCTCCCGCACATGCAGGGGCGAGCAGGGTCCCAGAGGCAGAGACCCCGCCGTGGGCAGCCAGGTGCGCGCCCTGTGCGTGGCGTTGCTGGTCCCCAGCACCCCGGGAGCAGGGATGCTCGCTGGGGACGTGGGGTGCCTCCGGGGAGTGGTCAGCCAGCATAGCCGGCAGAGCAGAAGGGGCTGGATGCAGGGGAGGAGGGCTCCAGCATCCTGCCACGGAAGAGGTTGTGCTTGTTTTGCTGCAAAGTTGTAGCTGGTCTGAACTGGAACTGCCTGTCACATGAGCTGATTCAGCTGCTGAGCAACCTCCAGGTCCACAGCATGGGCTGGAGGAGGGTGGGGGTCTCTTCCCCAGGGAAGGAGGATGCAAGCAGCCCTTCTCATGCCTACCCCAGGACAGGGAATGAGCCGATGGCCACATGCACCCACCTCCAACAGAAGGAGAGCAGCCTGTACCAGCCCTCTTGGTTCTGCTGCGTGGGCTCCTTCCTCATTTAGTGTTGCTTGGGGTAGCTTGGGTGCAACCAGGAGAAGGTCAAGAGTTGCCAGTGTTAAACAGCTGGTGCTTTTCTCCCGGCAGAGATTTTCAGCTTTGAACAGGCATCCTTGGTGAAGCCATGGCATAACGTGCCTGGGCTAAGGTTTCCTTGCAGCTGTGGGGAGCCTCTGAGAGAGAGCAGGGAGGAAATTTCCCTGAAGTGCTGTCCTTGGCCCATCCTGTTGGACACTTAACCATACAGAAGAGATTTGTAAGATCTGTCTCTCACCAGTGGCTCATCTACTTTTTATGGTTCAACCCTGGCAGGGTGCTTTGAAAAAAACAGTCGGAAAAAAAATTAAAGCAGAGTGTCTGGACCAGGCAGCTGCTGAGAGGAGCTCTCCCATCCCTCTGCCTGCAAGATCCAGGCAGAGGGCCTGCCTGGCTGCAACCAGAGCAAGGATAAATTGCCGACAGCAGCAGAGCATGGAAAATGTAGGAGCTGCCCTACAGCTTCCTGGTATTACGGTGTATTTATTTCAGTAGGGATAAAGGGAGAGATGGTGAACTGAGATCTGTGATCTGAGATCTACTGAGATCCTTTTAAAAGGAGCTCTGTAGGGCTGGCATCCAACAGTGTCCTGAGCTTGCCAGTTGCCCACATGTCCATCTCTGTGTCATGGACACGCAGAGATGGTGCTGGCCCACAGTGGCTGTGGCCCCTCCGTGGGACACCAGGACATTGCCCAGCAGCAGCTCTTGGGCGGGGTGCTGGGTCTGCCTGGCTGCTCCTGCTCTGGAGTCAAACAGGGTGGCTTGGAGGTTTCTCTTCTGCATTTTCTCTGGCAGAGCCACGTGCTGGGAGCTGCTGTCCTATGTTCCTCACGTGGTGGCAGGGCATGCAAATCATGGCAAGTGGAAGCCATGTTATTGCTAGAAAACAATCCCAGGCCTCTTCCCTTGAGCCTCACCACGTGCCTGCATATCTTTGCCATATCTCCTGACTGACAAGTACAGATTTACCAAAAAGGTGTGGGCTTTATTCCCAGCTGTGCTCCTGGTTGGCAGGATGTCCTCGGGCTTGTCCCTTTATCATCTGTGACTCAGTTTCCCAGGCTGTAAAATGGGCAGCGAATGTGACCTTTGGGAGTTTGATGGAGAGAAGGAGGGTACTTCTGGGGAGAGCTGATCTTGAGGGTGCAGAAGGAACAGAGGGAACTCTGCACTTGCCTCTGGGCAGCATTTCTGAGCATCCAGCTGGCAGCAGCTCCAAAGCAGACTGAGGCCACAATCCCCCAGGGACCAAATCCTGAACTGACCACAGGTAAAACTCGGTTGAAAGCCGACTTAAACTTCTGGCTTTGACTGATGAAGTGGGGAGGGCTGGTTCAAACTTTTAAATCTCAAATGTATTTGGCTGTGTTGCTGTGTGTAGCAGCTACAGGGAAAAAGCTGTTTTGCAGGGCTTGTTCCGGCAGCTGGGATGGAGTGGCAGGGCAGCTCCTCCTTCTGTCAGTGTTGTGTTTTCACTGGCTGTCCCTCAGAGGTGACCAGCTTCACAAACACATCTGGAAGGCTGCATCAGCCTTTTCTGGTGGGAAGGTGGTGCCTCAGCAAAACTGACTGTGCTCCCTTGAAAAACTGGCTCATCTCCATTGCGGCACTCTGTGATCTGGAGTCAGCGTGAGGGCACACAGAGCTGGCAGCACCTTCTGGCTGCCACAACCATTTTGCATCCCTCCTATTTCTCTTTTCCCCTTCCCACAGAGACCTGTTGGTGTTGCTCGGCCTTCTCCTAGTGTCAGCAGTGTAAATCCTTTTTGGTTTAAATGTTTGCTGGTTTGATTCTTTTTTTTTTTTTTAACTTCAGTCATATTGCTGGAAGGGGTTTTAGGTGAGATTGTTCCTGTGGTTGTGCAGGCAGACTCGGGAAGTCAGTAGCCCCTGGCAGAATGAATTACTTTTAAATGTCCACATGGCTGTTGCTCTCCAGGCTGCTGGAGCAGCCCTAAAGCAGCTCCCAAGCTCAATTTTTTGCTACTTGGCTTTTTTTACACATTGCTATGTTTTTTAAGCTGTACAAGACTGAGATGGACAGATCCTGGATGAGGAGGGAGGCAAGGCTGGAGCACTGGAGGGTGGGAGGAGATATTGCTGGGTCAGGACATCTCTGCACCAAGCAATGCCCCAAGGTCCCTGCATGCACCCATGGTGATTATAATGTGAGGGGTGATGATTCATGGAGGGAGTTGGGATTTTGGTCCTCACAGTGTGAGAAGAGTGTGTCTTCCTGCCAGCCAAGAAGGCAATCCTAGAGAAACCTGGCTCCAGGGTTCCTTCTTGCATCCAAGCTGCTGTACTTTGGGGACCTGCTTGGCAAAACCAGCAGCACTTTTCTCCATGTACTCGCCAGCCCTGTTTTTCCAAGGCTACCTGATACTGAAGTCTCTTGGTTAGAGCAGCAAGGAGAGCCCAGGAACCAAATCTCTGAACGTGCCCTTTGCACTGTAGTGCTGCTTTCCTCAAGTGCTGCTTCAGCCTCCTGCAAACAAGCTGCCCAGTTAATGTTTGATTTGCCCATGGCATGCAGCCTGGTGGGGCCAGTGCAGCAGCAGCAGCAACCCCCACAGACAGTGCTGACCCCACTGGGGGACAGGATGCCAAGTCCTGGGATCCTCGCTGCATTCCTTGTTGGTAAACGCTGCTGAGGAACTGGTACACTTCCCTCTGCCCCAGGATATGGGGCAGAAATCTGGGTTCTTGAGGAATATGCAGGCAGGGGGCTGTGGGGCACCTCTGACCCATGGAGCTGGTGGCTCTTGTGTGCATTGCCACTGGAGCAGGATTTGTGCAGGGCGATTTGTATCCTCATCAGGCAGCTGCAAGGCACACAGGACTGCTGGGTGCTGGGCTGTCCTGCACCCCTATTGCACAGCTCAGCCCCCCAGCCTCCTTGCCCCACCTCTGCCCCAGCACAGACCCTGGCAGCGACAGAGCCCAGGGCTGTGCAGAGCTGGCAGTGGCTGGTGGCCACAAGCTGGCTCTCAGCAGCACTCCCAGATGTTTCCTGTGGAGCAGTGCACAAGGAGCAGAGTCTGGCCAGTCACCAGCATGACTCAAAAGACTCTTAAGGTCACAGACTACGCTGGGCCAAGCCAGCCAAGAGCGTGGCAGCTGCCAGGAGAGTGCAAGGCGATCGGGCCAGCCAGCTCATGTGCGTGGGGCATGACAGCCACACACATCTCCTGTTTCTGGGTGCCAACATCAGGGCTGAATCTGCCACCCCGAGGGTCCTGGTTGTCCTCATGAACCAGGCATTTTCCCATCCAGACCTGCTGGCTGCCCAGTGCCATCAGCAAAACAGCCCACACCATCCCAGCATGGCTCTGGGCAGAGAGAGTTGTTGTCAGACCCTTCTGCATTCAGAGTTGCCATCAAGTGACTGGTGGCCATCCCCAGGCACAGCAGCCAGTCTCTGGTGACAGAGCTTGTTCTCCAGGAGTCACCAGGGTGACACTGGTGCTGTGTCAGCATCCAGAGCTGGGTGTTTTCTCCAGCTCTCAGCAAAGAGCAAAGGTCGGGGTCAGGAGGCTCAGCTGATGGGGATGGTGAGGATGGGAACTTCCAGTCCCTGGAGCAGACTGTGCTGTGTCCTGGGTCATCGGGCTGTGCTGATTGTAGAGGTTTGAAGCCAGGAATTGCATGGTTTAACATTTTCCCAAGGCATGACCAAGATAAGTATGATCTGTGCTGACTCCAACCACCCCATGGGCACTTTGGCCTCGGGTCAGGCTGGAGAAGGTCCTTGTCCTCCTGTTCCTCCTTGCACCTGCTGGTTTGGCAGAGGGGGACAGCTCTAGGCACGCACACTGCTGGATCTGTTCCTATGTACTGCAAAGGGTGTGGTACCATCGTGCCCTGCTAGGGCTGGCAAGCCAGGCTGAGGGAAATGGATGTGAGTTGTTCTTCCTTCCATCTTGCCAGTCCATGGCCTGGGTGCTGTTCTGGGCTGGGATTCAGCCTTCTTCTCCGTGTTTAAGCCATTGGGAGCTGGAGCCCACGTGGTTGCCTTTTGAGGAGGAGGTTGGTTGGCACTTTTGGAAGTAGTTGGCTTAAAAATAAATCCCTGCATCATGGGCACACAGCTCCCTGAGCCCTTCCCTCCCTGGCCCAGTCCCACCAGTGCCCTTTCTGGGGGCTGTGACAGTGACCGTGCCTGGTCTGTCCCTCTCTGCCTGGACCTTTCCTGCTATCCTTGTTAGTCCTGACTCTGCTGCCCCTTTCTTTGGCTCCCTCCCTGCTTTCTGCCATTGCACAGAGCTGGATCACTGTCTCAGCCAGCAGCACTCCAGCACATCCCTACCAAAGCTCATTTTATTGTGGTTTAGTGCCGTGGCTGCAGCCCAGTAGCAGATACTCTTCAAGAGCCTTCCCCTGGCCTCACCAGATCTGCCTCCCCACCTGGCAGTGTGGGGCTGCAGCTTCTCCTCTGCTCCAGGCCAGGGGCTTGGGGTGGGTGAGAGCAAGCTGGGGCAGGGGGGTCAGGCTGATATTTCCCAGCTCCTGACATGGAGTCAGGCTGTGGTGGGGAGAGATGTTGGCTCTGCCTGTCTGGGGATGGCCACAACACTGATGCAGGACTGAAGCCAGTGAGGACCTTGCTGGGTGTCCCTGCAGATTTGCTCGCTGTGGCTCTCAGCTCAGGCACTGCTGGGAGGGCGGGTGCAGGCTGCAAACTGGGCAGCAAAGCCGGGAGTCTGGTGTGGAGTGGGTCAGCCAGCAGAGTTTGTTTTGCATCATGAGCTGGCATGGGAATTTGTGCCAACAGGGCGGGCAAGGGCTGCAGATCGAAGCTGGTCTGAGTTTTGCTGGGCCAGCACTGATTTGGGAGAGGCTTGAGGAAAGTCCACTGCACTTGGGGCTGAACAGGCACATTTGTGAGCTGTGTGGAGACATTGCCCAGCATGTTTGAGAGATTTAACAGGACTGTATCAGGCTTTCTTGGGCTGGGAGAGAGAAGCTCACCAGGCAGGATGGGTTTGGAGGTCTTTGTATAGGACCCCGTGCACTCTCCATCTGCCCTGGTGCCAGCACGTGCTGGAAACCAAGAACAGAGGTTTCCTCAGGGCTGAAAGTCCCTGCTTGGCATCCCAGTGCAAACCAGCATGAAAGCACCTGTAGCTGGGAGCTGGGAAGGAGAATGGGATGTTTCTGGCTGGCTTGGGAGCACACTGCCTTCAGTGCCTGGATGTTGTGTACATGGCTCTGCACTGTACTGTTGCCCACTGATGTAGGTCAGGAAAGGTTGAACTTGCAAACTGAGCAAGAGCAAAGCCTGGCTCCAGTTCTCAGGGGTGAGTCCCAAACTGTTCCATTCACTTGGTGAGGATGTCTTGGGCTTTATGCTCTGCAGCAAACTGTCTGTGAGCCAAGTGCTGCTGTGACACACAGGAGCATTTGTGACTCTTTGCTTCAGAAGATCAGCTGTGGACTCTTTTGGCTTCTGCTACCTGTAGCTTTTCCAAAGTTTTCTTACCTCCTGTGCTTCCCAGGCTGGAAAACTGCAGATTAAACCTACATCCACATCTCCAAGGCTCAAGCTCTTCTGCTCCTTTCCTTTTCTTGCCCTTAGCGTCTTCTCCTCCCCTGTGCTCCACCTGCGCCACAGGCACCTTAACATGTTTGAGTAGCTCAGCCCCACAGCAGGGATCCAACATTCCCAGGTGGAGCCCCTAAACCATGGTCTCTGTTTTGCCCCGACAGGCCATGACTCAGTCCCCAAACGCCATGACTGAGGACATTTATACCAACGGCTCAGCGACCCTGGGCAGCCCCTTGCACAGCAGCAGCCGCGAGGTGCGCAAGATCCGCCTTGTGCAGTTCGAGAAGGTCACCGAGGAGCCCATGGTGAGAACTGGCAAGGCCCCAAAGCTGGATGGCACCCGGGGGGTGGAGGGGCAGGTTGAGCTGTGCCAGCAGGCTGGCCTTGAGGGAAACAGATCACTGGAGATCTCGGCCATGGGAAAAAGTTGCTGGACTCTGCCTTCTGCACGGGCACCCGAAGCGAGCCCCACAGAGGATGGTGTTAGTGGTGCCAAGAGGAGCTGCAGCAGCCTGAGTTAGCCTAGCAGGGTCTTCCCCCCCAGCCACTGCACAGCCCACTGTGGACATGGGCCTGGAGTGGACTTTGCTGAGGGCAGGAGAGCTCTCCCCTCTAGCGAGCAGTCATGGATTTTCCTGTCTTCCAGGGAATCACGCTGAAGCAAAATGACAAGCAGAGCTGCATGGTGGCCAGGATCTTCCATGGGGGCATGATTCACAGACAAGGTAACAAGGCTTGTAGAAGCAGTGCATGTCTGCAGGTGGTTTCTTCCCATGCAGCAATAAGGCAGGTCCTCAGCAGTGCTGGCTTTCCCCTGGGACATGGACATCTGTGCCTGTTCCTCCTCTAGGGATGTGTCAGGAGCTTGGAACTCATTGGTCTCTCTGCATGGTTGTCATGTTAATACACTGGAGGCTTTAGGGATAAATAAAGGGTTGGGGGAAGGGCTCTCCCAAAAAGGAACTGGAGATCATCTGTCTCTGTCGCATGGTGGGGTCACTGTAAGAAGAGATGGATCATACCCCGGGGACTGTGGGGGAAGCTCTTCCCATTCCTAAAGTGCACAGGTGGGACAGGCATCCTGTAGATTGGCTCTGCAGACCAAAATAAGGTGCCAAAAGAAATAAATAGGTGCTATTTTCTGGGTTTGGGTCTTGCCAGGGAGGCGTGGATACGAGATGTTCTCTGCTTAGAAGAGTGCTTTTCCAGCCTTGGATCCAAGTGGGAAGTCTGTGCTTACAACTGCCAAAATAAGACAGGAGCCTTTCCAATAACACTACTGGAGCCTGATTTTTAGCAGTGTATCTGAGGCTGTAATCTGCCTGGGTATATAAACTGAAACCACACAAAGCCAGGAATGCTTGTGTTAAGGGCCCTGTAAGGAGCTTGTCATTAGCTTTGGGAGAGGCACTTGGGGTTGGGTTTGAAACACTGATGCAGGTGCTTTGACCAGTCCAAAGCACTTTCCACACAGTGGAAAGCAGCCTGATTTTCAGACTGGCTAAGTGTGTGTATTGGGTGGAGGGAGAAGAATTCATTCCCCTTGTGCTTTACTCCCATGTGCTTCGATGGCACACGTGGTTCCAGAAGCACTGCCAGGCAAACACTGCAGTGTCCTGGCCACAGCTTGCCCAGGAGGCTGATGGAGCTGTGTAAGTTGGGTTTGTCCCTTTTCTGCATTTTCTTATTTCTCACGTTGCTGGCAGGCTCCCTTCACGTGGGTGATGAAATCATAGAAATCAATGGGCAGAGTGCGAGCAACCACTCAGTTGACCAGCTGCAGAAGATGCTGGTAGGTATCTGTGTGTGTCAGGACCCCGTTGGCCTGCATGCTGTGAGCATTCACCCCCTCCCACACACCAGGGCCAGAGCACAGCTGCCTGCATATGGCAGTGTGATGTGGCAGACAGCACCCTGTATGCAGCCCCGGTGGGGTCTGTGCTTGCTGCTTGTTTGTGGCCTCCTGGAGCAGCAGTGAAGGCTGTTGACTGGGTCCCTGACATGTGCTGATCCTCTCTGGGGCTTGGAAACCACCTCTGTTTGCCAAGGTTGGTGTGCAGCTCCAGCACCGCTCTTGCACACCTGAGCCACACATGCATGTCATGTTTGTGCCATTTGCCTGCTGCTGAGGTCATGGTGATCCTGTCTGGCCCTTGCCAGAGACAGCTTTTCACAGGGCCTCCAACCTGCTCTGGGTTCACACACTGATGATCCTGATCCATGCCCAACATACAGCACCTCGTTGGAGGGAGGTGCTGCTGCTGCTGAGGGTCCTAAGCAGGAGGCTTGGCCTTGCCAAAGTGCCACAGGATGTCCCTGCTTCAGACAGCAGGACCAAGGAGGAGCTTGTCTTTGTTTTTGCTTCCTGAGAAGGGTGGTGGGCCCAGGTGGTCCCTCCAGGCCTCCACATGTGGTTGTCCCCATGGGACCATGTGGATCTTGTGATGCAAGTGAGGCAACAGTGCACTGGCCTTTGGCAGGCAAGAGAGTGCTGTGCTCTAATGCCACCGGGAGGGCCAGAGCAAGAGGCCAGCATGGAGAGGACCTGGAAGAATCAGCTTCTCCTCCCAGGCTCCTCACTGGAGCAGCCAGGGTGGAGATGATGCAGATCTCCATGTTCATTCTGGTGGTGCTTAGCAGTGCCCACAGCCAGACCCCTGTGAGGGTACTGGTGTCCTCCATGGGAATGTGACAATTATGGCAAAGCCAAGCAGAGCTGTTTCTGACCAGGCTGTGGTTTCCCCCAGCACGGTGGGGAGCACGCAGGAGCCCTGCCTTTGCAGGTGCTGGCACTCAGCACCTCCCTGCACAGGTTGCTGCTGTTGAGCTGCCTCCAGACACCACCTCCTCCAACTCTTCTTTCTCCCCTTTGTTCACTAGAAAGAAACCAAGGGGATGGTCTCATTAAAAGTCATTCCCAACCAGCAAAGCCGCCTCCCTGCTCTTCAGGTAAGTGCAGCCTCTGGACCCGCGGGCAGTGCTGGGATGTGGCTGTGGGGGGCAGGGTGGGACCAGAGCAAACCATGCAGGACCAGTGCTGGGGAGAGAGCTGTGCTCAGCCAGGGGTGTCAGGGCAGGGGGGGGTGACTGCCTTGGCACCTTGTCTGAGCTGCTGGAGGGACCTGTGCTTACATCACTGCAAACAACCATATGTTGGGCCTGTGTGGATGTGTTTACCCAAAGCGTGTGTGGGAACACGGGGCTGGGATGCCTGAGCCACCAGTGGTGTTCGGGGATGGGACAGCAGTGGCAGGTGCCCACCAGGGAGCAGGTGAGGGTCTCCTTCAGAGCCACGTTCCTGTAACAGGGCCAGCCCCCGGCTCTGTGGTCCCTGCTCTCACTGATGCTGGGTGCACCAGCCCCAGTGAGGATGATGTCGGTCCAGGTGCTGCTGTGCACAGCGTGGGAGGAAGGAAGCAGTGGGGGGAAGGAAGGCAGCTCCTTGCACCTGCTGTCACTGCCAGGGTGGGGAGGCCATGCTGTGTCTCCAGGGGGTGACACCGGCGTGGCTTTGCCTTTGAAGTCCTGCTGTGGCCGAAATAGAGTAGTGGGGAGGGCTGTGTCCTCTGCCAAGGCTTCAGGGCGTGGTAACTGGTTTGCTGTCTTGTCTTGGTGCAGGAGCAAACCCCAGTGCAGACCCCCTGTCATGGCCAGGCAGGGGAGGGAGAGGAGTTCAGAGGCAGAGGGTGGGGGCTGGATGGGGCTGGCATGGGCTGAGGGAGCACATGTCATTCTTTACTCAGAGAAGCTGAAGTTCTGGACATGGTGGCAAGTGTTGGTGGCTCTGCTTCTTGCTCAGTCCATGCTGTCCCCAGTCCTGCTCGACCAGCTTTGCATGTGTGTTTATTAAACACTGGCCCATGTCTGTCCTTCCCTGCTGTCTTATCTGCCCTCCCTGTGCTGACCCAGCCAGCTCAGTCAGTCAGCTCAGTGCCAGGGGAAAAGCTACCCCAGAGGAAAAGAATGCAGTTTCTGGTTCACCTGAGGCTGGCCACGGGCTCAAAGAAAGACACAGGGACAGACTGTCCCAGCAACATTTGTACTCCCTCCTGCTGTGCCCAGGGCAGTGGTGCTGTCTGCTCCCCAGAGCCACAGCTGCTCGTGTCTCTGTTGGTTGCAGTACCACCACCAAGAGTAGACTGTGTTTCCACTCCTGGATCCCCATGATCACCTTTATTTTAGGGACTGGCGTAAAATCCTGGCATCGTGATTTTCCCATGCCCTGGCTCACCCCAGAGAGGCCAAGTGTCTCTTGGAGCAGGTCTGCTTGGGAGGGTCTTAATGAGAGGGGGCACAGAGTGTTCAAGGCTCTTGAGGTCCCCTCCAGCATATTCCCTGCAGCCTTTTGACTTTAAAAGACCAGGACTTCTCATGCTGGAGCCTGCTCAGCAGCTGAGTATCTGGCCCTAGAGAGGGGCTGGCAGCAGGCAGGCAAAGAGGCCTGTGCAGCTGTGGGTGAGGTGTGGAGCTGTCTGATGCCAATTCCTAACTGGTGTAGGGTGGGTATTTCCAAAATGGCCTGGCTTGGACCATCAGTGCTGCAGGAGCAGAGAGCTCTGGGCGGTGCCTGATGTGTATCACTCGTGTGTTTGTGTGGGTGATCAGCTTCCTGGTGCCAGAGAGTGCTTTCAAAGCAAGCAGCAGTCCTCATCCTGAAAGGAGATTTCGCTCTTATTGTTTTTCCTAATTTCATTTTTTCTTGAGTGCTCTCATGTCCCAGCTTGATCCATATGCTCTTTTCTGGCAGTGAAAGGGAACCATGCTTGTGTCCTGATGGCTCTGTGCCTCCAGCAGCACAGCTGAGGGAGGACGAACTGTGGGAAATTGTTTTAATGTGGAACAAGGACAGCATGGTCTGCTCTGCCCAGGGAGGATGAGTTTCCAGGCCCTGCCTGTCACATCTGAGGGAAGGACAGGCATCACCCCATGTGAAACCCTTTGCCCCCTTGCTACTTGCTGTGTTTCTAGGGTAACAAACTTGCTAGGGTCCTGCTCAGGGTTCCCTAAACTCTGCCTTTCACTCCTAATCCTCCATTCTCTGCCTGGCTTTGCTTCCACTCCAGTCCTGACAGGGTCCTGGTGGGAGTGGGTGCTGTAGACTCCTTCTCAAAGAGCTGAGCAAGCAGAAGGGACAGGGAAAGCCGACTTCCTTGGTCTTCAGGGTTTCTCCAGCCTCAGGAGGATGCACAATGGCCTGGGAAGCAGCAGCAGCAGCTCATTTCCAGTTGCAGTTGTGATGAATTGTAACTTTGTGAGAGTAGCTAATGCCGAAGGGACCAGGACAGACCAAGGCAGGGATGGATACAGCACTGCATCCTTGGCTCCCTGAAGGCCTCATGCCATGCAGGGAGTGCCCAGTTCTGGGGAAAGGCAGCACAGGGCAGCTGAGATTGAGCCATGGCCTTCCCTGGGGTCCCTGTTGCGACATCACCCCCGTGCTCACCCCACTGCAGGCGCCAGTTGTGCACCGTGTCAGTGGGACTCCTCTGTGGCTAGCTGAACTCACCAGCACTGTGCAGCACCCAGGGCACTGCAGGGAGGCCCCATGGCAGGGTTTGAACAGCAGCTGTGGGTGTGTGGGTCTGCCTAGCAGCAGCAGCCCTGCCACCAGCTCCCAGTAGGGCCAAGATGCCATCTTCCCTCCCTCATCCACTTACCAGCACATCTCACTATAATTCCATGCCCAAGACTTTTCCTCCTAAGCTTTGTGCATCTCCTTTCTCTCCACACAGCCCTGTGGGGCCTGGGAAGGAACAGGGGCTGTGTGCCTGGAGCCATCTCTGCAGTCACTGCTGGGGAATGCAGTGTAGGGGCCAAACTTGGCCACCCTGCATGGCCTTGCTGACTCTGGTCTGCTCTCTCTTTTGCAGATGTTCATGAGGGCACAGTTTGACTACGACCCCAAGAAAGACAACCTGATCCCCTGCAAGGAAGCAGGACTGAAGTTTCAGATTGGTGATGTGATTCAGATCATAAACAAGGATGACAGCAACTGGTGGCAGGGCCGGGTGGAGGGTTCCTGCACTGAGTCAGCAGGACTCATCCCTTCTCCAGAGCTACAGGAGTGGTAGGTCCTTGGATGTGGCCAGAAGGGCTGGATCTGGGAGTGGAGGCGGGAGCAGTGACCATGTGCTATCAGGAGTTTGAGTTGGGTAACCCCAGCGTCACTGCTGGGACAAGGAGGCAAATGTCCCCTTCATGTGCTGCAGGGTGAGCCTTTTCTGTCCCAGTAGCCAGCCTGTTGCTCTTGCATGTCTGAGGGACAATTCTGCTGCTGTCCCAGGGCTTGGGGTGACAGCTGGGCCATGGTGGTGTCCTCCTCTCTTGGTAGGCGTGTGGCAAGCGTCACCCAGCCCACCCAGAGTGAATCCCCAAGCTGCAGCCCCTTTGGGAAGAAGAAGAAGTGCAAAGATAAATACCTGGCCAAGCACAGCTCAAGTAAGTGTGAGCAGGGCAGTGGTCTCCATCTCCAGCCCTGGTCATCTCTCCTGCCTCTGGGCAGGGCTGGGTCTGTCCTCCATGGGAGTCAACCAGAGGGCCCAGCTGTGTCAGCAGTGGAACCTCAGGATACTCCATAGCTGTCACTTCTTTTGAGTCCCTTCTCCAGTCTTTATACCCCTCATGTGGCCACAGCTGTGTCCCCATGTGCACGAGGCTGGCTCAGCACTAAGCTCCTGTGCTCTCCCCTTGGTGACAATTCCTTGCACTCCCAGCCCTGTGAGGTCAGGCTCCCCAGCCTCAAACCCCCCAGGCTGCTGAACACAGGGCAGGCAGTGGCAGTGCTGCTGCTCAGCAATTAAGGAGCAGCCTGAACTGCTCCCACAGCTGCCAAGTCCTGTCCCTGGTGGGGCAGGGAACTGCCCCTCAGTCACCCATGCAA
Source organism: Aphelocoma coerulescens (assembly GCF_041296385.1). Lineage (NCBI taxonomy): Eukaryota > Metazoa > Chordata > Aves > Passeriformes > Corvidae > Aphelocoma > Aphelocoma coerulescens. The sequence goes on from NC_091018.1 coordinate 17,932,744, forward strand.
ACACCCCATGCTAAACTGAGCAAAGAGCTGGGTGCCTGGGGACTGCTGGCTCCTGGCCCAGCCTGCAGCTCCAAACAGCAACAAACAAGGCTGTAAATCACCCAGATATATAAAGCTCCCCCAGCAGCAAGCTCCCTGCAGCATCCTGCTCCTTCTCCACCTCAGCTCCCAGGTCCTACTGTCCTGAGCAGAATTAATGAGCAAAAGCCACCCTGGCTTTGTTGGCAACTCCCCAGCACCCACTCTGCCCCTCACATTCTGCTTGATGTTGCTGCTGCTCTTTTTCCCAAGCAGCCAAACGTGGATGAGCTCCTAGCCCAGTCCTGACCACTCCTGCCCTTTTGCCCAAGGACCTGGCTTTGGTCTGACACACACACACACATGCTTGTGCTGGTGTGGCCAAGCCAGTTCTGACCCCTCTGTCTTGTTTCTCCTCCACCCCAGTTTTTGACCAGCTGGATGTCGTTTCCTATGAGGAGGTGGTGAGGCTGCCTGCCTTCAAGAGGAAGACTCTGGTGCTCATTGGTAGGTCCTGTGCCAGGCATCCTCTGCACAGAGGGGCTGTGTGGTGGGAACCAGGACTGCACGGGGGCTGGGGCACTGCGGCCCTTCAAGACCTAGTAAGGTCTGGGGAGCATTTCTTCAGCCTGCAGCAGTCATCCCACAGGCTGACCCCCTCCATGCAACATTGTGCATGGCCTGGCATCTGTGCTGCAGTGCTGGGGCAGTTAAAGCACGTGTTTGCAGCTCCTGAGTATCTTCATGGAAAATCTCTATTCAAAGCAGCTCTGGTGGGTGCAGTTGCACCAAAGCAAGCACTCCCATGCTATGGGGACTGAGCACTTGGTGGTGGACTCCACGGGCATGGGCAGCCCACCAAGTCCAGGCAGGCTGGCTGCTCTGCAGGCAGCAGTCCTGTCTCCAGCTGGGGCTGGAGGTGAGCATTCCCAGGACGTGAAGAGCCTCTTCCAGGGCTGGATAACACCACAGACCAGCCCAGAAAACGCATCTTCGGCAGGGCCCTGGCCAAGCTCTGCATCTTTTGTCAGACCCAGAGCTGTGGAGGGGCCCCAGCATCTCCCAAGAGGCTGCTCTGAGCTCAGCTCTAGTGTCCATCTCTCTCTCTCTCTCCAGGGGCCAGTGGCGTGGGCCGTAGCCACATCAAGAATGCTCTGCTCAGCAACAACCCAGAGAAGTTCATGTACCCACCCCCATGTGAGTACCCAGCCAGGTGGAGGGCACAGCATGGGATGCATTTCCTCTCACCTCTTTGATCCAGCACCTTCTGACAGCAGGTGGGAGGTGAGGAGATGTTCCTCCAGCACCACCAAGCCCCTGAAGTCAGAGGTCCCCACATGCAAGGCCTCCCTGCCTGCTGTCCCACATGGACCCACCTTTACCCACAGAGGCTGCAGGGCTGCTGCCACCCACACACAGACACCTCATTCTTCTCATCCAGTGCCTGTCCCCAGCTGGCTGAGGTCCTTACTTGTCCAAAGCAGGAAGCAGTTAACAGGGGATTAGTACAGCTTAGGCTTGATGCTGGCTCCACGCTATTCCCCTCTCCTTCTGGGGGCCAGCACTCACCCTCTCCCTCCCTCCCCAGACACTACACGCCCCCAGAAGAAGAATGAGGTGGATGGGAAGGACTATTACTTTGTCTCCACTGAGGAGATGACCCGGGACATCTCAGCCAATGAGTTCTTGGAGTTTGGAAGCTACCAGGGAAACATGTTTGGCACCAAGTTTGAAACAGTGCACAAGATCCACCAGCAGGACAAAGTCGCCATTTTGGACATCGAGCCCCAGGTGGGGAGCAGCAGGGGGAGGGGTGGGTGGACAGGGGCTGCCACAGATTGAACTACCTGGGTGCTGGCTGTACCTGTCCCTGCCTTCTCTTCCCAAAGGAAAAAGCCAGCAAGCCCTGGGGTGGCATTTCCATTGGCAAGACGTGGGTACAGTGAGGGCGTTCCCTGTCACAGCACACACCTGGCTGTGACAGCAAGGCCACGGCCAGGCTGCTGTGGGAGTGGGTTGCAGGGACCCTTTTCCAGGAGCCCACCCAGTGAGCTCATGTCCCCAGTGAGGGGTGTCTCCTTTAGCCCCCACTGCATCACAGGCACCGTGCCAGCCTGGCTGGGGGCAGCATGGGGGGACAGCAGCCAGCCAGCTGTGCCTGGTCCCTGCCTAACTGCACCCCTCTCTCCACAGACCCTCAAGATCGTCCGCACGGCCGAGCTCTCCCCGTTCATTGTGTTCATTGCCCCAACAGACAAGGCAGAGGAGGTGAGTGGCAGGGTGTCCCCTTCTGTCCCCCTCTGGCTGGGCTTCTTTGCCCATGGCAGAGCCTGCTGCAGCAACCCAGGGCTCTCCCCTTCAGCATATTCCTGTCTGCTTTGCTTTTGGTGGTCCGGAACTCAGCCCAGACCTGAGAAACAGGCATTGCCAATTCCTGCAGCTGTAGACTCAGCAACCCTCATCCCAGCATCATAATCGCAGTGGGGAGCACAGCCCAGCACCCGGAGCAGGACCATTTATCCTGCCATCAGCTATGCAAATAGACACTCAAACAACTGCTCCTTTCATTCTTTGCCTCATTAGGATGCTGATCCCTTTAACGTGAGGATGAAAGCAGCACTGATAGCGCAGTTAACTCACTCGGTGCCAAGCACCAGGCTGGCAGCCACAGGCTACTGCTTCCCAGGAAGCCCCCCTGGATGCAGGGATGCTGCCTACCCCATCCTGCCTCCCAGTCTGGCAGGGAGATGGGAAGACAGAGGCCAACAAGAAGACCCAGAGCTGTGCTCCTCCTGCGTTCAGTGGCAACAAGGGCACTTCTCCCGACCTATTAAGTTTGTGTTTGTATGGCTTAAGCTACAGATTGCAGAGAGGATATTTATGCAACCTTCAGAGCAAGTGTTGTGCAGGTATTTAGAAGCACGTTAAGTTCCTAATGCAGCAAGCTGGGGAGGGGGGAAAGGGGACAGGTCTCAGAGCAGAAAGGGCCACTCTCTGTCACTCACAGCTGCCTCCATCCAGAGAGGAATCACATCCTGCTGCAGTGGGCAGGGCCAGCCCTGCTGCCAGGCACTAAATATAACCCTGCAGCTCGGCTCACTCTGAGGAGAGGGATGCGGCAGAGTTAATGTGACCCCGCAGAGCTCACGTGAGCAAAAACCGCTCCTTGCCCTCCCCTCTCCACCCCCAACAGCTGCTGGCTTCATCCACAATATAGGAAAAATTATTTTATGCGAATAGATGAATATTTTCTGTAACTCTTTCAAGATGAAGGTAGCTAAGCACTATTTTTTTTTTTTTTTTTGCCCCTAGGGTAATAATTATATTTAAAGTTTGTCAGTGTTGAACTGAACACCCTAAAGCCAGAAGCCTGCTGTGCCCTGAGGGAGGGTGTGGTATTGCAAATATTGCTGTGCCATCTGTAGTATGTTTTTAGTGCTGACCACTAAAGGTGTCACTACTGTGATATATACCCAGGTGGTCTAACAAAAGAGAAGGGAAGGACATAAAGACTGGTCTGATTTGGGTCTATTAATGTATTTTTAGGACTATTTAACCTATTGATAATAGATATAATTATATAATAGATATGATAATTAATATAATCTAATAATACCCATTTAGGTCTATTAATATCTGCACAGAGCAGAGCTCAGCAAGCACTGCACCCCAAGCTATCCCTCCTCCCCAGGCACAGAAACTGCCTGTCATTCAGGCTCCATTAGGGAAATATGTGGAAATGGTCTGGACCTCACTGCCAGGGGCAGAGCTGCCCAGGGGATGCACCCCTGGGATGCCCCTACAAGGTGGGCAGCCCAGCCACACTGGCAGGAGGGGAGAGGCAGCTTTGCTTTTACTATCAAAGTACAGCACTAAAAACCCAGCCAAAACCAGTGGAGAGGCTGGTAAAGCTGTGCCAGCTGGTGCTGTTCTGGTCAAAAGCCAGTGGGAAGGGAGGATGCTGCAGGGATCCCACCTCCAACCCAGCCTGGAGCTGGTGACAGTGCCCAGCAGAGCACTGAGCAGCCTGCTGCTTGTGAACCTTCTCCCTGGGACCTGCCACAGAGCCTTTTAAAGTTAAATACGAGACCCAGCAGGTCTGGCCTCAGTCTAGCAGGTAACCTGATGCTCCCAGCACCACGTGGAGTCCAGCAAAAACCCCAGACACAAGCCCAGAGATCACACAACACTTCCTGGCCCATCAGACAAGCTCTAAGGATTCTCTGTGCTCTGATACTTCACAACCACTCGAGTTGTTTTGGTGCTGGGAGGGTGTTTCCAGGTTGGGGCGGGCTGTGAAGTTCCTCTCCTGAGCACTGTCCTGTTCCTTGCAGTCGGAGGCTCTGCAGCAGCTCCGCAAGGACTCGGAGAGCATCCGGAGCCGCTACGCACACTACTTCGACCTGTCCCTGGTCAACAACAGCGTGGAAGAGAGCCTCCAGCTGCTGCAGGAAGCCTTCGAGCAGGCCTGCAGCTCTCCACAGTGGGTGCCCGTCTCCTGGGTCTACTGAGAGGGCACCCAAGCCCAGCCGCTTCCCATCAACCATCCTGCAGCCACTGGGAAACACCTCCTCAGCTTCCCCTGCCCCACAGAGCCCAGCACAACTCCCTCCTCTGCTGCTCCACCAACACGGTCTGGTTCACACACACACAGGGTGCCTGCAGCTCATCTCCTGGCAACAGAGGCTGCCTGGGTGCTGGCCACCTCCCGTGGCACTGCAGGGCAGGGCAGGGCAGTGGCTACAGCAGAGCCCAGGTTAGCTCAGAGCACAGCTCCCTGCCCTCCCCGGGCAAGGGAAAGCACAGTCCTGCTGTAGCACCCAGCTGATCTGCCCTGCAGCAGTCCCAAGGGAAGTGGCAGCACAGGGGCTTTCCAGGCAGATGTCTCCTGACATGGCAGGAGTGCACCCAACTCAAAACCCTTCCCGGTGTCCATGAGGCTTCGCCAAGTCCACATCTTAGGAGGCTTCTCCCAGAGCACACCAGAACCCCTGCATCCAAGGGTTTCCTCTCACGAATGGGGAAGATGCTGAATGTGGCACGGAGCACCTGCAGGCAGGCCTCACCCGGTGTTCCCAGGTTGGAGTTTTCTCATTGACCCTGTGCAGCCATAGGTGTAAAAACTCACTGTTCTTGGAATTCTCACCGTGCAGCTTGGATTGTTACTGCCTGGCCAGAGAAACGGGGCAGCAGCTGAGCCAGTCCCACAGACCAAACCCCAGAGGGACTCTTCAAGGGGTAAATTACCTCCAGCCACAACTATCTGTTGCATGCAGTAGAAAAGTGTCTACAGTGATCATCCAGGCATGTTTTCCAGTCTAGGGTGTCTCACACACTGTATGCAATGATGCAAGCCATGCTCACCATGGGGTTTGTACTGACTCACAAGCCCCACACCACCGTGTCTGGGAAGTATCACCGTGTCTCCTGGGCAAACCACGTCCACCATGTAGGTGAAAAATGTCATTTGTGTGTTCAGTCAGCTATAGGGGCAAGGGGAAGGTGGTTAAAAAGTCTTGTGCAATTTTTTTTAAGGATGCCAAAAATAAAAATCTATGTGCAATAGGGACCTTCGTTCTGATCCACTGCAGGGAAACAATGAGCAGCAATAAATGTGTGCTGAAACATTGCTGTGGCTGGTGTTTTACCTCTCGGGCTGGGCACTGACAAAGCAACGCCTAAGGCCCTTCTAGTGATGGTCCTCAGCAACATGACCATTTCTCTGCACCAGCAGAGTCTTCAGGAGAGGAGCACAGACGCTGGGCACGTGGTAAAAGATGTCCCATGAACAGCACTGACCTTTCAGGAGAAGCAAGAAAATCACCTGTTCAAAACCAGAAGTTTTATTTCTTTTTTGTAAAAAAGAGTAAATAAAAATGGACCTTTTATTTTTTTTCCTGCTCAGGTTCTAACACCCACCAGCTGCTGTCCCCACTGCCTGCATGTATCTCCAGCACTGGAGGGGAGGATAGATCGTTAAGAGAAAAGCAATGCACGAGGTTAAACCAATAGTTAACAGAATCTCTGCAGGGATGAAATTCAGAACAAAACAGCCTGGGGTCCTTCACCATTAAAAGGAGCTAAATCCTGGCTCAGCACTGTGACAGAGCAGAGACCTTCTGCCCCCAGCAAGTCATTCCAGATAAGGAAGTTAGCAACAAATCTATCTGAAGCCGTTTAAGCCCACACCCAATGCCCCTTGGCAGAGCTGCCTCTGACCAAGCTTTTCCTCACAAGGATTCCAGTCCCAGCAGCACAAAAAAAGTGTTGGCTGGTCACCTCCTGCCCCCCCCAGCTACATCCCCTCCTCCAGCCTTCAGAGCACACTGGGCATCAGAACCAGGCAGGGCAACCAAAAGCTCTGCAGTGCCATTCCAACAAATGGGTAGAAAAGAGCAGGGAGCCAGCCAGAGGGACACACTGCCCTGGTCACTGGGGCACTGGGGATCAGCACACCATGAACAAGCACGTCCTTGTGCTATAAAGCAAAAAGGAGGAATGAAATTTTCTAATCCTTTTATGATATAGGGAGAAAAAAAGGAGTGAAGAATAATCTGGGTGGACTATTTGTTCTCATTTAACCGAAGGTCAAGCCAAGTGTGTGGCCAGGTTAAAACAAAACATAGTCCTTCAAAAGTAACTGATCTGACTGTCTCCATGCAAACCCATTCACATGGGCTGTGACAAAGCCACTCCTCCAGGCAGCAACACATTCTTAAACTGCCAGGTAACAGCTTCAGCCTTGTGAGAAGAAGAAGAAAGAGGCAGTACATGAGGGGGCAGAAAGATGATTCCACCCTCTCTAGGTGAAAACAGAGACCAAAGAAGAGCCAGAAGCTACAGTCTCCCTGAAGATACCACTTCTGTTGGCATCATGGTGCTCAGCTTTAGAGATCAATCCAGTGCAGGGACAGTGAGGCACCCCGCTCCTCTGGCAACCCTTAAAACAGGATGAAGAGGGGCACCTGAGCAGGGCAAACACCCACTCATATAAACAGCAGAAAAGAACTTGGAACTTGCTGGCTCCTCTGCCACGCAGCCAGTCCTCCTCCTCTCAAGGCCTAAAACTCCTCCCTCCTTATTGATGAGGTTGCCTGCTTTGGACAGATCCAGTTGCTTACTCCGAGCTCTCTTCTACCTCCTTTTGTTTCTTCTTTTTCTTCTTGGTGCTGGTCTGACTGGTCTGTGGAGAGGTTGGACAGGTCAGGAAGCCATCAGAAAGGATTCCCCCCTCACTGCTCGTTTCAGGAGGAACAGCTCCACCACAGGAGCAGTGCAGGCTCCCCACAGCTGCAGTGCTCCTTCACCACCACCACACATCACTCCAGCACAGACTGAATGCCAGCACCACCCTCCCACGGGGACCCACGACAGGGCACCAGGGCACAGAGGTGGCCTGGCAGGAACCCACCAAAAGTGTCCTAGGGCAACCTGCCCTATCTCCCACCACCCTCAGCCAGTTCAGTTTAAAATGCACCTCTAATACCTCCTCCTCTGCTGCAGGGAGCCTGGCACTCTGTGGCCAGGCACAGCAGGCTGCTGATGCATTAATCCTGGAGGTAATTAGGGACAGACAGCAATCTCTCCCGTGTTTGGACCATACCCTGGCAGTATGCAATTACATACCACTTCTATTTGTTCTCCCCCACTCTCAGCTGCCTCTTTGGCCTTCTTCTCTTTCTTCTTCTTTTTCTTTTCCTTTTTGCTCAGCTCCTCTGGTGGTGGGGTGGCAGGGGATGGTGGGGTCACAGCTTCATCACTTTCACTCTCTGAGTCTCGCTTCCTCTGTTAGGGGAACACACTGTCAGACACGCCAACACCTTCCAAAAGAGCTCAGCTGAGGGGAAAACTGATGGCCTGATTCAATACAACTTCATTTAACAATGCTTTGAGCAGGCAGGGTGACCTGCAGACTGTCAGTGGTCCAGTCCAGCATACCCTGTCTAGGATTTGCTTCTGCCAGAACTGTCCCCTGTATTTTTCAGTGTTTCCTGTACTCCAAATATTAGTTTAAAACACCTTTCCAAGGGCATGCAAAATCCTTGAATTAGGGAATTTTAGGTGCAACTCTACCATGGACACTTCTGCAACTCTCCGTAGTCTCCAAAAAGGTTCTCTGGCCCAACAAATCTCTGTTGTGGCTCCATACAATATATTTTCTTGTACTGTGTTGAAGAAGAATATGCCCAGGGCTGGTACAGCCTGGTGTTTGAGTTGCAAATTGGCCTGATGGGAAATGGCTGGAGCTCCAGGCAAGGAGGCATGAATGGGGACTGACCTTGTGCCTAACAAAGGGCATGGAAGACCCTGGACTAAAAATCCTCATTAGACCAAAAGGCAGGTGCAAAGTGTGAGCAGATCATGGGAATAGCAGGGGCATCGAGTAAGAGCCAGAGAGCACTGGCAAAACTCACTTTTGCAGCCCTGTCCACCTCTGAGACAGCTTGGTGATCAGCAGCTGCTTCTTTCCTGGAAGTGTCCCTGAAAGAAAAGATCCCCAGGTTGCACAGGACAGTTGTTGCCTCAGCTGCTCTGGACAGGTACAAATTCCTGTCCCCTGTAGCCCACCCCAGGAGCTGGGTGGGGAAATTGGTGTGGGGGAGACCTGCAGCCTGCACCAGGGCCAGCTGGGCTGGGCAACAGCACGGCCTCCCCCGTTTGATTTAGCAGACTGACTCCCTCTAAAACCACAACAGGCTAAAAAGGGATAACTGTCTGCTCAGGGCCTTTCCTTCCAACACTGCCCAACAGGAACACACTCCAAGAAACCCAACTGCATCCCACAGGTCCAGACAGCCTTGGACCAAGCCTAGCATGATCCATGCACAAACAGCAGCATCCAGCCCAGCTCTTGCTGCACAGTGCTCCCCTCTGAACAACCCTGTGGGAGCCACACACCCAGTACCCACCTGTAATCCACATATTCCTTCTTCCAGGACTCTGGTGTGCTCTCATTGGGCTTTCCATGCTTGTCCAGCAGACCCTTCTGGATCATCATCTTCTTCTGACTGGCCTGAAAGCAAAGTGCAACAAGTCAAACTGCAGCTCCAGGCAGGAAAAATCCTCGCTCAAGATAGGAGGGAATCCAGGAACAAGCCAAGCCAACAACTACAGCCTTAACCTATTTACCATTGTTCCAAGGACCTTAAAACAAATGAGACAAAACATCCCCTGCACAGCAGCCTAAATCTCAGACAAGAGGCATCTTTATCAGTAAATAAGGGCTAATTTGAGGGGGGAGTCAAAGCAACAATAATACAACTGCACATGATGGACCTTGGATCTTTGACTGGGCTTTTCCAGCTTAACAACTTGCAGCATTTGAGCTGAACCACTTGTTTGCAAGATTTTGCAAAGGACTCCAAAATGCTCCAACTGTCCTATATTACCCCACCTTTGCTGTGAGACAAAGGTGCAGGCATCCCCAAAACTTCCACCTGAACCACAGGAATGGAATGAGCCACAGCAACTTGACACTGGGTTTTGAGTCCAACCTGCATCAGGCCAGCCTGGCTGCAGTTAAGCTACTACCACATGCCTGAGGTGAGAGAGGAACCCAACAATAGGTGTTCCCACTGCTGCTGTCCTTCAGGCACAGGTTAGTGTCTCACAGTGTGCATTTAAGCAGTGCTGCACCAGAAGGAAAAAAGCTCCTTGCCCAGCCCCTGTAGAGCCATCAGCATGGGGTGATGGATGAAGGTCATCTTTGCACAGAGTGCTAATGCCATCCACTTCACATCATTTGGCTCTTTACCAGAGGAGGGCTGGTGCTGTACAGAGCTGAGGAGCCCATGCCTGAACACCAACAGTGGCCCCCAGGCTCTTTTGGGAGGGAAAGCCTCGCTCCCACCAGCACTGGGCTGCCAAAGCCCCGTCACTGGGAATTGCCACCATCATGGCTCCAGGAGGCCACAGCAGAATTACACCAAGGCCCTGAAGAAGACACAGGCACAGCTCTGCCCAAGGGTCCCAGAGTCCCACATCCCAACAGCTGGGCTCCCACCACTGCCCTGGGACTGACCCCACGCCCACAGCACTCACCTTGGGACCCAGCCCCCATTTCCGGGGATATGTGTCTCTCTCCATGATCACTCTCTTGATCTTTGCCACGATGCCATGGTCACACGTAGAAATGACTGCTGTGGTCATCAAGGCAATGGCTGCAGAAGCAGGCAGGGAGCTCAGTAACTCTTGAAGAGCAGAACTTTGACAGCCTATTCTGCCTCTGTCCACACAAAGAGGACCAACACCCCCCACCAGTGTCACCCCAAGGACTCACTGGCACTGTCACACAGCTGCTCTGTAGACCCTGGTTAGAACTGGGCACCCTTTCAAGTTGAGTTTGCTGGAGTCCCTTTGCACTGATCTACCAGCAGGTGTGATGTGCCTGGTGGCAGCATGTGATCAGACACCATCCCTCGTCCCAGTGAGGATGGAGCCCCCCAAAGAGGGGCTCCAACCCTGCCAGCACTGCTCCCCTCCTGCAGGCAGCCAGCCACACACCACAGCAGCCCCCAGTAGGACACTGGGATGCTGCAGGATGTCTGGAGGCTGCACAGCACCCAGACCCTAGAACAGGAGCTGGGGTGCTGCAGGAGGGCAGCTCCACTGCACTCAGAGAATGGATAAACTGTGTCATCACCTCACACACAGCACACCTGAGCATCACACAGCTGCTGAACCCCTCACAGCTTGCCCAGGACTGATGCAGCCACTGCTTCTTAACATCCTGCCCAAAACCAGCTGCCTTGGGCCCACATTCCCCATCAGGAAGCACTAATTAAACCTTCTGTGCATGGGGACTCATTTGTGTTGTGACTTTACTGTCACACAGTCTGTTGTTTCTGCAGGTAGCTGGGCACAAGGAGAAGGAGGCATTTCATACCTAGGCAGATGGCTTCTCCTTTCGTGGTGATGACAACAATCTCCTGGTTAAGCTCAATACCATCCTCATACTGCAGAACACCAGGCAGCATGATCTTGGCTCCATAGCAAATGGCATTAACCTGAAAATGTAGGGAATGGGAGGGCTGAGAAGCTATTACAAGAATTAAAGTAGGAAGTGTCTCTAATTTTTAGCTTCCCACTGCCATTACCATCCCAGCAATATCATCCCTAAGTATCCATTCATTTTTATCCACTATATAAAGTTTGGGAGCTTTGGAAGAAGAAAGCAAAGCCCCTATCACAGCAAACAATGGGAGAGGCAGATCTCAGCATCCTCCCCCAAGTGAGGAGAGCAGATTCTCTGTCATTGAATTCATGGCTCTTGCACCTTCGTGGTGATGTGGCAGCAGCCCATGAGGTCCTACACAAATCACCATCAGGACAGCACCAGATATCACATGGTTCCTGATCCCCTGTATATTCCATCAGCTGTACAAGTCAGGAGGACACTTTGCAGTGTCTGTCTGTCCCCCGGCACTGCCTCAGGAACTCACCGCGCTGTCTTTCATGACGAGCCTCTTGTGTGAGGTCAGCAGCTTCTCCAGGGGCAGGATGACCCTTCGCAGGTAGCTGTCGTCCTTGTTGTTGTCGTACTGCCACTGGGCGTCCAGCACGTCGTGCATGGTCACCATGTTGTCCTGCAAAGACAAAACCCCCCTAAACTCTCCCACCAGCCAGCAACTTGGAACACACACAAGAGGCCAGCTAAAGTCCAGCAGCAAATAGTGTTTGAAAAAGGGAGTAAAACCAGATGCCAATCACAAGCATAAAAATACAACATAAAAGAGGCAAGAATACTTTCCATCACCAGCTTGAGGTCAGCCTGACTTGGACTACCAGACCTCCACCTTCCTCATCTCAGACAGCACTTGGATCTAGGGTCTAAGGTTTGTCCACACAAACTTTTAAATATGACCTAACTTAAGTTCCTGGGACTCCTAGACAAAGGCTAGTGAGCAGAAGTGTACATTAACCAGCTCTTCAATCCATGGCATGCAATAAATTCTGAAGCAGCTGTGAGCACCCAACACCTGGAATTCAAAAATGACCCAGTGATTACAGCTGTGCTAAGAGCACAGATGGATGGGGAAGCACTTGCACTCTGACACTGCTGCTTTGCAAAAGAAGAAATTAATTCTGGAGTTTGGATCTGTCAATGACCAGGGTGAAAAGACTGTACAAGTGTCCAAGATAACACAAGACTGCATCTTCCAGGCTCATTCCAATGAACCATGTTCCCTGAGCTGTGCTGATGCCAAGCAGTCACTTCACACTCCTGAACTTGCAGGACGCTGGGGTCTGTAGGCTGAGAAACACAGGTGACAGAAAACAAACTTTCAGCCACCACGGTGCACTTCCCAGTCACTCACTGTTCCAAAGTTTAATTACCAGAACAGGAGCAACATCCTGAACTGAACTCAACACTTTGGTGACAGACCATCTACGGCAAGAGCTCACAAGGTTTGGGGGCTATTCACAAAACTCCTCCCAGAGCCTAAACCTCCTATTAACACTGCAAAACTCACAAAGTCCCAAGGAACTCTTGCCATCCTGACAATTTCAAATGGGCTGGTTATAGTTTGAGGTGCCACTGTACCATCTCTCCCAGGATGCCTGAGCGGACTCTGCGGAGCTCTTGCATCTGGCCCCCCACGCCCAGCAGCAGCCCCAGGTGAACGCAGAGTGTCCGGATGTATGTGCCTGCTTCACAGCTCACCCAGAAGATACCTGAAAAGGCACGACAGGATAGAGAGGTTTTAAGCAGAAAATAAACCACATCCATCACGAGAAGCTGTATGCCCAGCCCTTCCCAGAGCCATCAGCATGGGGTGATAGATGAAGGTCATCTTTGCCCTGAGAGCTAATGCCATCTAATTGACATCATTTGGCTCTTCCACAAAGGGTGCAGCAGTACAAAAAAAAGATGGGGTTTGCTTCCCAGCACACCTAAGCAATGCATGAAGCAGTTACTGCTGGACAATGGGAGGACTGAGGTCTTAAGATATCTGCCAAAAAAAGCCCATTTCACAGAAAATTTAATCAGTTTTCAGCTTTATAGGAATAAGGCAGGAAAGCCCTGTTTTACCTAATCTTCTCTCAGGGTCATACTCCACCAGCTTGCTCTCGTAGATGGTTCTGACTCTCAGTTGTCGTTTGACAGCAGCAATGAGGGGTGGCCGCTGAAACAGGGCACCTGTCAGGGTTTCTATGGCCTGAGGAAGGAAGGAGAAGCAAGAGTTCACACCTGTGCCCCAATGCAGGAGCACCTTGGAGTCTCCAGCAACTGTGACCACTTCCAAGAGTGAGAAACCACAAGGTTTATCCTGATTTGGTGATGCCATATTTAATAAAGCAAATCCAAGCCAGTGATGAGGTCAAGATGGCAGTGAGCACAGCCAGGATTTTTCCATCAGATGGCAGCATGTGATCAGACACCATCCCTCGTCCCAGTGAGGATGGAGCCCCCCAAAGAGGGGCTCCAACCCTGCCAGCACTGCTCCCCTCCTGCAGGCAGCCAGCCACACACCACAGCAGCCCCCAGTAGGACACTGGGATGCTGCAGGATGTCTGGAGGCTGCACAGCACCCAGACCCTAGAACAGGAGCTGGGGTGCTGCAGGAGGGCAGCTCCACTGCACTCAGAGAATGGATAAACTGTGTCATCACCTCACACACAGCACACCTGAGCTCCATTCCTGGCCCCTCATCTCCCACCAGTGCCCAGCACTCTGCATGCCAGATGCCAGCATGGCTAAGAGCACGTGAGACTTACCCTGGCCAGCTGAGCCTCACTTTCAATGGCATTGTGCAGCCGAACAATTCCCACATACTCTTTGCCTGAAAGAATGACAAGAGCAGTCAGGAGCGGCCACTTGCATTTGCTGTTGACCTCAAGGTCCACCCTGCTTCACAGCCACATGTCCCCAGACACCTGAAATCCGAACAACTACCTCTTCTAGGAAATGGGCACGGTTTATTACAGAGTTGGGTTTTCTTCCAGGGAAATAAATCTAAACGACGTTTATTTCTTCTCTGGGCTACTAGAGGCTGAGGCCCTAAGTTCAACTGGTACATAAAACCATGTCAGAAGTGTTTTCACTGACTTATAACAGCCCAAGCACAGAGGAGCAAAGAAAAAACCACCTGAGACAACATGGATGTGTCCTCAGGGGCTTGGAGTAACATGCAAACCTGAAGGTCACGGCACTGAAAATTTAAGATTGACTTTTTCAAGTTTTAGAAATCTCCATTTTGTCTCCAAAAGCACTTCACACATCCCCAGTCACTGCAAATGGTCCTGGGCAACAAACATACCTGCACTCTGCTGAGATTTGACCAGCCGTGTGGCCCTCTCGATGCACACAATGAGGCACCCAGTCACCTTGGGGTCCAGGGTGCCACTGTGCCCCGTCTTCTCCACTCGCAGGATGCGCCGGATCCACGCAACCACCTCATGAGAGGATGGATTGGAGGGTTTGTCGAGGTTAATAAAGCCAGACCTGCAGTGCAAAATGGCAGGGAATGGGAGCTAAGCACCAGGGCAAGCACAGCAACAGTGCAGCACCTTTGAAATACTTGTCAGGGCTGCAGAGAAATGTATTTCTATACAGCCAGATACACAGCTCTCAGTGAGCCCAGAGTGATCTGCTCCATGCACAACAGGTGATATAATCCATGGTCAAGGAATTCTCTTCTCCCCCACCTGCTTAGCACTACTCTGCACTTAAAACTCCCCAAACTCTACAAGCTCCGAGCAGTTTCAAAGCCCAGCAGGCCAAGGGACTTTTCCAAAAACCCCAGAGAATTCCTCAGGTGGTTTGCATGTTCATCCACAGACCTACAGCAAGCCCAGAATAAAGAAAACTTTACAGGGAGAGATCAGTGCGTCCTACTTAAACATTTACTGATTATGGCAAGGCACTGAGTCAAGCAGAAAGGTATAAGGGGAATCCAGACAGAAAATATTTTAAAGGTATTAACTGTGCAAGAAAAATAAACCACTCTGGGCCTGTATTGCACTCACCTAACATAGTCAGAAATCTCTCTCTTCAGGGGATTAGCACCGGAAGGAAGAGGTGTGTAGTGTGCTGTCCTCACATTTAACTTGTCAAAGTTCTACAAAATCCAAGCAGAAGTTACATGTCTTCTTAAGCTCCCTTGATTTCAGTGTTGCTGTGCTGTAGTACATTTCCCCAGGCACACCAGGTCTGATTTGTACATTTAAGTGATAGAGCCACTTCCAAAATGAAAATGGCCCAACAATGAAACCACGATAAAATTTTACAAAAATAGAGAAAAATAGAAATCCTGGACTGAAGGAGGGGGGAAAGCAGCACAATATACACATTTACAACGCAGGATAAATCCAATATGCCCCAGAAACTCAGCAGAAGCAACCTGGAAATCTACACAGACCACAGGCCATGGGCAGACCCAATTAAAAAATTAAAAAATATGGCGGGATCTCTACAAAGCACGGGAAACTTACAAAACTTAAATGTTATTGCTGGAGAGACTTTGTAACACGGTTTCTGCATGCAGAGCACCACGTGTGCTGCTGCCCGCCAGTCGGGCTTACACAGACGGTAACAGATCCAGGGGCAGAGGACAAAAGGAGCGGGAACACGGACGGGCCACGAGGTTGAGCAGAAGCCGCCCTACCTTCAGCAGCAAGGGCCACTGCGACGTGTCCAGCTGCGCCACCCGCGACTCGGGCTTGATGAGAAAGTCCTCGGTGTGCTGAATGTCCTGGTGGGGGGTGAAGTTCAGCTCGATCAGAGAGGGGGAACCCGGCGGGCCGCGCTCCCGCCGCCCCACGCGCCTTCTCCACGTGGCCGGGGAGGCTCCGCTGCCGCCACGCGGGGCGGGCGCGCTCCCGCCGGGGATGGGGCGGGGGGAGCGCGTCCCAACCCTGCCCACGGCCCCCGGAGCCCATCCCAACCCTACCCACGGCCCCCGGAGCCCGTCCCAACCCTACCCACGGCCCCCGGAGCGCGTCCCCACGGACAGACATGGGGGAGCGCGTCCCAACCCTACCCACGGCCCCCGGAGCGCGTCCCCATGGACAGAGATGGGGGAGCCCGTCCCAACCCTACCCACGGCCCCCGGAGCGCGTCCCCACGGACAGAGATGGGGGAGCCCACCCCAACCCTGCCCACGGCCCCCGGAGCCCATCCCAACCCTACCCACGGCCCCCGGAGCGGGTCCCCACGGCTGGGGCTGAAGGAGCCCCCCCCGAGCCACCCCCCCCCCCCCCGCGCTCACCGCTACATCATCATCGGCAAGCGCCCGCTTCTCCTTCTTCCGCCGCTTCTTCACGCTGGAACCTGCGGGAGCGACACGCCGGGAGTGAGGGCCGGGAGGGGAGAGGTGCAAAGGCCCGGGGGGGGGGGGGGGGGGGCAAAGCCGCCGGCAGACCCTTCCCCGAGCCCTTCCCGTGCCCCTCCCCGCCGGGAATCCCCGCGCCCCCGCCGGTCCCCACCGCTGCGCACCGTCCCCGTCCGCCATGGCCGCGCCGCGTGCTGTCCCCGCCGCCCGGAGCGCAGCGCCCGCCCCGTCCCGCCGCGCCCCGCGCCCGCCGCGTCACCGGCACCGCCCGCCCGCACCGCGCCCCTTCCGCCGCCTTCGGACCGCCCCCGGTACCATCCATCCTTGGCACTGTCTGTCGTCCGGTTGCAGTTCGAGTAAGAGTTTTCATCTGTTGGAATTTTGAAAGGACAAGGGTATATGTGATTTCGCCGCATGGGTTTTTAGTTTTGCTTCCCGGCCTGGCACGTCCACGGCTAATTTAGCCATGAAATAATATCCAGTTCGGATCCGAGCCTGTCTCGACTACCATTTGACCTTATCAAAAAGAGGCTTGTGGTAATTAAGGCTTCTTAAAATTAGCAGCTTCCCTGTTTGCGTTTCAGAGGGGAAAACGGCAAGTTCTTCATTATTTAAGTGTGGAAAGTGAAAAACACTTGAAAAACATTTAAAAAAACTGCTGCTTCCAGATCCAAATGTTAAAATCAGATGTAATAACACTGCTTAACAGAATTACCTCTTACCTCTGGCTTCTCTCCCAGGTGTACCAACGGGAAAACAGCCTCTGCAGGGTTTCTGGAAGTGCTGGCTGAGAGAGTTTGTTTCACTGACCATTAGCTGGGTGCACTAGAATTGCTCTTTATTCACCCAACATGCACACTCTCAGGGCGTTTCCAGCTTCCAGGATAAAGCCTGCCCTGCTTGAGGTTGTATCTTAGCACTGCTGGAATTTAGCAAGGCCTATACCAAACAGCTGAGTGCACCAAAGACAGCAGGGTCTTTTCTCATCTAAAGACCACCTGCCTTCACCTAAAGGCCTCAAGAAGCACAAAGCAAGAGACAGAAGGGCCCAAGAGCAGACAGATAAGATCTGAGAATTAAACAAGTAGTCCACATTCCAATAACTCCTATAACTTCACCACCTTCACCACTAATTCGATCCTCAAATTCCCTCAGCTGCAGTGGATTTGTCATCGGGCAGGCTCAGTTCTCTAGGTTAGTAGCTGCTACAGAGACTGGAGTCAGGACACCATCACCCCAGGAATCACTTGCAGGTCAGTGACCAACTCCTTTTGTCCACCACAAAACTCAGGGCCTCATGTTGGCTGCAGTGTCTGTTGTTTTCAGGAGGGGGAAAAATTAAAATCTTATTTTTATGTGGGTGTCTTTTTGGTGGTGTTTTTTTTTGGTTTTTTTTTGTTTTTTTTTTTTTTTTTGTTTAGAAAAAGCAACTGTAACAACATTTGATTCCTAGATACCCAAATCCTCCAACACATGCAAATTGCAGCCAGTCTTTTAATGAACAGCTTCCTTCTGCCCTGAAATGGCCTTTCTTCTTTAGGGTTACACTTTTTTCAAGCATGACAACTTCCAGTACATACAGTGAGTAGTTTACTGTGACACAAGGCAAACGCGTAGATGAACGTATTCTCTCATCAACCATTACTTCATTGTGTTACAGAACTCGTATTAAAAATAAATAACGGAATAGAGTCTATGCTGGCACCGGCTGAAGCGACCAGTCCGACCTGTCCCTGCGGGCGGCGGCGCTCAGAGCCCCTGTCCGGCAGGGCTCAGCATCTCCTGCAGCACCAGGTGCAGCAGATGGTTCTGTTCGGCGCTCAGCAGCGGCCACAGCTCGGCCTGCAGCGCCTTCAGCGCCTCCGCGTCCTTCTCCTGGCACGCCAGCACTGCCGACTGCAGCAGCAGGAACAGCTCGGCCGGCAGGTAGCTGGCGGCCGGCGGCAGCCCCCCGCCCGTCCCGGTGCCGCTCCCGCTGCCGGTGCCCGGTCCGCCGTCGGGCGCCTCCCAGCAGTACTGCTCCAGCGTGCGGGCGTGCTCGGGCAGCAGCTTGGCCGGCGGCGGCTGCAGCAGGAGCAGCAGCAGCACCCGCGACACCTCGCACCGCGCCAGCACGTCCAGGAAGGCGCCGCCGGCCGCGGCCCCGGCCCCGGCCGCACCGCCCAGCCCGGCCCCGGCCAGCGCCTGCGCCCGCGTCAGCGTGGCCAGCGCCCCGGCGTAGTCGCGGGCCAGCAGCAGGCAGGACGCGCGCTCGGCCAGGCAGCGCAGAGCCTGCAGCGGCAGCCGCCCCGCCGTCAGCAGCTCCGCGGCCCGCTGCAGGGGCGCGGCGGCGTGGGCGGGCTGTCCCGTGTCGCGGAGCGCCGCCGCCAGCTCCAGGCACGGCCCGGCCGCCAGCGCGGGCTGCCCCCGCTCCAGGTGCAGGCGGGCGGCGAAGGCCCCGCAGCTCTGCGCCGCCGCCACGTGCTCGCCGAAGCCACCGCGCAACCCCAGGCGCTGCCGCAGGTCCCGCTCCTGGCGCAGGAAGAGCCGAGCGGCCTCGGCCAGCGCGGCCGCCTCGGCAGGGCCGTGGAACAGGCTCTGGGCGCAGCGCGCCACTGCCAGCTGGCACCAGGCGGCGTAGGGCAGGCTCTCCTGGGCGCGCAGCTCCCGCGCCAGCGCCGCGAACTGCTCCGCCGCCTCCGCCACGTTCGGCTTCCGCAGGAACCGCCGCCGCAGCTTGGCCGACACCAGCCGGTACCGCGACAGGAAATCGCCGTCCCCGCCGAGCCCCGGCCCGGAGCCGCCCGCCCCGGCGGGGCCGGAGCCGCCGCCCGCCGACAGCATCGCGGGCCCAGCACGGAACTGACGCGCCGCGCCGGGCCGCGCTCCGCCGCGCGCCGCCGCCCAATCAGCGCCCGCCCCGCCCCGCGTCGCCGACCAATCAGCGCCCGCGCCGGCGCCTCGCGAGCAGTGGGGCGTGGCGAGGGCGCGGCCGCTGCAGACAGCGCGCCCCGGACGTCGCTGCCCGCCATGGGCGCGGCCATAGGACGCGGGCCCCGCCTATGGGGCGCGGCCAAACACGGCGAGCCCCGCTCCAGGCACGCAGCTGGCCTAAACTGTGGTTCGCCCCCTTGCGGACGGGAGGACCTGCGCTCCTGCTCCGGCCCCAACGGGACGAGACCGGGACCGGGACCGGGCGGGGAGCGTGCCAGGCTCTGGAGCTGTTGGGGGTAACGGCAGCAGCCAGGTTCACACAAGAGCAGTTCTCCCGAATGGTAGCAGGTGGGTGGGTGAGCCCCCTGGCCAAGTGGCAGCACATCCTTTTAGGAATGGAATTTTAGGTGACATCAAAGGGTGACAGGTGAACACTTGGACACGAGAACTCTTGGCGTCTAGACAAACCACATCTGATTTGGGAAATCTCCAGTGCTTCAAATATTTCTTGATGGAGAGATTAAGTGAGCGTGGGACCACGTGTGCTTGCCGGCTCCTTGGTTTTCCCTGAGCATCTGCTGGAGTCACGGCCTGGGCGGAGCAGGCCCCTGGGCTGGCTGGGAGAGGCTGTTCTTGCACTCCTGTCCATATGACCGCATGTACCCAAATGCACCCACGCTGCGAGCCGCGGTGACACGGCAGCCAGGCTTCCCTCCTGCTCTCTCGGCAGTCCTGAGCATCCCATCGGGCCGGCTCGGTGCCAGGTGGCACTGAGCTTGCAGTCTCTCCCAGGCCAGCCCAGCGCAGCCACGCAGTTGCTGTGACACTTTGCTACCCGTGTCCCAGCAGTAGAAGTGAAAGCTCAGCCCTCCCCAGCACTGCCCGTAAGATAAACAGAATTGCCCAATCAAAATTTATAAAGAAATAACATTTATTATGTGATCGAAATATCGGTCTCAAAAACCACGCTCGAGAAAAGCAGCCCCGAGCCCGGGATCAGAGCTGGGTGAACACGCATAGATCTGATCTCTATCGCACCAGACCTCCCAAGTTCACGAATGCTACTTTGGCTGGTTCCTTCTTATACAGTTTTTTTTTTGGCCGAGTCCGAATTAATTTTATTCTTCTCGCAATTTAGCATATTCATGATGTTTTCTTGTCCCGAAGTTGGGCTGCACAAAGCCTTTCCTGGGTCTGATGAATTGTCCATCCTGGGTGATGAGTGGGCCATCCCTGGTTAATGGAACAGTTATTTTTAGTTCCCGGAATGTCCAATTCCTTATCAGCTGAGATGTAGATATCAGAAGATGGTGACCAAGTCATCATAGTGTTACTGTCCCGGTGATAAGATCCAACCCCACCTGGGGTGGAATCCTCACCTATTGATTACATCTGTGCTGAAAAAAACTTCTTGTTCAACTGCTTTAGTGTTGTCAAATTTTCCTCTCAGCCAGGTTGGTGGTGGGGGGGGATTTAAAACTCTGTCTCTTCATGGTTTTATTGCATTTCAGTTTTGTACATAATAGCACGAATGACATACTTTATTTATAACAGCCCGGTCCCTGCGCCGGCAGCACCGCCCGGCTCTCCCGCCCGCCGCCCTCACAGCCCCTGTGACGTCACCGCCGCGCCACCGCCTGCCCTTGGTCGCTTCTGTCCCCGCGCCTGCGCACTGCCGCGCCTGGAGGAGCGCTGCTTCCGGCTTGCGGGGGTCCGGCCCCGCCGCTCCCGGTGCTCCCTGTGCCCGCGGTGTTCCCGGTGCTCCCGGCGCTCCCGTTCGGGCAGCGCAGCCCCTCCGTGTCTGAGGCGGCGCGGCCGGGCCGGGGCGGGAGCGGCGCCGGACACGGGAGCGGGCGCAGCGCGTGCGTGAGGCGCGGCTCCTGGCGCCCCCTGGCGGCCGCGGTCGGTGCCCGTCAGGCGCGGGGCGGGAGCGGCCCCGGGACCCCGCGGGCCCCTCACATTCCCTGAGGGATCGCGGGGCGGGAGAAGCCCTTCGGGACCACCAAACCCAGCCTGTGCCCCATCCCCACCTTGTCCCCAGCCCAGAGCGCTGAGTGCCACGGCCAGCCCTTCCTGGGACACCTCCAGGGATGGGCACTCCAAACCTCCCTGGGCACTTCCAAGGCCTGAGCGCCCTTTCCATGTGGAAATTCCTGCTGATGTCCACCCTGCCCTCCCCTGGCCCAGCCTGAGGCCGTTCCCTCTCCTCCTGTCCCTGTTCCCTGGGAGCAGAGCCCGACCCCCCCCCGGCTGCCCCCTCCTGTCAGGGACTTTTGCAGAGCCACAAGGTCCCCCCTGAGCCTCCTTTGCTCCAGCTGAGCCCCTTCCCAGCTCCCCCAGGAACTCTCCAGCCCCTTCCCAGCTCCCCCAGGAACTCTCCAGCCCCTTCCCAGCTCCCTCGGGAACTCTCCAGCCCCTTTCCCAGCTCCCTCAGGAACTCTCCCGCCCCTTCCCAGCTCCCCCAGGAACTCTCCAGCCCCTTCCCAGCTCCCTCAGGAACTCTCCAGCCCCTTTCCCAGCTCCCCCAGGAACTCTCCAGCCCCTTTCCCAGCTCCGTTCCCTTCCCTGGCCTCGCTCCAGCCCCTCCATGTCCCTCTTGTCCCAGAGCTGCCCCCAGCACTGGAGGTGCCCCAGCAGTGCCAGCACAGGGACGGGCACTGCCCTGGCCCTGCTGTCACCCCGAGCTGGCACAGCCTAGGTGCCCTTGGATTTGCCCACCTGGGCACACCTAGCTCGTGTCCAGCTGCTGTCCCCAGCACCCCCAGGGCCTTTCCCAGTTTTCCAGCCCCTCTTCCCCCAGCCTGCAGTGTTCCACGGTGGCCCAAGGGAAGGACCGGGCACTTGGCCTTGTTGACCCTCACACTGCTGCTCTCACCCCATGGATCCAGCCTGTCCCGATCCCTCTGCAGAGCCTCCCTGCCCTCCAGCAGATCCACATCCCACCTGACTCGATGCCATCTGTGAATTTACCGAGGGTGCCCTCGATCCCCTAATCCAGATCATCAATAAAGATATTGAACAGGACTGGGCCCAGCGCTGATCCCTGGGGGACACCAGGCTGCTCCCAACTGGGCACGGCACCATTCCCACCATTCCCACCATTCCCACCATTCCCACCCCTCCCTGGGCTGGCCATCAGCCAGTTTCCAACGCTGCCCAACTGACCCTGTCCACGGGCTGCAGCTTTTCCAGCACAGCAGCACCCTGCGAATGCTGGAATGAGGCACGGAGGCAAAATTCCATCCCAGAGAATAGCCTGGAAAAAGGAAAAGCATCGGGAAAAGCCACAGAGGAGGCTCAGAAGAAACAACACAGCTCCTGGGCCTGGCGCAGGGACAGGGCAATAGGTAACTCCAGCCCAGAGAACACGTGCTGCTAGAAATAGCAACATCAGAACAGAAAACCGGGCACGCAGAGAGAATTAACTCCCTGCACGTGTGAAACAGAACATTTGGGAAAGGTAAGAAAGCTCAGGCGAATCCCTGCCGTGTCCAAATGCTCTGCTGGAGCAGGCTGCACCTCGGCGGCGCGGCTGTCAGCACAGGGATCAGCAGTCGGCACTTGGATGCATCCATCCGTGTCGGGAAGAGCAGGAATCCGCTGAGCGGCAGCCAGGGCTCCCCTGCTGCAGGCACTGCTGAGTGGGACAGGGACATTTTTGTGACTGCCGAGCAGTGAACGGCAAAAATGGACAATTTCCGTTCCTGTCTCTGGGAAAAGCAGCAGGGATCAGGCCGGGGAGGAGGTTGCTGGCTCCGGGAAGGGATTTTTCCAAGCCAGGAATGAGCGCAGGCAGCAGAAGGAAGAAGCCCTGCACAGCTGCCCTGCACAGCTGGCCACAGCTGGCCTGGGGGTGGCACAGCGCCTCAGCAAAAGAGGCATTTAGTGGTTTTTAGTGAAAAAACCCTTTTTCAGTGAGTCCCCAGGTGCTGCAGGGCTGGTTGTGTCCAATCCCACAGCCCAGAGTAGAGGGACAGAGCTGAGGCAGGAACGCCCCAGAACATCCCAGGGCTGATTTAGTCAGGATTTTTTCCTCCTTCTGGAGGAGTTTCTGGGGGTATCAAGGGTCCCCTAAACTGCCTTCCTGCTCCATTATTTGATCCAGTTCATTTGGGACCACTCAGAAAATCCTGTTCCCCTCATGTCACCTGGCACCATTTGTTATCCTTGGTTCCATCTCTAGAGCAAACAGAAACTTCTAATTTAATTTAAATGAGATTCTATAACGTTTAAGCATCAATTTTTACCACCTGCTCTTCCCTTTTCCTCTTCCTCAATATTTCTTTCCCTTTCCCTCTTTTCTCTCTTTCTCTTTTTATTTTCATTTTTCTTTCTTCTTTCTGTTTTACTTTCTCTTTTTCTGTTTTTATATTTATTTTTGTGTTTAATTTTATTTTTATGTCTAATTTTTCCTTCCCTTTCCTTTCACTTTCCCTTTCTCTTTTCCACCTCTTTCTTTCCCTTTCCCTTTCCCTTTCCCACCTTTCTTTCCCTTTCCCTTTCCCTTTCCCTTTCCCTTTCCCTTTCCCTTTCCCACCTCTTTCTTTCCCTTTCTCTTTTCCTTCTCTTTCTTTCCCTTTCTCTTTTCCTTCTCTTTCTTTCCCTTTCCCTTCACTTTCCCTTTCTCTTTTCCATCTCTTTCTTTCCCTGATTCCTGATTTTTTTTGCCCCAGAATCCACAGCCCAAGCCACGTGCACACACTGCAGATATGAAGTGTATTTTTACTCCCAGCAAGCACTTGGGAATGAAAAATCCTCAGCCCCAAAGCTTGATGTCTAAACAGCAACACAGAAGTTCTAAAACAGCTGTCGAGAGAAACAAAACACAGCAAAAACCAAGCAGAAAGGGAGCAAAAACTTGTCACGCTGGCCGTGTTTCCAAGAGTGACAGGTTCTGCTGTGCTGGGAATGCAGCACAAAACACAAAAATCCTACTGCAGCTCCTGGATCCCACAGCAGGAAGGACATGGAGGTTCCCAGTGGGAATCAGGGATGCAGCACTCGGCTGTGCTCCCATCACTCCCTCAGGAATAGCCAGGTTTAGCTCATCCTGTCTGCCCAGAGAGGGGGGATTTGCTCCTGGATCCCCTGGAAGGTTCCAGGCCAGGCTGGACATTGGGGCTGGAGCAGCCCGGCACAGTGGGAGCTGTCCCTGCCCGCGGCAGCGCTGGCACTGGATGGGCTTTGAGGTCCTTCCAACCCCAAATCGTTCTGTGAGCCTTAAAGCCCTGAAGTCCTCATGACAGAGGTGGAACTGCAAGAGCTTAAGGTCCCTTCCCAAAAAAACCGCATTGCACGACTCGGCAGCTTCTGGAGCCCTCGGTCCATTGAAATGCAGTTTCAGAGGAGCTCCGAGGAAATGGTGCTTTGGGGAGAGCAGAGCGGCTGGAACAGAGGAACAGGAACAGTCTCCTGGAGCGAGCCCTTGTGTCTCAGAGAGCGGGATCGGCTCGTTCCTAACGCACCTGGTGACTCCCAGAGCGGAGGATGGAAACGCAGCCCTGGTCCGAAAGAAACCCTGCCCGGGAGCGCGGGCTGGGATTGGGAGCCGGCGGAGGGAGCTCGGTGTTAAAGAGGCTCTTTTGGCTGTCAAGGTGCGCCTTTGTCTCTCTGCGAAGCAGCCGGCCGTACCGCCCTTTGCGCTGCTGTCTCCTGATTTTATTAAACTTTTATTAAACTGTCCCTTTCCTTAAATTTTCCTTCAAATTCTACAGTGAAGCTCGTTTTCCCAGCTGCGCGTGCGCAGATCGCTGCGGGGGCGCTGAGCTCTGCGCATGCGCGGGCGGGGACGCATCACCGGTGACACCACCCGTGATCCCTCCGCGGGCAGGACGCATCACAAATAGTCCCCCCTGGCGGATCACTCCGCGCCGGGACGCATCACCGATGATTCTTCCGCGGGCAGGACCGCATCACAAATAGTCCCTCTGGCGGATCACTCCGCCTGCGCATGCGCAGAACCGCCGATCCCTCCGCGGGCGGGCCGCAGCACCGCTGATCCCTCTGTTCTGAACGGTACCGTGATGTTGGCTTTTCGCACGTTCCAGAATTGGTATGAATGGATTGTGATGTTGGTTTTTTCATGTTCCTTAATGTGAGAAAAGCTTTGCCTGGGCTCTGTAATGTAACGCTGTAGAATGGCTGCAGTTGGGGTGCTCAGTTTGGGAAGGATGGGGGGGGCGGTCTTCAGAGTCCTGGAAAATCTTATCAGAAGAACCCGAAACCAGACGGAATGGAGGCAAGGAAAACGATAAGACTTATAAGTGGATACTCAGCAACTCCAAAGAATTAATGAATGATGCATGATGGTGATGAATAAAAATAAGCGCTGTACTTTTAAAGCCGATCTTTTGGCTGTCAAGGTGCGCCTTCGGCTCTCTGCCGGAGCACCCGGCCGTAGCGCCCTTTGTGCTGCTGTCTCCTGATTGTCCCTTTAATTAAACTTTCCTTCTAATTTTACAAAGAGTGAAGCTCGTTTTTGCCAGTTCCGCGGTTGGGGCGGCATCACCGCTGATCCCTCCGCGGGCAGGACCGCATCACAAATAGTCCCTCCCGGCGGATCCCTCCCCCAGATCCCTCCGCGGGCGGGGCCGCATCACCGCGGGTCCCTCCGGCCGATCCGGCATTGTTATTGTACTTATAATTCTTTTGTTTTTTCTTCAGTCCAACACAGAGCTGCTTTCTCGGGGACCCGCCATGTAAAAGTTCCAGTACTGACTTTCTATCTCTTACAGGGACTATTTCCTACTCCGCTGAGGAAATTGTTCCCGCTCCGCCAGAGACTCCTCTGCTATCCCTGTGAACTCAGTGCCCACCTTGCTGGGCTCTTTTCTCCCCTTATCCTCGTCCGATTCCCCTTAAGGAGTTCTATTGGGCTCCAGCTCCTGCCTTTCCATGGCCATTCCTCTGCCATCAGAGGCCCTCCACAGACCCAGCAGCTGGTTACATTCAGCTCCTCACCTATCCTTCCCCCTAATTCCACACACAGATTTTTTTTCTCAATTTTGAGATTTCATTTTTTTAATTGTTGTTTGAGTTTCACATACATGTCTTGAATTGGGGTCGATACAGAGTTAGATTGTTGTGCTGGCTAAGGCCAGAATATGAGAACCCTCAGACCGAAATAGTCCTGATCCTCCTGTTTGGAGTGTATCAGGGGAAATATTGAGCAAGATTGTAGGAAAGGGAATATTGTGGAAGATTGGCTACGTGAGAAAGGGCACATCAACCCCCTGCAGTTTGATGGCATGAATATTGTGTAACAAATGAAGTTGCAAAAAGCTACAAGTTCTCCTGCTCAACAACGGGGCTTCCATTGAGTTCTTATTGCTAAGCTAAGTGTTTTATTGCAGAGTTAGCAAGGTTGAGTTTTTGGCAGTAAAACAATAAAATACTGTGGGTTAGAAAAGACAAAGAAGAAAGAGAATTGCTGACCACAGAAGAGGAGTTAGGAGGGGTTAAGAAGTCAGCTAAAACTACGTGAACCACTTAGAATGCGCCTTTACGAATATTCATAAGCCTATTATTGATAGTATATAAGAAACTTTAGTATAATTAATAAACGGAATCCTGTTGATCCACTCATATTGAGCGTCCGGGCTTTCCCTCCGTCGCAACAGGAGTGGAAGGATTCCGCCCCAAGGAGGGTATTGGAGGTGTCTCAGGACCTGTCCAGGCAACACTTGAAACCACTGATACAAGCTTGGCCTTATTTCCCAATCAGGTGTGGTTCTTGGTGTATCTCTTGAATCATTTGGGTTTTCCCAGCGCATTAACCCCCAGTTCCCTCTTCAGAGTTCCCTTGGTGTCCCCAGGCTTAGATGTTCTAGTCCCCTCCTCGGGTTCCTGCACGGGCCCTTTGATTCTGCTGCCGTGGATCCACCCTGGCTCCTCGGCCCGGATCGCTGCCTCAGCCGTCAGCAGCACCTGAACAGGACCTTCCCCTTGTGCAGCTGAAGATTGCTCTTTCCATGTTTGTACCAACACCCACTCCCCTGGATGGATGTTATGGATTTTAAAGTCTAAAGGTGTGGTTTGAGGGATTATCCCTTTGAACCACAAATCTTCAAGGGTCCTTGCAATTGTGTTGACAAATTCTGTAACACTCATTGCCCTAATTCATAGGTAGCAGTTTCATGCTGGGTGTTCAAAAAGGGTAACCCAAACTATAGGAAAAGGGTTCACAAAGGATGTCTGGACTTCAGGCAGCTCTCTTGAAAGCTGTTTATTGCATAGGCCAAGTCACAGCATTTCAGGGAGGGGGTATCCAGAGCCAGCCCCACAGCTGCCAGCCACAGCTTGGAGGCAGAACTGAACCTTTCTGTTCAAGAGAGCATTGTACACCTTTCTTTGCTGAGTATCCCGAGACATAACAACCAACAAGCACCATACACAACACCTTTACATCTGCCTGTAGCCTGTCTTAGCTACTACCACACCATACCATACACATCCTATAGAACCCCGGAGTCACCACCATGCACTCACAAGAGCAAGCAAGCTACAATTCAAGCTCACAGTGGAGCACTCTCAGACCTCTCTGCTTCCTGCCACATCAGCATTCCTTGTCTGCCTGCCATAGCTCTCTTCCTGGCAAAAACATGTTTTCTATTTACTTCTGCTCTTCCTGAGACCCACCCACCTGGTGGAAAACATGTCCTTGTCTGCAGTCACAGACCTCTGTCTGACACAAAAATCTCCTTCCAACCCATCTCCACCCTTTGTCCTCTCACCCATTCAGTGATCAAGGTTTCAGCAAACATCTCCCACTCTACATCAAAACCTGCTTTCATTTCTGTCCCATCCTCAGGCTCCACACTCAGAGATCTCTCTGCCAAGCCCACACATCGGTGAAACTTTCTTACCAAACTTTCATCTCCAACACCAACCATCATTTCCTAAGGTGACACTCTCAGGTCTGACCTGGTTGTGTCTGAACTCTCCATAAAGCCAGAGGTTGGCATTTTACCCATGACATTTGAGTTTCAATTATTAATTCAGTTAAGGTTCTCTTTAAAGTTTGTTTCATCCTCTCTACCCATCCTGAACCCTGTGGGTGCCATGGGCTATGGAGTTCTCATTTTATTCTTAAGGCTTGAGTTAGTTGCTGTAAAACTTTTGATGGAAAGTGTGTCTATGTTAGTAATCATTCCATACCTAGGAATAATTTGTTCTAAGAGGGTTTTACATTCTCCATTGGCTGTGGCTCTGACAGTGGGAACAGCTTCCACCCAATGGGGAAGATGGTCTGTTATTACTAACAAGAATTTCCACCTCTGCAATTGGGGGAGTTCAGTAAAGTCCACTTGGATAATTTGAAATGGTCGGAGAGCCAGCTCAGACCTCTTGAAGTTGTTTTTCTCATCACCTTCTTATTTACTTTTTGGCAAACCATACATATTTCAGCTATTTGTTTAGCCAACCCATAAATTCCAATGCACCTGTAATTCCTTAGAAAGTGATCACACAAAGCCTTAGTACCCCAATGAGTTTTTTGATGCATGTTTTCTAATATTTTTCTGGTGAGTGACTTATGAAGTACCTGCCTTCCGTCAGGAAGTTTCCATTTTCCACATTCCTCTGGCTTTCCCCCCCTTCTTACTTCATTCTTTTTCCTCTGTTTCACTGAATTTTGGAGTCTCCATTTTTTTGCTCTTTGAGGTCAAAATGAACACAACCCTTTTTATCCCATTCTCTGCAGCATCCTCAGCCCCCCCGATCTGCCAAACCGCCTCCTCCCATCTCTGAGGCCATCCCCCCCGTGACCCCCCATCTCTACCACAGCTCTCTCTTCAGGCAATTCCAATGCCTCTAAAACCTCCAAAACAAGTCCCCCGTGCATCAACCCCTTTCCCTCTGAACCAAGCAATCCCCTTTCTTCCCACATTTTCCCGAAGGCCTGCACCCCTCCAAAAGCGTACCTTGAATCAGTAGATGTATTTCCCTTCTTGTGTGCTAAATATTCCAGTGTGCACAGTCCCCCCATCAACTAAAGTATACCCTGACACTCTTTTTCCTCGTACACATCGGGAAGAACCGTCTACAGCTGTTATTTCCTTCGGAAAGGGCTCGTTCCGAGATGGAACGTTGGTGTTTTGCTTCTCCTTCCAGAGGAGCAGCAGAAGCGGTCGCTGCCAGGGGAACGGGGCAGGCGAGGGAGGGACGGGGGTAGGAGGTGGGAATCCTCTCGGAGGCCGATTCCTGCAGGAGCGGGGGAGCAGAGGCGGAGGCTGCTGCCGGAGCCGCCCAGGGGACCAGCTCTGCCGGCCGATGCCAGAGCCCGGCGTGGAGCTGGGCACGGCTCCGCAGCAGCCACGGCCGCAGGACTCCGAGCTGCCCGCGGGCCCAAAGCCGGGTTCGATGGAGCCGCGGCCTCGCAGCCTGGGGGTGCCTTTTGTGCTGCTCCTCCGTGGGGCGGACTTGAGAGCGGAATCCAGGTTGGAAAAGACCTCGGAGATCACGGAGTGCAACCAGCAGCACCACGGCCACCGCTGGCCACGTCCGCCCATGCCACAGGCACAGGTGTTCTTGGAGTAATCCTCAATTCGGCAGAATTAAGCCTGGATTTATTGAAATTTATTTTTTTAAAAAAAGCCTCTCACTCCAGCAGCCTCAAAACCCAAATGTCTCAGAACTAAGCCTCCATTTAGCAGAATTAAGCCCGGATGTCTTGAATTTTTGAACCCTCAATCCGGCAGTCTTAAACCCTAAACGTCTCGGATCCAATACTAGGAAATTCTTGACTCCCCTCCTTCAAGGAGTCCAATCCCTCCCCTGAAACCCCGTCCCAGTTAACCCGGGGCTTCTCTCACTCCTTTTATCTCTCACTTCGCCTCTTTCCTGCCTGCTTCCCTCGCGGCACAGCAGAGCCGCAGCCTCAGGGGCTCCGCACTCGCTGCGCAGCTCTGGGGTCACCAGCCCGCGCCTCATGCGCACACTTTCATCCCCTTATCCCCGCAAAAAGAGCAAAGAAAAAACACTCACCTTTCTCGGAGTCTTGGTGCACAAGATTTTACGTGTTTAATGACCGCGGTAGCTCACGGAGCCTTTTCTTCCCTTTCTTTCCGCTGTGTCTCCTCTCTTGCCCTCCGGGTGTTTGGCTGCGAACCCCCCGGACCCCGCTGCGAACACAAAGCGAGGCCGCCAGAAGCTCCCGGGGATCCCAGAGCTGAGGCTTTATCCCGGTACGGCCCCAATTGTGAAACGGGAGGTTCGCCATTTGTAACATTTGAAGGAAAGTTTAATAAAAGGGACAGTTAGGAGACAGCAGCACAAAGGGCGCTAGGGCCGGGTGCTCCGGCAGAGAGCCGAAGGCGCACCCTGACAGCCAAAAGATCGGCTTTAAAAGTACAGCGCTTATTTTTATTCATCGCCATCATGCATCATTCATTCATTCTTTGGAGTTGCTGAGTATCATCTTATCAGTCTTATCTTTTTCCTTGCCTCAATCCGTCTGGTTTCGGGTTCTTTTCTTCTGATAAGATTTTCCAGGAATGTGAAGAGCCCCCCCATCCTTCCCAAACTGAGCACCCCAACTGCAGCCATTCTACAGCGTTACATTACAGAGCCCAGGCAAAGCTTTTCTCACGTTAAGGAACATGAAAAAACCAACATCACAATCCATCCATAACAATGATGGAACGTGCGAAAAGCCAACATCACGGTACCGTTCAGAACAGAGGGATCAGCGGTGCTGCGGCCCGCCCGCGGAGGGATCGGCGGTTCTGCGCATGCGCAGGCGGAGTGATCCGCCAGAGGGACTATTTGTGATGCGGTCCTGCCCGCGGAGGAATCATGGGTGATGCGTCCCGGCGCGGAGTGATCCGCCAGGGGGGACTATTTGTGATGCGGTCCTGCCCGCGGAGGGATCAGCGGTGACGTCACCGGTGATGCGTCCCCCCCGCCCGCGCATGCGCAGTGATCAACGCCCCGCAGCGATCTGCGCACGCGCAGCTGGGAAAACGAGCTTCACTGTAGAATTTGAAGGAAAGTTGAAGAAAAGGGACAGTTTAATAAAAGTTTAATAAAATCAGGAGACAGCAGCAAAAAGGGCGGTACGGCCGGGTGCTTCGCAGAGAGACAAAGGCGCACCTTTACAGCCAAAAGATCCTCTTTAAAAGTACATTGCTTATTTTTATTCATCACCATCATGCATCATTCATTAATTCTTTGGAGTTGCTGAGTATCCACTTATCAGTCTTATCTTTTTCCTTGCCTCCAGTCCGTCTGGTTTCGTTTGTTTTTTTTTTTTTTTCTTCTGATAAAATTTTCCAGGAATCTGAAGAGCCCCCCCCATCCTTCCCAAACTGAGCACCCCAACTGCAGCCATTCTACAGCGTCACATTACAGAGCCCAGGCAAAGCTTTTCTCACATTAAGGAACATGAAAAAACCAACATCACAATCCATTCATACCAATTATGGAACGTGCAAAAAGTCAGCATCACAGTACATTTATAACAAAAGGAGATGAGCAAAGTCCAAATGATCCAGTTTTGTATGTTCGGTTGGGCCGAGAAGGAAATAAGCTCCGACCGTGTCTTCTGGCCCAGACGTGGCTCTTGAAGTCTGGGTCTGTCAGGCTTTACAAGGATTTGTAAATTCAAAATAACTCGTTAACACAGAAGAAAGCGAGTATGCTTCATGCTGGGTGGGAAACATAGAGCCTGAGGGGATAAGAATTTTAAAGTTGTCCGAGACCCAAGGACAGGAGCAAATGGAAAACAAGAACGAGAAGGGCTGGGACCCCTGGAAGCATCGCCCGCTCCATTCCCCCTGCCCCCCCAAGCCCAGGCTCTTGTGGCGCCGCTCGCAGCTGCAGCGCCGCTCCTGAGCCCGAGGTCCCGCCTGTCCCGGCCCTCAGGCAGCGCCCGCGGCTCCACCGCTTGTCCCAGCGGGGCGGCTCCGCCGGTAGCCCCGGTGTTCCCGCCGCCCCCTCCAGCCCCTGCGGGCCCAGCGGTAGCCCAGCCGCCGCTTTCGGTGTCCCTGTGCCCGTGCCCAGCCCGGCTCTCCGCCCCACAGCTCCCAGCCGCCGCTTTCGGTGTCCCTGTGCCCGTTCCTAGCCCGGCTCTCCGCCCCACAGCTCCCAGCCGCCGCTTTCGGTGTCCCTGTGCCCGTTCCTAGCCCGGCTCTCCGCCCCACAGCTCCCAGCCGCCGCTTTCGGTGTCCCTGTGCCCGGGCCCAGCCCGGCTCTCCGCCCCACAGCTCCCAGCCGCCGCTTTCGGTGTCCCTGTGCCCGTGCCCAGCCCGGCTCTCCGCCCCACAGCTCCCAGCCGCCGCTTTCGGTGTCCCTGTGCCCGTGCCCAGCCCGGCTCTCCGCCCCACAGCTCCCAGCCGCCGCTTTCGGTGTCCCTGTGCCCGTGCCCAGCCCGGCTCTCCGCCCCACAGCTCCCAGCCCGCCGCTTTTGGGGCCCGCCCCGGCCCCGCCCCTGTCCCGGCCCCGCCCCTGTCCCGGCCCCAGTCCCGGCTCCGGCCCCGTTCCCGATGTCCGCGGCCGTTCCAGCAGCCGCTGCCCTCGCTGCGTTCTCTGCCGCGGCTCCATTGAACCCGGCTTCGCCCCGCGGCCGCGCTGGGCCCGCGGGCAGCTCGGAGTCCTGCGGCCGTGGCTGCTGCGGAGCCGTGCCCAGCTCCACGCCGGGCTCTGGCACCGGCCGGCAGAGCTGGTCCCCTGGGCGCTGCCGGCAGCAGCCTCCGCCTTTGCTCCCCCGCTCCTGGAGGAATCGGCCTCCGAGAGGATTCCCACCTCCTACCCCCAATCTTTAGCTCCACAAGGGAAAGGTCCACAGTTTGTCATGTCAGATGGTTTATGTGCCCTGAACCAGAGCAATTAAATACCTGTCCATCTCTCTCCAGAAAGAAATATTGTCTGTGTGAAAGCCAGCCATGTGGAGAACGTACCCTCAAAACATAAACAAGTAGCCCAGGTAAATAAATGTCATGTCTGTCCCTTGACTGTGGAATAGAGAGACTCCAATCAGTCTTAATTGGGAGAACACTGTAATTTTAATTATGCTCTGTTTTCAAGTCCATTTTTATGTTCTGAAAAGTTTCATGCCTGCTTCTAGTTGGTGGATAAATACTTTTATAAAAACTCACGTTAATATTGCAGCCCCTAAACTGTCCTGAGTAGAGAAGTTAATCAAGTGACAATTAATTCCTGCCGGTCTGTTAAAATACATAAGAACTGCAAATTGAAATTATTGAAATGTGTTCTCTTTCAAGAGCCTGGAAGGAGCTTTCACTCAGTGTATTGAAATCAAACAGAAAAAGCAGATCACAGTGGTGGAAGGGCTGCCTGTCTGGGGGGCTAAGAGCAGGGCAGTTGTCTTCATGGTACTAAAGGTGCCATTTCCCCTCGGCTCAGTGCTATGAGGAGTTCATCTGTCGCTCCCCCTGGACTCCTGCATCCTCTTCCATGAAGGAGGAGACTGGCGGGAGCTCGTGGTTCGCACCACCAGCTGTGGCCACACCATGGCCATCATCACCTTCCACCCCCAGGAGCTGGGCCAGGTGAGCACGTGGGGGACAGGGCAAGTGGCACAGCAGACATCTGGCCTGCTGGGTGTATTGCTGGGGAGAGGGGTCTAATCAGGTTACTCTTCCTTCCTCACTCTTGACAGGAGACACTGGCTACTCAGAAAGCATTGCTGAAGGAGTTCTTCATGTGTGGGCCTGGAGCAGTCTGTGCCTTGACTTCACTTTATTTCCAAGAGAGGTAACTGCCTCGACAGGGGGAATGAGTGGAAACAAAGCCACCTCCTTCTTCTACCCCCTCCCTGACCAAATTCAAATTCCACCAGTTCAGGGAGTGCTGGAAGAGAATGACAGATGTTTGGATCCCTTCTTAAGACGTGGCTTTAGATGGCCCCATCTTTCATTTTTCCAGACTTGAGATATTTAAAGACACTATGGCTCTACCTCATGGGAATTACGAGTCTGGGAAACTAAAGAAAAAACTTCCAGTGACTATCCCAAGACAGTAAATCACGTGAACAGCAAAATAGGTGGAATAGGCCTGAGGAATGCTGCCTTCTGCTAAGTCACTTTGATCCTTTTAATGACATTTAGGCTGTGCAAGTCACAGATCCCTTAAAAAGAATCAAAATTCTTTAATCTTGTTGAAAGGCTCACATGAAATAAAAGTTGCTGAGGGGAAGAACCATCCTTTGCTGCCCATGAGCACCCTGGGAATGGAAACCAGCTCCTCTCTGCTGCCTTCTAACAGCTTTCTTTTGTGTGATCTGCCAGCACCATGACACGCTGCTCCCACAAGCAGTCCCCCTTCCAGCTCCTCCATGGAGCACCGCACATCTTTGAAGAGCTGCTTGGCCTGAAGTTCTGCATCTCTCCAGATGCCTTTTTCCAAGCCAATCCGGCTGGAGCACAAGTTCTGTACCAGGCAGTTGGGGAGCTCTGCCAGGCTACTGGGGACACCGTCCTCCTTGACATCTGCTGTGGAACAGGTGGGTTCCTGGGCTCCCAGAGCTTTGCATTCCAGAGCTGATCCTCACTAGGTAAAGACCAGTTTCTTCAGCATGAGTGTATGGAGTATTTTTGTTTCCCGTGTTTCCAGGTACAATTGGTCTCTCTCTGGCTCACCGAGTGTCCAAGGTTATTGGTGTTGAGGTGGTGGAGAAGGCAATAGAGGATGCTGAGTGGAATGCAGCATTCAGTGGTGAGTTCAAACTGCTGTGGCAAAAAGTTTCAAACTAAATGCTGAAAAATCAGAGTAGAAGTGAGCAGAGGGACCCTAAGCAGTTACCTTCACACAGCAAAGGGTGGTTCATGTTATACCTAACTCTTGGTGAGACTCAGTTCATGTGGTTGCATTTTTGTTTCACAGGGATCTCAAACTGTGAGTTTCACAGTGGAAAGGCAGAGGCTGTGTTGCCACCACTCCCGGCACCGTGGGAGGATGCCCAACCGCTTGTTGCTGTGGTGAACCCCTCTCAGGCTGGCCTACGTGAGAGAAAATGCTATTTATTTTCATCTGGTAAACAGAGAGTTTTGAATAAGTTCTGTGAGACCTGTTATGCTGGCTCCAAACCCCTTCCTTGCTTAGTCTCTAGTTTCTTGTTGCTGACAGCAGCTAAAATCCCATAGAGCCTGCTGTTTTCAGTGCCTTCATCATGCTTTCTCTTTTTTTTCCCCTAATTTTCTTTCCATCTTTCACAGGCTTGCACAATTATTTAGGAGAGAAGAGACCTCTGGAGGTCTGTGGTGCAATCTCCCAACTATAGCAAGGCCAACTTCAGAGTTTTATAAAGTTGCAAAGGGCTATAAAGCCTAGATGAGGTTTGAATGTGTCCAAGGGTGTCTCCCCTCTCCTCAAAATGTTTTCCCTAATATATTTAATCAGAATTTTTCCTTGCTGCCATACATCTATTGCTTCTCATCCCCTTCTCATGCCCCTCTGAGAAGATTCTCAGTTGTCAGTAGTCCCCCATGAGGTCCCTGAAGATAGCAAATGGATCCTTACTTACCTTCTCTTCCCCAGACTGAATAACCCAGCCCTCGAACTGTCTCAGTGGTCCCCCCTGGACTCCCTCCAGTGTATACTGGGAAGTCACACACTGGTGCTGGTGCCCAGATGCACTCTCACAAGTGTGTGTGGAAGGTTTTATGTGCCTTTGCTTAACTGAGTAACATTTTTTCTCTCATCCTCCATCCCCATGGGAAGCAGAGGGACTTCTCCCATTGCTCTGCCCTACCGGCCAAATTGGCTAAGCTGTCAGCGGTGTGGGTCGCACCCTTGGCCTCCTGAGAGGCTGCATCTGAGACAGGACATGGCAAAATATGCATCTGTATCTTTGACAGTTCAGTGCAGTTCTGTGATGCTGTGCAGCCATTCCTTCTGGAGAGCTCAGGGTGCTGGTGGGTCCCTGGGAAAGCAGGGTGTCTGTTTTTGCAGATTACAGGGTTGTACGAGCCGTCCGGAGCTGCAGGTCCATCCGCAGGCTGCTCTACATCTCCTGCAAGCCAGAGGGCAAAGCCACGAGGAACTTCCTCGAGTGAGCACTCTCCTCCTTTTTACTGACCTTAGTGACAGACCCTGTTAAGTCCAGACAAGGCATCAGTGAGGAATAGCAAATAATGCAAACGTGGCACAATGACACTGTGCATCCTTCTCCAAAAATAAGCACATCTGGATGTGGGATACAGAGTCCATTGGGTTCACTGCAGGAAGGTTGGCCCCTAGCCAAGAAAGCGAAGCCAAGGGGATTTGTCACCTGCTTAGGGGTTAATCATGTAGCTTTATCTGGTCAGCCTTTATCTGGGGTAGACCCAGGTGATAAATCTGTCTGCAGGTAGCCATGAAGGCAGTGCAAAACCGAAAACCGAGTGTCTTTCAGCTGGGATGGCTTGTGAGAAAGGGAGCTTTAAACTTGCCACTGACTGTTCAGCTTGTCAGAGCTGGTTTGCGATTCAATATTGATGGTTCCACACCTCAGCCAGTGTCAGCTGCAGACTCTGTTAGTCAAACACAGGACACCTCCTTTGCAGATCCCCCTTGGACTGTGGTACCAGTGGTGGGAAGGCTTCTGCTTCTGGTCTAAAGGATGCTCTTTGCTTTCCACAGGCTGTGCTGCCCACCTGACCCATGGAAGAAGCTGGCAGGGGAACCATTTGCCCCCGTGTTGGCTGTTCCTTTTGACATGTTTCCTCACACTGTGCATTGTGAGCTGGTGCTGCTGTTCACCCGCTGACAAGGAGGCGGGTATGAGCTCTGAGAGCCTGGGAAGCAACCTCCTGCTGTCCTGAAGAGCCAGTGTAGTTAGGATTTTAACTTATTTCCTGGAAAGTTGTATAAAAATAAAAAATTTTGGTTTTTCTCTTACTTTGGGTTGCCTGGCAACACTGTTCCGTAAAGAACTACTTGGATTTCTGGGGTGAAAAGGTTCTCTGTAGCATTTCATCACCCTTCCTTCCCCTGCAAGCCTTGGGCTGCTGGTTAAAGCAGCCTGGAAAATACTCTCCCTATGTTGAGGAATATGCCCAGGGCCAGTAGCTCGGTGTTCCAGCTGCAAATTTTGCCCTGGATAGTGGGAAATCGCTGGAGCCCCAGGCAAGGAGCCGTGAATGGGCGCTGACCTTGTGCCTAACAAAGGACACGGGACTTCAGCGCTGGCTGGGGGTGGGTGCCTTCTCACCCCCAGATTCTGCACAAACCAATGAACAATGAGTAGACACCAGACTCTAATTCTCCGCTGGTCAGAACTGTTGTGCAAGGGGTGGGAGATTTAGGATGGAAGAGTATGAAAGCCCAGGGATTCCTTTGTTGGGGTCCCTGCCCGGAGGAGGCACCAGCTTCGGCAATGAGATTTTTCTATAAAACGAAATGAAGAGAACAGTGTCTCTTTCCACACCTGTCTCCCCCTTCTCCACTAATGATTGCTGATGCCTAAATATGAAGTGCCCTGTGAAAATGTCAGCTGCAATATTTTTCTTCTTCAGGATGTTCTATAATAGCTAATTAAAGTTTTTCTTCTGTTTTGTATGTGTCCTGTCCTTTCATAGTGTTGTTATATTCCTCTAGCTTTTCCAGAGATGGAGCTGCTGTAACGGGGAGGGGAGTCTGAGTGAGCAGAGTTCCCTTGTGTTGTGTGAGTCTCAGAATGTTTCGAGTCAAGGCTGATAAACTCCCAAGGAAACTGGGAGAGTTGCCTGTATTTTTCAGACTTTCAATTCCAGTCCTGAGATCTGAATAATAACAACAACCAGTTCTCAAGCCATGGGGCCTCAAAATACATGTGTTTAGGACTTGAGAATTTCTACACCATAAAGGGAGTGATTATGAGATTCCTGACAGGCATAGGAAGTGTTGCCCTTGCACTATCCCATGGGTGTAGGTTTTTACACACTGTTGCAGCCTCTTGTTTTCATTTTATACCAAAGGATGCAGTATTCCAGCTGTTATTTTTTGTGTAATTATACCTTGGTTTCTCACTGTGAGATTTGAGTAGATTTCTTCTAGGTTTTGGTCAAAAGGAAATTTGTCACATTAATTGCATGGCAGACAATGACTTTAAATCAGAAACTAATAGAGGATCATAAAACCTCTCCACTAGCCTCTGGAGAGGTGAACATACAGGATATGTATTATCTGCAGTGGGGGCGGGTGACACAAGTGGCTTCACCTTCCTTTTTGAGCATCAGGTTCCAGGAGAGCCACAGGGAAAAAACATTTCTTTTTCTTTCCCGGCACAAATGAATGAAGCAATATGTTGTTTGCTGTGTTGGAGCATCTGAATATCTGAAACTGAAAGGTCTCTGTGTACAAGAGACCCTTGCCCATTTCTCCTCCACAGCACTTTACTCCTGCGCCCTCTGCTAACATGTCCTTATTTTCCCACTAATCAGCAACTGTGCTCTGCCTTTGGCTGCCATCCCACATCCCTAGAATTGACTCCGTTTCGGCTTCCTGTGGGCGATTTACGGAACACGCACGGAAACGATGAGCTCCTCTTGCGCTCCAGTGCTGGAGCTGCCTGGCTCTGGCTGCAGGGCTTTAGGACCCAGGGGTTGCTGAGTGGAGGAGGCTGAATCCCCTCCTGCTGTCATCCTCCTGCCTCTGCAGCTTTATTCCTACAGCCTTCAATGGTGACGGACTCCCTCCCGCCCGGGCTGGCAGCCAGAGCCACAAGGCCTCGCTAGGACCGGATCCCTGCGGCTCTATGGCATCTCCCAGGACCATCACCATCGTCGCCCTCTCGGTGGCCCTGGGGCTCTTCTTCGTCTTTATGGGGACCATCAAACTGACCCCCCGGCTCAGCAGGGATGCCTACAATGAGATGGTGAGTCGGGCAGCACGGAAGGAGGTGCTTTAGGGCTCTCCTGCCTTGCGGCAGGAGCGGTGGGGGACACAGGGGGTGACTGCCCTGGAGCCCCGAGCGAGGGGCAGGAGAGGGAAGCAGCTTATCTGACTCTTTACTTGATAGACGTGGAGAGAAGCCAATAATA
Source organism: Aphelocoma coerulescens (assembly GCF_041296385.1). NCBI lineage: Eukaryota > Metazoa > Chordata > Aves > Passeriformes > Corvidae > Aphelocoma > Aphelocoma coerulescens. The sequence goes on from NC_091018.1 coordinate 17,971,907, forward strand.
CGCAGTGCCCAGGATATCCCGGCAGCTGAGCCTATCCATGGAGAAACCTCTGGTGGATGAGGAAGGGAGGCAGGGAGGATGGGGTAGCACAGCACACGCAGCCTGCAAGAGATGGGGACACAAGGGTCTCTAAAACCAAGGCCTGCAGAAGTACCAGACATGCAGCAGGCAGGAACAAGCTGATCCCCAAGGGGAAACCTATCCACTGGATGGGGGGTAGGAAAACAGATGCCTGCCTTGGCAGATGTTCATCCTCAAAATTCTATGCTTTAAAGCAAGGATAATGACACTGACTGTCCCCACCTCACCAGACTTGTGCAGGGATTAATTAATGATTGTGAAATGCTTTGAGATTCTTAGCTGGCAGAGGAAGGTATTATTAATAGTCTTCTTATTATTCTCTTTGGCCTGGGAAATGAGCCTCTCCCGCTCCTGCCTGAAAGGAAAGGGGTGAGGAGAGGACGGAGAAGTCACTGTGTGCATCTCTCACCTGGTGAACTGGTTTATGCTCCTCTCTGCTCAGGGCCAGCCCTGCTGCAGGGCTTTGCCAGCTGCGAGCTGCAGGCAGGTGGGGGACTGGCTGCCACATTTTGCTTCCTCATCTGTTTTTATTTATTCTCTTACCCCCCCCCCCCCCACCTCCCGCCTCCCCAGTTATTTATTGTGGTGGTTGAAAAGATTGGTATAATTTTTGTGCCCCTAAAAAAATAGTGCTGGAAGTTTCCAGCACATTCTGTTCTCTCCCTTTGCTCCACCTGCCCAGCTGCTTTTCCTTAGCTCTCAAATGACAACTGAATTGCAGTGCCTAGTCTGCAGCCCAGCACAGGGATCTCACAGAGGAAAATCCCCAAGAAGTAACTCAGGGGCAGGAGACACATGAGGTAAAACCCCTAGAAAACAAAGCTCTTCAGCTTCTGCTACAGAAAAAACCAAAAGAGCACAGAGACTTTAGGAGCATTGCAAAATGCTTGCTCTGTAAAATATTTCACTTCTGTGTCCCTTTCTGCTTTACCAAGAGTCAGGTCTACAGATAGGAAGGATGTCTGGTTTTATCAGAAGAAAGCAGGTATTAACACAGCACCATTATTCTTCATAGTCCATATTGTTACACATTCATGGCTCGCTGGGCTCTCCTGCCTTTCTGTGCCACATACTGTAGTGGTCTGTCAGGTCATGCAGACAGTTAGGAAAAACCTGACCTTGCTAATCTGTAAGGGTGGCTTTTTGCCCCCAGCAAACAGAAAACCTCTGTTATCTACTGAAAACACCAAACTTGTAGTTTTTCATTCAGCAAAAACCACGTAAGATTGTCTATTAAAATACCTAAAATACGAGAGTACTCTAGGATATACTTATAGTACATTTCTTTAAAATGTTGTATTTTTCACAACTGTTTAAAAATACTCTGCTCTGAGCTTTTAGTCACCGATGGTTTAAAATACATCCTTACAATACAAACACTTGGAGTAAATGTGTCGTGAGATCTTCAATTATTTTGTAGCAAAAATGACAGTGCTGGATATTTTTTAACCACGTGTGAAGCATCAGATCCTCTCAGAAGGAAGCATCAAAATCTACAGAGACATGGGAAAGTTCTGTATGTCTGTAATGTAGGTTTCCAAAACCGTATGGAAGTAAATCCACAGTCTGATCAGTGCCTGTGAGAGCTGAACAATCCTGCACCTGAGACTTGGCTTCCATTTCCCCCATACTGATTAGAAAACAGAGAACACCATGGCAAGAATGTCTTCAGGGATATTATACTCAAGTGTAAGTGGAAATAATTTCAGTGTGTCACATAACTAGGAGCCTTATTAAAATATACATATATAAAAGGAAATACTTGAATGCAAAAGGAAAAAAGAAAAAAAAAAACCCAAACAAAACAGTAAGGCCACCAGCACCTAATGTTCAAATGCAAGAACCTGGGCATGTGTAAGGACAAAGGTTGTTTCTTTCCCCCCAAAAATGAGGCAGCTGTGTAAGCAGGCTGAGTCTTGCAACTGAGACTGCTTTCAAATTCAGCATAAACCAGGGAGCAAATAATGTCAGATGTCAGCTTGCTGTCACCTGAGGAAAGAAAGGATTATAAAGGTTTGTAAGCACAGGATAGGACTGGTGAATCTCAGCTTTGATGAGTCCCACCCTAAGACTGCACTGGCCATAAACACGACAGTAAGTTGCTTTGGGATATTGCAAGTTGCTTTGGGGTAGAAAGAGACTTGTATTTACTTGCTGTGCCTTGGCTTTGCAATTTGGTGTATTATTTTAAAGGACAAGCTACTCTTAGAGAGAGGTTTGTTTGTTTGTTTACCAACATGGTTCTGCACTGCTAATTTGAGCAACCAGAACCTCAGATTTCAGGGTAAGGTACATCTGGCCTGGTAGTTCCAAAGATGGATGCGAGGTTGCAGAACTCTTTTCCAGCGAGGAGACAACAGCTTATAAAGGGGGAATTGCAGGTTGACGCTTTAATATCCCCCCGAACAGAAGCTTTACAGATTGGGTATTGTGCCAGAGGGGTCTGTGATGATTGAAATGATTTTTAGGTCGTGTTGCACATCAATCTATTTCAATGGAAGTCACCTTTGCCTTCACTTTCTCACATGATGTCCTTGGCTGCTTGATTCCAGAAACGAGCATACAAAAGCTACGTGCGGGCCCTGCCCATGCTCAAGAAGATGGGAGTCAGCTCCATCCTCCTCCGCAAGAGCATCGGCGCCCTGGAAGTGGCGTGCGGCATTGTCATGACACTGGTGCCTGGTCGCCCCAAAGACGTGGCCAACTTCCTCCTCCTCCTCCTCGTGCTGGCTGTGCTCTTTTTCCACCAGCTCGTGGGGGACCCCCTCAAGCGTTATGCCCACGCCCTGGTCTTTGGGATCCTGCTCACCTGCCGCCTGCTGATTGCCCGCCAGCCCGAGGAGCTGCCGCCCGAGAAGAGGATGCTGTCGGTGAACGGGGATGAGCAGCCACTCATCCATGAAGCAGCTCCCGAGAAAGGCAAAATGAAGGTATCCTAGTTGAGTGCATGTGAGGAAACACGGACCCTCGAGGCAGCTCTCTCCAAAATCACCCAGAAAATTTGGTTTTTATTTACCTACTTGCATTTTTTTTTTTTGTCTGTCTCAATAAAGTTGCACTTGGGGTCTGAGAGATACAAGGTATGTCTACACTGTAGTCTTGCTTTTGCTGCTGCCCTGTAATGTAGAAAAACACAAGCTAGCTTCCACAGGGACAGCTTGGAGGCAGTCAGCAACCTGGCTGGAGCAGTGCTGGCCTCAGCAGGAGCTGCAAAACCAGCCCGAGACCCTGGGCAGAGACCTGGGTGGGCAGTCAGGCCATGCTGGCACTGCTGCAGCGGGGACATCAGCCCCTGAGCACCAGCCCTGAGCCCCACAGTAGCAGAGCCAGCCTTGGTGCACTGCTGCTGCCCGGAACAGTGGCTGGGCAGGACACGAGCAGTGTCCCTGTGCTGGCCTGTGCAGCCCCACACACACATCTGCATTTCCCTTTCCATGGGCAAGGGGTAAAAGGGACCCTGTTACCAAAAAAAGTGCTGTTTGTTGTGTTGGAGAGGGGATTCCTTGGGCTTTGCTGCCTCCGTGCCCAGTCCTTTCTATGGCATGGTTATCCAGAGAAAACATGGGATGCTCTGTTTACATCTTCCTTGATTTCCGTGCTGAGGCTCCAAAACTGGGACAATGGCCTGAAAATAGTAGTTTTTTGCCTGCTTCACACGAGGCAGTGGCATCTCTTTACCCTTCTTGGTAGAGAGTGAGGGTCCCTGGAGAGGGGATGGGGAGCAGAACTGCCCAAAGATCTCCAAAATATCTCTCCGATGTTGGCAAGTAGCATCGTGCTCCCCAGTTCCTTGCAGGTTCCTTTTTTTTCCCCCCACAGCTACTGTGACTTTATAGAATTGTTGTTTATTTCTGGTAGGTGAGGGTACAGTTGCAGGTACCTCACTACTCATCCCACATACAGCCTCAGTGAGCTGGGATAAGTCCTGTTACCAGAGCCTGAATCCCTGTGTTGTATCTGAAACCTTAGAGTGTCATAAGGAGCATGTGTTACCTTTGAATTATTTGTCTGGTTTTCTCAATGTTTGTCTGTTTTCAGTTTTTCTTTTTTTTTTTTAATTGTTCACAAAAATAAACTTTTTGAAATTTGGAGAAAAATGTCTCTACAGAAACAAATTTCTTATTTGAGGGACGTGTCTGAAAACACTTCCCTTTGGTCAAACACTCCACCTAAAATGGGCAGAATCATGTCAGGCAATTTGAGAAACAAGGTGATGCAGAGTGGAAGTCAGATAAACTCTACTTGGTTATATATTAATAACCACAGATTTTTAAAAGAGACATTTGGGTATTTTACTGAAAGAGTCTCAAATAAATTTCTGCTACAGTTCAACGCAGCAGTGAGAAAAGGTAACTCCAGTAAACTGTCAGCATTTTATCTACAGAAGTTGATGATGGATGTTCATAAGCAGTTTTCTCCTGATGTTTGCTGCTAAAACAGATGCAGCCCTATATAAATATATATAAAAATATAAATAAATAAGTAAATATATATGCTGAAAAAGCCTTCTCCCAGAGCTCCAGATGGATTAAATGTCTCTTATCCAATGTGTACCCTGAGCAAAGGAACCAACAGGCCACCTCTGTTAGACAATCTCATCTTCAAAGACTAGCTCCAGGGCATCCAAAATATATATACAGAATTTCCTTTACTTTGCGAAAGACACTTTAACTACCATGCCCCAACTGGGGTTATTAATTGTGTTTTAATTCAAAACCAAATAAAACCACCACCAACTCAAACCCACACCATGTGTATTTCCTACAAACCCACACCACGCCGTGCATTCCTACACGACTGGACTGCTGCAGCCCTTTCACCTGTGCATCCAGCCCAGGAAACCTTTGGGAATGATTGTTGTGCTTTATCTTTTGTAACATTCCTCACTGAGGCTTCCGGAGATGATAATACTAAAGCATCTCACGGAGCAAAGCCTATGTTTGTAAAAGCTTCACACTTTGAATACTACAAAATCCCCTTTTTTCACATTTGCAGGGATATGAACAACTGACCCGCAGCGGTGGCTGCGTGTTCTTTGTTACCGAGCGAGACAACTCATCTTGGAGCCCAGTAACAAGAATTCTGTATTTATCTTAGCGGGCTGACCTCTATCACTGCCCCCCAGCATTAAGCAGCTATTTCTGGACGCTTCCAGCCATCTGTGCTCGCTAGAAGTGACAAGAACAGATCCACTCCTTCTGCACGATCTCGATCCTAATTCACTCTTCTTTTTTTTTTTTTTTTTTTTTTTTTTTTCTTTTTAATTCCTTCTTTCTGTTTTTTTCCCCTTGCGCTTTTCTATGTTATCTCCACGCCCCGAATTTCATTTCGGTCGCCCTCATCCAGGCGCCACTGTGTAGAGCCTCAGGGTTAGTGCCTCGCTTTATATGTGCCTTTTTTCCCCCCCCCCCTCTCATTTTTTAAAACGTAATCTTAGCCTGACGTTCCGTCGCGGACACACCTGAGGGGAGGCACAGCTCCCCCTCACGGGGAATTCCCGCCCCTCACGGGCCGCGCATGCTCAGAGGCGCGCGGCGCAGGAAGGGCGGAAGTACCGCCATCGTTCCCGCCCGCGGCGCGCGGTGGCGGCGCTGCGCATGCGCGGGTGAGGGCGGGAGGGGCGGCTGCGGCCAGCGCGCATGCGCGGGGCGGTGGCGGCGGGGTTTGAACGCGGGGGCGGTTGGAGCTGGCGGGAGGCGGCCGTGAAGGGTCAGTGTCCATGGGATAGCCAGCGGACCGCCCTAGGCAAGCAGGAGGGCCAGCTGCCCTGGAATGGTCAGTGCCCAGGGCAGCGGGAGGGTCAGTGGCCGTGGGAAGGGGTGGTCAGTGGCTCCTCCCTTCCCCCGGCCCGGCGCGCTACTGAGGGCCGGGCGGCCCCGCCGGTGCTCTGAGGGCGCCGGGGCCGCTGTGCTGGGCCGGGAAGGCCTCGCCCCCTCGGTCCCCAGGCGATGCACACTGGGGGAGTCGCCCCAGGTGGGGGCTGCAGGGGAAGGGGTGCGTGGGCCGGAGGGTGAGGGGCGCTGGTGCCACACTCCCGTGTGGCAGTGTCGGCACCGAGGGGCTGCTCGCTGTCAGCCAGAACTGCCCTTCCAGCCTGGTACTGCTGCTCTGTTCTTCCCCAAACCTTTCTGGTAGAATTCCTGCAGGACAAAAGAAAGCAAAGCACATGTAGAGAAGGTGCTGAGGAAGCTGAGAGAAAGCTGTTGCTGTACTCCAGAGTGTGGTCACTGAGCTTTGCTGCACAGGAAAACGACAAACAAAGCTATGAGGAAATAGTGATGATTCTAACCTCGTGAGGAAATGAGAGCTGGAGAGGGACTATGAATTGAAAATCATTCTGTTTTATTGTGTCAGGAAAGATAGGCTCCAGCAATCCAAGGACAGGGGTGCACACTCTACCAAGTCCAGGAAATTGTAGCAAAGTTTCCTATTTTGTGGGTAAAAGGTTGATCTCTCCAATATATTGAAGAGAATATGCCACTTTCTATGGCTGTATTTCACCCAGAGCTGTGCAGTTTGGCACTGTTGGTAGCTCTTGTGCCTCATTTGGAAATTTACCAAAATTTCTTAATTTTTCCAATCCTAGCTGGTTAGTTGGAAGGCTGCAGAAGAATCTAATTTTTGTGAAATTAGGAAGAAAAGTGTTATAATCCTCTAACATCTGTACATAACCTTGCAGAGAATCATGGCTTCTTGACTGGTTATATTGGCATACACAATACAAGTAAGGAAAATAATAATGTACAAAATTAAGTCAGAAAAATTTACTCTTGTGTTATGCAGGATGCCTCTAAACTCTGCTTGTCAGGAAAATAAATTTTTTTTTCCTTGCAGGGAACCAGCTCTTGGATGTTCCTCAGCTGATCTCTTTTCTTGTCTAATGAAGGATTGGCTCTCACATGACAAATGAGTAAAATTCTCCAGTCTCAGCTGGGAGTCTGAAAAGATGCAGCGAAGACAGAGTCACACAACCCCAAAGCAGCCTCTGCACGTTCGCCGTAAAAGCCAAACTGATCTCTCTGCGTGGCGAAAAGGAGGGAGAATTGACTCTGAAAAACCTTTGCAGAATCATCAATCTGCTAATGATCAGAAATATGATAGCCAGGAAGCGTCTCTAGAGCAAGCTTTGAGCTACTTGGAGACAGGTAAGAGCATTTTTAGGGTGGCTATCTCGGATTGAGAAGATAATAACTACATTCTTAATTTAAAAAAACCCCTCTAATTCACACTTGTTGTCCCTCTTTAATGCCTGAGCTATGTATTATTTCTTTAATGTCTTAGAAGTTTTCTGTTAGTACTATGTAAAGAAAAAGGAATAGCATAGAATGGTTTGGTTTGGCAGGACAAAACCCCCCTGCCATGGGCAGGGACACCTTCCAGTAGATCAAGTTGCTGAGGGCTCCATCCAGCCTGGCCTTGAACACTTTTAGGGATGGGGCAACCACAGCTTCTCTGGGCAACCTGTGGCAGGGCCTCATCACCCTCACAGTAAACAATTTTATCCTAATATCCCATCTAAACCTCCTTCAGTCTGAAGCCATTCCTCTTGTCCTGTCACTACATGCTCTTGTAAGAAGTCTCTTTACATATGTGTTATTAAAATATTAATAACTTTAGAAGACTTTTACTTCTGTTTTCCCTCTTTAATCCCTGAGCTATGTAATGTTTCTTTAATGTCTTAGAAGTTTTTCTGCTTTGTTACTGTGTCAAGAAAAAGGAGTATATGAAGGGACAGTTCAGATAAGCTGTAAGTTAATTTCTGTTCAGATGTTGTTTCATCCTCCTCTTGCCCTATTTGTTTTTCCTAGTTCAAGACCGTGTTGTGCTGAAGAACAGCGTTCTGCAGAAACACCTGGATGCTGTGGAAAGCACTGCCCTGAAACAAGGGCTGCCCCCTGAAGGGTTTGAGATACTGCTGAACGTGGTGCTCAGCGGCAAATTTGGTACAGCATTTATATACTACTGGTGTATCTTTGAATGTGTCTTTCCCCTCTAATCAAACCTGCTGAGATAATGTGTTTATGGTACTGGTGGGTACTGTAGCATAAAATTAATTTTTCTGGCACGCTTTGGTGTAGTTTCCATTTTCTTTTGTTAAGCTGGAATGAATTATTTGTCATCATTTTGAGGTATAGGTAAGTCCTTACTAAATTCTTATACACTGTTACTTTGAGCAAGGAAGCTCTAAATAATTTTGTCCAGAGGGAATTTTGACCTAAGCTGCAAAACAACATTGAAGAACCTAGTACATGAGCACCATCTTATTTGAAATTGTTTTTTTTTTCCAGCTGATACAGTGAATACTCGTTTATTGAAGAGCCTGATTCCTGCCTCAGTGATACCAGAATGTTCTGTAGTTAAGGCTGTGTCTTGGCTCTGTGTCAGCAAATGCTCAGGCAACATCCAGGTAACTTAGTAAGTGTTTACAGTAGTTATTGCTTCTGCACAGGAACCATAAGAACAGGTTAGGTTGAGGAATCAAAAATCCTGAGGTTTTAATGTACAAGGTCTTACACAAGATACTGTCATTTACCAAGATTGGCAGAGATGCCCATTGCTGGAATGGCAATGGGAACCAAGATACACCTTATAAGTGTCAGTGGAGATTTGGTTCCTGCTTGTCTTGTACCTTTGAACTCCTCAGGAATGGTGTCTCCACCTACATTTCTGTGAAATACTTCTGCTATGTGAGGCATCCTTCAACTTCAGTGAGGTATCCCTTAGGTTACGTGCACCTTGGTTGTGGTGATGTGACTTAACGTTAGCAAAAGAGTCTTTTTCATGTTCACATGGTCTGCTCAAAGGTTTATGTGATAGAATCATTTAGATTGGAAAAGATTATGACCACAGAATCCAACCATTAACCTAATGCTGCCAAGCCAACCATGTCCCCAAGAGCCACATCTGTACATCTTTTAAATCCCTCCAGGGATGGTGATTCGACCACTTCCCTGGGCAGTTCCAGTGCTTGACAACCCTTTCAGTGATGAAATTTGTCCTGATATCCAATCTCAACCTTCTTGGCACAACTTTTGTAGCTTGCTTCTTCTTGACCTATCACTTTTTTACTTGGGAGAAGAGACTGACCCCCACCTCACTTCAGCTTCCTTTCAGGGAGTTGTAAAGAGTGAGAAGGTCCCCCCTGAGCCTCCTTTTTTCCAGGCTGAGCCCACATGTGCCCCATTCATTGGATTCCCTCTCCCAATCACCATTGATACACAAACAGGGTCCCATGGTTATAGAAACCAAAACCCAGTTGCCAGCAGCAGAGGTGGGGCCAGTTGTTTACCAGTGGAATCCCTTGGCAGACTTTCTTCATCTGAATTGCTCCTGAACTGTTTGCCTGTAGGTCTCTAGTTATCCTTGAGAATGGTGTGTATCCTTACTGATTGTGTCTCTGGAGCTGGCTTCTGATTCCTCTGCCTTGCTTTTGCCCATCACTTAATGTAACATGGTTTTTTTTTCTGTCTGCAGCTGCTTTTTTTAAGGTGGCTGATCACAATGTTTGACTTCATTGATCACAAGGAACAACTTCATGCCCTCTATGGTATCTTCTTCTTCTTCCTGCAAGATGAGAAGATGGTAAGGAGACATGAACATATGGAACTGACAAAATAAACCTAAATGTTCATTAGTAGTATGCATATTAATGCTAGAATTAGTCTGGAGTAGGTGTTGTTTAGAAACCATTTTCTGATGGCTGAAATTTCTTACATTTTCACTTTGCATTATAAGATTGCTGGGTAATTTAGATCCATAAACAGGCAAATAAGGTAAGGTTGCTGTGGTCTGTTTGCTTAAACATGCTTCAAAGAATTGCTATGCTGTATCACAGAGAGTGTGAGCCTATAGTCTGTCTAAATTCCCAAGAGAAACAGTGGTGCAGCAGTCTCTGGGATTGTCAGACATCAGCAGCTAAAGTCTCCTGCTCCTGGGCAGAAAGTGACTTGTATACCTTGGGCAAAAAGAAAAAAAAAAAAAACTTTTTGGAGCAGTGTTTATTTAAGGGTGAGAAACTAATTGCTGTTCTACTTAACTGATTTGAAATACAACTTGAAAGAGAACAAGCATTCAGGCAATTTCTGCCATATGGCAGCTGTAAAATCCAGGAATTTTGAAGTGTTTGGATTCAGTGCATATTAAGATGATCTTGGCAGTCATGTTAGGTATTAAATTGTTAATATTCTTTCAGCTTAGGATATTTTGTGGTCAAGACAAGTTCCCAAAGTTCTGAGTTGTATTTCTTGTAATGTTTTTAATGGGTTTTGAGTAATTTTAGTTATAATCTGGATTTAAAATCAGTTATAAAACTGGATTTAAATTCTTAATGTTTAAAATAGCTTTTTCAGGATGATGGGTCAGTTGGAAAGTGAACCAGAGTTGGTTTGAAACTAATTTAAGATCCTTTACAGCCTCAGCTGCAGTTAGAAGCTCTAAAAAAGTATATTGGTTCAAAGATGCCTTTCCTTTTGAAAACGTAATTGCACTTTCACTGCTGACTCTTGTGATTTCTAGACCACGTTCCAAAAGAAATGATCCAAGTTAATTAAATAGCTTGGTTACTGTCAGGACTGCTGACAGTGCAGATAAATTTTAAATGAAGTTGATATTTGGGACTGTCTCTTGTGCTGCTTTTTGTGTGTCCTGCCTTTGTGTCTGCAGCAGCAGGAGAGCTCATTGCTGCCTTTGCTTTGCAGTGCCCCTACATCTGCCACCTGCTCTACCTGCTGACCAGGAAAGAAAATGGTGAGTCTCATCTGTGTGAGCTGAAATACCATCTTGTTTCTGCTTCTGTTTGCTGGTATTGCCTTTTTTTCCAATGCAGCTCATACAATGGTTAGCCAAGATTGTGCTTTTAAGGCAAAGGAAGCATGAGTGGTAGTTCAGGCAAAACTTTGTGTAACACTTTTGCTGAATTGGAAACCTCTCTATTACCCTAGAAATAAGAATTATTGGTTCTGCTTGCTTTGTCATGACTTTATTATAAAAATGTTACTTACATAATTTTTGCTTAAATGTCTGATATGGTGTTTTTTAAATCCTTTATATTCTTAATTGTATTTCCAGTCAAGCCTTTTCGGATTAGGAGACTGCTTGACCTCCAAGCAAAAATGGTGAGTTGATTTCAGATCTTGTAGTTTGAACTATGGTTAATAACGCACTTTGTAAGACTGGTGTCCTTACACAGTGGAGAAGAGTGGCTGGACTTGGAATTGTAGCTTTTAGTCTCTGTAGCATCAAAGTTTCTCTGTTGCATGTGCATCCCTAATTTTCATGTGTGTTTTGTGAGCACATGCAATGATATGCACAAAGCTCGATGTTTTGTGACCAAGTATGCTGAAATCTCTGAAGCAAGGGGCAGCTTCATTTATCTGTTACAGCCTTTAATTTTCTATTCATCATCCTTTTTCAAGTGGTACCAAAAATGACTGAAAAATGTAAGATTGTAGAGGACCTTGCTCCTTTTTTTTTTTAAGAAAAAGACCATTGCTATAATAACATGTTTTTTTAGACAGCAGAAGACTTATTTTTTATCACTTTGATTGTTAAATTCCTTTTGATTAGTTATGACTGCAGGAAGGTCTTCAGTCCTCTTTCTATGGTTATTTCATTGTCCCAGTTTCTGTTGTTTCTGTCACTTCCAGTTTATCTATGGTTACTTGGTGACATACAGCTTTAGAAATTTAGCTTTTACTGATCACTGGGGTTTTTTGTTCTAAAATACAGCATTCAGTTTCTATATTAAAAACATACCCCACATGTTTTCCCTCTTGTTATTTGACAGGGAATGCAGTCTCATCTGCAAGCTCTACTATCCCTTTACAAACTTTTCTGCCCAGAACTGGTGACCATAACCCTTCCTAGGAAAATGAAGGTAAGGATTTAGATTTAGTCAATTTGAAACCAGGATTTACTACAGTATTTGGAGCTTTCTATTTAAGCTATAGCAGGATTTACTGGTGAAGATTAATTCTATTTCCTCTTTTCACTGAGTAAAATAATGTTTGGATGAGGATTCCTTGCCTTGTGTTTTGTTTCCACTTCAGCATAATGAGATGATTTGGTACGGAATGACATCTACCTTTATTTTATGAGGATTACTTTAATCCTTTTTTTTGCTGGATTTGACTTGTTTCACACAATATTAAGTTCTGCAGGAAACAAACTAATTTGTCAAGGCATTGTTCTAATTGCTGATATTCTGAAGTAAAAATGACAATGGAAGTCAGTAAGTAGCTTTGCACTTGGAAAGTCTGTGTCATAGGAAAGAAAAAAGCAGATAGAAAATGTAGGAAACTGATTTGTCAGAGCTGCAAGGAACAGCAAAAAATGACTCCCCTTTTAGAGAGGCCTATGTGTGTGCTCAGCCCTTTGACCATGTATAAACATGTAGCAGAACCAGATACATAACAGAAAAGAGCAGCAGCTGAGACCTAAATTGTGCAACAAAATTTTCTTTCAATGGGATAGCCTTAAAAGTTTGAGATTTTTGTTGTTTTTTAGAACAGACATTTCATTTATATGCAGGCAAGTTGAGTTCCGATAAAATACATTTTGTTTTATTTCAATCTGTTTGTGTATTTATATTGTTCTATAAATTTATACTTTGCATTGTGCTGCACAGTTATCTGTTGAAGAATTTACATCTGTCAAGCAGGGTTGAGTGTCTGTGGTGACGTTTATCAGAAGAGAAACTGATCTTTCTGTTGCTTTGTCTTAGCTTGGCTTCTTGCATGAATGTCTGATTTCTGTTTCCAGACTTACTTCAAGAATTCAGAGGGCCCATGGAAAGCAGCAATCACTGCAGTAAGGCAAAGAAACCAGGGGACCTCTCCCCTCTCCCAGACAGCGTTTTTAGGCATATGTCAACCTCAGTCACGAAAAAGGGTATGTTATGGGTCTGAGACACACCCTAGAAGGTGCCAAGTAGTGGTTTTCATTATGAATGTTGGCAAATAATGAGAGTCTGGCTTTATTTCAGCACTGGGGAGGTGGGGTAGCTGTAAAGAAATGCAGCAATCCATTTTAATGAAAGCCTGGATAACTTTTTTGTGAAACTGGGTCTTTCTGGGAACGCTGTTGATGAGTGCACCCAACTCCATTGGAAGCTGATCGTTGCTAATCCTTTATGTTTCTTTTCTACAGAAATGGAATGCCCAGTTGGTTATACCTGCAAGCAGCACAAACACAAATAATTTAGAAGAGAACAAGGATAAGAACCATGTTAATTTGTACAATTCAAATGAGCCGTTTCCAGTGGAGCAGCTGCGGACATTCCCTCAGCTCCTACAAAATATTCACTGTCTAGAGGTGAGTTTCAGGAAGGTCTTGGTGAATGTTTTGGGAGATCAAAGGACATTCCTCTACACCCTGTTTATATGTGAGTAGTGTGTGGGCTATCTAATTCTAACAGAGCATCTAGTCCTAACTGAGGATGGTGGATGAGTCCTGGAAATGGTCTTGTTGCTGGTAAAAAGATTGGACATGAGATTCTCTGGCAGTTTATTGATGTAAATACTGAATGATTCTTTTCTTTTTTTCTTGCAGTTTCCTTCCCGGATGGGTTCAGTGCTAACAAACCCCTTATTGCTTCACTACATGAACTGTGTGAAAGATGAATCTATTTACCTGAGGCTCTACTATTGGATGGGCCAGATGCTCCAGGAAGGTAGGAACTTTAGTATTGTCTTGTGAGGTAGAGGGGTAAAGGATGTCTGAGGCTTTTCACTTCTCAGTAATTGTACTTTGCTATTCAGATTTATGGTGATAACCATACAGTGCTAAAACAGCTACTGGAGGAGAACTGAATTTGGTTTCTAATTGTGCTTGTTCTTGCTGTGCTCGTATTCAAGTGCAGTATTCTTTCCTGTTCAGAATGCCCCTGGTGTGTGGTTGATAACCCATCTAAAGAAGAATTCAAGAGCTTCCTGAAAACTATCTACAAGGCAGAATGTTTCTTGCAAGTAAGTGCACGTTTTGTGGAAGCCAAGGGTTTCACAAAGTCTTCCCGTAAAGAACTTCTGGCACTTGCCTGTTTCCTGTAGTATTTCTGAGACAGTGACTCAATTAATAAAATTACCTTTACCTATGGCAAGTCAATATTCTGGAAATGGCCTTGTTTTCTGCAGGAAAAATAATCTAAGAATGATAATTTGAATGTCCTGGCAAGTTGTATGGCAGGAAGGAGGTGTAAGCCTCTCTCTCTCTCGAGAGTGATGTGAGCTGGCAAGTTGCAGTCAGATAAATTTTTGAATGTTTCTCTTCTGCTTTTCAGGAGGGCTTTTCTGCCTGTGAAGAGTTCCTTTATAAGACCCTCCCTCTCTGGGATGGCTCCTGCTGCCGGTCAGAAGTCCTCAGTCTTGTGAGTTGGATCCCCCTCAGCAGTGTCTCTGGTAGGTGCTGCAGATCCTTAGGGTGAGGTTGGACAGTGGGGATATTGGGGCATAAAATTTGTGCACTGATATCATGCTGCTTTCTCATTTGTTTCAGATATTAAGTCATACCTCTATGATCCCCTAGCACAGCTCTTTTTCACATCATCCATTTACTTTAAGGTAATTTAAGGAATACAATGGCTGTTTACTTCTATCTTCTACTTCTCTCTTCTACTGCTACCTGTACTTGTGTTAGGTGTAGCAGTCTGAGGGACTCTGTAGGGAACTTCTTTTTGAGAAGTCTGTGCCCAAACAGGGTAAAATACATACTTACAGTTTAACTTCTTTAGGAAATTGGTGCCTTTAAGATATCTTCTTTTTTTTTGACTGGAATTAAGCTGGGGCACTGGAGATAAAAAGAACTGATAGCACACAACACAATAGTTCATTTGTCTTATTGCAGTTTTGACTTCACTCACTACTTGAAATTCACATTCTCCAGGAAAGAGGCAACACATACATTCAGTTCTATACAACACATACATTCAGTTACACAACTTACACAACATACATTCAGTTGTATGTATACAACACATACATTCAGTTCTAGGGGACATGCAACTACATCACTGCTCATGAGAAACTCCTGC
This sequence comes from Aphelocoma coerulescens, assembly GCF_041296385.1. Lineage (NCBI taxonomy): Eukaryota > Metazoa > Chordata > Aves > Passeriformes > Corvidae > Aphelocoma > Aphelocoma coerulescens. The sequence goes on from NC_091018.1 coordinate 17,987,013, forward strand.
TGCCTCTCTTCCTTGCCAGTTCTCAAGGCGTTCTTTGTTTAGAATTATTTGCTTGCATAAATTGTCATCAACCTGATTTCTTTTTGCCTACTGCAGTGCAGTGTTCTTGAGAGCCTGAAAGAGCTGTTGCAGAACTGGTTAAATTGCAATGTGATTCAAGAGGATTTGGAGTTTTCTTCTTTGTAAGTTTGTCTTTAAAAATGCAAACCATGTTCTGTGCATTGCTCACCAGTGTACTTAGATATATATTCTAGCCCTAACACCCAGCATAAAGACCAGCCAGAAGGTTAATAATGCCATTATGATTCTGCTATATTGTAAGCTACCTTGTCAGTCCTGTCCTGTGTCTTTTTTTAGAAGTATTTCTGTTGACAGTGGAAATTGAAATGCCCAGAATCCAAAATCCTCATAACACTGACAGCTGGGTGTTTATAATGGTGCTGATAACAATTTGTAACTGGCTGTATTGAAGAACAAGTGTCTGTTGCTGAGTGTTGGATGGGGCAAAAGCATAAACTTCACTTTTGTTTTACCATTTTCCATGTTACTGTTTGCAAAGAGCTATCTGTAATGTTGTGCCATGTCATTGCTGCAGGAACACCACCCTCTCTGGACTAGTGAACGTGGTGGCTGAGCTGGTCCACTTTGTGGGACGGATCTCAACTGCTGCTCTGCGTCTGGAAAACAACTCCGCGTTTTTGCTCTACTTCATTCTGGATTTCTATGGGATTGTGTGTATCCCAGTCCTTTTGTCTTCCTTTTGAAGTACTCCTAAGGCTGTTTGCATTTTTTAAGCTAGAGCATCAAAACATCTTCCTCATTCTAATTTACAGAATTTTGTGATTAAATGCAAGAATATTCCAAATACTTGGTAGATCTACAGGTGAAGGCTGCTGTTGTTGCATCCATAGGCAGTACTAAATATGCTGCTAGAAAGTGGTTGCTCTTAAGTCAGAGGTGAACTGAGGAAGGAGAAGTAACAGGAGGCTGTAACATGCTTTTTTGATGCTGACTTAAAGAAAAGAACAATGGTCGTTCAATTTCAAACAACAAATCTTTTTTCTTTTCTTAAATGTTTCCTTAAAAATGTGGGTTTTTTTCTAGTTTGTGCTGTAGGCAAGCTAAACAGCATCAGATAGCCTTAAGTCTATTCTCCAGCTTCCTCATGTCCTTTCTGTAGTTGTGTTTACTGTGAGCTCCAGCCATGCTGTAACAGCAGCAACAGCTCCTACAATTTAGATTTGGAATAGTTAAAAAGCAATGATAGTTCTGGGATTTATTTGTAACTGAATTGTCCATTAAAAATGCACAAAACTAATGGGTAACAACAGTTGCATCAGACACCCTGGCCTTCCCTTCTGGATGAAGTTGATGGATATGGCTGGAATGCAGTGTCATGCTCTCTGTTGCTCTTACCTCCTTGAGAGTTTGTAATAATCATTACTTTGGCAGTAATAATCAGCCTGGATGTGCTTCATTCCTGCAGGTGTGTGACATGTACCTGAAGTACAACCTGCCTTTGCTGATAATGCCTCCTGCTGGGGTTTTCTACCCAGCACTGCTCACCATGGATTCTGTCAACTTGAATCAGCTCTGCCACATTATGTACAGGTACTACAGCAGGTGTGGGCTGCAGGGACTCCTTGTCTTCTCATTCAGTCATTTGGAAATGAAATTACTTTGTTGTAAAAACCTGGAATCTACTTCTTGCTGTGCAAGGCAAAGGTGAAAATTCCACTTGTGTCCAGCTTTCATGATAAAGGATTTTATAGCTATAGTTCCTACTCTTTTTTTTTTTTTTTTTTTCAATCTGTTATCCAAAATAGTGGGATTCTGACCTCTTTCCTGGGTGTTATTTCCATATCTTTGATGGGTGAAGGAAGAAGTTCCTCTATTGCTTTGAGAGAACTAAAGTCAGCCAGCTGGAATTAACAGTAGTAACTATAAAACTTCTCACTCCTATACTTAGTCTACTACGCTTGAGCTTTACCTTACAAATTCTGTCATGTGCTGAGTAGGAAGCACTTCTTCCACCTCCAGACTCCAGGAATTTGGGACTGCCTTGTGCTGCTGGCAAGGCCAAAGACAGCAGTGTTTATTGCTCTGTAGGATCCACCACCAAGGCTGCACTTCTTGGCCTTGTTAGTTCCAGTGGCTGCATCTGAGGAGAAAAGTAGCCAATAGCTGACAGCTGGTGCAGGGCTCTCTGTGTGGCTTCTTCTCTAAGGAATCTGCAGGGTAATTAACATGACAGGAAGGTCTCTAGGAAATAAGAGGAGCTAGTGCTTATTATATAGAGCAACTGTCAAGTTGCATTACTTCCAGTGGCTTCTGTTTCTTTGCTTAGTGAATGAAAGTCTCCTTTCTTAAAAACACACTGCATTTCTCTGCTGATTTTAAGGCTGGTTGTCCATTCTTGTGTGTTGTATTTGTGAAGGTGATTGTCCCAGGCAAACTGGTCATGTGTGAATCATTTAAGAGACTAATCTTATTAGATGTGTCCCTACTCTGCCAAGTGATAAAGTCCCTTTGAATTCTTTTTCATGTCTCTCTTTTAAACAATAAAGTTTGATGGTCTTTCTCATGGTGGAAATAAGTTTTCTTGATACATTCCTCCAGCTTTTTTCAACACAGGCATGTAGTAAAAATTTACAGGCCTCTAACTTTTTCCTTCTTTTGTTTTTGTTTTTTTTTTCAGATATCGAACCAACTTGGTGGCTGCAAAAGAAAATGAGCTGAGTAAAAAGGTATTGTGGACACATCTGTTATGTGCTAGAACAGACTTCAGCAAGGAGTTGGGTTGAGTGGAGGGAAGGTGTTCTAATGACCATCTCTTAAGGACTGGAGGGAGCACACAGTTGCTTTGAGGATGTTATTTATTGATTATTTTTTTTTCCCCTCAGAAAATACTGCAGTTCAAGTTCAGTAGCCAGACATACCAAGAGTACAACCAGTACATAATAGCTATGGTGGGCTGTCTGTGGACATCCAGTGTATTCGAGAAGGATATTCATCCTCAAGGTCTTCGTATGGATGATAAACTGCTGAGTAAAACTGCAGTGAAGGAATTAAAAACCAGCTTTAACATTGTCAATCATCCAGCCATGATGGGCTACTCTATTCAATTCCTGCAGCAGGTAATGGTGTAGGCTAAGATTTGGGTTTTTCATGGCACCAGATGTTCTGTCTTGACTGTTTCTCTAGAGAAGTGTCTCTGTGTTTTGGCTGACTTGTAGATGCAACTGAACTTTCAAAAGCTGCTGTGGCATTCTGTGTGTCAGATTAATGGTACAATTTGAAGAGTCTTTCTTTGTGTGGTATGAAAGCAGTTGAATGTATGAATGTAGCAGTTTTGGATGTGAAATTTGTACTTTGATAATTTTGAGATAGAACTAAAATAACTAATTAATGATATAAATGACACTTCAGTAAAAGCTTACCAGAGGTGTGTTTTGCCCCACAAAATAGGCAGTATGATCTAAATATTTAAACTCTAGAAAGTCAAGAAATACATGGTTCATGGTAGAATTTGTTAGCAGTGCTTTCTGGCTCTTGTGGTAGCTTTTTTGGCTTGTTAAAATAGAAATACAAGTAGCTGCTTCAAGTACAGAGGTAAGATAACGTGGTGCTGTCTTGCATTATCTGCTGTGAGTTCTGCCACGAATTCTCTTGAACTGTGGGTGCCCTCAAGTGTTCAGTGCAGCTGCTGAAGAGTGGAGGGAGCAGTTTGCCAGAGCTGTTATTGTCCCAACATGTGTGTGCTGCTCCAAGAAACCAGGTTTTGTAGGCTGTCCAAGGGCTGCACAAAGATGCCAGTTCGCTGTGAGAAACGCTGGCAGGCTCGAGGCAAGCGTAGGTGTGACTCCTGGAATGCAACAAGGGGCACCTGAGAAGTTGAAGCAAAGAATGCTGGTTAGGAACACTTGACAAATTTGCCTTTGTTATGTGCTCAGTGTCCTGAATCAAGCTAGTTTGTGTCTTACTGCTGATTAAATTCAGATTTTGTCTTTGCTGAAGGAGGCTATTTAGGTTTTGTTAGACGAAGGAAAAGACGTTGTATATATCTCATATCTTTTGTCCATGTAATTTTTGTTCTGCTTCTTAGAGTCATGGAATACCCTGCAGTGGAAGGGACCCACAAAAGTCATAAGAGTCCAACTCCTGCCTCTGCAGGACAGCCCAAGAATCCCACCCAGTGCCTGAGTGTTTTCCAAACACTTCTTACATTCTGTCTGGCTTGGTGCTGTGACCACTTCCCTGAGGAGCCTGTTCCAGTGCCCAATCGCCCTCGGTGGGAAGAACCTTTTCCTAATATCCAACCTAAACCTTCCCTGACACAGATTCCTAATTCTTTGTAGGTTTTGCACATTTAAATAAACCCCAAACTACAAACCAACAACCATAAAACAAAACCAAAACCCACCCAACCTCAAAATCCCTTAAAAAAACCCCCCAAACCTTCTAGTGGGGAATTCTTGCATTCTCTTCCTACTGTAGAACTAGGAGAGATTTTGCTTAGCAGCTATGACAAATGGGTTTTAAGGCAGGAGGAAATGATGTTGAGCTGCAAGGACACATTTTCCTCAGCAGTGCTGAGCACCAGAGGGCACTGCTCTGCAGCACTGGGGGAACACAAGCACTGACCTCGGTGTCAGTTCTCTCTTCTTGCTCTTTCTCATTGTTGTGAATGTTTTGAAAAGGAATCTTTTACACTGTACAGAGACAATGGTAAAGATACCTGTGAATATTCCAAGTTGCTATCCTGTAATGCTGCAGCACAGGGCAAGAGGGTCCAGATGTTACCTTGCCACTTATGCACAGAGTTTGATGCTGGAAGCCCCCTCTGAAGCAGGATTAAAAATCTCTGAATTTCTTTGCATGCCTGCAATTCCTTATTTAGGGGGGGACTTAGCAGAGACCCAGCAACTCTGGACATACTTTTTATTGTTTTATTGTTTTATTCCCTTTCCTTAAGATTTGTCCTGATGATACCACCTTCAACTTCAAATTAATTAAGGTAAGATTTCTTGGTTTAGTAAATAAAGCAGGCAATTTTCAGCAGCTGTGTTGAAGATGATGAGGTTATAATATTCACCAAACTTACAATTGTTGTAGAAAAATTTTGGAAGGGGAAAAAATCCAGCTGTAGGCTTTGGTTCAGTCTCTTAACAGGGCCAAACAAGAGGACATCAACACCTGAGAAGTTACATATTTGTGGCTAGTGATTTGAGATTTTATGTATTTCTTCTGTGACTCAGTGCAGTGTCAGGACAGGGCTGTTTATTGCTCTCTGCAGGCTCTAGGAAAAGTTACATTCTTGATGCACTTAAAGCTCATTGATAATGCAAATTCTGCTTCCTATTATATTTCTGAGACAGATGTGTAGCTTTGTTACAGCTTTGACCAGGAATCCTCCACTGAGCAAATACAGTAGCAGTTGGTATCCTTTCCTGTATCACGGTGTACTTCACACCTGACCTGGAGGAATCACCACTAGTGATGGAAGGAAGGCTTTAATATCCATGTTCATTTAGTTCCTGACACACTCCATTGATCCAATAGACTTTGCTCTTTCTAGAACTGGGATTTATAAAAACTTGCAGTATTAAAGAAAGATCATGATTCAGTCTAAGAATGTGAATTGTGTAATTGTGGGCATTTGAGAACAGCAGGTGAGCCTGTACACCTGTGGGTAGTTACAGATGTCACACAACATGTGGATGTCCCACAGGAAGGCAGGGTTTGCAGACCTTTTCAAATTGGCTTAAAAAAGGTAAAGCTTTGTTCTGCACATCTGACTCTTCTTTCTGGTGTACAGGGGAAGAAGTGGGACTGGTATCTGGAATATCTCTACTCCCAAGGTTTGAAGGGGCTGAAGGTCTTTATTGAGAGCAGCATCCGTCGTGTTTCCCAGGCCTCTCACAGCAAAGCAGCAAATGTGGAAGTGTGACCCTGGGACTCACTGGAATTCTTCTGTCATCTGGAGCAGACTAGCAGACTCTAAAGGACTGTGCCACTAATTCTTCCTTCCTCAGAGGAAAGAAACAGAGCAATTACTCTTACCTGCACTCTTGTACTGACATCTCTCTTATGAAAGTGAAGACACAGAAGGAATGTTTAGGCTGGCTTGGTTCACTAACACTGAACCCCCTCTTGTCCCTGCTAAACTTCTCTGGTCTGAAGCTGATGAGCTCTGTGTTATGTAACATCCACCTTTTTCACCCTAAGTGTTTCCCTGTTGGAGTATCTGATTTGATTGAGAAACAAACATTTTTCCATCTCAAAATTGCAGCAAGTAGTGGTGCTTCATTTATAGGTGATGTTGACCCTGGCCTGCTTTGCTTTCTTCAGCAGCCCATAATGAGAAACAACTTAATCAGCCTTTCAGGGTGTGTGTGTATTGGGTTGGAGCAATGTGAGTTTCCCAATCCCTTGTTGTACCCTTTATATACTGACTTTTAACAGGCTGACCAAGCTGACCTTCCTGAAATTAATTTTCATTTTGGGGCTTACAGAACAGACTTTTTGCTAACTTTGGTTATGATGATGTCCTAGTGCAGCTGGAAAATTCGGTGTTCAGTTGATGGTTTATTGATTTGAGCACTTTTACAGTGTTGCCACCAGCTCACCATTTTCTATATTGATAAGTGCAAATGTAGCTTTTCTTTTTGTGTTTTTAGCTCTGTAGGTGTTGTATATTTTGTGTACATATGTATAATTTATATTCTTTAAAATGTTTCTAATGTGTTGTTTTGAAAAAACTCTTCTACAAAATGAATCTTCTGTTGTCATTTCATTTTAAGTCTGAGTAGAAGTTGAGAGAAGCTGAACTGAAGTTTCCAAAATTTGAATGAACTTTATTTTTCTGCTGTACAACAAGGTTGTAACCACTTGAGAGTTGGGTTAGATTATATTGAATTTTGCATTGTGAATCTGTACTTTGGTTCAGTAAAGGAATCAGTCCTGAGAGCAACTGGAGCCACTAAAGATGTTTGCTTTCTTCATCCCCTCAAAATCAGACTGCTTGAGTACCACAGTTCTCAGCTCAAGTACATCTGGTTAATATGTCTAAAGCACTGCCCTTCTCATTCATCTGTGTTATCCCAAGTAGAATATGTGCTGCTTGCTAATTTTTGTCGAAAGAAACATCTTCAAAACCCTGATTATATTTTTTCAACAGGAGAAACTCTATTAAATTAAATATAAAATTCCTCCAAGTGGATATGTTTCAAGAGGTGACCCTAACATATAATGAGTTTTACCATTTCCCTACAAAGCTTCACAAGGTTCAAGGTGTTATTGGTGTTGGAAATGTCATTTCCACTTATGCTGGAAAGCCTGTGTGCTGCAGTCCCTGAGGACAGCTTCATCCTTACCTTTGTCCTTACACCATGCAGGTTTCTTCAGATGCTGACCAGACTTGCACTGCCACACTGGGATGCTGTACAGCAGCAAGGCTGGAGTGATTACCTGGGCCCACTGACAGGAAAGGAGCAGGTGCAGAGCATCTCAAAGGAGCAATAGCCAGGAAGACAAGGCTTCCTGTTGCCTGGGTGCTGTTTGGAGTTTGTGGAAGATGCAGAGCTCTCTGGCATTCCTGTCAGACTGACAAGGTGCTGCCAGAGGCTTCATTTCACTTGTGAAAGATGCCCAGGTTCTTAAGAGTTTGTGTGATGTGTGTAAATGAATTTAAAAGGAGCTTATAGCAGAATCCTTTAGGATATACTGAATATTTTACAGTTACTGGTCCCTGAGATCAGTTTTCCCTTGGGGTTGGTGTTTGGTTGAGAAAACAGAATTGTTTTATGGAAGACTTGAAGCATCACAGGTCTTTTATTATACCCTGTGTTGTGAAAGTATTTAAGCAGACTGTGCACAGTTTTGACATTCAAGTGCACAGGCTGGGCACTTGCAGAACTACATCAATAGGACAGATGACTTGATTTTAATCTCAGCTTTTTTTTGTTGTTGTTATTGGACAAGATGCCTGTTTAAAATCCATCCCATGCAGCAAAGATGTGCCTTGTGTTACTGGGCACTAGAGATAACTTTTAGCCTCTATGCTCTGGTAACTCTTGTCTTTTTTGACATTTGGACATTTTTCTTCTCTTTTTTTTCCCCCCTCTATCTGACTAGCATTGCACTTGAGTGGAAGAATGGCCCTTTTAGGGAGGAATGTGCTATTCTACCTTTTCTATTTTCTTATCTTTTTATTTTCCTGCTTGCTCTTTGCATTTGAGTCATCACAGCAAATTTTGCAGACCATTATCTGTTAAAAGCATATGCTCAAAGACTTGGCTGACCACAGCTGCTCTGAGGACTAAAATGGACATAGTCAAGACCCGTCCATGTCCTGGTAAGTGACAAATGAGTGATTTACCTGTTTCTGCCCATTGTAAGGTAGGTGGACACTATGAAACTGTAACAAAAACAACTGTGCTGTGGTGTTGTCCCAAGGCTTCTATAGGCTTTTGATTTAGGGGTTTTGTAATATCATAAGCAGGCCATGGCAGTGGCCATTTCAGTTTAACCACATCCTGTAGCATTGCTAGTAGCCTTTTAGCTGATTTCAAAAAGTGAGGCCTCTCCCTTTGGAGCAATCTCTGAGTGGGTATTAAATAGGATTTCAAAGTACTGGGCCAGAATCCTGTCTGGGGTAAGCAGGCACAGCTCCACTAATTTCTAATGGATCTGTGTTGAGTTGCACCAGCTGAACATCTGGTCCCCAGTTCACACAACCAAAGCCATTAACCCCTCCCTGTCAGACACAGTGAGCATTCTGCATCTGAAAACCCAAATGCCTTGGGCTAGAGTTAATCCGAATTCTTCTTCTGAAGCCATGTTTGCTTCGTGTTTCTTTTCATCATTTTTATTTTGTGGTGGGACACTCATTTGTGCATCTTCATGAATCAGAGTCTATTGCCCTTTCTGAGAGAGCTTGCTCTGAAAGAGTTAATAATTTCAACCTGTTTTCAGCTGGAATGAAGAAACTGGTTCCTCTGTATCCCTGCTTTCTATTCTTTTGTTGGCCTACTTCCCTCTGCTTGCATTTTGCATTCCTAATGCCATGAATAAATCAGGACCCAAGGATTTAGAAGGTGGTACAGCTGTAACCACTCAGAAAATTGAATCTGTGAGGCTTGTGCTGCAGCTCTAACAACTGCCAATGTGGGTGCTCCTGAACTCTTCTAATAGCATTTAACTGCTACCAAAACAAAATTCACTTTGCCTGTTTTTCTATAATGTTTAAGATGTTTGTGCCTCTACCCAGTGTCTCCTCACTTGGTTGCCTTTGTCTTTTAGGCAAAGCTCAGTTGTAAGCCCTCTAGGGCAGGGTAATCACCTCCTGGCTGCTGTGACAAAATGGCTTATCACAAATCTGTGCACAGGGGAGACAGGAACAAGGGAAACTGTGGCATCTGACCTGGCAAAGGGTTCATTTTCTCCACAGAATCGCAGCACAGTGGAACTCCTGCCTGGCTGTTGTCCTAGATCTTCTGATAACTTGTCATTAATAATACACACTGGGCTGATTTGTAGCTCTGTGGATCCTGAATGAGTGTGTGAGGGAGCTCTTTATGTGCTCTTTAGTCAGGGGATGCATCTAGTCTGCATGAAAAACAACAGATATTGGTAAAAAGCTTGCTCTGGATGATGAATGTCTAGAAAGAACAAAGTCTTCAAGTATTTTCTTCCAGGAAAGATGATTTATGTTGTCCTGATGGGTTTCCCTCATTACAGCTCTGCTTTTTAAAATGGAAGCAACAATTATGGTCAGATGAAGGTTGGATTTCACCAAACCCTGCTTTTGACCAAGAATGCCTTTTATGTCCTTAGCATTTGGTGATGTGGTTTTGGGCACAGGATTCCCAAAAACTGTATGTAGACTTGTTAGACCTGTCCAAGTAATTATAGTTGGCAAGGGAGGTGTTGAAGTACATAAATAACGTTCTGCAAGGTGTGTATCTTTTGAGGATGCCTCTCTGCCCCTCAGCTTCCTGTCTTGGAGGAGTAAAAAGTCTGCATAATGGAGGGTAAGATTTTTTTTTTAAAAAAGGCTTTAATCTCCAGGCTCCCCCTTGCACAAATGTAGAAACTGAAACAGTTGATCTTCAAAAAAAAAAAAAAAAAAAAAAAAAAAGCTGCAGGTACCTACACAGGCTCTAAATACCATTTTAACCTTGGCAATGTTTAGAAATCTGTAGGCTGAGGCGTGATCCCGTTCTGCAGTTTAATGAGTGAACACGCATCAGGCAAGCTGTGGTACCTGCCAGAAACGTGACACAGGATGGGCTGTTCCAGCACAGCCTCAGTCATGGGATATTTAAGTCACTGTAACGTGGCTGAGCTCCTGAGCTTCAGGCACTGGGTTTAGGCTGCAAATTGCAACAAATACTTTGAAAAATTTTACTCTCTGCCCAAATCCTTTGGGCTCTTTGAAGAATTCAGGGATAAGCTTCTCCTGTGAACATATCTTTTTATGTGCAGCTGTCTCCCTGTGCAGTTTGACTCGCTCTGCTCCAGTGTCTGTGCTGCCTGTGAGCGTGATCTCTGCAGGAAGAGGCTGCTCTCTGCAGGTTTCCTCCCAGCCCTCTCTCCAGAGTCTCTAGGCCTGTAACATCCCCATCATGGTTTGTTGTACACGGATCACTAAGCAGTTTCCTTTCTCTTAGGGCACCTCTGTTCTGTGTCAAAGTGAATCTTCAGCAGCTCCTGTGTGATTGCTTTCCTGCTCCTTTGTGTGCACGGCCCAGTAAATAAGGAGGGGGGGTGGAAAGCAGTTGTAAACGTGTTGACAGCTTTTGAAGAACAAAACAGTCCCTGAAAACTGCCTTGTCTGCCTTACCCTCTTCTCCTGCATGGTTTTACTTTCTTTTCTACCATTTTCTCCTTTCTCTTTTCTTTCTCCATCTCTTCCCCCAAATTCTTTTACGCTGTTTTGATACCCACCCCTCTTTCATTTTTTTTTTCTTTTTCTTGCTGCTCTGAAAAGATTTCCTCTCTCTCCCTTAGCCTCTGTTTCTCATTTGGGGGGATTGTTTCAGTGCCTGTGTGGGAACAAAAGGAAAGGGGGATTCATTCTGTTTCTGAGTGCATGACAGCTGTCTGCCTGTATCAGTTCTCTGCCCATTCTTCTCTCTCACCCCAGGTACCATGTGTTTAGAAAGTACCCTGCTGTTTTTCTAAATGCTTTCAGCAGGATAGAATCTGCTCTGGGAAGGTTTTTGTGCTTATTGATGCTAGCAAAAGAGGTACCGTTATTTATTTTATATCAGTTATTTAAACAAAACAAACAAAAAAAGCCCCCTAGGATGGTACAATATCCAGTCAACTAAATTCTTTTCTTAGGGCCCTAATTCTAGTTTTGTTCCTTCTTGTTGAAGAAAGGCTCTTTGTGCTCTGCTCCCAAGCCTGCTGGCCTGTCTAATGTACTGGAATTGATGGGCAGGTCTGCCCCTTTGTGCAAGATCTGTTCCTATGGCTTCCCCTTCACAGGTAGGCACAGCACAACCACTGAGATCCATGATCCTGCATCAAAACAGAGCTACAGCTCTTTGGATGTGGACAGCTGTGAGAGAACCCAGCCCTGTCTGATGCTTTAATTAGGAGGAAACCTGGAGGAGGGAGCCCCATGTCTCAGGAAAACAGGGATTTGTAGGCTCTTGGGGAGAAACTTGATTTCCTCAACCAATAAGGGACCTTGTCCTGGCTCACAAGCCTTTCACCAAACTCTTCTTTCAGCAGATGGATCCGGAAGGGCTGTGGGTGTATGGCTCCAGGGAAAGTGTTCCTCTTCTTGGTGTCTGCCTGTGTTCTCCTTTTAACAAGGATAAGTTTGCATTCTGTTCCTGGGTAAAGCATCATTCTCTAAAATACTTTAATTGGGATGAATTGATTAATTTGAGCTTTACTCCAAAAGGGAAAGAATGTACCAAAGTTTCCAAAGCATGGTAACAATTCTTCCTCTTCTGTACTAGGGGATGATCCTTCTCTTTCAGGAGATGTGATGTTTCAAAGGAGGGAAGAGTAACTGCACATTTTGGGAACCAATTCCCTGTGACAAGGACTATTTTAGAAGATAAAGTTAATTGATGGGAACTTATGGGAAGAAAAATATAAAAGTAATAGCCTTTCATTATATTGAACCCTGAAGTTTTGTGTTGAAAATGTGAACGCCAGAATTTTAGTTAATGTTTTTATTTGGTTGGTAATGCAAGAATAATTAGTGTGATGGATGTTCCAGTTTACATGTGGCTAATAATGGCTTTGTATATGGAGAATGTGAAACAGAATTTAGGCTGAAAGCAGACACAGCCCTTATTTCTAGCTTTTAAAATTTTCAAACTAAAAATACTGTCAGTCTCTATATTTAATGTCAATTTTATGTTCAAGCCTTATAAAACCTGTCTTAATTTTTACCTATTGTATGATTGTACATTGTATTTAGCACTGTGCCTATCAAGATGCCCCTGTTGGGTGGGTGGACGTTGTTAGTTTTCCTAACAAGGGACATATTTGCTGTTTCATAAAACATAAAATGCCTGAAATGTTTTATTAGGGGAAGACATGAGGTAGGTTCCACTGTATCTTCTGGAAGCTCAGCTCTTGGAGTTCCTTGGGAGATTTTTTTTTGGCTTAAATTCTCTTCAGAACTCAAAGCACACCAAATTTAGCCTCTCAGCTCAGAAACCTTCCCATACACTTTAAAAAGTTGTAGTGCTTATGTGAAAACTGCGATTATGACACATCCGAGCTGGTCTCCCTCATTCCCTTTGAGTTCTGAATTCCTCCTCTCTTTGCCCTAATTATATCCTTAAAACAGAAAGTATTGGGGCACTTGGGAAGATGTTCCCAGCCCTGGAAGCAACTCTCCCAGCAGAAATTCTGGTTTGCCTCATAATTTAAACTAAACTGACACAAGAGATTTTTTTTTTTCTCTAGTGCATTTTGCTGTCCTTAAACAATCAATAATTTAGGATGCTTGTACTGCAAAGCACCTTGTTTTTGTGTCTGTTCACATCTCTGTGCTGATGTCTGTCTTGTGTGAATGTGTAACTTGGCTTGATATGTTTATCCATGTTGCCATGTCCCTTACAGATGCTGGTGGTGACAGACACATGCTGCTGTCGATTTGGTCGTGTCTCTCTGGAGAATGGTGGCTTTGGAGTTGCCTGGACAGACTCTGTCGTTATTTCCCCCCTCACTCTCCTTATTTAACCCAGGACTTCTTATTTGTGTGTGTGCACAAAAATAGCCCAGCAGAGTCTCTGCTCATTTTTGTCTTCTGATCCATATCTGGGTGTTTTTTTTGGTCTAAATAGAGCTTTCCAGGAGGGATTTTGTTACATCAGTACAGCTGTTGTGGAAGCAGAAGCTACTGAAGAAGCTTTTAAGAGCAGAAGGTGTGGAGTGAATAAGTATTCTTGGGTCAGTACTGGAAGTGTTCAGTGTTGCTCCTTTTGGAACCAATGATATGGAGGTTGCTATTTAAAAATCTCCTTTCAGTGTAGTTACATGAGTTTTCTGTGCCCCACTTTGCTCTGCTCCTGACTCCTGGTGCACCCATCTAGGAGGAAGGGAGAACTTCCTTAGGGTCAGCAGCCCACCTGCTGCAGATTCGAGCTGGTACCATCACAAGGAGCTCACCGGTTTCTTGAGGACTCTCTCAAACATATTTTTCACAAGATCAGCTATATTTTGAGTTTTAAAACTTCTCTAGGTTTAAACGGGTGGCCTAGAAAAGCTTTTGATCCGTTCACATCCCCATGGTATGGTACTAAAGTTTTGCTCTGTGAGGTGCCCAAACTGGCTGAAAGGTGGCTGTGGGCTCCCCACCCTGCTGGGCACAGCCCTGGAGCAGGTTGGGTCCTGTCCCTCTGGGCAGCACCATTTCCTGACCATCATCCCTCAGCCCACAGGAAGCCTTGTGATGCTGCAGGGAGTTTGCCAGTTGTTATTTCCATTGCTGGCTTGGCCAGAAGTGATTTTTTTCAGGAATGTGGTAGAGTTGTGAAGCTGTTACACAGCTGGGTCTGAGTGAGCCAAGTGAAGCTGCATCTTAGGATACACCTGAGATGGGGAATAAATGTATGAAAATGGAAAATGTTTACAAACAGCACTGATATTTCTGGATAACATGACTGTATGAGCAGAAAATTAACATCTTTAGTCTGTCAACTCTGGGGAAAAAAGGGCTATAAGGCTCATTAAAGATTGTTCTGACAAGGACCAGGAAAATTATATTTCCCGAGTTTTAATTTTCCCATGGAGAGGCTGACACAGTCTAGTGCTTAAAACACAGAGCTGGGATTAGATTTGAATCCTCTTTCTCACCAAGTAATTTAATTCTGTTTCTTTTTGTGGTGTATGAGAATAACATCAGCGGTGACTTGAGTGGTTTGAAATCCTTGGGTGGAATGATCTGAAGAACTGTAAACTCTTATCTATGGACCAAAATCCCAACTCTGTGTCTGTTTGTGTCCTCATCCAAGCTAGCAGCTCAAATCCTTCTGTTTCTTGTGAGCTGAGACAAGATACCCTGACATTTAAAAGATCTTCCCAGCCTGGAGAATTGGCTCCTTCCTTTACTTATTTTTCTTTTCTAAGAAGAACAGGAAGCACATCCAAAATTAAGCGATAATCCTATTTTTGCTCCTTTAATTTTAAAATGGGCTATTCTTAAATTATAAAATCTTGTGTCAGATAACCACAATTTGGGTAAGGAAGGAGGCGAATGTGTCTGGCATTTTCCAGCACACGCGTGGCCATATCTAACCTAAAATGAGAGACGCCAGCCCCGAGAGGCGGTGGGAGATGTCGGCGAGGAGTGGGAAGCGTGTCTGAGCCCAGCAGCCCGTGTCAGGTCTCCAGAGGTCAGACCACGGCGCTTTCTGTGTGTTGGTACATCTCCCCTCCTCCCTTTTCTTTCCCCCTCTCCATGTGTATTTTGTCTCCTCCTCCTCCCGTGCGTGCCTGTCTTTGCATCTCCACTCTTCTCCCTCCCCTCCTCCGGATCGATCGCCCGCCGAGATCTCCACAGGGCCGGGCACTCGGTGGGCTCGTCCTTGTTCCCCGCTGTGTTTTGCCGAGTCAAGGGTGTCTCTTTGGAGGCTCGGCGAGATGCTGCTCGTGGTGATGTGATTGCATAGCAACACAGCAGCCGGGGCGGTGGAGGAGGAGAGGCAGCGTGCGGCAGCGGTGCTCAGCCTCAGCATGCATCCCTGTCACAGGGACTCCTCTGCTGATTCACACACACAGCCCCTCTCCCTGCTCCCGAAGCCCGCTGCCCCTGCGTCTCAGACCTGGCGGACTCGGAAGGTAGGCCATGACAAAATTTGTTTCCCACTCAGATCCTGGCTGGGCTGGAAAAACGGGAGAATTTGGACAGATGGTTAAGCTCGGAAATGCGCTCTTTGGGGGTGTGCGTGTGTGTGTCCCTTCGCAGCAGCGCTGCCCATGCATGTGCGGGTGAGGAAACTTGCAGAGAGGAAAAGAAGGGGTGTCAGGGTGAAAGCAAGAGAGGTGGCCAAGACCATTTCCACAAGGGAGAGGCTAGGGACCAGTTAGGGATGCGGATTCCCGAGGCAGACAACATCCCGGTTTCACCGGCTTTGATGCTTTGCACATTGAAGGCTTATTTACCCTGGCAGTGTTTCCGCCTGGGCTGAAGGGCTGCTCCGGGCAGGGTGCGTGGTGGCCTTCTAGCATCTTCCTGGGAGGATTAGGCAGGAGGGCAAGGCAGGGACCCAAATATTCCTCACGTAGTAAGCAAGGATCAGCCCACAGTCCCAGGTCTGCCCTTTTCATTCACTACCTTACACGGTCCAGCCTTGCTCCTTTATGTGTCCGCCCTCCCCTCCCCCAGCTTCTCCCCAACCCCTTTCACTCATCGTTCCTCCTCGGCTCTCAAGGTCTTCTGTTGCCACCACTGACCTTCCCTTGGATGCAGGCAGCCCTCACCGACTGCAGAATCGCCTGCAGGAAGCCCAGGACCTTTCCTGCTCCCCAGGGCTCAGCACTCTGCCTCCCTCTCCCTGCCAGACAGGACAGCCTGGGCTGTGGTTCCTCAAGATTTAGTGCCACAGATTTTAACAGGTCCCCAGTCCAGCCTGTTTCCTTCAGCCTTCCCTCCAGCACAGCATCACACAGCTGTGGAGGTCCACTGGTGGATGTGCCAGCGTTGTATTTGTGGGGTCTCAGTGCTGAGATTGCCCATGTGCAGTAACAGGGGTGTGGAGCAATTACTCCCACGCCCTTAAATACCATGCTTTCTCTGGGAGAAACCAATGTTTGTTTGTATTTTGGGCTTTAGTGTTGGAAAAGAAAAAGTCTAGTCGATTTTTTTGTCAGTGTGTTTTCCTTGTGCTCTAAATCCAGGGTCCCTCACACCCCTCCTGCTGCTGCTCACCTCTCTGTCTGGACCCGTGAGAGTTCTTGCTTGATTATTCTCTTTAATGGCCTTTCCTGCCCGACCACAGGGCTCTTGTTGAGGAAGCTGTGTGAGGTCCCAGCCACAAGGTTCAGTTGTGCCGGGAGAGTTTCTGTTCTCCTGGCACCCATGCGTGGCTCGTGTGCCCGCCGTGGCTCTGGTGCCATCTCACACCATCCCCTGCCAGCTCCCCGTGCTGAAAGCTGCTTTCTCTGCTGCTGTGGGAGTTGGCTGGGCAGGGCTCTGGAGACAGCAAGGACGTGGTGGCACTCTGGAAAGGGACTGGACCATAGTCTCATTTTGCAGCAGTGTCCAGGAATGTGGGTGCCCGGAGTGCTGGGAGGGGAAGCGTTGGAGTGGGTGCTGTGATGTGATGCTGTGTTCAGGTCCTGTCTGTCAGCTGGAGGAGCTGAGGGGAGGACCCTGTCTCTGGGTTAATACCTGAGGCAGATCAATGCTGCTCTCTAAAACTGGCTGGGACTGTAGCTGTGAATGGGGCTGCTCAGGCTGGAGTGGCTCTTTGCAAAACTAACCAAAGTGAGACAGGGAAGGGATTAAATGAATGGGCTCAAACAAAAGCCCTGAGTTCTGGAGACATATGGTGAATTTCTGAATATAAGCATGTTTTGAGAAATATATTCAAAGCTTCCACTCTAGCTTGGATGTCTGTGATAAAAGCATGAAAGAGGAATTATAAGTCTCATGAAATAAGACATACTGACCAGAAAGAATTCAGTCTTCAAAACCCCCTATTTTCATAGGTATATAAAAATGAAACCAATCTTTTCAGAATTGAAGCCAAAATAGCTCCATCCCATTTTCCTTTGCTGTTTCCCTTTGCATAAGAATAAGATCACTCTGAGACATCTCAAGCAGGGAAAGGAAATGTGGCTTCATGGGGCACACAGCCTGGCCATAAAATTCATGGCCTCAGAAGGCCAGAGAAGCTTGTACTTTGGCAGGGGGTTTGTTATAAAGACAACCTTGGGGGCAAGGCAGAGTATTCATTTTAGAGAAACAGGTGCCAGCTTTACAGTGAGAATGAGAAGCAGAGTGCCAAGGAAGCCAGGAGTCAACAGTATTGCCTTGGCCATCATAACTGAGTGTGGGTGTGCTCTTCCCACTGTCGGTGATCAGTTACACAGCGTGGCAAATGGGTGATGGGCTTTTCACAATGCAGCAAAACTTGTTTCCTGCCTTCAGCAGCAAGGAAGGGAAAGTTCAGGTGCTTAGAGGAGAAAGACAAAGACAAGACTTGAGGTTTTTACTGGTTTAAATCGGCAGTTTTCAGGGCTACTGGAGCCAAGTTTCTGAAGAAGCGGGTACAGTTTTTATGCTTGGTGAGACCTTCTTTCAGTCATTAAGCAAGTGATTTCCCCCCTACCCTGCTGTCCCTTTTGAGAGGTTGCTGCTTCCCCTTCTCCTGCTCCTTCTGTCTGTCAGGTCTATCAGGCAGCAGCTTCTCTGTGTCCAGCACAGCAGGGCTGTGGGCTCACAGCTGGGTCCTCTGCCTGCTTGAGTCATTATTTCAGTACTTTAATCTGCTAAGAGATGGGAGGAGTTCCTAGGAAAAGTGAGCTTTGGAGGGAGCAACTTAAAACCCAGCTGGGAGCCTGAAATGACACGCAAAAGAAATTTAGGTTTTTCAATCTTCCTTAAAAAATTCCCGTAAGTTATTTTTGAGCAGAGAGGGGGGTAGTCAGTTCTGCATGACCATGTTGTGGGCATACACCCACACTCACCTGGTGAGGTGGGGACATCATCATCACAGTTTCCTAGTGCAAAGCCAACTGGTGAAATTTTTCAGTTTGAGATTGTGTGAATGTGTCTGTTCTGTTGCTTGGGAAAATGGAGAGTGAGTGAGCCAGGGGAAGGGATGCTGCTTCTTTATTGAGATGTGTGGCACCTGTTTATCCAGTGAATGAAAATAACGTTTTTGGTTATGAGCTCAGAGTCCAAGTGGCCATTTAAGAAAGGAGGTCATTAGGTGTGAGAGTCCCCACTTGGCCCACCCTCAGTGAGTAACACATCTTCTGTGCTGCTTGCTCACTACCAGATACAACAGAGGTTTTATGTTACTTCTTATGGACAGGTGCTTAATTGAAGCATTCTTCATTTTAATTAATAAAGGGAACCAGGTTCTTTGGTTGAAGTGCAGCGTGAAGCCCAGTGGCACCTTTGGCATCTGGGATTTTTTAGCCCTCAGTTGATGGGGTTGAAAATGCTCCCACATGGGGAAGATTGCTGAGAGTCCCCTTTTGTGGTACACAGGAGCATATAACAACCAGGAGAATGCTGGGATGATTTTTTTGTGGGAGTGTGTTTGGGTATCTATTCCTGGTTTGTAAAGAGATGGAGATTAAGGGCCCACGCTCTGAGAGGGAACTGTGTTGTTTTTATGTTGATCCCAGCAGGACAAAGGTTTCGCCTCTCTCACCAAACCTTGACCAGTGGGGTCCTGGGAAGTAGGTCATCTGGCCCTTGATCTCAGGCTTAAATTATTTACTTACAAGTGCAGAAAACAATTTTTGCTGAAACAGGATGTGTTGTTAAGCTGTCGAGGGAGTCCTGCTGTCTGACAGCCTGGGAATACTGCCTTTGTTAGCATCTACATGGGAGCTGAACTCTGAAATATCCACAAGCCTCCCACCTTTCCCCTTAAAGGACACTGAACATGCTGAGCTGAAATGTTATTACTTCTCTGTACAGTAAGTTAAACAACAACAAAGTCATTAACATTTCCAGCAGCAGGGAACATATTTGTATTTCCACTCTCCTCGTGGAATAAAGGCTGAGCTGAGCTGCCTTGCCTCAAGATATTCTCATATTTTTTTCCTTATAGGCCAAGATCTGAAGTGGAAAGTTTCAGGAAAGAATGTTTTGGAGGGAATTAGCAATTCAAAGCATAAACTGTGTGATTGAGAGACCTCTCGACCTATATGCTGTACTTGCTGCTGTTATATGTGGTAGAGAGCTGGAAATTCAACACCTGACATTACACTCTGCTTCCTGTGACAGGTTCCTGATCCTGGGGGTTGCTTTTAGCCATGGAGATCATCTGCAGTGTGAATTCCCTTGATGTTGGGGAGAGTTTGGATATGGGTTTGTATCAGGAGGATTTTAAGCAAATGCAGCAAAATTGCAGAATACTGTGCACCATGTGTGCTGGTGATAAGCTGTCACCTTCCTTTTGGCTGGGATGGAGAAGAGGTGCTGCAGGAGCTGGGACACAGCCTCTCCTGCCAGCCAGGGATGCTGCTGCAGCAGGTCTGTAAAGCAGAGAGGGCACAGAGATCTCTGAGTGGAGCAGAGAGTTGTGTGACAGAGCTGAAGCAGAACTGGTTGAGCAAAGGCTGTTCCAGCTGCCTTTGCCAGACTGCCTGGAGAGCAGGGAGTGGGACATGCTCTCCAGTGCTGAATTTGTAACAGGTACAGCTCATGTAGGAAGAGGGAAAAGTGAATTATTTTGGTTTTAATACACCCTAATGCCCAAGCATTCGGCCGTTGAAATGTAACATCAAGATTTTTGGCTTTCTTATTTTTCAACTAGAGGATCATCATGGTCTCAACTGTGGTAGTGGCTTGGGTACTAAAGTGCTTGGAAGCTGTAACACGGCACTGTGGAACATGTACTGCTTCATTTCTTAGGGTGTACTGAGAGCAGAGGCAAGTGTTGGGTGCTTTTCATGTGGGAGGATGCAAAACAGTGCAAGGCAACGAGGTTGTACCTGATCCTTCTGAGAACTGCTCTGACCACCTTTGTGGGACCTCCAGCAAAGACCAGGTGAGAGACACCAGTGGAAGAGGTTTCCCTCCTTGCTGTCTCCACTGTGTGAGTGGAGTGCCCCAGTCCTGCTCCACAGTGACTCTGCAACTGCTTCTTGTGGTGTCCACCTGTGGAAATTCTCACCTGCTTCTGCTCACCTGAGCCTTGATGATTGTTCTGCTTGCACAGAAGTGTGCCCAGGGGACCAAGCTCACTTTATATCTGTTTGAACAGCCTGACCACTTTGTTCCCTGAGTCCTCCAAGGGAGGATCTCTCAACTCCTTTTCCAGTAGAGGTTTGGTGTAGGCTGTGGGGATGATTAGCTTTTGTTGTCAGCACTTCAAATCTGGTTTGCGTGGTGTTGAGCCTTGACTGTTGTGTGCTGGGTCTCCAGCACCAACATAAAGCAGAGTGCAGAAGCTGAATGGTGGTGTGGGAGAGGCAAAGTGGATCACAGGTTTGGCTCTTGACAGGCATAGGCATCAGGCAATAGGAATTTAGCCAGGAAGCATCCACAGAATCTCTACTCCACATGGTGCAGCGCCCAGACACAGAGCTGTGCGGAAGCACTAAAGTAGAAGTGCCACAACTGGAGCTGTTTTGTGTGCCTCAGCAGAGAAGCAGAGCAGATCAAGAGCATTTCTCCTTGCCTGGTTCCAGTAATAGCAGGGAATTTGGCAAGGGGTCATACGGAGCTGTTGGCTTGCCTGCAGACGTGCCTCTCCATCTGGTTGTCTCTCTCTCCCCCTGAATGTCCTCCTTTGTGTTGGCTGCTGTGCAGCTCAGTTAGTTCCACATTATCTGGGTTCTCCACCTCTGGGCTTTGTCTTTGCTCTTGCAGAGTGGCAAGGGGCAGCTGAGCCACTGCCCTCCAACCTGCACTGGTGTTTGTGGCAGGACATGACTGGGTACTGCCCTTTGCTTGGCACTCAGCTCGTTGTGTGACTGCTGCCTTGGACAGGCTTTAGTTCCCTGTGCCATCTGTGACTTGATGGGCCTTGTCATCCCTGGAGGAGTTGAAGGAGCCCAGCACCCAGGAGGTGCAGCAATGGCTGTTCTTGTTTCCATGATGCTGGCAGGGAGCCTGGAAACCCTCCATGTCGTGCACATGGGTACCTGCAGGGCAGGGGTTACCCACCCCTGTCTCAGAACTGCACCTGCAAGTGTGTGCAGATCTGTCACTGAGAAAACACAGTCACAGCAGAGCTCGTCACCTTCCCAGTACTGCTCCTGTTCTGCAGTGCTGGTGGCAGGAACAAGGGGCCGGGCTGTGCTGGGAGGACTGGGAGCAGAGAGCCCCTGTGTGTGGTGTTGGAGGGCTGGCTGAACTCGTCTGGCCAGCACACATCACTGCAGTTTCACTGCAGGAAAACCCAGGCCTCAGGATGGCAGCTGCAGTAGGACATCACAGAGCCTCACTGGCAAAAGCCATGGATTTCCCAGTCCTGGGGAAGAGCTCAGTGGCATTCCTCTGTTAGAGGCTTTGAGGAAAAATACCTTTTCCCACCCTGGGAATTGTAGCTCTGCTAGATTGTGTCATTCAGAGGTCATTTAGAGGAACAGAGACCAAATGGCACAAGCACTGGAGGAAGAGGAGGTGGTGTTACCTTCTGTCAGAAATCTCCTATACTCTTGGAGTTGGGTAAGGTGAATTTGCCCCAGGGGGCTGGGGGGCTTTGAAGACCCTGGAATTCATAATTATTAATGTGGGTCTCATAATCCCCTTATAATCCCCTGCCTGCATGGGGAAAGGAGCAGGGATGCACAGCCTGCAGTGTTCATTGGTGCTCATGGGCAGGAGAGGGAGAGGACAAGACCTTGGATTGTCAGCATGCTGGAGAGCTCAGCACAGGCTGTTCTGCTGGAAAGGGAGAGAATTATGGCTGTAAAAATCGCTAAGAGATTAAAAAAAAGTCGTAGCAGGATAATCTCTTCTCTTAATGTGTGTAATGGAGGGGAGAGAGGCAGTGAAAGCTCAGGCAGGGGCGTGAGGGATGTGAAAGTGTCAGAGATGGGCAGCGTGTGCAGGGCCGGGGGGATTTCTCCTCAGCCGTCTGTCCAGTGGCTGCTGTCAGTGCAGGATGTGCTGCCTGCTCCTGCCCTGCCAGGGCCAAGCAGGAAGATTCCCAGCTGTCCAGCTGAGCTGGGTGTGAAGGAGCCAACAACCTTCTTCCATCAGCATCATTCATTCCCCTGAAAGCAGCCTCATCTCCATGCAGACATGAGCTCTGGCTGCTGGAGCAGGTGATTTTTTTACCTTCTAAAAGTAGGAAAGCAGTCACCAAGTTTTCTCTGAGCTTTATTTCTCATGGCTTTCTGTAAAGCCGAGATGGTGCTGGCAGTGAGATAAATCCCCATTTTAGCTCATTTAGAGTCCAAACAACAAAACCCAGCAGCACTGTGACCAGAGGTCGCATTTCTGATCTATAGAATAGTCAAGGGGCCACTGCCAACTGGCTTTACAGGTCATACAGTTCAAAAAATGGGGATAATGAAGGGAATTTTATAGCTCATAATGAGTAAAAACTCATAAAAAGCTAGCTCACAGTATGAGATACATGAGGCTGGGGCTCTAGGCAATTTCCCTTCTGAATAGAAAAGGAAAAAATATGTTTGAAAATGTTGTCTGTTATGGGGATATGTCTGTTCTGCCTAAACATAAGTTGTTCTGGATTAAAAACCATGCTGTACCACCTGCTAGGAAGAAAATGAATGTTATCTCAACCAAAACTAGCACAGTGGTCATGACAGTTATAGCCCCTCTCCTTCCCTTTAAACCATGGGCATCTCGTACCGTTCAAGAAACCCAACCCTTTCCAAAAATACAGTATAGTCTGTGGGATGTCAATACAGCAAATTGCATAACCAGGTGCAAAAAAAGAGTTGGATGTTTAGATGAAACAAGATTGCAACACTAGTAGAAGTATATTAAATTAAAAATGCTTCCTTTTAGTCTCCAGCTGCCGTGGTGGCAGCGCTCCGGGCAGCTGGGAAGGGGGTCAGCTCCATGAGGAGGTGCAAGATGACCCAGGGACTCTAACGCTGCTTTTCAGGTGCTCCATCCCCATGACCATCAGTTCTAATGCAGCCCCTGGTGATGCAGGAATGGCTCTACGTCCTCCCGCGATGTCCTGAATGGCACATCCCGGACCAGGCGCAGCACAGCAGCACTGCCCGCCCGCTGTCTCAGGTAAGAGCTGGGCTCTGGGAGTCTTTCTCGTGGCAGCTTTTCGCAGAGGTTGCAGATTTCTGTGGGGCAAACCAGGCTCTCTGTTGCTGGTGGCAGGGAAGGCTGCCAGCCCCAGCCCCGCCGTCGGCTGCACTTAATGAGAGCGGGCGCTCTCCTCCAGCGCTCCGGCTGCAACGTGTTTCCCAAAGCAGGGAAGGAGAGACAACCTGCAGGGCTGGATTTCAAGCCTCTTTCACAATAAAGAGCGAGAGGCTACTGTTAACAGCTCTTGAGTATTTGGCTGGGTTTTTTTTTTCCCTGGAAACTTAGAAGAATGTCAGCTTTTGGTGAAAATGTAGGTTTCTGCTCTTCCTGGTTGCAGAGAAGAGCTTGGAAATAAGCCCCTGGTGGATGCTGTAAGGCAGAGAAGGAGTCTGACCTCTTTCTAATCTCATTCTCTTGAGGGACAGATCTTGGTCTCCCTCCTCCTTGCCCCAGGGTCTCTGAGCCCCAGGCCAGGTTCCTCACCAGAGGGGAAGGAAGGTCTGGGGACCTCGGGTAAATGGCAGAGCAGAGTGAAGAGCAGAAAGGTGTGCTGGAAACTGTCTGCAAAGCTGCCTGCACTCTGCACTGAGCTGTCAGGAGCTGGTTTAGCACCTTTAGGGTGGGGAAATGCTGCCTTGGCTCTGCCAGGCTGTGGATCCCTCTTTGCCTGTAGCTGCTGGTCCCAGGGTACCTCTCACTTGACTGGAGACTGATGGACAGTGCCAAAGGTTCCTTTGGGCACTAGCAGTGTTCTTCCCAGGACAAATGAGGTCCCAGCTCTGCCTTTCCCTTTTTCGGTGTGCTTCCAGCATGAAAAGCAAAGGCTGAGCCTGGCGTTTCTCCCTTCCGTGGCTGACCATCAGCCTCGACCCGTCCGGCCTCAGGGAGCTGCGGGAGGAAGGCAGAGCTGTCTCTGGAGGGGCTCCAGCCTGCAAGAATGAGGCAGGGGGAGGCTCTTGGTGGCTGAGTCAGGGTTTATTGGCCCCAGGGTGGCTGTTACAACGCTGCCCCTGGGCCAGTGCACGGGTGGTTGATAAACAGCCCAGCAAATGAAGTGGGGAGGGAGAGGAATAGAACAAGATGTGCAGGGAAATGTCTTTCCTGACCTGCCTGAGGAGCCCAAGCCTCTGTGAGGGGAGCTCTGTGGGATTTGCTGGGAGAGAGAAGGGGAGTGGGAGTCGGAGCAGTGTTAATGACAGTCCACCTCGTTTGAAGGTTCTGCTGTTGCCACCTGGGAAAGAGCCTCCCTCTCTTGTCCGTGCTAGTCCTGAAAGCTCTTGGCAGGCTGCAGACAGCCCATTCTTAGCGGTGTCCCGGCCTCACTGAAGCCCCCTCCTCCAGTCTGGCAGCTGCTCTCCCATCTGTTGGAGCCGAGAGGTGGTGAGGAGAGGAGCTGGCTGTGCTGGTCCCACAGGGAGGGACAGCACCCGTCAGATGTGCAGGCAAGGAAGGAGGGGAAGAGAGGGAGAGATACTGGGAGCTTTTCTTTCCCTCCCTGTAGGTGGAAGAGAGCATGATAAAAATTCTGGGCGTCAGGACTGTGGGGGACACAAGAAGCCAGCCCAGAGCTTTCTGGCAAAAGGAAACTATTTGCACTTGGTCCAGGCTGGCATGAACATCTGCTGGTACCCAACACTGTGCTGGAGCACGTGGGGGACAACAAGGGCATCTTTGACTTTTTTGGGATTAGATCTCAAGAACCGATTTACCTTCTGGTTCACTGAGACTTGATGGGATAATTTCCTAGATAAATCTCTTCCCTGGCAAACACCCCTGTCTGCTCTGTATGTGCTCCAGCATCTGAGCCAAGGTCTCTGCTGGTCATCCCCTTTGCCATGCCCTTGCAGGGATGCATCTCCCCCAGTGCCCAGAGCAATGCACACACCTGATGTCCCACGCAGGGGGTTGCCCTGCAGCGGGCAGATCTCTGCCCCCCTTGTGCTTTGGGGGCAGCCACGGGGTTAAGGCAGGTTGGAGGCTGCTGGAATGCCACTGGACAAAGCTGGGATTGAGGCTGGCTCTGAGGCGCTGCCGCCCCCCTCCACATTCCTGGGGGGTCAGTGCTCGGGGCGCCCAGCTCTGCCGGGCACCCAGCGCCTGCCCGCTGCCCTGCTGGGGTGCTGCCGCTGGCAGCCGGCGGGGCGGGAGGCGATGCCCGCTCCTCCGGCGGATCTGGCGCTGAGCACGGGGAGATGCGCTTGCCAGAGCCTGCGTGAGTGTTCTGCGCCCGAAAATAAACCTGTTCCGGGGTGGAGGGGGAGTGAGGGTCCAGGCTGGGGCTCTGGGGAAGGGATGCTGAGGGGATGCTCAGAGGGAAAGCACTTATTTCTGCCTCTGCTCGCTTGCAGGGGTTTTGTCTGAGGGAGGCAGATGTTCAGCACCTGCTCTCTGCTTGGTCGTTGCTACAGGGTTATCTGCTGGGCTTGGGAGTTGCAGGCGTGGTGGGCTTTTAACTTATTAAATAAGGCTGGGAGGACTGTGTTATCTGCAGGGCTGTGCTGCAGTTGCACCCAGGTAGAGCTGATCCCTTCCTTTGGTATCCCCTGGGATAGAGGGGAGGGCTGGAGCATTCCCTGGCAGTGCCTTGGGACTGACCTACTTCAGTGCCATGAGGACTTGCACATGCAGAGTATTGATTTTTCTATGTGCAAGCAGCAGTTTTAGCTCGAGTGGATTATTATTTGTGGCCCCAAGAATCCCTGTGAACTCTGTGGGTGATGGTTTTCTCTGTTTTCTTGGTGTTTTTGGAGTGGCAGGATGGGGAGGCAGAGAACAGCCTGTTAGATGTTTTTAGATGAATCAAACTTAGCACCAGTCTTGGCGATAATTTGATTTTTCTCTGAGAACTGGTGTGGAGGGGGTATTTTTAGCTGTGCAGCCAAATTCCTTGTCTGGTTATTTTCTTCTGCCTGTTGTTTTCCTTGGCTTGGCTGAATCTCTTCTCCAGACACCTCCATGAGTCCTTGGACAGCACAAGTGACAAGTATTTACACATTCCCCTTGGAAGAGCTGCTGCTTTTCCCCCAAAGGCAGCTGCCCTTATCTGGCCTGTTGTATGCTCTGTTTAGAAAGTACTAACACATTTAATTATGGTTGATTAAGCACCTGGGGATAATTATCTCAAGCGAGCTCTAATATCAAAGCAGCAGTCGATCGAAATGCTGCCATTTCTCCAACACAACTCATTGATGTCTCACTTGTGGGAATGTGTCCATGTGTTTTACTCAACAAACTGTGTCTTTTGGAGAAAAAAAATCCCCTCTCCCTCGCTGAGTCCTGTGTGAGGGGCTTCTGATCCCCTGTGTTGCTGCCACCAGCACGTGCAGCAGGGTGCACCGTGAGCAGGGGCATGGTACAGTGCTAAAGGCTCAGGAGAGGATTCCAACAAGGATTTGTTGTCCAGGGATCAGCACCCAGTTTTTCCAGCTGAGCGTGCTTCCTTCGTGTGGCTGGGTTAGGATTTGCTGTCATCTCTCCATGGCCTCTCGCAGCACCCTTCCCACGGCTGCTCATTCTGGAGAGCTGCGGAGGAGAAGCAGCATCTGTGGAGGAGAAGTGGCTTCTCAGATTTGCCATGCAGGCAGGGAATATCCTGAAGCCTCTGTAGAGGAGCAGGTGGCAAGTGCCAGTATTTGGGATGGCATAAAGGATGTTGGCAGATCCCCTCGGTGCCTAGGAACAGCAGGATCAGCCTCTTCTCAAAGCACAGCAGCCCTGAATAATATGGGAAAAATCATCATTAGCCCCGCAGGCACTGTGACACATAAGGACCAGCTCTGGCTTAACAGCTCTCAGTGAGATAAGCTCATTGCTGGATAACTGAGGAGAGCAGGAGATGTGCAGTAAGCCCTCCCTTCGACCTTTGCTCTTAGTGCTGCAGGAGCTGGCACTGCATCCTTCCTCCAGAAACCACCAGGAGTTTCCTGGGAGCTGCTAGCAGACCACTCGAGGAGCAGGGCAGCCCCCTTGAGAGTTGAAAAACCAGTCAGGGTTAGTACAGAGCAGGGTGGGTGTCCCCAGGCAGGTTCCCAAAGCACCAGGCAGTGATCTCTGGGTGCAGCATGGTTCTGTTTCTGCCCAGGTTGAAGCCTCACAGGATGGTGCAGGACCTTCGTGTGTAACCCCCCGGGCTCCAAGCAGTGCTGCCGGGTCCCAGGCCCCTCTGGAGATGAATCTTTGCTGGAACGAGATCAAAAAAAAATCCCACAGCCTTAGGTAAGAGTCCTGCCTGGAGCAAGCTCCGGGCTGCCCTGGCCTTCCAGCCTTGCCTGCTGCTTGTGATTGTCAGGAGGTTTTTGAACTTTTTTGCTTGATGAGCCACATGAATGCGCAGTGACCTTGGCTCGGCTCCCCTTCTGGTCCACAGACTTTTGAATCTCCTTATGCTGGAGAGCATCTCCTCCATTTCTACCCATCCTGTCCTCTCCTCCCTCCCTGCTTTCACTCCTGCTTGCTTTCTTCTGTCTCTCTATCCTCTGCCACCTCTGCAGTTGTCTCTTTTTGCCCCAGGGCTTTGTCTCCACCTGCTCTGTGCCTGTCCCTTCACTGGGAGCCCTCTCCACTGTGTGAGGGGAACATGCCTTCCAGACTGTCAGAGTTTTCAGCTCCACAGCCAGCATGACAGAGAGCTTAACTGGGGCATGTTAATTGTCTCCTGCCTTAATCCAAGGCTCCTGGAAGCTGCCCAGACATGTAAATGCCACCCCAAGCCCCCCATGCTAGCCAGAGCAGTTCTGACCCACAGGCAAACATGGAATGACTGTCCTCTGCTCTGGGCTCCAGGGTGAGGAATAGCTTCAGTTTCCTGTTCCCAGTGCCTCCGTGCTTCACCCCACCTGGCACCGTAGCCTCTCTGCTGGCTGGGGGTCGTGCACAGCCCATGCTGAGGTGTGCTGCCAGTCACTGAGGAGGTCCTGGGGGTCAGCACCCAGCCACGGTGCTGCGCTTCCCCTCCTCAGGGAACCTGCTCCTCTCCTGTCTGTCTGTCTATCTGCCATCTCACTGTCCTTGCTGTCCTGCCAGGGCTCGGCTGGAGGCCTTCTCTGACCACAGTGGGAAGCTGCAGGTGCCTCTGCAGGAGATCATTGACTGGCTGGGGCAGAAGGATGAGGAGCTGTCGGCACAGCTGCCCCTGCGGGGCGATGTGCTCCTGGTGCAGCAGGAGAAGGAGACACACGCGGTACGTTCCTTGTGCCTCCTGGTCACTGCTGGGATGGGCTGGGGGTGGGCAGCCCAGCCTGGGACCCGTGCCTCATGTCACTGCCCATGCCACAGCCTGTGGGTTCACCAGTCCTTGACTGTCTCCACCTCTGCTTCCTGAAAAAAGGCAGAGCCCATCTGGTTTTAGACAATAAACCCACATTACAGCCTTGAGTCACCTGCAGCTGGTGGTGAACCCTGCCGTTTGTAGTGGCTTCCCTAAGTCCTACCTCTCCCTGGCCTCTGCTTTTGGGATCCTGGGGCCTGAGAAGGCTGGTTGGTCTAGGGGCAGTCCTGTGGCTGGAACAGAGTGATGCCTGAACACATTATCATCATATCTAAAGCGGGGCTACACCCAGACAGATCAGAGTTTCCTGCTCCCATGTTCACAGCATTTTCTTCTCACTGCCAGTAGCTGTTGGGCTTTAGTTGTTTTTACCTTGAAAACAAAAAGAAAATGTTTACTGCTGCTATCCCTCATCCTTGATGGAGCTTCCCTGGTGCACCAACAGCCCATCCAGCAGACAGCACTGGTGTGGGAACTGCAGTTGGAGGGGAGGAGAGGACAGACTAAACCAGCGTGCCTCTGAAGTCTTCCCTGGCAGATGTACTGCTTTGGGGCATCCTGCTGTTCCTCTCCTTGCTCCTGCAGCAGCTGGACCTGTTGCTGAGCGGCTGCTGGAAGGACTGCTAGCATGGCCATGCTCTCGCTGCACGAGAGAGGAGTGTCTCCAAGCACTGCCCCTGAGAGCACCATAAATAAAACAGTTCCTCTTGTGCAGCCCTGGCTCAGATACACCATTCTGGGCTCTCTGTTCTGTCTCCCCACTCCAGCAAAGCTGCAGGCCAAACCTCTGCAGGAGCCACCTTCTGGCAGGTGGTCATTCCTTCCCTGAACTGCAAAAATATTTCTCTTAACATTGACTTCTCTCTGTGCGTCCAGTGAGGTTTGGGCCTTGGGGTGAATAAATCACTGCAGCATTTGGCAAGGGGGCAGCCAGGGCACAACTTTCTGGCTCAGCCTGCTGTCTCATCCCTGTGCTCTGCTCTCCAGGCTTTCATGGAAGAAGTGAAGTCTCGGGGACCATACATTTACTCTGTCCTGGAGTCAGCACAGGCTTTCCTTTCCCAGCACCCATTTGAGGAATTAGAAGAACCAGCTTTAGAAAGCAAAGGTCTGTGGAGCTCTCCTTTTTTTCTCTGGTTTCCCAGCTCCTCCTGGGCTGGTCTGGAGAGGGTAGAGTGGAGGTGGCTGATGTGGCACAAAGCTGCACATCGGTGCTCTACCTCACACCACCATGCCCAGGCTGTGCCCAGTCCTTTGGCCAAAGGTCAGACTGGCACAGGAAAAGGCAGAGGCTCCTGGTGCAGTCCATCATGAGGGGGGCATCTCATGAGGCAGCACCACATGTGCTCTGGGGTGGGTTTTTAAAAGGCAGCATGGCTTCTGCCTGTGAGGATAGAGAAGCTGGATAACTAGAGGAGCTGGTGCAGAGATGGATACTATTATTGCTTGTTTTCCTTCCCTTTTCTCAGTTTTCCCTAGATTTTTTAATCTCCCATTTCCCTGTCCTCTCTCCATCCCTTGCCCCACTCTCCTCTGGGTTGGGCTCTCATTTTGGCTCCCTGTTCCCCTCCTGCTTTGCCTTCACAGATGTGTCTCCCCGGCACCGGATCCAGAACATCAGCCGCTTTGTCTGGAAGCAGGCGAACGTGGCCAGCGAGCTGTGGGAGAAGCTCACGGCCCGGTGCGTGGACCAGCACCGCCACATTGAACGGACATTGGAGCAGCTGCTGGAGATTAAAGGGGCTATGGAAGAGCTCAGCACGACCCTGGACCAGGCTGAAAGCGTGCGGGAGACCTGGGAACCCATCGGGGACCTCTTCATTGACTCCTTGCCAGAGCACATCCAGTCAACCAAGGTACTCCTGGCTCTGAGAAGGCTCCGGCCTCGGCCCCAGAGGTGATGAAATGCTGCTTCCCAGGAGGACAGAGCTGCTCCCATGGACTGCTCAGTCCAAAGCAGCCTCATTACCTGGGATCTCAGGGCCAAGTCCTCCTTCCCACAGACCCCCTGCTTTGTGAGGGAGGTTTTGGCCAGCAGTGTCCTGAACAACTGGCCATGCTGAGTGCCTCGTCATGGTACAGACCTTACACGGGTACAGTGGCTCAGCATAGTTGAGTCATTGTCCCCATTGCATTTATCAGGAGTCATCTGCAGCCTGGTAGGTTTGGTTGGGTATTTTTAACCCTGCTAAGGTACCCTGTGGGAGGGTTAGTCAGCAGTGGCTTGGCAGCCACTAGCCCACCCTAGCTTGTAGCAAAGGAATTGGATCCAAGTCCTGGCTGCTCACCTGCTTCTTTTTCTTCTTACCCTGCTCTGTGCTTGTGTCCCTGGGCATTGGACTCCAGCTGTTCAAAGAGGAGCTCTCCCCTGTGAAGGATGGGGTGAAAGTGGTCAATGATCTTGCACACCAGCTTGCCATCTCAGATGTCCACCTGTGCATGGAGAATTCCCGCACCCTGGAGCAGATCAACACCCGCTGGAAACAGCTGCAGGTGGGAAGGAGTCAGGAGCAAGCACTGCAAACAAACCATGGGCAGGAGGATGCTGGGAAGGGCTGTCACTGCTGAGCTTCAAGGAGGATAAAGTAAGGTTTGGCACAGCAGGGATGTTCTGGAGGAGGAGAGCATCAGTTCAGTGTGAGGAAAGTGGTAAATCTGCAGAGATCTTTGTTGGGAAAAGGCAGTGGGAGGAACAAAGGGAGAATCAGGATGTGTTGGTGGAGGGGGTCAGTACCAGCTGTGACTGCTTTGATGTCTTTGGGAGTGTGGATGCAGGTGGCTGTGCTGCCTCAGCCTGTGGGAGGAGGTGCAGAGGGTTTAGCAGGCTGGGGGACACAAATACCAAGATAGGAGAGGAAGGAAGAGCATCTGTGTGCTGGGGCATGTCTGAGTCCACCCACAAGCCTTCCTGAATGGGCCATCAATCCCAAATGCCTGCTGGACTGCCAGTGCATTATTTTTCCATTCTCCAGGCCTCCATAAACGAACGCCTGAAGCAGCTCCAAGATGCCCACCGGGACTTTGGACCAGGCTCTCAGCACTTCCTCTCCTGTACGTGAGCGGGTCCCCCTGGCTTCTGCCATGAGGTTGCCTCTGCAGAGCAGCCTGCCTGGGCTGTGGCACAGGAAAACAGGGTGCAAAGTCCTGTTGCTGAGGCCAGAGCCATGCACGAGGCTGGAAAAGGGCCCAGGCTGGTGCCCGGTGCACAGGAGCCAAAGCAGAAGGCATCTCCAAAGTTGGCACTGTGCTGCCTCACGTTGTGGGACCAAGGGTGGGACGTGAGTGTGGTTTCCCTTCAGAGCACAGAGCTGTGGCACTCGCAGCAGCAGCTCCCAGGGGACACCGGGACTGTGTCAGCCTCAGAGCAAGACAACAGATGGCAGGAAGAGGCCGTCCCTCAATTCCTGTGTTAGTTATTTGGAGGTTAAAAATGTGCATTTTCAGGAGGTTTTCATTCATGTGTCGAGGCAGAGAGGTGCTGTTTCTACATATCAGAGCTGTTGGCTGACAGCTCTCAGACCTGCAAAGGGTGGGCAGCAGGTTGTGCTCCAGAGCCTGGGGTCTGTCCTTGGAAATGCTGAGCCCTGCAGAATCTCTGGATGTCAGTGGGATTTGTTGGCCTGTGCTTCTCTGCAGACTGTGTACACCTATCTGAAAGGAAGGATGACTTTTCCAGTTGCTGGAATTGATACACTGCCTGTGAAAAAAGAAAATAACCGAGGGTCATGCAATGGCTTCCATCCTCCATGCAACACAGGCTGGCAGGCAACTGGTGTGGGATGAATCCTCATCCTCCCAAGATACTGCAGCTGGCACACAGAGCAGGAGTAACAGGAGCAACAGATGCTTCGGGTGTCTGAGCCAGGCCATAACAGGCAGTGCTGTGTCTGTGTGCCCAAATCTCATCTGCTATGAGCCCTGCCCACTGGTGGCCATAGAGTTGCCTTGGTCATCATCAAAAGCATCAGGGAGTGTGTCTTCCTGAGTTCTGAGCTCAGCCAGGTACAAAGCCACTGTCTTGAGAGGCAAGATGTCTCTAATAAGACCAGCAGTCTTGTGCCTTTCTTATAGGCAGCATCCCCTTGCCTGCACCAACACCTCCAGCTGGTGATCTGGGAAGACACAGCCTTTCCAGAGGCACCCACCTGTTGGCACAGTCCTGCTGGGCTGGCATCAGAAACAGCATCAGCTTAGGGGAGCATTTGGTGTTGATCTGACACGTTTCTCTCCTTGCAGCCTCTGTCCAGGTTCCCTGGGAGCGAGCCATTTCCCCCAACAAAGTGCCGTACTACATCAAGTGAGTGTGTTCCCAGACACAGCCCGTGGTCTTCTCTGGCCTGGCAGGATCAGGAATTGAGGACCAATTGGGAGAGGGGGGGCAGTGAACAGACTGGAGTGAGAACTCACCTCCAGTGAAGCATGTCTTGCCCAGCCTGGCAGAACCAGGCTTTCCCTGCCTACTGGGATGCCCAGGATGAGGGGAAACCGTGGCTGGAAGGAGAGGGGGCTGGCAGCAAGTGGGGATATCCTACTGTGGGCATCCTTCATGGTGCTGTGGCTGGGGAGCGTGCTCAGTGGGATGCAGCAGTGTCTGCAGACACTAAAACACTCCCTCCCAGCGCTGGCCAGGTCCTTTTTTTAATCTCTCGTGGCAGCTTTTGGTTACCAGATTGACTCTTGGTCTCCCTCTATTTTCCTTCCAGCCACCAGGCCCAGACGACGTGCTGGGACCACCCAAAGATGACAGAGTTGTACCAGACGCTGGGTAAGGAGGCTGTCACAGAACCATTGGAGTAGTATCTGCCTCTTTGCAGCATGGGGTGCACGTGGGATTCCCCCAGGCCACCTGCTCCCCTCTGTGGCACAGGGTCCCCCAAAGCAGGGGGGTGTGACCCCTGCCAGGCTCTGCTCCTCACCCTCCTGCACGTGCTCTGCTTCTGCTGGTGGGGCTGGGGTCTGGGCACTGCAACTGCTGCTTCCTGCCCTGGAGATAAGGATGTTGTGCCGTGGTTTTATTCTTGTTTTCCTGTGTTGCTGCAGCGGATTTGAACAACATCAAGTTCTCGGCGTATCGGACGGCCATGAAACTCCGGCGGGTGCAAAAAGCCCTTCGATGTGAGTGTGGGAAGGGTTTCCCTCCTGCTGGGTCTCCCTCAGCGAAGGCATTAAACTAACACAAGCTTTTATCAGCACATCAAAGGCAGGAGGCACCAGGGGACAGGTAGCTGAGGCGAGAAACTGGGAATATCAGCCTGGGAAGCTGAGCAAATCCACCAGTCTGTGACAGTGCCTTCCTTTACAGGCTTGGGGTGGAAATGACTCAGGGGCAGGTGTTAGCCAAAGGGATCTGAGAACAAAGTGGTCCAGCTCAGAGTTACAAAGCTGTGGGATCAGGCAGGAGCTCACCAAGCAGCTCCAAAGGAGCATGGAGAAGGTGTGGATGTAAATGAGAGATGAAACCAGCCTCACTGGCAGGGACAGAGAGGGCTTCACTGCTTAAAGAGCAGGAAGGGAGCCAACAAACCTGGCTTCGGCACTGTTGGTGAAAACTGGAGGATTAATAGCTGGGTTAATATGATACGACAGGAGTTCAAACATCTCTCCAAGAGGTAGCTGCTCCTTGGAAACTGCTGAGGAGTTTCTGGTGGAACTGGCAAGCAAGCAGATGGGAATCTGATAGATGCAGCATCCTTGGCTGCTCAGAGCTTTTGACAAAACCTCTCACCTAAGGCTCTGTCAAAAAATCCTGCAGCAGCAGCCTGAGGGAAATCCCCTTCCTGAATTAATTGTTCATGAATGGGAGGAGGTACAGCCAGGCAGCAGTGAGGTCCCAGGTAGTCCTGTGAAAGGGCTGGAGGAAGGCAATGAGCCAGGGTACGAGGAGATTAGGTTCTCAAGGGAGTCGAACCCTGGCTGTGGAGTATTTTCATGACACTGGTGATGAGGCTGCCCTGTACCCAGGGGCATTCAGGGATGAGGTAGTGCAAACAGAAGAAAGCAGCAGCTGGCTTTTGGCCACCCTGTAAAAGTGTCCCTGCAGCAGCAGCAGCAAGGTGGAGAGGAAACAAGGGTGAAGAGTAAAGGAGAGCCCTCCTGTGTGCTGCTTGTGCATCTTTGGTTGTGCATCTCTTGCATCTCACATGCTGTGCTGTCGCCTTCTTTCCAGCCCAGAAATGACTTGAATAAGTGCTCTTTATTCAAGATATACTTGAGAAAAGGGCAAGGAGGTTGCCAAGGCAGCTTTCCCATAATGAGAAGTTTGGTGGAGTGGCTGTGTAGGAAAGAGGCAGTGAGGGATAGATCAGAGCCATATGCAGTCGTGGGCAGTGTGGACACGAGGGTGGGCAGGAGCGATACTCCCTGGCACGGGATCTGGGGCTTCCCAGTGCAAGTGTAGCAGCTTTGACAGGAGAGGGGAGGATTTTTCCACAGAGTGAAGTTGCAGTGTGGAGAAGGCACACAATCCCCTGGTGAACATAAATGGTCTCAAAGATGGAAAGATTTTCAGGAAAGCAATATTGCTGGTTGCTAACACAGTAGCACATGCAACCTGCAGCCATAGAAATCTGAAAGCTCACGGTGTCCTAGCCCTGTTTTGGGTCTGTGCCTTAACTACCTCACCCTGTCAGAGCTGGAGACAGGACTGATCCATCTCTGGGCAGCTGCTTGTGGGGTCTGTGTGGGTCTGTGCCCCCACACCTGCCCCACAGGGACCTGGCACGTGCAGAGAGGCCAGCACTGGGCTCTGCACAGAGCTTTCCATGGATAGCATTTTCATGGCTGTGGCTGGACATAGCAATGAGGAAAGAAGGTCACAGAGAATGGCGGCTCAAGGTGGAGATGTGGTATTTTGGGAGAGGTTTACAGGTGGGAGAGGAATTCTAAGAGCTGTGCCCATCCTGCCAGCATCTTTCCCAACACAGTGTGGGACTAACACTGCCCCAGGTTAGGACAGGGCTGCATCTCTCTCCTCTTGGTTCTCACCTCTGTAATTTCCTCCCTTTCCCTCTGATCCTGCTGCCTGTGCTTCCTGTGCAGTGGACATGGTCACTCTGGCCACAGCTTTGGAAATCTTCAATGAGCACGACCTGCAGCCCAGCGACCGGGCGATGGACGTGGTGGAGGTCATCCACTGCCTGACCGCCCTCTACGAGCGGCTGGAGGAGGAGCGGGGCATCCTGGTGAACGTGCCCCTCTGCGTGGACATGAGCCTCAACTGGCTGCTGAACGTCTTTGACAGGTACCTCTCCCTCAGTGTCCCCCGAGCTGTGGGGCTGCCATGCTTGGGAGGAAACCTCCGTGCTGCTCTTCCAGCTGGCAGTGCTGCAGAAAGGTTCTGGCTGCTAGTGAGGGGGGGCTGCCTGGTGTGTGCTTGCCTTGATGACCCCCCCCCTGCCAAAAAAACCCACTCTGGAACATTTGCCAACCAATATCTCGTCCTGCAGCGGCCGCAGCGGGAAGATGAGGGCTCTCTCCTTCAAGACGGGCATTGCGTGTCTGTGCGGGACAGAGGTCAAGGAGAAGTTTCAGTGTGAGTCCCTTGTCTTCCTCCCCCACAACCTGGTGAGAATTAACCTGGGGAAAACAGGAGTGGTTTTGTTTCCTGGCTTACACCTTCTTTGCCCAGGAAGAGCAAAGAAAGCTTTCCTGCAGTGACTAAGCTGCTTGCATCATCACCTCTCCCTCCCTCTCCAGGCCTACACCACCAAAATTAGGAGGTGTTTTTGTAGACTGACTGGTGCTGCAGTGATCTTGCTTGCATGGCACTGTAAGGAACAGTGCAGAGAAGGCACACAGGAAAGTTATCCAATGCTTTCCAGAAGGAAAATACCAGGGAGCGCATGGGTGTGGGGAAGTAGGTTTTGGGCACATTGCTTTCCTCACTGCATTTTAACCATGGAATGTTGTGGAGGGGAATATTGCGTAGCATAAGGAGCACCAAGGGGTTAAATAAAGGGATTGAGCTGATTCATAGAGGACAGGCTAGCTGTGGCTGTTAAATAAATGATGTGTGTAGCCCCTGTCTGAAGAAGACTCTAAACTGGTTATTAGGAGCTGGAAGGATACTGGTAAAGGTTATTTAATCATAGCTCAGTTTTCTCCTCTTATTTGAGCTCCCTGCTGGAGGCAGTCAGGGGTTCCCCGGTGTGACCCACACACTGCTCCCCCGTGCCTGCCTCCTGTTGGGGTGCTGGGGTGTCAGCTGTGTGTCTGCCCTGCCCGCAGATCTCTTCAGCCAAGTGGCGAACGCCGGGGGACTGTGTGACCAGCGGCACCTCGGCGTCCTGCTGCACGAGGCCATCCAGGTCCCGCGCCAGCTGGGGGAGGTGGCAGCGTTCGGGGGCAGCAACGTGGAGCCCAGCATCCGCAGCTGCTTCCGCTTCGTGAGTGTGGGGCCACGACCCTCGCCCTGTCTGCAGCAGCCGTGCTGGGGACAGGCTCCTGAGGTGGCAGGGGACCTGCACCCCACCACGGCCGGGTCCCAGCTCTGAGCAGCCCCTTCCTCTCCCCTCCCCAGAGTAATGGGAAGTCTGCCATTGAGGCGTCCCAGTTCCTGGAGTGGGCCAACCTGGAGCCACAGTCCATGGTGTGGCTGGCGGTGCTGCACCGGGTGACCGTGGCCGAGCAGGTGAAGCACCAGACCAAGTGCTCCGTCTGCCGGCAGTGCCCCATCAAAGGGTTCAGGTAAGGGTTGTGATATGGGACCCTGGCCCCAAGGGGAGCGCGTGGTGTCCTGCAGGAAGAGCTGAGTTTGCTCTGTGCTCTTGGGGAGCCTGGAGCTCTGCAGCCAGCAGTGTTTTCAGGCAGGGCAGAGCAGGTGCCAGCTAAGGGGAAGGAGCAGGCTGCTTTTCTGTGGGTTCATCAGCACTGTGGGTTCACTGGGGTGTTAGAGCAACTGTGGGTTGCCATCAGCACTGTGGGTTCACTGGGGTGTTAGAGCAACACAGGCCACCTCTGTCCTCTCCCACTGACCTCTTCTTGGGCTTTAAACATGTGGTTTTGATGACTTCCAGTGCGTCTCTATGGCCTCTTGACCTCTCCAGGTATCGGAGCCTGAAGCAGTTCAATGTGGATATCTGCCAGACCTGCTTCCTCACTGGGCGAGCCAGCAAGGGCAACAAGCTGCACTACCCCATCATGGAGTACTACACCCCGGTATGGAGCTGGGCTGGGACAGCCTGGCTCAGAGCAGGTCCCGTTGATGGCAGCAGCCTTGTGATATTTAGGCTGGTGCAGCCCCACAAGAGAAGGCCTTGTGTAGTTTTGTACCCTCTGCATGCTGGAGGCTGCCTGTGTCCCTGCTCTTCTGGGGCTCATGGTGAGCAGGATGCATGGTCCCCAATGCCCAGCTTGCCCTGTGCCAGGCCCCATGACTGACAGAGCTGCTGTGTGCCCTCCTTGCTTCCTCAGTTTTATCTGCCTCTTCCCCCATGGAGCTCATGCCCAGCCTGAGGGGTCTTTCCTGTGGGTACTGGGCTGTGGTCCCCCACTTTCCATTAAGCAGCACTTTTGTCATATTTGGGTCTCTGCAGACCACATCCAGTGAGAACATGAGAGACTTTGCCACGACACTGAAGAACAAGTTTCGGTCCAAGCAGTACTTCAGCAAGCACCCCCAGAGGGGTTACCTGCCTGTCCAGTCTGTGCTCGAGGCTGACTTCTCTGAGACGTGAGTTGGCTGTGCCTTGGGTTTCGTCTTTGCACCCAGAATGAGACATGAATTCTGTGGATGGAAGGAGCATCTCAGCTCATACAGGGCTCCTGGGGGAGGGCTGGAGGAGCACTTGCTCAGAGGGTGATATGACGCCTTGTTCTCAAAGGAACAGAGATTTCAGCTTCCCTCTCCAGCCTGTCCCTGGCTCTTCTCAGCCTGGTGAGATGAGCCTCTGCCAAGCCCTGCTGACTAGTGTGCATCTCTTGCAGCCCAGCCTCCTCCCCGATGTTGCCACACGCTGACACACACTCCCGGATCGAGCACTTTGCCAGCAGGTACCACCACTGGGCTCTGCTGTCCTGCCTGGGCACAGAGCATGACCCTGATGGGTATGGGGGGGCGGCTTTTGGGGCAGATGTGTGGTCACAGACCCCTCCACCCTTCCCAGCACGCTGCAGAGCCAGGCAAACCTGCCTGGGACGTGGCTGATGCTGTGTGAATTGGCAGCAAAGACCATGCCTTTGACAGCAGATGTCTCAGGGATGCAGCAGCCTCCGTGTACTGTCCTGCTCTCCCCAGTAGGAGCTGCTGGATGGATTCTCACCAGGCACATCCCTCGGTGTCTTGTTCTGCTCTGTCTGTGTCCTCACCAGAGCTGTTTGCCAGCTTCCCACTGCTGCTGCCTTGTTGTTTGTAGTGCCTCTGCCCTCACCGTGTGGACCCAAGGAGTACAGGGAGCCTGTACTTGTAGCTCAGGCCCCTAGGCTGGAGCTGGAATTCTTACACCTCTTTCTTTTTCTTGTGAGAGAGGAGGCTGAGCCAACTGCACAGCAGCAGCTCTTTATTCCAGAGACTTACACCCAGCAGTGTATTTTGGTTTTTAAAAAGGCAAAACTCTCCAGAGCCTGTGCAAAGGGGCAGATTGGTGCAGGCCACGTGGCAGACCCTGCCAGAGAGGAGTCTTGCAGGGGCTGCCCTAAGTAGGGTGCACTGAGCAGACATTCAGGGTGTCTCTGACTGTATCTCAACCTTCTTCTCTTCCCTCCAGGCTTGCAGAGATGGAAAGCCAGAACTGTTCCTTCTTCAGTGATAGCCTGTCCCCTGATGACAGCCTGTGAGTTCTGTCTCCTTTCCCTTCTCCTCACCTCCTGATGAGTCAGGGCTCCTGTGGCTCTATCCACACCTAGCCAGGGTACAGAAATGCTTTCCTTCCCAGTCCCATTGAGTGAGAGGCTCTCGGGCACCCCCAGCTATCAGGGATGCTGAGCCCCTTCTGAGCTCCAGGCCTGGAGCAGCCAGAAGGAGCTCCCCTTTGAAACTGCCTCCCTCCATGCTGTCCTTCCCCAAGGGCACACAGATCCCATGATTTCCCTAATTAAGGTGTTTCTCCGCCTGCTGGAACAGGGATGAGGACCAGTACCTGCTGCGCCATTCCAGCCCTATCACCGACAGAGAGCCTGGGGGCAGCCAGCAGGTTCCAGGAAGCCTCAACATGGATGACAAGGGAGAGCTGGAGCGAGTCCTGGCTCACTTAGAGGATGAAAACAGGTAGAGACAGGGGCAACTCTGAAAGTGGGGGTTATAGCCTTAGAGGGGAGAAAGGACTGGAGAAGCCTTGTGGAGCTCAGAGTGGAGCCAGGGGATGCAGCTGGGTCTGGAGGAGGGGATTGCAGATGCTGAGAGGGAAGGTTTGGAGCGTGTCTAAGCTGACCACTTAAACTCAGTGAGGGAGATAACTCTGTTCTCCCAAAATGTTTCTTCCCACATCCCCAGAACCTGTTCCCCTCCTGAATCCCAAACTAGCTGAAGTGACCCCAGGGCACTCTGTCTTTCTTGTCCCTGAGCCCCTTGTGAACAGTGGTAGTGCTGCTCTGGACCACATGGGGTGAGGCTCTAGGCAGGGCAGATCAGCTCAGGAGGAGATGATGCTTTCCCTGCCCTTGTTTTCAGCCCCTTGGGAAGTGGTTGCATATCTGTGAACTCCCTGAGCAGAGTAGAACCACAGACAGGCCACTGTGCAGTGCAGCATCCTGGCCCTTAAGCTTCACAAATGGCAAAGTTTAGTCTGAGTCGTGGGCCATCCCCAGTGTGCAGCTCCCGGGTGTTTCCAGCAGTCTCTAGGAAGGATTGTGAGGATGTTGACCTGGGCTGTCCTGCAGGATCCTCCAGGGAGAGCTGAGACGTTTGAAATGGCAGCATGATGAGGCAGTGGAGTCTCCAACCTTGGCTACAGGCTCTCCTGAATCAGTGCAAGACCCACGTAACGACGAGCTCCTGGCAGAAGCACGAATCCTCCGGCAGCACAAGAGCCGCCTGGAGACACGGATGCAGATCCTGGAGGACCACAACAAGCAGCTGGAGTCACAGCTGCACAGGCTGAGGGAGCTGCTGCTGCAGGTATGCTCAGAGTAAAGATCTGGGACCTTGGGGTGGGCTTTGCCACAGCAGAGCTGGGACAATGGCACAAAGGGGATAGGCGGAACAGGGGAAGCCAAGGACAGAGGATCATGGCAACCTCCTCACAACAACTCTTCTCACTCCAGCCTCCAGCAGAGTCAGAAGGCAATGGTTCAGCAGCCTCTTCCTTGGCTTCATCTCCACATCAGTCAGAAGGCAGCCAGGCAAAGGAGAAAGAGCACAACACCCCTGACACTGAAACTGCAGGTGAGGTTTGGGCTGAGCTCCTGGCCCTGCTCCCTTGTCTTCATGCTGCAGGAAGCTGCCCACACCCTGCCATCCTGCAGAGATGCTGGCAGCCAGGTGGATGTCCAGAGAGCCTTTTCATACCCACCTGCCCTTTTTCCCACTGCAGATGAGGTGGAAGCCAAAACCCAGGAAGTCAGCATGTGCCTGGAAGACATAATGGAGAAGCTGCGGAGCGCCTTCCCCAACTCTCGAGGTACTTGAGTGAAATCCTCCTCTCCCGCTTCTTACTGCTCCCTCAGGTGAGGTTTTCCCCACAGAGCCCTGCCCCGATCCCAGCTTCCCTGCCACAGCTGATGACCTGCAGTGCTTCAGCCAAGAGCTTTGCTGCTGCAGTGCTGCTGGGATGGGTGCGTGGCCTGGGAACAGAGGAGGAGGAGGAAGAGGCTTCACAGCTGCAAGGAGAGGTGATCAGAGCTGCCAAAAGCACAGACCAAACAGATCCCTGTGATGAGCTGCAAGGCAGCCTCCTGCCCTGCTCAGGACCTGCACCCTGCGGGGCTCCCACTATGAGGATGGACAGACCTGCCAGCACCCACCTGCAGTGACAGCTTTGAGCCATCTCCTGGCTTCATCCCTGTCCAAACCCCTCTGCAGGAGAGGTCGAGGCCCCAGCTGCCTGGTGAGATGGAAGCAGTGGTGCAAACCCTCCTGGCTGCTCGTGGATGGCTCTTCCCAGCAGGGATGGAGACTGGAGGATGTGTGTGTGGATGGCATTCCACCCACTCAGTGGGTTTTGCTGTTGGTCATTCTCCTCTTTCCCTCTGTGCTCCAGTCCAGGAGCAGCATTTGGTCTCTTGCCCAGGCTTCCAGAGGGAGACATTGCTTGGTGCCAGCACTAACATGAGGTGGTGGTCTGCCCATGCAGACTCTTGCCCACTTTCTGCCATCCCTGAGCAGGATCCTCCTGGCTCTGCAGCAGCCCCCTTCTAACCAGGTAGCTCTGGGTCCTATTTTCCTGACCTGTCTATTTCTCTTTCAGGTATGACCTCCCTTATCTAACACCTCCTGTGAGCCAGAGGCTTTTCCTAACCAGCTACCTGGCTGCTTTCCTCCCCCTCTCTCCCTGCCATGCTCCCTGTGCTGCAGCAGACCTCACACAGACTCCCTCCGAGCTGGTGGTGCAGGATGCTTGCCAGCTCCAGAAGATCTCAGGGGAACATAGGTCATGCAGGAGTGGGACTGTGGGCTCCCCAGGAGGCTGGTTTGGTCACTCAGCCACAGTGTCCAAGCCTGGGTGGGATGGTTCAGAAGAAAGAACTGAAGCCATGAAAACTGCCTGTCTCCCCTGGCAGCCATGGGCTGCTGCCTTTGTTGCAGCCCTCGGGGGATGCTGAGCTCAGCATCCCACTCTTCATTTGTGCCCAGGAACCTCCAGGTTTATGGGCACCAAAACACTCCTGGAGCCACACAATTTTTAAAATAACTCTTTATAACAGTAAGCAGCTGCCAGCCTTACAGTTTGAGCTCTGCCACCCAAGGCTCTGCAGCCAGCCAGGCACATACCACCAGGAGAGAGTCTGTGAGGTTTATGGAGTAGGGATTGAGTCCATGTTAGAGCTTCAGCCCAGCTAGTAGCCTTATATTGAGAGGGTCTTTATAACAGAGCCTTATTGTTGTTTAATTTGCATATATTTCTATATATTATATATATATACTGTACTTAAATACTCTCATGGGCTCACTCTATTAAACTCTAATACCTTAAGTGTAGCTGCCCTTCACTTTCAGACCAGCCCAACTCCTGCTCCCAGGGGAACCAGCACCTTCCCTGTTGCTGGTGTTGCCTTGCAGGGCTGCTGTGAGGAAGCTCAGTGAGGGCTGGACCCACAGCAGGTACTTCATGGTTTCCTGGGGATCCGTGCCTTTGCTATGGCACAGAGAGCCTGTCCTGCACTGACCCAGCTCCATCCCTGGGCAGGGAGGGGTTTCTCCAGCCATACTGCAGCCCCGTGGCCACCTTGGTCGGATGCAAGCGCATGGCAGTGTGTGTGGGCAGCAGGACAGGCAGGGCACCTCCTTGCTAACCCCAGGGAGCAGCTGCCCCGCTGCTGTCCCCAGCTTTGGGTTGAGCTGGGGGCCTGGAGGCCCTCGTTGAAAGCGGGTCAGTCCCACAGGGCAGTGCAGGGAGGCTGTTCTGCCAGCTGGCAGGGCAGCTTGGGGGTGGTGGCTCCTGGTCCCCAGGGGTCCCTCGGGCTGGCTGTCTTGTGCTGTGTTATGTCGAGAAGGAGGCAGAGTCAGGTGCTGCAGGGTAACCCAGAGCAGGGGCTGAGATGGCCCTGGTGTTCTGGGGCCAGAGGCTGTGGAAGGATGAGAGGCTTGAGCCCTCGGGGCAGGGCAGGGCTGCACACTGGGGTGAAATATCCGACCTAAGCAGGGCTTGCAAGGATAGAGCCAGGGCTGTTGTTGCTGGCTGGGACAGGATGCGGGGCTGAGCTGTCCAGGGAAGTTGTGACCAGTGCTGGGGTGTCAGGCCCAGGGCTGTGGGCCTGGCTTTGGGGTGTTGGCAGAGGTGAGGAGCAGTGCCCACACCAAGAACAAGGCGGTGTGAGCCTTACAGCCAGGGGTATTCAGTGTGTAGGGCTCCAGTGTCTGCTGGCAGCAGCGTGGGTGGCTGTCCTTGCTCTCCGCTGTCCCGGCCAGGTGAGTGGCAGGAGGGCAGTGTGGTGGCATTAGGGTGGCTTTGGGCATGCTGTGTCAGGCTGTGGGTCAGAGGGCGCACAGGCCAGCCTGTGAGACCCAGCTGGACCCCTCTGTTATCCCAGGGGCAAGATGGGAGCAGCGTGGGGAGCAGCAGAGTGAGGTTTGGCCTGACAGTGTGGTCAGGAGTATCCAGCCTGGGGGGGAGCTGGAGGAAGAAAAAGGGCAGGATGAGGAGCTGCTGGCCCCAGAGCCAGGTGTGGGGAGCAGAGGGGGCCAGGTTGGGTGCTTGGGCTGTGTTTGGGAGCTAGGATGTATCAGGGAGGGAAGCAGGCTGGTTAATGCTCTGGTAACCATGTACTGTGGTGCTGCTGTCCTCACTGCTTTGTGGCATCTCTGATCTGGAAAGAGAATAAATTTGTATTTATACTGAGACCTGGATCAGTGCTCTGGCCTCTTCTATCCGTGCATCTCGGCTGCGTCAGCTCCCGTTGCTGTGCCATCCTGGCACTGCTCCTGCAGGGCTGCTGGGACACAGCCTGCACTGTCACCCTGGCTGTCCACACCCCTTGAGGCAGAACAGAAGCTGTGAGCAGAGCCCCAGGATCCCCAGACACAGGTGTGTCCCCCAACCACCATCTTCATCCTCTTCCAGCAAGGTCTGCCCGGGCCATGTGGCAGCCTGAGGAGTGGGACAAGGGCTGTGTGGGGACAATCTCTCTTTGTCACCCAGGAGCTTTTGCTGTAGGAAACCCTTCAGTCCCAGGCGGGATGTAGGTGGCAGTGGGATGCTGGGTAGGCAAAGCAGTCCTCTCCCTCCTTTCTCTCTGGAGTTCCATTAAGTTTTCAGTGCCCAGAGGTGCCTGGGTGCCTCAGTCCCACGTGCTGCCCATGTTCATTGTGGCACCTTGAGGGATTCAGATGAAGAATAGTTCAGGGTAAAGCCAGGGGCTCTCGGGTC
Source organism: Aphelocoma coerulescens (assembly GCF_041296385.1). Taxonomy (NCBI): domain Eukaryota; kingdom Metazoa; phylum Chordata; class Aves; order Passeriformes; family Corvidae; genus Aphelocoma; species Aphelocoma coerulescens. The sequence continues at coordinate 18,031,648 of NC_091018.1, forward strand.
CTCTCCCCTGCCCAGACTTGGCTGATGGTGAAGCCTGCCCAGGACAAACACTTTTTGGGTTGGACCTGCTCTCACCCCTGCCTGGAAGGGCTGGCACTGCTGGGAAAAGGCCTGTCACAGTGCCACTGCAGGGAAGTTTGGGGACACTCATGCAGGAGAGATTCAGGAGCTTACGGGGGGGGGGGGGGGATGCAACCTCCTTAATCACCCCTCAGCACAAACTGCCCCATCCCTGTGCCACGGGCTCCAGGGCAAGGCGGGAGGTGTGGAATGTCATCAGGGAAGCTGGTCACGTTCAGGAACAAATCCAGCCCACGGTGCCAGGGAAGAGCTTTTATTTCTCAGCCAGCAAAGCTCGGTGGCGCCCAGCTGAAAGGCGCTGGAGCCGGGGAGTCGAGGCAGGGGTGCGGCGGGCGCTGCTGCACAGTGGGGCTGGTGGGCCCGGCGGTGGCAGGGTGAGGACAGCATTGTTCCCGTGTCACTGCTGGGCCAGTCCCCAGCCCCGGGGCTCCCTCTCAGGGTACAGGAGTCCTGCTGGCTGTGCTGTGCCTTTTTGTCAGTGGCCTGGCAGTTGTTTCCCCAAGCAGGGGTGACTGAGCCTGCTCAGGGCTGGTCATGGCCCTGCTCTTTGCTGCGTTGCTCCAGGGGTGCAGCACCCCCTTCTCTGGCTGCTATGGGGCAGGAGGGTATTTCTGCCCCTCCACCCAGCTCCTCATCTTCCCCAGAGGTGAAGCTCTCTGGTGGGATGTTGCCTTCCCCAGAGTTTTCTTGTCCACTGCCTGCTCCTTGCTCCCTGCAGCTCACCTCTTCCAGAGCCTCCCCAGATGTTTTATCCTCCAGCCCTGGGGGCCCCTCAGCTGAACCCAGCCCCTCACCGGGAGCCCCCAGCTCTGGGGTTCTCTTTGGCTGAGCCTGGGCCTCATTCCCTGTGCCAGCTCCCTCTGCTCCACTGGCTCCTTGCTCCAAGCCCTGCACTAGCCCTGCTGCCTTTGTCTCCCCTATTGTCCCACATTGCCCTGCTTCAGGCTTTCCCAGTTTTGCTGCTAGACTCTCTTTCTCTTTGTCCTTCTCCACTTTCCCTTTCGCTACTGCCTCCTCCTCCCTCTCCTTTTCCTCTTCCTCTTCCTTTTCCTCTTCCTCTTCCTTTTCCTCTTCCTTTTCTACTTCTTCACCCTCTTTTAATTTCTCATCTTCTTCCTCTTCCCCCCTCTCCACCTTTTCCTCTTTGCTCTCCTCTTTTTCTTCCTTTTCTTCCTCCTCTTCTTCCTCTTCCCTCTCTTCCTCTTTCTCATCTTCCTCCTCTGTTCCCAGGCTCTCTGACTTTGCCCCACAGGTGCCCAGGTTTACTTCTTCCCCCACTGCTGTCCGATCCCTCCCTTCCACCTCTTCTCCCACAGGTTCTCCCCGGGCTTCTTCTCCTCCTGGTGCTGCCCCTTCACCCCCAGCCCTGGGGGTCCCTTGTTCTGCTTCCAGAGCCCCTGTTTGTCCTGTTACTTCAGTCTCAGCACCCTGCTCCCCCTGCCCAGGGGTGTCCTGGACCCCAGCCTCACCCTGAGGTGCCCCATCACCCACCTCCCTGCTCTCCCGCCCCTCATGGGCCTTCAGACCCTGGGACGACTGGAAGAGGCCCTGGTAGCGCTTCCGATCCTCCACGTGCTTCTTCCTCATCCTCTCCCCCAGCTGTTTCAGCTCCTTCTTCACTGCAGCCGCCATGGAGGGGTCGAGGTGAGCCACGCGCTGGAAGTCCTCCCGTGCCTCCCGCTCGTTCCAGACAGCAGCGTGGGCCTTCGCCCGCTTGAAATAGGCCTTGGCATTGTCTGCCAGGGGAGAAGAGCCCCCAGCGGGGGTCCTGCAGCTCAGGGCCACCAGCCACAGGAGCTGGAGATCCTGGGGCCCAGGGGACATGAAGCACATGGGGCAGTGGGGTGTGGGGTGGACACACTTGTAAGGAGGGCGGGGAGACCTGGGCTATGCACTGCCGCTGCAGGCAGGAGGGCACAGGGAGGGCAGGGATCATCGTGGAAAGGGGCAGTATGGCGTGGTGGGTGGGGGGACATTGTGGGCAGGGGAAACCAAGGACATGAGCAGTGTCATGGGCAGGGTGAACTGGGACGTGGGGATCCAGATGACATAGGTACTATCACAGGCAGAGGGACACGGGATGAGCACTGTCACGGATGGGGGATTCAGAGGATGGAGTCCCTGGGAGCCTTGGGGACAGCAGGGGTTGGGATGCAGGGCACAGGTACCATTGTGCTTCTGGAGAAGCTCCGTGGTGTGCTCCAGCACCTCGTAGTACTCGCCGAGCTCCAGCTGGCACTGGCAGTAGTTGAGCACCAGCGGCGTGACCAGGCTCTCCAGCTTCAGCCAGCCATCCTCCCACGGCTTCTCCTGCCCCGCGAGCAACACGGCGCCGTTCATGGCTGTGTCCACCCCATCCCAGGCACCCAAGGCACACAGGGAAGCTCTTTGAGGGGTGACCCAGGCAGGGCTGGGGAGGTGTTGGTCCTGCTCACCTTGGCCTGGAGGTTCCTGAGGCAGATGACAGCCTCCTGGTACTTGGCCGCCGCCTGCGCGAACTCCCTGCGCAGGACGAGGCGGTTGCCCTCGCTGTGCAGCACAGGCACTGCTGCCAGCTTCTCCTCCTTGCTCATGGCCCAGGTGTCACGTTTGTATGCCGAGGGGTCCTCCACCTGCACGGGCAGGAGGAGCTGAGTGGCCTGTCCCAGCTCTTCCCGCTCTGGCAGCCATCCCCGCCATCCCCCTTACCCGGAACAGCTCCATGATGAAGATGAGAGGCTGTGGCGTCCGCTGCAGCTCGTCCAGGTCATCGTAGCCCGTGCTGTGGTAGTCAAACATGTTGCCCATGCCACAGCGGTGCTTCTGGCCTTCCAGGGGGTCCCGTCCCTCCGCGATCCTCCGCATGCCCCTGGAGACCAGGGCATACATGCCTGTGTGCTGCAAGGAGGGGGAGCACCCCGCTCAGCCCTGGGGGGCCATCTGCACCCCCTTGTCTGGGGCAGCCCCCCTGGTGCTGAGGCCAAGTGACATCCCATGTTTGCACCAGACAAGGCCGGAGCATCTCTGGGATGCATGGTGCTGTGCCCTCGCTCTGCAGGAAGGGGGGGAGTGGGCATCTATGGGCTCCTCACTCACAATGATGTCACACCAGAACTCTGCCACCTCCCCAATCCTCATGGAGCTGAGCAGCGTCTCCCAGATCTCCAGCTTGAACATCTTGCCCACGATGATCTCCATGGGCATGCCAGCTTCCCGGCTGTCATCGATCACTGTCCGCTCAAAGTCATCCTTCAGCGTCTGGAAGTGGAAGGTGAACTGCCCCAGAGAGAGCCCAGTGGTCAGAGTCCCCTCAGTAGCTACGCTGACCTCAGCTGTGGGGTCAAGCCTGCTCCCAGCACTGTGCTGGTCTGACTGGCAGCTCTCCCTCCACAGCAGGAGATTGTGCCTCTTGCCCACTTAAGACAGCCAGCAGATGGTTGAATCTCTTAACATCCATCTAAGCTATGTCTTGCTTCTCCCTGTGGATTCCCCTTTATAACCCAGAGGGTGCTCTCAGAGTGTGCACCAGGACCTGGTGGAACCCACAGTGATCAAAGGCTGGGGAATCTCCCAGGAGCAACCCCTTGGCACATCCCACTCCTGCTTGGCACATGGCAGGAAAGGCAGATTTCAGCAACCTACTGGGGCTGCTGAGCTCTAACGGCGCCGTGGGGAGGAGATGTCACAGGCCCCGTGCAAGGTGAGGCCGTGGGCACTGCCAGCTGTCACTGTGAGAAGCGTGGCTGCCTGTGCCCAAACCAGCCCCTCCTGCACACCTATTGTGAGGGCTCTCACTGTTCCCCAGACCTGGAGCTGGGCTTGTGCACCATGATGGGCAGGGATGTCAGACCCACTCCCTCTCCCAGGGCTCTGGAGGAACAACCACCCAGACAATTTACCTTGCTCCCATCCTGCAGCTTTGGCAGCTCCCCTTGGCCTCCGTGCAGAATCTTCTTTTTGACCCCTTCCACATTCAGCAGGTAGGTTTCCTCCATGGCTGCTCACAGATCACATGCACCCCAGCACGCTCTGGCCCTTCTAGAGCTCCACGTCTTCCTTAGGCGTCTCTTTCTTCACTATCTGCACATACACATCATCTTCCAGGGCTTCTGCTGACCTTTTCCTTTCTGTGCTGGGGCAGAGCCTTCTTCCTCTGCCCTTGGGTTGTGAGAGGGGTGTCCCCACCTAGGACACACTTGCTGAAGCCCCCGGTGTCCTCCGTTGCTTTCTGTAACCGCCCTTCTAATCCTCTTCCCACCCTGTCAGGTTAATCTGGGATTTGCCTGCATAGTCTCTGAGGAATTACAGGAACTCCCTGATCAGGAGGGCCTCGTTCCTCCCACTGAGTGACAGCACTTTTAACCCAGCTCCACCAAGAGCACTTTGGGGAAGGAGCCCAGCAGTGCCCCACCAAAGGCGCCCAGGCATGGCTCCCTGCCAGGGGCTGGGTGGTTGGGAGACCACAAAGGAACAGACCAGGGTTGAAAAGGAAACTTTATTTAGTTTGGTTTGCAGATATAAGCATTCTTCAAACACAAGAACAAACTCCTACCAGGCCACAGCCCATCAAGCCCCAGGCTCAGTAAGATGCAGAAACCAGCACCGTGCTGTCCCAGGGAGGCCAGTGCTGACTATTTACAGTAAATCTGTTGTTTTGGCTGCTCTCGTAGCCATAGTCCAATTCTTTAGCTCCACCAGCCAAACCCAGCACAGTGGATGTGGAATCAGCTCTGGACATGGACCCTCTACCACTGCACACCAGCACATCTGGCAGCAGAAGTGTGTGACAAAGCAAAGACTTCAGCATGGCAGGCCACCACCACTTCCAGCTCTGCTCACAAAGACCCAGGCCCACTCCTCACTTCTCCATGAGGGACTCCAGCTGCTCCTGCAGGGATGCCATCTGGGAAGAGAGTGATATGTTACAGTAAGGCACATCTGGGACTCTGGGCAGCCCCAGGACTTTTGTGTTCCTGCACATCTTCTACCCACACCAGTGGCTGCTCTGTCTGTGCATTGCCTGGAGCTGTGCTTGGGCTCCTCTGGGACAGAATTGGCACTGCCCACAGAGATCTGAGAGTGAGAACCTCCTGCCTTGGTACCTGTCTGGAACAGAGCTGCCCAGGCAGGAAATCTGTCACAACCCTACAGCCACTGCCCTCCTGGTACATGAGTGCTAACAGGTTTGTGTGTCATGTTTTACCCCAGGCAGCAATCTTGGCAGCTCTGGACCGCTGACTGGACATGTTTTGGCTCCTCCAGAAGGAAGGCTGCAGTCAATCCTACTCCTTGTATCTCCTTCTGCCTTGGGAAGCTCCATGCAGCTACAGATGAGGTACAACCCCACCTGACCTGTACCACTGGAGTTCACAGCAGCTGCTGTGGCAGAAGATTCGGGGAACTCTGTTGGGCCAAGCCTAGAACAGTGTTGTTCCCCACCACCTCCCACTCCACTGTGGGAGTTTCCTCACCTGCTGTTTCTCACGCTCTTCCTGCTGCTTGAACTCATCCAGCACGGCCTGGAGACGGGTCTGCAGAGACAAACACGGAGACCACAGTTACCAGTGTGTTCTCAACAGAATGGGTGCTGCTACGTGTCAAACGGTGCTTTGACAACCACCCCCTCATCTCCTCCAGTTTCACAGATTGATTTGCCTCCATGGGGAGATGCTGCAGTGTGCATGGCCACACCACAGCTATTTTTAACCCAGCAGGCAAAGCCTCCTGGCTTCTCCAAATCAGCCTGCTGGATCTAATGGCGAGCCAGTGTTAAGCAGGTTTGGAGAGACCCTGGGAGAGCTCTCACCTTGAGGGCAAGGTTCTCCACTTTCATGATGAGATCTTCCTGGCGCTTCCTCCTGTCTTGAGTTTCCTGGAGTTTACTTTTCAGGTTGTCAATCTGTTTCTGGATGCCCATGGCTGGAAGGGAGAGTGAGCTCAGAGCCAGAGCAGCAGCAGAGCTGGGAAGCGCAGCCTGCCTGGCATCCCAACAATTCTGCCATGCTCTGCTGGTCACTCACCGATCTGGTTGGACCCCTCATTCTCCTGCTGCTGCCCATCAGACTCATTCAGCTTGTCCTGCAGTTGTCTCTCCAAGTCTTCCTCAGTGTCCATGATGTTCAGGTCTTCATCATCGTGATGATCCCTCTCATCTTCATCCTCGCTGCTGCTGCTGATATCATTAAATATCTCCCGCAGTTCATCATGTTCTATGTGGGGGCAAAAGAGTTAAAACACAGCTGATGACCTGCCAGCGCCCTTTGCCTGCCAGGAACCACATCTAGAAATAAAACAGCCTTCCCCACTGCACCTGAGGAGCCATGGCCTTGCTTATGCCCTGACATCCCTGGGGAGGAGATGTCCAGGCTGGTGAGTGAACCATGGTTGTCCACTTCTTTTGTTTCGTCTTCAGCAATGACTTCCCAGCCTGACAGCAAGAACAGGTGAGTCAAGGGAAAAAGAGGAACATGGAAGATGCAGTGTGATGGAAGAGGCTAAAAGTGGCAGATCACTACCACTCCAACCAGTCTGGCCTTGTACCTATAGATACCTAGGATGAAACATCCCAGACCTCTTTTTTGATGACTTCTCCTCTACTATTTCAGTTCCTGCTCAGTACAACAGTACAGCCCATAAGAAAGGCCACCTTGACGAAACAATAAGCTTTGAACAAGGCAAAGATGAAGCTCCAAAACTTCAGTGCCTCTTGTGAGTTTATCTCCCAGTGTCCCACACCCATGCAAAGCTCAACTTTGTTCTTTCTTTCCAGAACCCCCAGGTCACACACGTCTTGTCCTACTCTTGAGCTTTTTTCCCACTAAAAGGATACGGACACTGACAGCTTCAGCATCCGTGCTCAGGAGACGCTTCACCTCTTTTTCCACATCAGGAGACTCGATATACTGGGCCAGAGAGGGGAAAGAGAACAGAGACACTGTTAAACACCTTGTGCATGCTGCTGGTGCTGGCCAACTCCAAGCTTCCACCTCTGGAGAGAGCACTGTTTCAAGGCTTTCTGATCTTCTGCTTTCTGCTCAGCATTTGCTCATATTTAACTGTGAAGTAATTTATGCACCCCCCAAAAAAGACCCCATCTTTTTTGTACCTTGGTAGGTTGAGTGCTCTCACTTTTCTGCTTATACTACTTATTTCATAAGACTTTCTGTGTGTATGCAGAAAGTCCTTGAGGTGTTGACGGTCAACTCAGCTCAACTCCTTCCCATCCCACTCAAAAGAAGGCTTCATTTTTTCACTTTTAAATTAGTCAGGAATTTTACTGCACTGATATCAAATCTCTCCTGTGGGCTACAAGAGTGTCTCAAGCAATTTGTTTCCCAAATGTCATGCAGAATCACACTCAATCCTGTTCTCAGAAACTGCAAAGGACAGAAGAACAAGTCTTCCCAGCCTCAGGGTGCTGCATCTCCCCAACACCTTGCCTGGCTTGTGCATATGCACAGAGACAATCTCTGAGCTCCATCTGTTGTCACTCCCCCGGCTGAAGTGACAGTGGTACTATTTGGGGAAGGGAAGGGGCCCTGCATAAAGAGAAGATTTAAGCTGGGAGAGCAGGAATGAGTGAAGCCTCATTTCCATGTGAGTCTTCCTTCCTTTCTCCTCTATGAGCAGGAAGAGATGTGCTGTGGCAAGGCAGCCACAGGAATGAGGTCCAGCAGTACTCTGCACAGAGGATTTTCCTCTCAGGAGCATCTTGGAAAATACAGAGGAAGCACCCACAGAAGTGTTTAAATCTACTACCCTCATCTCAGGCAAAGAAACGTGAACAAATATTAAGAAAACACATGGCTTCTGGACCAGTCACAGTTACAGCTCTAATGTCTCTGCCTTCCTATCCCTTGGGTATTTCATCTACATCTGTGTGAGAAGCAACTCACCTTCTTCTTAGCTGTCTTCCGGAATCGCCGCTTCCGTACATTTTTCAGGGGAAGAGTGACTGTGATAGAGGGAACAGATTTCATGTGTCAGGCAGATGGCTCAGTGAGAGAAGCACGTGTCAGAAGGGAGAAGATCCCTTCAGCAACAGAGAGAGCCCTGGAAAGGAGCAGCAGCACAGCCAGTACCTGGCAGCTGTGAGCACCCTGCTCAGATGCAGGGTACTGGGGTGGAGGGGCTTGGCACAGCCTCTACTCACTGCCATGGTTCCATATGAATTTCTTCTCTCTGTCCTTGTCCTTCTTCTTGTTTGCCTTGGGGTCAGTGCTCACGGTTTGCTCTTCCAAAGGTGGGTAGAGATCACCATCCACAGTGCAAACGAGCATCTGGAATCCCCACACAAAGGAACAGTGACTGCCCACTGAATGCTGTGAGCCAAAGGGATTCAGGGGCTCAGGGTGTGGGAGACACAGTTACACTCCCAGCTCAGCTGGACACAGCAGCAGTTAAGCTGTCACAAGGACAATCACATTCCACACTTTAGGAATGAGGTATCTAAACACCAAGTGCAATGGGGAATTTTAAACTGCTAATACTGTAATAATGTATACACCCATGTTATAATGGGTGTCCAGTTGCCAACGTGTACAAGGGTTTTCCTGGAGAGGAGAGCAACAAATTAAGCTGTTTGTGCAGGAGAGAAGGACAGCTCCTACCTGGCAAATATCTGCTGTCTTGTAGAAGGTTTTCTTGTCAATGGTTTTTAAGCTCTCGATGATGCAGGGCAGATCCACCAGCTTGGCTGCCAGCGGCACCCGGTCCACACGGACAATCCCATGGCGCCCGTCCGCTGGGGAGAGCAGGGGACAGGTCAGTGCTGTGGCTCAACAGCCACCCTGGGCAATACAGCCCTGGGCAGCAGAACTTCACAGGACAACACGTACAAGTGGCACAGCTTCACCTGTGGACAGGCAGAGGTGCCTGGACCAGATGCCCTGGTCCTGCTCACTCACCGTGCAGTTCAATGGTGAGCCTGTCCTTCAGGTTGACATTCCCGGACTGGACTGCTCGCCGTACGGTGGAGGCATATTCCTGAGAAGGGAATTCTTCAGGAGTGGGTGTGCTTCCTCCAAGAATTACCAAAGGCTTCTGCCCAACCTACCCAGCTTTAAACACCTGCCATCCACATGCTGGACAGCAGCTGCAAGAGCCACAGTGAACTGCATCTTCCTCCCAACACCACCTGTAGCTCTGCTATGCCCGGTGCTCTCCACACCCCTGGCATGACACAGCTGTGACAGTGGTGCGGGGTCCCTGACAGAGACACCTGTCAGAGCTCCACAGCACTGTGGGGAGTTACAGCTCCCCTCACCAAGCCCTTGTGGTCTCAGCAGGGCAGAGTCTCACAGAATCCCAGAATAACCAGGGCTGGAAGAAGAGATCATCCAGTCCAACACCCCTGGCAAGGCAGGGTCACCCAGAGCAGGTGACACAAGAAGGTGTCCAGGTGGGTTTGGGATGTCTCCAGAGAGGGAGATTCCATAACCTCCCTGGCCAGCTGTTTCAGCGCTCTGCCGCTCTCAATGGAAAGAAGTTCTTCCTCATATTGAGGTGGAACTTCTTGTGCTTTAGTTTATCATCCTGTCGCTGGGCGCCAAAGAGTCTCAGCTTTAAGCACCTAACAAACAGCAACAAGGGCAGTTACAGCCACAGCAACTAAAGAGCCGCTACTTGTTAAAGCTCTGCCTTTACAGAAATGGCCTCCCAAATCCTCTCGTTGTCTCTGAGCCTCCTGCTCTGTGTGTCAGGAGCACTACTCTAGGGGACGCCGTGGAAAATCCGTTCACGACGGTGGGAATGGGCTACCCAGGCCTCAAAGCACCCAGCCGGCTTCCACACCCCTTCCCAGCCCCGCAGCTTCCCCACTGCCTGGTTAACCCCTCCCGCAGCCGGTGCTGGCCGGCAGGCCGGGCTGGGCTCGGTGTAACTCGATGGGGGATGAGGGGGATGAGGGGGATGAGGGGGATGAGGGGGATGAGGGACCGAGCTCTTACCGGCGGCAGCCGCAGCACGAACTGGCTCTCGAGCTCGTGCGGAGCATCGTCCTTGCCCTTGCTCATCCCGCCTCCTCCAGCTCTGCCAGCAACACGCGCTTACCTCGCCCTCCTGCACGGAGACCCCAGCCCAGGACGGCTGCCAGAGCCTCGCCCAGCCCCGCTCCCGTTCCCAGTCCCGTTCCCAGTCCCGTTCCCAGCCCCGCCCGCCCCGCGGAAGCCGAGCCCGGCGCGCCGCCCCTTCCGCTCCATCGCTGTTCCAGTCCCGCTCCGTCCCCGCTCCTCCGGGCCGGTGCCGGTGGCCATGGGGGCCGGGTTCGGCGCGGGGCTGGCCCTGGCCTCCAGCGCCTTCATCGGCGGCAGCTTCGTGCTGAAGAAGAAGGGGCTGCTCCGGCTGTGCGGCCGCGGCCGCGCCAGGGCAGGTACGGCCGCTCCCGGGGCGCTGCTCCCGCTGGCTTCCCCGAGGGTCGTGACGAGAGTTTCGTTCGGCTTCGTCTGAGGTTTCTCCTTTTTTTCCTCCGCACTCAGGGCAAGGAGGGCACGCGTACCTGCGAGAGTGGCTTTGGTGGGCGGGGCTGCTGTGCAGTAAGTACCGCGCTCTGGCTGTGGTAAGGCACACTTATCAGAGGATCACGGAATGGTTTGGGTTGGTGGAGACCTTAAAGGTCATCTCGTTCCAACCCCCTCCCATAGAAACACCCGCTATCCCAGGTTGCTCCAAGCTCCGTCCAATCTGGGCTTGGACACTTCCAGGGATGGGGCAGCCACAGCTTCTCTGGGCAACCTGTGCCAGTGCTCCACCACCCTCACAGGGAGCAATTTCTTCCTGGTATCTTACCTAAACCTACTCTCTTTCAGTTTTAACCCACTCCCCCTTGTCCTGTCACTACATGCTCTTGTAAAAAGTCTCTCTCCATCTTTCTTGTAGGCTCCCTTCACATATTGGAAGGCCACAATTAGGTCACCCCAGAGCCTTGTCTTTCAAGTGTGTGTTTGTGGTTGTTTCCAGTCAGTTTCATGTTTTTTTATTACCATTACTGTTTGACTGCTTGAGTTTTATCCAAGTTTCTGATGATGTTGTTGATCTAGTTGTAACTAAACTGTTCTAAAGTCTCATGCATTACTAGGTTTCCCTGCTAAGCAGGAGCTGAGGAGCTGGTTAGCTGGGTTGGGTTAAGTGCTTCTGAAGTGGCCTGCCCTGAGGATGTCATGATAAAGGGACATCCAGCACCGTGGGTTTAGTGCTACAGCAATTTCAGCAGCTTTACTTTACACTTTTCAATGTTAAGAACCAACTGTACTTGATTTACCCTTTAAAAAGCTGTAAAAGGTGTTCCAGGAGAAGGACAGATGCCTTTCACCTTTGTGGAAATTATGGAAATACTTTCCTGTGGGTGCTGCTCATTGTAAAGGCACATGTGACTAAGGATCACTGTGCATAACACTGAGCCTTCTCTTCCCAAGAGAACCTGTGTGGGGCTTCTGCTTCTTGCTGGTGCTGTTCTTCCCTGGTTGCTCAGAGAAACAGGATGCCCAGGAGGAAACTGAGGCTTTTCTGACTATACTCAAGCTTGGATAATGGTGAATTGCTCCTACTTTGATGCTCACAGGAGTTTCTCTTTGCAGTGGGAGTTGGAGAAGCTGCAAATTTCGCTGCCTATGCCTTTGCCCCTGCAACACTGGTAACTCCACTGGGGGCTCTAAGTGTCCTTGTTAGGTAAGCAGCCTCAGAAACACCCTCACTTCACCTACCAGCCCTTAGTGATGAAAGCAGTTGCTCTGCTCTCTTCCCTCAGGTATCCATTTCTTGTCCTAATTGGTTTGGGATGGTTTTTTGTTTGTTTGTTTGTTTTCTCTCTTTCAGTGCAGTTCTGTCTTCCATCTTCTTGAATGAGCAGCTGAATGTTCATGGGAAGATTGGCTGCATTCTGAGTATCCTGGGCTCCACTGTGATGGTGATCCATGCTCCGCAGGAAGAAGAGGTTTCCAGCTTGGAATCAATGGCAGAGAAGCTCAAAGATCCAGGTACTAAAATAAAAGGTTTCCTGTTGACTTCAGGCTAATGACAGTGAGATACACCTTGGATAAATTGGAAAGGACTGAACTAAATGGTAATTGAGCTGTTTCTTGTTCTGCACACCCCACTGGAATCATTAGCAGTTACCAAGTGGGCTGTTTTTTTTACTGTCTGTGAAGTATTGATGCAAAAAGCGAGGCGCAGGGGAATAAATGCAGCTCTCAGCAGAAGAGATTGGCCTGTGGCAGTGCCAGGAATTGCAGAGGGAATTCCTTTACACAAGGGTGGCAGTGGTGTGGCTGAGAGAAGACAGAGGAGGAAATTCAGACAGATAAACGAGTGATTCAAGGAGTTATGCCCAAGATCAGGTAGTCCTGGTATTTATGTTAGAGGATGAATCAAGTTGCAAGGATGTGATGTGGGAATGGCACAAATGGCAGAATAAGCTACAAGAGATGCTGGAAGGAAGCACAGGGAGAAGAGCAAAGCAGAGTAACACATAGATGTTGCTGCTCATTAGGGGGAGCGCTGGCAGGGCATTCCTGTGACATGGCACTTTCCTTTTAATCCCATCACAGTCTGCAGAGTTCAGCCAAGGCTTCCCAAGCCTTTTGCCACCCTCCTGGGCCTCCTGCTGGAGTGGTCAAAAGCCCCCCACCTCTGTTAGTGCTGTGGAGCCTGGCTGTGCTCCTGCCCCTGCCCTTCCCAGCACAGGCTGCATCCCCAACAGCCTGACTTGTGATCACACTATAAGGAGCTGCTGCTCTCTCTACAGCTTTGCTCAGGCTTCCCAACCCTGGTCCCTTCAGATGGAGGCCAGAAAGGCTGATGGGGCAATTTCCTGCTTGTCCTCTACTTGGTGTTCATTTGCATCTGTCACTGGTGCTGCTGTGTTCTGATGGAGCTCTTGAATTTTTCTTTCCCCAAGGATTCATTGTATTTGCTGTGTGTGTCCTGGTGAGCTCCCTTCTGCTCATCTTTGTGGCTGGACCCCGTTATGGGCAGAGCAACGTCCTGGTTTATGTTTTGGTCTGCTCCGCCATTGGCTCACTGTCCGTATCCTGTGTCAAAGGCCTGGGGATTGCCCTGAAAGAATTGTTCTCTGGGAAGCCAGTCCTGAAAGAACCCCTGGGTTGGGTGCTCCTGGTGTGCCTGGTGATCTGCATCAGCATCCAGATCAACTACCTGAACAAAGCCCTGGACATTTTCAATACCTCTGTGGTCACACCCATTTACTACGTGCTGTTCACCACAGCAGTCATGATGTGCTCAGCCATCCTCTTCAAGGAGTGGCAGCACATGGTGCTGGACAACATCATCGGCTCCATCAGCGGCTTCCTCACCATCGTGTCCGGCATCTTCCTCCTGCACGCCTTCAGGGACATGCCCTTCACCCCCAACCTCCTGCCCCTCTTCCTGCAGCCAGGCAGGGCAGACAGACATCAGTCCTGTCAGCAACAGCCCCTGCTGCCCTCGGAGGACAAGGGCTCTCAGAGTGCAGAGGAGGAGGAGGAGGAGAAGTGAAAGCAGGTGAGGAAGCGTCTGAACTGCTGGCTTCCTGCTCCCAGTGCAAGGCTGAACATGCTGCTGCAGGAGCAGGAGCTGTGAGTTACCCTCTGCCTGCCCCAGGCACCACCACACTGACAGGAGGCTGACAGGGCCAGCAGCCTCCTGTGGCCACAGACAGGAGCCCTGGGAACTGCCCGGTTCCTGGCATCCTGTGCTTCTTCACTGTTCTTTTATGTGAAGAATTGATCTGCCCTTGTTAGGACCCAGACCTCGGCTGTGCAGAGAGGCCTGCAGCACTAACACAGTGCTAACCCTGACTCTTTGGCAGGTCACACATTTGGGGAGGCTCACACTGTTTTTTAAAACCAGAATTAACAGTTACAAAATGATCTAACGTGGTGCTAAGGTTATGCAGAGAGAAGACAGATGTCTGGCTTTAAAGGTGACATACAGAGAGTATTAATGCAAAAATTCCTCTGTCAAGTACTTGTTTTTGCTCACTGTGCTAGAATTTATTTGCAGATTCACATCCAAAAACAGAATACAGCCCAAACTGTGAAACCAGTGGTGCTGCCACATGCTGCTGTGGCTCTTACAGAGGGACCAGCCTCTTCATGCAATGTCTGCTGTGCAGGTTGAAGCTTCCTGTATTCTATTAAAAACTGATCTTTCAGTTACCAAGTGGTGAGTGATACATTTATACCAAGAGCTGGGCCAGCACTGGAAGGCATGGAGGATCACAGGGGTAGGAAGAACTCTGTGAGTGCTCCAGGGAAACTCAAGTTAGGACAGGAGAGGGAATTACCTACTCCAGGAACCTAGTCCTTAGCTACTGAGGTAAATATCTGAAAGATAACTAGACAGCTGTGTCCTCACTGACATGGGTTTACATCTGCATAGCTGTTGAACACATCCTGAGGTTGTTCCCAGGAAGGCTGCTGGCTACAAGCCACCCACGTTGGCAGCTCACATGCTCTGTCCAGCAGCCTCTGCAATGGGTTGTGTGCTTTACCAGGCTCCTGTGTAGAGCTCCAGACCACTGTCAGTGTCACTCCAGGCTTCCCAGAGCCCTGCAGCATATGAACACTGCTGAAATGCTGCTGCCTTCCCCGAGAGCTGATCAGTAGTTGGATGTTTTCCCAGTTTGAAGCTCCTCTTTGTGTCCTGGGGCCAGAGGTCCAGAAGACACACCCACAGGCCTCCCGCCAGTGACTTCCACGGGTGAAGGTGCACGAGGTTATAAAGCAGCCGGTTAGTTATTCCTGCATTTAGTCTCTCTAAAGAAGTGACTCTCGAGGACAGCAGGAGCTGTCACCCTTTTGGAGAGGAAGAGGAAAGGCCACAGCCTCTCCCAAAAACAAGTCTGATTCATGGGACCAGATCAGTTGAGCAACAATTCAGAATTCAGAAAAGGCCTTCTAGCCAAAAGACAGTTACGCCCCCTTCCTACTAATTTTGCCATAAATAGGATCACTGGGAAGAAGGGGGAGTGACAAGAAGGCCAGATTTTCCATTCTCAGCAGTGATCTACCTGAACAAAGGAGAATCTCATTAAAAATTGACCCAGTTAATATTTATTACATTTACCCAGGGAAAGCAGTTAATGGAGCAAGTCAGCATCGACAGAGTTGTGCTGCAGTGTGAAAATTGGTCACTTGGCCATATGAATGATTTACCTATGGAAGCCTGAAAGTAAGTTCCAGCAGTGGCACTGCCTGAGATGATCACTGTTCCCAACATGCTCTTCTTGCTCAGGGTGCCTGTCCCGGCCTGCGATGGTGCCCGAGGGCAGGTGAGGATGTGCCCAGCAGGGCTGGTTTGTGCAGCGCTATTTAAGGCAGCGACCGCGGGCTGGCCTCACCCAGAGCCGAGCTTCCCATCAGTGCTGGGAGCACCCATGGAACGAGGATCAGCACCCCTCTGCTCAGCCGAGGGGGCACATTCCAAATGCTCCCTGCATGGCACCGCGGTCCTGGCACAAAGGTGGCCGCTGGCCCGCGGGGCCGGGAGCAGCACATCACCCCGACGTGGAGCATCCGTGTGTCTGTTGAGGGCTCTCATCTGGCTGCAACTTCCCCGAGACTGGCATTTAATTAAATCCTAACCACCCCCCGAGCTGATCCTGGCTCCTTCGGGCAGCGGAGTGACCAGGAGTGGGCATGGGCGAGGGCCTGGCCTGGCAGGGGCTGGGTCCGGCTCAGTCGGACAGGCTTTCCGAGAAGGCCGACTTGGACTTCTGCGTCTGCTCCAGCCGGTTCAGGATAAACTGGCTCGTGTCAATGAAGCGCTCCACGCAGTTCACGAAGCACGTCTCAGCCCGGCTGTCCAGCTTCGGGCCCGGCTTGTCCATGCACTTCTCCTGCACACAGCGGGGTCCCGTTGGTCCCGGGGGCACCGCAGCCCGACCCCCCCCACCCCGCACCGGGGCCGTGCCTCTGGGCATCTCCAGCCCTCGGACACGCTGGCGTCCCCCCCACCTGGGGGATCCTGATCCTCTCGGGACCCTCCCTCATCCCCTCGGGCGCATCTGACCCCTCCCCACGCGTGGCTCTCCCCGCCCCGCCGTGCCCGGAGAGCCGCCCCCTCCCGCTCTGTGCTCACCGGAGCTGGGGCTGCTCCCACGGCGGCTCCATTTTGTCCCCATCAGCCTCCTCCCCCCGGGGACAAAGGTCTGCGCGGCCTCCCAGCCCGCCTTGCCCCACCATCGCCACCGGGTCACCGGAGCCGGCGGCCCTGCCCGCCGCCCGTACCCAGCAGAGCTCGGTCATCTGGTGCACCAGCTGCTGGAAGCGCTGCTTCTGCGTCTCCACCTCGATGAAGCGCTGAAGCTGGGGGTCGGCCCCGCCCAGCCCGGCGGCGGACGGCGCGTCCATGGCGCTCCCGGTGTCCCCCCGGTCCCTCCCGGTGCCGCCGCGCCGCGACCTTCACGTGCCGCCGGTGCCGCGCCCGCCCCTTCCGCCCGCGCCGCGCGTGCGCGCCCGCCCGCCGGGCGCCCCCTGCCGGCGGGGCGGAGCGGCCGCAGCCGGGGAGGCCGTGGAAGGGTTTTATTGTCCGGGATCGGGAGCGGGACCGGGATCGGGAGCGGGACCGGGAGCGTTCTGGGGTGTGATGGAGCTCCGGGGCGGTGATGGGGCTCCGGGATGTGATGGAGCTCCGGGGCGGTGATGGAGCTCTGAGCATGTGATGGAGCTCCGGGGCGGTGATGAGGCTCCGGGATGTGATGGAGCTCCAGGACGGGGATGAGGCTCCGGGGCGGTGATGGAGCCCCGGGGCGGTGATGAGGTCCGGGACGGTGATGGAGCTCCGGGATGTGATGGAGCCCCGGGGCGGTGATGGGGCTCCGGGGCGGTGATGGAGCTCCGGGATGTGATGGAGCCCCGGGGCGGTGATGAGGCTCCGGGGTGGTGATGGAGCTCCGAGGTGGTGATGAGGCTCCCGGATGTGATGGAACCCCCGAGGCGGTGATGAGGTCCGGGGCAGTGATGGAGCCGCGGGGCAGTGATGGGGCTCCGGGGCGGTGATGGAGCCCCGGGGCGGTGATGGGGCTCCGGGGCGGTGATGGAGCTCCGGGATGTGATGGAGCCCCGGGGCGGTGATGGAGCTCTGAGCATGTGATGGAGCCCCGGGGCGGTGATGGAGCTCTGAGCATGTGATGGAGCCCCGGGGCGGTGATGAGGCTCCGGGGTGGTGATGGAGCTCCGAGGCGGTGATGAGGCTCCCGGATGTGATGGAACCCCCGAGGCGGTGATGAGGTCCGGGGCAGTGATGGAGCCGCGGGGCAGTGATGGGGCTCCGGGGCGGTGATGGGGCTCCGGGGCGGTGATGGGGCTCCGGGATGTGATGGAGCCGTGGGGCGTGATGAGGCTCCGGGATGTGATGGAGCTCCGGGGCAGTGATGGAACCCCGGGGCGGTGATGGAGCTCTGAGCATGTGATGGGGCTGTGGGAGCGGCCATGGGGCTCCCCCAGGCTCCTGCTCGCCCGTGCCGTGTCCGTGACAACCATGCCGCGATACCGCCCGGTGTGCAGGT
Organism: Aphelocoma coerulescens; assembly: GCF_041296385.1. NCBI lineage: Eukaryota > Metazoa > Chordata > Aves > Passeriformes > Corvidae > Aphelocoma > Aphelocoma coerulescens. Next base: position 18,049,211 of record NC_091018.1, read on the forward strand.
CTGTCCCGGTGGGCAGTGGCAGCGCTGGGCAGGGGTCAGCGGGCAGTACCCGCGGTCAGCAGTCCTCGTCGGCGATGTCCAGGATGCTGCCCAGCAGCGCGGTGAAGGTGGGGCGCTCCTCTGGCTTCTGCTGGGCGAGAGGGGAGCCTGGCTGGAGCCCGTGTCTGCCCCAGCCGTGCCCCAGGGAGCCCTGTCACCCTGCCAGGGTGGCCGGAGGTGTCACCAGGGGTGACAGCCACTCACCTCGTGCCAGCAGCTGTACATGATGGCGTAGACCCGCTCCGAGGCCGCCTGCGGCCGGTACAGGCGCAGGCCTTGGATGACGTGCTCGGTTGTCTCGCTGTTATTAAACCTCTCATAAGGCATCTTTCCCAGTGAGTAAACTTCCCACATCAGGACACCTGTTGGGGGGGAACAGCAAGGAGAGCTGATGGGATGGGAGCACCTGTACCTGCACCTGGTTTGCAGAGGAGTTCCCAACCTCCAAGTCATCAATGCCGTGCTCTTACCAAAGGACCAGACGTCAGACTTGCTGCTGAACTTGCTGTACAGCAGCACTTCAGGAGGAGACCACCGCACTGGAAACTTGGACCCCATGGAGCTTGTGTACTCATCATCTAGCACATACCTGCAGCAGGAAAATGGATCAGGGTGCCTCACTTGGATTTCACATTTTGCTCCTCCACACAACTGACCAAGCCCAAAAGGAATGGGCAGCTCAGACTGACCAGAGGTTGCAACTCTGCATGGGTTTCAGCAGTAAGTGCGTGTTAGTCAGGATTGTGGAAGGGATTGGCTGACAGGGAAGCACAGCAAAAAGGGGATGTGGAGAGCAAGCTGCAGCCAGGAGACCAGAGGTGGGGGAAAGAAGATGCAAAGAGAGGGGGGAAAGGGCCAGGGGAAGTAAGAAAGGGATGGTGGAAAGTGGAGAGGCGAAGGTTGAGGCAGGGAGATGAAATGGGAAGACAGTAGGAAAGCACAGCTGGAGGGTGGTGGGGACAAAGACTAAAATGTAGAATTGATGGAAGGAGGAGATGGGGTACTGAGACAGGAAAGTGACACAGACACATCTACCGGACCTGGAAAGACCAAAATCTGACACTTTCACAATTCCTTGGTCATTCACCAAACAGTTTCGAGCAGCCTGTGAATGGAGAGATGGAGACAGTTACTTCTACCTTCTCTTGCTTCTCCCATTCCCCTGTAGCAGGTGAACTTCATCTCATCCCCACCCACCTAACACTTCACCTGACTTCATCCTGCAAGTTCACCTGGGGCAAGCTACAAAGTTCTCAGCAAAGAGAGCAACAGAGCCCTCCAAGCATCCTGTTTATCTATGAAGGGGCAATTTCCCTGGTGGGATTTTGCCTGAACAAAGCAATCACAGCCCTACCAGGTCTCTATGCAGGAATTGCTTGGATTCCAGGTACTCCATAGCTTCACAGACATCCTTGCACATCTCCAGCAGCTCGGCAGGCTGGAACCGCTGCCGTGTTTCCCTCAGGAAGTTCAGGAGGCAGCCGTTGGCCATGTACTCGGTGATGATGAAGATGGGACGCTGCTTAGTGCAGACCCCGTAGAGCTGCACTAGCTTCTCATGTGACAGGTTCCTGTGTTGGGGACAAAGGCAATTCTGAGCATCTAGAAAGCCAGGCAGCAAAGGAAGAACCTGTGAGGAAGGAGAGTTTGGGAAGGGAAGATGCTTCTGGCCCAGCTGACGGTGGAAAGCCTCACCAAGGAATCTGCCCAAAATCAGTGGGATCTTGGGTGCTTTTTACAGAGTATGGGACTGCCTTAGACTGTCCCTCCACACCTCCCAGGAGTGCAGCCATTCTGGCAAGGAGCATCCAGCACTGACCTGCACGGTGCTCACCACTTACATCATGACTTTGGCTTCGTCAATAAACTCATCCTCTGACATGGAGCCTTCCCTGATCATCTTGATAGCAACATTGTACTGGCCTCTCCATTTCCCGTACTTCACCACGCCAAACTGCCCCGTCCCAAGTTCCTTCAGGAAGGTCAGATCCTTGGGGTCGATCTCCCACGACCCTAGGACAGAGAGTGTGAGTGTAATACGGGTGCAGGTGACTTCCCTGCACGGTGCTCCCAATCATCTGGTCTAGCAAGCCCAAGAAAAGCTCACAAGCATTTCCTGCCTGAGAGATCATCCACAAAACCCACAAAATCTGAGACCTGTTCCTCCAGGGGACAGGAGCAAGGTAGCTTGTGGAGTCTTTTGGTCAATACTGTCACCAGAGGGTAGATGGGAAGTGGTTCCTGGGAAGGCTATGAGCCATGGGACAGCCGGGATCCCAGCCTGGGAAAGCTGCTGCCAGCAGAAGCAAATGCTGCAACCAGGGAACTGTGAGGTAGCCCGGGCTGGCTTACCATAGCCAAGGCCAGCTGTGGAAGGAGCACTTTTCTTGTGCTGAGACACGGGGTACTTCAGTCTGGATATGAGCCCTGAAACACAGCAGCAGAGATTGCCACTCCAGGCTTACCTGCCACATTCCAGCAGGGAACACAAAAGCCTCCTGCCTTCAGCACAGGAAGGTGGGGATACCGTGGTGCCAGTGAAAACACTGCTGGCTTCACTCTGTCTCCCAGCCACTGACCTGCAGAGTTGTGCTGGTGGTAGGTGATAAGCTCTGGGATGCTGTTGAACAGGTGCTTTTCTGCCAGGTAATACTGGTTCTGGGGGGTGCAGCAGACGACATAGTGGCGGATCGTGCCTTGGGGGTCTCTGGAGAGGGAGAACATGGGGAGGAGAGACAGAGGGTGAGGGGTGCCTGGAGGGGCCCTCTGGGGGAGAAACAAGCTGTTCTTAGAGCCACTTACGCAGAGGACTTGGCATAGACGGAGACAGTGTATTTCCCTGTCTTGCTGGTGGAATCTCGGACAATGAAGCCCCCTTCCTTACCCTAAAGCAGAAAGGGCAAAGGGCACTGGGTGGTTGTGGGGACTGTGTGTCACTGTGACAGGCAAAACTTAAAGTGAGTGAAGATCACAGCAGGGCTGGAGAGGATGCAGTGAGTCAGAGGAGTCCTATTTCCACTCCCTGCACGGGAGGCCACCTCCTGAAGTGGCTGCCTGGAGGAGCTCACATTGGGATAGGGAATGTTCCTGGGGCTGTTGGTGCAACACTCCCCTCCCAGCACAAGCCAGGGTTGGTCCCATGCTGGACACAATGTGAGAACAGCCCATGGAGGGCTGGTGTGTAGAACAGACCCAGCCTCGGGAGGCAACACTTACCTCCTGTTTCAGCAGTTGCTCCGCTTGGCTCCGAGTGATGTTCTTTGAGTACCACCTGGAACAGGGACACAGCCATCAGGGAGATCTCCACAGCCACCTCTGTCCCCAGCCCGGTCTGACCCTGGCCCAGCCAGGACAGGTGGTGCAGAGAGCAGGGCAGGGATGGCTGCCAGGGGCTGGAGGCTGCCAGAGGATGTGGAAGAGGGAGAGTGACCCAGCCAGGCTGGGCTCAGGGGCTGTGTAGGGTAACAGAACCAAATGGAAAACGTCTCCAACCAAGTGCAACTCGCCAGGTCCCCATGCCCTCTCTTACTCAAAGATCTCTAGGGAATTTCTGGTTTCAGTGACGTAGTTGCTGGGGATGTATCCTTCCCTCCTGCAGGAGAAAAGGGGCTGGTCACACATTGATGGAGGAGGCCAAGGGGAAAGGATATTCCTGTTTCAGAAGGGCTCAAAAACTTTGGTGCAAGCCCATCTGGGTTCATGTATGGGGATGGCTGACACCACAGCCGGTTTCAGCCTCCTCCCCCTCCTCAGCAGGGCAGCCCACAGGTGGGCAGGCAGCGTGTCCTCACCCTCGGGGTGCCAGAGGGGTGTGTTTGCCCACCAGGGCCTGAGCACCAGGGCAGGGCAGCACTGCAGAGCCACGGCCATGGGCAGTGGGAGCTCTCACCCGTTCTTGTCAAGGGCTTTCCACCAGGGCAGGTGGCTCTCCTCCAGGATGAAGTACTCCTCGCCCTTCTGCAGCTGCAGGTCCTGCGCGTTCATCGGCTCGTAGTTGTAGAGGGCCACCACCTTCTTCATCTCCCCTGCTGTGCTGGGGGCTGGCTCGGGAGGCAGAGGCTTCATCACCATCTTCCCATGGCGGGAGGGAGAGTGTGGGACATGGTCAGGCTTGCACACACACCACGTGAGACCCTTCCCAGGCCTGGCAGGGCAGTGGTCTCAGGCCAGCTCAACGCAGTGTTTGTCTCAGCTCCCACATGTATCTCTACCAGAACACCAATTTCCTCTCCCTGGACTTTTTATCAAAACATTTTTCCCCATCTCCACAAAAGATAAGTGTTTTCTCTTTACCTTTTTGGCTTAACCTGTGACTCCTCCAGCCTACATTAGGGTGTAAATCTCTCAGCTGCCCTGGGAAACCTCAAGGTTGAGATAATTTGACTTTCCTATAGGCCTTTGGGCTCCATCCCCTGCTTCAAGCTCCTTCTCCCTTAAGTCACCATCTTGACATCCCTCCCCAGAGCAGAGTCCTGGCCTGTACATCTCTGAGCAGTCATTGAATATGTTGGCTTTTTCCAGGCAACCTTTTCTCCAACACCTTGGAGCAAACCCTGACGTTGGCTTTTACCTGGTCCTCCTCAGGAGTTGGGGGAAGGGGCTTCTTTGTCTTGCGATGCGACCGCCCGACGTTTAAACCTTCAGAACAGAGGAGGAACTAAGGTGAGCAAAGATCCCTGTGGTGGTCCCTGGGGCAGAGGGACGGGGCAGTGGGAGGGTGCCTGGTGTCTTACTGCCATTCCTGCTCTCCAGAATCTGGCAGCCCATGGCATTCTTGGCTGTCTGGGAGCAGCACAGGTACTGGCCGTCGATCCAGAAGCAGGGGTGGTACTTCTGGACCAGGTCGCTGTTGTACCGAATCACTGTGGCAGAGGAGGGGAGATGTGTGTGACCCAGGGCTGCATCCCCAGCCTGTTGCAAGAGCTCTCTGCTCCCTGAATGCAGGTGGTCAGCTGCATTGATAATCTCCTCTCAGCTGTGCTACTGTCCCCTGTGCCCTGATGTTCAGGTTTCCCTCAGCTCACCACCCTTGTTTTAGTGCTGTGGCTGTGCAATCCCTGTCCCACAGGGAAGGGCCAGGCTTGGCTCTCAGATCTGATCTAAGCTCTTGAGCAGCTCTGCAAAGGGGCATGAGCATGGAGACAGTCACAGAAGGACCTGGCCCTCCTGCCAGCCAAAATATCCAGGCTGCTCTGGCCCCTGGTTCACAGCTCTTTTGAGCCCTTTTCTTTTTCAGAAGTGGGGAGGGAGGCCAGTGCTGTGCCCAGCTTTTCCATGGGGTGAGGAGGGCATTGCCATCACCCTGTGTGCACTCAGAGACTTCCCTTGCAGGGAGAATATTCCCTTGCCAGGCAGGCTGACCAGCTTCCTCATACTTCTCCCCAAGCTAGAGGGACAACTGGATGTGCCTAAACACTGCCTCAGCCTGGGGCTGGCCCACAGCAGCTGCACGGTGTGTAGAGAGCCCCTTCTTTGGTGGACTAAGAAAAGGGTATCCCGGCAGCAAAAAGCCAGAATTTTCTCTCCTTTCCCTGTGGATTTTACACTAACTTGAGCTGCCACAGCAACCCTCCTGCCTCAGCAGTGAAGTGGGGAGAGGACAGGCTGCCTGTCGGGGCAGAGCAGCAGGGCTCTCGTGAGATAACCGACTTCCCCGTTATCAGCCTGCCGCTCTTCCGCCTCGCTCCAGCCAACTTCCCCGTGTCAACTCAAGCAGCTAATCTCACCCTGCCAGCACAAAGCCGCAGCAAGACACACACACACATGCACCAGGAGGCACATACAGGCGGCTCCAGCAGATTTTGGGTGGCCCGAGCCCCTTGGCACAACAGTGCTGCTGCAACACACTCCCAGTTCGAAGAGGGAGCAGCCACACAGCTGAGCACTAGCTCAGCAGCACCGAGCAAGGCTTGGGGTGGTTTGGGAAAGATGCTACCTGGCTCCCAGCAGGCTTGTTGTCCATGTTTCCTAAAGCTCCGGGCGCTCAACCCTCACTTGCCAATGCAGCACAGCTGTATGGCCACATCTGCTATTTCCTCTTGCCTTCAACAATTTCCGAGCCTGCTTGAGCTACTTTGGAGCAGGTTTGTGAGAGGGCAAGGAGCCTCAGCCGAGGTAGCTGTGGTACTGCAGAGGGTGACAGTGTCCACTCCCCCGGCTGGGAGCAGCTCGCTCTTCCTCAGACATGGGGTATATAGCCACGAGCCAGCGAGCCCCCGGCAGCCTGGCACTCTGGGCCAGCCACAGGCACAGCTGAGTGCCCGTGTTGGCTTCCCAGGGGAGCTGCAGAGCCCCCACACTCACCACTCTTCAGCTGATGGATCCAGCGCTTGCGCAGCTCCTCCGTCGGGGAGAAGATGTAGAGGGGCCCCTCGTCATAGACCACCTGCGGGACCAGGCACCTCAGCACCGGGGGCAGGCCTCTCACGGAAGGCACGTGGGGAGCCGAGCCTTGTGGCCACTCCGAGCAAGCCCTGCCGGTGTCTGCTGGCCCCGCATGGTGCTCGCGGGAGCGTGACAAAGAGGTTAAAAATAAGCCCCCTCCCCCGAGACTTTCCACTTCCTTCTCTGACTTTCGGTGTGCCGGGGGTGCACTGGGTGCCAGCAGGGCAGGCAGCTGGGCTGGGGGCTGAGTGAGCAGCCAGCACCCCTCCAGCATCAGCCAGGGGACTGAAAGGGGCAGGACAGAGCTCAGAAGCAGGTTTCCATCTTAAGCAGAGCTGCCTCGGGGCTCAGAGAGGCTCACCTGGCTGCCCCATGCAGTGTGGACAGCAGCAGAGTGTCCCCAGGCCGCTGAGTGACACCGGGCAATGGGGCAGTGATGCCACGTTTGACCCCAGGCCCCTGTGGGGTCCTCCCCTCAGGAGCTGCCACCAGGCAGAGAGGACCAGCAAAGAGGGTGCAGTGAAGACTCACCTGGAAGGGGTAGGGGAACCGTTCGATGATTGAGATCTGCTCCATGTTGTTGTAATCCTCCCCTTTCCTCTGGAAGAGAGAGGCAGAGATGGATGCTGGCACCCTGTTGCTCAGCTGCTGGCATCTCCCCTGGAGCAAGCCCAGGGCTTTAGGCATCCTGCTGCTCTGCATAAAGCTGGACCCCTGGTATGGTATGGACAGAGCCCCTCATGCCAAGCACGGCTGTCCCCCACTGCCACCACCCCAGGGACTCTCCCTACTCCCCCAGCGAGGGGACAAGGGCACAGACGCAGGGACCCTGGGACCCTCCTCACCGGGACCTGTCGCTCAGGGGGAGGGTTGTTTTCAGGTGCCACTGTCTCCACACAGGTGATCCTCTCAATGTCCACGGAGCCCTTCTTACTGCCCCGGCGCTGCAAGAGACAGTCTTGGTTCAAATGGTCACCAAAGGGAGACCTGGAGAGACTCAAACCAACCTCTGTCCCTGTCCAACCAGCCCTTGGGCTACATGCTGGCAAGGGACAGACCTCTGGTGACCCCCAGACACCGCCACGGTGCAGCCCCTGTGGCTGCAGACTCACCCCCCGCTCAAAGTCATACTCGTAGTAGGACAGCTTGCTCTCCGTCAGCAGGAACAGGCGCTTCTTGAAGTTGAGGGGAGATGTTTTCTTCTTCTGCTGCGAGCGCTTCAAGAAGATGCTCTCCAGGATGACACTGGCCATGTCAAACCCCTGGCCACCTCCACGCTGTGCTCACCTGGTTGCTGTGGGCAAGACAATGCCAACGCAGCGCTTGTTCAGCCCAAAACCTGCTGGACCTCGCTCAGGTGCACTCTCCCCCTTGCCCCAAGGGCAGTCAGGGGGTGCTGGGACCCCCACGGCGGGGGGAACCAGAGGTGTGTGTGCAGGTCAGTGTGGGTTTGTGATGTGACCTCTCCTGGCCCCTCTCCCACACCAGGCTGCAGCCCAAGCCACCACCCAGATGGCTCCTACTCCTGCTGAAGAGGCGTCCAGGATATTCAGATGGACAGAGAGCTGGAGAAGGAGGGAGATGGGGGAAGCTTGGAGCCCCAGGGAAGAGCGGGGAGCCAGCTGTGACACTCGGCAGGCGCTCCTCCCCTCCAGCTCTGTGCATGTGAGCCTGTGTGGGCTGTTTCCTCCTGCCCCACCGCAGCCACTTCGTGCTGGGGATGTGCTGACTTGGCAGCCTGCAAGGGGTGGCCACGGGAGGCCGGTCCCTAAAAAGCCGTGGGTAGGTCCTGGCCCTGAAAAGTCACAGTGCCGTGCTGCCGAGAGCACGGAGTAGCCCTAAAGTCATCCTTGCCCTGTGTGTCCATGGAGCCCACAGGAGTGCAGGGACAAAGCTCAACCCCCCTTCCTCCCCTGTGAGCAGCACTTGTCAGTGGCCAGGCTTGAAGGGCTGCCTCTAGCCAGCAGCCAGAGGGGTTAAATCCTCCCCCAGCCCTCAGCGATGCTCTCCTGAGCCTCTCCGGGGAAGGGCAGGGCAGGAAAGGACTCACATGAGAGCCCTGCATCCCACTGCTGCCCAGCTTTTAGGGGCTGGAAATCGCCATGGCCTATCTCTTGGAGCAGTCTGTGCATCTCACCTCTGTGTTGCTGTGCCCAGCAACTGTGACCCCCAGGTGGGTCCAGCATCCTCCAGAGCCACGTGGCTGGAGCTGTGGGCTGTGACCAACACCTGATTGCAGTATGGGGAGCTGACAAGAGAGCTGTGTGGGGCCACTGCTGAGCTGTGATCCCCTGGAGCTCGGTTCTGTGTCTCCTGCCTGACCACCTACAGTCCCTGCTTCCCCTTCACCCGCACCTTGTTCCCTTTTTTCCTCCTGCAAGCACAGCTTTGGAAAGCAACCTGGGAGAAGCTGTTTTTCTCCCCTGCTCCCCACAGCCTGTCTCCTCGGGGGGAGGCTCAGAGGTGGGCCAGAGACAGGCGTTCAGCCCCCCATTCCCCAGCCGAGTATTCCATCAACTCTCCCCACACATGACATGGGCATTGGCTCACTCACAACAGGGATCAGGTGGGGAACAAAGATGCCAGGACCTGGTTCCACACACTGTGCCTCTCTCCAGGGCATTCCCCTGCTTGGGGACAGGAGCAGAGGTGTCCTCCCATCTGCTGGCAATGCCCAGATCCTCCCAGCACAGACCCTGCAGTACTGACACTGCCCCGCTCTCCCCAGAGAGGCTGGGGACAAGCAGGATTGCCCTCTCCCAGGCTTCCCTCTTCCCTCCTTGTGGCCCTTATGGCTCAGATCTTTCCAGCTTGTTTGGGTGGTCAAAAACCCCCAACTTTAAAAAATTAATCATCAGAGCCTTTTGGAAAAAGCAGCAGCCTGAGTGGGCTGATTGAGGCCTCAGGAGGAGGGATCCGGGGTCGCTGCAGGTGGCTGGTGTGGCCCCTGACCCCCAGACTGCTGGCAAGGTGGTGGATGAGCCCAGAGTGACCCCGGGACCATGCTGTATCCCTGTGCCTCATTTTCCCTACTTATCAAGTGTGGCTGCTGGTGCTGCATCCCAAGAGCAGGAGGGCTCCCGCTGCCCTCCCTGGCACAGACACAGGGGCTGAGCAGAGTGGCCCTGGGCTCCAGCCCATCCCAGCTGCAGCGCCGGGTCCCTGGAGCTTTACCTGGAGTCACAGCAGCGGGGTCATGGCCAGCAGTGCCAGGCAGGTGGGACACGTCCTCACTGCGTCCTCTGGGTGGAACTGCCAGAGGGGAAAGGACAGCGAATGTCTTGGAGGGCTGTTGTGCCCCATCATGGCACAGCCTCCTTGTCCCCAGCACTGCCACCAGACCCGCTCTGTCCTTGCCCGTCCTTGGCATGGTGGGTGCCCCACGGGGCTCACCCCCACAGCCACCACTGCCGTGCTGTGATAGCAGAGTGACGAGTGGGTGGGTGGAAGCATGTCCTGTGCCCTCCCCCCCCAGCTAGTGTGACTTCCTGCCATGCTCACACCTCGGCCCAGCGTGCTCTGAGACCACCACCAGGCCTGACACACACTGCTGGCCTCATGTCGCTGGATGCTGTGTCCCACCATGGTCCTGGGGCCATCCCTCCTCCACAGGCAAGCTCTGTCTGCTGCCTAATTCCTGCTAAGGAGCTGAGCCACTGCTGGCTGATGTGGGGCTGGCAGGGACCCGAGGGAAGGGTGACAGGGTGTTTGTCTGAACGACAAACTTCACAGCCCCCATGTTTCAGGTTGAGCCCAGAGGGTGTCAAAAATGATGGGTGGGAGGGACAGAGGAGGAATCCTCCTGCATGGGAGAGACTCATGAGCAAACCCCAAGCTGCACCCCAACAGTGCCCACTGCAAAAAGCACAGGTGAGGAATAGCCAAAGACCCTGCCAGAACCCCAGCCCCTGCTCTCGGGCAGCCCTGGGGTCCCTGGCACCCACCCACCACTGTGATTCCCTTCTCAGCACAGCCTGCAGCCCCTGGCACCCCCACCCCATCTCCCTGCCCTGCTGCACCCCATAGCCCCATGGCCAGGTGACCGGGGTCAGATGCCACTTGCTCAGAACTGGTCAGGCTGTGGGACAAGGCAGAGCCCTCCCAGCTTGGCTCACCCACACCACGTGTCCCGTGCCCAGCACGGCTCTCCTGCCCACAAGGAGCCCAGCAGAGGTGTGAGGCCACCAGCACAGGCCACATGGAGCCTCCCGCTACCCCGGCTGTCCCGCAGCCACATCAGCGGGGCCCCGCCGGCGCCCAGGACCCCACAGCCCAGTGCTGCCCCGTGCCATGGCTCCCGGGCCTCCATACTCACGGAGCCCTCCCGCCGCCGCTCCGGCCAGCCGGGGTCTCGCCGCGCCGCTGCCCGCGCCCACCCCGGTGGGTTGGGGTGGCTGTGGCAGCAGGGACGGGGAGAGACGGCAGGGTGCGCAGGGAGGAAGGACGGGGCCGGCCAACCCCACCCTTTCGGTTCCCCTTTTTCAGGTTTCTGACTCAAAGGCAGCACTTGTGTTTCCTCCTGCAGACAGCTGGGCCATTGCCGTGGGGTCACCAGGCCACCGGCCATGGCCAGAGCCTGGCCCAGGCTGTGGGCAGTGCCAGGTGTTGGCTGAGGTGGCTGACCATCCCCTAAGTTGTCCCAAATGGGTTCTTTCACCTGATGTGCACAGGGCTGATCCCCACACAGAACTGAGGAATTTGCTTTATTGACAGTTCTGTGCAGAAAGAGATCTTGGTGGCAAATTCACAAAGCCAGCAGAGCGACTATCAAAACCTTTCACCGTTGATACATTTTGGCAAATGAAAACATTAGTGTTCATTGGCTACAGGTTACATCATTCATTAGTATTCTATCTTGTAGTGTTAAATGATTCCCTCACTTCCTATGTTAATTAGTCCGCATGTTCAGTATTTCTCTTCGTTTGGGTCAGTGGGTTTCCTGGGTCAATGGTCCGTGAGTTGGTGTTGTGATCTCCCCATGCTGGAATCTCTCTTATCCACTCAGAGCTGATTCAGCACAAGTGCTGAGTTCGCTTTGCTAGTTACATCCTTGTCTCGAGAGTTCTGCCAACTGTTCTTGTGGTCCTAAATTCTGCATTCGCTGTGCCCACTCTCAGAGGTACATCCTTCTTCCCAAGCCTTGTTAACTTCCGCCCGGATCTGAGATCACTGAAACATGTCAAGCCCTAAACCTTAACAAGGCAACTCTATTGACACATAATTTGTCTGTCAAACACCTGGACATCACCTGCACCCGGCAGATCCCACAGGACCCACCCCAGTCACACCCCCGGTCCGGGACCCAGCCTTCCTCCACGGCTGCCGTCCTGCTCCCCTCCCACCGGCAGGGGGCGCCGTGCCCTATGCCCTCCCTGCACTCTCCTCTCTATGGTCCCCAGCTCTCATTCACTTCCGCTTCCGGTCTGGGCCTCCTCTCCGGGCCGCCGCCGCCGCCAAGATGGTGAGTGCTGGGGCTGGGCTGGGCTCCATCCGCCGCCATCCGCCCCGGGGCTGCGCCGGCCCGGGCTCCCTCCGCTGCGGTGCTTGCGTGATGGGTGGCCAGACCGGCGCGGGGGCTTCCCCATCCCCGGATGGCAGCGCAGGGCCCGAGGGGAGGGGAAGGGCGGGAGCGGGGCCTTCGGAGCGGGATGTGGCGTATGCGCAGCGGCCCTGAGCGGTTTCTCTGCTCCTCCAGGTGAACGTGCCGAAAACGCGCCGGACCTACTGCAAGAAATGCGGGAAGCACCAACCGCACAAGGTCACGCAGTACAAGAAGGGGAAGGACTCGCTCTACGCGCAGGGTAAGGATGGGCTCGCTCCGGGCGCGGCCACGGGGAGCTGCGTGCGGTCCGAGTGTCCTGGGCCCTGCACGGGTGGGGGAGGACAGCTTGACCTGAAGGATGTGGTGTGCAATAAAGGGAACTAAAAAATGGCAAAGGGAAAAAGACTTAAGGACGTGTCAGCCCGAGCCAAATTCGGATGGTTGTCGTATAGAAATGTTTAACTAATTAGGAAATGTGCTCTGGGTGAGCCTCGTTGGCTGTAATGTGAAGGCACAGTTCTGGAGGCCGGGCTGCCCAGCCCGAGGGAGAGCCCTGCCCACTGAGCATGGGCTGTGAGTTTAAAATGTGCTGGACCTTCAAGGCGAGGTGAAAGAAAGTGAATCCAGTGGTAGCTCGGCCAGTAGTGATGTGGATTAATTATGCAAATATCACCTGAACAGGACCGTATAAATATTTTTGCCCCTTTGTGTGGTGGCTTTGAGGATTTACCATGCAGCACCCCTCTCTGCACAGAACTCTGAATAAATCAAGTCCTTGGCCTTGTGTGTCTGTTGGCTGCACAAGGGAAAGGTTCCACTTTTGGGGACAGCACAAGGGCCGTGGCCATGGGCTGAGCATGAGGCTGCTGGAGGAGGGAGGCACTCATTCTGGTGGGCTGTGCAGGGACAGGCTGAGCTCTGCTGGGATTTAGGAAGTGCCAGTTGTGCTTGTAGCACCTCTTAGGTTGTGCCCTGACCAGAGCCATTTTTTCCCGCAGGGAAAAGGCGCTATGATCGGAAGCAGAGCGGATATGGGGGCCAGACAAAGCCCATTTTCCGTAAAAAGGTGAGTGAGTGTTGCTCCTGGGACAGGAAACTTCTCTGGCAACCCACAGTTCCTCAGTGCTTTGCTCTGGCTGTGTTAGGGCAGCTCTGTGCTGGCAGTGCAGGCTTCCCCTCCACAGCACAGAACAGACTTGAGTTGGAAGGGACCTTAAAGGTCATCTTGTTCCAACCCCCTGTAATGAGCAGGGCCACGTTCCACTATCCCAGGTTGCTCCAATGCCCATCCAACCTGGCCTTGGACACTTCCAGGGATGGCGCAGCCACAGCTTCTCTGGGTACCTTGTGCCAGGGCCTCAACACCCTCCCAGGAAAAGAATTTCTTCTTAATCTCTGATCTAAATCTCTGTCAGTGTGAAGCCATTTCCCACTGCCCTGTCACTCCATTCTCTTGTAAGCAGTCCTTCTGCATCTCCCTTGTAGGCTGCCATCGGATACATGGCTCATCTCCTTGCTGTCTTGTCTCATGGAGATGCTCCTCCATTTGCAGGGTGACTCGGGCTGTGTTTGCAGAGCAGGTTCTCAGGGAGCCTTGGTGCTGCAGGGGAGCAGGGTCTTGCAGGGAGGGATTCTTGCAGTGAAAGGAACATTTCCTTCACAGCTTGCCTAAGGGGAAGGGCTTGGCAAAGGGAAGGGAGCTGGCTACTTGCTTGCTGTTGTATTTACAGCAAAACCCAATGGGTGGATTTGTTACTTCGTGTGAGTTGTTTAGTTATGCTCATAGAGCTGCTTGGCTTGTTGTTGGGAAGCCCTGGTGTCCTGCTGGAGATGTACAAGAAGCCTTCCAGCAAAAAGAAAAAAATGAAGCAGCAGGTTTTCAAGTTGACTTTGTGCCAGGAAGTGGGGATACCTCACAGAAAATGCTCTGCAAGCAGGGTACACCAAGCAGCTGCATTGCTGGCACTCTCTACCTGTACATTGCAATCCCCATTTCTGTTTTTTCCCTAGTCAGCATTGTATGGATGATAGGCTGAGGTTTTTAACTGGTGGTTACAGCCCTGTCCAGCTGCTACAGCAGCCTCTCAGCTTTGGATTCTTCCCTCTGCAGTCTTTCAGGTTTCATCCAACTTCTGAGTAGCTGCAGGTCTGCATTGAGCCTGTTGTGTCACTGCTCCTTCCAGAGAAAGTTTGCCAGTCGTGTTGCTTCCAGGTGTTGCTTTTGCCCAGTTTTTGGCTGGATTTTCCAGAGCACTGCTGGTCTGTTTTCCCACACTTTAAAAGTGCAAGTTTAAGAAACTTGTGTTCACTGGTACAGACTTTTCCAGAGTGGCTGATCCCTGCAGGGACCAGCCCTGCCCCAATGAATGCTTTTGTCTTTTTTTGTTAAGGTACAGATCCACTTTACTCCTGGACCAATCCTTAAGGTGCCTTCTTGTTTTCAGTGGAGGGAGCCTAACTGTGCTGATAGTCTCTGTGTGCAGGGAACAAGCTCTTCCTGAGAGCAAGTTTGTGTGCTTGGGGATGTGTGTGGTTCATTGATACACCCTGCTCCTCCTCCCAGGCCAAGACCACCAAGAAGATTGTGCTGAGGCTGGAGTGTGTGGAGCCCAACTGCAGGTCCAAGAGGATGCTGGCAATTAAGAGGTGCAAGCACTTTGAGCTGGGAGGAGACAAGAAGAGAAAGGTGAGTTTGTATTCCATGAGTGGTTGAGAAAGGGGGACAATACTCGGTGGTGAGTAAACTCACTCTTGTCTCTTGCCTCTTGCTTCTTACAGGGCCAGGTGATCCAGTTCTGAGCATCATCCTACTCATCGTGTTGGACCGCATTAAAGTAACTAGATTGATCCCTTGCTTTTTTTAATGTGTTTTCTCTTGGGGTGCAAGCTGTGAGTACATCAGCTCAGCAGGGAGGTGTTGCTTGCAGAACCACGTAAGAGAACAGTTTTTAACCTGGCTTTTGGAAAATCCCTGCCAGTGGCTGAGATCTGTTTACTGTGTGTCCAAGAGGTGTTTTGTAATGGGTACCAGTGACTTTTCTGCATGAACATGGTGCAGGCTTGTTTATGAACTCCCCTGAACAGCCCTTGCACTTGCTGTAGGCCCTTCTTACAAACATCTTTACTGTCCTGAGGAGCAAAGGCCTCGGAGCAGCCACTGGGTTTGGTACTTGCACCATTAGGCAGGTGCCTAATTAGGTCATTAGGCAGGTGCCATTAGCTATGGCAGCTCAGAGAGGTGAGGGACAGCTCCATGCCTATGGTTGCTCCTGCCACACGGTGTAACAGGCCTCAGCTGCCTTCTCCTGTGCCTTGGCTCCTCTTAGCATTTTCCTTGAAGGAAAAAGGCCAAGCACAGCACTGAAGTTTCAAATGGGCAACAACCAGGAGTGTGGTAGATGGTAAGGACAGCCTCCAGGACAGCTTGGAGAGGACCATCTGTGAGTAGGAAGTCTGCTGTTAGCAGGTGCTGGGAATGCAGTGCAGAGTTCACCCTTAAGGGCAACTTTCCTGTAGTGGAAATGGAGCTGGAGGATGGAGAGATGCCTCTTACCATCTTCATAATGACTGAGAGCACTCAGTTACTGAATTGTAAGAGAATTTGTATTTTTGCTTATTAAATATTGGCTGATGTGATGGCATTTTCAGATTTGTGTAGGCAGTGGTGGCTTTAGTCTGTGGGATGGACTGTATGGCTTTACCGTGTCAGCTTCACTGAGTGCTGTTTGTAGTAATCATGACAAATTTCACAAAAACTTACACGACTGGAACAAACTGGCCTGTTTTCTAAACCATGATTTAATTTCAGATAACATGCTGTACTCCTGTAGGCTGCAAGTAAGAAAAAGCTTAGCCTTTTAAAGGGATTTTAATCAAAGTGCTTAATCACAGAAGAACAAATCAAGAAATCCCGATTGTATTGTAGTCAGAAGGGAACATAATTGCACATAATGGTTGCATTAAGTGATTATCCATCTCCTGGCTTGGAGAGCCTGTGTCATTCAACCTAAAGGCTGCTGCCAGCAGTGGGAAGCAAGCACTCAGGGATTTCTGGAAGGCAGGATTCATGGAGAAAGGGGACTCCAGTGGCCACATGAAGGGTGGAGAGGGAGTTGTCATCTAAAGGGAAGTGACAGCCACTGGTGAGAGATTCCTGGAGTGAGGGGAAACCTTCATAAACTTGAGTCCTAAGGCATGATAGCAGCTGTCAAGAAAGTTGCTAAGAAGTGCAATGGTTCATGTCAGTCCCTGAGTTGTCAAAAGATGGAAGTACATGTCCACGCTCTTAAGTAAAGTGTGGGGTTTCTTCAGCAGGGTAGGAGCAGCTTTTCTTGGACTGTGTGTCTGTCTGGAGAAGACAGCAAGGGGGCCAGGGTGTGTTTCCCTCTTGTCCCTGAAATGCTCAAGGATAGCTGAAAGATGCTGCATGTGCATCCCTTGCCTTTCTGTGCTTGGTAGTGGCAGTGGGCGTAAACAGGAATTGCTGCCCTGCTGGACCCCTTCCAGCCCATTGGAGGAGCAGTTGGGTGAGATGCCAGAGAAAGGGGCACTGCTCTGCTGTTCACCCTTTCTCTGTTACCTCCTGGTGATGGAGTGATGGGTATTGGTCACAATAGGCTGAAGGTTCAAATAATGAATGCCTGAGAAAAAAGGCACATGCTTGGAAGAAGGAGATTAGTTTCCTGCCACAAGTTCAGACAGAGCCTAAGGCTGAGGAAAAGACTGTGCCTCCTATAGTGCCTGGACTTTGAGCAGCACAGTGCCTGTGGGGTTCACCTCCACGCTCAGGGAGGAGATCCAGCTGTAAAGGCCCCAGTCCCTGCTGGCTGGCAGCACCTGTCGGACGGAGCAGGCTGGGTTGCAGGCCAGCCCATTGCCGAGGAAGGTGAGGAAGAAGGTGAAGTTCTGGGGTCCCCCTATCTCCTGATGGTTCAGCACCGCCACGGCGTAGGCTCGGCCAGACAGGGGCCGCTCCCACAGCTGAAAGTTCTTGTCCTGCCAAGGAGAAAACAAACCCAGGCCTTATGCTGGGGGAGGCTGAAGGGATGGTCTTCATGCCTCTCTGTTGCAGCAAGCTTCAGGAACAAATGGGCTCACTGGGCTCCTGGTTCCCAAACCCTGAGCCACCTCTCCATCCCTCCTGTGCCCCACACTGCAGCCCCATCTCTCTCCTGCTGTACCTTGACAAGCTGGTATCCCTGCTTGCCCAGTGGATCCTGGTTGATGGCGATCACCTCTTTGTTCTGGAGCAGACCCTTGGCCTCAGGACTGATGTGCCGCAGGTCGTTGGACATGAACAGGGGTGCTGCCATAATGGCCCACATGGCCATCTGAGTCACCGACTGGTCCCAGCTCAGCCCAAAGTTTCCAATCACTAGCTGTGACAAGCAAACAAAAAGTGCCTGGTAACGCTGCCTGCTGAGGATAAACTGGGCCACCAGTACAAGGAAATGACAGGGTGGGACCTCTCTTTGGAGCCTGGCTAGATAGGGCGAGTGCCAGAAGCAGGACCAGCTTGTTGGGAAAAACAAGGCATGACTGTGTGGTGATTTAGGATAAGTGCCTGGTGGAAGTGAATAGAGCTCTTTAGTGGCTAGGCAGTGTTTAAGAATGCTTTTGGATTCAGATCCTTGCAATGCTGGCACCCAGGGGTTTTCACTCTGGTGGGACATCAGCACTTTGGAGATTGTCCCCCAGTGCCACACCTGTGTCCTGAACTGGTACTGCTTGTGGAGGCTGTGTGACACAAAGATGGTGCTTCCTTGCTACTATCCATAGCTGCAGTTCTCTTTCCCTTTCCACTCTGGACCTTCTCATCAAGATCCTGGTCCTAGGGTCCCATCAGAGCCCTTCGCCTCAATGTTTCTCCCCCAATTCTTTCCCTTCCAATTCTTAGCTTGCAGCTGAGGGAAGGTTTTTTTGCTGATTCTTCAAGTGGGGTGGGTGTTGATGTACTTGCCATGTCAGGATCGTTCCAGCCCCCTGGCCCAGCTATCTTCACAATGGTGTCCTGGTGAAGTGCTGTCCAATCTAAGATACTCTTTATGCTGCTCCAGGAGTCATAGACATCATAGAAGTTCCTCCAGTGATTGCAGTACTGTTTGATCTCTGTGTAATTGGGCTGCCAGAACAATAAGTGTGATTAGCCAGAGCACCTGGCTGTACAACAAGAGTGTAAACAAGGCTAGACTGGACCCAAGGGTAGCTTGGGGGAAAACCAGGATAACACCTTCCATCACCAGCTAGTTGATGATCATGTTGATTCCCTTGAATGCTTTGTGCCCAGTAACTCCACTCTGACATGTTCTAGACAACACTGTTGCTCCCCTTGGGAGACCAGTTGTGACCACCAGCTCTGTTAGAAAATTCCTTCAAGATTTTACAAAAGGTGTGACAAGGCCAGTGGGATTAAACTGTAACATCCTAGTAATTATTGCTATTTCTTGGGTTTACACCCTTTGGTGAGTAATACATTTAATTCCAGTGGGAGGGAATGGCACCATCCTGTCAAAGTGGCACAGGGGAAGCCAGCTGTGGGTGCAGGGCAACGTGTCAGTCACAGACCCTGGTTGGCAGAAATCTGTCACTGGACAATGTGGAGAATATCACAAAGCCTCTCTCATAGTCCCCAGAGCTGACTGTAAGGCTGAGTCTGCAGCACTCTGTGTCCAGGAGGGGTAACACTGAGCTATCTGCTAGGCTGTGTGTCTGCACTGCCAATGGTTTGCTGCTTGGCTCCTTGGAGATAGGAAGCAGATGGATGCTGTGGTTTTTTAGGCATGCTCCATCTGGGCTGTGCCTTCATGCTGCAGCATCCTATTGAATCAGTTTCAGCAGAGCAATGATTCAGGTATGCTTCAGGGCTCTGGAAGAAAATGGTTTTTTCCTCCATTTTACAGCCTTTGTCAGAACAGAGAGCAGCAAGTTTCTCAGGATGCTGTTTTGCCATCTTAGTGTTTTTCTCTTCTGCCCACTTGAGCCCCAGGATAAACCTTGAGAGGCAACTTCTTACCTGCTGCACAGGCCTCAAGTAGAAAGGCCACTCACAGGAGTACACAATGCTCCTTCCAGTCTTGTTCAGGGCCAGAGACATGCGCCTGTATCCTGAAGGAAGAGGACAGACAGAGGTTACACAACCTCCTTGGTCACACAGCAGAACTAATCCAATGTCACAGGTTCAGGTTTCAGTTCAACTCTTGCAAAATTAAGGTTGAACACATTTTTGTGGTTGAGACACCACAGGGAGGACAGGGGAACTTAGTCTGCAGCTGGTAACCTGCCTCCCAAGGACAGGAGCTTTGCTTGGCCATGCTGTTGCTCCAAGACTGCTGATCCTTTTGTACATAGAGCCAGGGGAAGAGGTTTAGAGCTTTCCTGTATGGCATTTTTCCTCTAGATACCCAGGAAGCACAAGTCAGTATCTATCAAGCAGTGCAGCTTTGCTGGGTAATGTAGGAGTATGTTTTCATGAGGCACTTGTACCATATGGACTGTGCAGGAATGCAAAAGCTCTAGTTTTTCCTGTCCTTGTCCCCACACAGCCTTGTTAAGTCCCTTCCAATTGGGAGAGAGGGAATGAAAAGTCTGCTCTTTCCTCTGAAACTACTTCAGGACAACTGGATTGTATCTGGGTTACACATATGATCCAACAGGAGCTCTCAGTTCAGCTGTCACTCAGGGTGCTGAGCTGTGCTCCTGTCTGTGGCAGCTGGCATATGCCCCACCATCTGGCTTTGATGGGATTGTCACTTGGGCAGGTTCTCTGTGCCAGGCAGAGACAGGACTTTGTGCAGGGCTCCTGCTGCCAAACATGGTGGTGCTGACTGTGCCAGCAGCCAGAGAGCCCAGTCAAGAGAAAAAAGCTTTCCAAGTTTAAGTGTTCTTCCCACAAATCTCCTCCTGTGGCACTGGGATTTGCCTGTGCTTCACAAGAGTCTGTAGCCAAGTCCCCTCAGCACAGGGAGCTGCTGAGCTTTCAGCTGCTGGCTTTGCCACCCTTTGTGCAAATAACTTCTGAAGTGGTATTTACACTGGTGTGCTTTAAAAGGAAAACCCCAGTAGGATTTTTATGCCATAACTCCCTTCGTTTTTATCTGTTAAAAGCCCTCCTAACTACTCCTTTCATGGCTGACACAAGCTGTTCTACCTTCAGGCTAATTCACGTTGACAAGGCCCCACCACAGGGATTAAGGGTTAAGCGTGTGAAACGCTCTGGGCTCTCCAGGACAGGCACTGCAGAAGGACAAAGCCTGTGCTGAGTTAATAGCTGAGGTGAACAGCCTGCACAGCCAGCCCCCAGAGCACACCGCTGATGTGTCTGTGCTCCTGATGTGTCTGTGCTCTGTGTGATCCGGGCTCTGGGGTGAGAAAGCTCCTTTTCCAAGCTGTGCTTGAAAGAGAGCTCCAGGAGGCTGAGCAGGTAAAAACACTTAACCCAGCAACACTCAGCACCTTGAGCTTGGGAACAGAGCCTCAGATTTGCTTTTGTAAGCAAGTCCCTTAAATGAGTATACTCAGGAGCCCTGTGCTGGGCCTAGAATTGCTGCTGCCTGCAGAATATTCCCACCCATGGGAATAGTTGCCTTGAGCCCATGCCTACCTTCTGCCAGCAGCTCCAGTGAGTCAGAGTTGCAGCCATCAAACTTGAGCAGGTCCACACCCCAGGAAGCAAATGTTTGGGCATCCAGGTCATAGTGGTCGTAGCTGCCAGGGAATCCAGCACACGTCTTGTTCCCAACATCGCTGTAGATTCCCAGCTTCAGACCCTTGGAGTGCACCTGTGCGTGCAGACAGAAACAGACCCTGGGATGGGGCAGCCACAAGGCAGGAGGATTTGGGGCAGCAAGGGAAGCCAAACTCCACTATGGCAGGAGGGCCTTATCTCAGCAGTGATGCAGCCATCCCCACCCGGCCGTCCCTGCCCTCCCCTGCTCCCGGGCTGGGGCACCACCGTGCCACGGTGGCACTCACGTAGTCGGCCAGCTTGCGGATCCCACCGGGGAACCGTTTTGGGTCCGCCCGGAGCCTGCCCTGCTTGTCTCGCGTCGGGGCCATCCAGCAGTCGTCAATGCAGATGAACTCGTAGCCGGCGTCCCTCCAGCCCTCGGCGACCATCCTGTCAGCCATCTCCACGAACAGCTGCTCGCTGCGCACGGGCAGGGCGCACGACCGGGAAAGAAAGCAGAGAACGTCTGATGTCTTACCAGCGGCACAGCCACGGGGCTGGGCGGGCAGGGGGCACACGGGGGAGCGCGGGGAGGGGAAGGCACAGCGGCTGCCGGAGCAGCCGGCCCCTGGGCTCCCCGTATACCCGTGCCCTGCGGCGGTACCTGACGCAGCGGTGCGGGTCGGCGGCGCAGTCGGTGCCGCAGAGGAAGCGCTCCCAGTGCAGCCAGCCCATGGGCGGTGTGCGCGCCAGGCCATTGTCCAGCGCCAGCGCCGCCGCCACCGCGGCCGCCGCCGCCACAACCCAGCGCAGCACCCGCCGCGCCGCCGCCATCGCCCCGCCGCGGGACCGCCGCCTGATTGACAGCCCTGACGCCCAATCCTCGGGGGGGCTGGCGGGCGGGGCTGGAGGAGCAGCCAATCGCCGCGCGGTACCGCCCGCCCCGCCGCCAATCCCGGGCAGCGAGGCGCACATTGCCCCGCCTCCAAGCGCGGGTCGCGTGGGGTGGTGTCACGTGACCGAGGCGAACGGCCCATGGCGGCCCGGTTGGGTTGTGCCGGGGCTGCCGGGCGGGGCCGGGGGAGGCGCGGCCGGGGCGGCACCGGCCGTGTGCCCGCCAGCAGCGTGTCCAGCTGGCCGAGAGACCGGTGGCACCTGGCCGGTACAGCAGTAGTGTGGCCAGCACGGCCAGGGCAGTGATTGTCCCCCTGTGCTGGGCGCTGCTGAGGCCACACCTCGAATGCTGTGCTCAGTTCTGGGCCCCTCAGTTCAGGAAGGACATTGAGCCACTGAAGCAATGAAGCTGGGGAAGGGTCTGGAGCACAAGTCCCATGAGGACAGGCTGAGGGAGGTGTGGGGCTCAGCCTGGAGAAAAGGAGGCTCAGGGGTGTCCTTATCACCCTCTAGAGCTCCCTGACAGGAGGGCGCAGCCAGGTGGGGGTCAGGCTCTGCTCCCAGGGAACGAGGGACAGGATCAGAGGACATCATCTCAAGCTCCACCAGGGGAGGTTTAGGTTGCGTATCAGGAGTCATTTCTTCACAGAAAGGGCGATTAGACATCAGAATGAGCTGTCCAGCGAAGTGGAGTCACTTTCCCTGGAGGTGTTTAAGGAAAGACTGGACATGCCACAGTGCCATGGTCTGGTTGGCAAGGTGGCGATAAGTTAGACCTGATCTCAGAGGTCTTTTCCAACCTTAACGATTGTTCTGTGTGCTCAGCAGTGCTGGAGCTGCCCAAGGGGCTGGGGGTGCTGTGAATGCAGGGTGT
This sequence comes from Aphelocoma coerulescens, assembly GCF_041296385.1. Taxonomy (NCBI): domain Eukaryota; kingdom Metazoa; phylum Chordata; class Aves; order Passeriformes; family Corvidae; genus Aphelocoma; species Aphelocoma coerulescens. The sequence continues at coordinate 18,071,609 of NC_091018.1, forward strand.
CTGTGTGTGCTCTGTGTGTCAGCACAGGGTCCTGGGGAAGGGGGGATTGTACCCCATGGGCTCAGGACTTGGTTTTCCCTCTGGGCTTTCAGCCCTGCCTCAAAAACTCTGTGAGAAGCTCCTGAATGAGCCTTCCTCCCGAGCACTTCTCCCCCATGCTCTTCTGTCAGATCCAGCATGATCCAGAGTGTGCATTATGGCCAGGCTGTTTGCTGCCTCTCTGCCTGTGTGGTGCTGGATCCAGCCTGTCTCTGCTTGGGGTGCTTCAGCTCATCCAGATCATTGCACTCAAAGATTTGGCCTCTCTTCAACAAGTTCAGCCACAAGAATAAGTCATGGTCACTGGGCATCGCCCCATTTGCACCAGTTACTTCTGACTGGCAGTTGAGATGAGAACCTCTGGGAATGGGCAGTGCTGGTGTCAGCAGGACCTGGAGAGCTGTAAAGGGCACATGTGTGCCAGTCAGCATCTCTGAGGTGAGCCCGGGGTTTAATCCCTGCTTTTGCAGGAGTCACACAGCCGTGAGCACTGCTGGGGGTGTCAGCACTGCTAGCACGTGTGACCTGTCAAGGAGACTCAGAGGCTCCCACTGCCATGGCAGCAGTGGGAAATGGGATGTGAGGAGCCAATTCTCCCCTGTGCCTCTCCCTGGACCAGCCCCGCAGCCCCACTGGAGCTCTTGTCGTGGTCCCCACCACAGCAGGAGGAGGGGGGCTGGATGGAACCACGGCAGGGCTGTGGCCATCGAGGCACAGGGCTCTGGGTGCCATCGAGGCATCTCGCTAGGTGTCCTCCGATCCCTGCTCTGGCACTTCCAGGGAACAAAAGCTCTTCAGAGCCCGTGGGCTGATAATCACTCCTTGTTTCAGTGCCTGGGTCCTCCCCCTGTCCCTTGGGGAGCTGAAGCGCAGAGATTTCTCAAAGTTGGACAAAACAAGACACTCTGGGGGCTGGAAAACCTCATGGCTTTGTTCTCTCTTGTGCAAAACGACAGCCCAGAGCTGGGCAGTTATTCCCTATTCCCAGCATTTGGGAGTGCCGCTGGGCTGATCCTTGCTCGTCTCTGTGTTCCAGCACTCCTTCACTGTTGCTTCCCAGGTGTCCTGCCCGCCCCCAGGAGTACCTGGCACACCCACACCCCTCGGGATGGGAGCTGTGGGATGCCCTGTGGGCTGCATGTGCTGGCTGGTGTCCCCAGAGTGGTGCAGGCTGGTCCCAAAGCCATGCTGGGGGGGCGGGTGTGGGGTTTGGCAGGGCCCTGGTGCAGCCTCTCTGAGCAGGTGGAGGTGACAGGCTGTGGTGTGATGCCACAGTTTAGGTGGCAGGGGGTGCACTGGCAGGGGGGACAGCACTGGCAGGGCTGTGCTGAGGGCTGGGGTGCTGGCACCCTGCACCTGGACCTTCCCTGTGCCAGAAGGTTCCAGTCCCCACGGGGCTGTGGTCCTGTGAGGGCCCTGTTCCCGTGGCATGGCCGATCCCAGCAGGGCATGCTGCCCGTCCAGCTCCTGGTGCTTTTCTCTTGTGTCCATTTTCCCACTTGTAATGGGCAGCCCTGGCCCACTCAGGACTGCCTGGCTGACTTTTGGAGGTTGATATTTTCTTTAAAAGAGTTCTGTGCTCAGACAATGTGTGAAGGTTGCCCCAGCAGAGCTGTCACCTGCTCCTGTGGCATTGCACTGCCCTGGCTCTGGAGTTGGGATCCCTGTGGGACAGGCTGTCCTGCAAGCATCGCTTTGTCTGCACAGGATGCTTTGCTGAACCTCTGGCAGTTGGAGTTGTCCCACGGGAGCTCCAGGCTGTGGACGTGGAGAGGGGGAAGAAGAGAAGGTTTGGCACCCTGAGGCTGCCAGGGACAGCGGCAGAGCTCAGTGCCAGCAGGGTCAGGCCCTCTGTGGTTGGTGGGGCAAGGGCCTGGCTGGCACATCACTGCAGTGCCCAGCCAAGGGCACGTTTCCTTGGCCCCACAAGGGCCCCCCAAGGAGCCCTTGGGGCTGGCAAGGGGCTGTGCTGTCCCCAACCTGTGTGTGTTTCTGGCCCTGGGCATGCTGCTAGCAGGAGTTGGGAAGCTGCCCGTGCTGATGATGCTCATTTTACTGTCTGGGAGTCCCATTAACCTGGTGTTAACTTCATTAACTTTCTTTTAAACCACCAATTAACTTGGCCATGGCTGTTGGTCCTGTGCCCATGTCTGCTTTCTGTGGTGGCCGCCAATGCACAGCTGTGAGCAGGGAATGAAAAACTGATTCCATCCAAAGACTGTGGGCTTTGCTGGGGGACTGAGCCACCTGGGCTGGTCCCTGGCCATGCTGTGAGAGGACATGGGGCTCAGCACCCCCATCCCCAAGAGGTGAGGGACCCACTGGAGCTTTGTGCTGGAGGGCAGTGGCAGCCCTGCAGCTGTGACAGTGTCCCAGCAACTCCCAGTTCAAACTGGGCTGCTGGGAGGACCAGAGGCAGGGCCTGAGTGCTGCTCCCGACCCTGAAATTGCCCCCAGGTACACCAGAACCACAAGTACCTGCAGAGTCGTGGGACAGTGGTTCCCTTTTGCCTTTGCAAGTGCGATGCCAGAAATGAGCTGCCCACCTCGCTGTGAGCAGTGTGTGGGACCTGGGGGCTTTGGCTTGGGGGGGATGTGTTGGATTTTCACATTTTTCATTCTTTTCTGTGATGTGCTGGTTCCCAGAGCTGAATGGCTCAGGGCTGACTGCAGTGTTTGTCTCCAAACATACACTGAGTGCCCAGACCTGATGTCCTGACTGCAGAGCAGGGAGCGAAGGAAGCAGGCACACCGTACTGGTGTGAAATACCTCACAGCTCTCCCCTTGGCTGCATCCTCCCTCGGTTTGGGGTGGGGACAGCAGCAAGACCCTGGGGAAGCTTCGTTTGTCCCATCTAAAGAACAACCCCACCACCAAACGGGCGTGGGTGCAGCTTGCTTTCTCTCCTCCCTGCCTCAGAAGGCCCTCGGTGGGGCCGGGCGGGCGATGGGGCTGCGCGGTACCAACAGAGCTGGTCTGTGAAACTTGGCCGGGAGCACAGAGGGAGATTGATGTTTGCTTGGGCACTCAGCCCTCAGCTGCAGGCTCTGCCCGCCCCTGCACCAGCTGGGGACAAAAGCCCCGGCCCCGGGTGGCACTGCAGGGCTGGCATAAGCCCCCCAGGACAGCTGGCAGCTCTGTAAGGTTGGCTTCTGCCCAGCGAGCCAGAGTGAAGGGGCCGAGGGGCCACGCAGGGAGGTTTGCACTCGGGGTGCTGCACATGCTCGGGTGTCTGAGCTCCACTGCAGAGCTGGAACCCCCCCGGCCCCACCTCCACCTCATCTTGGGTCCTGTCCCCTGGCCAAGCCTGGATGGGTGGAAAGGGGCTGGGGTGACTGTGGGGAGCACCCCACAGAGCTGGGTGGGGAGAGAAAGTGATGAGGTTTGCAGGGGGCTGAGGGCTTGCAGGGGGCTCCTGCCCAGCCCTCCTGGCATCTCCCACGTGGGAGTTCAATGTGACAGTCATCAATTATGTCAGAAAAACCACTCATGGAGAGGTAATGATAATCTGGGTATAATGGTGGGTCAGGGCTCCTGTCCCTGCAGGGCGGTTGTGCCCTTGTCCCCTCCCCACACTGTGAGTGGGAGCTGGCTGCAGTGTTCTTGGCAGAGACAAATCCGCAGCACACACCACTGAAAATCCCAGAAAGGTTTATTTGCGTAGGAAGATCGATGCTGTTTAAAAACCCACCACTGCTGGAGGTTGGCATGGCCACCCAGTGCCTGTGGGTGCTGCTCCAACATTGGTACCTCCTGGTCTGGCCCTGCCTCGGGTGCTGGGGGAGCCGAGGGTGCCTCCAAATGGGGCCTCCCCAAAAGCAAGTCTGGTCTGGACACACGGTGGGGTCCCATGGGGAACCCCACAGCGGGGGAGGCATGCACAGTGCTGGCAATGGGATGGAGCTGGCTCAGCCTGTCCTCGTGGGTCCCTCAGTCCCCTCGGGGGGTGGCCCAGGGCCAGTTCTCCGCTTGCCCCATCTGTGAAATGGGTGCATGTGGCTGAGCACTCTGTGGGGCTTGGGGCTGAGAGGGGCTGCACGATGCTGCCAGTCAGTCCTACGAGGAACAGGGTGATGAGGGGTGCCTGAGGAGCCAGGCCAGGGATCACAGCAGGGGTTTCTGCCTGGGTCTGGTATCAGAAGGCAGTGCTGGCCTCCTGCCCATGTCCCCCTGCCCTGCAGCGTCCATTCTGCCATGGCAGGTGGGTCACTGGAGCACTCGCTGTGTCATGGGGGCACCACAGCCTTCAAGGGAAGGGGTGAATCCTATTTCCATGCCCTCTGCCTGGAAGACTCTGGGCCCTCTCCTGCACCCATGGCCATGGAGCCTGCTGGGCTGCAACTTCCTCCAGGCTGAATGTGAGCAGAGGGAAAGGAGAGCATCACCACACTCCTCTCTGTAGGACTTAAACATCACCTGCTGCTTTTATTTCCTGCAAAGCATGGAGGGTATTCAGGTCTGGAGGGCTGGAAGCCTTGCTGAGCTTGTCTTGTTGAGGTTCCAGTTGCTCTCCCCTCCAGTGGAGGATTATTAGGGATAAACCTGCCCAGGGGATGCTGCACCCGGGTGCTGGGCTGGGGAATGGGGTAGTTCTCACCTCCATCTCTCTTCTGGCACCACAGTGCTGCAGGAACACAGCAGTCTGGGGATGCCACCACTCACTCTGCTTCTCTGAAAGGATTGGCCAAGCTTTCCCCACTGCTTTCATCCCGAAACATCTCCCTTGGAAGATGGGCTGTGGGCCTTACCCTGTGGATAAAGCAGTGCCATCTCCCCAGTACCAAGTGACTCCTGTCTGCAACTGCAATGGCCCTTCAGTGCCCCTTCAGTAGGACTGAGCTTGCCTGCTGCCTGCCTCAGGGCTGGCGTTCTTTGGAGCAAACAGAGCCTCCTGCCCAGTGTCCCTGCCACAGTCCTGCCTGCAGCCCTGGGCATCACGGGCAGTTCTGAGCTCTGCAGGGAGGGCAGCATCCCTGATCTGCTGCTTTGCTGTGCTTTGGAGCTGACTGGGGCTGGAAGGGCCCTGTCCATTGCTGGGCAGGGGGCTATGGGGCCATAGCCAGCACCCTGTACAGTCCAGGTGCAGGCAGGGGTGCTGCCTGCTCTTTCCTGCAGCCAAGCTCCAGGCCAGAGGAGAGGACTGCAGCCTCTTCCCTGGCTGCTTGGGGCCCACAGCTCAGCAGGCTGGAGAAGCAGCAGCCTAACATGGTAGGTGTGGAGAGGTGGAGGGTGTTTTTCTGCAAGATGATGTTTTCTGGCCACTGGCTGTGCCAAAGTACCTGGGGCTCTCCTGGATACCCAGGGCTTCCCCCAGCCACACAGCATTCCTGGGGAGTGGTTGTTTCCCTGTGCCCTGACAGCACAGCATCCCGGGGTACCTGGGGGTGACACCATGCAGGAAGCAGGAGGGGTCCCTCTCTCCAGCTGACCATGGGGATTGCTGATCCCCCCACTTTGTGCCCTTGGATCCAGTGGGGCACGGGGGCTGCCACATGTCCAGGCTCTGAGCCCCAGCCCAGCTGTGCCACTGCTCAGAGGGACAGAGGGAAATGCAGTTCTGGCTGAGCTTGTGGCACCTGGGCACACTGTGGGGGTCACACCAAGACGCAGTCGTACTTTCCCAGCCTCAGGGCACCAAGTGGATGTCCTCCGAGCGCAGCACTTTGTAAACGACCCAGTAGAAGATATTGAAGACCAGGAAGGTGAAGGGGAAGACGGCTCGGGAGATGGTGTCGATGCGCTTGGCGCGGTCGATGTAGCGCCTGCAGAGGCTCTCCCCTTCCCGCAGCACCGCGCTGCCTGGCGGGGGGCTGTACACGCCGGGGCCCTCCCCAGCCCCCTCCTTTGGCTGCAGGCAGTGGCCCAGCCCGTAGCCTCGCAGGTAGAAGCGGCTCTCGCGGCTGAGCTCTTCCTCCTGGCGAAGGGAAAAGCCGTCAGCCAGGGCACCCGCGGGTGCTGGTGCTGCAGGGCTGAGGCCGCGCATCCTGCACACCCCGTGGTGCTGGTGACGAGTGCCTGGTGCGAGGTTGGGCGCTTTGTCAGAGAGCCCCAACCGTGCAGGCGGGAGCACGGGGCCGGCAGTGCTGTGCACAGGGTACAGGGTGAGCACTGAGCCCCTGCCTTCTCATCCAGCATGTGTTTTAGGGTGCATCCAAAGGCAGCCTGACACGCATCCCCCCAGCTTCCTCCTGGCTCCGGCTCGGGGGCTTGGGAAGCCTGACTCTGGCAGCCAGAGGGATGGGAGGTGAACTGGTGGAAGGGGGCACATAGGGGTGCAGGGTGCATTGGTGCAGGGAGCTGAGGCGTGCAGGCACTGCTGTGACAGCTGTGTTTGCTGCGGGGTGGAAGTGTGACTGTCATGGTGAATAGGAGGGGACGGGCAGCTTGCTGGGGCAGAGCTGGGCAGGGGTGCAGGAACTTGGCTGCCACCAGGGCTTGCAGGGCACCCCAGTCCCTCCAAGAACCCAGGCCCTTATTTCTCCCCATGTCTGCTTGGCAGAGGATGCCTGGTGCAGCAGACGAGGGAAGCTGAGAGAGCTGGACTCCTTGCTGGTCTCTCTGCTCTTGCTCAACCTCTCTCTCCCCATGCTGGCAGAGGGCTGCAGAGAGGGCAATGTGCCCGTGGAGTTGCATGTTCACGATCAAGGCTACAAAACTGCCGTGAGAGTCTCTGGTCACAGCCCATTGCCATTGTTCAGGACACTGATTGGGTGCCTCAGGGGCCGGCCAGCACTGCCTGCACTCCTCCCTACCAGCAGCTGTGCACTGTTAGCCACTTGCCTTGTCCTGCTCTTTTAGCCTTGGAGAGGGTTATGTGTGCAAAGATTTGATGAGGGATGGGCATGTGCAAGCATAGGCTGCACATCTAGCTTTTTGCTGAGCCCCCAGACTCATTTGGTCTCTGTGGCTCACCTGCCCTCTGCCTTTGCTGGTGCAGTATCTGGCTGCGGTGGGTGCCTTCTTCCAGGGCCTGCTGCAGGCCAGTGCCTCACTTTGTGTCTGGGTGCTGTTTGGGATCCCAAACACCATCTCTGGCTGGCACTGCCCTCCAGGACACAGAGGCTGCTCATTGAGGTCAGTCCCTGCAGGTGCTCGGCTGGCACAGGGGCTCTCATGCAGAGAGTTTGTACTCTGGCATCTTTATTTAACTCAGCAATCCACAGGCTAAGCAAGATTTTCCAGTGGGGAAGAGCATCTGTGGCTCAAATTGCTGAGGTGAGTTCTCGTTTGAGTAGAGTTTTATTTCTCTGTCTCAGGCTGAGTGCCTGCAGCCACTCTGGATGGGGGGAGCTGGGGTGCTCTGTGTGCCCTGGGGATGAGCAGCTTCCCCCAGCCCGGGAAGCCAGCAGCCCAGCCTGTTCCTGAGTCTAGATTTAGGCGGTCTGTGGGAGGGATTTGCCTTCAGGCTGTGCAACCTGGGCTTTGCTTTGTCAGGCACAGGAGCTGTGTGTAGCCGGGCTCCGCTCCGGCCTCTGTCTGAGCAGCACCCCGGGGTGCTCCTGGCTGCATCCAATGCTGTGCCAGCAGCACCCTGGGGTGGCTCTAATGCCTCCACCTCAAGGCAGCTGCACTTTGGTCTGTTCTAAGCTAGCAGATGGTCCTTGGGTTAGACAGAGCCTCCCCCTCCCTGCCGTGGCTGGGTGGGTGCTGATATCGAGGATCTGTGAAAGGCAGGGAGCAAAGATTCCTCTCCTGGCATCCAAGGGCTGATGATGGTGTACAGGAGGTGAGGGAGACCAGGCCTGATCTCCTCCCTGGAGCTGTGGTCGACCCCCTGCATCTTCCCAACATACTGAGAGCTTGGCCCGCCCCATACTTCTCCCTATGCCTCAAGCTGCAAAGTGCCCATGTGCCCTGAGCAGCTGCCCGTGCTGGAGTGACTGCAGGCAGCTGGGAGTGCCTCAACCCTGCCTGCAGGGAGGCAGAGCCCTCGCCCTGTCAGAGGTGTGGGCACAGCCTGGGGAGCTGGGCAGCAGCCCAGGAGCAGCCATCAGTGAGCCTCAGCATCCCTCACCCTCCACAGAGGGGACTGTGCCGGTGCTGCTTTACGAGGGGGAACCCAAGGCATGGAGTGGGGGTGTCTACAGGGAAATCTGCTCCGTTCCCATCCCTCTCTCAAAACTTTTGAGCCCAGGAATTGGCAGCTCCATCCTACGGGCACATCTGTGCGAATCACTGGCCTGCTTCTTCCACAGGCCCTTGCTGGCCCCCCCAGGGCCAGCTCCTGGGGACTCATTTTGGGGAGGGGAGGGTGAGGCTGGCTGGGGAAGCACGGGGGGCTGCCGGAGGGTCGTGCTTTACCCGGGAGCTGGAGAGCTGCGAGAGCGTCGCGTAGGTGTGCTCGCTGCTGTGCCGGCTGCTCAGCTGCCGCAGGGACTCCAGGCTGGCCGTCCCGCTGCTCAGGCCCTTTTGGCATCCAGCAGTGTGCACCAAACAGAAACAGGACAGCGGGTGACCGAGGGCTCTACCCCGGCCCCGGGGCAGCGGCTCTGGGTGCCAGGATGGGGATGGTGGGGAGACGGGGGCCCTGTGTTGGGGGGAAAAAGCCCCCCCAGTGTGGCCTGGCACTGGGATCTGTCTTCAGTGTGTGCCAAAGGGATTTGGTTGCATGGAATGCTGTGAGCCTGTGTGGTGTGTACGTGTGTGTACTTGTGTCTTCTGTGGAGATCTGGTGCCTCAGGGTGTGTTTATAGCAAGAAAATGAGAGTGGGGCAGCCACATGCCTACCCCAAGCTTCTTGCAGGCTTGATGCCTGTGATGCTGACAGAGGGGAGGAGTATTTCCATGAGTGAGGGATCCTGCCTCTCCAGATCCTGCTGTGCTCCCATCTGCAGCCCAAACCTGTCCCTGGGTCCCACCAGGTCCCCCACACAGCAGTGAGCCCCCATCACCACTACGGCACAGCAAGGAGCCCAGGTTTGGGGCTGTAGGTAAGGGGAAAGGCTGTTTTCCCCTCATCCTCACTGTTTATTTTTCTGCATTTTTAGAGGAAGCAGAGGCTGAGGATGTCCCAGCAGGAGAAGGACAGCACCCTAAGCAGGGTCTGGAGCACCCATGGGTGCTGTGCACTGTGCTGCAGTGCCCGTGGGTCCCCCAGGGTGCCGGAGGAGCCATCTGGGGCAATGGAACGCAGCCCTGCCCTGGGGGCTGCTCAGAATCTGGCCCTGCAGCCCTGGGGTGTCCCCTCAGGGGCTGAGACGGGCAGATGTCGTGAGAGAGGGGGGTACTCACCATCCTCTGCCGTCGCTGGCGGCGCCGCAGACGCATGAACTCCTTGTGCTGGCGGGAGACGAAGTTGACGGCTGCGTACTCCAGCAAGGCGGCAAAGACGAAGAGCAGGCACACGGCCATCCAGATGTCAATGGCCTTCACGTAGGACACCTGCCGGGGTGAGGGGGGGCTCAGGGACCCACTGCCCCCCACCTTGCTCATGCCCCCCCACTGCCAGCTTCATCCCGCTGCCAAGAAGCACAGGAGCCCTCTCAGCCTGGGCACACAGGCCAGAGCGGCCAATGCTTCCCCTCAGCACATGAGGTGCCCCAGCTGATGAGGCTCCAAAGCCAAGCCATTCCCAGGGAAAGGCTGCCCTTGGGGCACTGCAGTGGGGGAGCCCAGCACAGAGCCAGCACTGACCTTGGGCAGGGAGGCCCGGGAGCCGGCGCTCTGCGTGGTCATGGTGAGCACTGTGGTGATGCCCAAGCCCACCCGGGCTGGTGCCGCATCCATGTTGATCCAAAAGGAGACCCAGGAGAGGATGACAATGAGTAGGCTGGGGATGTACATCTGGATCAGGTAGTAACCCATCTGCCTCTCCAGGTGGAACTTCACCTCGATGCAGGTGAACTTGCCTGTAGGGAAAGACGGCCCTGATGGGTGAGAGGGACCCCTGGGCCATGGTGAGGGGGTGGCAGCAGGTCACTGGGGTGCTCACCTGTGTTGTAGTACTTGGTGCAATAGCCCAGGTCCTTCTCATCCCTGAGGATGAACTGTGGGAGTGTCAAGCCCTCTGCCACCTGCACGGCCTCCTGCTCCTCCAGCCACTCGAAGATGAGGTCGTTCATAGTGTAGCCAACTGGAGGGGATGTAGGGAGCCATGGGATGGGGACAGGTACCCTGTTCAGCCCCACCCTGAACAACTGCTTTTTCCTGCTTATGTCCCTCAGAAATAGTGAGCTGCCAGCTTTTGGGATGGCATGGAATGGGAGGGGATGGGATAGGAAGAGGGAAATGAAGCACAGCTTGAACCCCTTGAGGTACTCACAACTCTCCAGCTGCATGGTGCATGTCTGGATGTCCATGGGGAAGTTCTTGAGGTCCATGGGGCAGGACAGGATCAGTGTCAACCTGGAGGAGGCAGAGGAAAGGAGAGAGTTGTTAGGGCTGGGGCAGTCAGTGGGGAAAAGTTGCCCCACAGAAGACAAGAGCAAAACTTTGCCTCCCCACTCAGGCACTGCACCAGAGGAAGAGGTTCTACCTAATGCTGTAGAGCACATTGCCATTCTTGAAGATGCGCAGGAGCTTGTTGTCGGTGGTGACCTCATGGAAATTGGCCCCTTTCTCATTGGCGAAGAACAAGTCTGGCTTCCAGATGGAGTCGAGCATGGAGGGGTCGAGGTCGAGGGAGTCGTCGGGGTACTCCCGGTAAGCCAGGCGGGGATCGTTCCACTGCTGCCGCAGGAACACGTTCACCCGGTAGTCCTGGGACAGGGGACACGGTGTCAGCTGCAAGCACCCTGTGGCACCCAGGGAGGAGGAGGAGGAGGAAGGGATGGAGGAGGCGTTGGAAGGGGCTCCCTCTCTTGAGGCTCAGCCCTGCTGTTGCTGTGTGCCTGTCACTAACAAAGCATGGAGCTGGGGCAGCTCAGGAGCCTTTCCATGCTGTTGGCAGCCAGGGGAAATTAAAAAGCCAGCTGAGAGAAGGAGGAAGAGGAAGACCAGTAACTGCTGCCTGCACCAGTCTGCACATGGCTCTGTGGGCCTGTTGATAGTATTAAGGCTTTGCACAAATAGGACATTTTTAGTCCTGGGACTTCCTCAGAGGTGTTCCTCATGCACCCAAGGAGGTTCAGGATGGCAGGGGGCTACATCCAGCTGCCCCACTGTGACCCTTTGGGGGTCTTTCTTCCAGCTCAGGCACAGGGAATGTGACCTACACAGCCAAGCTTGTGTTAGCTGACCTCAGAAAAGCCACAGCCATATGCCATGGCTTTGCATGTCCCCACCGTGGTGCCAGGGAAGGCTCCAGAGAAGGGGTCACAGGAGCCCCTGTGAGCACAGCCATGGGCACTGGGATCCACACGCTCCGTGGCACAGCCACTGCCAGCCCCGAGGCTCTGGGAGAGGAGAGCCCATCGCGCCGGCAAAACCCTCACCATGGTGGTCTCGGTGACGGAGCCGAAGCTGTTGATGAAGATGTTGCACGTCACGTTGACGGGTGGACCTGGAAAACAGCGGGAAGCCTCCTCTTGCCGCCGGCTGCTGAGCCACGTGCGCTCCGCTGGCACACGCGGGGACACCGACTCCGGCACGCTGAACACACACAGGCGTCCCCTGCCACCCCCGGGGTGTGGGGGTGAACCCCAGCATGCCCTGCAGCCACCCACGCTGTCAGGCAAAGCGAGCACACAGTGCTGGCAGGAGCAGCCAGGACTCTGGGGAGGATGTTGGGACAGAGGGATGTGGGTCAGGGTCTTGCCCCAAAGCCCCTGGGTTTGGGCAGCCATAAGCGTGGATCTGCCGGGTTTGGAACCCTCACGTCTTCCCTCTTACCTTTGAAGTTGGGTCGGATGCGGGCGTCGTACCCTGAGGTTCGTCCCATAAGCTTGTCCAGGAAATCAGAGGGTGACATGGGCTGGGGTGAGCTTCGGGAAGCAGCTTTAATCTCCTCCCGCCCTGAGACCAGCCTGCGGGGCAGGGGAGGCAGGTTAGCTGCTGCCTGCTGGCACCAGGGGTCTGCAGGCACATTTTGGCACCCCGTGGGGACAGACAGCTGCCAAGGCAGGCGGCTGTGCCTGCGCTGCGTCCACTCCAGTGCCCTGCCAGCATATTGGGAGGATCCCTTCCTTCTGCTGGGATCCTTGTGGCTTTTCCCCTCACCTGCCACAGCCCGAGTGTCACATGCCCACATTTTGCCTGTCCCTGCTTCAGCAAAGCCCCTGCCCACCATGTCCCTTGGCATGGGGTTGGGGGCCAGTGCCTCCTGGCTCCAGGGCTGTGGTGGTGACAGGGCACAGCAGGCCATGCCTTGTGCTCCGTGCCAGGCTCTGTGCCAGTGCTGGAGGGGGAAAGCAGGGAGGCTTCCTCTCAGGTTCCACCTACAGCTCCAGCTTGAGCTGCTGAGCAAACAATCCAATCACACACTGCCTGTCATGGACTCATGGCTTGGGGGGGCTGGGGGACACAACAGCCCTGCCTGAGTGAGGAGGTGTCCAGAGCACAGCTGGGTTCTGACACCTTGCCAGGGGCCAAGGAGATGTGGCAGGAGAGGAGCAGCAAAGCCCACCTCCACACCAGCCATGGTGGTGAGCTCTCCCACACAGCTCTCTGAATGATGATGGAGATTTATTTAAGCTGACGCTGGAGGGGATATTTTTGTGAATGCATCTTAGCTAGCCGGTTTCTCTCCTCCCATCAGTCTATAATGATAATTTCAAGGAACAATGGGAGAGATGTTCACTCACCACATTGACAGGCATGTGGCTGTGATGGAGAGGAATTAGCCAGGGATCTCTGGACACAAAAGGAGCTTTGAGCGTGCTGCTGGTGCTGCTGCATGCTGCCTTATAACTCCACCAGGTCTACGTCCAGGTGGATCTTACTCCTGCTTGGAGCTACAACCCTATCACTGCAAGAAGAGGACGATGCTGGGAACCCTGTGGTCCTTCTTCCTACCTCGTTGTTCCTACCAATACATCTTGTTGGTACCTCTTTTCAAGAGGGGGAAATTCATCCTAGAGGGGCTTGTGTGCATCCTTGCTAGCTAGAAATGGCCACAATACCCATCCCAAAATGTTCTCAATTTCATTTAATTGGAGAATGGCAGCAGAGAGTACCTGAGACTCATCCTGACCAAGAGTAAAAGGCTGGGAGAAATTCCCCACCAGGAGCTGCACGAGCAAGGTGTGGTGCCTTTGGGAGGAGGGCTCAAAGAGGCCAGGCTGACAAGGAGTTAAGCGAGGCTTCTGCCTGCCACATAGCTGTGAGCCACGTCCTCCTCAGCTGGACACTGAGGGCTCTCCCCTGGAGCACGTGGGAGGGAGGCTCCCGGGCTCCCTTGGCAGGTAGCTCCTTGAAGAGGCTCAGATAACTGGCTGAGCCTCAGCACATCTGCAGCCTCGGTGATGCTCAGACCTGCGTGGGGGATGCCAAAATGTCCAGAGTGCAGCCACTTCCCATGGCATCCCTGGCAGGGCCGTGCTGGAACACAGTCTTGGGACACAGCCCCTGCCTGCAGCTCCCCACTTCAGGCACTGCCTGCCCTGGAGCCTCTGCCCCGACCCTGGGCTGGGCACTGCAGGGCCCTGGAGCTCAGCACCTCTGTGGAGCGAGTGGATGGTAGGGCTGGAAAATGCTGATGTCTGCCTAAAAACGCTGCCCTGAAACAAGCAGGTTCTGCACGGGAAGTAAAATTCTCTTTTACCCCTCCCTGCCATAAATGTTGTAGATCCCCCCATGCTGCTCCAGCCATACAGGCCGAGTGGTGGGAGGGGGACTGGGAGCAGGCTCAGCCCAGGATTCCTGCAGCCCCCCAACCCCTCCCTTCCTGGCCCGCTCTCCCCTGCATCCCACCTTGTCCCAGACAGCACCCAAGGTGGGCAGAGATGGAAAAAGGGACCTGGGGGCTTTAGATTTTCCACCCAAGTGGGCCAAGAGTTGTTTCTGCACCCATGAGACCGGAGGCACCCACCCACTGTCCCGAGTGTCCCAGGGTCTGGGTCAGGGACTGTCCTGAGCTTTCCTCCCCCAAACACCATGAGCCAGGAAAGGATCTGGACATCTCAGGGGCTTTGCAGCACCGGAGAAGGAGCTGCCTGGGCTATCACCTGGCTCAGCTCGCCCTTTCTCCCATGGTGGTGAGACTCTCCCGCTGGCCCCGGGCCAGGGAAACCCTCAGGGACTGCTGGGGACCGGCAGGGTCTGGCTGTGTGCGGTGGGGGGATGGAGGGGGAAGGTCTGGTGGGTCCCCCTGGGTGCTGGGCCAGGGTCCTGGGGAATGGGGAGCGAGGCCAGATTTGCGGGGAGGTCCAGAAAGGAGCCGGGAGCGTTCTGTCTGGGGCATCAGGCCCCGGAGACAGGTCCGGATCGGGGGTCGGGGTAAGGGTTCCGGGACTCGTCCGGGTCTGAAAGGGGATGCCCAGGTCCCGCAGGACAGATCTGTCTCCGAGAGGGGGTGATACCCGGGTGCCGGAGGGGAATCGCGGCTGCCGGGGGATGGGGTCGGGGTGCCGGGGAGCGGCTCGGAGAGCAGCGGTCCCGCAGCCCCGCGCAGCACCGAGCACCCGCGCCGTGCGCTCACCTGAGCGGGCCGCGCCGGGGCAGGAGGCAGCCGAGGAGGAGGAGGAGGAGGAAGGCGAGGGCACCGGCCCGGAGCGCGCCCATCCCGCCGCAGCCCGCAGCCCCGCCGCCCCGGGCGCACGGGCATGACCCGGCCGGCGGCGGCGGCGTCCCCGCTCCCGCTCCCGCCGCACCGGGGCCGCTGCCGCCGCCGCTGCCGCCGCCCCCCGCCCGGTCCCGCTCCTCATAGTCCGGGCGCCCGCCGCGGGGTGGGCGCCGGCCGGCTGCGGGCCCCGGGAGCCGGGCGGAGCTTCGCCCGCCGCGGCGGGGAGGAGGCGGGCACGGCGGTGGGGGGCTCCCGGCCCCGTGCCCGCCTCCTCCCCGTCCCCTCGGGGCCCTCTGCCGCCCAGCCGGGGCTGTCCCGGAGCCCCCGTCCCCCCGGCGCGGGGAGGGAGGGGCCCCTGCGGGGCTTGGCAGGGTCCCGGGGCGCACCGGGGTCGGGGCTGGTGGGGTCGAGGGATGCGCCGGGGCTTAGGAATGTGGCAGCGCTGATGGCTGTGCAAGGGATGCTCGGAGGACGAGAAGCGTACTGGGATCAGAGGACATGCGGGGAGCGAGGGCTGTGCAGGGGCTGAGGGATGTCCCAGAGGAACTGCCCGTCGGATGGGGGGGAGCGGCTGGGGAAAACCGGGCTCCTAAATCCTTCTGCCTGGCCTTGGGGCCGCTGCTCAGGGCCGGGGGGCTCAGCCCTCCTGCCGGGACCCCTGCGCTTGCCTTTCCCAGAGGCTCAGCGGATGGACAAGACGGTCCTGGGTGAGCTCCTTGGAGAACACGAGATGGACAGTCATGTCTGCGTGATGCGGGAGCTGCAGCGGCTGCCAGGGAGAGGGAAACCAAGGCAGAGGGAGGGAAGCTGCCTTGTTAACCAGAGGCAGGGCTGGGACTCGGGCTGCTCGGCTGCCTCTGCTCTGTCCCCTGGGGCCACCCGGCCAAGCCGCAGAGTCGCCTCTGGTCCAAGGCAATCTGTGATTAATTTGCAAGGAAGTAAATAGTATTAAAAAAAGATAAAAGTGCAGAATAAATGATTCCTGGCAGATACGTCAGTCAGGTTTCTGTTCACTCTACTGTGGCTGGCTCATCTCGTTTATTTATATTAATTGCAGTCTGATAATGGCCGGGAGCTGCTGTACAAAGCCATTGCTTCAGGGGTCCACAGAGGAAGATCTCAGCGGAGGAGGAGAGCACGGTGCCTCTGTGCCTGCTCTCCCCAGCGCGAGTGAGGGGCTTCCCAGGGCTTTGAGAGCTCCCCAGTGGATTTGCTACAGGAAGGCGGTGTGAGTGAGGGCTGGCTGTGTGATTGCCGAGCCTGGGGTGCCTGGTCCAGCACAGGGCAGAGGGGGCTGGAGGCTGTAGCCAGCGGGCACTTAGCTCGAGGCAGCGTGCAGGAGTCCTCATCCCCACTCATCGGCTCTCTCAGCACCAGGAGCTGGGAGAAGTCTCCTCTGATTACCGTTGCCATTAATGTTTACGGGGCCACGGTGCTGGGAGGCGCAAGGCACGATCTGGAGCCCCAGGGAGCAGAGCAAACGCGCGCTGTGTGACAGCTCCTCTTCCAGACGCTGTCCGAGCTAAGCGGACCTGACACCGTTGGGAGGAGGGGAGCCAGTGTATCCTCTCTGGGGAAACTGA
The DNA here is from genome assembly GCF_041296385.1 of Aphelocoma coerulescens. Taxonomy (NCBI): domain Eukaryota; kingdom Metazoa; phylum Chordata; class Aves; order Passeriformes; family Corvidae; genus Aphelocoma; species Aphelocoma coerulescens. The sequence continues at coordinate 18,087,831 of NC_091018.1, forward strand.
GGCACTGCCATCGTGTGCCTGCATCAGCTGAGGGGCCTGAGGATGCTCAGAGCAGCTGTGGGGCCAGTGTGTCAGGTGGCCATGAGCATGGGAGCTCGAGATAACCAGCTACAAGCCATGACTGCACATACTGTGGCCAGCAGGACGCTGGGACCGAGCTAACAAGGCTCTTGGAGAGGCTGCTAAAGCCAATGTGGCTTCCTGATGGGCAGCACTGTGGGGGATGCTGCAGCCACAGCCCTCCTGCCTGGCTGGCAGCTCTGCAGGCAGCCAGCACTGCGAGGAGTGAAGCAGTGCTGAAAATAAGCTCTGAGAAAATGAAGGCAGCGAGCATCCCATCGGGAGGGTGAAGGCAGTGCTGCTTTGTTGCTGGCTGGGTCGGGGGGATGGAGCAGGACCTGCACAACCGGAGTCCCAGCAGTGCCCAGGGGATCCGAGAATTGCACCTCATCCCGACCAGGGGATTTTTGGGAGCGACAAGAATAGGCTTATCCCCCATGTCCCTCGAATCAAAGCATGAGGTGAGTTTTCTGTAAACAGCCAAGATTCCAGCCAGAGGGCAGCTGTCAGCGTTGGGCTCATGGAGAGAGGCACCCACCACCAGGTTGCCCTGTGGCTGCTCTCCCCAGAGGCAGCAAGACTGGGCAGGGGGCAGAGGGCAAAGACCACTCTGTGCTCCAGTGGCTGCCAGCCTGATGCAGTCCCCAGGAGGATCCCTGTGTCCCTGCCCCAAAGCTGTCCCTGTCACAGTGCCAGGCTCTGCTAATAGGAGACAACAGAGACTGGGGTTGCTCAGATGGGGAGAAAAGTGGGATATCTTTTTTCCCTTTCCCTCCACTATCTCTGAGTTCACATCAAACTGCTTTTTTGAGGCCACAGACTCACCTGCCTCAAATCTGCCTGGCTCCAGAGCCTGGAGAAGGGCTGTGCCAGTCCACATTGCCTGTACCCCAACCTCTCTCTGCTGCTCAGCCCCGCATTGCCACATCTATAGATTTAATCCTGTCTGAAAAATGAAACCCTGAAGTGTATTCGCAGACAACACAATTACAAGGTGGGAGTGAGTCATTCAAATGCTTGGAAACAGGTTTGGGCTTTTTTCCAGAGGAAAAGTTCAGATGCTTAAGCTCAATTTCAGGATAAAGACCAGCTTTGTGCTATTTGTGTTGAGTGGTGAGGGAGAGGAAGGACAGCAGGCAAAGGAGCTCACTTTGCTCTTCATGTAGGACCACAAAACCACTCTGCTGCTTCCCACTCATCCTCAGTCTCTCCTTTTGGAGTGAGCACAGAGATTTGCCTTTGCCCTAGAGCCAGGAAGACCTGAAGCATCAGGAGGGACAGAAGCTTCAGCTGCATACAGGTTTGTGGTGGGCTTTGAGCAACCTGCTTCAGCACCCCTGCAGCAGCTTGGAGGGTCAGTTCCTCTGGGGAGGCCTTGGTAGAAGCTTAGAGGCAGCTCCTGTTTTGGGGGCATTGCTTGCTCTGCATCTTTCAGCCCCAGACCCAGTGAAGGGCTGGCACGTGGGCCAGGACAGGATAACAACTTTGCAATTCATCAGGCACCGAGTCTGATGCTCTGGGAGACTGTGCTTATTGTAATTAGAAAGCACCACATCACAGGCACCTCCATCCTGTCTCCTAATTCTCTCCTGACTTCCTTCCCCTCTCCCAAGGGTCCCCAGCCAGCCCAGCCAGCTCTGGACATTCTCCTGTCTCTTTTGTCCCAGGATTGGGATTTTCTTTTGCAGAAACCAAGATGTGAAACAGAGCTGCTGTGTGCAGAGGGCTCTGCCAGCCAGCCAGCATGCAAGTGCTGCTGTGCACTTCTTCTCTGGACCAACTGCTTAAATGCTTAATGAGCCCTGGGGAGCAAAGCATTCCTTGTGCCTTCAGTTTAGGGCTATGTCAGCTCTCCTTTCCCTTTTTTAATCCTCTGACCAGTGAAAATAAGGGCGAGCAGGCACAGTCTCATCACTGTTTCTAAGGAAAGCAGCAACACAAACAGGAAAACCCCACGTGCCTGCACTCGGGGAGACAACATCCCCTCCACCCTGGGGGGGACACGGAGGCAGAGTCCCTCAAAGCAAACATTTTGAGGCATTTAATGGGGTGTGAAATTAATGCTGGAGAAAACACATTCTCGTGGGTGGCTGTGCACTGCTGCCAGCCCGAGGCTCTCCATGGCTGCCCGGCGTGAGCCCAGTTTGGACACTGGGTTGTCATGTAATGTCACTGTTTTTCCAGTGTCGTGCTGGTCCCTGCCTTTCCCTGGAGAAGCTGTATAATAAGCTGTGGGTGCTCTCCTTTCCCAGCAGGAGCAAAAATCATCTCATTGCAATAAATGGCGAAGGGATGAGTAACTGTAGTGGTGCTTTGGTGGGGGGACTGGTAGCAGAGTGTGGGCAGAAAGCCCAAACATCCCCCTATTTCTTAGCAGGGCAAACAGGCACTGGGTTCAGGTGTAGCTACCAGAGGAACAGGGCAGGATGTCCCTTTCTGTGGCCTGGGAAGGTCAGGGGTTGCTGGCAGGGATTTGGAGCTGCTCCTAAAGGAAGGTGGCACCGTGGTGTGGGAGGAGGGGACAGGTGGCCCTGGGGACCCCAGTGGGGGCTTGGTGTTTATGCGGCAGTGCCAGCAGGACCCGGTGCCTCACCAAGCTGGGCAGGGTGACCCAGAGAGGATTGCAAGGTGAACTGAGACATTGGTCCCAACTCCAGCAAATGTTGCTCTATGATTTTGTGGCACTTTTCCAGGCTAAAAATACCCCTGATGTTGGTGCTGGGGGTGGGCTCTGCGTGCAGCGGCTGTGAAGGGACGCTCTGTGCTGCGGGACTGGCCAAGGGCAGCTGGACCATCAGGCTGAGATGGCCCTGCCAGCAGCCATGGGGCTGCCCCTCCTGCTCCATGAGCAGCCAGGCGCAGAGGTCACCTCTTCTCTCGCTCCAGATGACCTGGCACCTCTCTCCAGGGCTGTGCCAGATGCAGCTGCTCATCCATCAGTCCCCAAAACACCGTGTGGGGACAGAGCATCCCCAGTGAGCGCTTTGAGCTGTATTTCAGCCCAGCACTGGGTTCTTTGCTGATCCCAGAGGGTCACTTAGGCTCATCTGGGAGCTCCTCAGGGGGTGGGATGTTACAACAGGGCTCATTTTCCTAACGAGCCGCAGAGAGGCCTGAGGAGCTCAGCCCATCACTGTGGTTGTGGGGCTGCTGCGTGTGCTAAGGAAATGTGCCCCCAGACCCTCCACACAGCTCTGGGGGGACATCACTGGGCTGAGAGGACACTTAGCTGTCCCTGTGTGTCCGAGCTGCTGGGGAGGTGGGTTTGGGACACCAGAGGAGGCAGGGTTGACGAGCCTCTCTGAGGCTTGGATGCAATCCCAGCGTGGCAGGATCCAGCTGGGCCAGCCCCATCCCACTTCAGTGCCCTCCTGGCCATGGGGAGCAGCTCAGTCGTGCTCCTCTCTGCCCATCCAAGCAGATCACTCCTCTGAGTGATCATCCTGGAGCCCCTGGGCACCTTCCCTGCAGGTTGGGAGGTGTTTCAGCTGTTGCTCTGAAAGCTGTCAAAGAAAAGAGAGTCCAGTGCTTGTTGTTCAAAACCATCCCCTCAACAACAGGGGCTTATCCTCACCTGTCTGACATATTTCTGATATTTTATGGCAGGTTCTCAAGGAATTATTTTGTGTGCATCCCACCCATCACATCCAACCAAGGGACTGCCACCCTGGCCTGAAGACGTGGACTGGATGGTCCAAACTTTCCTTTGTCCATGGGCTGCAGACCTTGTGTCTCCTGGTGCTGGTGGTGCCCTGCTTTGGGTGAAATCTGTGGGTTGTATTTGCAGATGGAGCAAGCAAGGAGGGAGCTGCAGACAGAAGGAAGGCTGGAGAAATGGTACTGCCTGATCCTGTGACCTTGGCAAGTCGGCAGGATGAACAGGGAGATTTAATTTAGATAAGTGTCAAGCAAGACTTTTGGGGACAGCAGCAAAGCCTGGCATGGATTCCAAAACCCTCAGAGGACACCTCGCTTCCCCAGGGTGCTGGCCTGACCCCTGCTCTGTTGCTTCCAGCATTTCCAATGACTCTGGAGAAAATCTACTGGACTTTGACACTGCAAGACCCCTCAGCCTTAACCTCTGCCTTCCCCTCATCCCCCACAGCTCTTCGCCTTGCCTGAGCATGGCAGGGAAGGAGCTGCTGTGCCAAATCAATGCCTCAGCAAGTGCTGGGCTAAGGGGTGGCAGTGGGGGAGTGGGGAAGGGGTCAGCGTGGTCCCCCAGCCTCCTCCCCATTTGGGGTACCCAGCACTGTGCATCCTCGGCCACGGTTGCCATGGTGATGCACATCTCTCCCTGCAGCAGGAGCACTGGGGTTTGATGAGCTCTGTTCACTGTTCTGGCTTCCACAGACCTCCCACCCTCAGCCCCAGCAGTCTCCAAGCAGGAAAGCAGAAGGAGATCACCAGGAGCAGACCGTGGGGTCGTGCTGTGTGCCATTCCCTGCAGGCTGCCCGCCCCCACTTCACTGGGTGGGACTGGTTTTATTTTTTCTTCAACTGGAGACCCCCAGGAGGGACAAGTTCAGAAAATGGAATATTACATGTCAGGTGGCAAGTGCAGGGAAGAAGGAATAAGAAACCAATCCCTGTGCCCCCTGCCCTGTGCCCCTGCTGCTCCCCTCCACCCCCAGCATGGCCTCTGTGGTGGAGATGGAGGATTCATTCCGATGGCAAATCCTCCCACTGCTGCGCAGATACAACAGCAGCAGGTCAGGCAGCAGCTGGTTCTGGGGGGAATTTTGGCTGTGGGAGTTGGTGTGCGGAGCTGCCACGGTGGCACCTGCACCCCACAGAGCTGGTAGGTGTCACTGTGCCAGAGAAGCCACGGCTGGGAGGGGACAGCATGCTGAGTGCCACCCGGGTGGTGTTCGTCCAGTGGCTGCAGAGGATGGTGCCATGAGGAGCCTGCTGTGATCCCGGGTTCATCCCCACCCCATCCTCCACCTCCCACTGCTATGGGCTCTGTGCTGTCTGTCCTGGGGTCCCTGCTGCAAGTGCCATCCTGGCAAAGCATCTCCTCTGTCCCCACGTCACCACCTCGCCATCCCCAGGGGCTGAGGCTGATTCCCTGTGCAGCTGCTGGCACGGCAGGGCTGCACAGGGACATCCCCTCGGGAAAGGTAATGCCTGGAGCCACAAATGGTCCCCAGAACCACCCTAGGAGAGGAATATGCTCAGTGTCTGTGAGTAGTTCCCAGCTGGAGAGGGTGTTGTATGGCCACCACAGGAGGGTTGTATGGCCGCTGTCCCCAGCCCGCTCTCTGAGAGCTGCCTGTGTCTGCAGCTCTGGGGAGAGGCAGTGGGTGCCAGGTGGGGAGTGTCTGCATCTCTCACACCCACCTCCTGCTCCTACCGTTGGGTTTGCTCTCCAGGAAACGCCACAGCATGGTCTCTGTGGCTCAGGCACAAGGAGCTGTGGCAGTAACGCCGCCCTGGGGGCTGTCACTGCTGTCCTTTTGCTGTCCAGCCCAGCCATCACCTCCCAGTGCCCACTTACTCATCCTTCAGGAGAGCCCTGCTGCTGCTGGCACCTGCTGGGCATCCTGCCAGCCTGGGGAGAGGGCTCAGAGTGGCTGGGTCAGACCTTGTCCCCTGGGCCCTGAGAGGGGCATCACCCTGGCATGTGTGGGGACTGGGGCTGGCATGGGGACAGGCATGAAACACATCTTCCTGGGCTCACGAGGGAAGTACAGGGACAGGCTCTCACTCTGTGTAGGAATCCAAGACTGAACACTGCAGGCACAACCTCCACTGCTCAAGGGCTGTTCTGACTGACCCAGGACCTCCCTCAGCATCACTGGACCTCCCCATGGGCTCAGGGAAGGTGTGGGACAAATTAACACCTCCTTGGCTGTTTGGAAGCACGTGAATTCACCTGAGCCTTTTAAAATGGGTCCCCTGGGCAGAGAGAAATAAATGGGGACACCCCAGAATGGAGCCCGGTGCTGGCATTGCCTGCATCCTCCCTCTTCAGAGCCCACTCCAGCTTCACAGACACAGAGTGATCCTGGGCTGTATTTGCTGTTCTCATATACCATCCCCTTCAAGGAGGCAGGATGACATTTGTCTTTCCCTTCCAGGATTTTCTGAAAAGTAAATGAGAACAGTTCGAGAATCTGACCCCATGAATGGCAGAGCGAGACAGTAATGAACAGCCCAGAGAACATCAGAGTGAGGCATCTGTTTACCCTCCAGCAGGAAGAAAATCAAGGAGAAAGGCAGTGGATGTGAAAGGCAAATCTGCTGGAAAAGGAGCCAGGGGAAAAGAAATCACCTTCTCCACAAACCTGTAATTAATCTGAGGGACTCATTGCACTGAGCGAGAAGCTTGTTGGGAATTCCCTTTGGAAATTAGAAACCAGAATAAGAAAGTTGTTTGTAGCACTGTATTAGCCCCTACTTCTGCAGTAAATAACAGGGCTGTTTGGTGGATAAAAGGAGCAGCGAGCAGCCAGGAAGCCTTCCAGTGCCTGGGCTGCCCTCCCATCAGCTGGGCCCTGCGTAAGGGCACTGCACGTGCCAGCGCTGGCACCTCTTGGGTGTACCCTGGGTTCTGCTGCCTGCAGCTGCCTGAGCCCCTGATCAGCCCCAGGCACAAACACAGCCTGAGCACCTGCACTCGCCTGGGTGACACAGCCGTGAAAGGTGTGGGGACAGCAGTGAGGCTCCTGCATGTGTCACCTCCAGGATGGCAGGAACCCTGCCCCGAGCATGGCTGGGGAGCTGGTGGTCACCCCTGCCCCCCAGCAGTGAGTCCAAGCACAGTGCAGAGGCTGGACAAGATCTTCCAAACTTAAAAACTTGGTAGGTTTAAAAAGTCAGGGTCCTGCAGAGGGAAACGTCAGCCAGACACACCAAAACAGAAGGGCAGACATCTGCTCATCTTCTCTAAAGGGTGACTGCGTGGGAGGTGAGCTCATCTCGGTGCCATCCCTGCTGGCCAGCACCTCCTGGCTGCCTCTGTGGCCTCTGTGGTCCCAGATGAAGTCGGGACAGGCAGGAGATGAGCGCTGGTGCCAGGGAGGAGGGCTCTGTCCTTGGGTTATCCAGCAGGGCTTTGTTGCACTGCCTGCACCCCTGCTTGCTGGGGAGGGTCCTGAGAGCCCCAGAGCATCCCTGGGGGGCTCAGGGTGCAGGGTCTCGCTGCTGCTGGATCCCACACCCAAGGCTGGCACCCTCTGCCCAGCCCTTGACTGAGTCTCACAAGGGTTTTAGCCTCTCCTCTCCTCTCCTGAGCAGCCCCTGCCCTTCCTCTGTCATCTTGCAACACTGGCCTGTCTGTCTGTCCTTCAGCACACCTCCCCTGTCCTCTGACAGACTCTACCAGCTTCTTCTTTTTTTAATTTAATTTTTATTAGCACATTTTGCAGCCTTGCAGCAACCCGGGAATACAAATAGGACAGTGAGGACAGCCAGGCCTGGGCAGCAGGAGCGGGGCTGGCTCTGGAGGGAGTCCTTGGCATCCCAGGAGGAGGCAGCTGGACAGATGCTGCTGGAGCCACCACAACCTTCCCACCACGGTCACTGTCTCCTCTTGGTTTGGTCGGGGCCGCCTGGGAAAAGAGAAGATTTTTCAGGGCAGGAAAATCCCTGCTGCTCGGCTTCCCCGGCCGGGGTGGTTTCACCCTGCTGGTGGGTGAAGCGGGGCAGGGAGGTGGGTGAAGGAGGAGAGTTAAAATCAGCAGCAGATGACAAGAAATTCATCCTGACCAGGGAAGCGAGAGCCTAAAAATAGCAGCAAGGTTCTCAGCTGTGACAAGATACGCTGGGATTTCTCCTGCTGGCAGATGTATAATGGATAAGGGCACTGCACGTGCCACTGCTGGCGCCTCTCGGGTGGACCCAGGGCTGTGCCTGCATTTTGGGGGGCAGAGTGGAGGGGCTGGCTGCGTTTGCAGGGTCAGCACACACTGATTTTGGCCACTGTGCATCTTTGAAAACCCAGCCCCGCGCCCAGGGGAGTGCAGAAAATGAGGAGTGCAGGGAGTGCAGCCCCTTTGGGGCTGTAAGCAAATAAATCAATTAGCAGGGAATACAAATCCTCCCTGAAACTGCAGGAAACTCCCTTCTCCCAGCTGGACCCCTGCTGCCTCACTCCAGGGAGGGCTGCCTGCATGCCCAGCGTGTGCTGGGAGGGTGCAGGACAAGCAGGAGGCTGTCCTGTGCCATCAGAGCGATGGGACAAGTGTGACAGTCTGTGGTGATTGTGGATGAGGTGGCTGCACATGGAGACAGGGACAGGGAGGATGCTTTGGTCCTCTGCCCCACATGCCCCTGCTTGCTTTTCCATCTCACTTTCCATCTCACTTCATCTTTGCCCTAAAGCAGTGGGGTGGCATGGATCAGTGGTGCCTGTGTGGCTGTCCCTTTGCCATTGACACCCCTTGCTTGTCCCCCCAGCCCCAAGTTTGCTGCCCAGGAGAAGTCTAAGTCTGAGCTGCAGCTGTGAAGAGAAAAACCCACAAAAACTCCAGAGAGCCCTTTCCACGTGGGGAGTATATTTAGAGATGTGTGTGTGTGCCCATCCAAATACTTCATTTTGGTGCAGCCCTTTGCAGCATCTCGGTGCAGGTTGTGGGTGGCTGGGGAAGGAAATTCCCCTCCAAGCCTCCCCCCTGCCAGTCCCCAGCACACCTCTCAGGGGGCAGAGTGTGGCAGTCCCAGGCTCTATTAATGGGGGACCCTTCATTTCCCTGGGGGGTGGTTTTGGACGTAATTGGTCACTGCCCAAGGGTCAGAACAAATTGCAAGGTGATCCATATTGATTTATAAGCACGTTTATTTTTACCAGCCTGGCGTGTTCCCCTCCTGGCTGGCAAACAGGGATGCGTCCTCCCTTCCCCACCTGGGAAGCAGCAGTGTTTTCTCTGGCAGGGACAAGCCAACGAGAGGACTTTGATGTGGCCTGGCAGGCTCCCTGCAGCTCCCCTGGGGCCTCATCCAGGAAGGGGCTGAGCTGCAGGATTGCTCCAAGCGTGCAGAACTGTGTGCGGTTGTGCACTGAGGGTTTGCAGCAGAGGCTCTCACAAACTCTCCGACTGAAATGCAAAGGGGAAGGGATGCAGTAAGGGATTTGCAGCATCCCCATGGCCACAGGTACCCCAGGAGCTCTGGCCCCCGTAGTGCAGGCACGGGGCAGTGTTTGGAGTGGGCTCTGGGCTGCCCACCCAGCTGCTTGGGGCAGCCAAAGGCAACTCCGAACACTTTCCTGCACATTTTCTTCTCCCTCAAGCCTTAGAAATCCAGGGAGGGGATTTCTCCCTTTTCCCTGTCTTGCAGCCCTGCTCTGGAGCATCTGTGGATCACTGCCAGGAGGTGGTGGGCTGGTCCCTACTGCCACTAATGACAGGGCCAAGGGGTTTCCATCCCAGGAGGGAAACACCTGCTGACAAAAAGTGCCCAATAGCCAAGATTTTTTGCCAGAATTTCTGCACTTGGTGCAGAAACCACAGTCCCTCTTAGCTGCTTACCTTGTGCTCAGTGAGGTAAAACTCCCCTCCAGGGTGTTCAGAAATGGCAGAGTCAGCAAGCCTGGAACTTCTGTGGAAACAAAAAGAGGGGTTGATATGGTTTTTCCCCCATGTCATATTTTATTCCTTTCCTCTTATGTTGCAATTTATATATTTTATTTACGGGGAACATTTTATGTAATACTTTTTCCTCCTGGTGGCTGGGGATCTCTCTGGGCTTCCCTGGGATGCAGGCAGGACTCTGCTCATTTCCAGTGGCTGGAGGGGTTATGGTTATTTCCAAAGGGCTGTTGCAAGTCTGTCACCTTCCCGTGGCCACTATGAGGACATCATGGCCAGGTGACATTGCTGCCACGCCACCTGGGTGCCACCTTGGGAGCTAAGGGAGTGCCCAAGGATGCTGCCCACAGTGGTGGTAGAGGCTCCCCCTGCTCTGTTGTCCCTTCCCATCCCACACCTGGCTGAGGACACCAGGCAGCCCCTCTGCCATTCTGCCTTGCAGTGAGAAACTGAGGCAGGGAGCAGTGCTGGGGGTCAGGAGCTGTGTCCCACTGATTCGGGGTGCAGTTGGCCACCACAAAGCCATGGCATCATTTGCACAGATGCCCAAGTGGTATTTTCCCCCCAGCCCACCTGTGGGCAAGCCAAGGGGTGGCTTTTTGGGTTTGTGGGGAAGAGGCAGGGTCCTCACAGCGTGGCCCACCCTGTTCCTGGCCTGAGACTCCCCAGCCCACCAGTGTCCCCAAGCCCAGGGACAGCCAGGCCCTGCCACCTCGCTGCCTGGCACAAAGTGGGGCATTGAGGGACACAGCAGGGCTTTGTCCACCCTGTGCCTGCCAGGAAGGGGCCGGTTGCCCTCTGCAGGCTCCCTTGGCCCTGTGCTGGCTCCACAGCTGCAGGGGACCACGGGCACCCTGGGAACTGTGGGGGACATGGGGCACCCAAGGGATGATGCTCCACCTGCTCCAGCCCTGCGGCCGTGGGGACCCACGCGTGTCCCCTCCAGGATGCCATTCCCCCATGGGGGTCATGGGGCTGGGGAAAGTCGCTGCAGGATTCTGATCAAAAGGTGGAAAGCTTCCAGTTTGGAGCCTCCAAAGCTGAAAGCAGGTCCCTGGGATGGGGAACCCCTATTCCCTACCGACAGATGCTGGGAGTCAGGGAGGTGACAGGGGGACACCACTGCTGTCCCATAGGGCCAGACTCCCCCACTGCCACAGTGGGCAGCTGGGACAAACACAGCTTGTTGGGCCTGGGGGATGTCCCCAGAGCCACCAGTGAAGGGGGACAACGCCCTCCCCTGCCCCTAGACTTCTCTCTTATTTTTGCAAAAGCCTTTTACCCCCAGAGCCCTGAGCAGGGCCATTGGGCAGCTCTGCCCAGCAGCCGCCGGGCACCCAGGAGCTGGCAGCCAAGGGGTGCTGGGGGGGCCGGGGGAGGGCGGGCCCGGTCCCTTTAAGGGGGGTGGCTGTCACTCAGAGAGCCCTTTTCTTTGCTGGAGAGCCGGACAGGCACCCAGAGGGGGAAATACAGGGCGTGGGACCGCCTGGCAGGGGAGGGCTCCGCACACAGCGCCGAAGCAGCAGAGCAGGCGGTCGGGGGAGTTGACCAAGTCCAGCACCATGGGTGAGTATGGGGTGAGGGTGCGAGAGCTGCTGCTGGTGTCTCTGGGGACCTTATCCTAGAACAGAGCCCACTGAAACTTTCTTCTGGCACCGGTGAGGTCCTGGTGACCCCGGTGTGCCCATGCCAGCCGAGGGAGGATGCCTTGGCATGGCAGCGGTGACATTTTCTTTCCCAAGGCAGTTCTCTGTCCCCGTGTGTGCTGTCTGTGGGGGCAGATGCCATCCCCACCTGAGCCCTCACCACATGGACTGGAGAGGTGAGAGCTCCTGCCTGGGGCTGACAGGAGCTGGGAGGTCCGGGCAGAGCACTGAGCCTGTCACAGCTCGTGGCACACGGAGGCACGCCTGGTGCCTCAGTTTCCCTACTGGTGCAGCAGAGCTAATACTTACCAGCGTACCCCTGGGATGGCGGGGTGCTCTGTTCCTGGGGGTGCTCTGTTCCTGGGGGTGCTCTGTTCCCAGGGGTGCCTTGTGCTGCTGGCCCCCTGCCTCCTCCTCCTGTCTGCAGCACATTGTTTGGCGCTGGCAGCAGCGGAGCCTGGGTACAAGGCTAAGGACTGTGTGGCACAAGGGCTCTTTCTCCCCTCCTTTCCCCTCCCCAGGCTCCCCCACTGCAGCTTCCCAAAGCGCGAGGGGCTGTGGCAGGGAGCCTGCCAGGCCCTGCTGCATCCCTGCACTCGCAGTTGCCTGGGAATGGAGCTGTTCACTGTCCCTGAGTGGGCACCTCCGAGCCACCTCCCAGGTGCCCAAAAATAAAACCAGAAAAGGCAAGTTTGGCCCAGCAGCCTGCTGGGTGCACAGGGCAGTCCCAGTGGGTCCCAGCGAGGTTGGGGGCCAGGATGAGCGAGACTCTCCCTGGACCTGCTGCGTCCAAGGCAAACAAGAGGGAGGGGTCCCAGCACTCCCCTATAGCGCTGCCTTTGTTCCCTGTTTGCTCTTGGCATGGGGCAGCCACCGGGGTGGCAGTGCCAGGACAATCCCCCATTGTCCTCGGTGCCACTGCGCAACCTTGCTCCCAGTGGGGAGGGGAGAACTGGCCAGGACCCCACGGCTTTCTGGTCCTCTTGGGGAGGAGATAAGCGCTGTGGGATTCGTGGGGGGAGAGTGGGTTGGGTGTGGGTGCCTTTTTGGCATTCAGGGCAGAAATGCTATGCCCAGATGGGATGTGCCCAGGCAGCCACGGTGCCCTGGGGTGCCAGAGCCCACGTCCTGGGGAAGGGCAGCAGCTTCCCTGGGAGCAGGTGTCACACAGCCAGAGCAGCAGCTTGGCCTGGCTTAGCTGGAGCCAAACTGGAGCCAGATGCTGGTGGGTGCAAACCCACCTGGCTGCCTGCCCCCAAAGCAGGCAGGAGAGCAGCTGGCTGGGCACCTCCAAACCCAGCCCACCGGGAAACTGAGCCAACACTCCTGCATGTTAGAGCCCCAACGTGCAAAGGGAGCAGGTGCCCATGGCCTCACTGCTGAAAAAACCCAGCATTTAGGCACTCCAAGCAGCACACTGGCGTGTGTCCTCGCTTTCCCTGCCCACACACAGGTCCTGGAGGACCGAACCTATTACACAAGGGCTGTCATTTGTGGAACTTACACAGCTCCTTCCTACAAGCACATCTGCCTGCATAAAGGGGCAGCTGCAGCCCGAGCTGCCTGTGGGGTGCCAGGCAAGGGACGAATGCCCAGGGTGCCACCTGAAGTCCAGAGTGCTTGGGTCCTGCTGTGCTGCCCCAAGCAGGGCCACCTTGCTGGATCTTCCCTGGGGTTTGTCTCTGTGGAGGCGCTGGGTTCCCCTCCATCTTCGAAGGCAAAATAAAGCTGCAGGCAGCTGGCGTGGCCACCGCCCGCAGCCGGGCTGTGGTGGCAGTGGGGAGCCCATTAGCAGCTTGTTTGCCAGCTCCCACTGGCATTACGCTACATCACGCTCTATTTCCATCTGTTTGTCACGGGTCAGCATGGCTGGCTCGACTCAGCTCCTCACAGCCCCTGTACCCCACCCTGCCACTGTCCCTGAGCACCCTTGGGTGGCCTCCTGTGAGGCTGCTTAGAGAGCTCTCTGGGAAGCTGCTGGGTTTGGCTTTTCAGCACTGCAATGGGTCATTTCTGGGGTTTTCCTTCAACCTGTTTCCCTCCTCCTGCCAGGTACCTTTTTCCCACTGCGCTTGTGCTCCTGAGCTGGGGGCTCCAAGCAATCCTCGTCCTGGCAATCTCGTCCCACCTCACCTCTTTTCTCCGTAGGTTTACTCGAGTGCTGTGCCAGATGTCTCATCGGGGCACCCTTTGCTTCCTTGGTTGCCACTGGCCTGTGCTTCTTTGGGGTAGCGCTGTTTTGTGGCTGTGGGCACGAAGCCCTCACAGGCACCGAGCAGCTCATCGAGACCTACTTCTCCAAAAACTACCAGGACTATGAGTTTCTCATCGATGTGTAAGTACCCCGCTGCAGAGCATCACCCTCACAGCTTCATCCTGCTCTGTGCCAGGCTGAGGTGTCTGGCTGGGCTGGCCAGGGCCACGCTCTCACCCGGGCACCAGGGAGACTCCAAGCTGCCTTTGCCCATGGCTCTGTGGCAGGGTCCAAGTGGCCACTTGTTTTCATTTCACACCAGTTTTTATCTGACCCTTGCTAGGTGTCCTGGGTAGAGCTGGACCTCTGCACTGGGTAGGTATGGAGGATGCGGGGGAATCAGTGGCAGCCTTGCTCACCACAACTTTGCCCCATCTTGCTCTTCTTGTGCCTTCACCCTCTGTTTTGGTCCCCTTGGGACAGCGTGGGGAGGGAAAGTGGCAGTGGCCGGGCTGCCACACACAGGGCTGAGCTCTCCAGCACCGCCCCGGCACCTGAGCATCCCTGCCCACTCCTCTCCCCTCACAGCATCCACGGTTTTCAGTACTTCATCTATGGCACAGCTGCCTTCTTCTTCCTCTATGGAGCCCTGCTGTTGGCCGAAGGTTTCTACACCACCGGCGCCGTCCGGCAAATCTTTGGGGACTACAGGACCACCATCTGCGGCAAGGGCCTCAGCGCAACGGTAACTGGGGGCCCGAAAGGGAGGGGAGCGCGAGGCCCCCAGCGAGCTCACTCGTGGCAGCGGGTGTGTCATTGTTTGGGAAAGTGGCTAGGACATCCTGACAAGGTGATCTTAACCGGGGTTTGGCACCCCTGCGCGCGCCCCAGCGGGTTCACCACGCTCGGTGTGGCCAAAGGGCAGGAGACTGTGGCCGTCCGGGTTTTGGGATATCCCAAAGGGAAGCACAGCCTGGCTGCCCTCCCCCAGGCCCGCCATGGTCCCTGGTGACCAAAGCAGCCCACATGGCTACGTGTAACAAAACTGCTTCATGTTTAAACGGAGGCAGGGAGAATCTGAGTCCCTGCAGTGCTGGCAGCTCGAAGCTCTATGGCACCCAGTACCCCTGGGGTCATCCTCTCTGCTGGGCTTGGGAACTATCACAAAGTGCTGGCAAAGGGGTCCTGTGGCCTGGGGGAGCAGAGGGGCACGGCTGTGGTTCCCTCGGGGGCTGGTTGGGGTGGCACCATGGAGGGAGGGCAGGAGAGCCACATTGACATGCCAAGGCAGCTTTTGCAGCTGTCCTCCTGCAGAGACCAAACCCTGCTTGGCTGTGGGCACGGTTATTCCCCCCTCAAACGTGGCAGCCGTCCTGCTGCTGCTGGTCACCCCCACGTGCACACAGCTGGGTGTGAATCTGGGACTGGCACTGGCTCTGTGAGCTGCAGGAGCCCCCAGCTCGGGCTGCTGTCCTGTGCTGCCTGCCTGGGGACACGCTGGGTCTGGCAGGAGGTGCAGAGCTGGGCGCAGGCAGCATCGCAGTCCCCCACCTGCCCCACGCCCTCCCCTGCCTGGGGAACCTCGCGCTCCCCTGTCCGTGTCCTTGGCCACTTGGTAACCACGGCTCTGCCCGGGTTTGTCCTGCCCCTTGCAGTTTGTGGGCATTACCTACGTCCTGACCATCATCTGGCTCCTGGTGTTCGCCTGCTCTGCGGTGCCCGTCTACATCTATTTTAACACTTGGACCACCTGCCAGTCCATTGCCAACCCCACCAAGACCTCGGCCAGCATTGGCACCCTGTGTGCGGATGCCAGGATGTACGGTGAGTGCCGGGTTCACCACCCAGGAGCCAGGGCTCAGGGCAGAGGAGAGAGGATGGAGGACAGGGCCCGGGCACATTGGGCTGGGATAAAGCAGGGCAAGTGCTGAAGAGCCCCAAAATGCTGGGGTGTGTGTGACACACATGGCTGCAGGAAGCTGAGCAAGGAAGTCAGCTGTCAGCCGTGCCCCGCTCACCTGGCTCCCACATCTCCACAGGTGTCCTGCCCTGGAATGCTTTCCCTGGCAAGGTGTGTGGCTCCAACCTGCTCTCCATCTGCAAGACCAGTGAGGTGAGTAACTCCTGCCACCCCACGTGTGCTCCCCTCAGTGGATCACCCCAGCACTGGCCTCCCCAGGCAGCACATGAGACCCTGTGAGCTCACCCTCCTCTTCCCTTGCAGTTCCAGATGACTTTCCACCTCTTCATCGCAGCCTTTGTGGGGGCAGCTGCCACGCTGGTCTCGCTGGTGAGTCAGTGCTCCCCCTGCCCAGCCGTTCTTCTCCGCCTGGCAAAGATGTGGGGGAAAAGGACAGCGAAGGTGGTGGGCATGGATGGGACAGAGCCTGTGCTCGTGTCATTTTCTGGCACGTAAGTGCAGATGGTGAATCCAGGCCATAAGGTAGAGGTGGCAGCAGGAGGGGATCTGGAGAGGCTTTAGGAGACCACCAGGGAGAGATCCTGATGCCAATGCCCTGAGACCCCTGCCTTTCCCCGCCTCTCCTCTTGCTTTACGCCAGTGACCCGGCACCGCGGTGTCCCGACGGTGCAGCGGGGCTGTGGGGCTCTGCAGGGCACTGCTCTGTTGGGGTGTGGGGCTGGGGGCTGCCCCCTCGCTCACTCTCTTCCCACCCACAGCTCACCTTCATCATCGCCGCCACCTACAACTTCGCAGTCCTCAAGCTGATGGGCCGAGGCACCAAGTTCTAGCCCGCGCGCGGCGGAGCCCAGCCAGACCAAACGCCCTTCTTTTGTCTAACCCCGAGGCTTTAACACTGCAGCCACCCGACACCAGGTCTCCTGCGTTAACTCTGCCTTCGCTGATGACTCCCCTCCTCTTCCTCCCTCGCATCCATTGTGCTGAGCATGACCAGGAAGGAGAGCTTCCCACCAGTGGACACCTCTTCATGCACTTTTCTCTCGTTGCTCATCCGTAACTGGTTCGCTCTAGAGCCAAGCCCATCAAAACCAGCCAGAGAAGAGGAGGGACTTATTCCAGTGTCCCAATGTTGCCTAGGGATGAGCAAAGGCCTTCAAGCTCCTGGGAGGAAGAAATCCATGTAGGTTGCTCCATGAGTAGCAAGAGGCTACCTAGAGAGAAAAGGAAGTTGGCCCAGTCCTGGTATCATTGCTAGAGACTCTCCTGGAGCTGTCTGCTGTCACCACCCATGGATGGAGAATAAGAGAAGGATTTTTTTTCCCTTAGCAGAGAAAGATGATTTTAACCTAAATTGCCTGCTGCAGCCACAGCAAAGGGAGTTCAGGGCAAGGATCTTCCCAGTGTGGAGAAGAGAGTGCTGACCCCAATGCTGATAAAGCCCTAACCCAGCTGCCCCTATTAAAGCCTAAAGGAGTTTGGTGTCTCTGTAGACAAGGGGGACTCTTGGCTTTACCCTCCAGGCAGCAGAGAGGCAGCAAATAGGTTTGACTGAGGAGGGGACATCTCTGCACCAAGCCCTGGGAGCGTAAAGCCAGAGCCATCCCTCTGTAGGCAGGGGATAACCCTCGGGACCGCGTGCCTTCGCCTGCCCTGCCAGTGCCCTTCACAATGGTGCTCTTCTCTGGGGTGACGTCTGCTTCTCTAACCTCCGCTGCGCCGGAGAGCTCGGCTCGCTTCTCACCCGTGTCAAATGTAACCGTCCCTCCTTCTGTCCCCCTCGTCCCCTCACTTTTTTTCCTGCAAGTCAGGACAACTGTCTTGTGCCTGCCGGGGTGGGAGGGACTGGCAGCATCTCGCTTCCAGGTGAAACCCGTGAAGAAAGAGAGGAGGGAAGGAAAGGTGGCGGTTTGGGGGTCACAGGGTGCAAACACAGCCCATCTCTGCAATCCAGACCCTTTCTGGTGCCAGTCTTTTCCCGTGGAAAGAGGTAGGGGGACAGGGGGTTGGGTGGAGACCTCTCCTCCATGACTGTTCTCCAGCTGGAGGAAAGCCCTCTGGCTGGGTAGCATGGGTCCAGCCAGACCTGCAGAAGTGCTGTTTCTAGTCCTCCCTGACAACTGGTGATTTGTTTTGCTCTCTCTGCCTCTCTTCTTAATGCTAATCTTTCTGTTTATTTATTGGAGAAACTACTTTCAGTGGCAGACTGTAGCTCCATCTTGCATGGATTTCTTTTCTTTTTTTTGTGTCTGTATTATTGTTATATATATTTTTAAGTGCTGGTTTCAGCAGGGGCAAGGATAAGGAGGCAGATCTGCTGAGCAGTGCATTTGAAGGATCCTTGCCACCGGGAATGCTGAAATAGGTTGGCCAGGCTACCAACGCACACGGGATGGGGAAGGGGGGGAGATGCCAGGAGGGATGGCAGGGTGGGGAGAAACCAGTCAAGATCTGGAAATTCACATCAATGCTATCTCTCTTGGGGGTTTGCTGGGGTTTTTTTTTCATATCCATTTAACAAAAAATAACCAGGTCCTCCTTCCCACCCTTGTCCCCAGACCCCACACACACGCACACACACACACACATACACACACACAAAGAGTTAATCGACTGAAAGTGTTTCCTTCATTTCTGATCTAGAATTTCAACTTGTTAACCAGCAATAAAAAGGAGCAAGTTTTTAAAGACTTATCTTACAGGATGTATTTTATAAAAATTAAAGAAAATACATTAAAATTAAGAACATTATGAACAAGATGTACGTCTGCCTGTCCATTTGCTGTGCTGCCTTTCCCAACCCTGAACCCACTGACAAAAAAAAGAGGGGAGGCTCTCCAGGAAAGGGGAGGCTGCCGAGGAGAATGTCTCAGAGGAGCAGCACTTGCAGACCCATGTGTGGGCCAGCAGCCCCTGCAGGGCTCTGCCCACTCCAGCCACGAGGTTCATAACTCTGACTTCAAAATCATTGTTCCCAGCTGGGGGGCCCTTAAAACCTCTATTTTTCCTCCAGCCACCCTGAGGAAAGCTGGGGTCTTGTAGCAGCTGCTTGCTTGTGTTTGGTGGTGCTGCTGCCCTTTAACACTCAGCCCACGTGGGGACAGCCTCTGCTATGTCTCCTCATGTAGCACAACAAAACCACAACAAAACTAACAGGACAGCTCAGGCCAAGCTGGCTGGCACTAGGCAGCATGAGTGGGATGAACATGTCCAGAGCCATGCAGGGTGGGCGATTCTTTTTCTTGCAGAGAGCCCTGTGTGGAAAAGGACGGTCTTGCTTAAGCACACGGGCATGCTGGACTGTCCCAGAGCCCTACATGTCCTGTCTGTGGCTCTGTGGTGGCCACGTGCCATTTGCTGAAGGATCGTTAACAGTGTGCACAGAGGGCATCAGCTGCTGCCTTTCTGCCCCAGAAGCCCTTAGGTGCATCTTTCCACAGCAGCTGCTCAAAAATTATTGATTCAAATGTTGTTTCTCTTGGAAATCTCCCCAGGAGCTGTGCTCGGTGGCCTCCAGGGAGTGAGGCCACAGAGGGATGCTCCCAGCCCTACGCTGCTGTTAGCAGATTTCAGGCACAGCCACATGCCCAGGAGTGGCAGGGTGGAACCATCACTGCTCTTCCTAAATGGGAGTCTAGCCCAAATCCCACTGCCCCCTCTCTTCCCTGGCTTCAGCCCCCTCTAAACAGGCAGCAAAGCTGCCCATGCACGCTGGCCAGGGGAGGTTTAGCTCATGCACTGCTGCTGCCCCAGCTCAGTGGCACAGCTCAGCCTTGCCCTGGCTGACAGAAACCCCTGGGGCTGCAGCCAGCATCAATAGGGCCTTTTGTTCCCTGCGTTCCCAGATGCCATCACCCTCCTCTCCCCATGCTGAAAGGGTCCTGTGTGTGCACAATCGGCCGCTGGGCAGCAGCGAGCTGGGGAACAAAACACCATCTCTTTCCCCTGGCAGAGACTGGTGCCCCTCCGGCCGGGGTGAGGGCTGGGGACAGCAAGTGCAAGGTGGTGTGTGAGAGCAGCCAGCAAGGCCAGGGTGCCGGGCAAGTCCAAGGGCCAAAGGACACATGTAGCCTCATCAGGTGTGCCCTTGGCCGTGTCCCGCTGTCACCCCAGCTGGGGACATGGGACCTGGCCTCACATCTCCTTTCCTGGGCACCCAGCGCCCTCCAGGAACCAGCTGAGAAAAGACAGGGAATAAGCTCAGCCTCGTACCAAACCGCATCTCTGTAAATCGGCCCATCAAGAGAGCTCCGAGCCGGGGAGCCGTTGCAATCACCTGTTTTCCCTTGCCTAGCAGCTAAAATGTGGCTGTGCTTTGCTCCCACAAAGGCTGGACCAGAGAAAGGCACCCTGGAGCAAGTCCCATGGACTGTCTTGCTGGCAAGAAGGCGACTCCCATCCCTCCATCCCGTGCCCTGCTGCCCCGGGAGACGGCCCTGTGTGCCTTGGGGAGAGCAAAAGAGAAAGGAGAGGGTGGCGTTGGTGATGACCACGGTTCCCCAGCAAGGGCGAAGGGCCGCCGGGCTGATGCTGCTCCCGGCCGCCTCCGCATCCCCGGTGCTGCGGCTCCTCCCCGCGGCCGCCGGACGCAGCGCCGGCTCCTCGGCAAGCGGCGGCGAGCCCCGGTTCCCCCCGCAGCCCCGGTCCCCGTCCCTGCGGCTGACGGTGCTCCTTCCCCGAGCCTCCGGAACTCAGAGAGCCCACCGGGACACACCAGAAACACCACCAAAGTCTCACTTCTCCTAGTACGGATTGGGACTCAGGCTGTGTAGGATGATGTGCTGGTTTCAGCTGGGGTAGAGTTCATTTTCTTCACAGTGGCTAGTAGAGAGCTATGTTTTGGATAAGGCATGCCTGGCAAGCAGCGCTGCCTGCCACGCACGGTACTAGCACCCACCTGACCTGGCTAAAGTCCTCACCTGCATCCCATCAGGCAGCCAGCTGCTTTCTCTCCATCTCTGCACAGTCCAGTTCTGCCAGGAGGATGTGTGAAGAGGAGGAGGGAATAGCAACTGGAAAGTCACAGAATTATAGAATGGCCTGGGTCAAAGGGACCTTAACAATCATCCAGGTCCAACCCCATGCCATGGGTAGGGACAACTTCCACTAGACCAGGTTGCTGAGAGCTCCATTCAGCCTGGACCTGAACACTTCCAGGGATGGGGCATCCACAGCTTCTCCAAGCACCCTGTTCCAGGAGTCCTGTACCTGCACGTGGCCACGAGCACCAGCCCCCAAAGGACTCCATGAAGCCATGAGGAAAGATCTGCTGCACCAGCCAGGCAAGCACTGGGGCCAGGGGATATCTGTGTCCATTTCTGATTGCTTTTGCAGGAGCAATCGCCTCAGCAGGTTATCCACCGTTTCACAGATTAGCCCAATCTCCCGTCAAGGGACTCTGTCTCACCTGTGGCCTTCAGACAACCACCGAGGAAGCTGCAATCACCTCCCACCTGGGCAGTGCGGAGTGTTCCTTAGTCCAGAGCACAACATGCCAGTGCCTCAGTGTCAGAGCTGCCCCCAAGCCCCTGTTTGGAACTGGAGCCTGGAGCAGGGTTCAGAGGCTCCGAAAAAAGCATTTTTAACTCATTATTCTTTCTGCTCAACCTCAAACCCTGCAACGCTCCAAGGCCAGAGCCATCTCCCACCAGCTCGTGATGACTGTGTGTTTTCAGCTGCCTTTTTAAACAGCTGAAGTAAGATGTTGGAGGACCCCAGATATTCCAGCCCACATTTAAAATGCATGGTTTCCAAGGACTTTGAACCCTACACTGCCTCCTGGAATCATGGATAGGGCAAACAGACCTGGGAGGAAAATAAACTAAAAGGTTCTGCCAAAAGAAACAGCAGGCACAGGCTCTGCAAACACAGAGAAAGCCTCCCAAAATAAGCAGCCATCCTGGCAGGACAGCAAAACAGAACAGCTCCCATATGCTGATTTCCTTCTCGGCATCCTATGGAAATCATGCCTGGTTAAAACCCCCTGGAGCCTGAGGAACCAGTTCCAAGATCACCGGAAGAATTCACAGGAAAGTACCGGACTTGCTGCTGAGAACCCAGGCTGAGAATTTAAGATGTAGTGACAGAAGGAAGCAATGTGCAATATTTCTGTTTGGAAACTGTTTTCTGATACTCTTGAAAAGACAAAACTGGTCACTGGATTCAGCTGCTGAGTTCTGATCCTTCAGCTCCTGGCCCAGGTAGGTACACAAAGGAATAATCAAATCCCCCTGATCCCTTGGTGACTCCTCTCTGCCAGATGCTGTAACTAACCAGTCCTCAGAAGGAACAAAAGCTGACTTGAACATTGATAAACCATGAAGGCAGCCACTTCCCAAACTCACTTGAATACATCCATGTTTTATTTGTTTAAATAAAGGTAGAATCTTGGTTTTACAATTCCAGTTCTGTAGCAATAGCAACAACCGCAGCAGCACGAGTGGACACAAGGAAGGGATGGCTGTTGGCACCGAACTTCCAACAGAGTTCAAAATCCTGGCTTCTTTGGGAATTGTGCGTTTCATTTAAAATAAATTTAACAACTGAAATATATTATATTACACCTTTTTTAAAAAAACCATGTAAGCCTAATATAATAGGGGGCTTTAATATAAAAAAAGTCAACGACACAATGTCTGTTAGAAATAAAAGGTGCTGTATAACACGTGCACAATGAGGCTCCTGAACTTTAGCTACCAGCATTGACATGCACAGTGTGCTGCAAACAGCTGCACATGTGCCCTCCTGCACCGTGGCATGCTGAATCTCTGCCCTCTTCCACAGGATGTGCCAGTCCTCACACAGATCCCAGGAGATCCATGGGGAAGTGGCAGTTTCACCTGCAGGGAGCTCCCTCAGCAGGCTCCCTGGCAGGGCCAGCCAGCACAAGAGGGCTTGAGTCTGTTCTGACCCCGAGCCCGTGTGCAAACCAGCTCCAGGAATGAGGCTGTTCAGGGATGGAAACTGGAACCACAGGTCACAGAGCCTGGGACCTTGAAGGAAATATCAAGCAGTGTTAAAGAAGAAAAATCTAGAGGCCTCGGGAGGTCAGACAGGTAAATAAACAGGAACAATAACATCCTGTAAAATCTTGCACCTACAGAGGCAGAACCTTAAGGGACCTGTTTTTCCAGAGGCTGCAAGAGCTGCCTGGATAGCATTCACTCCCCATGAATACAACTGTTCAGGCCTGTTTGGAAATCAGACCCCCCCTAAAGCATTAATACTCCAGTGCCTTCCACACACGGTTGCCCTGCAGAGAAGGACAAGATCTCCCTGGATTACCCCAGAGGAAATGGGGGAATGTTCGTGCTCTGCATGCTCAGAGACTGTGCTGTGATGGACACAAGCTGTAGAGACTGCCCTGCTCTAAAGCACAGCTTAATGGAGGGCTGCTTGATTTGAGCTACAAGATTTACCATCCAGCAGCTGGTCACAGTGGGAATCACACCCGGCAGCCAGTGGATACGTGCTCGGGGCAGGCTCCTACGTGCCTGTGGGCAAATGCTTGCACGGCACGAGGTTTGAATGGCAAAGACAGCAGTCAGCAAACTCATCTCTGCTACACAGACAGCCTAGGACTAACTACTAGCAGGGAGCAGGAGATGACAGCAAAGCCTGGCATCCCTTCTAGAAGGTTCCTTGGGGCCCCCATGCCTATTTTTCAGCCATCTTGAACAGAGGAAGTGGGGCAGCTTTCTCCCCACTGGACTGAACACAGCAGTCAGCTAACGGAGCAGACACCCACGTCTCTCACAGGAATTACAGATAAAACATCCTGGATTTCCCACGAGGGATCAAGGGCCAGGCCAATGGCATGGGTTAACTGTGCTCAGCAGACCTGTGCCTGACACAACAGGTGAATGGTGCCATGCTGCAGCATTCCCATGCCAGAGACACTGAAGGCATGGATCTGCCAGCTAATGAGGCACAGTGGTCACCAGTGCCAGACAGCAAGTGGGCTTAACAGCTGACCACACATGAGTACCCCAACCACCTGCACACCTAGGAGACAGCCCACCCACCTGCCATCTGGTCTGCTAGAGCACATCACCTGAACACAGTGATTACTTGTGACAGAAACCAGCTGAAGTTTCACACTCCACATCTCCTGAGTAACCCTTTGACATAACCCAGCGAGTGTCCACATCAGTGTTTTTCACAGAGGGCTTCAAGGCTGAGCCTCCACAAGACACAAGGAAACATGTATTAAACAACAAGCAGACAGTCTCTCCAAAAAATAACACTCACACAAGACAAAGTCAGAGGTGAGGAAAAACAGACCAGAAATAGGCAGCTATGAAGAAACAATGCTGTCACATTCAAACACAGGCCCATCTCTCCTTCATATGTTGCTTCAGGTCAGAGCTCTAACAATTCTCATCACAATTCAGCCTCAGGACACAATGCACTTATCCCAAACAACAGATACACACATCCCAGCCACTCCAATATTTGGCTTTCTCACAGTCATATGGGCCAGAGTCTTTACAACAGGTTTTGTTCAGTATGCTGAGTGGGATTTCCTTTGGCAGTATGGTCATGAGTGGGTCTAGTATTTTTTTTTAATTCAGGACTAAAATACTTCAGTGTCTAGGATGCTCTCAGCTTTGCTCTGCAGGCAGTTCTTGGTACAGAACAAATCCCTATTGTCTTTAGTGAATTTAAAGGACTTTAACCCAGCCCTTCAAACCTGCTAAAACAGAGATGGAAGCAAGACTATGCTCACATGCTCTGTTAACAGCTCCCTCCTGCAGATACATGCTCTGTGCCTGAAAACTCCAGGCAGGATTCAGATGGTGAGGCTGCAGCTCCCCAGTGAGCAAACCACCTCTTGTCCTTGTGGCCACTCTCCTAAGAGTGCCCCAGGGCTGCCCAGGTGTGTTCCAATCCAGCCGCTGGCTCGAGCGCCGTTCCTGATGCAGCAGCCACTCTCAACAACAGGAAGACCCCGATTTGGAGCTGGAGTGCAGGTCAACGGTGTGGCCCAGCATGCAGTGCTCCAGCTGCTCCTCCACCGCCAGCACCTGTCTCACGGCTTCCTCAAAAGCCACTGTCACATTGGTGTCATCCTTGGCACTAGTCTCCAGGTACGGATAGTTACCGTTTTCCATGCACCAGGCCCGGGCCTCCTCTGTGCTCACCTGTCTCTCCAGTTTGTCTATCTTGTTGCCCAGGACTACGAATGGGAAGTGTTCAGGGTCCTTCACATCAGCATAATAGATAAACTCCTTCTGCCAGTTACTGAGGTTCTCAAAGCTCTGCCGGTCATCCACGCTGAAGGTCAGCAGGCAGCAGTCTGCTCCCCGGTAAAAGGGCGTCCGCAGGCTCTTGAACCTCTCCTGTCCCGCAGTGTCCCAAATCTGGAGGGTCACAAAACGCCCGTCCACCTCCAGGTCTCGGTTCAAGAACTCCACCCCAATCGTGTGGAACGCCTGCGAGTCAAACTTGTTGGTGACGTACCGATTCATGAGGGAGCTCTTCCCAACTCCACCATCTCCAAGGAGAATGACCTTTAGGAGCAAGGACTTCCCACTCATTGCAGCAGGACGGAGGGGCGGGGTCACAAGGCAATCTGCAGGGTTCAGAAATAGTACAAAACAGCCATTTGACTTGTGGGTTCTGCAGGAAGACACAGAGAAGAACAGAATATGGTGTTTCCATCACCATTTCTGAAGTTTCGTATATAGGAGGTGATCTCTCTTTTTAGAGAGATCTTATTATCCTAATCTCTCTTACTAGAGTTTAGAACCGGGAACTGGACAAGCTTTCAGGCGCTCAAGTCCTCCATCAGGTCCAAAATGGATGCAGCAGGTGACCCCTTTAAGTGCAAGGTGAAAACAACTGTTGAGAGTTTAGTATCAATTACACCACTTGTGGTGAAAACTCTTGTATCAGAAAGCTTGCTCAGTTTTTCCAAACACATCATCACTACTTAAACATCTCTCCGGGCCTGCATCCTGAGGCTATCACAGAAACAGCAAAATCACTGCCACCAGGCCTTCCTTTCCACTGTATCATCACCAGCTAAGTAATTTCTCCCCTCTGACTTGCTCTACTGGAAGGATATAATAGATGTGCAGGTCTAGTATCGATACAAGTCATTTGTCAAGCCAGTTCTCAATCAGCCCGAGGATGCTGACTCACCTTGCCAGCGGAGCTGCACGTGATCTCCATGGCGCAGGAGGGGTTTCCCAGGCACCCAGCTGCTCTTTGCTGGCAATGCCTGTCACAGCCCCGTTTGCTTGGGCTCAGCTGCAAGTTCACATTGCAACAACCCAGACACCACAGGTTTCTTAGTCAGCACCCTCAAGGCCAAGTGCTGATGCATCCTACCCCTCCCAGGGACACTCTGCAGGCGAAGGTAAAGGCCTGACATGGAATAAGATGTTTGTTTGGCTGTTGTACTGTACCTGCTCTGTCTCCAGGACTGTCCAGGGAACACCTTCCTCCAGTGTAATAGTCACTAAAAAACAAACATCAGTCATCAAGGTTACCAGAGCTGCCCTCGTTGTCTTTCAGTTTGTGATGCGGATCCAGGATGGAAGGACAACAGCAGAGCTCTAGGAACCTGCGCATGCAGTACTGATAGCTGGAGTAAAACAGCAAGAACAAAGCACTGAGGAGTTTCCCTTGCCCTGAGTGAAATGGAACACAGCCCATTTCTGGCCAGGGCAGAGGCAGAACAATGTGCATGCTGAACCCCAGATAAGAACAGAACAAACTGAAGGAGCTCTGACATGAGTGCACAGGATGTGCACCCTGTGCCTCCCCTCAATCCAGGGGATGGTAACAACTGCGATCTGCTTGTCCTGCCTACTCACACACCCTGGAATCTGATTTGAGGATTGAACATGCACCTGAATCTGCTAACCAGGAGTGTAAGCCAGCTGGCAAGAGCCTGGTATGAAGAGATGGAGCTTGCTTACACCTGCTACTAACATTCCTGGGAAGGGCGTGGATGAGTAGTGCTGCTTGGTGATGGCATCTCCAACCCATTGAAGCAGGATTTTGTGGCACTGCTCAGATCAGCACTCCTACTCCTTCCAGGCCAAACCCTGCTTTCTGCCTTAACCTCGAGGGGCCCTGCTCAATCTTGATTCTGCTCTTTTTGCAGCCCTTTCAAACAGAGCTTACAGCAAAGCCAAAAGCAGAAACTTCTGCTTTAAGTGAGTTTCTGCACTTTGTGCACAAAAGGCTCACAAATTTCACTTCCCTGGACAGAAACACCTCAAACCAAGCATAGCTGAGCTAACCTGATGGGCTATTTGAGGAGCAGTGTGTGACCCAGTAGTTCTAAAGAAAAGACCAAAATGCAAATGTCAGAAAAGACAAACAGGAACTGCAGCACAGGTGCCCATGGTCCATGGCTCAATGAGCTGTTCAATACCCTTGTTCCTATCCCAAACCTTCCTGAGGGATGTTTAAGACAGTCGCTGTCACCAAAGCCCCTCCTGGCACAGGCCAGCAGCCCCGAGCAGAGTTTCTGTTTAGAAATGGTCAGTTAGCAAGTGATTCGTTTAAAAAATTACCAATAGGTTACATCGGGCTGCTCCAGGGCCTGCAGGTCAGCACGCTGTCGGCAGCCGTGACACAGCCGTGCTATCGCTGGCCCCGTTGCGAGCTATTCCGGAGGCTGAACCCCACCGCAGCAGGGCCGACCCGCTCTCGCAGGGCGCCAGCACCTGTGCGCAGGTACCAACAGAGGGGTGGGCACGCCGGGCCCGACTCCCCCCCCGCTCCCCAGGCCCCGATTCGGCGGAGGCGAGACCCTCCGGCAGATCCCCTCCCGCCCCACGGGAGCTGCCGAGAAGGTGCCCGCACCCGAGGAGCGGCACCCGCGAGGGGGCCCTCGCCAGGGGCCGGGGTCAAGGAGCGGCTCTCCAGCCCCCCCTCTGCGGGTGCCCAGGCCGGGGGCGGCGGCGCCGGGCCCGCCCTTACCCCGCCCTTACCTCGCCCTCACCGCCCTCACCTCGCCCTCACCGCCCTCCGGCCGCTGCCGCCGCCGCCCGGCCCGCGGGGCGCAGGTGCCGCTCAGCCCCGCGCCTGCGCCGCGCACGCGCCTCCCGCCGGCCGGCAGGGCCCGCCCTCGGCCGGCAGGGCCCGCCCCGCAGCCCCTCACGGTCCCGCCGTCACTCGCCCCGCCGGGGCCTCGTTCGTGTTGTCAGTCCCTCGCGTTCCCGCTGTGCCTCCTCAGCCCCCTCGCACTCCCTCCTCACAGTCTCACCTGTGCCCCCTCGCTGCCCTCGAGATCCCATCCCCTCAGTGTCCCCCCTATGCTCCGAAGCCCCTCACTGCCCGCCCTTCCGTTCCCCCAAACAGTCCGGCATGTCGCCCCGCAGCCCCCCACAGTACCCCCCGTCACTCCCCTCCACACTCGCTGCGTGTCCCAGCTGTGCCCTGCAGCCCCGCACTGCTCGTCCCCGGCACTCCCCTCACAGTCCCCTCTGTCACTCTCCTCACAGTTCCCGCATGTCCCCTGCCCCCCGCAGCCCCCTCAGTGCCAGGCCCTGTCACTCCCCGATCTCTCGTCTCCTCACAGTCGCACATGTCGCACCGCAGCCCGCCACCGCCCTTCGCTGTCACTCCCCTCACAGTCCCCCCTGTGCCCCCTCGCTGCCTGCCCCTGTCACTCCTCTCATAGTCCCCCCGTCCCCACTTTGTCACTTCAGTGACAGCTGCCCGAAAGAGCAAGACTCCCCTACCCTCACAGTAGCCCACGGGCTCAGGATCAAGAATATGTTTAAGGAGGTTTCTGGGGAAGAATGGCTAATACAAACATTACAGAGAGTTGAAGGGGAAAATAGTGGCAAGGTCATGCCAGCCTCGCCCAGACAGTAAGGGCAGAGGGAGGGGGAAACCAGAGGCCCAGGTGGCTGCAGAGGGGTTTTGGGGAGCAGGAGCCACTTGTGTGTTCCCCTATGGTTGGCATCATCAACTCTTCTTCCTATTAGTGCCTGGTGCTCACTAAGATACACCTTTGAAAATTGGGACACATCTCACTGAGGCTGCAACATGCCCTGGACACCTTCCCTGGGGTGGGGGGAACAGCAGGGACCCTTTGCATGGACAGCTGGGGCTTTTGGCCCTCTGGATCCTGCGTCAGCTCCAGGGCTGAGTGGGTGCCACAAAAGTGCACCAACTGCCTTCTCCCCCTGGAAAAGCATGAGATGGGAGGAGGATTTAAATTAAGCCAGGGATTATATTAATACCGACCTCAGTGATCTCTCAGAAGAGATGGGGAACAAGGGGAGCCTAGGGGGGTCAGGAGGGGGTGGGCAGCACAAGGGCCCAAGGTCGAGGGTGTTGGCAGTCGGGGACCAGGGGAGCCTGGAGAAAATGAGGGAGCTCCGGGGGGTTGCATTTGGGGCACCATTGAAAACAGCAGCGCCAGGGCAGAAGCTCAGGATTGCTGCTGGTACCAGTAGCAGACCCAGCCAGCACCATCCGCTGGGAGATCCCTCCAAACCAGTCTGGATCCCCATGGCAGCTCTGTCAGGACCATGCATTGCTGGAGCGAGCCTCTGAGCACGGCACTCTTGCCCCTGCCAAGTTCCCTTTGCTTGGCAACCATTCAATCCTGTTATATGCCAGTATTTATTGATTAGGGATCTGATTTAGCATGTAAGGGGTGAGCCCTGATCCTGAACAAGAAAGAGCCACCACGACAGATCCTGCCAAGGCAACAGGGGCATGGTGCTCTGCTGCAGCACTGTGCCATGCTCTGCCTTCCTGCACCACCCTTGTCAGGCCTGGCAGACACCTAATCCTCAGGGGATGCTGCCTGCAGGGTTTAGGGAGGGCAGCACGTCCCTGCAGCTCAGCCAAAGACACCACATGGCCAGTGACCCCAGCTGACCGTGCTCATGCTGGAGGGGCCCCCATGTACCTCCAGGGTAATCCGTGGGTGCTGGCAGCTGTTGGAGTTGCTTGCCCACCTGAGCAGGGATTTGCCTGGTCTAGTTTGGCTACCAGTGGCTGTGCAGTCTGGTTGTCTTGCTGAGCTGGACAACAACCTGTTTGGCATCTGTGGTGGACACCAGGTACCCACCAAGCTACTCTATCATTCTCCTTCTCAGCAGGATATGGCAGGGAGAAAGTAAGATGGAAAAAACTTGTGGGTCAATATAAAGGCAGATTAATAAAGCAAAAACTGCATGCAGAAGCTAAGGAAAGGATTTATTCTCTACTTCCCATCAGCAGGTGATGTTCAGCTGCTTTCTGGGAAGTAGGGCTTAAGCATTCATAGTAGTTGCTCTGAAAGATGGTTGCCTTCTTGTGTCTCTACAGCAATTACATTGGCAGCTTCCTTGGGATTTCTTCCTCTTAACAGCTCTCTTCCCTCTCATGTCTCATACATGGACTTCCAGCTTAAAGCTGGGTTCACCATCCCGCTGCTTGTTGTGCTCCCGTGGTCAGCCAAGAGGAACCAGAGTGCACCAGATGCACCTGGGGCTCGCTCTCCCTCTGACCAGGGCAGGAGGGGACTGACTTGTCGGGGTGGCCCTGACAGCCAAGGCTTCTAGGGATGAGGAAGGACAGATATTTCTTCGAAGTTCTGGAGCAAAGATGATGTTTTCTTCACAGATGGTGTTTTCATATCTGGACAATATGTTGCTGCCAAGCTGTCAGAATGACACTGGGGCACTCTGAATCACCTTCCTCCACACAGTCGGTGTGCACAAGACACCCTCTGGATCTTTGGAGATGTCATCATTGTCCAGATCACTGTAGATGACCTCCAGCACCACTTAATTCTCTCAGGTGCTGGATACCTTCACCTGTGCTGGTCCACTTTCCTGAGTAGTTCACACGATCTTCCCTGAATAGATATCTTGCCCTCACGCTTGAGAGGAGCTTCCTGCAGAGACTGTAAATTGCTGCCACAAACACCCAGTTGTTAATTAGTAGTTTTAAACAACCCATGTAAGGGTGAGCAGGGACCTCATGAGCCTGCACAGTAATGCCACCCACATCAGTCCTGGGTAAGCAGAGGGAGATGTATTCCCTGATCCTTTCCACAAGGCAGCTCCCCCAGCAGAGCAAGGCCAGCAGTGCCCAGGCAAAGCACAGAGCTATGGTTTGTACCAGCATGTTTCCAAAGCCCAGCAAAGTAAAGAGATAAGAAATGCAGCCAACAAACACTGTGACCCAACAGGAGCTGCCTACTTAGTAACTACTATGACTAAAGCACACTTAGCACAAGTTAAGGAACGGGCTTATCTAGACATGACCTTGTGCTGATGGGAACCCGCTGAGAGCAGCACTGTTGGGCAGCATGGGACCTCGCCTGTGGGTTCTGGGCACCAGGGGGATTTGTTTGGAGATGGGGACATGGCCCAGGAGCCATGTGCTGGGTGAGCAGTACCAAGGCTGCAGGAGCTGCACTGGGGCAGCAGGGCAGGGACTCTGCACGGTGCAGGGCTCCTTCAGCATGAGAGGTTTAACTCCCCTGGCTCAGCTGCATCCCTGCCCAGAGAGGCTGCAGCATGTGTGTGGCTGCTTGGCTCTCACTGCCAGCTCTGGAAGTTATGGCAAACAACAGGAAGCCGGTGCCAAGGTGAGGAGCCCTGATCCAGCTTCGACCCCCTGCCAGCCTGTGGTCACACAATGCTGCCAGCACATGCCCCGATTAATTCATCACACGTCCCGTGCTGCAGCTGGGGCTTGGGCCTCTGCCTTTGTTCCAGCCCCGGTGCACGGCTCTGCAGCTGCTTCTCCAAGGCGTGTACCCGGCAGCAGCTCCAGCCCATGGCATCTGCTCTGAAGCACTTTCCAGCACAGGAACCTCCTGAGCAGTCCTGGCACCCACAGCCTTGGCCACCCCCACTTGCCCTGAGCCTACAGCTCTGAGCAGTGATTGCCAGGTACCCCATCATCCATTTACCTCCCCAGGAAGGACCTCCATAGCTGGAACAAAGCTGGGGAAGACCCCATCATTCATCCTCCTCTACCCCACACAGCTCAACCTGCCCTAAAGAAGTGACCTGTGTTGTTTTTTGTGAGCGGGTCTGAGGCAGCAGGGAGGGGGACATGCCTGGGCTGTGGAGCTGCCTCTCAGACACAGCACTGCAGGCAGGGGCTTGTCCCAGCCTCAGTGCAACCACAGACCTGGCAGTGGCTGAGCCACACACCACTGCCCTCACCTCCCTGCCCATCCCCAGCTCTTCCCCAGAACCCCTTGGCTGGTTTTTAGGGACATATTAAATGACAAGGTGACAGAGCAGGTAGCACCATCGGAGGCAGCACCAGACATAGTTCTGCCCTGACGTAGGTGCACAGACAGGATGGGCCTTCTGGAGACAGCACAAGGCATCTGTTGCAACATGCTTATCTGCTGCCCATAGCTCCGGAGCTGGTTCCTGGAAAACCACAGAGGAGTCTGTCAGGCACTGGCTTGCAGCCGGGGGGAGGGGAGTTCAGCCTGTGCTGCCACGGACTCTGCTCTGGGACCCACAGGAAAGGCACATGGCAGCAAGGACAGAGGAAGGGGACAGGGGGCACATGGTACCCTGGCTGTCACTTGGCAAGGAAAGCGTCTGGTCAGAGGGACAGAGAGAAGCTGCTCCTGCTGTGGCTCTGGAGGTGCCTCTACCCTGCCTGATGGTGATTCTGGGGGGAGTGGCAAAGGATCATATTCCCAAGCTGACCTCCCAATTTGTACCCTGCATCCTACCCACTGTGCCCAGCTTGTACCCTGCACCATGCTGTGCCCAGCCTGGCCCCAGGTTCCCCGTGGGAAGCAGGACACTCCCATACACATTCATCCAGGCAGGTTTGGGGCTGTCACACCACAGGATGCCACCGCACTGGCAGTGGGGCACACAGGCTTGGGGACAGCAGTGTCCTTGGCAAGAGGACACTGATCTCTGCCCTGTCCAGACAGAGCGAGGTGACATTGCCTTACAGGTGACACCCACCGAGGAAAGGCTTTGATTTTGTTTTTCCACCCCTCCCATCATGAAGGGGCATGAGCAGTCTCAGGCACCCCCCAGCAAACTCCTGCCAGCTGTGCCATGACTGGGGCACTGGGTACATCCCTGCTGCCATCACTGCCATGGGTTCGAGCCCCCATCTTATTTTCCCCCCCACTTCCTGGGATGTCATACCCCAGCTGTTGCCTGTGGAGAGGAATAAATCGTGGAGAGGGGGCTATGCATTGGGAACAGGGGAACAAAATAGCTTTTCATGCCATAATCCTTTGTAATAAAACACCAGAGGCAAGAAAGATGATAAACAATGTCTCCTGTGTGAGCCAGCTGCTTCCTAAAATAAAGCACTCCTCTGCTCCGTCAGCTGCCCCGGCTCGGGTGCAAGTGCGGGCGCTGCCGCAGACACCGGAGCCGCGTTCCCGCAGGAGCACATGCTGCCGCAGCTCCGGGCACGGCCCCTCGGGCCCGCGGGAATCTGCAGAATGCAACCGGGGGGGGGCCCAGAAGTGAGCTCTGAGTTCCGGCCGCTGTCAGGAGCGGGCTGGGAGCCCCCGCAGGGCTCGGCATCCGCGGCGCCGGCAGCGCGCGTGTCGGCCGGGCAAGGCACGCAGCCAGGCTGCTGCCACCTGCGCCTCGAGCCGGCGACAGCCCCGGCAAATGCGGGCAGCGCGGGGCTGCAGGGGGGCTCAGTGCGTGACTTCCCGGCTTTGTTTAGAGCCAGGTGCTGGCGGGAGCAGGAAGCTCTGCGTGCTCCCGGTTCATCGCTACTCATGCTGAGCCCTCGCTGGCAGGGGATGAATAAGCTTCTGCTGGTAAACCTGACCTCCAGGGCGTTATTTCAAGAGCAGCAATAACTTTTGCGCTGCTGGGGAAGGTGTTGGGTTGTGCTGAGTGTGTGCAGCCCACAGGCCAGTTTGCCAGTGCAGGTGTCCAAAGGTTCCTGGCTTGCTGTGTCAGGGACTGTGGCTGGTCAGGGACGGTGGCTTTCCCTCCCCATGGCCATGGGGGTTCTCCAGCACAGTGCTGCTCCCCACCACAGGATGCAGACAGTTTGTCTATCCATCCTTCCCCTGTGTCACCAAGTGGCCCCATCACACAACTCTTGCACATCATGGTGGCCTACTATCAACTCCTTTGCCAAAAGGACTGTGGTCACTAAGCCATACAACACTTTCATTTCCCCACTATTGCTCCTTCCCTTCTGCTTTCCTCTTTTACAACCACAGGGTTTCCTCTTTAACTATCCCCATGCACGCATGCAGAGATCCTCCCCAAGCACTCCCAACAGAGGTTTTCCCTGGCAGCTCATGCTTGCTGCCCCTTGCTTCCCCTCTCAACCCCTGCCACCATGGGGTGGTTTGAGCTCTGTGCTTGGCAATGTGTCCATGCAGGCAGCAGAGACCTGGCATGGAAAGGCCAACCCAAGTGACACAGAGGTGGTGATGTGTTTTCCCCAGAGATGCAGGGAGGTGGGGGTAGGCAGGATCCACCCAGTGGGGAGCTGCAGCATCCACCTGTCTGTGCAGCCTGGCTTCACCTTATCCTGTTTGCTCTGGTGCCAAACACACACCTTCCAAGGGTGGTTTGCTTGGACCAGCTGCGGTTCAGGTTGAGGTTGGCAATTTCCTGCTGCTCAGGGGCTGTCACAGGCCTTGATTGCTGACACCTCTTGGCTCTCACCACTTTCTTCCACAGCTCTGAGGGCTGCCAGGTGATGAGTGGCAAGGGAAAACCCCGGCTGTCAGAGCGCAAAAGCCTCCCTTGCCCTGGGTGAGTGGTGCTACAAACCAGTGTGGTGGTGAGGGACATGAGGAAGGTGCCACAGACCTGCAGGGAGCAGTGGGGCACAGGGGAGCCCAGTGCAGGGCCATGCACAGGCTGACTCAGGCACCTCCTGCCAGAAATGGGGTTGTTACGATCCTCCACACGTGTGTGTTGGGCCAAATCCTCTCCTGTCTGAATCAGAGGGGATGGAGCAGTGGCAGGGGCAGACACCCATCCCAGCCACAAGCCCTGATCTGAATTCACCTCACGCTGCTGGTCACCAGGTATTTTCCCAAATTCCTCCTGATGGTGACTCAGCCTTCTCCTCCCTCCTCTGCAGTGAGGCCACAGCTCACCATCTCACTGAGCATGGGAGGAAACCACCCAGAAGCAGTGGGATGGGCCCCAGATGGGAGAGGCATGGATTATATTCTCCTGGCATTGTCAAGAGGGGCTGACATGAGTAACTCACCTGGTACCCAGCGAGGGAAGGGTCATAGAGCCCTGCCCGGAAGGCCCAGCTCCTGGGATAGCATCTTCTGTGCGTGGGTGGTTGCTGGGGCAGCCCATGCTGCTGAAGCCACCACATTTCTAGAGGACATCAGTCTGGCACGTGTCCTGGCCTCCCACACCACTGGCAGCTGTGTGCCAGGGTGAAAAGGGGAAGGTCTGGGATGGGGAGAGAAAGTGTTGATATAAAAAGCTTTTCTGTAATGGTTCTCCCTTTACTGGCTCCCACTCTGCTGGCAACAGGGACATTTTGGACACTGGTTAGCAGAATAGGTAACCCTTTACCCTCAGTATTGAGGATAGGGCATTTAGGCAACTTGTTCTGGTACTTCCTGTGCACCATTCTGGCAGGAATGTGGTTGGGAGAAGTGCCTGGACTGCCCTCATTTTAGGTGAACACAGCCACATTGGCCATAAAACACATGGAGATGTGTTTGCTGGGCAGCTGCTCCCAGCTCCAGCTGATGCCCCTGGGTCCAGGCTGGGACTGCCAGCCCCTGGGGTGGCTTCCTTGGGGCACAGACCTGGCTGTGCCAGCACTTAATCCCATGTCTAAATCTGTATCACGCCATGCTTGGGTTGGCTGCAGTGAAAAAGCAACCCAAACCCAGATGCATCAACACCCCTACAGCTCCCCAGGATGCATGGGGGTCCCATGGGCCGCTTCCACAGACTCAGGGTCAATGCTGGAGCATGACTGGCTTCTGGCACCAGCCACCCTGCCATGTGGAGCAACCCAGAGCCCTGGCCCTGGCTGGAAAACCAGCTGGCTCTGAAGGATTTGGGTGCCCAGCACCCCTGGTAGGCTCTGTTACCTGTGCGCAGAGCAGAGGGTGAGGGGGAAGTTACTGTAAGCACAGCAGTGCCATGGAGGGGACACTCCTGCTGTGGCCTTGCAGATGTCCATGTGACTCAGGGAGAGATAAGTACCCTGGTGCTTTACCCTGGTGCTTTTCCATGCCTGCAGAGGGGCCCGTTGCAGCACGTAGCAGGGAGAGGCAGCGAGGCGGTGTCAGGAGCAGCCAAGGTGCTCTGGGCAGAGACTGGGACCTCCCTATCCCCAAAAGCAGCACTGAGGAGGGGAGATCAGCACTGCCACTTTGTGTTTCCATCCCAAAAGCTTCACTTGGTTCAACTCAGGCTCTGGCTCTGAGGGATCTGGAAAGGGTTCAGGCTGGCTTTACCTGCCTGCCCCTGTTCCATGAGAAAAAACCAACCCTGAGCAGGGACACATTGTCACCCTGACAAACCACCTGCCAGGTGGCACTGGGAAAAGATTCCCACATCCAGGATAGGGTTCTGTCCTGGGGACATCAGGGTGCTGAAGGGGCACAGACACCCTGGCATGTGCTGGGCTTCCCAATGCTCAGCCCAACATAGCAGCAGCCCCAGCTGGGCCTCTGCATTGCTCCCAACTGCCCTCACCCCACGGAAAACCCCACGCACTGCCCCGACAGCACACAAACACCAAATCTTACCTGCAGCTCTTTCAATTCTGCTTTTTAAGGGGTGGAGGCAAGGGCAACCACACAGGCAGTGTTATTTGCAGCCCTTGGCAGGCAGTGTGGGTGGAGGCACCAGGCAGATAGGCACCATGTCCAGACAGGCACAACAGCCCCATGTTTGCTCCCAGCTGACCAGGCTCATTAGGAACACTGACCAAAACTGTTAGCTGGCAAGTTTTGGCTAATCTGCCTCCACCTCCTCCATAAGTGGTCTGGTCTGTTTAGTGGCCCTGCAGGCCAGGTGGAGGTGAGGAAATCCTGGCAGTAGCCAGGAAGCCTCAGCACAGACCTGGAGGCACTGCCAGAGCTCACCCACACTGTGGTGGTGGCCAACTGCAGGACCCAGGGATCTCCACCCCTGCAAGGCAGGACTGGGATCACCCCAGAGAGTATCCAAGGGATTTACTGCGTTAGAACCCATCCTTACAGGGCTGCAAAAACTACCCTCAGTGAAGGGTAGGGGCAGAGGTTGGCTCAAGGGGAACAGAAGGGCACTGCCAGGCAGCGATGGGAGAACTGTGCTCCAAGAACTGGGTGGGCAGAGCTGGCCTGGCCAGCACAGCAGCAGGACCCAGGCCAGCACCTCCAGCCATGCTGACAAGGCACCAGCTCAGCTCCACAAGGTTTTAGGCAGGGGACACCAAGCTTTCCAAGGCAGGAGGCTCTGCCTTCACATGGGCAGCAAGGACTAGATTAGCCTCTACTTTTAAAATGCACCAAGAAACCACAATGGTGGTGGAGCACAGTGGCCATGGTCACGCCAGCAATGCTCCCAGTTCCTCAAGGAACTGATCCCCAAGCAAACACCAACCTGGATTCACCCTGCAGGGAACCATCCCACATCACTCTCTGAGCAATGCTGAACAACCAGCACTGCTGCAGCACCAGACAGAGACCTCCCCACCCTCCAAGGCAAGCTACAGCCAGACCCTTTGCCAGTGAAGAAGCCATGAGCCATAGGTAGATCATTACAATTTTTTATTTTATAATAAACTTCTCATTTTTCCCCCAAGGAAGACAAAAAACTGTGAGTGAGGCTACAGAACACTGTCAGTGAAGAATATGCAAGACAGACCCAGGCTGGAGGTGAGGCCAGAAAGGTTCCCCACTCCCCCAGGCAGAAGGGGTCCATCCCCAGAAGCCTCCATGGCCCTTGCTCATCTCCCCACTGCATCAGAGCAAGATCAGTGCTGTCACAGGAGGCAGCTGGGCAGCAGAGATGGCATCAGGTCAGGCTACTGATGGACTGAGAGGACCACGCTTTGTCCTCCCACCTGCCAAAGCTGCCAGCAAAATGGGACAGTGTGTTAGGTGATACAGCTGTTTTCTATACATGTACGTGATGTAAATTTAAAAAAACCCACATGATTCATTTCAAAGCAAAATAATTGAGTAGTCGCTCTTCCTGCCAGGCTATCTCTAGGAAGACTTCACACATTCCTTCTCCTGCTCAATAGCTGCAAAAGAATAGAGGCCCATTAGTCTATAGTGCTTTTTCTTTTGTGGAAGCACGAACCGGAGAAGGTTTCAGAGGATTCACTCAGGCCCTGGTGCCCAGTTTTTGTGATTTGACCCCAAATGGGGTGGTTCTACAGTCAAGTTAGAAAATGGCAAGCCCCACGCGTGCGTGGCAGCAAGTGGGGCACCTGTCTGCGTCCGTCCGCAGGAAAGTGATGCCCTGAGGCATCAGTTTGGCGCAACAGCCCTCTCCGAGTGCCCATGCCCGCTGCCCCGGGCTGCACACACCTCTGCCCGTGGCTTTCTCGGGGCCACAGCCCTGCCGCCCCAAATTGCCCCTCTCCCTCGGATGCCTCGGCGGCGAGACCGGCCCCCGAGGGCACTGCCCCGCCGGTCGTGCCTCCCGCCCCGCCCCGCCAGCCCCCGGCCCCGCACTCACTCTCCTTGGAGGGCAGCGTGTTCTTCTCCTCCGTGTTGGTTTTCTTCAGCTTCTTCTTGTCGAATTTCTCCACCTCCGAGAGGTCTGGTTTGTCGCACATTTTGCCTGCGAGACCCCCGCCGCAGTCAGCCGAGGGATGGAGACGGGAAGACAAAGGCGGCCCCGGCCCCCCCCGGCCCCCGCCGCGGACAATAGCGCAGGGCGGGGCGCGCCGCCGCCCCGGGCACCGCGCCGCTCCCCGGGCCCGGGCAGCCGTGCGGGGCGGCTCCCCGGTGCCCGCACACGCCGGGGGAGCCCTCCCCGCATTAGGCAGCCATGTCCCCCCCCCCCCCCCCCCCCCCGGGACCCGCCGCGCCCGCAGCCCCCACCCCGGGGCGCTCCGGCGAGTTCCTCCTCGCAGCAGCGCTGTGCGAGCCCCCCCCCCCCCCGTCCGCGGCCCAGCCCGTACCTGCGGCGCTGTGCGGTGCGATGTGCGGCGGATGCGCTGTGCGGCGGATGCGGTGCGCGATCGGTGCCGGTGCGGCTCCCTGCGTGTCCAGGTGAGTCTGGAGCGCGCGCCGCGCGGGGCGGAGCCTTTTATACCCCGGCCGCCGCCCAGCCCGCGCGCCCATTGGCTGCCCGCCCGCCGCGCCTGCCGGGAAGCGCGTGTCCCGCCAGGGGGCGGCCGCTGCCGCCGCGCGCGCGAGCGGGACCGAGCGTGAGGGGCGTGAGGGAGACGGGGAGGGAGCGGACAACGAGAAAGGGAGACGCCGAATGAGGGGGGCACCGGGGACGGGGACACGGGTCACACACCTCCTCACAACACACACGGACAGAGGCCCCGCACAGCCCCTCACGCGCGCGGGGACACAGCTCCTGCTGCCCCCCACATACGGGCATGGTTCCCACTGCCCCTCCTGTGCGCACACGCACCTAGGTGCCGGGTGTGAGGGGCAGCAGGCCGGCTCCCATGAGACTAGATGACTCCAAAGCCACTGTCCCAGCCCCACCTTCCCTCCCGCCAGAAGCAGGCTCCCCACAGCAACGGAGGCAGCTGTGGCCCGTGTGTGTGCCCAGGGATGCTCCCGCTGCTGAAGCAGAACCTGACTAAAGGAAGCCTTGGGCTAAACCCAGCGCCCTATTCTCACACCTGTGAGAGGTGCTTGGCCACTGTGCCCAGCTCATGTCTACCCTGTCTTTGGCCACAGCACTTCCTGGGGAGATCTGGTCACTAAAGAAGCAGCACGGGTGGGCAAGAACCTGACCAGATTCACAGGCTCTTGCTTGGCTGCAGCAAGCCTGGGGAGCAGCCCAAACTGTGCAAATGGGCTGGTGTGCAACTGGAAGAAACACTTTTGGTGGGAAAAAGCCAAGGGGCAGTGCAGGCAGCCTATCTGATCCCAGCAGGAAGGATAGTGGCAGTATGGGGGGCACCTGCATGTTGGCCACCAGGATAGGGAGGGGGTAGAGGGCCAGGAGGGTCCTGTAGGTGCTGAAGGGAATGAGGGGAAGGGGAAGAGGCAAGAGAAAAAGTATCTTGACTGCAGATGAGGCTTGCCAAAATCTTTCCGCAGAGATCTTGGTGCCATGGTGAGCAGGAACCTGTTAGAGAGCACGAGGGGTAGCAGCTGTGCTGCAGCAGCTCTCACCTCCACGTCCTCCTGGCCTGCCAGCCTCTGGGTTTCGCTCAGGGCTTATTGGAGATTTTGCAGAGAAAATCCCCAGCAATCCGGAGGAAACACTTGCTTTGTTCTTTAACAAGACGACTGCCGTCTTGGCAGGCGGGACTGGTGCTATCCAGCGACAGCAGGTCATGGCCGGAGGTGGCCCTTTGCCACAAGCCCTGAGGCACCTTCTCACTCCAGCCAGAATATGGGCTCTGAACTCAAGCAGCGCCAAGAGTTGGCAAATGCTGAAAAGGCAAAGGCCAAGATCTAAGGCCAGGTTGCTCCCCCGAGAGGAGTCTGGATAGCAAACAGCCTCCCATCCCTGTGCCTGGGGGAGGGAGGGAAAGGCTGCAGGCAAAGCTCCAGGCCAGGCTGCTCCCAGAGCAGCTCTGATTTGGTGGTGCAGCCCCTGGCAGGGCCAGGTTTGGAGAGTGCTACAGAGCCAGGAGCTGCAAGCCCAGGCAGGGCCACCTTCACGAGCATCCTTCAAACCCACCCTGCAGAGCCTGCATCACACAGCCCAGCCCCAGTGAGAAAAGGCTCATCTTTCCTGCACAGCCAGCAGGAACCAAAACATCCATGCAGTTTCAAAATGAATGCAGGAAATCCTTTTTGCCTTCATGCAAATAGTCAGCCAAGTGTTTTACCATGTGTTTACTCTCTGGCTGTGCTCACCTTCCCCTCAGCTTCCCCCTTTGCTTGCCTGTTCTCCACATGCTTCTCCTTTGTGGATGCTGCAGTCTGACGTAGCTTTTGTCCCTGGCAGGCAGCGAGTGTGAAAGAACCCAATCCCCACCCTGCCTGTGCACAGCCCCTCGCCAGCACCAGCTGCACCCAAAAACCTGATCACCAGCCCCTCAGCAGAAGCAGCTGCACCCGCCACAGGCAAGGCACAGCCCCTGGGCAATGTGGTGCATCTCCTAATGCTGCAACCCCCGGGTCTTTGTCTGGGCACAAAGCCACCACGGTGGCCACGCAGGCAGGGGAAGGGGAGCTCCCCCTTCCTCAAGCCACACAGGCACCACCACACTCGCACAAACCACGGCCAGAGCACTTTAAAGCCAACCCTGTGTGCTGCCAGCAGGGGAGAGGTGGGGCTGCTGCCGGGGAGCTGCTAAAACCCATCTTGCACAAAGAACAAGAAAGGAGCTTATATCCCAGCAAGAGCTTTTCCCCCTGACAAATTAGCAAAGCCTCCTGTAACTGCACAACCAGCTTCTTTCTTACGTCTTTTGGCATTTCTGCTTTCAATAATTTATAACAAAAGAACTGAGACATCAACCGATAGGGAGAAAGCAAAAACAGCCTTGACCTGAAATAGCATAGACTGACTGCCAGCCATTTTAGATGGGTTTTAAATCTCGCACAGAACAAGGCTGCCAAGGCTGATACAGCCTCCTTGATGGCCATTTCC
This sequence comes from Aphelocoma coerulescens, assembly GCF_041296385.1. Taxonomy (NCBI): domain Eukaryota; kingdom Metazoa; phylum Chordata; class Aves; order Passeriformes; family Corvidae; genus Aphelocoma; species Aphelocoma coerulescens. Next base: position 18,128,849 of record NC_091018.1, read on the forward strand.
AGGAATGCTTTATTCTCCTGTACAGGAAGGAGGCAGGAAGTTTTCTCTGATCAGACGTTTTTCTCAGCCTCCTGACCCATCTGCCTGCAGGGCACCACCATGACAGCTGCCAGGCTGAGCCATTCCACAGGGCCAGAGCACCTTCTCTCGTTTTTACCCCAGCCTCCTGTCACAACCCTTCACATCCATTAGGACAGGAGCAGAGAGCCTCAGGAAGGCAGCAACATACCGGGGCTGTTGTGTCTTACAGGGCTCATTCCTCCTGTGGATGTTGCTGCAGTTTAGAGAAGGGCTTGCTAACACCATTTTCCCCTTGCCCAACACCAGCAAGACAAGGTGCTGCTTTCTTTAGATCACAGAAACACCAGCTCCAGGAGACCTCCTTGCATCAGTAAGGCAGGAGGGAGCTGCCAGCAAATTATTTTGAGATGCGTCTCATTTTGCTTTAAACAGTGGACACGTCCTGCTACCTGCAAGGCACACCTGGTAAGCTCAGCTCCCACCCTGTGCATTAGTTTCAGGTACCCAGGCCGGTGAGCAGGGCTGATACAGGACTAGTGACTGATGTGTTCCTTGTTCCCGCTGAATTAACGAGATGGCTACTGGCACCAATACCACCATCCTCACACCTGCAGCCACACTCCTGTACCTGTGGCAGAGGGAGCTGCTGGAGCTCTGTCCTGCTCTTCCAGACCTCCAACTGCAGGAGCACAGCAAATGACTCTGTTGAGATTTTCTCCTGGTGAATAACTTGTTTTCTATAGTAGTAAGTCAGGCAGCTGTGAGGAAAGCCTAAGGCACCCCACAGCTCACCTCCAGACTTTGGTAAAGACTCCACCCCTTCCTATCTGAAGGTTTCAGAGCAGAGTAACTTCACACAGGTATGAGAATGGTCCCAAGGAGGTATCTCCCATCCTTTTTAAGAGCTACAATGTCATACAGGATATTAAGCTTGTGCCCTCTCCCAACCTGAACCCCTGGTTCTATGAAAGTAACTAAGAAAACATTGTATACACTAATAGCAATGGTCTCCTGTGTACAAATGGCTGTAAAGCTCTGTTCTGTTTTGCTGTCAGAGAGGGTAAAATCTGCTACATCATCCTGACAAGACCCACAGCACCCACCCTGCTATTTGGGGGAAAAAAAACCCCATTTTTTCCACTTACTCACTGGCCAGTACTGCAAGACATTTTAACAGATGGATGACAATTGTGATTCTCAGCAAATGTCTGCCTGAAGCCATGGTCATGTTCAGTCTAGACCTGGAAGTCTATTTGTAATACCAAAGACCTTTCTCTAGACCTGCCATCTCATCCTTCTGACTTCATTTCCCATCTGCCACACAAAATGAGAAAGAATCAGGGTTTAGTCAGAACAAGTGCTTCTCAGGACATAATCTTGCTGTCTTCGATCATCAGCTTTGTGCAAGACACTTACAAATTCTCCATTTGTACTTGTTAAAATATTCAAGCTTCCCCCACCTGAACATTATGTGAACAAATCTGCTCAGATACATAATTGAACAGTACAAGAGAAGCTGCACTACCACCTCTGACAATTAAGTCCAGGAAATCAAACATGCACAAAAGCAATTGCTCAGTGCTTGGTCCCACGCTTTTCTTTCCATGCAATGTGAGCAGAGCCAAGCTGAACCTCACAGCTGGCCACATGCACAAGGGTTAAACCAGATGACCTTCCAAGGCCCCTTCCAAACAAAATTACTTCATGATCTGCCCTTAAAATGACCCAACTCGGAAGATTCATGTCACTTAAGATATTTAGAAGCACTTACAGGCAGAGGCCGTGGTTTTTAAATAAAAGTTTAATTCCTTCATCAGGTCTTAACTTTAAACACAAATGCTGCTGAAAATCCTCCCAGCGCTGCTCTGATGTCCTGGCTTTTGGCTCTCAGAGCAGCAGCAGGATGGCAGCAGGGGCTCCCATACAGGAGGTGGGATCACAGACTCTCAGGAGAGCTCAGTGCAGGATGCAAAGCAAAGAAGCAAGAGATGCACAGTTTCCAGACAAACATCAATTCTTATACAAAAAGAAAAGCTCTACACTAATAGAAGTGTTAACATTGCCACAGGACAGGAGTTTAGGAAGGGAGAGAAGTCTTCAGTAAAAGGCACAGCTAAAGAAGTACTTCCCTAGATTTTAACCACATCTTTCAGTTAGTTCCACTTATACCCCAGCCCCTCAAAGTCATGCTGGTTACTCTAGAAAGTAATTTCAAGTTCCTTCTTTTCCCTTTTTCCCTTCCTCCAGCTCAAAAACAAATAAAAGAGGAGTGCTTATTAAAAAAAAAACAAACAAAAAAACCAACCCAAAAATCAAAACAAAACCAGAATAAAACAGTTTGGTCTATAAACCATAAGAGTTCAAGAGAGACTTAGCAGTTTACCTTACGATTGTCTGGTACATTTTCTAAGTATTCAAGTTTCAGATGATACTTCTTACATCCAAGAGCCTCAGCCAGCTCTAGTTTTGGTATTTTTTTCAGGCACTTTGTGGCCTGTCAGGTTGGTGTTAAATCTGCCGTTTTCCCTGTACTATGGATCACCAGCCTCTTCAACCCATTGCCATAAACACTCCTGAGAAGCATCAGACCCACTCCAAGGGTTCCTTCAGGTTTTGTTGTCCTGCAACCTGCCATGCTCCTTAGCTTAAGGTATTTTGCAAGAAGCAATGCTTTCAAGGAAAGGCAGACAATTGAGCAGGACAAATGATGTGTCAGTAACTTATAGGATAACAGGACTGTTAACAGGCAATGAATGAGAGGCTAAGCCAGCTGGACACAAAGCTGTTGTGTTTCAGGTCACCCCAGCATCTGAGCAGGCACTTGCTAGATGCAACAATCCTGCTGCTGTTGGATAAAGAGGCTCTGTTTACTACTGTACTGGTAAAAAAAAAAGGGTCAGGGGGTTGCACAGCAGGTCAAGGTGCAGCTGGCAGTACATGACAGCAGTCCTCTAGTTAGCTAGCAAGGCTAACAGGAAGCTGTGAAATTGAGAAGCTAGTTTTAGCCTGCACTAAGAAACCAAAGCACACAACCATCCCAAGTCCCTATGTCAAGAGTTTTTGGAAAACAACACTTGTCCAGGATGCACCTTCCTCCCTAAGCTAACACAGCACTGCACAGGTGCTGCTCTCATCCTCACTTTGCTGTGTAGCACACTAAAGGGCATTTAATTTCATCAACCATTACGAGGAATTCAAGTTTGCAAGCTACACTGATCTCCTTTCATGGGAGGAAGTTGTAGCGGAACCACCTCCTAAGGTGTCCCCTAGGGCTTCACCAAGGGTCAAGCTTGGCCAAGACACAAGCCTTCCCCACCACTCTCCAAGGGCTCTGTCAGGTACAGAGTGGTAAGACAGCCAGCAGTCTCTTGGGCTCTTGCTGTAGATCCAGATCAACATGTCCTAGAGAGCTCTACTTCCCAAACAATTTAGGGTGTGCATGCCAGATCATCTAACCCTGCCCACAGACAAACCCTCTCCCTCCCCCCCTCAAAATAATTGTGGCAATTAGCCATGTGTCAGTCCTGCTCTCCACAGACCTGCAGAATTGAGTCAGTGCTACTGATCAGCTCCATGCACAGGGTGCTGGTGGAGTTGGCTGTTACAGAGAAGAGCTTTTCCCCTCCAGCCTCCCAGTGTTGGGAACAGAGCCAGTAAGCCTGACTTAAGCAGGAGCTGTGGAGAACTGCACTGGAACAAGCAGAGTCTTCTACTGAACTTTACAACAAGCTGAACAACTTTTGGTTTTAAAAAAAAAAGCCATACAAGCAGCAGCTGACATCTGTTGTTATAAAGGGACATGGCTGAATAGGTAGGAAACGGATTCCCCATTATGAGTCCTCCTGATGGCCTCCGCAAGGATCATTGAGATGTCAATCACCTGGAAGGGAAGAAAGATGCATCAGTGCCATTGAGAAAAGGCATCAAGCTTGAAAGACTAGCTGGGAAGTCAGGGAGAACCTAAAGAATAAACTCATCACCCACATTTATAACATGCCAGATGCAGACAAATTACTTCTACACAGGATTAGGATTTAATTACATATAAGCCCGAAGATACTCTACAAATAGCACTACAAATACTGTAGTTGGTCTGTCAGAGTTACGGTCGATTGTCGCCTTGCTTTGCTCAGACTCCCTAGGCTCAGCCTGTTTACCACAGAACTCGTATTCACTTTGTGCAGAGAAGTTAGGGCAGTCTAAATCAAGATGAAATCACTTCCCTTGAGCCAAGAGGTTTTACCACTGCTGCCAGCAGCCTGAAAGATGAAGCTGCTGTGCTGCAGCTCAGCTCCCAGACGCTGTGCTGGCTCCATCTGGTGGGGTCAGACAGGTACCAGGAGGGAAAGTCAAGTCTCAGCCAAATCCAGCTCTGAATCCCCACAGCTAAAGCATTTCAATATAGTCTAGTAAGAGCCACCATATTCATGGTGCATTAAGGAAACCAAGTGAAAACTACACTTAATATTTTTTATCGTCTGGCTAAGTTCTCTGAAGGGAAGAAAAAAACAACAAGCTGCAGAGTAAAGCCTGTGACTTGTGACAAATCCTTTAGCTCTGTGTTCCTCAACCTTAAACACCAGTGTGTAAAAGTGAGGTATTTAAGGAGAGCCTGGAAAACTGCTCCACTGCAATCTTTGGCTACAGCTATTTACACAGAGGTTGCCAGTTTAACATTTTTGCCTACACCAGCTGCAGTGTGGAGCTTGGAAAACAACATAAAGCACCAGACATGTTTTAGATGTTGCAGGAGTATCATCCAGAAGTCAGTGCTGAAAGAAATACAACCCAACAGCAGCTTGAAATCAGCTTATAACATATTTCCAAAAGCAGCTTAAAATTGACTGCAGCTTCAACCAGCTCAGCTTCCCTTTCACCAGCAGCCCAGTAGTGAGGAAGCTTCTACACTCACACCACGGTATTGGTTGAGTCTGAGTAGTGCCAGAACTTCTCCAAATGCCCGTGTCCTAGATATTTGTGCTGTGAAGCCAAGGCCCATCTGGAATTAAATCTGGCCAAGGATGTCAGGGAAAACAATAATGTTTTCCTTTTGTTACTGATGTATTTGGAAAAATCTAATAATAATGTGGGCCTGTTACTAAAGGGAAGGGGGACCCTGGTGACCGAGGATGCAGAGAAAGCAGTTAGTGAGCCCCTTCTTTGTATCAGTCTACACTGACAAGCAGGAGACCAGGGTAAGGGAACGTTGGAAGGAGAACTTTTCCTTAGTCAAGGAGGATTGGGTTAGAGGACACTTGGAAAGACTTGATATCCACAAGTCCATGGGCCCTGATGGGATACATCCGTGAGTACTGAGAGAGCTGGCAGACATTACAGCCAGGCACTCATGATCAACTTTGAAAGGTTCTGGAGATCAGCAAAGGTGCCTGAGGACTGGAAGAAAGCAAAGCCAGCCCAGAATTACTGGCCAGCCAGCCTCACCTCAATCCCTCGAAAGGTGATGGAGCACTCTGTTCTGGAAGCCATCTCTATGCACATGGATGACACGAACATGATCAGGAATAGTCAGCATGGATTCACCAAAGGTAAATCAGGCTTGAACCAACCTAATCACCTTGTATGATGAAGCAACTGCCTGGATGGGTGAGGGGGGAGCCATGGATACTGTCGACTTCAGCAAGGTTTTTGACACTGTCTCTTGTGAAATCCTCACAGGCAAACTCAAGAAGAGTACAGTGGATGAACAGATTGACAACTGGCTGAACAGCTTCTGGGACTCATGATCAGCTTTTAGCTTTCATAGGGATGGCAAAGGCTGGGCATGAAGTGACAGATATACAACAAAGCTGTCAGCACCAACATCAGAAGTCCCTGCCTACCTCTGTTTCAGCATTGCACATCATCAGCACATCACTCCTCCAAAGGGCACACATCCAACTACTTGCCTACATTGTGGCCCCATTAAATCAGACACCTGATCTAGGTAAAACAAGCCCTGAAAAAAAAGATCTTTTAGTGAACTGTTTGAGACAGTCTGGAACAGAAGCCATTTTGTATCAGTGTAACACATCTGTTACCCCACAGCAATAGGGCCAAGAGAACTAGCCAACACTGATGGCAGTACCAACAGAACCACTGTTGGCACTACACAGTATTTATTGTGGGGTTTTCACCCCCAACAGGTGCACAGACAAGGCTACTGCCCACCAGGTGTAGACAGAAAATAGATGCTCACCTGGATTTTAGGGCACTGCTTCATCTTGTCCTCCTGGGGTATTGTGTTTGTGACTACAACTGCCTCAAAACAGGCATTGTTGATCCGGGAAATTGCTGGCCCAGAAAAGATCCCATGAGTTAAGATGGCATAAACTTTGGTGGCTCCAGCTGACACAAGCCTGCAAGGGAGTAGTAAAGGAGAAGGATGAGTAATTCTCAGCAAGTATTAAGCCGACATTAGTATAGGGCACATGGTAAGAATGACAGGACACAGCACCATGTGCTTAGGGGGCAGGCTACCTTTGATTCCCCCTCTCTTATTGACTTGGGGGAAGAAAAGAGTTTAACAGGTCCCATGAAATCCACCACAGGCAAAGCACACACTGAAAAAACCCCTTTGTTCTTAGCTCTGGAATATTTGGACCAGATCATACAAATCACCTCCTGTAATTTTTGCCTACACAAGGTAGCAGATATTTAATACTGTGTTAATACTTTACTACTGTATTTAATACAGTATGAAATATTTAATATGCAATATTAAATATTATAGCTAATATTTGTCACTAATAATAATTGTAGCTAATATTTAATACTGTATTTCATAGTTAACAGGCTTGCATATATTGGTGTTTCTAGTAAAAGGCATGAATGATATCAAAGTTTGCAAAGCTTATTTCTAATACGAAATCAGCTGATGGACCAGACAACACTTAGTTCTACCTGGCATGGTCAGTGATGGTCCATTTTCAACAGAGACATTTTTCAAATTAAAAAAAAAGACAACCATGGTCTTCTTCCTATTCCCACTGCAAGAACTTTAACTGGGTTTTCTTCCTTTATTTTGTATGACACGAATAATCAAGAAACTGCAGGAGACCTTGTGAAACTCAACATGCAAATAATCTGCTTAACTCATTCCACAGTGTTCAGTAAGAGCAGGTTCCTGGATTAGGAAGGCAGCAGTCAGCCCCACTCACTTGTCTGCAGCGTGGCAGATGGTGCCACACGTGTCTGCCATGTCATCTACCAGGATGGCCACTCTGTCCTTGACGTCCCCCACCAGCACCATGCGATCGACCTCGTTGGCCTTCTTGCGCTCCTTGTGAATGAGGGCAAAGTCTACATTCAACCGATCTGCAATGGAGGTCACTCTGAAGAGAGAACAGTTTCCAAACAACACTTAACTCCACACAGCAGCTTCAATCAAAGCTCTTTCAATATCAAGCACGCTGCACTAAGAGGAGCTGTCACCACATCTGCTACTGCTCCCAAGCAATTAACAAAAGGCACTCTGCCACCTTAGTTTCCCTTCAAGCAGCTAAACTGCAATCTGTGATCTAATCTCTCTCAGTGACAGCATATAGATCTCATCTTTCATCATGACCACTGTAAACTAGGTTGCATTTAAGATAAACAAACCTTAACCAGCAAGGTCAGCAAACCTGAAGTGATCCAAACACTTGGACAGTTGTCATCTTTGTAACACTACACTGGAAAGGCTTAAGTAGTGCTATGACAGGGCTCTACTTTCACTCTTGTAAGCACTCAATCACACAAGTGCTGGCACAGATTATGGCAGGATTACACATCCAGCAAATGCAAATACACCACCTCACATTTATTTCCACTAAAGTGACTGAAGAACAACCTTACTAGAGGGATCTTAACTTTATGTATTGATACTGATGAATAATAAAGAGTTTAAAAGCATTAAGAGTGGAAGGAATAAAACACGCATGCCCCCAAAATATTCTGCACTTTAGATAAGCAAACTCTTAGCCCCACTAGATCAGACTTATCATCCTGGGGGTCCTACACAAGACTATTAAACTAAACTGAAGTATTTAGCTTTGCATATCTCCATAAAATACTGCACCAGCCAAGATCGACACACTTCAGTATAAGAGGCTTTTGAGCAGATTTTTTCATGAGTCAGATTATATCTGGCTGGTTTGGTATTTCATATACTGTGTTATGCAACCAGCTACAGAAATAGCTGAATATACAGAAGGTCCTGCCCAATACACAGACCACAGCAAAGCTACAGAAGACATACAGTGACTACAGTGTGTCTCTTGGCTGCTTGTAATACACCACTTAAAACATTCTGAGGCACAGGAATCAGATCAGCACACACCAACATTTTGGTGCGATGGTCCTTGATTAAAGAACACATCTGTGTCCCTCTACTGTCCACATGTAGCCCTCAGACAGAATCATCAAGGAACAGCCTAGTTTCTCCTAAAAAGCACCTGAGAACACTCTGAGCTGCCCAAAAACTGGTATGTCTGTCTGCAGGGAGATGGGAGATTGTCAGGCTTTCAAAATAGAAACGTGCTGTAACATATGCTGCTGCTTTTTAGAAAGGAACCATCTATCTTCCTCACTCTCAGGGAAGATGAAGAGCGGCAGCAGACTTAAATCACAGCTAGATATTCAAATCCAGAGTAATAAAGTAAGAAAATGCCTCAACAGATTAAGCTTAATTCTGCAAAGAAAGGAGCCTGGATAAGAATGTATCATTAATCAGCAGCAGTAACCTTTCCTTAGCATAGGGGTGTAAGCTACACTATTTCCTCCTTCAACTGGCATAAATACTCCTGTACAAATTGGTTTAGTCCAAGGGATGTAGCTGTTGTGCAATTCCTACCTATGCAGCTGTGATTCCAGAAGCTATTTAATCCTCCACGCAGCCCAAGAAACCTTCTAAACACTCCCTAGGAAGAATATCTGACCACTCTTCACCAGCTGTCCCAGACTGTCTGAGAGAAGGCAGACTGGCAGAAAGAACATGTTTTAAAAATAGGGTCTCAAGTATTCTTAGGAACTGACGTAGACACAGAAGCAGCATCTCAAGCTACCTGTCTGACAGCTCACCTCTTGGCTCCACCAGCATCTGGTGAAACAATGGTGCAGTTCTTCCACTCTGGAATATTCTCTTTGATCCATTTCAGTACAGCAGGCTCGGCATATAAATTATCAACAGGGATATCAAAAAAACCCTGCAAGGAAGACAACAGGAACAGATGTAGCTGAAAGTCACACTCCAGAAACAACTACAAGAAGCCTTCTGTATGATCAGGCATGCAGTCATCACCTTTCCACAGCTTTCAGCTTTCCTTTTTGCTTTCCTTTTTACTTCCCTTGATGTAAGGGCAGTAGTCTTTGGGATACACAGAATAGTAATGTAAGAAGTCTTCAGAGCCAGAAATAGTTCAGCAGCATAAAATAACACTTTGCATCTAACACCTCCACAAAATGAAACTAGTTCTGTCCTAAGGGGTGCAGAAAGCCTGCATCAAATGCACTCATTTCCAGAGCAGCTGGCTGCCTGTTTACAGTCTTTAAAGCTCATTACCCAAACTGTTCACATCTACAAAATAGGCTTGAGCAACATCTGTCTTTAAACTAAGGCAGCTGGTTCCATAACTTTACAGTGACCCTGCAGACTTCTCCAGGCAAACCTCAAAGGTCACTGAATGCCTGAAGCTAACCCTGGAGTAGCAAGCAGGAGAGTGGGGGGCAGCTACTTTTGAGGAATGCTTCAAGGTACAGAGAAAACAGACCCTTCCCACCTTCATTCCGATGCTGGAAGCACATATGCACAAATGATCCCATTAAATCTCACTGCTGCTGCTGCAAGGTCAGCCCCATGGCACACATCAACTCCAAGCTCTTAAGGAAGGGGGACCCCCTTGGGCTCAGTTATTTCATGCTCTTTCTGAGACTCTTCTCAGCTGTGCCCCCACAGATTTTTTTTTTTCATCTAAGACAGTATTTCTGGGCAAATCATACTGAAGTGTGAATGACTGCACTTCCAACTGTTAAAATGACAGCCAGCCACCAGGCAGCAGCTACCTTACCCTTTGCAACAATACAAGAGACAGCCTTCCCTCTGTCACACCCCTCTCAGTTGCACTGAGTTGGGTTTCTTGGTCTTGAGCACTTGCTCAAGGTGGACACAAACAAAACCAAATACAGCTTGCAGCCCCTCCTCTCCCTGGCAAATATTCTTGCCATTTTTCTTACACAGCCCAGGTCAAGACTTAAGTTGCTCTGGGAGATATTCTGTTCATAAGCCAACAAAGTCTATGAATGACTTTCAATTCACCACCAGCATGGCAGAGAACCAAACCCAGCTTATCTGAGGGTGGCACTGAATGGATACAAGTGGGATTGCCCGTCTTGCCAGAGGCAAGCTATCAGATAATCGTCCTGGTCAGCTAAACCCACAAAAGCAGCTGTGCCAGGACACCCGAGGGCAGAACTAACTGCTCACTCCTCCAAGACAACACATGAAGTATCAGAAATCTCTACTCAGAATTTAAGGACACTCTCTGCCTCACATTCCTCAAAGGTCTAGTGAAGAATACACAGTGGCACTGAGTGGCAACAAAGCTGTAGTGATCATTTGCTAGTTCATTTACATAAGACTCAATACACTCAGTCTGATCATGAACAACTGTACTTTCATTTACAGGTTAACCTGTTATCCACCTCCCCATCCGGTCCAATTCCCCAGTCTTGATCACTGCAGTGCCTCAAAAAAGCAGATGACTGGAAAGCTTGTGAAGCAGTCAAGAGGCTCAGAGTGGAAGTGGTTAAATCCTTTCCTGATTTTTGCTCCTACCTGAATCTGAGATGCATGCAGGTCCATGGTGATTATATGATCTGCACCTGCCACAGAGAGCATGTTTGCAACCAACTTGGCAGAGATTGGAGCTCGACTCTAGTACAGGAAAAGAAAGACAGTATAAGACAAGTTCAACTCCTTCATCAAGATGTCAGCCTTCTGCTTCCAGGCAGTGATTCACAAGCAGTTACTAAAAGGAGCACTCATTAACATTGCATCTTTGCACCAGCTAGTGACTAGACTTTAGTATATTTTCAAGAAGAACTAGACCTTTATGAAAAGATCATTTTGCAGTCCAGTATCCTGAAGTTTAAAAAACTGAAAAGAAGTTGCATATGCAGAGGAGGCAACAAAACTGCATTTAAATCTTCTCCAGCAGTCAGGACTTTCAAGGTGTATATTTAACTTCCCTGTAGAAACCTATACCACATGCCTTACCTTGTCCTTTTTGTCCTGCCGAGCATAAGGGAAGCAGGGGATGACAGCTGTGACTCTGCTGGCTGAGGCAATCTTACAGGCATTTATCATGATGAGGAGCTCCATCAGATTGTCATTGATCTCCCCACAGCCGCTCTGCACAATGTAGACATCCTCCCCACGAACACTCTCGCCTATTTCCACGCTGGAAACAGATGAGAACAGAGTTGTAGCCAAACACAAATTATAGCACAGCCATCACCTGTGCCTGCAGAGCAACCAAGGCACTGCACTCCCAAGGGTCTGTGGGTGACAGTGCCACATAATCAAGGCTGTTGAGCAGGAACACTGTTGTTTATTTGCTCAGTGGCTATTTTACAGCGCTCACTGATCAGATTTAATGGTCCAGCCAGTAAAGCTAAAAGCACTCAGCCTGTACTCTCGATCTCAATGCAAGCTGAGCATGTAAACACCCAGAGCAGGCCTTGTTCCCCTGGACTCACAAGCACAGCTACCTCTAAAAGCAGCAGTGTACAAAGGAGCAAGGACCACAGCCAATTACCAGACAGAGCGGGGTCAAACTGCTACCAAAGCAACACCGCAGCCAGTTATCAGATTGAGAGTCATAACAGCCATTCACTGGCTCCAGCAGAGAAGCACTCCAGCACTTCACTCTGGAAAGGCTTTTGGGGTTAATTTCCTCCTGGATGCAATGCACACTAATCCCTGAATACAAGCCAAAGGTCCTGTTTGCCAGCAGCAAAACGCCAGCTCCAGTGCACGTATGGAGACACCTGCACCAGAAACAGTGGAAAAGAAACCACTTCACTTGTATAAGCCCTCAGGGTAAGTTCTGATTTTATTATTTCCTTCTCTGACCTTTCTGATCTCTTTTTCCAACTTTTTTTGATGACTGTTATCTATTTATAGCCTTACTGCTCAATATCCATCAGCGAGCTGCTGTCATCTTTACTGCACACTGACTTACAGGATGCATCCATCTCTCATGGAGAGTTTCAGTCAGTGAGAACTCTCTGCTGGGTAAGTGTCTGATTAACAGCAGTCATCCCCCAAGTGCCATCTCCAATATTAGGGTGATTTAAGACATTTATGGTACAAAAGTGGCTATGAATTATTCTGTTTAAACAGTCTTACTCTTTTGGGGAAGCACCTGGTGTCAGTTTATTAGGGTAAATAAGATGTCTTTTAAGTCTTCAAGTCGAATTACTGGCTGACATAGGAACCTGCCAGCCAGCCAACTAGATGGGTAAGAGCAATTAATAAAGAACAATGAGAACAGTGCAAGGGCTGTAAATCAAACGGAACTTTCTGTAACTCCTCTACAACTCTTTGTACTACCACTGAGGTTTTACAATCAATGCCCATGCAAGAGAAACATAATATTGTACGTCACATGTACATCCTGGATTTTCGTGGAAAAAAAAATTACTGTTTGCAAAAGGAGTGGGTTGGAGCAACCAAGGTTCTTCATATTATACTCTGTGGTGTATACACGGTTAGTGTACTCACTAAAACAAGCTTCAGGAGCTCTGAACAACTTTAAATCTCCTTTTTATCTTTACGTAGGATGGCAGCAAGATTTTTAAAGCACAGATACATAACACAAGGCAAATGTTAGGTTTCAGAGCTTGAGCGAAACAGACTGCACGACTGCAAACGCGTCGTGGGATGCACGGAGGTGTGAGCCTTTTCTCTTTTCTCCAGAATTCTATCAATACTTTTTAAGACTCTGCAAGTCTTCAGAGTAGTTTAAAGATACCAGCTACATACTAAGCACCAAAATATCAAGCTTCAAGTCATCACGGCTTAGCTCTAGGCACGAAAAAGCCCAATCAGTGTAGGTGTAACTCCGAGGGGTGCCATCCCATCAGCTCGCGGCTTTGGGGTGGAAGGGGTAAGCTCCGGGTGGGGAATTCCACCGCTCCAACACTTGCCACAGCGGCCAGCTCACACAAATCCTCCAAGTTCAGGAGCCCCGCGTGCGGGGGAAGCCCCAAACGCGGCGGTGGGAGCCCGCGTGGGGCCGGCGCCGTGCAGCGGGGGCCGCTGGAGACACGGCCCGGGCCGCACATGGCTCCCGGGGCGCAGCGCGGCCCGGCGGAGCCCCGCACCGATACCCGGCTCTGCCCGCGGGGGCCGTGCGCGATGCACCCGAGGGCTCTGGGCCAGCAGGGGCCCGGCGGGAGGGCCCCGGGGGTGTCTCAGAGCGCGGCTCCGCTGCTGGGCCCGACCGCACGGCCCCCGAACTACAACCCCCATCAACCCCCGCGCGGAGGCCGCGCCGTGCCCAGCACCGCAGCGCCGCGCGGCCCGCCGGGAGCTATAGTGCGGCCGCGCCCCGCCCCGACTCACCATGTCTCCTGGTTGCTGAACTTCTTGGTGACCACCTTACCCAGCTCCAGGCCCAGACGGTCGGCGATCTTCTGGGACAGGTCCTGGTGTGAGCTCCCGCTGAAGATCTTGATGTTGGGCATGGCGGCGACTGCGGCAGCGGCGCCCTTTTTCCCCTCCTCCTCGTCGCTCCGCCACGCAGTGCCCGCGGCTGCGGCGCGGGGACCCGCCCGCCTCCTGCGAGGACGCGGCACGGTGGGTACAGGTCACGCCAGTCGCCCCTACGCCGCCATCTTACCCCTTCCCGCCTGCCGCACCACCCCTTTATAGCCTCTCTGCCCGAGGACACGCCCCCTCTCGCTCCCCATTGGCTCCGCCGCCGCAGGGGGCGGGGTCCCGCTCTCCCGCACAGCGGCGGCGGGCGCGGCTTGGGGCACCTCCCTCTCCTTGAGGGCGCGGGAACGTGCGCGCGGCCGCCCGCTGGGGGCGGGGCCTGGGGCAGGAGGCGGCCCGCGATTGGTCCCTGCCTGGCAGCCTGGGCTGCGATTGGCCAGGACGGCCTCGGCCGGAGCGCGCGACCGGCCCTGCCCCACGTGGCCGCGGCGGCAGCCGCCCCCCCGGCGGCCATGATGGCTGCGAGCGCGCCGGGGGGAAGCAGCGGGCAATGGCCCCGCTGCCGCCTCAGAGCGCCGCGCCCGCGCCCCCCGCCCGCCTCTCACCGCCGGACCCGCCGGCTGCGAGCCCCGCGGCGCCGCGGCGTTTGTTACCTCAGCATGCCGGCGTGCCCGCGCCCGCCGCGTCCGTCCCCCGCCGCCCTGCGCGGCGCTGCGCTGAGCTGGCGTCACCCGGCGGCCCGCGTGTGAGGCGGTACCGGCTGACACCGGGTGGCACCGGGCCCGCTGCGGCACCGCCGTGCCCCGGGACGGGCCGGGCGGGCAGCGCTGCGGAGGCCCCGGCCGTGCCCTTCAAAGGTTGTTTTGGTTTTGGATCCGCGCTGCAACCCGCGTGGGGGCTATTTTAACAGGGTGATTCACTTCTATGGGGTTCTTACGTTTATAGTCAGGATTTTGTACCCAATTCCATACCGAATTATATATATTGATACATATACATACATAGATACATATACAGATGTGTGTGTATATATTTATCTGTCTTATATATAATTATATATGTAACTAACTGTAGACTAATACCAAATTAGTCTTCTGTGAACTGTCAGCTGGTATGTTACTGCATTATGCCCATTAATTTATCTTTAGCGAAAATAAACATAGTGCTTAAGGGTTTTTAACCTTTAAACCTGGATTGTTAACCTTTAAACCTGTATATCATTGAATCATAGAATGTCCTGGGTTGGAAGGGAATCACAAGGGTTGTCAAAGTCCTGCCTCCTGGCCCTGCACAGGACACCCCCAAAAATCCCGCCAATGTGATTTTTATAGTGGTTTATTCTCATTCTAAATTTCTGATCCAGTCTCTATTCATTGTTAATAGGCCAATACAGTCCTGTCCTTTTTTAAAGACTTAATTACCTGAAATTACTCCTCACTATTTTGAAGGAAACGATACTCAAATTTTAGCTTGTATGTATGTACTATTATAAACCCTTCAAAAAAAGGCCCTGTGGTCCAACACAGAAAATGCAGGAATTGATAATTGCTCACGTTTCTGTGTTTCTGTCAGACACACAACAACCAGCAAGTCCAGTGTAATGATGACACCAAATCAGTGACTCTGCACTCCCTGTCTGTGCTTGTTATTTTCCCCACACAGTGAAGGAGGAACATTTACACATATATATAAATATACAAAAGAAATATAGAAAATAAGCCACAGCCAGCTTGTTGAGAGTTTTCATGCAGTTGTGTAATTCCTATTCGTGTTATGTGACTGACTGAGAGACAGTAAACTTCTGCAGTGAATTTGACATTGATTTGCTTCAAGTCCTTGAGAATTCAACCAGAAGAAATCATCCACAATCAAGGGGGGGCTGGCCCTGTTTTCTTTATTTCACCTTACAACTGTCCTGGCCCCAGATGCTGCTGCCATTATCCCCAAAGACCCATAAAAACCATACTTTGAGGAAGTTTTTCTATAACACTTTGTACAGTGTCATTAAACTTGGGATTCATCTGGATTAAAATAGATGCTGATTCCCATACTTTGCATTGATGGAACTGGAATATCAGTATGTGGTAATTTTGATTATTTTCTGGTGTAGCTGTAGCAGTTGTGAGATGCTGTTACACACAACAAATCCAGGCAATGAGGAAGGAAGAATAAAGCCCTTTCCTTCTAATTTGTTGCTAATCATTGCTCATCTTAACAAACAAAATTAATCTTAGCAGTGAAGAAAACTTCACTGGTGGGTAGTTACCTGATGGTTCAAGTGATGGCATTTGTGGATACCTCCCAAATTTCCAGCAGCCACATTCTTGCCCCAAATCCACATCACTGCAGCCATTCACCACTGACTCCTGGACTTTGGTCTGGGGCACACCTTGGTTTTGAAGTATTTGCTTCACTCTTGTTTTAAATTCCATTTTTTTCTCCCCCATTCTTGAATACAGAATGACAGTCCTCTGTTCCCCAACATCCCAGGCTCCCCTCAGTTTATTTGTGAAGCAGGCACTGGGAACCTGAGCCTGAAGGCAGCTGAAGGTGTATTTAAACATGCAAATTATGCCTCTCATTGATGAGCCCTTCCTGGCTTTCCCTACCCAGAACTTTGGAAGTAGCTTTCCTATCAGGTTCCTCCTGGCATCACAGAAATACGACTTGCAGGAGAGAAAAATCTGACCAAAAAAAAGAAAGGAATTAATTCCTGAATCCTAAAACCAGGAACGGGCAACCTGTTATGTGTAAAATCAAAGCTATTTTTTCCCCTTTCCGAGCTGGCGGCCAGGTGTGTTTTCACACCCACCTGCTTCCCTCAGTCTTTCAGCCTTTGTAAATTAGACAGCGCTTTGTTCCTGAGGACAAAAGTCCACCTCCACTAACGACTCACAAAGCTCTTGGAACAGGATAACCTCAGGGATTTGATTAAGGAGAAGCTCTTAATGCACCAAAGTCTAAGTTAAACAAAGCCAAAAACTCGCTCAGGAGGTTCCTCAGCCACAGCTTGTCTACCGAGCAGTTTGCTTTGCCGTGCAGGGACAAGGAGAAGCAGCTTTGAAGAGTGAGAGGTTTATCTGGTTCTTGGGATGAAAGGAGACTGTGTGGTTGCATCCATTGAAAAACAAACTCGCACTGGCTTGGGAGTCAGATTTTCTGTCAAAGGATGCTCAGGGAAATGATCACAGATCATGAAAGTGCATTGGAGTATCTGAACTCCTGTGTGGATGCCCTTATTCAGAATGAAAGCACCTCATTCCAGCTGGCTTGCTTCATTCTGAAAGCAAAATGCAATAAATTGAATTACTTACTTTCAATCTAAAGAATTTTATTTAATTTTCCTGTTGTTTACAGTACGGACAAGCACAAGCTGGCCTGGACAAGCGGAAAGGACAAGCTCATAGCCTGAGGTGCTGTGTTCCCTCAAGTTCTGTAAACCGTGAATTAAATTACCGTCCAACTGAGAACCTGAAAACACACAAACAGCAAAAAAATCGTTTTTACTTACCTGATTCTAAGGAGATGCAATTAATCAGAAATACCTTCGTGTGTCGCAAGATGGGAATGCATTTTCCAGGAAGTTTTAAGCAGCACATTAATAGCATCGAATTTCATGGCCACGTCAATCAAGACAAGTAGCCCGTGTCCCCCTCTCGGCACTTTCCTGCATACAATTGCCACTCAATTACCACCAGCCATTAATCAGGAGCACATTTTCATGCAAAAAAGCCGGTGGCTGAGGGCTGTTATTTCTTTCTGTTGCCTTGTGACTTCAATGCTTCACAGCCGATTCTGTTAATGAATGGCACTCGATGGAAATAACACCGGGCTCTGCCCTTTTGCCTTGGTGGCTGAAAGTCGGAGCCGGAGAAGAGTGGAGGTCAAAAAAAAGGTGATGAAAAGTAGAGGCAGAGATAGGGTGGGAGGACGGATAGGAAAGTAGAGGCTGAGAACAAAATTAATGCCAAAAAAGTTTGGAAGGCTGAGAAATAGAGGCCAAAAAGGGGTTAGACACCGGCATGAGGGCAGAAGAAGAGGCTGGCGGAGAGGGGGAAAGTGTTTAGGAATGGTGCTCACCCTTAGCACTGTAAATATTCCCAGAGTTGCACAGGACATCGCTGGACCACACCCACCAAGGAAAAGCACACCATTTGTCAGGAAAAGGCGAAAACGCTGGGAAATAAATGGTACTGTCAAGTTTCCACTAGAAAACAATCCAGACCTAGAGATGTGAGAGATCGTTTTTAAAGGATCCTGACTGGTTCCCTTTGTGTTCCTGATCTTTCCACTCGGCGTTTTTACTGTGCCTTTCTAAGGAGCCCAGGTAAAAGTTTGAGGAATGAGCCGTCTTGCCTTAGGAAGAGGTGAATATTCATTAGATTTAGGAGTATTTCCAAGGTGCTTTTCGAAAGCGGGATTTAGTAAAGCATTGTAAAATGTCCTGACCTGGTGCATGTTCCCAGCCCTTTCATCTTCTCACCAGCCCTTGGTATGGGCAACAAACCTTAGAGGGGCAGCACTGGAATTTCTGCCACTTCGGGCATGGTGTGTTTGCTTTTTAATAACTTTAATATTCCCGCTGCAGAAAGCCCCCTCCATCCATTCTGTATGTGGGGGACAAGTGACAGCAAGGGGCACCCTCTCAGCCAGCCTGGGAGGCTGTGCAGCAGCTGCAGTGGGATGAGGTGTCTGCTCATGCCCTGACATGGAATTACATGGCCGGACACAAAAACCTTTGGAAAAGTTTCCTATCAAGTGTACAGGCTGTTTTCATGTATATTAGATGTGTTTGGGTGCTGTAAATAGGCTGAGATACCTGTGTTTCCAGGCAGACTTCTCCCATGTCCACATAAAGCCATAGGTGTCCTGCCCAGCCCCACTGTGACTGGCCATGTGAGGAATTTGTTAGGATATTTCACACAGGAATCCAGACACTGTGCTTTAAATGAGGATAAAATTTAGACATTACTCATTTCCATTTGACTGTCAGCTCCCTTGGGCATGATGAAAGCAGCAGTGGGTCCCAGCTATTCAGCTCACTCTGCTGTTGTATCTGGGGCTCCTGCAAGTCCTGTGTAGTGTTGCCAAGACCTTGGAGAGGATGGAAATCCCGACAGGAGAATGCGTCTGCTCCGCCATGGGGATTAGAGTTCAAAGTGCTCTCAACCACGGTGCCCAGTTGTTGTCTCCAGCTGACAGTGACCAGCAAAGTCCATGGAGACACAAAACCTATCTTGGGACTGCTGCTTGAGGCCTGCCGATTTTCCAGCCTCTGCCTTTGACACTTTAACCCCTGACAGCCAGGTAGTGAGGTTAAACCTCAGCTGGCAAAGCAGCACCACACAGCTGAACAGATAAAGCAAAAGCTGCACAAGCAAGCAACGCAAAACAAGGAATTCATCCCCTGCCTCCCATGGCAGGCAGGTGCTCCAGGAAGGCAGGGCCCCATCACATGGAGCAGTGACTTGGGAAGACAAACACAGAATGTCTTCCCTTCCTCCTTCTCCCCAGCTTCATGTGCTGAGGGTGGTGCCGTGTGGTCTGGGATATCCCTGGGCTCAGCTGGGCTCAGCTGTCCTGGCTGTGTCCCCCCCAGCTCCTTGTGCCCCCCAACCTCCTCACGGGTGAGGGTGAGGAGCAGGAAAGGCCCTGGCTGTGTGTAATCCCTGCTCAGTGATAACTCAAACATCCCTGTGTTATCAGCCCTGTTTCCAGCACAGAGCCAAAACCCAGCCCCACAGCAGCTGCTGTGAAGGAAATTAACTCTACCCCAGCCAAAACCAGCACACCAGGTCTTCTGTTGGTCTCCTGAGCATTAGAGGGACCAGCAGAGGCCCAAATTCTGTTCCTTTCCTAGCCGTCATCACTGATAGAGCCTTGTTGAGGACTCCTTGAGAGGAGATTAAGGGAGGGAGTGGACTATGGGGGTGCAGGGACATCAGATGCCCAGGAGTGCATGCTGTGGCTGAGCCATGCTCCTGGGAGCTGGGCAGGTCCTGGAGGAAATCTGCACCAGCTGTGAGGCTACAGGAAAATATGTGGGGTGAAGGCAGTGTGAGAAGGGCAGGTGCTGTTGGTGCTGCTCTGAGAAGGTGCTGAAGGGCAGCAAACACAACCTGCCACTCTCAGACAGATTGCTCTGGTGGGAGGGGATGCAGAAAAATTGGTTTATCTTTGTGCAGACACACCTGGAAACAACACAGCATTTAGACTTGCTTTGACTTCCTGGGGCACAGTGGCTTTGAAGAGAGGAACTGCTGATGCTAAATGACAACCAGGCAGTCTGTGGGGAGATAAACTAGATGGGCAGTGAAATGGGAACTAGATTTGGGGGGAAAAACCACTTAATTCTCTGTGCTGTGTTACTGAGGTGCAGTTTTTTGAAATATCCGTGATTCAGAACCATTAAGAAGAATGTTTTACCTGGACTATTTCCTTTGAGAGTATTTACAAGTCCCCAACAAGTTCAGGGACTGCACCTAAGAGACGAGTACAGCAACATCATCCTTCGGGGTATGCACCAGTCCAGCTGCTCTGTTCACACAGGGACATTTGGCTGCTCCTGGATAATATCCCTGTACAAATAACAACATTCTGATGGTGTGCTTCTTGCCCTCTAGATGGTACTAAGCACCGAGTCTGAAATCGCTGATTAAACTGCCTGCTTTCAATAACATTTTCGGGCTCTGGGGGTTGTTATCAAACCTCTTGGCTTTTCCATGTTTTTGATCCACATCCAGCTTTATAAATAGGTGGGTTTTGTCCCATTCAGTGTCATCGTTAGTTCAGCATGGGAAATGGTGTGATGCAGATTAAAATAACGAGCCTGGAGGCACAGAGAATGTGTGTGAGTCTCAAGTGCTGCCGCCTTTGCTTTAGACAACACATTCAACCCCCGTACAGAGAATGACCCAGTTCCTATAGGGTTTTTTTTTTTGTGTTGGATCCTTATTAGACTTGGCTTTTATAATTCCTGCAGGCTTTGGGATATATAGAGAGAACACACATCAACTCCTTCCTCCCTGATAAACAGAGAGCAGTTCATGGTGCCAGGCAAAAAGGTGTACATTGGATATCATCTGTAGCTAGGAAATTGTTTGCCTGGCTCAGATTTCTCCCCAGGTGTGGCATTCTGCTTTGCTGGGCTTTCCCCTGCAGACACACCTACCCACAGGGCAGCAAAACCATCAGGCAACTGATGGCAGGTCCACACTGTCACCTCTTCCCCGGCAGGAGAGCCAGGGAAAGGCTTGGGTGAAAACACAGACTGGAGCTGGTCAGTGGGTGCTCACCTTGGCTCAGCTGAAAGGGATCAGGCAGGGCTTTGTTAAAGCACCCCTTTCTCCCCAGCTTTAGGGCAGGAGAGTGTCCCAGCGTGGCCACAGTGCCCAGTGCCAGCACTGAAGGGGTGACTGCTGCTGCCTTCCCCTTCTGGGGGAGAATTAAGCCAAAACAGCCATTAAAAAAAACAAAAGTGACCTTGGCAAGTCAAACAGTTCGTTTCAAACCTGTGTGAGATATCTGCATTTCCACAGCAACAAAAATAGGAGGTTTTGCTTACAAACAGTGTCTTGTACATCTAAGAATAGCCACATTTCCAGAGTTCTTAAAAAAAGACACAAATGCTAGTTTGGATATTAAGATTAATATATTTAATCTTTCTTGTTTGTAAAACAAGACATAAATTTGCGTATAGATATAATTTATATATTTTTTTTATTTATATATACTATATACAGACAATAAAAAAATTTTCCTCTGTATTAGACTGAGAGATTTATGGAGGAATGATATAGGCATAACGGGGAGCTTTGAAGAAACTCAGAGTTTCGTAGTAGGTAATTCCTAGGGAAAAGGAAAACACGTCTCCCTGTCAGCCTTCAGCACTGTAACAGGCCTTGCCCACCATGGAGTGAAGTTCCAATTGGCTCTTCCATTGGATATTTGCTACATGGTTCTTGAAATCAGGCTGTCCCCCCACAGCAGGATCCTCTGTGCCTTGCTGACAGCCACGGCCCCAGTCCAGGACAGCCATGGGCCAGGGGAGGTTATTGCACTCCAAGGATGCGCACGTTAAAAGCACATTTGTGCATTTCCATAGCTCCTATGGAAGAACAAGACATTTCCAATGTGCATATTTATCAAAAAGAATAGAGATGGGAAGCGACTGCTCGCACGGAGATCCCTGATCATCCCCAAGGGCTGGGGCGAGCTGGCTGCGTTGGACAACTGCCCTCGCTCCCGTGAGGCCGAAGCTGTGACCTCCTGCCCGGCTGGAGGGGGTGTGACGGGGACAGGCACCGGGATCCCGGCAGGATGTGAAGTGCAGTGGGTGGTAGAGTGAGGGCAATGCAATGTGTGACCTTGCATTTCTCTCCTTGCTCTGTTTTGGAGGGCAGGTGGCTGCAGGGAAACACCAGTTAAGGCTGTCTCATTGATTGTGTCTATTACCAGACTGGGAGGAGGAGGGGAACACAAATAGGAATCATTTTACCATTCACTTAGAAATTAAAAAAATAACCAAACCCCAAAACAATCAAAAAAACCCCCACTCCAAGTAAATAACCACCTCACAGAATTAAATAATGCTTCTTATGGCAGTCAGCCTGGTGAGGACAGAAAAAGAACCCCAACACCCTGGCAAGGAGGACAGCCCCTACCTGGCTCACAGTCAGAGCTGATCTGG
The DNA here is from genome assembly GCF_041296385.1 of Aphelocoma coerulescens. NCBI lineage: Eukaryota > Metazoa > Chordata > Aves > Passeriformes > Corvidae > Aphelocoma > Aphelocoma coerulescens. The sequence continues at coordinate 18,151,255 of NC_091018.1, forward strand.
GGCTCCTCTCTGATGGTCACAGTGAGAGGAAATAGGAGAAGGTTTGGGCTGAGCCTTGGAGGCATGAACATGACCTCTGGAGAATGGTGTGAAAGTGGTCTCCCCATAGCTGCTAGCCCAGCTTCTGGCTTGCAGTGGTCAAAGATCAACCAATCTGGGTTCCTTGCAGGATCTCTAGCATGGATTCAGCCATCCAGAAGGGGAACATAGAATTGTTTAGGTTGGAAAAGATCTCTAAGATAATTGAGTCCAACCACTCCCCCAGCACTGCCAAGCCCACCACGTCCCCAAATGCCACAACTAAATGGCTTTTAAACATCTCCAGGGATGGTGACTCCACCACTTCCCTGGGCAGCCTGTTCCAAAGCCTGACCACCTGCAGTGAAGAAATTTTTCTTACATCCAATCTAAACCTCCCCTGGCACTTGAGGCCTTTTCCTCTCATCCTGTCACTTGTTACCTGGGGGAAGAGACCAATCCCCACCTGGCTGCACCCTCCTGTCAGGGAGTTATAGAGTGATAAGGTCCCTCGAGCCTCCTTTTCTCCAGGCTGAGCCCCCCCAGCTCCCTCAGCTGCTCCCCATCAGACATGCTCCAGACTCTTCCCCAGCTCCATTCCCTTCTCTGGACACGCTCCAGCCCCTCAATGTCTTTCTTGTCATGAGGGGCCCAGAGCTGGACACAGGATTTGAGGAGTGGCCTCACCGGTGCCCAGTCGGGGGGATGGTCACTGTCCTGGTGCTGCTGGTCACACCATGGCTGGGACAGGCCAGGTGCCATTGGCTTCTTGCCCACCTTGACCAGCACCCCCAGGGCGTTGTTGTGACCCAGGGGCAGGACTCAGCACTTGGCCTGGTTGACCCTCATGCAACTGGCCTCAGCCCATGGACCCAGCCTGTCCAGATCCCTCTGCAGAGCCTTCCTGCTGTCCAGCAGATCAACACCCCCACCCAAACTGGTGTCAGCTGCACGCTGACTGAGGGTGCCCTCGAAAGATACTAAACAGGACTAGCCCCAGTACTGAGGAACACCACTGGTGATGGCCCCAGCTGGATTTAACTCCATTCCCCACCACTCTCTGGGCCCGTCCATCCATCCAGTTTCTCCAGGAGAATGCTGTGGAACACAGTGTCAAAGGCTTTACTAAAGTTTAGGCAGACAACATCCCCAGCCTTTCCTTCACCCACTGAATCACCCTTGTCACAGAAGGAGACCAGGCTGGTGAAGCAGCACCTGCCTTTCCCCTGTGCTGGCTGGGCCTGATCCCCTTGTCCTGTATGTGTGTTGGCACTCAAGATCATCTGCTCCATGACTTTCTCGGCACCGAGGTCAGACTGACAGGCCTGTAGTTCCCTGGATCCTCCCCGCTTGCAGGCATTAAGCCCTTGCCTTTGGCACAGGCAGTGCCTGTGCTCAGGACTAGAGCACTGGTGCCTAAGATGTGAGAGTAGAGCCCAGTAGGGTGCCCTAGCTCTGTCTCAGGATTATGGCAACCTGCCCATGCTAGGACTACTTCCCAAGCCCTAGCATAGCAGCACGGACTTGCACCCCAGAGATCCCTTCTGCTGCTAATTACGTTGTGTTTGTGGGCCAGGGAGATCCTGGAGGCAGAAGAGTTGTTTACGTGGCAAGACACAGGTTTGGCTCCAGACTGCCCAAGAGAAGCCAGGAGATCTCAGCTCAGATCCTGGTAGCTCACTGGCCCACCACAAACTGTGACAAAGGTCTTTGCACGAGCGAGGCCCAGAACCCTATGGAACCAAACTAGTGTGGAGGCAGGGTGCCTGTGCCCCCCAAGTACCGTCACCAACAAGCCAGAGTGGGAGAACAAGCAGAGAAGCTGCTTGAGCCCCTTGACCAGCTGATTGCACAGCTTTAGGGCACGGATTCACCCTTCAAACCCATCACCAACACAACCATCCGTTCTGCAGAGATCAAAGAGCGTCTTGGCTACCGCAAACCCCGGTAAACGTGGGCCTGCAGACATCGCATCCTCACCAGACCTGTGAGATTTGAGAGCATGGCAGGGCACACACTGGCTTGTTGGTCTTCACAGCTGGCTTTACTTATTGATCAACGTCTTTAGGGAGCGTGTGAGAGTGCTCATGACAGTGGCGACCGTGGCTGACTGGCGGGCGAGCTGCTCCACAGTCTGCTGGTGGCTCAGCATCCTGGCCGTGGACTCCTCAGCAGCCTTCAGGAGGAAGGTGTAGTTTCTCACCACCTCCTCCACCTTCGTCAGCAGCTCTTGGCGCTGGGACTCCGAGCGCACGACGTACACCAGCCTCACAAAGGTCTCGATGAGGCTGCTTAGCACCTGGAAGCTGCTCGTGATGGCGGAGAGCATGTGGGTGGGACTCTTGTCGACGGCGGCCACGCGGCGGCAGGACGCCCGGAATTCCTTGAACTTGAGGGCCAGCTCCTGCTTGTACTCAGCCAGCTGGGAGATGTAGGGTTTGCAGTCCCGGACCTCAGGGCTCAGCACACACTGCCTCAGGATGGTCAGGAGCTCGTTGGTGTCCAGCTGCACTTGCAGAAACCCATTGGGAAAGCTGTAGGCATGGCCTCGAAGGGTGTTGATCTTTGCCAAGCTCCCCTCAAAACTGGAGGTCCTTAAATCTATTTCCTGGGTCTGGCTTTCATTGGGACTGCTGCAGGCTGTTGCGTCTAGGACCTGAAGAGTCCTGCTCATGACTGGGACCATCTGATTGTCCAGCTTCATTCCCGGGAGTATCTGCATGGGGATGGAATAGGACAGCTCATCCTTCTCACTCCCATCATCTGCAACATCGCATTTTCTGTAGTAGAAGCAGTACCGGATGGAGCAGCACTTCTCATCCTCCATGTCTTCATCCCGCAGCTCAGCAGGACTTGGGTACATCTCCTCCTGGACAGAGAACACTGCTGGACCCTTCTGGTTCTTTTTCTCCTGTGCTATCTGGACATAGGAGGGGTCAGCCACTCCAGCGGCTTCCTGGATTTTGCTCTTCAGAACAGGACAGAGGATGCTGGGCTCAGGCTCTTTCTGGGGACCTTTCTGCTTGGTTGTGTAGATGTTCTGGTAGATGTCAGAGGACAAGGATGTCCTATCAGTCTTATCTATTTCACTGACACTGTAGCGACGCAAGAGCTTCCTGTAGTGGGGTGCACCCATGCACTCCCCTCGGGAGGTGCACGTTGCCAAACAGGACATGCCGTTCTCTGGATCTGACCGGTAGTCTCTGGACTCTAAACTTGTGGATCGTATCCGTTTGCCTTTGGAAGGGCTGCTCATGCTTGTCAGCCTAATGGCTTCTACCTGCTTCTGGTCATCTGCAACTTTATCCCTGCCTCGCCTCTCCAGTTCTGGCATCACCAGCTGGTTGGGGGGTGGCCTCATTCCCCTGCAAATCCGCTTGCAGTCACAGCTGCGCCTTTGCTCCCTGGACATCCCTGGGACTTTTTGCACAGGACTGCTCCTCAGCTGGCAGCTGCAGCGCCCAGGGGCAGGGGGGTGCAGATATTCCTGTGGCGGGAGGTCACCTTTGCTCTTTGGCTTGAGCAGCTCTTCAAGGAATTCCAGCTCATACTGCTTCACCTTCTGCAGCTGGGCCTGCCGCTCGTCCGTCTCCTTCTTCAGCCGGGTGGGAAATGTTGCAGAGAACAGGTTCCTAAGTCTGAAGGGAGCTTTTGGGGCTTTGGGTTTAGCTGGGACATCAGCATCTTGTTGGGTCACCTCCAGGACTTTTTCTACTTTTTTGGAAGGCACAGTGCTAATCTGCAGGCTCTCGGATCTGGGCATCAGCTGGATTGGCCCTTTGGCTTCCTCACTGGTGCTCCTGAAAGTGCTACCAGGTGCTGGAGGGTGCACATTGCTGCTCTCAGCTTTTAAGATTTTGGCCGAGCTTTCCTGTTGTATTTTCTGTCCTTGGTTTGAAGGAGCTGTGTGTTTCTGCAAGATGAGGCTTGTGGCTTCCTCACCTGCCTTCTGACCTGTCTCTCCACTTGCAGCTTTTCCTGGAGCATCTCTACTCACTTTTTGCTGGTAGCTTTTAGAGGCAAAAGTCTTACTGGACGTAATTTCCTCACCTGCTGAGGTGAGGTGGAAAGCTTCAGCCTGACTGCCAGGAGCTTCTTTAGGACTTGGAGAAACTTCACAGTGCTGCTGCGGAGAGAGCTGCTGCTGCTGCTGCTGCTGCTGACAGTTGCATAATGTCTCTGCAGTTTGTGGACCTCCTTTAAGTGTCAAAGGCTTGCTGCTGGCTGGTGCACAGCTGCTGGTACCATTCATGTTCTGGTCTTCTTTTAAGGCTGATACCACTTGGGGAGCTGAGGCTTTTGCATTTGCCACCTGCTGCAGAGCAGCTGAAACGATGGCTGGAGTTACACTGCTTTTCTGATCCAGGAGGAGCTTGGAGCTTGGCTGCACCTCTTTGGGCATCTTCTCTTGCAGATCCTGTGTCTGCTCCTTGCTCGGGGCTGCTGTGGCATGCAGAGATACCTCAAAGGAAGCTTTTGTGTGACCTGCACCTTTGCACTCAGAGCTTGGCACTGAAGCCCCCTTGCTCTGCTCACTCAGCTGGGGGGTCAGCCCCGGCTGGGCAGCTGAGGTGCAGCTCCGCTCCCCGTGCTGCTGCTCCTGTTTGCTCTTGCAGTTGGTAAGGCTGGGACTTTGGGTAGAGAAGGCTGCCTTCAGTGAAGGACTCGGGTCCTGGCGGCTCAGGGGGTGGGGTGAGGTGAGAACAGCCTGGGCAGCGCAGCTCTGGATTCGGAAAGGCAAGTCCTTCCTGGCCAGGAGGTTTTCTTTGTTGATGTGTTGAGTGAGGAAGTAGGCTGCGTTCTGATGCTGCTTCATAGCAGAGACCATCTCCGAGACATCGGTCAGCTCTGAGGAGTTCGTTTCGTGGCCAGAGTCCAAGGATGACTCAGGAGTGATGGCAGCCAGGACAATAAGACCTGAGGAGGGACACAAAGAAAACCCCACAACAACCCTCACACCACAGTGCTGTGTGGAGGAGAGGGGAGCTCCTTGCAGCAGGAGGGTCCCAGGAATGCAGGGCACATTGGAGAAACTTCTGTGACTTCTCACAACTAAGAGTTAAGGCTTGTAAGGGAGATCACTTGTCAGCATTGAGCTGGCTTGATAGCTCAATTCAGCAAGAGCTTTTGGCCCAGGAAAAGATCCTGTGAAGCTTTCCATTGTTGGTGGTAGCAGAGCTATAGGGACATGTCTGGCACAGGAAGGAAAATTGGGCAACAGGTACTCTGCCATAGTGAGTAGGGCAACCAAGGAGGGAAGAGGGACAAAGGACAGTGCTGCCAGCAGGCTGGTCCCAGAGTCACCCATCTGGCAGCTGGTTTGCCTTGTGAAGGGCTCACACACTGCAAAACCTGGGTGGGAACCTGCAAAGACCGATGGCCAAAGGCCCCAGCACAGTGGGGTCACAGTGGGGAGGAACTCATGCTCACAGTACTGGTTTGTTAGTGACTCGCCCCAGCATTGTGGCATGTGGACTGTGGCAGATATGGGATAACCATGAGACTCCCTCAGCCACTGTCAGGGAGAGGAGTCCCACCTCAGCTTCTTAGAAATCTTCTGAGCAGCAGCTTGGCTGCTCCTGCTAGAGCCTGTTGCCACAACATAGTTTTTTACTAGAAGCTGCTTCACAGTCACTTACAGGATGGGAGGAGACTAAAGGGAAGGATGTACAGTAGGAAAGAAAGGCTATAGGGAAAAAAGGGAGTCACAGCCACTGAAATACCTGCTGTCTGCTGTGGTGGGGGATGTGGACAATCCTCTGAAGCAGCCAAGGCTTCCAGCGCTTGCAGGGTGGACACCAGGGCATCATCCAGCTCTTGGGCATGGTCTCGGACCGTCCGTGGCTGCACGTTGTCAATCAGTGTGACCGGGATCTCGTCGTAGAGGATGCCACAGAGCTGCCGGCCCTGCTCCTGGCTCTGGGCAGCTGCCCGGCGCTTGGGGTCATCCTCGTCGGAGCTGTTGTCTCGGAAGCCAGGAGGGGGGGCGGCGATGGCGGGGAGCAGGGACGTTGTCTCGTCTTCTTCCTCGTCGTTCCCGGGAGGGGGAAGCGACATCAAGTCCACCATGTTGTCGCGGGTGCTGCCAGGCTTGCCCGCCGTGCCCGAGGCCAGCCGGCTCTTGATCTTGGCCTGGCAGGACTCGCAGTAGAAGTGGGAGGTGTCGCTGCGCAGGTGGGTGTCGATGGTGTGTGCCCTGGCCCTGCTCGCCTGCCTGTCTTGCTCAAGGCCATCCGGGTCGTACTCCTTGGCTGCCCCGTTGTAGCCTTGGCCAGAGCTTTTGGAAGTGGGGTCAGATTTGGTCCTGGGACGAGTTTCCTCAAAAAAAATCAGGTTTTCATTGATATCCGTCCCGCTCTCTCTTTCCTTCCTCTGCTCTCGCATGTGCAGGTAGCAGAAGCGGATGAGCTCCGAGTCCGAAGCCCTGGTGGCAGAAGCGCCGGCTGCTCCGGTGACAGTGGCAGAGCCACCCACCAGCCCATTCTCTTTCTTTCCCATGTGCCCTGCCGTGGCAGGCCGGTGGAAGTTGTGTGCGTTGATGTAATCTAAACCAAAACCACAACAGGCACGTTAGCAGCAGCACCCGGATGAAGGGAAAACAGCCTGGGGAAGCTCCTGCTCAGCCTGGAGAAGCACCCATGTGCTCTCTGCCCTCCAGCCCTCAGCACGCTGGACTGCAGTGGGACACCCGTGTTCCCTGCAGCACAGTCAGGCCACCTGGCTGGTCCTTTGGAAAACCTGCTGGGCCTGTCTGCCAGGAATGAGTGTAGGAGAAATGTCCTGCATCACAGAAGGGGTTGGAAGGGATGTTTAAAGGCCATTTGGTCCAATCCCCCTGCAGTGAGCAGGGACATCTTCAACTAGATCAGGTTGCTCAGAGTCCTGTCCAACATTCAAGGAAACCTTGAATATTTCCAGGGATGGGAGCCTGTGCCGATACCTCACCACCCTCATCATAAAACCCTTGCTCCTTGTATCTAATCTGAATCTTTCAATTTAAAACCATTCAATTTAAAACCATTGCCCCTTGTCCTACAGCTACAAGCCCTATTAAAAAGCCTCCCTGGAGCCCTCTCTTCTCAAGATTAAAACCTCCCACTCTCTCACCTAGGAGAGGTGCTCCAGCCCTCTGATCATCTTCATGGCCTCCTCTGGACTCACTCCAACAGGTCCATGTCCTTCCTGTGCTGGGGACCCCAGAGCTGGAGGCAGCACTGCAGGAGGGGTCTCACCAGGGTGGAGCAGAGGGGCAGAATCCCCTCCCTCCCCTGCTGCCCACAGGGCTTTTGCTGCAGCCCAGGACACACTTGGCTTTCTGGGCTGTGAGTGCACATGGCTGGCTCATGTCCAGCCTCTCCTCCACCAGCACCCCCAAGTCCTTCTCTGCAGGGCTGCTCTCCAGCTGTTCATCCCCCATCCTGGATTGATACTGGGGTTGCCCTGCCCCAGGTGCAGCACCTTGTACTTGGCCTTGTTGAACCTCGTGGGATTCCCATGGGCCACTGCTCAAGCTTGTCCAGGTCCCTCTGGATGTCACTCTGTCCCTCAGTGTAGGAACCCAGAGTGCTGAGAACATTTCTCTGCCTGTTTTTAAGGGTTCTTACCCCCCTGAACAACACTGTTTTAGCCTCCAACCTTGGAAAATATTACCAATGATCAGACAAGAACTAGAAAATACAGTGGTGTGAATTAGGTGATAGACTACTATGTAAGATTGTCACAGGGTGAAAAATTTAGAGGTTTTGGGCTTCTCTTTGTAGTAAATAGGTAAGAGCAAAAAATATCAAAATGGAGAATTCTTGTTGTTCTCTAAACCTTTTTCTCCTTCTTCTACTACTCCATGTTCTGCAGTAGAACTAGTTTGGAATGATTGGATAGAGAATTCTGCAGTTCCTGCCTGTGTTACTGAATAATTGATAGGAAAGTGAAAATAATATATGTTTTTAGTAACTATTGGTTAAAATATCTTTAAAAGCTGCGTAAATCTTGAGAGAGAGCCTTCACTCCTGCTCTTCTGTGCTCTATGCTGTACCTGGGTCACGCTAGTGGCTCTGTTCCTCTGATAAGACTTAATAAACAACTATCTAGAAGCATTGAAACTCAAGGAAAAGTCTCGGTTTATCTTTGAAACTCCTTGCAAGGACTTTTAGGAAATTCCCTCCCATCAGGAGAGACTTGATTTATGGCATGGTTCAGTGTCACCTCAGGCATTTCAACTGCACAACTCAGCTTGGTATCATCCGAAAACTTGCTGAGGGTGCTCTCGATCCACTGTGTCCTTGATGAAGATGTTAAACAATCCTGGTTCCAGGACAGGCCCCTGAGCTTGATCCCTCTGCTGGGGGCAGAGCTGGGCAGAGCTGGAGCAGGGCTGGCCAGCACAGCTGACACTGAGACACAGAGATGTGGGTGCTGCATCACTGATCCACCAGCTGTATCCAGAGGGCAGCAGGAGCAGCCTGGCTGCTCCAACAAGGACCTCCAGCCTCAGCCTGCCAGCTCACACCTTACATGGCAAGAAGGAATTGCCATTTTTCGGTAATGGTGGCCACACCAAGCAGTGTTCCTCAGGAGACTACTAGAAGTGAAGCAATATTGATGTTTGGGGAGACATCCACGGTAGTTTGGCTGTGTTCAAGTGACAGACACCCCCCAGCCCCTTGTCCCTCGCTGCCCATGATCCATCCATGTGTTATTTCTCTCTGGCTGACACCTATTGGATCGGGCAAGAGCCTGTTGCTCTTGCTGTTAAGCATCTCCCAGTGACAGCCTCCCCTTGTTCCTTTGTGCAAGGAAAGTGGCTGAAATACTGCTTGGATTTCTGGCCAGTGGTCCATCCCTCAGGAGGGGCATCTGTCTGCATTGTGGGTTGGATCATGCAGCTGTGCTGAGAGCGGCTGCCGAGGGATGCAGGTTCTGTCTTACCAAGGATAAATTAAGTCAAATAAATCCTAATTAAATTCATTAGCTCGACAAATTGGACAATTTGTCTCCCCAAACACATGTTTGTATTATACTGTTCATCACCTGCAATGCTAAAATCCCAATAAAAACAAAATCTCTTTCATTCCTGGCCATGGCAGCGCTCAGAAATGACAGCTGTGTGAGGGAGAACAAGGCTGCCCGAGCTGGGCATCTGTGGGCTGTAGCAGGGTGGCAAGGGCTGAGGCAGAGGCTTGCTGACTGCCCACACCAAGCCATGGCCTGCTGCTGAATGGGGCCAAACCCCTAAAATCCAAAATCCAGCTGCTGGATGCTCTGGGAGAAAACTTCCTGACAAGGAGCTGAGAGAGCAACTAAGGGCACAGAGCTGCTGATGGCTGATGGTGGGAGTGGGGAGAAGAAGGGACAGGGAGGTGAATTGCCTGTGTAGCTCCAGCATGGCACAATGGAGGGCAAAGCTCTGGCATATGGCTCCGCAGGGAAATGCAGAGGGAGATGGATCTAACTGACAACATTCGGACGGCGTGTGCATTTCTAAAAATGTCTGCTGTTCAGCAGGAGGCTCTAATGGGCCTCAGGGAAGATGGATGTGCTCCTCTTCTAGGTAAAAGCATGGACCAAGGCTGCATTTCACATTTAAAATTCTGGCACAGTCTGCCTGCAGCCTGGGAAGCCTGGGCTAACTTAATTCATCCCAGTGGGGCTTTCTCCAGCAAGGATGTGCTAATGATCAGCAGTCGATGCTCCCTGTGATCCGCCCAGCTCCTGACAGCTCAGCCTGCAGCCCTGTGGAGACCAGAACTGGGAGCAGACTGTTTTCTCAATACACTCTAAATTCACTCCTTCTGAAGGGTGCCCGAGCGGCTGGGCTGAGTGCACTGGGCCTGCAGGAAACTGCTCCACTCCACTGGTCACAGAGGTTTTCATTGCACCCAGGAGGACAGACCAGGCCATCCAGAGAGGGGCTGGCACAAATCCATTGCTCCACTGCTGTCCTACCCACACTGTGACTCACACTCACTCCTGCCCCTGCAGAGCTACATTGGTTTCTTCAGATGTCAAGAACAGGGCAAGACCTACAATCCCTTTTTTTGGTAGAGGTTTGGACCATGGCCCTGAAGCAAAACCTCAGGAAAAAATTCTGGCTATTGTCACAGTAGCTGGAGTGTGGGAAAACACCACTTGTACATGCTGAGACATCCCCTGAGGGGCCAGGAACTGTGGGTGCTGCCGGCCTCCTTCCAAGCCCCTGGGTATGGGATGCTCTCCACTTCTCTGACTCCCCACAGCCACGTGCCCCTGTGTCCCTGTAGCCCATGTCAGGGTAGCACAAGCCAGGGAAGAACCACTCTGATGACAGTCAAACCAGTTAAGTTGCAAACACCCTCTGCTGACAGCAAAATGTGACAAAATACATTTCCCAGGGCACCCAGGGCAGAGCACAGCAACAGCTGTCAGTCAGAGGCACAGGGGGAGAAGGGAGAGCAAACTGCTCATACTTACACCAAAATCACCTGCCCAGCCTTTCCTGGATTCACTGAGGCTGCTGCAGATGCTTTCCTGATCCCTCTTGTGAGTGTGTCCTCCCACATGTGCCAAATCCACGTTCGGGTGCCTTCCTCAAAGGCAGCAAGTGCTTTCCCAAGGACCCTGCGAGCTCTCTGCACTCCTCCCACCTCCCCAAGCCAGGCCCATCTTGAGAAGGGAGTTTTAACACTGCCAGCTAAACTGTGGACTTGTCACAGCTCTCCGGAGCTGCAGTGTCACTTGGGAGGTCTGGGACTGACCTTCCAGAGGCAGCTGGGTTGGTATTTTGCCCATCTCCAGTCACTGAACCTGTATTTTATATTTCCCTACACAAAATATATTGGATGTGAACACCTGCATGGAACAGCAGCATGTAGCTCATGGTTGGCTCTTGTTTGAAATCACTCTTGAGAATCATTGCTCTTTTTGGAGGTTGACTCACACCTGCAATCCATCCTCAAGGAACAGCACTGGTGTCTGTTGGGATGGAAGCTCCTGCTCCCTGAAAAGCTGGGACAGCAAAGTTGCCTTCCTGATTTAGGAAATCAGCAGAGCAGCCACACTCACAGAGCTGCCCGTGAGGCTCAGAGCCCCAGGACAGAGGCAGCAGTGTCCAGAGGCAGCAGGAATGCACTCCCCTGAGTTCACACACTCGCTCATGTCGGTCTCTGGAGCGGGATGCCAGCCAGGGAACGTGTGCTGCATCCCTGCAGCAGTGCACAGGCTGTTCTGTGAGCGCCCAGCACTCGGCTGGCAGATTTTTGTCTTCTCAAACAGCACCTCCAGGAGCTGCCACAACAACACTCGCAGTGAGGGTTTAGGGCCTGAGCTGATACCACAAGTCATTTTGGCTGATCCAAAATGAGGACCTCTCTCCCTGCTCCTTGCTTTCTGGTTAAAGAGGGAGTCTGCTGCTTCTCAGGGTGAATGGGAGCAGAGGGGAGACGTCAGAGAAACCCTTCACCTTCCTAATGCTGCAGAGCCCTGAGCGGAGGGAGGGGAGGGAGGCTGGGGAAGGGGCTGGCACAGAAAGCAGAGGCTGAAACGTACCTGCCTTGATAATCTGAGGTGGGGGCGGCTGGCTGGGGGCCCTGGACAGGATCATCTTCTTGGAGTCCACCAGGAGACGGCAGTAGCCTGCGATGAGGCAGGCGAAGTTGGTGGCTTCAGGCCACTCCATCAGCAACACCAGTGGCTGGAAGGCAAGAAAGGCAAAGCTCGTGAGGGCTGCTGGCTCAGCTGAGGGGGACCAGAGCTCCACGGGGGCTGCGCTGGGCCCTGCACTGGTGGAACTGGTGAGCTGCTGGCACTCCCAGCACGCCCACGTGAAAAACCAGCCAGGTGCACAGCCTTGCACAGGAGAGTGCCTGGCTGCACCTGAGATTGCTGCTTGCTGACTGCCCCAAGGATGAGGGAAGAGCTGCAGCCCTGCCAGGCACAGGCTGTGCATGGCAGGGCCCCACACAACATCCTTCTGATCCTTTGTCTGCACATCAGGGCTCCGAGCCCACCTGTTCAACCATCAGGGCCTCGGGAGGACCGCAGGGAGTTTGGGGAGTCTCCAGCTGCCAGAACCCTTCTTTCATTGCAGGCACCGTGTCTCCCTCCCGTAAATGAAAACATCTGCTTCCAGCAAGATGCCAAAGGGACCAAACCCCATTGCAGGTTCCCCCAGCTACCACTCTGAGACTGTGGATCTTATTTAAACCTAACCCTCTGGAAAATTAAATTTGTGCTTAGGAGCAGATGGTGCCTTCCCTTTTAGGAGAGCATTTATTTGCATGCTAAAAAAGATCTTTGCTTTAAAGAGAGATAAAACTCAGACATGGTCTGTGTGACACATATAACCTCACAGCACAATCTAGCACCAGACAGTGCAACTCTCAGTTCCCACACTGTCCCAAGGAGATTAGCTAGCTCAGGGAAGCTGCCAGGGTGGAATTCACTCACCCACCCAGTGAGGTCCTGTGCACTGCTGGGACCAGGCTGGGGAGAGCAGCACAGCTCAGCTGAGAGGTCCATGCTCGGTCTGAGCCCCCAGCACTGCCCAAGACAGACCCATGAGATGGAAAAAGAATTGACAGTGCCTTCAATAGTTATGGCAAAGGCAGCTCCTGCCCTCACCTACCCCTTGCACAAAGCACCTCTACCTAAAGGATCTTTGTACCTCGGTACAGGGTGTATCTGAGCCAACTGGGGGATGCTGAGCTGCTGCTGTCTCAGGCTGCCTGTCCTGCCACGCTCAGCCTCTTGCACACTGAGAGCCCTCCAGGACTCAGGAGAACTCATTTGCCACATTCAGGGAACACCAAGGCTGTTTAAAAAAAACACTTAAGCCTACACAGTGTGGAAAGCATTAAAGCTATTTTGGTTTTCTCGTTTTATAACCACAAGAGGTTCCTGGCACCCACTGGCCAGTTTTGTGCTCTGCTTAATATTTGCTGTTGTAAGCCACCAAGCCAATTCTGGCAAAGGAAGGCCCAGCTTAGGCCAGAGTGTCATGCTCTGGACCATACAAGACACTTGGGTGTGAAGCCATCAGCCCTGGGCAGAGCTGCACACGATCCCCAAGCCCTTCCAGCCCCTGGCAGGGGCAGATTTCTCCCAGGGCCAGGGTAAAGAAGTTCCCTCTTTGGCTGCTGTTCAGTAAGATAAAGGAAAAGAAGTAAGTTGATGTGGAAGAGAAATAGCCTGACAAGTGAACGTCCTCTGCTGAGAGGCTCTGCCCCTGCCCGCTTGACAAGGCTCCTTCTGCATCTTGGAAAATAAACCTGAGATGACACAGATCAAAGGGGAAGTGTCAAGCCAGAAAGAGAGAGGAGTGAAGAGATTCTCAACACAGCTCGAAGGAGGCAGGCATGCAGTGGGGAGGGGGGTGACATCTCTTAGCCCAGCTCCAGTCTTGACATAAGTGATGAAAGGAAACCATGTGTTCTGTGCATGAAGCGTCCTTAAAACAAGGGTCTTCTACACAGGGCTAAGCCCTCCTGGGTTTTTCAAGCCATCTGTTGAATGAGGACATTTTTGTGCATTTTCCCTGCTCTGTTCTGCAGGGTTTGCAGTGTCAGCAGCAAACCCCAAAGGGAGGTAATGGCTGATAAACACTCACTGCTGGGAGATCAAACCAAGAGGCCAAGGTGGGCTGAGAATCCCCTTCCAGAAGGGAAACTAGGGGACAGTTTCCACCATGTGTGAATCCCACCAAGGCAGAGTGGCACAGGGTTGTGAACCTTCCCTGCCTCCCTGTCAGTGCTCACTGTGCAGTCCTCAGGGCAGCCCCAGTGGCCCAGATGGGGACCAGCATCTCCGAGACCCATTTCTATCTTTGCTCAGCTACCTCTGCCTCAGGATGCTCCCATCCATCCAGAGATGGGACTGGAGGTTCTTGCTGGCAAAAGGCAGCCCCTGGATCAGTCCTGAAGGGCGACAGGACTGAGATACAACAACCCTGACTGATGTTTCTCGACTACAAATGAAACACCGGGGTGCTGCGAGCTCCCCACCAGGTCTCCGAGCCTCCAGAATGGCTTCCAGCAATAGATGCATGGCAGGCTGGGGTTAACTGTGGCATTTTGCTCTGAAAAAGAGGAATCTTAAACCTGATTAATATTACAGCTTAGAGAAGATTACCCTGATATACTGACAGGGAAGCTGTGTGAGAGTTCTTCAATTGTCAAGCATTCAAATATGGTTATTAGGGATTAAATCACTTCAGGTGCAGCTTGGAGCCATCCACTTGTGCTGTCAGCAGCACTCTGGGGGTCTCCCCATGGCCTGGGAGCCCACAGTGCCATGGGGCTCTGTCCTGCTCCTGATTATGAGCTGTGATTGTGAGCAAAGCTGCTGCACTCCGGCTGTGCATCTCCCTTGGCCTTGGAGGCTTCTCTGCTGCGCACTAACAGAGGTCTGGCACAGGATCTGAGCCTTTCCCACAGGGGGTTACAAGATTGAGTCTCCCTCTTCCACTCCACTGGGTAGTTTTACTGAGATTGCAACAGCTCAGCTGCCTTTGAGATGTCCACCCTGCCGCCACATTCCCCTGAAAGTGGCCAGCTGATCTGAAAGTGATTTATGGGGTCAAGAGGCAAAGAGACAACATGATTGCAGCAGCCCTGTTCTGTTGGGAAATCGTTCCACAGAGAGGAGGTATCAGGGGTGGCAGCTAATGGAGGTGTTACTTTTAGGCATTGGCAACCTTAGTCACCCTGTTCCATGTGGGCAAGGCAAATGAGATGGTGTGGAGACAGCCAGGCACGGGCGAGCTGAGCAAATAATGACTTTGTGAAGAGGTGCATGAAACATTTCCAACTCATGGTGCTGAGGGAGGGCAAATTCAGGGCGGCTTTGCAGGGAGCTGCTCTAAATAAGAACAACTCATGACTGCAGCCTGAGCTTTGGGCTTCCTTGCAACACCCATGGCTTCTGGCAAATAGGATTCACCTCCTCTTCCCTGGAAACATCCTGCAAGTGGCAATGAGGGCTCGTGCCTGTGGTCAGGAGTGGCCTGCTGCCCACAGGGCTGGGGCTCATTGTGATATCCCTCTGTCTCCCTGCAGTTTTTCCAACTCACTGCTCTATCTCAACCCGACCTGACAAAAAGAGCATGAATCTTCCTAAGTTTTCTAAACCCAGTGGTGCAGTAGGGCAGAGACTCCCATGGGCAGCCAGAAGGCAGGGAGGGATGCAGCAGGGGCAAAAGCAGTGCTGTTCCTCTAAGCCCTGCTGCCTGCCCTGGCAGCTCTGTGGCCACAAGGTGCAGAACCCTCTTTCCCAGCTGCTAATCAGGAGATGATGTTGATCACTGGTGGGGAACAAGTTATCAACCTGGATAACCCCTGGCTGTCCTCCCACCACGTGTCTCTGGCCTGTCTTATGCCCACCAGGCCATCCTCCTCCTCATTCTCATGGGCACATTCTTGCTGCTACAGCACCTCGGTGGCCCCCAGGGCTCTGCTTCCTTGGGAGGGCAAAGCAGAAATGCCTGTCTGTGTTCTGTCAGGGCAGCAGCACCTTTAGGATGAAAACTCTAGGTTGTACACAGAAGCTAACTTACTGGGATAATCCCACTGCTCTAAAAATGCCAAACATCCAGATTCCCAGTGGGATGCCCAGGTAAAGGTTCACCTCTGATCTGTAATGTGCCAACATGTAAAGAAGCACATTTTAACAAGGATGCTCCTTCTACATCTAAATGTGTAATACCAGCCTGAAATTATTGGTGGTTTGATCTTTCACTCACAATGGTTTCCTAGATTTTCTAAGCCTCAGGAGGAAAGGCCACCTTTTCATTCAAAGTTTCCTGCTTGGCAACCAGTCTCTCTGGAAAGTAAAACAAAATACATTTACACCGGATAGAAGAAATGACTTTTGCATTTGCTTATTAATGATAAAGTGATTTTTCTATTATGCCCTGCCTTTAAATCAGACCTCAGTGTCCTTCTGGAGAGTATCTTCTTGTTCAGACAAAGATCTGGAGGAAATTTGCTGGCCAGGGTTATGCTAGATGATTTTAACAGTCCTCGTATTGAAATTAATTTATGACCCAATCTATTCATACTATAACCTCTAAGCTTATATGCATTTCCTTTTAATCTCCCCCCTTTATCATGTACTTTGGGTCTTACCCTGCTTCCTTTAATGCAGTGCAGCAGAAAGATGGGAGATGAATTTACATAATTTATGTTCTTTGGTTTACTTGAGGTGCACTGCCAAGTTTTTATTTAATAATCCAGGCACCCGGGCCTAACGAGGCAGCAGTCAATTTTTCACTTCTACATTGACCTTTCCTTCTCTCCCCTTAAGCATTATTAACTCAGCTCTATCAATACCAGGCTGCTTGTGACTAGCACCACTGTTTCCCACTTGTTGGTCAATAAAGGCCTTGCCTTGGTTAGACCTGCAGGTCTCTCCTTCCTTAGAGGGCTGCTTTTTTTTGGTTGGGTTTGGGGTTTCTTCTCCTCTTTTTCCTTTTTAAAATATTTTAACTTTTTTTTTTTCTTTTTTTTTTTTTTTTTCTTTTTAATGAACAAATAAAATTTGGCTCTGCAGGCTTGGAAACTCATCCTCTGCACATGTTGTCTGCCTCTCAGGTTCTGGCTGGCTCCTGTCCTGGGTGCCTGCAGGCAGCGCTTTGGGTGGCACTGGAGATGGGAAGTGCTTTGCTTTGCATCCCAGTGCTTTGCTTTGCATCCCATTCCCTCGCTTTACATCCCATTCCCTCGCTTTACATCCCATTCCCTCGCTTTGCATCCCATTCCCTCGCTTTGCATCCCACTGCAAGCAGGGATCTGCCTCTGTCCCTCCCACCCAGGTACTGAGCCAAAGGAATTCTCCATCCCTCCTTCTCTCCCATGAGATGACAGCGTTTCAGAATGGCTTAATGCAAATAAAGGTTGATTTGGTGTAAGGAACCAGAGCCTGTGGGCCCATCATCACTCCAAAGCCTCACTCTTCCTGTAGGAAAAATCTCAGGGGCTTCAGTCAGTGCTTGCAGGAGCAGGAGGAATGTCAGCCTCCCCTGCCCTTGTGACTTTGATGGGGCTCCCCGTTGTTTTCAGACTAGAATTTGGCAAATCCGCATGGGGCCCTGGCCTCAGCACCATGGCACATCCATGATCAGCTCAGGGGCCAGGCTTGGGGCTGGCTCCAGCAGGCACGGCTCAGAGGGGTCACCATCCCATCACCTGTGAGAGGAAGGGGCTCCTTGGCTCCTTCCTTGGGGAGAGGAGAGGGCTGAGCCCCAGCTGTGCATGGTGTGCTTTTTCTCCTTGGCAGGCTGGCAGCACGCTGGGGGCCCTGGGACACCAACATCAGCACCCAGATTCCAGGCACAGCAGCAGCCAGGGACCTTTCTGAATCCATTTTCCCTTTGCTTTCCTCTGTCAACTCTTGATCTCAGCTTAAGCACCGGCTGGCTGCAGGCCCTGCTGGGAGACCAAAGTCAATTACCCCGATGCCTTTGATTGAATTGCGGCTGGCAAGCAGCCAGCACCGTGGGCTCCTGCCCGGCAGAGGGACAGGGCACAGCCTGGGACAGCTCCTCTGTCCAGGCTCAGGTGATCCGGCTGTCCCGCAAGCGTTATTCTTCTTTCATTCGCATTCAGAGTGCTTTGGCAGCCTTTTCTTCCAATGTCAAGGCTGTTAATAACAAAAAGCCCAGCGGTGTGCAGCTGTGCAAATCAGAAAGGAGAAATGCTCCATTGGAAAAGGCATTTCAGGAAGAACAAACCCTTGGCTCCTGGGGGAGCTGCGGAGCCAGGGGAGCCTGGAGCTGAGCAGCTCCCCCCACACCTCCTGCACTGGGGAACCCGGGGGAGCAGTCAGCCCCCTGTGCCACATCGGGGCTGCCAGGCTTGTCCAGGTGCCAGGCAGGAGATGCTGACATTGTCCTTCCTGGGATACTGGGAGGTAGAAGAGGACTGGGAGGTAGAAGAGGATAGTGGGAGGTAGAAGAGGACTAGAAGGGAGATGCACGCCTGAAGCTCGATTCTCTGAATGCTCAGAAGCATTGGCCACTCTCAAATGCTGGTGCCAGCAGGAGGGGGAAGCCCCTGGGAGATGCAGGGCCCCCAAACCTGGTGAGCTGCACTTAAAGCATAAAGATCACAGGAAACACCTTGTGCCACCTCCCTGCCCCCAGCAAATCTATGAGCTCCAGAATCAGTGCCCCAACATGAGGAGGAAGAATGGAGAAGCAACAGCCCCAGCAGAAAAGAGACTTTGTCAGGTGAGAATGACCACTGAAACCTGCAGAATGACCACCTGCACCACTGCAGTGCAGCTGGGGACGTGTGGTCCTGCCCCCAGCCGTAGGCTGGGAACTTTCTCAGCATTCCCAAGCAAAACCACCTCACTCCCTCCGTGACTGTTGAGACAAAACCTGCTCCTGTCCTC
This sequence comes from Aphelocoma coerulescens, assembly GCF_041296385.1. Taxonomy (NCBI): domain Eukaryota; kingdom Metazoa; phylum Chordata; class Aves; order Passeriformes; family Corvidae; genus Aphelocoma; species Aphelocoma coerulescens. The sequence continues at coordinate 18,169,636 of NC_091018.1, forward strand.
CCAGCAGCTCTCACAGACCTTGCAGGGAACAAAAATCCTTGGAACCAGCAGCAAAAGCACGGAGGTTTTTGGTCCTCTGTCCCGAGGTTGTGCAGTTCCTCTATGAGGGGTTCTGTCAGCATTTGCCCTGCTCTTGCCACATTCACAGTGGCAAAAAGCTAAAGAAGGCAAAGCAGAGGTACAAGCCCTGGGTTTGCATCCCAAATGGGCTGTTTTAAACAGAAATTGAAGCCCAGGATGGAAAAGCTCCAAAACAAACCAGTTAAATACCTAGTGAATAATTCATAAGACAAACAGTATTTATTTTCCGCCTGAAATAAATGCAAATGGTTTACGATCTCCTCAAGCCTGTTTGTTACCTGAAGATCTCCCCCAGCGCCTTCCTGGCAGGTGAGTCTGGGCTGTGGCTGCAGGTCAGCAGCAGATAAGGATGTCTGGACTGTGCTGGCTGGTTTGGTCAGGGTGTTCAGACCTCCCAGCCGAGGGCTGCTCCATGACCTGACCCCTTTTTTAACCCATCACTTTAACTAAACTTGGAAATTCAAGATGGTCTTTCTGCACAAACCCCTAAACCATCACTGACCATCTGTGTTTCCACAGTAACTCAGCGAGCACCTCCTACAGATTCAGGCTGGGAGCTGCCCCAGCATCCCATGACAGCAGCAGTGCCAGGCACCAGGGTGAAATAGCCCGGGGGAACATCCCCTCCTACACTGCAGCCCATGGAGCTCTGACAGGCTCCCAAGGGTGATTTGGATTTGACAGGTCCCCAGAGCAGTCAGGACACCACTTTGAGCCCTCTAATGGTTTGCAGCTCACAGCAGAAACAGACTGATTCGCAATCTAGGGCTTTAGCCAGTGAAACGTTCAGTGCAATAGAATAATTGCAGAGAGCAGATTAGCACTGTGAGGTAATGATCCCTTTGACTGCTTTTCTTAGCCTGCCTCATCCATCGCTGTCCTGCGTAGGATTAGCATATGCCTCATTTTGGAGCAGACATTCTGGCTTTAAAACCCAGCCCTCTGGATAATGGCTAAATGAAGACAGGTAACAGCAGCCTCTGCCCTGGCACGGTGTTGTTGAGCCTGCTGAGATCCACAAATGGGGTGCTTGCTCCACTCCAGGCAGGCAAAGGGGCTTGTGGTGGCCAGAGGCAGCTGCCTGGAATTTCTCGTGGAGATAAAGCCATCGTGCATGCAGATGTGCTCGCAGGAAGTATGTGAGCTGGCTTACTCCAGTGAGCTGGCTCTTCTCCAGCATTTGGGGGGGCTGGATAGCAGGGTCACAGGAGAAAGTCTACCCCTGCAGCAGGAAAGGGCTGCTGGTGCTACAGAGTGGATTTGTGCTGTGGAGAATGGCTGTGGGGAGAAGCACTGCAGGATCTGTGGACAAGCTGCGTGGGAATTGCCACCTAATTTAGAGCAGATGGATGCCAGCATCACCTAAGCCTCCAGAGCATCTGTCCCCTCCTGTGGCTGGGGGGAACAGTGCCCTCTTCCACGCCAGGGAGAGGACAGCAGCACCCCAAGAGCTCAGTGCCATGAAGCTAGGTGACAGTGGGGACAGCCATGCTCAGAGCACTCACAGTGAGCCACGAGCAGTTACAGGGTCATGACCAGCCTATTATTAATGCATTAATATGGTGATTTTATACATACAAATCCAAGGGGTGTGGGCAGCAGGAGGAACCAGCAGGGTTACTCATGGTACAGGCAATATCCCTTGGTTATTCCTGCTCTGTAAGGAGTAAATCGCTGGATTCCTGCACAGCCCAGGCAGCCGGAGGGGCAAGGAGGGCTTCCACCTGCCCAGGCTGCAGAAGGGGAAGGTGAGGGCTTTGGAGGGTTGGGACAGGCACAGTAGAACACCAAGGCTTTAACTGACCTCAGTGGGATGCAGAAAAGGGAATGTTAAAAATGTTACAGTTGACCAAATACCCACTGAATGATGAATGCAAAAAAAGGGTTTCATCGATGAGGCTGTTGGAGGGGAGAGCTGAAGCAGAGGGGATGAGGATTAGCACGGCTCTGGCAGAGGCTACAGGGGTGTTACTGCAGGTTAGCAGAGCTACAGGACCAGGCACAGCAGCAGCAGGAAAACAGACTTGGAGCAGTTAATGAGCCTGGTGGGAGAACGTGCTAAAATCCACCAGGACAGGAGGCAGCAGGAGAATCCTAAACAAATCCACCATGGCTACATCTGTGAGACTACAACTGAAACAGAGCAAGGAAAGGACTGCAGGGAGGGCTGAGGCTTAGAGACCTTACAGGAGATGAGGAAACACAGAGACAGCTGGCAAAGCAGCTCAGCTCCATCAGTCTCAGGGGAAAAAGGGATGAATGCAGGGGCAGGAAAGCTGACCCACAGCCAAAGGCTCAGAGAGCTTGTGCAGATACAGCCCTGTGGCTCCACTGCGCCAGACAGTCTGCCAAGTACTGCTCCTGACTAATTTACCCAAACTCAATCCTAACTCTGTCCTGTTGAATTCAAAGTGGGAGGAGAGGAGGCTTGGCATTTTATCTGTGAGATCTCTGCCTCCCAGCTGTCCTTCCCCATGGGGCAGGGGAGAGCTGGGTGCAGGGACAAAGTGACACCGAGGATGCCCTGGAGCAAGCACACAGCTATCTGCCTTTGAGTCTGCCAGGGACATGTCCCAGCTTTTTAAAAACCTGAGCAAAAGCCAGTGCAAGATGTCCTTAGGATCCTGTGGCTGCTGGGCCAGGCACCGAAGAAGTAAATAAAGATCTTACTGTACTGCTGACAGTTTTCCTGGAGGGTTTGGGACCCATGAGGGGTGAGGAGGAGTGGCAGGGCCTGACCATGGGATTGACTATCAGAACCAGCACTACACCACACAACAACCAGCAGGGGATGGGGGATGATAACACACAGGGCTCAGGAGGGCGTGTATGCCAAGGAGTGTCTCCAATGCCTCCAAAGGGTCCTGCTACCTGCCTGGCCTGTGTCACCCCCATCTGCCCCGAGGACCCTGCTTGAATGATTAGATAGGTGTTTGGGTCATGGCCAGAATGCCACCATGCCTGCCCTGTGGCCCTCAGCAGCAATCCTGCCTGTGTGGAACAAGGAGTCAGACCAGCAGGGGAGATGCTGCAGCGCCAGCGTGAGAGGGGCTTTGGAGTCTCTAGGAATCCCCAAGCAGATTCTCCAACACACAGTCATGACGTGAATCCCCTCAAAGGCTGGCCCCAAACCCCCAACCTCATCTCCACCCCTCTCTCCGGTGTCTGCCTCCACGGCACCCATGCCTACCTTGGCATCCAGGATGCTCGTCTCCACCCGGGCCACCCCCTGGTTCTCCCTGAACAGCTGGATCTTGCTGACCTTGCTGAACTCTGACAGCACCGTGGTGAGGTTGGTCTTCAGGTCGATGACGTGGCTGATGCCGTGCCGGGGTCCCACCAGCAGGGTGGTGGCTGGCTGCTTCTCATCCTGGTGGCACAGGCACATGGAGAGAGAGACAGACAAGGGTGAACAAACACACCCCGGGGCTGCACAGGCTGCACCTGGCTCTCTCCATGGAGCCCAGCCCAGCCTCAGCAGCTTGGTCAGGTCCAGGATGGCTTTTGCAGAGCAGTAGGTAAGGCTGGTGCCATCAACCTGCCTCCCTGGGCCCCTTTGCAGAGCTGGGAATGGTGTGCAGGATGCCAAGGCTATTTAAAAGGAAAGCTCTGAACTGACTGTTCACATGAAATATTCAGGCTCACTGGTGTGACTACACTAACAAGAGAGCATGTTACAAACCTGTCTGATCTCACATTGCCTCCGAGAGAAGGAAGCAAAGGAGGGAGTGAATGTATTTCAGGAAAGAAGAAAGACCAAAGCCTTGACTGGAAATTGGGATGTTTCTTGCTCTGGTCTAAAAGGATGCTTCAAGCCAGGAGTGGAGGAGAAGAGGAGCTGGGCAGACCATGGCAGAAGATAATAAGGGAATACTTTTACCACTTCAGCACAGTTCAGCTCACAGCCTGAGTCACAGGCATTGCTTTGGTGTCAGAGATAAAAAAAAATGCTGCTACTCAGTGTCAGGAGCAGGCTCTGACTGCCCTGCCATGGCACCAACCAGGCACCACGAGGCTGTGCCTGCACTGATCTCCTGCAGGCAGCCCTTAGAGCTGTGAGGTGAGGGGGCAGAGCAGACCGAAGGCTACCAGAGATGGAACCCAGTAGGCAAAGCACAGGAAGCCAGGGAAGTGCTGAGACCATGAGCAGGGGTAAAGGGAAGGATGGCAGAGAGATGACACCTACATGGGGACCCCTGGGTGGGAGGTGGAGTGAGAGGGATGAAGGGGTGAGCCAGGCAGTGGGGAGCCTTTGTGGGTCCTGTTTGGGCTGGTGGCTTTCCTCCTGCTGTGCAGAAAGTGAGGTGGCTTGGGTGAGCAGTGGAGATGAAGGGTCAGTGTGGCAGTGATCAGGCTGGATCACCTGTGACAGAGGCAGCAAGCCCAGCCAGGGCTCTGTGGGCAAGCAGGGAACGCGGTGGCCTTTGCCAGGAGTGGCCCTCCTTTGGGACGGATGGCAGGATGTCCCAGGGCACGATGGAGTTACAAACACATGCCTGACACTACTCCAACTTCACTGAGCAGGTCATCTCGTTGCCCACCAGGCTGGCAAGAACAGAGCAGATCCTGACCCTGCAGAGCTGAAAATCCGACCTACTGACAGCAGAGGCTCTAAAGGCTTTTCTGGACGGGCTTGGAACTCAGCAGGGCAGAGCAAGAGACTGAGCGAAGTCATTTCTGTGGGAGCCACATGCCCCCTGGCTCCCCCCCAGCACACACTCAGGAGCAGGCACCTCCCAGCCCAGCCTGAATTACTGTACCAGTCCCACTGTGTTGAAGAGAACCCCAGCAAAGGTCGGCAGCTCGTTCAGGATCCTCAGGTACTGCAGCTTTGCCTGGGCTGTGGAGACCTGACAAAACACATCACAGGGGTGATCACCGTGAGCACAGGGGGAAGAGCTGCAAGAGGCTGGGGTGGACGTGGGGGCTCTCAAGTAGGGGTGCACAGCAAGCTCTCAGACAGCTCTGGGCGTGGGCTGTGCTGGCAGCGAGTCTGAGTCGTGCGTGAGGGGGATCTCCACTCCCCTGCCATCCTGGGCAGCTGTTGGGAGGTAACTCAGAGCAGAGGCACAGCCAGGAAGGAGCCTCAGTGCTTGATGTATAATTCCCCTGAGATGTACAACCCTCCCTCGCTCCCTGTGAAGGCTGCAGGGACCAAGGCAGTGGCTCAGCAGCTGCCTCCAGAGCTTTCCGAGCCCAGAAGCAGAGATAACAATGAACTGATGTGTGCCACTTCAGCCGAGCTTCAGCTGATCTCACCCCTGATCCTCGCTGCACTCCCTGCAATCCAGATCACCTCTTAAAGCAGATTCGGGAGAGTGAGTGTCTACCTGGCTCTCTGGGATGGATCTCCCATCCCAGGGGATTTAAAAACAAGAGTTCTCGAGCAGCTGGGGGCAACAGGCTGGTGTGGAGGGCAGGCTGCCACCCCACCAGCACTGAACAGGGGCTGTGTGGGCTGGGCTCACCTTGGTGCCGCCAGGCTGGTGCTGGTGGGCTTTGAGCTGCTGCGAGAGGGATTTCCGGAGGCTCTTCTCTTTGACGAGCTGCAGGAGCGAGGGGGGCAGGAAGGGCTCCAGGCCCCATTCCTTCCTGTGGGGAGGAAAGCCTGCATGAGCTGCCAGGTCGGAGACACTGCCAGCGGGCAGAGAGGGACAGAAAACTGTCCCAGAGCATCCTCCTGCCGTCAGAGGGAGCTGGAGCCACACCAGCACTTCCTTGGTGCCACAGCCGGAGCAGCAGCAGCCCCCAGCCAGGGTCCCCAAGGGGATGGGACCCCGGGCTGGTGTCACAGCTCCCCAGCATCAGGGTGGGGAACAGCAGTGCCAGGCTCTGCAGCAGATCCCAGCTCCCACTCACCCTCACAGGAAGCTTAGGGGATCCAGGGCAAATTCCCAAACCTCTTTTGGGGTCCTCCTGGGGTGACCCCTCCCTCTTCCTCCCTGTGCCGACTGGGCAAGGCAAACCCGCACACGTGGGCTGGGTATGGGTTTAGGTCCCCCAGAAGCCGCGGGAGGGCTGAGCCAGGGCTGCACAGCTTGGTGACAGGCTGAGCTTACACAGCCACAGAGCCTTCTCCTTGCCTTGGATGCAGGCGGAAAATCAGCCGGGGCTCCCATGGAAATGATCCTGGGCTCACAGCAAATGTCCCCAACCCTGGCTGCTGCACGCGGGTGGGTGTCAGTGTGAGGGGGTCTTACAGAACCCCAGGCACTGCGTGGCACTGCTGCCAAGCCCCTGAGCCACTGCCCAGCCCAGGGGGGGCTCTCAGGGCATCTCATGCTCCACACCCCAAAACGCTGCTGGGAGCACCCCAGGGGCACAAGGAAGGGACACAAGGGAGGGCTGTGCTGAAGCCTGGGGACAGGGAGGAGGACTCACTCCACGTTCTTGAGGGAGACCTTCTGGCTGGGGCGGGTGGCTGAGACAGTGATGTAGATGTGGAGGGCAGCCAGCCCCAGCAGCATCTCTGGCTTGGGGTCTGTGCCGAAGCGCTCTCTGATCACATCATTGCGGCTCTGGGAGAGGGAAAAGAGGTGTCCTCAGACAGCCACAGGGACAGGGCACTGCCACCTGAGGGGTGCCTCCACAGGGCCCAGCCTTGGCAGACGTGTGGGCCACGAGCACCACCAGCTCCCAGCCCCCTACCTGGATGTACAGGTACTCGAAAGCTGCAGGATCCTGGCGCAGCAGCTCCACTGGGTCCTTGGGGAAGAAGCTCACACGGAAGAGGCATCTCATGCCGTGGTAGTGTGTTCTTTGCACAACCTGTGGCAGGAGCAGAGGGGAACAGTGAGCCCAGGAACCATTGGCTGCAGGGCTGGACACCCCCTCTCCTCTCTTCTGGGGTGATATTTGATTTCCCTCCTCCATGCATCACCTTTCATCCCGGGAACATCCCAGCCTTCCTTGGTGTGAAGCTTTGCCTGGTGGTGTAGGATTTATGCCACTCAGACTAATGTTTGCTCCATGATCCCCATTTTATCCCTGGTTCTGTGCAGCACCACCTTCCTGGATCTCCCAGCCAAGGATGCTCCCGAGTGCTGTCTGCAGCTGCCCAGGCTGGAGCACAGAGCAGCTCCATGGTGCTGTCAGTGTGCAATGGGTAAAACCCTGATTGTTTCCCTCTTTGGCCACCCTTTTCACCCCTGAGCCTGCAGGACCATGCCAGAGGCAAGGAGAGGCTGTGCCACCCCACAGCACAACCTCAGCCAAGCCCCACACTGGGGGAAGAGGAGGCTCTCTGTGCCCAGCCCCTCACCACGGCCATCCCAACACCCTCCCACACCCCACAGCTCACGTGGGCCAGCGGCTGCTTGTCCTGGAGCAGCAGGAAGCGGTGGCTCTGCTCCGGGCTGGAATACTCCAGGACCAGGGCAAAGTGCTCGATGTGTCTCAGGGACAGGCGGTCCTGCAATGTCACCATCACGTCCTGCAAACGCCACGGACAGGCTTGGGTGCGAGGCACTGGCTGCTTCCCGAGGGGGAGCTGGGACCTCACTGAGAGCCCACCCCTCCCTGGCAACCAGGGCAGTGCTGGGATGAGGCCCCCAGTGCCTCGGGTAACACCGTGGTGGTGCCGAGGGGGGCTGCAGGGAGCTGGCCCTGGCAGGAGGACTCGCAGGAGCATCCACCCTGGCTGGAGGGCAGGCTCAGAGCAAGGAGAGAAGTCAGGAGAAGGGAGAGAGCCAGCAAACCCCGATCCCTGCCAGCTGCAAAGTGTGCTGCCTGGGGAGGCAGACGGGCCATCCATCATGCCAGAGCGGCTCGCAGCCAGCCCAGGGCTGCCGCGGTGTTCGTGCACGGGAAGCAGGAGAGGAAAAATGGATTGGGCAGGTGGGAGGAGAGGAGTGCCACGGTGCCTTGGGGGGAGTGCAGGGGCTCACCTTCACAGTGGTTCGGCCATCGAACGTGAAGGATTTGATCTGCCCGTTCTCCAGGAAAACCTTCAGCACGTTGGGAATGAGGAGGAGAGCTTCTTTCTTCAACATGTCCTGGCATGTGGGGCCGGCAAAGGGGGAGGCGAGGAGGGTGGGGGGCACGGAGAGATGGAGGGAAGGTGGGCAGAGAGAATGAGTGTCAGTGATGGAGCACTCGTGGCATCCTCTGCTGCTCTGGGCTTTTGTGCTAAGAGGCACATTTCTCCTGAAAACCCAGCATTCTGTTGAGCCATCAAGAAGCACAGAGCTCAGGCAATTCAAAGCTGCCTGACAGATTCACCTCCTCAGCTCCCAGCAGCTGCAGCAGGAACAGAGCATCCTGCTCTGTCCAGCACATCCCAGTGCCCATGCCTGGCAGCCTGTCCCGCTCCCCAGCTGGTGTCCCAGAGGGGAGGTATGGCTGGGGTGGCTCAGAGCTGATCCCCCTTTCCTGACCCTTACCCCAAACCTAACCCCCCTCAACCTGCACATCCCCTCTGCAGGAAGTTGGGGAGAAGGCTGATTTTATTTAGTGAGAAGCATTTCAATCAGATAATTACCTAATTGATTTTGCTTAAAAATAGAATGTGCTAGAAGCGCTTTACAGGGTTTTTTTTCTCAATTTTGTTTTGTTGTTAATAAAACCTTTCTGCAATTAAGAGATAAAAGCACTGGGCTGGAACTCTTCAGCTTCCACAGCCATGCAGCTGTGCCCTGGTCACCCTGCCCCATATACAGGCACTCCAAAGCCTTTGGCATCGGGCTGGAAGCCACAGACCTTCCTTAGGGCAGGCACTGGCATTGCCTGGATGCCTCCCCTGGGTGCCCAGGGGGACTCAGTTGAGACCAGGTTTCTAAGGCCAGTTTTTGGGGCTCCATCAGAGAGACAGGGGAGGATCACAGAAAGTCCCCCCAGCAGTGACCCAACACACTGACTGTGCCCAAGGGCATCTGCCCTGTGGGGCTCCCCAGGCCAGACTGCTGCTCTCACCTGCAGAGCCCAAAGCAGGGAAGAGGAGCCCTGTGGGCCCCCACCACCTCACACCCCATGGCCCTGGGGACACCTCAGGGGAGTGAAGCATGGAGGAAGGCAGGGCAGGACTTACTGGGTCTGTCTCGCCGACTGTCACCTGCTCTGAAAATCGGACTTTGGCCGGGTTGGACCTTAGCTTCGCCTTCTTGGCTGCGCTGATGAAAGCAGATTTGGGAGACTGGAAAGAGAGCACTGGGTAAATCACCTGCCTGCCCTCAGAGCTGTGGTGTGGGGAAAGCCAGACACGGGGCCCAGAGGAAACCCCTCTGGAGCCAGCGTGATGATGGGGAGTGGGCAGCAAACCACGAAATGGGGAGGGTGGAAAGCAAATCCCCTTGGCTGTGGTTACACAGCGCTGCAGGCAGGGCCAGAACGGTGAGCAGCAGCCCCTGAAGTCACACCAGCAGCATCAGTGTGACAGGGAGGCTGCACCCCAGTGAGGACCTGTGCCTGGCACCGCTGTGCAGGCTGAGCTGCAGCAGATGTCAGCCTGGTCTTGCTTGGAGGCACTGGCACCGGTTGGATGGGAGAGATGAACCCCTTGGATGTGGGTTTGCAGCCACAGGGAGATGGCAGGATCCCGGGCATCCCTGCAGGATGTTCTGGTGGCAGCGCCTGCATACACTCCAGCACAGAGACAGTTGTGCCACAGAGCTGCGTGTGTCTGAGGGTGCCAGCACCAGCTGAGCCGCCTGTCCTGGCTGGCGGCCGTCCCAGGCCAGGAGGAAAAAAGCTTTTTTTGGAGCGTGGCAGCGCTGGGTGGGGGCACCACCTTCCCAAAGAGGAGGGGAGCACAGGGGAGCTCTCACACTTCTCTCCTTCCCCGACATCAAAGGACTCGGCGAAGCACAAACGGTGCCTCTGGCGTGAGAGTTCACTCTGCCCCAGGGCCACGGGCGCCGAGCCCCGCTGCACCAGCAGCACCTCCAGCCCTCCCGCAGCCCGGCCCTCCCAGCTCCCCAGGGACCCCCGAGCCAGCAGCTGCCCCTCCCTGCCACGTCTGGCACGATGGCTTACTCCATCAGACACATGTGGTGCCCTCAGCAAACCGTATGGCTTTGGGGGTATTTTGCCTCCCTCCCTCCTGGTGACAAGGACAGGGAGATGGCTGCACGCCCACTGACCCCGAGGGGCCACGGCAGCTCTCACAGCCGACAGCTTGGAAGAGCTTTGGGGTGGTGGGACAGGGGTCACAAATCGGTTGAGCTGCCTGAGTAGTCTCCTGGGGTCTCCAGGGACCCCACCTCGGTCTCCAAAAGGCCTTTTCACCCCTGTCCTGGCTCCCCTGGAGCCGGCCATAGCCCTGCCAGTCTCACCTGGTGGGTGTGCAGGACCGTGAGGATGATGAAGTCCTTGGCCTTCCTGTGACAGAAAGGAGAGATGAAGATGGATGGGACCTTATGGTGATGGACCTCAACACGTGCAACTGGCTACTGAGAGCACATCCCACCCTTCCCAGCCCAGTGGTGGCCGGGACCTCTGTGGGCTCCTTGGGGTGCTTGACAACACGGCTGTGGATACTTTCCCACTTCTTGGCCAGCTGGGAATGGCTGTGGCACTTGCTCCAAGGCGCTTCCCCTGCTCAGGCTGAGAATTCCCCACACCAGCAGTGACCACTGGTGACATGGATGTGCACTGACACCCCAAGGCTTTGGTACGGGCGCAGCAGCCTGGCATGAGCCCCTCCCCAGAGGCGATGAGGGACAAGTGTTGTCCTCACCTGACAAGCTCGATGAATCTCTCTCTGGGGGCTTCACTCACATCCTCATCGTTGATGGCCAAGATCTGGTCTCCTGGCAGGAGTTTATCCTCAGAGGGGCCGCCTGCCAGGAGAGAGGGTCAGGGCCAACCCAGGCATCCCGGAGCTGTGGGGTGGAGGGGAAGCAGGAGGGTCCCAAGCACCCCCAAAGCATTTGCCCACGTACGTGGCTGTGGAGGACACCCTGCAGGCCCACCAGAGGGGACAGGAGAGGACAGGAGCCCAGGGAGGGGTCCCACCAGGGGGAAGTGCCACTGCATTTCCCGGCACGCTGCAGCTGTGTCCAGGAGCACCCCCACACCCTACCTGCTGCCACCGACCGCACCACCACTGGCCTCTCGCTGCCAGCCACAAAGCCGAATCCGTAGAGGGGGTGGCGCTGGACCGTCACCTGTCGGAGCGTGTCCGAAGGCAGCTGCCCACATTCCATATCATCGCCACCGCGCTCCTCCGGCATCACATGGCTGCGCTGGAATCACAGGGACAGGCTGTAATGCACCCCACCACGCAGCCCTGACCGTCACACTGAGCCCTCGGGGACCTGGAGGGCAGCCCCACTCCGCCTGCAGCGCTCCCAGCGCTCCCAGTCCCCTCCTGGGACAGGCACGGCCCCGTCCTCCCGTTCAGAGCGGTGCTGCTCAGTGCCTGTCCCTGCCACAGCACCCGCAGCTCAGGCAGGGGGACATCCACGGAGATGCCACTCGAGGGTAAATCACCCCATCCTCTCCCAGCACCTCGCTGTCCCATCCCTGCCCCAGCACTGCGCTTCATTAGATGGGAGATCTGTGTGGGATGAATTACTGGTGGTGTGGCTCTGGCCATTCCCTGAGGGATGGCACCACCGTGAGGGTCAGGGGAGACCCTCAGTGACCCTGGCACAGCCGGAGAGCTCTCTCTGCTGTTCTGCAGGGCTTTAACAGCAAACTCAAGCGCTGGCTTATTCGTGCTGTGTAGCACAGCTGAACAACATCAGAGATGAGTGAAAACAAGTTTAACCAGTCTAAAAACTGGGATTAAGGCAGGCTCAGCTGTGCTACTACAACCAAATCTCCACCATCAGCCCAGGGACTCCTTGGAGTGGAGACACCCAGAAAATGGGGAGATCCAGCCCGGGGCAAGGTCGTGGCAAAGCTGCCCTTGGCATCCTGGAGCAATGCCAGCCGTGGCTCCAGGCTGCTGGGCAGGGCTGTGAGCCTGCTTTGGGGGAGCAATCCCAGCACCACGGAATGGCCACGGAGCACAGCACAGATGGCAGCACACACAGCCCAGCCAGAAAAACAAAGTGGTGAACGTGCTGTTGTTTCTGTGCTGTTCATTGCTTGCTCCTGTCCAGACTATTTAGTCTCTTTAAAAAGAGATCCTTCCTGGCCTTTTGACAACACGCTAATTGTTCCATCTCTTATCAGTTTAGGATTTGATGCATCATCCATCTAATGCTATCTGTCTGCATTTCTGACACCCCCACCTGCTCCCAGTGCCACTTTTGTCACCTGCTGCAGAGCCAAGAGGGACAGCACGTGGGGCTGGAAGAGGACAGGAGCTCCTGGCAGCTCCACACCAGCACACACAGCTTGGGGCTTGAGGACATCACTGGGCTGAGCCTGATCCCCAGGTAACCACCCAAAATCCTCTAAAGGAGGATGCCATGTCTGCCATGGGAGCCAGGAGAGCTCTGAGCACCAGGTGAGTCTGCCCAGGGTCAGGGATACAGCGCTGGCCATGGGTGAGCTGCGTTCTGTGGAGATGGGATGTCACCACGGCCAGGTGACCCATTCCCAGAGCCCAGCTGGATGGGTGCTTGTGGCTTTCCCCTCCCTCGCGCAGCAGCACACGGCTGGAGAAGAAAACAGTGAGGCCTGGGGAAGGGAACTGGTGAGGAGCAGAAGGGTCTGGGCACCTCTCTGAGCACAGGAATGCCGCACCCACCAGCGCTCCCAGCAGGAGCAGAGCCAGCTCCATCACCAGGAGAGTGCAGCTGCAGGGAAGTAGAGGCGAGACCATCTCCCCAGCGACTGTCTCTGCGCCGCCTCATTAGCTGCTCTGCTACTCCCATGAGCGTTTAAAAGAACAACAGTAACAAGTACAACAAAAGGAATCACACGACTCAACCAATTTTCTCAAACAAACGTTATCCAAGGCCACTGTGCGCGGCTGAAAAGGCGGCTGAATGCAGCACTGCGTCTCCACACACCCGGCACGGCCAGGGAGAACGCGGAGACAGAGCTGGCTGCCACAAGACAGCAGTCACCGAGCTGCTGGCTTCCCAGGGGACACTCCTCCTTTCATCGCACCCCTGCTGCCCACAGCCATTCCAGCCCCCCCCCATCCACGAGCCCCCGCAGCAGATGAACGCGAGGATTGCCTCAGAGATGGGGCTGAGCTCAGTGCGATGGCTCTGGGGAAACAGAGGCAGGGGTTTGCTCACCAAGTCACAGCAAAGTGGATGGCGAGTCCCAGACCTGAGCTGCCCAGTCAGGGCTGGTGCGTGCCCAGATCTGTCCTTCTGTGTGCAGTCTGGGAGTCGGTGTCACCCTCACTCCTCCCCACGGAACCCGCGGCTGAGCCACAGCCGGTGACCGCCCAGGGACCAGGGACAGCAGCCCAATTACCATCAGAATTGGTTGGCCGGGAATTCTCTGCAGCTTTAACAGACAAAAGGAAAAGAAAGCACACCTCACTTCAGCCACAACCAGCCTGCCATCCAGCGTCAAAGGGAAGAGGGGAATAAAGAGATGGATACTGACAATAAAAACTCCTTTACCGGGCTCTTAAGCTGCTTCTCTCCTGATAAGACTTGGACGCTGCAGAAGCATTACCAGGAAATTAAATAAAAGAGGACGAGTGTCCTCGTAAGCAGGACTTATCCACTGCTGGAGCAGCAGTAATACGCTCAGCAGCAGGTACAACATGCCTTCTCCATGCTGAGGCTCTGAACATCCTTCCTGCGGCAGCTCTCCCATGCCAGGCTTGGGGAATAACGTGTGCTCACCCTGGACCAGAGCGAGAGGTCAGAGAAAACCAGCAGCAGCGCTGGGTAAGGTAACTCTCTAACTCTGGTAATTGGCTGCACCCCAGGAGCCATCACTTCCCTGGAGCCTGATTTTTTTGCGTTTTTTCTTTTAATTTCTGGGCAGAGAGGTGCGCTGGGCTGCAAAGCTCTCACAGCAGGGAGCTGAGGCTATGAAATAACCCCTGGAGCTCAGCAGCTCCGTGCCATCAACAGCACCCAAACTCAGCCTCACCCTGGGGCCACAGTGCTCAGGGAACACCCACCACCCCCTTGGTGGGCACAGAGCAGCACTGACCCCATCCCACTGCAGGGAGCAGATGGCTGTTTATGTCCATGTCCCCACCCTGCCTGCTGCCCACCCTTAGCCCCAGAGCCTGCTCTGTATGCCCTCGGGGACCACCACGGCACAATGCCTCCGAGGCACAAAGTCACTGGAAAACAGCTCAGCACAAAGTGAAAGGACTCATCAGGAGAAACCCCTCTGTGCCCAGCAGCAGCAGGAGCCCACCACAGACATACCCCTGTGGGAGCACCTGGCTCTTCACGGCATCTCAACTGACATGGCAAGAAGATATCCCACTGCTGAGGCTTGGACACTCATCTGCTGTGCTCAGAGCTGACACTGAGCTGGTCACACTCTGCCACCCAAGGTAAGAGAGACATCAGCTCTGTCCAGTCACTGCCCATCATGATACACCGCCAAGGGATGTGCCTTCAGCTTGCTGAGCACCTCCAGACCTCCCTGCCACGGAGCAGTGCTGAACACGGAGCCTCATCCCCCCCAGGCAAAGGCAGAACAGGAGCTACTCCATAAGCTGATGCATACATTTTTAATTTCCTACTGCAATAAATCTCTGCTCCCTCTGAGGTCTGATTTTCTGCCTTTGCTCTTAATGCTGACTGGCCATCTGCCACCAAAACAAACCAGTACCACCTGCCTGGGAGGAACGATGGTCTCCATCTACCCAGGACACTCACACCATTTCCAACTGCCTTTAAACAGTGTGGCACCAGGTGAAAACACTTTCTGCAGCTGAAGATGGGCTCACAGCTCAGCTCCAGGATGGGGAGTGGGTATGGGAAGGTCTTGCCCCTTCTGCAGAGGGGCAGTTTGCAGGGGTGGGTGCCAGCTCTCCTCCCACTTCGTCTGCTGCCGTGAACAACCCAAGAACAAACAGAGCCCGTGGATTCCTGCCTCTCCTACTGCAAAACCATGCCCGGCTCCTCCATCTGCCAGGCTGCAGTTGGTGAACGGCTTGTGAGGCATGTGGGATCCTGAGCACGTGTGGCAGCGGCAGGAAACGCCGGGGAACGGGCCAAGAAGTGTTTTTATGGGGAGCATATGGCAGCTCCAGCCTCACACCCCGGTCTCCATCTCAGATGGAGCCGTGGAGCTGCCAGGGCGCGTGGGGACCAACAGCGGGGACAAAAGCAGAGCAGGCAGAGCTGGCTGGCACGGGACCCACCACGACGTGCATCTCTGCTCCATCAGCCCTGCATCTGCACCCAGCAGGCATCTGGTCACCTTGGAAGATGCTATTTGGCCCAGGTTTACGTGTCAGACATCCCCAGCACAGGCAAACATGCTGTACTTCCAGAGCACTGAGGAGCTGCTCGGTCACACGGAGCCTGACAGACTGGGAAGGCTGCCCCTGCCCTGGTAGTGTTTAGCAGCGGACTGAAGCGAGGAGAGCTGGACTGAGGGGTGCCAGCCTGGCTGAGACCAACACTAAAGGCAGCAGAATAACCCTGGCCTTCATGGGCAAAGTCCTTCATGGACCCAGCCTGGAGAATGCAGCCTGCACACGGCTCTGCCATATGGCCCACGACTTCACCCCCTGTGCTCCAGCTTGGATTTGCTGTCAATATTGGGAAGCAGTTTAAAATCAGCAGAGCTCCTCAGAGGGGTTAGCTCTGCTGCTGGTGCTGGCTCTGTCCTGAGCTGGCAGGCGAGCCGGGAATGCTGCTGGTACAAAGGTGGGGTGCCAGATGGCACCCATTTGAGGGCCCAAATACCGCTGGCTTTCAGTGCAGGGACAAGCAGACAGTGAGCAGTGGCCAGCAGAGCTGCTGGAGAAGCTCGTGAGCGGCCAAAGGCAGCTGTAAATAACGAAGCAGCAGCCGCAGCCTGGCTCCGGGCAGCAGCTGCAGCCTTCTGCTGCTCAGCCTGCAGCTTTTTAAACGGTCCTGGCATCTCACCTAGAGATAAACACAGGCAGAGGAGCCAGGAGGGTTGGGGGCTAGCTGGAAATCCAGCACCTGTTATATCCTGGGGGTGGCAGGGACAGGCTTATTGCCCCCTTGGCCAGCTCAACAAGGTGCTGGGGGCAAGAGGGGCCCAAAAATTCTCAAAGTAACGATGCCTATTGCAGAAAATACAGCTAGCAAAGACCCTGTGTGTCACCACAACCTCCAGCCACGCTCAGGTCAACAGAAAAAACAGCTTCTCCACAGGGAGAGACTGTCCTGAAACAAGCCCTGTGAGACACGGCCAGATGCACCACAGAGAATCTGAAGCTCAGCCTGCATCCCACCTTCCACACACAAACACTCACAGACACTGCCTTCCCCAGCTAAGACTTGGGATGTCCAGGCTAGAAAGAAGAAGAGGGACCGTGATGGTCCCTGAAACCAGCCTGACACTGGGCAGGGGGCTGGCACTGCATGAGAACTGGGAGGCACCTGTGGAACGAGGTTTGATGCATGGGAAAGGCAGCGCTTTGCACACAGGAGCCAGCTAATCCCAGGAGCTCCTTGCCACAGGATGCTGGGGAGGCTGGAAATTCAATTGGGTTTGAAAAGCAATTTGCAGCTACTAAAGCCAGAGGCCTCCACAGTTCCTGTGCTATAGCTTGCCAGATCTTGGGAGAATTTAAACCAAGAGTCATCTGATCAATGTGCAGCAGGAGAGAGGACCTGAGCCCACCTTGCTGGCACAGTTCATGTGTGTGGGCTGCCCGAGGTGCCCATGAGTGTGGCAGAGATGGGACCCCAGTTGCACGTGCCTGAGTGTGCCACTGGATGCCTTCAGGAGGCCCTTGGGTTCCAGGGCGATCACTCAGCACCTGCAGGAGTGAAGGATGCTGAGTGTGAGACGATGACAACCTCCAGGTTGTTCACTCACACAGCCTGGCCATGCCTGCACAAACTGGGGACAGGCTGGGGTGCTGTGGAACCTGTCTGAATGCCCCCTAAAGACAGAAGGTTCCCTCATTGGTGCAGGTTTCCACCACGTTACAAACACCATTCTCCTCCAACTTGTTTTATGCTATTACAAACACCATCCTCCTCCACCAAATTGTTTGAACCAGGGGCTCCCACTCAGGTAAAAATTTTCTCCTCCAATCTTCCCTACGATTTTTGGCTGTTTAAAGGATTTTTGATCTCCCCAGCTGGAGAAAAGGATCAAAGCAAAATCCTTTAGCAACAGGATCAGGCCCAGAAGGCTCGTGCTCCTGACTCACCCAGCAGCAAGGAGAGGATCACGGGGCTGCTGGCAAAAATGAGAGAGCCTGAGTTGGAGAAGAGGGACTTGAGACAGGCAGGGCTTCCCTTGCAGGGCTCAAACAAATCTGCTTGCAGTGAGAGAGGGGTGTGAAGAGGAAAGCCTGTCTCCTCTCTCGGGCATTGAGAGCATGCCCTGAGCACGGGAAAGCCACACCACGGGACAGTTCTTTTAGGTTATCTTTCTTTACATTTGGGGATGTCCAAGCAGCTGGGCACTAATCTAGGGCCTGGGAGAAACTGGTTTCCAGCCCCTCCTCTGCCACCATCTGCTCTGGTGACCACGGGTAGGTTACCTTGGTCCTCTCCTCCATGGTGCTCCACTGGTGCCAGCAAGGCAGGAGCCCCCCCCTTGCCCAGCCGGGCAAGACTCGGAGGGATTTTTGTCTTTGTGAGGACTACAGAAATACAATAAACAGACAGTCAACACTGGGATAAAATGAGATGAACACATAAGAGGATTAATCAGAGATAAGGAGCAACACAATAAGATTTGCAGCATTTTTCTCCATTATTTGTGCGATGCTCAGCTGCATGATGGGGGCTTGGAGTGATACCAGCTCCCCACCACAGCCTGGCCACTCTCAGCCTGCCTGTTACTGCTACAGTTTTAACTCAGGAAACCTCTGTGTTTTACCAGCTTTGCTTTCTGGTGGCACTGGAGGCAAACACCCCTGGCCCCGTGGGGAGGAGGGGGATTACACCAGCCCCAGGTGCTCCTGTACCTCTCATGCTGGCACGGGCAGCTTGAGCCCCCAGGTGCACACAGCGTGTCCCCAGAGCCTCGTGTTCCTCAGGGACAGGGTCTGGCTGCTGCATGGCACAGCAGCTCCCCTCCAGCAGCAGGAGAATGGCTCCCCCCACACCTGCGTGGGCACCAGGCACCCGAGGCCCACCTTGCTCCAGCAGATTCGCAGGAGGAGAAATTTATCGCTGCATATAAAGTTCAGGGGGGAGTTAAATAAGGCAGGAGATTTACACATCCTTTACATTCCATTAGCAAGCAGGCACAGCCTGCATCCCCTCCCAGGCATCAGTGAGGAAGATTCAGGGAGGCTGTCAGCCCTCCTCTCCCACAGCTGGCAGAGAGGATTGAAAATCCAATCAAGCACTTTCCTCTGGGCCTTCAGGAATCCCAGGACTTTCACTGTGGATTTACAGGGAGCAATTTCCTCAGTGGATGGCTTGGACTCCTATCTCCGCCCAGCACAGCACAGAGCAGGGCAGGGAAGGGACCTGAGGGAAGGAATGGCAGAGGAGGCAGGACAGCAGGAGAGATAACAGCATCCCCAGCCCAGACGGCTGCGTGACAGCCCCTGGGTGCAGAGGGAGCGTGAGCTGGACTCAAAGCTCACCCAGCAGCTCCAGCAACCCACAGCCCTGCCAGCCCATCCAGGGAGAGAGCAGGTGCCAAACACTGGAGCACTTCTGGGCAGTACAATATTGGTGAGACAGTCCCCAAGCTGTGACAGAACTGGCCCACAAGCTCGCCTGCATGGCAGCAGGGACGGTCCCATCAAGCCCCCAATACTGTCACCAGCCTTGACAAAAGCTGTGCAGGAACCTGCTTATGGGAGGTGACAAACACAGCCTCACAGAGTCCCCCTCCACCCCTGCATTTTCTAGGCTCCCTCTCCGTGCTCCGGGGCTTAGTAAAGCTCTTGAGCTGATGCAAGATAAAGGCAAAAAACATTAAAAAGAGAAAATGCACAGGAGCAGAGGAGCCTTTGCGTGTGACGCCTCCAGCCTGGGGCTGCTGGCCTTTCTAGCAGAGAGGCTTAGTTTATACCTCTTTATAATCTCTTCATAATCAGCTGCCAGCTCTGCTGCCCTTGCCAGGCTGCCCCTGGGGGTGCAGGGCGAGGAGGGGACTCTGCAAACTGCAGCGTGCAGTGCTCATGAGCGGGGTGTATTTCCCAGGTATATAAATTTAGAGGCACACCTGCCCACGTGGGCTCTGTTTTCAGCACGTGGGTGTACAAATGTTGCATCGAAGAAGCAGCAGCAGCCGCCTTGGAAGACGGCAGCTGTTTGTGTACAGCCCCACGACTCCTCACCCACAGGGTACCACAGGGTGCTCACCTGGGGGAATGCTGCAGGAATAGAACCACAGAATGGCCTGGGTTGGAAGGGAACTCAAAGCTCATCCATTTCCAACCCCCCTGCCATGGGCAGGGACACCTTCCACCAGACCAGGTTGCTCAGAGCTCCCTCCAGCCTTGCCTTGGACACTTCCACGGATGGGGCAGCCACAGCTTCTCTGGGCAGCCTGTGCCAGGGCCTCCCCAACCTCACAGGGCAGAATTATTTCCTAGTATCTAATCTAAACCTACTGTCTCTCAGTTTGAAAGAGACTTGGGGACACAGAGCTGCTCCTGGCACAGCACGATCTGACTGGCGTGCTCCAGGGTCCCTGTGGGATGCACGCACACACTGTCCCCAGGGGAAAGCCCAAGGGAAAACTCCATGCTGGTCCCCCCCTGCCACAGCTCCCACGCAGCACCCGAGGTCACACTCACCCAGGCTGTGGCAGAAGAAGGGGCTGCCAGCACAGCCCTTTGGTTCCTGGGGTACCAGGTGGGACCAGAGCACCAACAAGAGCAAGGTGCTCGTTCCCCCACGTGCAGTGTGGGTGCCCACAGCTTTGCTTTGCCCACATCCCTGCTCTGTGGGGCTGCAGCACTGCACTCACCACGGCATTTTCAAAGCACCTGCAATGGAGACAAACACCCCGACAGGTTTCTAAACAAGGCCCAATCATTTATAAACATTGGTGCCATGAGTTTGCCTCCCCTGCCAGGAGAAGGGGAGCGGTAGCTCAGGCTGGTGCTGGTGCCAGAGTGACCACTGGCCACGTCCTGTGTGCACTCCCAGGAGATGCTGCTGAAGGCACAGCAGCGCTGGCGAGCGCTGCACACGGAGCGTCATCGCAGCAGACCTCAGCACTCCTGCTGCATAGGGATCTGATGATTTTCTGAGTTCCTGCTGTAGTAATGAGCTTAATCAGCCCATGCAAATCAGTTTCCATTTGAAACCAGCCTTATCTAATGGAACCCACTCAGTATTTGCCTCCTGGAGTTTTCACACAGCCCGATCTTCCCCGTTTCAGGTGTGAAAGGCAATTGGGGCAGGGAATGGTTTTACCTGCCCCAGCACCAGATGCAGCTTGGAGCTCAGTGGCAATATCTCAGCTTCATTTCTCACATTCTCATCGTTTCTGGAAACAAAGGGGGTTAGGCTCTGAAAACCCCTCTCCTGTGGGAATGGATTATGTCCTTAGATCACTGCAGCCATTCAGAGGAGCATTTGGATAATGGAATTTACACAATTTAGCCCCTGGTGTCCGTGGGTTCAGCAGGAGAGCCCCTCCACCACAGCCTATTTTGAATAAGCAAATCAACCACGCACAGGGAGATTCATTTTGTAAAGTGCAAGTGGAAAAAGCAATGCCAGTTCCCATCCATTCCTGGCTGACATTTTATTTAACAGGTTATTCATTTGCCCCAGCGTCCTCAGCAGCAGCAGCAACAACCACTCCTGCAACCTCCCATAACTCACACTGCCGGCTCCTTTCCCGGGTGCCTCCTCCTCCTCCTGGAGGTAATTAGCAACTATGAAGGTGTTACACAGCAACCCACCCCATGCTGTTTGATGCCACAGCCCCAGTGCTGGCTCCAGGAGCCCCTGGAGAGCACCATGTCCTCCAGCACCAAATGATACCCCAAAGAGACCCCAAAACTCATCCTTCAGGCTTGATCCTTCCAGGGATGCAGAAGCCTGAGCCCTCTTCAAACCTTTGGGACAGAGGCCCCCTGAACTCCTGAGAGAGCCTGGGCTGGAGCTGACCATCAGACTGGTCAGTGCTGCACAGACCTTCCCCAGCTCCGTGGACCCTGGACCAGGTGTTGGTGCTGGACCCCAAGGTGTGCACAAGGCCACCAGCAAGTGAAACCCCTGGGGACACACACAGGTCTGCCCCAAGCCCCTGCCCACACCCAGGACCCCTCTTGCCCATCCTACTTCTTTTCTGTTCCTCTCCAGAGCCCTGCTATGGGGCTCTGGCTGATCCACCAGGCTGGACTCGGTGTCTCAGCCCCAGCCAAGGCAGAGAGCAGGTCTTGGAGACTGTGCTCATGATGCTCCCTGACAAGGCTCAGGCAGGGCAGATGCTAAGCCTCAACGAGCTTTGCCAAGGGGGAAAAGCCCTCTGGCAGAAGGAGGATGTCTGGAAGGGTGTCTGAGCCCTGCAGAGAAGGGGAGAGGGCTGCAAGGAGCTGCCTCTGGAAAGGGAGTGTGGGCTTGGAGCAGCCAGCTGCTCTGGGAAACCACAACCAGCATGGCTCTCCTCACCAACTGCACTGCACTCCTCTTTTTTTTTTTTTTCTTCCTCTCTTTTTCTCCAATTTATCTTTTTGACACGTTCAATGATGCTTCTGCAGACTGAAAACAATAGAGACAGAGTTTCAGCCAAGGCAATTTCAGAGCTGAATCAAAGCTAAAATAACCTAGACACAGAGCAGCTGAGCAGACACAGCTCAGTGAGGGGGGACAGAGCAGTGCAGGTGCCCTGTCCCTCTCTGCAGCTCCCACAGCCCGGCTGGCAGAGAGGACAGCAAGTCCCACTCAGGAGCTGTGTGTCTCGATCTCCCACTTGCCTGCCACCCCTTTCTGGCCCTGGTGGCATCATTTCCCCCCTCCCAAAGATCCAAGTCCCCATCCCAGTGCAAAGCCAACCCTGGCAGCTGCAGCTGAGTACCTGCTTGCCCGGCACGCTGGCTCCGTGCTTGGCACAGCAAGCACCAGTGTTTGCTGTCCTGACCTTACAGCCCTGCAGAGCTTCCAGGTAGAGATTTTTTTCCCCCCCCTACAAGTACTACTCTGCTGCTACATGAAGGAGGTGGGAGGGAGGGACGGACAGACACACAATTGGGGAGAGAGGGAGGATGAGCCGATTCTGCCAAGTGAATATTGCAACTGGACTCGTAACAAGGAACAAGACACAATCCTCAGCATGACTCAGCCTGGAAACACATGCTGCTTCCCAGTCCCACTGCCAGGACTGGCACGTCCCCACTGCTCATCCCACAAGGAAGCAGCCCATGGCTGCCACCCCAGCACTCGCCCCACATGCATTTCACAGCCAGGACAGGTAAAGCCAGGCAGCTCCTGGTACCTGGACAGGCTGACCATGCCAAAAGGCAGCCAGGCAAAACGGGGGCTGATGCTGTGCAGGGCAAGCTGTGCGTGGCTGACACGCTGCTTGGTCTCTTGCAGACCTCCTGAAAGCAGCTGTCAGAGCCTGTCTGGTTCCAGCTCCCTGCCTCTCCAGACACACCGGTAATTCTGCTCCGCTGTGCGTGTGCCACCTTTGTTTCTCTCTGAGAGAGGAAGGGTTTCAGCGCTGTGAGCCTCAATGTTCTTGAAGAGCATCAAAAGCAGCAGGCAGAGCAGAGAAATGGGATTACAAGCATCCCTCAGGGCTGGTCCATGAGGGCACCTTATGCCCCAGAATTCCTGCCAGGGGGACAGTTGTCCATACAGGACACTGTGCACAACCTGGGTGAAGTTCAGGGGGCTGGGAAAGGCAGCATGGTGTCCTTCTGCTCCTGCACTTTACTTGTGAATTGCCACATCCAGCTCCAGGTTTAACCGTGGGGCTGGGCAGGAGCTGCCTCAAGCACCTTCTCTGGGCCCCACATGAGCATCCCCAAGGAGTCAGTGGCTATCCCAGTCCCAAAGAGCCTGTGCCATCCCCTTGGCTCCCCAGCCAAGGCACTGTGAGCACCATGCACTGTGGCAGCCACAGCTTGCCTGGGGTGGTGTGAAACCCCTGGCTGGGGCTGGCAGGCAATGCTCTGCTCATGCCAGAATCTTCTAAGGGAAGTGCTCGGCATCACCTCCTTGGATTAGGGGGATGTTAGACCTCCCCCTCCTCTCTGCCCTTGCTCCAGCTGGCTCCATGTCTCTGGAGAATACATCCCAGTGCCAAGTGACATGGACTTGATCATCTTCTGAGGACATGCAAATAAAACCAGAGCCCTTCTCCCTCCTCACACACGTTCCCCGCGCCGCCTGTTTACAGCGGTCGCCGTGGCGCGGCAGCCGGTGACAGCTCTGAAGATGACATGTCAGCTCTGGCTGTCCCAGGAGGACGTGTCAAACTGTCACACGGCATTAGCTGCAACACATTCCTGCACAACACCCTGCAACCCACGCTGCCACGGGGCTGTGGCACCCCTGCTATGCCACAGCACTCGGAGCCTGGGGTGTGGGAGTGCTGCCTCCACTCCATCACCTCCCTGGGCAGTCCCCTGGCCAAGGAGTGCCTGCCAGCCACTGCTTTTTGTCACCTGGCCCCTTGCATATCTTCTCCTGCAGCAGGAGACTGCTGCCATGGGTTTGCAGACCATGACAGGCTGATGGGATCAGGCTGAAACAACCACCTGGCTGCCACTCAAGCACCAGGAGCTGGGGCAGGCACGGGGAGAAGGATGGAGATGGAGGTACCGTGTTACAGCCCCAGCCCACCTCACACCCACACCGTGACAGCCCGTGACACCAGGAACCATCTGGTGGTGGCATGGAGAGCTTGGCATGGGGCAAGACACTCCTCATGGGGCAAGACACTGGTGGGGCTGTCTGAGTCCCGTGGGACACAGCCCTGCTCCCCATCACCATCCCCTCCCTTGCCACATTGTACCAGCCCTGGCCTGTGCCCTCGAGCTGCTGGAGAGTGAAGCAACAGATCTGCCTACAGCACCACTGCTTTGCCTTCACCAAGAGACTCAAGCAAATCAATTTGGGGGCAGGTTGAACCCTCTGCAGGGCACTGGTAGAGCCTCAGAGGAGAGGTGGCCCAGTTAGCATAGCAGCAGCAGCTCTCTCACCCACCCTGCGTGTTCACAGCACCACGTTCACATCCAGAGAGCATCGCAGAGCCAGGACCGACACCGCTCCCCATCTGCACCGCCGCCCGTGGTCCCCACAGCTGGCACCTTGGCACTTCTGGAGAATGACAATTCGTAGTCGCTGGTGGCAACACATCAGATGACTTTGTCCTGTGTCACAAGAAGTGGCAGAGAGAGCTGAACTTGGCCTCAGAGCTCGCTGCCCCTTCCTTCACCAGCTCAGATTGATGCTTTGAGGCAGCGCCTGGCTCTGGGCAGCTGTGAGGCCGGGGTTAAGCTGCTTGGGCACCAGCTGGGTTGTACATAACACAAGAGGCAGCTGCAGTTCCTGTAAGACCAGGCCAGGAACGCCTCTATGTGACACTTAGTTTGGTCAACAGCACCAAAACCACCTCCCAGGGATGTGGACAAGGAGCCACCAGCCCTTGCTGCCTCCTCGTCAAGCTCCAGGCACAGCTTCTCCCATTTCCTACTTCACTGTTCAGATTAAAATCCTTCTGTTAGCCTACAAAAAGGGTAATTAAAACGATAACAACATCAATAAATGCTCTCAGCAGATGAGCCAGTTGGTCCTTCATTCCTCCTGGCTGCCAGCAGCTCATTGTCACGGGTGGACAGGAGCTGCAAGCTCCATCCTGGGGCCAGGACGGACATCCATCTGGGAAAGCTGGGGGGCTCGTGGGGCAAGGAGTGGGAAGGATTTCAGCTCCCACCTTGGGATGCTCTGGCACCCTCTCAGCACTCAGCTTGCTGGCAGGGAGCTGCATGGGTGCTGTGGAGGAAGGAGAGCTCATGGACCCCCCCTGCTCAACCACAAAACCAATTATCCTTGTGGCAATTAAAAGGGAGGAGAGACAAAGCCCTCTGACCAAGAGCATCTGCAAATCCTGACGCCAGTGCCAGGGGCTGAGGAAGGAGGAGCAGATCTCCCAGAGCCATGGCTCTGTGCCAGGCTGTGCACACATGGGGGATGGATTACCCAGCAGAATTTTGGTAATGACAGGTTGTACCACAAATCTGCAGGACAGAGATGAGATGCTCCCAAGTCTCTGGTCACCTTTTTACAGCCCCATCAGTCCTGCTGCTGCAGACAGAGTGGTCAGGATATATTGGAGGCTACAGGCAATACAAAGCTCAGGGTCTTGGGGCAGTTTCCAAATAATGCCTGGGTCCACTGAGGCACAGACACAGTGTAGGTGATGGAGATGTGTTTCCCACTCCCCTCAGAGCTGTCCTGGGGGCATCACTTACACCCTGTGCAGTACAGGGAGATCTCTGCTCCTTCATGGACAGGCAGGAGCAGGGCTCTGCAGCCAAATCACACAGGGGCTGAGAGACCCACAGGTGTCATACCTGGCCTTTGCTCTCCATGGCAAGCAGGTGACTCCTGGGAAAGCAGCCTGTGCTGGAGCCTGGGTGACAAAGTGCTGCCTCATCAGCAGAGGGGCCTGCAGGAGCTGTGCTCAGCACACCTGGTGCTCAAAGCCATTTCCACGAGGCCCCTCTGCTGAACAGGCGCCAGGTGAATGAGCGAGTGATGAGACACTGCCAGCTCAAACTTCCCCACGTGCCGCTGGCAGGATGCCAGCACGATTCCTCCTGACCGCACGCCTCAGCCCTGCTTTATTGGTCCTGTAAAACCCACACACGCCAGCATCCCTGCTGACACCTCATTTGCAGGAGTACTGCCGGGGGCAGGTAAACACAGGCAAGTCATCAGTATCAGCATCAGCAGAGAGTATCTAACTAGGATCTTCTCCTGCCTGAACAGGTAGCAAAGGGAAGGTGTTCCCTCAAGAAGATCTCCTCTGAAGAGCTGAAACAAAGCAAATCCCAGCATCTTCCTTGTACAGAGCCAAGGGATGGGAGCTGAGACTGGAGCATCCAGCTTCTCTCCCACAGCCTTTCCTCCTTCCTGGAGGAACCCACAGCTCTGGAAAGGCCCCCACTCCCTGGGGAATGCTCTCTTCCCTCCCCCAGTTCAGGCCTTGTTCCCCTTTGGAACTAGAGGATTCTGACTGAGGAAAGCACCTTTTCAAAGAAAAAATAAAAATCAAAACCCAGCATTTTATTGCTGTTACACATCAGTGGGGCACGCACTGTGCTTTGCTGGCTGGGATTACACAGACCCTTGTGTGAACCTCCACAGCTAATGGGGTGGGATGCAGCTCCCAAGGTCTCTTCCCTGTGTCCCCACCCCGGGCAGGACCAGGTGTCTCCTGCCTTCTCAGAAATGTCTCTCTCATCAGCAGGGTTACAGCAGGAACAGACCCAGGGCTCGTTGGCTCAAGTTCTCTGTACAGCCGGTGAAAAGAGGAGTCTCACGAGAGCAGCTCAAAGGTGATGCAGCAGCAGCCAGAAGAATCACCAGCTGCTCCATGCACAGAATACAATTCCCATTAAAGGGGAAAAAAAAAGCAAAGCACAAAAACCAACCAAGCACTGAAGTGCTTCAAAGCATCCTCTACCTCACCAGAAGGAAGGACCCTTGGCACAGACTCTCTGACACAGAGACCCCAAGCCTGGGAGAAGCTCCAGTGCAGCCTCCCCGCTTCCCACCACCCACCCTGCTCGTGAGATGGCCTGGGGGGGCTGCAATGAGAAAGATCCATGGGGTTTGGGGGGTCTGTGGAGTCTCTGAGACAAACTGCAAAGCAGTTTGAAGCCCTCCCTACCCCTGGAAGGAATTGAAGGGGGTCTGCAGGGTGTGGGGCAAAGAGTGCTGACACGTCCCAGCACCCCAGGCTGGATTGTCTAGGAAGAGGGCATGGACTCCATCGTATCTGAGCCCACACACCCCACACTGGCAGCCCCCAGACCACTTCTGTGGTGAGAAGGAGCCACAAGGGGTTGTTAATTGGGCATTCTGCTAATGGCAAAGGGAACTAAGGGCTTCCCAGAGAGGCCAGCTCTGGGACCTGGATTTAGCAGCATCGCTCCCTTGGGGATTGCAAAGACAATGTAAATTCCCAGCAGATTAAACTTGAAGAGGATCCCCAACTAGCAGGGAGAGAGGAGAGGCCAGCACCATAGGAGGGATGGTAATTACACAATTACCTGCCAGCCTTCTAGGACGATGAAATTTTATATAGATAAGTAGAAACTAAATAGAGCTGGGGAAACAGTCGGTGCTGGGGCAGGAGCAGCCTCTGCTATCTGTCTGATGGCAGCACACAAGCAAGGCATGGAGGATGGAGCTGGCAAGAGAGGAGCAGGGTTTGCACAGCAGAGCCATCCCGGGAATGATCCCAGCGCCAGGGACCAGGGACAGATGCAGAGAAGGAAGCAGGGATGGCTCGGTGAGCACTGAGATCAGTGCTGCAAGGAGCCTCAGGCCCTGCTTAGCAGTCAGGTCAGGCAGCACCAACGCTGCCCGCAGGAACAGGACACGCTGTTTTTCCTCTTGCAGTCAGGGAGCACAGGGATGGGTTAACCTTTGCACCACAGCCCAGGCTGGTTCCTGCATCGCTGCCTGTCCCAGACCCACAGGCACCCCAGCACCTGTGGACGGCACACCTGGGCTTTTGCAAGAGCAAGGCAGAAGTGTTGAAGAGCAGAAGAGGCGGAATGGCAGCAAACCTGAGAGCCAGCCTGCAAGCCTGCAGAGAGCTGGCTGCCTGCCTCTCCTCCAGGGCTGGGGATGGCTGAGCCCTCAGAGCTGGGCATTTCCCTTGCTCGCTGCCACAGCCCAGCCGGCGAGCAGCCGCCCTCCTCACGGCCTTTCCAGCCTTTGGCAGTGCTGGGAAACACCAGGCTTTGCTGCTTTTTGTTCCAGTGCAGGCTGCTTCCCGGCTCTCCTAGGCAGGGAGGGAGCTCACACCCTGCCCAGCCCCGAGGTCGGGGTCCCGGGGTCCCCATTCCAGCCGCTGCCATGGGGAGACATCTCCTGGGTTCCTTGGAAACGCTGCCGAGTGGGAGCTGCCACTCAGGGAGTGAGTCACGCTGCCGGGCGGGCGAGGGTGGCTTGCTGGCACGCCAGGCACTGGCTACCACTCGCCCCCCGAGAGCTGCAGTGACAGTGACACGGGGCACAGAGCCAGGGTCTCCCCACGGAGCGGCATCTCCTGCAGCTGGATGACAGCCCCACGCCTCCCACCCTGCTCCACCGGGCTGGTAGCTGCTAAAGCACTGCAAAGCATTCCCAAAGGCTGCTTTTCCATGCCATGTAATCAGGGAGAGAAGGAGCAGCCCTGGGAAGGCAGCTCCTGCAGAGATGGAGACCCTGTGTCCCACTGCACTGAGGCAGCTCCTCCCTCCCAGCTCAGAGACTTTGGGACGAAGGGGAAACTGAGGCACAGGGGGAGGAAGGGACTTGCAGCAGATCGCTGATGGTGCAGAAGCCCAGAGGCAAAAGGCTCTTCTGATCCTCCTCATCCTGGGGGAGGAATCCCCAAACCACAGGGCAGCAGCCCAGCCATTCCCCTTTGGAAACCACCTCCCTGCCTGGCCTCAAAGATAGCACAAGCTCCTCAAAACCCGATGGGATGATAAGCACCTCTTCTGAAAGGGAGCAATTACCACAAAATACTGATTATGCAAATACCTTGGTTACCAAAATGATGTTCCCTGAATTCTGAGTAGCAAAGAAAAGAGCTGTGGAGAAAATTTGTTTAGCCAAGAGCTGCATCACGTCTATTTAAAGTGCTGAGAGGTGGAGAGGGACCTCCCTGGGCAAAGGGGCTTTAGGAGGCCACCACAGCCTGGTGACCATCACACCAGGGACAGAGATGGGGCATGGCATTTCCCTTTCCTCCCAAAGCACTTCAGAAACATCACTATCACTGCCCTTGCGAGAACAAGGAAACCGAGGCACAGAAGCAGAAGGCACTTGGCCAATGCGACCCAGAGTGCAGAGAAGAGGTTGAGGTGCTGCAAAGAACAGAGCAGGGTATCCCACTGCTTCCCAGTGCCCCACACTCACTGCACTGGGGTGGGACAGGTCAGGCTTCCCAGAGCTGGCTTTGCATGGAGCAGAATTGTGGAGAGAGGCAACAACCAGAGAATGGCACTGGGGGCAAAAACCTCTGTAGAACACTCAGAATGGGTTGGGACAGCAGCAGCCACAAGGCTGGTTAGGGTAGGACTCAAGGGGAACCCCCTGAGTGTCATTTCAACAGGCAGCGACTGTCCTGCCTCAGCACATCCTCCCTGGGATGGGGACAATGGCATTCCCCAGGCCTGGCATCACTGGCTTGAGAGAAGCAGGGCTCAGGGTGCCACCCTGCACAGTCCTGGCTGTGCTCTGCTGCTCTGGGCTTCTCCCAGCCTTATCCACTGCCATGATGGGTCAGTTTGCAGCCCCAAGGCCTCGAGTGGACTGCACAGCTGGTGCTAGAGCCACAGGGGTGAACGTGGCTGCCCCACTGCTGAGAGCAGAGCAGGCCACAAGCGTGGTGCCATCCTTGGCGGTGGCAGAGGACCCCAGCACGCAAGGCAGCTTTGGAAGGATCACGCAGTGACTTGGAAGGGTGGAGGGTAGCACACACAAGACCAGAGCCATCAGGTAGCACAGCAGGGGTGGCACCATTTCACACCTGGCCTCCACCTTTTCCTCGGCGCAAGGAGGGTGTAAGAGTGGCAGCTGATAACCATAACCACCGTGCTTCCCGGTGTGGGAACAGCTGCTTCTCACCGTGCTGCTGGAGCCACCTGCCCCTCACAGGGGTCTGAGCTGCCAGCACACCATCCCTGCCCTTAGCAGCCGCTCTCCGTGTCTCGCTGACGTCGCACGGGGAGGAAGGAGGACTCGTGACGCAGTAAATGCCAGCAGAGCCAGCCGTGCGACGCCGCTTCCTATCCTCGTGGAGCAGAGAGGCCGTAAGTCAGCGGGAATGCTCTCTGCGCTGATGCCAGGCAGATTTATGATAGCACAGGCACTGCTGTGCTGTCCCAGCAGCCCCTCCTGCAGCCTGTGGCAGGAGCCAGTCCCCAGGGAGAGCGTCTCCGTGGGCAGCACCCTGCCACTGGTCACCCACCGGTGGGAGGTGACACCCAGCACTTATCCAGTATTCCAGGGCAGGTGGGGACCCATGTTTTGCCGTGCTGGAGCACCAGAGGAGATGCTGGACTGCAGCAGACAGACAGCCCATCTGCTCCTGACGGCCTGGCTGTCCCAGCACGTGGGATCCTGTGCTGCAGGGCAGGCCTGCATCCTCCCAGTCCTGCAGGATGACCCTGTCCTCCCTCCTCTTGGCACAGCCCTTCTTTGGGTACCTTCCCAGCTCAGCCTGTTTGC
Organism: Aphelocoma coerulescens; assembly: GCF_041296385.1. NCBI lineage: Eukaryota > Metazoa > Chordata > Aves > Passeriformes > Corvidae > Aphelocoma > Aphelocoma coerulescens. Next base: position 18,200,085 of record NC_091018.1, read on the forward strand.
AAACAGCCTTGTGCAGCTCTGGCACACATAGGCAGTGCCAGATACAGTCTGGTGGCATCACTTGCCCAGGAGTTATGTGCCCTGTGTAAATGGCCACCCCGGGGGCTCCGGCAGCAGGTGAGAGCTCAGCCCAAACCAGAACACAGAAGAGCTGCCAAGTCACCTGTTTTCCATTTCCAGGGTGAAATGCCTGCCCAGGGACCAGGACTTTGCCCATTTGGACCATGACAGCTGTTTTCTCTTGAAATCCATCTCTGGATTTAAGTGCCCCAATGGTACATCCAGGAGTTTATTCCCATGTGCAGGGAGAGATGGATCTCCTCCTCAGGTACCCCCAAGCCCCTGCCTGGCTGCCCAGGCAGGCCTTCTCTTCCACAGAGAGCTGTTCATGGCCTCTGCACTCCTGCAAGGCCAGTAATTGCTCACAACGATGTATGTGTTGGATTTGCTGTTGCTCAGCAAAAAACCAATTCCTCCTTATCTCCCTTCCCATCCTGAGCTCACACTACTTCAGGAGAGACAGAAAGTTAAATTCACAGACAAGGTAAGAAAAGACAGATGCCTCCTGCTTGTAGAACCACAGGAAACAGCACAGGCACTTCGCAGCTCCCCTGTGACACCAGTAATCCCACCTGCTACCAACACAGCTCCTGACTTCTCCCAGTTAGCTCTAATCTCCTACTCCTCCCCAAAATCAAGCATCCTGTGCTCTGATAGGGGCAAGGGGCTTGCCCAACCAACAGGACTAACTTCACTTTCTACCCACTTCACATGGAACAAACCTGGCCTCCACTGCTACACCGTGCTGGGGACCAAGTGACCACGTGGGACAGCCTGGTCTCTCCTCTCTCCCATCCAACACCTCACAGGCTGCTTCACCACCTTTCTTTCCCCCAAAATCCCAGCCCTGCTGCTGTGACAACCCCTGCATCCAAACCTAGGGATGAATCCAAGGAGTCGCCAAGCCTTTATCTTAACACAGAACCTTACCCAGGTGGCAGATCCACTCAGCATGGCTGGTGCTGTGAGAGCAGGACACTGCTCCTGCACGCTGCCACTGCATGGCTGCACACCAGAGACTGCTTCTGGAGGACTGTGCAGACCTGTCTGGTGGCTGGAGGTCCAGCCTCCAGCTTGGCCACAGTGGACTTGTTCCCAGCTGTCTGTCACACTCCAGACACACTCACTCTGCCAAGGAAAGGGCTTAGCTCTGGGTGTCAAAGCTCAAATCCTGATGAGCCCTGACATGGTGTCTCTCCTCCCTTAGGCTCAGGTTTCTGAGAGTCCAGAAACCCCAGCAGGAGCCCTGGTGGCCTCTTCTACTGACATCAGCTGGCTGCAGGGAGCTGTCCCTGCACTCCTCTCCATGCTTTTGCTGATGGGGATGAAGGCAGACATCCTCCTTGCCTCCTCTTATGACCACACAGCTTTCTGCACCTGAACCCCTCAGCTGCCCACACACCACCCATCTCCCCAGGCCAGATGAGCAGAGCACTCGCCGCAGGCTGTGGCACAGCCGAGCAATGCTGGGGAACAGATCTGCTCAGAGAAGGTGCCAAAGCTGGATGGAGGCTTGGGACACAAGCTCTTTGGGACAGGGACTGCACCTTTTGCCTCCTCCACATCTGCCCCAGCAACCAGCTGAAGAACTGGCAGGACAGCAGTGCCCTGAATCCCATCGCAGCATCACTGATGGCAGGAGGATACTGGGGACACCACACCGGCTGCCCTTCCCATATCTCTTAGCTTTCCTCCTTTCCATAACTCCCATTAATATTACAAGCCTTTAGCAGGAGTCTTTTCAGACCGGCAGCCTCCGAGTTGCTTGGAAACTGTTTGCTGCAGCGACCGGCAGCTGCTGCCGGGAGGGCTCAACGCCAGCCCTCTTCGCAGGGCTGCCACCACGGAACCTGGTGGAACAGCCACGCTCCCTTCCCTGGCATGTGCCAGGAGCCAGAGGAAGCAGGGATGAGCTGGGAGCGGCTTTGACACGCGCCAGGGATGAGAAAGCTCAGAAAGGCTCGAGGGCTGCGAGGCTTGGTTTAGGACTTGGAGATCCCACAGCTAAGGCTTCAAAACGTTCCCAGCCCGAGGGTAAGGGCGAGTTTCCAGAAAACATTGATGGAAAAACGTGCTCAGCTTCACAAGATTTATTTGGCCAAATCTGGATGTTGAATCCAATCATAAAGGAGTGAGAGAGAGGATTTTGCTTTATGGTCAAAGTACTGGTGTGGGCTTAATGGTGAAGTCACTGAGACCTCCATAATACTCTATGAATAATCAGGTATCTCTTCCAATTTATAGCATACCATAAAGTGCTGCTACAGTTTTGGAGACTGTACTTCTTTTTATACTATAGCAATGACAAAAAGCATATTTTACTGCAGGAATGGCAGTGTAAGTCTATTTATCCATCGGCCAGGATTCTGTGGTATACTTCCCTCTCTAATGGCTGTACAAACATACATACAACCCAGATTTATACCCAGATTTTTCCATACTTTGCTTTGAAATTTGCATAATATGCGAAAATTTCTATATAAAATGGAGAAGAGCATGGAGCCTCTCCTGCCAAATCCAGCCGCTGGAATTCAGCGCTTCTCCGTCTCGCACCGCTCGTGTTTCCCCACAGTGACAGTGCTCCAGGGATTCTGGAACTGCCTTGGGGATCCCACCTTTTAGCTCAGCACTCCCAGGGAGAAGGAAAGCTGAAAGGGAGGTGGATGAGAACCCCAGGGCCAGCTCAGTACAGGAATCCCCAAGAGAAAAAATGTGAGGGGAGCAGGTTCTGCCAGTGCTGCTGAAAGGCATCTCCAACACCATCCCACCTGACAGCTTCCTCCATCGCCCCAGTGAAGCACTGCCTTTTCTTCTTGAAAAAATATTGTGGAATTAGAAGTCTGATTGATATGAATATGTAACGATGCTGCTTTATTAATAGCAGCTGCATTATCAGTTTGCTCCCTGCTATTGGCAGGAGATCTGGGACAATATGTGGTTTGAAAACTAAAGAGAAATGCAACCCGCAAAAGGCAGCAGCAGAGAGATAATTTCATTCCTTTTCCTGTGGAGCTGGCCAGGGTGACACGGATGCATCACATCGCTCTTCCTGCCTGGTCACGGGAGCAGGCACTGGGATGGCTTCACAGTGTGCATGGTCCTGAACACACCCACAGCCATCTGCAGAAGGATTTGCATTCAGTGCCCCCAGCACAGGCAGGAGACACCCCTCCAAGCCACGGACCACCACAGCCAGCTTTAACCTCTGCAAATTGAGGTCATTTGGTAGAGAGCATCACGCAAATCTCCCTGGCACGGGTAATAAACTCCCTTCGCAGTTTGCTTTCCTTACTCCCCTCATCACCACCCTGGAGGCTTAAATGAAAACAAGATTACAAAGGAGATTAGATCGGACATATATCTGGTGTGCTATTTTAGCTGTAAATTATGCCAGCTTCATAAAACCCCAACTGTTCTTTCCCGAGATCCCTGCATAGATTGGCTGGCTAAGATCAAGCAACCGGCGCTCGCTGCGGGCAGGCATTGTCTAGAAAAACACTGAGAGGGTCCAAACAGGAGCAAGATCTCAGACTGCTACATATACACACACATTTATATGCATGGACACACAGCAGTGACACCCAAGAACTTCCCGTGCCCACTGATCAGCTCAGCAGTGACACACACAAAGGTCTAACAAGCCCCTACCTGCCAGGCTTTGGCGAGCCGACCCCACGGATCACCTGAGCTGTTTCAGCTGCCTGTGACAATGCAGCTGATGCTTTCCTCGGCCTAGCTAATCCCAGGAGAGAGCAGAGCATCAGGAAGCACGGTCCAAAGCAAGGCTGGACGCCAGGTATGGGACATGGGGCCATGCTCTGTCACAGAGTGAGTGTGAGTTAGCACACGTGGCCAGGCGAGCAAGGCTGGCTGCTGTGGCAGCCCCGGGCAAGGCTGGGCCACGGGGCTCTGCAGCACCAATGCAAAACTGCCACAGCCCAAACTTTGCTACAGCAAACCTGGCAGGAGGTTTTGCAATTCCTCTCACGAGCATCACTGCACCTTGGCTGTGCTCCACGACCCTGGAGGACAGAGCAGCCAGGGCTCCCAGCACATCGAGCTGCTCCAGGGAGAGTAGTGTGCTGCACAAAAGGAGGGACACAGCTCTGTTCACACTCAGCTCCAGCCCCTGGGCCTCTCTTGTCTCTCCCCACATGAGGGGCTGGCTCCACGCTATGGAGGCACGTGCAGTGCCTTGGCAACTGAAGCTTTGAGCAGCGAGCCACAACCTGGATACTGCAAGCACCCTGCCACCTCCGAGGGACAAGAGCCACTCTGAGCCCTGAGGGGATGAAGCCAGTGAAGCCCCACAGCTCATGGGAGCTCTCCTCCACCCACTGCCCATTACCTGGAGGGAGACAGCTCGAGAGCAGCAGCACACTTTGCCTTTCCCGAGCAGGCATGGCAGCGAGCTGTCCTCCCTGCCACACTCCCATGGCTCTACCTGCTTGGAGCTCAGCCAGGTCCCACCACACTCCCCACATGTGTCAGCTCACAGCCTGCACCACCAGACCAGAGCTGGACACAAGGCAAGGCCCTCCCTGGCAGGATGGGTCCAGCCTGTCTCATCCATCCGCCTCTCCAAACAGTCTACAGCAGACTGAGTTTTGCACATCTCTCCCAAGTCTCCCACGTGAAGAATCCCTGCAGGGTCAGTGACCTTTGAGGAGACCACGCAATTTGTGGGCAGGCATCTGCTCATCTTCTCTGAAGGCAGAGTGCAGAGGCCTCCCTGCAAATGCAGAGGCAAAGCAAGCTGGCAGAGGTCCTGCATCACAGTGTCACGTGTTAGGAAGAAAGGGACACACGTTCAAGTGTGGTCAAGGCAGCACAATAATGCTGGTCAGATGTGAAAGGCCCATAATCAAAGACCCCAGGGTGCCTCACCTTGCTCTCCAGTGGAGAGCTGCATCTGCCTCACATGGAGACACACGTGTGTCCCCACCTGCAACAAGCCATCTCTGCACGTTCCTCTGTGCCATTCACCACCAGCACCTGGCACAAGAGTCGCCTGTGTGTGTGTATGTATCTGTTGATACAAAACCAGGCTTCCTGGGCAATCAATAATGCTATTTAAGAGATAAGTCTTGCTATTGACTGGCTGTTGAGCCCAGCTCCTGCTTAATTTAAAAGAGAGGGAGAATGGCGAGGGAGCTCGGAAGCGTTCCCAACGTCACCAGGCATCCGTGTGCGTGCTCAGGCTGTGCAGGCAGGGATGGGGGGGTCAGGGATGGAGGTATGGCACAGCAGAAGCACAGTGAATTTTACACAGTGGAGGATCTGTGCACTCCTGGGAGACAAAAGGCCCATCTGTGAATGCATGTGAGCACTCGCAGTACTGAGCAGAAATTAAAACTGAGCATGGTGCTCCCTCAGTCTGGCTGTGGCTGAGCCAGGTTTGAGGCTCCTCAACCATCCTGCACCCAGCCATGGCGTTCTGGTTATCACTTCAAGTGGCATGAAAGGGCTTCTTGACTGCCAAGTCCTCAGAGGCGGCTCCTGGCCATCATGTCCCTGTCCTGGCTGCTGAAGCCTCTGCTCAGGTACACACAGGGCCTTCCCCAGCCCTCTCCTGGCTCTCCATTTTCAGGGAAGACAAGTCCCACCATAACAGGTGAGAGCAGGGGATGAGCAGAGCTCACTCAGCCTCACAGGAGAAGGACGTGAAGCAGCCATCCCTCTCTTCCCTGTGGAGGACAGCCACCCCTTACAAGGATTAAAATTCAGCCAGATCAGAGATTTCCAGCCCTCCAAGGTTCATGGAGCTGAACACACCCCCAGAAGGAGCCACAGAAGAAGAAAGACTCTGTTTTAGGTGGATCAAGTGGAAAAAGGTGTGTCCTTCAACAAGCCAGAGGCAGCTTCCAGCCCCCAAAGCCACCACTTAGATGAGCTGCATGACTTGATGGTGCCATTTTTCCTTGCACATTCCAAAGTGCTTCTCCCTGGCTGTTGTGGATCCATCTCTCTGTCCCCTACTTTCAAAGCTGGAGCAACCCATCGGTGCTGTGAGTGGGGAGGAGCACACCCAAACAAGCCCTGCTCTGTCAGGGAGCCAAAGGCCCCGTTACATCAGCTCATCTCCCTCCTCCCTTTGCAGGCTCCGAGACATCACCCAGGGATGTCCTGGGAGAGGAGGATGGCATCAAAAAGCATCTCAGCCCTGGGAGATGTGGGCTGCTTCTGCCCCACGGTGCGAGAGATGGGAGCAGCCTTGCTGCCCCAGTGATGATATGGGGACCTGATCTCAGCCCATGATCTCAGCCTTGTTCCAGCCAGGCTGGATGCTCCTCAAGGCAGCACCCAACTTGATCTTTATCTGAAAGATATCTTTATCTTTTTTTCACTACAAAACCATGGAGCCTGAGTGCTGGAGCTGCCCTGGAAAAGGACACAGAACTCATGGGTATGAATCAGGAGAGAGGCTTGCTACTGATTTGCTACTGAAGGAAGGACCAGTGCTAAGGCAAAGCTGAGGACTTGAGGATTTGTCCTTCAGTGTCAGGGTGCAGCCACCAAGCAAACGATAAAAGCATCTTCCTGCTATCCTGGGGCTGTGACTGGAGGTAAAATCCCAGCTCTGCAGATCCATGGGCAAGTCCTGGAGCTTTGCTCAGCCCCAGCATTGCAGGTCAGCTCCCAGGAGCTCAGGTGGTGAACATGAAGGTGGCTGGTGCAAACAGCATCTTCTCTCCTGACTTCTTCCCTCTCGGAGACTTTTCCTGTGCTAGACAGGGCTCTATGCTTTTCAGTTCCAGTTCAAAGCTCAAACTGGCCTGCTCTAAGGCAGAAATGAGCTCCAAGGCTCGCTACAACTGCACTGTTGTTATCTGTAAGCATGTGGCTGCCCTTCTGCCTTAGGAAGATTGAGGCCAACAGGTCCCTGTGCACCCTAATACATGTTGTGGCACCTCTTCCCTTCCCCAGCCTTATCCCCAGCACTGCACCCCTTGGCTTACAGAGAGGCACCAGGCCTGAGCCCACTTCAGTTGCATCCCCACTGTGCTCCCCACACCTGCCCCTGTGCGAAGAGGACGTGGGTTTGCGTCTGCTCCACGGGTCCATCCTCAACAAGTGATCCCAATTCCCTTGAGCTGATCAGGCTTCCTGGGCAGCCGAGTGAGCTGCTGGGCAGCCAGCAGCGCTGGTCCCCGGGGACAGGATTGGGGACTTCACACCAGGACAAGCCACAGCAGCTTGTCAGCTGGCAGGAACAGCCCTCGGTGCCAGCAGTGCTGAAGCCCTGGGAAGGGGCAGACATGCTCCAGCTGTGGGATGCTGGTGGCTGGTGGTGGAGCACCCAAGCAGCAGTGCCCTGTGCCCCCCTCACGGGTCGGTCTTGCAGCAATGCTGAAGTTGTGGCTTGCAAGTGGAGCTGCAGCACAGTGGCTGTTGCCATGCCAATCCAGTGGCCAGCTGGCACCTTGAACTGTCCAACCAGGAGAGCAGCCACGGTATCAACCCATGCCAGGGAGTCCCAAGGGGCTGATTTCCCCCAGGGGCTCCTGCAGCAGCATCACAGAGCCTGAGGAGCTCAGCTGCTCTCAGTACCAGGCACTCCTCGATGCTCCCCACCACAGCCCTGCACTGTCACAGCCCAGCTCCAGCCAGAAGCTGTTTACACACATGAACAATGGCTGGTCCCTGCTGTCCTGGTGGCTGTGAGGTGACTGCCACAGTGGAAGGAGACGGCAGCAAATGCCAGAGAAAGTTCAGCATCATGGGGGTCCTCAGAGAGCAGCCAGAGAGCAGGAGGCTGCAGGCTCAGCCACACGCTGGTGCTCTAAGGCACAGGGACAGGGCACTGCCTGGGCAGGAAATGACCACAGGGGATGTGGGAGCCAAAAAACCCCAACTTGCTATGAAAAATAAAAAAAGGATGCTGTTTTTCTTGCTGCTCAGGTGCAGCATGAACTCCTTACTGCAGGACGACATGGATGCCAGCAGCTCACGGATGGGTATGGAGGGCTGCTAAACCCGGGAGCACCCTGCCAGGGTCTGTGCCCAGATCAGAGGCAGTGCACTCAGCACCTTCCCAGCACTCAGCACCTTCCTCCTCCCAAAGAGGGGCCACGGGCTCAGCCTCCCTTGGGCTTGACCCAGAACCACTCTGCCCTCCAGGCAATCTCATGCAGAGGTTCTCACACACCAGAACACACATCCCAGCCCACCCTGGTGCAAACCAGCTTTTCTCTCCTCGACCTTTCCATTGTAGACACGGGGAAACTGAGGCACTGGAAGGCTGAAGGTGGCACACAGCCCACTGGTTGTCATCAGAGAAGAGAAAGGTGAGAATGTTTTCAAACTGCACTTCCTCAAAAGCAAGCCACGTCTCTCTACCAGTACTGCTGCCGACAAGGAGGAAAACTCATCCCATCCAAATTGCTCTAAAATAGGAAAATGAGGGAAAAAAACCAAACCCAAACAAGCCTCAAGCCAGAAGCCAAGTGCCTTCGTCTCTGTTCTTTCAGCTCAATCAGGCACACTTCATGATGGCAACTGCCATGATACCAGACTAATAGCGAGAACATTGTCACCCAGGAGCATGCCAAGGTGACCTGAGGGGGAAGTGGCAAAGCTCCCTGCCCCGAGCCCCACTTTCCCTGCTCAGCCTTGCCCTGCCCAGGGCCCCGCGATTGGGAAAGCCATCTCAAGTGCGTGCGGTGCTCAGCCGCACCGATCCGACCCAGATCACGCGAGCCCCTCCAGCCAGATTCCTCCTCCCGTGCATCTCGGCGCGTACCTCCCGCGGATGCACCTTTCGAGGGCTACCGAGGCAGCGACAGGGAGACGGGGCAGCGGCACGGCCAGGAACGGGGTACCCCATCACCACCCCGGCACCAGCAGAAGGCCACAGGCACATCTCCAGCTGACCCTGCGTGCTGAGCTCCCAGCGGAGGACGAGACAGAGCTCTGCTCCAGCTCCTCCACGCCAGCGATGGCTTCTGGGCACCCCGCGCCGGGGGAGCTGGGCATCCCTTGTAACACGCCGCGGGAGAAGCGGAGCGGCCGGGCACCGGGACGCGAGGAGGCGCCGGGGAGGGGGCGGCAGGCGCCCGCCTCTCGCAGTCCCCTTGGTCCCGCCGGAGCATCCCGGGGCAGCCGGCGAAACTCCCCGTGCGGCGCGCAGGACCGACGGGTGTCCCCGCCCCGAGCCCGCGGCACCGCGGCGGGCAGCGCTCGCCCCCGGCAAGGGCTCACCTGGGCTCCGCCGCCGCCGCTCCCTCAGGAAGCCCCGCGGGTGAGGCGGGCGGCGCGGCGGGCGGGCAGGGCAGGGCTCCCGCAGCCCCCCGCCGCCGCCGCCCCCATGGCCCGCCGCCCTCAGCGCTCGGACGGGGCCCGCCGCCGCTGCTGCCGCCGCCCCGCAGCGCCCGCCCCCGCCATGCCGGCCCGGCCCGGCCCGGCCCGCTGCTCCCGTGCCCGCGGCGGCGAGCGCGGTGCGCGGCTCTGCGGGGCGAGGGCGGGCGGCGGCTCGGCGGGGCGGGGCGGGACGCGGGGCGGGCGGAGGCGGGCGGACCCCCCCCTGGCCGGGGGCTGCGGAGCCCTCCCGCCCCCGCCCGCCCCGGCCGGGACCGGCGGGCATCGCCCCCGAGTCCCTGCGGGGTGCGCACGGACGGGCGCTCTCGGTGGCTACCGAGGGGCCGGGATTTCGGCAGCGGTCATCGGAGGAGCCCCTCGCCCACCTCCTCACGCCCCGTCCCCAGCCGCAGCATCTCTGCCGTGTCTCCCGCCGGGTGTCCTCGCTCCAGCCCCGCGGCGTTGGAGGCGGCCCGGCGGGCAGGCACCGCAAACCCCCGCACCTCCCGCGCCCCTTCCCGGCAGCCGGGTGCCTCCCCCAGCCTGGCCGGGCCCCCGCCTGCCGCGGCAGGGGCTCCTTCCCCGAGCAGCCGCCAGTTTCGGGCCGCCACTGCAAGCCCCTCTGCCCGTGGCACTTCTTGAATGCCGCTTGCCATGTTGTCATCGCTAAACGTCATGAAACCCTTCTGCAGTGCTTCATTAGCTTTTTTGTTAATTACCTTTAGACATCGTATATGATGTGCAAACATTGTCACCATACTCTTAATGCCCTTTTCCAAAGGCATGGGATTATCTGCCCGCCCGTCCACAGGTAACTCCATGGTAACCACCCTCCCAATCTTGGCGGGGAAAAAAAATAAACAAAACCTCTTAAGGAAACTACATTATCAATGCATGAAAGGAGGCTTGTGTGCATTTCTTACAAATAGATTGAGAAGCAAGGGCTGGGAGTTAGGTTACCATGGAATTGGGGAATTCAAGTACAGTATTAGCTGGCTAACGTACTCAAGAAAGAATAATAGATTTGCAAGCCACGAATTCCTCCTTTGAAAATATGACTGACTTCCATCATATGACTTGCCACATCTTCCCATTCTGTTCTTTATCAGAGCTTCAAGCAACTCATTTGCTCTGTACAGAAGTTGGATATAGTTTCCTGGCTCTAAGCTTTTACAGAAATTGCAGTCACAATTGCTGCCTCCCGTCTCTATGATCTCAGTGCTCATCCCAGGAGCAGGGCACACAGCCCCATTGGTAGTTTAGTAACTCCACGCTGCTCCTCCTCTAGAGCTTGTAGGGAAATCCTGCCTAGCCCTGGCAATCTCTTGCTCTCCATCTCATCAGTATTTTCCAAAAGCATTTTCTGACATTTTGGTTTAGGAGAGTTCTTTAGATTTATCTGCTATAGGAAAGGGCACAGTATGTGAATTTTCCAACATCGTCCATGGCAGATCCTGCTCTAAAGAGATTCATTTCAGTTTTATGTGATGCCCTTATGTCAGAGCTTTTTGCAGCCACAGAAACACAAGAATCCAGCACAGCACTGGCTGCCTTTCTTCTAAATGACCTCGGCATAGTCTTCAATACATGTTATGATTTTAGCGTGTCACACCTTAAAACTTGTCTCATCCCAAATTTATATCCTCTCCTGTTTTCCCTGTTTGACACAGCATGCACCTTTGAAGGTTGTCTGTTGACATCTAATTGTCTCTTACATGTCTATTTTAAACCTGTTGGCATTTTTTGGCCCTTTACAGATACAACTATGAAATTTAAAAGAGTATTCCCAGAATGAAGATTGGGAAGATATAGCAAAGCTCAAATGGTTTTCTAGATTTCAATATCAGAACTTATTCCACAAAATAAAACACCCCTCTCTCTAAATGTCTGTACATGAAGACATCCCCCACAAAACATAACCTGTTCCCCGTGGAGTTTGAGGATTTGTTCGTTTGTGCCCAACTGCTTATATACACCTGTTAGATTTTCTTTCTTTGTGTTTGGATGCTGATATAAAGCCTGCTTAAAGGCAGGAGGCAAGTGCCTCTGAGCAGCAGTATCATCTGCGAGAGTTTTACTCTTTCAGCTGCGTTTTTGGCAAAGTTTCCTTATTTTTGCATAGCTTATTTGCCAGACAACTGTTGTGCAGTTGGTGTTGGGTGAGAGTTGGGAAGCAGTGGGAAACTGTAACATGAACAACTTGCTCCTTATCCTGTGCACTTCCTGCGAGGGAAACACAAATTTACTTCTTTTCCTTGGGCACCTGAATCATTCCTCTGTGGTTATATGTTGCCCTCTTCAAATGTTTTAAGACTCCCTACCTGGTACAGTTAATTCAGAGACCGTCCTCTGGCATCTCCTAATCTCACAGTGCCATCACCACACACCGCCTTCCCGTGGGTGCTGTGGGCTTGCCCTGCCCTTTGCTGCGTGTCCCCAGCTCCGTGCTGCAGGATGGGACAAGGACTGCTGGGTTTGCACTGCAGCAGTTGCCACTCTTCCACGCTGCTGCTCCGTGCGGGACGAGCCCTTTGGGAATCAGTGGCTTTATTGCCTTCCCCCCAGGGACTCTGGCTGTCCGTGTTGACAAGGTGAGAGTTTCACTGCAGCACTGGGAGAACCTCAGATGACACTCTGCAGGGGCTTTTGATAGTCAGAAAGAGCAGCAGAATGGGGGTGAGACCAAGACAACAAACGTACACCACAGAGCTCACGGCAAGCAAGAAACAAACTTCCATGGGGCTCTTGTTCTCTGAAGAAATGAGTAACAGCAGTCATGGCTGCCCCAGTGCTGGAGGCTCGGGAAAAGGAAGAGGACACCAGCATGTGGCAGAGGTATCACAGAGCCAGTCAATGGGCACAGCCACTGATCAAACCAGTGATGCTGGTGGTACCAGTTGTAGCTGTAAGAACACCTGCCCTGGTACAACCCTCACTGCCCCAGGAGCAGCACCCAGGGGGGAGCAGATGAGGGGAGAAGGTGGGGAGCACGGGTGTCACACTTGTGTAAGGTGGACGGATGAGAAGGGGATCTGTGCACACCTGGGTTTTCTTTCTTCCACAAGAAAAGCAGAGCAGACCCCTCCTACTCTGTCCCTCTTTCCAAGTCAGAGGGAGTAGGAGAAATCACGACTACCTGATGCCTGCTTGGCAGTTGTCATGAAACAAGGCTGGCAGCTGCCAAGCCAGATCCCTGTCGCCTGGGAAGAGCTGCACTGTCACTACAGGGCAGGACTGGCACACACCGCAGACCCAACCCTACCTGCACAAGGCTGAAGAGTCCTCAGATTCCAAACCATACGAGGAGCTTCTTCCTCAGGACAGAAATCAGCTGCAAGACCTCTCAGTTGGGTTTGGGGACCAACATTTAACCCCAGCAGTGTCAGGAGCTGCATCAGGGAGGAAACTCACGTCTAGTCCCAGCTCAGTGTGAAAGTCAGCACGCTGTTGGGGTGGTGGTTCAGAGTTCCTCCTGCTGGGTGTTGAGGGAAGGCTGTTGTGGAGTAAACATCCCATTAAGCCAAGAAAAAAAACAAGAAGAGCTTGCAAAGCCCCGTGGGGTGGGAGGCAAACAGCTCTATCAATGCTTGAGAGCGAGCAGTTTATATAATCAACAGGCTCACCAGCTGGGAGGAGAGCAGCAGCACGAGGGAGCAGAGCTGGGAGCAGCAGGAAACCATTGCCTTTTCCAAAGGGTTTGTCACCAGCAGGCAGGACAGGCTGGCACCTGCAATTATTTCGGAGGACTGTGGAGATCATAGAATATCCTGAATTGGAAGGGACCCACGAGGATTGTCAAAGTCCACCTTGACAAGCACCAAGGAAGGCCGTTCCTCTGTGATTTGTCTCATACTTCAGATGTTTTCCCCACCAAGGAAGGTGGGAAAAAGTGTTTCTGTCTCCCACTTGGTTGCTGATATTCAGGAAACCTGTTGGATATCAACTTTGGAAATCTCAGATTTAAACAGGTATTGGGTGTCACCCCAAAGCTGAGGGCAGGCTGGGTGGGGGGCAAACATGCACAGGCACCAAGGGAAGTCAGGCTGAGAGTATGAGCTCCCAAAGCCAGGAACCCTCCAGCCCAAAGCCCTGGGGCTCCAAGCCCAGCCCCTGCAGGGATGCAGCACCCAGGGAACAGCTACCCTGGAACTGCTGTGGGTGCTGACCCACCCGGAGGTCCCAGCAGGATGAGGCTGGGTGCAGGAGAGGTGGTGGATACTGGTTGTCTGTTCTGGCTGCAGCAGCAGAGAAGTGCCAGGGCTGGCTGGGGAGACAAAAGCTCTCCAGATAGCGAGTCAGATAGAGTATGTCCATCTGCACAAAGCTGCTGGAGCTGCCAGTCATCCCACCCAGCCCCTTCCAAAAGCCAGCAGCAATGGGGAGCGGCGCTGGGAAGCCAAATGCCTTTGCTAATTGGACCTGTTACCATGTTTGCTTGTTTGTTTGGGTGGGTTTTTTTTTGTGGTTTCTCTTCCAGGCTGTGGTGGGAGCCTGGGCTTAGAATCACAGAATGGTTTGGGTTGGAAGGGACCTTAAAAACCATCTTGTTCCAGCCTGTGCCAGGGCTTCACCACCCTCACAGTAGAGAGTTTCTTCCTGATGTCTAATCTAACCTTCTTTCAGCTTATGGCCTTTACCCCTTGTCCTATCACTTCAGGCCCTTGTCCAAAGTCCCTTTCCAGCTCTCTTGGAGCCCCTTTAGGCACTGGAAGGGCTCTAGGGTCTCTCCTTGGAGCCTTCCCATCTCCAGGCTGGACTCCCCTGTCTCTCTTAGTGTGTCCTCATAGGATCATCTGGGCCCTGCCAGGTGCTCTAACCCATGCTGGGATCCAAGACCTGGAGGGCAATGAGTTCAATAATCTTGAAGAGTGAATTTTTTGCCCATCCCATTCCTCATGCCACTGACAACATTCAAGGAATGAAGGTCATTTCTCCAGCAAAGCTTGCTTCAGGCCAGGTGCTTCCTTGGCCCAGGACAGGCACTGACCTCTGTTCTCTCGCTCACGGGGCTTGGATTTTCTGGTGCTACTGACTGTGCTAAAAGGAGCTACAGGAGTTTCTCCCCTCCTCACTCCTCCTGCTCTCTCTCCCAGCTGTTCAACTAGTGGTAAAACAGAAGCTGCTGGATCTTGAGGAGAGAATAAATAGCTTCAATTCAGCCATGGAAAGGAGGTGGAGGCATTTGCCAGAGAGCATTTGACAGCTTGGGGAGAGCAGGCAGAGCTGGCTCTGGAGGAGCTGTGGTAATTAGGATCTGTGTTTGCACTCACTCTTTCATTCAGCACCAGAGGTTGCCATATGGAGAGCAGCCCTGTCACTCCAACATCACAGGGCCCTACAGCTCACACCCATCTCCCAGGATGCTGCTGCCCCAGCATCTCCACACGGCTGCCTGCTGGGAGCACCGTGGCACCTCTGTCCTCGTCTGCTGCACCCTGGCACACCCCCAGGGCACCGCTGGGACCCAGCCGTGCTCCCCCTGCACCGCCTCAGGTCCGACAGGAGCGAGGCTGGAGCTGAGTTACCACAGCCCCACGCTGCTCCTTCAGCAGCGATTTCCTGCACCACGGCAGGATTGATTCATTCCCCTTCTCCTGCACCCTGTCACTGGCAGAGCCAGCAGTGAAATTACACCTTCTGCTCCACACCCCCGCATCCCTTACTGTCTCCTGGACAAACTCCACTGCCTGGTGTTATTTTTAGCTCCTGGGAACTCTGATCTTTTTCTTAATGGGACACGTGTACTATGAAACGTGCACAGGCAGATCGCTCCAGCTGCAGGCTCGCGTGAGGAGCTGCCAGGCTGTCACCCACCTTTCCAGGCATGGGGAGGGAGCACTGGGACCCATCCCAGCCAGCAGCCCTGGCAGGGACCAGGATGGCATTGCTTTTGCCCCATGGCTCCCTTTACACAGGGTTGTAGCCCCGGCTGTGTCTCCACACTGCTGGCCATGCCCAGCGTTTTCCTACAGGGTTGGTTACCTGCCATGGGATAGAGAGGGGTGGAACCAGTCTGGTCCCTCCTGGAGGCTGAGGAGGCCATGTGCAGCAGGGAGGTGCTACAGGGACACTGCTTTGGGGTTTCAGAAACCCCTCGAGGCATAGCCAGGCTGAGATGCAACCCCAGCCCATCGTGGGTAAGCTGAGGCCCAGGACAAGACTGCTGTTTAATAATGCTGATTAACAGTGCTGGAGCAGCCAGGAGCCAGCCATCAGGCTCCTGCAGCACCATGAGGGCTCTCTCCTCCAGAGATGGAGCAGCAGTTCCTCTTTTCCTACTTGGGGTAAACCAGGGATAAAGGAAGATTTGGGTTTCTTACACCTGGTGCTGGTGGAGTGCTCCAACACGCCCGGGAACAGAGCATCTCCCTGGAAGTCTCTGGATGCTGAGCCGTGCCAGTGGGGGGTGGGGGGAGAAAGGAATACACAAATCAGCCTATTTTTAGGAGTACCTAAATTAGGAGGTGGGAGTCTAATTTTAGGTACCTGGTGTTGCCCTTCAGAGCGGTGAGTTAAGGACTACAAGTCCTTCAGTGAGCATTGCCCCTTTCCTGATGCTGCCTGTGTCTCTGGGGCTGGGGCAGCCTCCTGCTGAGATCAGCCCTCACTGCCAGCCTGGCCCATTGCAGGGGCACTGGAGCTGCTCAGATATGCTGTAATGGACCCCATAAACCCTAAACAAGGACTTTACAGCCTGTTTTGCAACTGAGCCTGGCTGTGACTCAGCAGCAGGGGGAACCGAGGGCTATAACCATCCGATGCTGACAGCACATTCACTCTGTCGAGTATCTCTCTGGGGCTGGAGGCACCTCCAGCTGAGCTGTATCATGGTGCTGCTGCAGCAGAGCCAGGCACACCTCGTTAATGCTAAGGAATTAAGTATCCCAACACCCAGCGAGGAGAGGAAAGCTGAGCTGCTGCCGTGCTGGGGATGAAACCAGCACACAGAAATACTGAAGTGAGGGAGGGAGATAGCAGGAGTGGAGATCTCCATCACCCTCTGCATCCCAGCCAGGGACAGCTGCAGCTCTGGCTCCATGCCACCTGTGGCAGGTCAGGCCCTTCCCATGTTTTATGTGCCTCCACAATCCTCTGGAAGCAGATTTGCTGCCTGTAACCCAGCAAAATGCCAGACCTCCTGCTGAAAGAGTCTTTCACCTTGTCTTTCCCACAGGACAACCCCAGGGACACCTGTGGCCACCTCAGCACCCCAGGCAGCACAAGGAGCTTGGATATCATCTCTGACAAGGCAGAAAGATAAATGGGGACCAGAGCACTGTGCTGGCAGATTGCTGTTTGACAATTGCCCCTTGGAGGACACCTCCTCTGCAGCTCTGCCAGCCTGCTGCTCTCGTTCAAGACTTTCCAATCATTGTAATAGAGTGAAACTTTATTTACTGCCCTCATCTGGCTTCCCAACGTGGCCATGGGCACACAGCAGGCGTCCTTCCCTCTGTACTAACAAGAGCCTTAATGGCTCTTCTGCCACAGCACAAATCAACCCCCAATCAATGTGGGCTCTGGGGGAAGGCTGGAAGTGGGGTCAGGAGCAGAGCCGGGGAGAGGGAAGGCAGGAGTGGTGAGGTGTCTGTCTGGTACCCACAGGTGAGGGTCTGGCCCTGAGCAGGGGACAGGGAGCTGGGCAGGGTGGCCACAGGGTTGAAGTGCTGGGATGTGATGGCACATTCATCTGCGTGTTAAATGGTTCAGCTGGGAATGAAGGGCGACTGGCACACACCAGCAGGGATGGGGAGATGGGGACACTGCCCTGTGCTGAGCGTGCACAGACTCACTGCACATGAGATCACCACTGGCCGTTGCTTTGGGGAAGGCTCGGGCACAGCGCTGTGACCATGCCAGGCACTTGGGAAGCCTTGGGATGTGCTCTGTGTCTCAAGGACATGCTGGGACAGACTGGCTCCCTGTGTCTGGGAAATGCTGACTGGGCAGGACCTCACCACCAGGCAGATGCCAAGAGGGTGGGCAACATGACAGGCAGCACTGCCTGCACCCAGCCCCAAGGACTTTCTCCTAAAATGGGACTCGTCAAAGCCTCTTTTTCCAGGAAATGTGGATGGAACTGCAGCAGGGGAAAAGCTGGGAAGTCGCACTCTCCCATCCATGCTCTGGTCCCATGTGGGGCCACAATAATGAGATGGAAGAGTGGAGGTGCCAAGAGGCACCTGTGTGTCACCGCAGCGCATCCCACCAGAGCTGCCCACTGGGGTGGAAACACCGTGTCTTGCAAGAGCATCTCAGGGATGCTGATTTCCTCTGAGGAGCTTCTTGGCCCAAATCTCTAGAGTGTTAGAAATGCTAGAACATTTCCCTAATCAGCAGCTCCATCAGCACAGGGGACGCCAGCTCCCCATCAGTTCTGTTTGATGCAGTCTCTCACTTGCCATGCACTAACCAAGGCTCCACCGAGAGCTTCACCAGAAGAGAAACTTCCCAACAGGATTCCAGGTAGAAATATCCGTGCAGAGGAACGCTGATGCCCCTGTCAGAAGCAGCACCTCTTGGCTCAGCTGTTTTGGCACAGGACAGAACTGCTCCAGAGAGGATTAGCAGTGGTGCTCAGAGGGCAGAGACACCCCTGTCGCCAACCCCCCAGGAGGGGACCCCCAGCCCAACCCTGTCTGTCTCTGCTGGGGTTATTGATTTGCCAAGGCTCATCCTAGAGATCCAGGATTCGAACAGCAGAGCTGTCTTTGCAGGTTGTCATGGTGATGGGAAGCGCAGCCACCTCCCTTTGCTGTCCCCATGGTGGGACAAGATGGTGCCCAGGCAGCAGATCCCCCTTGGGGGAGGTTTGGGACTCGTTGTGCCTCCTGGGACACACCTCTGGGGTGCATCCCCCATCCTCTGTCCCTCCACCAGACACAAGCCAGGGCTCAGTGCAGGCTGGTCTTGCTGGAGCTGGAGCGGAGACGGAAGGAGATGCTGGGGGGAGCCATGTGGTTTCTCTCCATTTCCCTTCATTTCCTTTCTGTGCTTTTCTCTTCTCCTTTCTTGCCCTTCCCAGGCCTGTGGCTCCTCTTCCATCAGATGTGCATCAGTGGTGGCAGGAGGAGAGTGGGCTTTGCAGAGCTGTGGAGGGGGCCCGGGAAGATAAAATGCTCTCATGCACCAGAGACTGAATTTGCTCTCCAGCCAGCTAACACATATGGTTTCCTCCAGGATTCCCCCCTCCTCGTGTGCCCCAAAATGCAAACACGGTCTGGCCAGGTGTGATCAGGAGAATGGATCCCAGCCTTTGCATTTCATGGGTGGTCTAGAGGGAGTCTGACCTGTGCAGCTGCCCCGGGAGGGGCATCCCGATGCCAGAGGGCTGGAGATGCCCTGGCAAAGCAGGGAGTGCAGATCCTCATTCCGCCTCCAGGAATGGGCAGGGACAACACACAGCCCGAGGTGACATCCTCCTCCTCTTCCTGGGCTGTAGTAGCACGGTGCATCCTCTGCTGGGAGAGGACGCTGCTCCCGGCAGGGATGAATTATTCAGCAGTGGTCACTCCTCCTGCTCGCCTTGCTCCAGGTGGGTGGAGCTCCACACGTGCCTGAGGTGCAGCCAGGGATGTAATCAGGGGAAATGGGAAAAGCACTTGGATGGGTGGATGGATGGGTGGATGGACGGATGGATGGATGGATGGGTGGATGGATGGGTGGGTGGATGGGTGGATGGATGGATGGATGGATGGATGGATGGATGGATGGATGGATGGATGGAGGGATGGATGGATGGATGGATGGATGGATGGATGGATGGATGGATGGATGGATGGATGGATGGGTGGGTGGATGGGTGGACGGGTGGACGGGTGGACGGGTGGATGGACGGACGGGTGGATGGACGGATGGGTGGGTGGACGGATGGGTGGGTGGATGGGTGGGTGGGTGGATGGATGGATGGATGGATGGATGGATGGATGGATGGATGGATGGATGGATGGATGGGTGGGTGGATGGGTGGATGGGTGGATGGGTGGACGGGTGGATGGACGGACGGGTGGATGGACGGATGGGTGGGTGGACGGATGGGTGGGTGGATGGGTGGGTGGGTGGATGGATGGATGGATGGATGGATGGAAGGATGGATGGATGGATGGATGGATGGATGGGTGGGTGGATGGATGGGTGGATGGATGGATGGAAGGGTGGATGGGTGGATGGGTGGGTGGGTAGATGGGTGGATGGATGGATGGATGGATGGATGGATGGATGCGTGGATGGGGGGATGGATGGGTGGATGGATGGATGGATGGATGGATGGATGGATGGATGGATGGATGGATGGATGGATGGGGGGATGGATGGGTGGATGGAGGGATGGATAGGTGGATGGAGCCAATGCGGATCACTCCTGTAAGGACAGAGCAGCAGGTCAGCGCAGACCTGGGTCACACCTGGAGCCCAGCCTGGTGTCACTGTGGGAGGTGTGTGTGCCTGGCTGGGGCACTGGGATGACACCAATGCCACCAGGGAGCCCCCCCGGCTCGGGCTGTCCTTGCCTTGATTTTGCCTTTCCCCACACTCAGCCTTTTCCCCCTCTGGCCTGTGCTACCCTGCTTGGAGTGAACCGTAAGCTCAGTGGCCCTGTGTCTGCTCCTTGTCTTCTCATCCCTGGACCCTCTCTGCTCCCTCCCCTGCCACACAAATCCCTTTGAGACCCCATGACCAAGTGTAAGTGGCCAAGGTGCCATCACCCTGCAGAAGCCGTACTGCAAAATAGGGCAAAAAAGGTTTGGGCTCTGCAGCACTCTCCCAGGCTGTGTGAGAAATGCTTTCACAATTGTTGAAGATTCAATGCAAACTAGTCACTGAAGCCCAAAGGCTCTTGTAACAAAATAAAAAAAGAAAGCTTTTCTGAAAGCAAGAGCTGGTTCATACTGACAGAGATGGCCATCTATTTAGGAAAGCTTAAAACCTCAGAAACCACCACTTCTGTTGCATCTAGCTGGGTTATAAGCTCTAATGTGACCTGTCTCTCCAGTGAAAATAACACATTTACAGCAGTCTCCCTAGTCTTGGTGTCTAAACAACCATAAATCCACAGGCAGAGGAAGCGTGGTGGTGAAATCAGACACAAAATCAGCCACAGAGTCAGCACGGAAGGTGCAGGAGCCAGCAGCACCCTGCTCCTGGGACAGGCGGCAACCAAACCCTCCCCAAACAAACCAGAGCCTGCCCACGGCCTCCCTTACTTTAATCTACATTGCAATGAATTAAACATGTTTTAATATCAAAAATGAAAGATCAAGGATCAGCAGTAATAAATCCTCCACACTCATTTTCCCTATTAAGCCGGTGTGTACCCAGGGCAAGTGCGGTAATTAGAGTCACGCGGTGATTTATTGGGAGGAAGGAACCGAAGGCATTCAGATATTGGCATTCTCAGTCTTGGCACGTGTTTATGCCCCAGTTTCCTGCCTGCATGATAAATCCCTCTGTGTTGGAGGGCCTGGGGGTGGAAGAGCTGGTGGCAGCTGGATTGTGGGTCTGGGGTGTGCAGGGAGCCTCAAGTCTTGGGTGCTCCTGCCAGTGTGGGCACCCAACAGGCAGTGGGCTGAAAGAAAGGTTGGCTGGGGTCAGAGTGGCCTTTGCCTGTCCCAGGAGGATTTTAGCTGTGTAACCCTGTAGTGGTTTGATTCGAAATATCTATTACTTATTTTCCTTCTGTGAGATAAGAATTAGGAGAAAGCAAAGCAGACCCAAAACTTAAAAGAATATAAAGAAGTTTATTGACAGACCTAAAAGAAAGGGAAAAACATTCAGACCAAACCTTCAGAACACTTCTCTTCCCCCCACCTTTCTCCCTTCTCCCACTGACAATGTAAAAGACAACCCTTGAGATTTTCAGTCAGTTTACCACCTCTATAATAACCTTGTTCAGTTCACTTAGGGAGAGGAGTCTCTCTTGCTCATGCTATGGAGACATCTCCACAAGAAGTTCTCTCATGGCTTCAGTATCACAACGAGCCAGATGCACAGGTTGGTTCTCTGCTTGTACGTGAAAGTCCCTTCCCCCGAATTACAGCTTTCCCCACAACTGTTTCGAGGGTCCAGTCTTGAGCTACTGGGGTACCATTTTAAGGATGAGCTGTTCAGAAGCAAAGGTTCTCTTCACCTATCTCTGGGAGCATCTTCATCTCTAGGAACAGTGGTCTTCTTCCTCCCTGGGAGCAAGGGTCCTCATCACTTTCACCTCTCTCCGTTCAAGCTTCTCATCAAATCACAGCTGCTTCAGCATTTGCTTGTTTCAGCACAGGTACTTTTGCTCACAATTGCAGTTTGAACGCTCCACCCCCCATGATTTCATGAAATTACAACGGGTACTCTGATGTATCATAGTCCATCACCAGAGCTTTACAACAGAATTTCAGCTTCTAGGTTTGAAGCACCTCCTCTTTCTCCTCTCTCGGCATTTTAGCTCTTCCTTCTTCACTGGCTTTGGTGTCTTTATGGTGTTTTCTTCACGTGCCTTCACATTTCCTCTGTCTCTGGAGAGGATTGGTGTCTGCAGGCTTCATCTGTTCTGGAGAATCTTACAGCACTAAGAGAGTTCATCTGGGCCTTGCAGCTGGAATTCACCTTTTGCTGTTGGTCACCTGATCTCCGCCTCGCTTCGGTGTAGCATTTTATTTCCACCACCACTGGTGTAGTGGTATCATGCAAGATTCCCATTTATTTCACCACCCAGGAAAGCCCCTCCACTGAGCTGGCTCTGGCAGGAGACGCCCGAGCTCCTTCAAGCACCTCTGGCACAAGCAGTCATGAGCATTTCGGGGTTTTCACCTTTCTGCCCCTTGCTCAAGAACTTTTGGCACAGGGACTCGCACCCTGGGCTGAGGATGTCACTGTCCCCAGCATCATCCCCAGCCCTAGGAGTGGAGCATTTTTCTGGGCCATTTCCCAGGCTGTGGCTCCAGCACAGCAGGGCCAGCAGTTGGCACCTGCATTTCAGGCACGTGTGCACACACGGATATTTCTATTCTCAGCAGTCATTTTTGGAGTTGCTTTTAACTTTGTCCTGTCTTTTCACCTTTTTGGATAGGAGGTGGCATTTTTTCCTCAGCATGGGTGTGAATTCTTGTGGGCACTTTGAAGGCTGGAGAGGTCTCTTCTTGCTGGGGAAATGCAGCTGCAGGCTTTGCTCCCCAGCTATTCTAGCCCAGCAGCAGTGGGGCTGTGGAGTGTGATGGGTGTTCCTTGGGTGCTGGGGGTGCTTTTTCTCCTGAAAGCCTGGAGATTCCCCAGCAACTGGGTGAGGCTGTGGGTTTGGAAGCATGCACAGGGTGAGGGGATCTTCAGCTGGGCTTGCAAATATCTGGAAGCTTCATGCCAAGGATTCCACAGCTTAGGGGCTGCCCCATCCCTTGGCAGCCAGAAACTGCATGTGAAAGGCTTCATAGATGCCACTGAAATTTCCCTAGGAGGGTCAATCCCCTCTGGAAATTCACCCTTGCATGTAGAGACTTCAGACACTTAATCTTTTTCCTTACCCCAAGAAATAATTCATGGACACCCCGGCTCTGTGGATCACAAGCAGAAGCCCTTGCACTGAAGGAAGTGGAGGATTTTGCCTCCTCTTAACACGGGAATAGGGGGAACTCAGAGGCTATTCAAAGGCTGCAAAAACATTCATTCAATCTACATTAAAAATGCCTCAGGCTCGTGCAGGCTGTCACTGCCCCAAGGGGATCAGCACTTCTGATGGCCCAGTCCCACCAGCACAAAACGCTGCTGGTTCTGATTGTCTCAGAATGTTTGTTTGTTCCTCCAGGCCTCAGCCTCCAAAATCACCGGACTGCACAAGGAATTGAAGTTTTAATGGATTCTTCAAGGATTCAATTCCAAGATCTCATAAACACCCAGTGAGGCTTGGGGATACACACCTAGAAGCAGAGGATGAGAATCCAAGAGCTGGTGTTTAAAAGTGAATTAATCTGGGATTTCAAGTCAATCCTGCTGTATTTAAAAGCCTCATTCCTTAGGGAACACTGCCACAAAAGCACTCTGTCCTCAGTGTTGGTGCTGGCACACAGTGTGACACCCTTGGGGGGGACCAGTGCTGACCCCACTACCAGCAGCAAGGACACAACCTGCTCTAAGCACCAGGGAGTCCAAATCTTCCCAGAGGATGGGGGCTACAGCTTCCCCTGACATGGCAATGAAGGATAATAACTTGGTACAATTCCTGCCGAGGGTGAATCACTTCAAAAGTTCCTGGGGAAAAGTACAATTTACACAAAATGTTCCCAAGTCTCCTCAAGACCCCACAGAGGAAAGGCAGAACAACCCATCCTCTGGAGCCTTGCTGCTGGAGCACCTGAAGCTGGATGGTGTCAGGTCCTAAACTAACTCAAGGAGATTTTTTCCCTTGCTTGAAACAGTAGCATCCATAAAGAAGGTGCAGAGAAGCCTTTTGGACAGTGTCTGTGAGGATGTCCTGGCTGCTGCTCAGAGCAGGGAGATGCTTTCCCTGCCCTCAGAGGATGGAGCTGGGAGAAACCTCCCATGGCTGCCCAGTGGAAGAGAACAGGCTTCTTCCAGATTTAAAAATCCTCATGAATTCCCATGACTCCAGGAGCTGGGGCTTACTTCAGCTGCTGGATATCACAAGACTGAGGTTTCCAAGGCTGGCAAAGGCGGGCACAGCTCTTAAATACCTTGCCATGAAATCACAGTCTCCTTCAGCTTGCTGTGGTAGATCCAGGGCACCTGGCACTTCTAGGAGCCCAAAGGACAGCCCTGCAGCAGCACAGAGAAAGAAGAGGAATACCTATTTTTAGCCACAGATCATTTGGATTTTTCCTCTTTTGCAGAGATGGGCAGAAAGCAATGAGAACAGTCTATGGCATTGAACTCCCCATCTAACACTTGAAGTGCTTGCCATCAAAACAGAAACTTATCTGAGATCTTAAGGGAAATGGATGGGATTGGGCCTGTCTTTCCAGCATGGAGCAGAGCTGGCTGGGGATGCCAGGGAAGGGGCTGGGCTGCTGCACTTGGAGCAGCTGCCACATTTGGCTGGGAGCATCTCTCTGTGCCTGTTGACACGCTAAAATGAATAGAGATGCCTTTTGATGTTGCCTTTGAATTGCTACTCTCTCTTCCTTCTTGTCCCCAGGGTATTTTATTGGACTTCATAATAAAGCTGGAGGGGGGGGCAGAAGGGGGAAAGTTCTTTGAGCTTATTGTAAATGAGCAGAATTTTATCATCCCTCTGCTCCCATTTTAGATTTACCCTGTAATCTTATTTACAAGCTGAATACCAAGTGCTGGAGTAATCAGTAGGTGATCAATAACCAAGAGAGGCTCCTTGAGCTGCAACCATTTAAAGTCAATCTGTTCCCTTGCATGCAGGTGTGGAAGTTGTTTTTTGGGAAGAAAGGTGCCACTGGGAGAGCCCAGCGTGGTCCCCTTTGTGCAGATTGAACCCGAGGTCTGACAAGCCCCAGTCCTCCTCCTATGAGCCACCAGCTTGGCCATGAACTGAATCCTCAGCACAAGCCATGGTTTGGGGGTGGGATGAAGTTTAACCTTTCCCTGCCTTGAAGAAGGGCAGGTGGACCACAACCAACACTTCTGCTCCTACTCAGCCCAGTGTAAATCAGGCACAATCCTCCCAAAACAGTGATGTGCTTCTGCTTAGAGAGGTGGGACCGGTTGGTGGATCCACAGGAAGTTTGGGCTGAGGAACACATCAGCTCCTGTCTGCTGCTAATTAGCACAACTGCCCTCCCTGGGATCACTAACCTTTTTATTTCTTACTGCCCTCTCTTTTGCATTCAGCTTTGTCTTTTGTTTACCCGAAGATGCTGGCAACCCCAGTGCACTTTTAATTCAAAATAAAGAAATATATCTGAGTTTTATAAAGGGCTGCAGGGAGGGAAGAGAGAGGGCTTGCCATCTTTTTGCTACTCTGTAGTCCAGACCTGGCAAAAATCAAGTGGCTAAATTCAGATGTTACCTCGTGTGACCACCCTGAGCAGAGGGGAGCAGGACACGGACACTTGCCCAAGCTGCCTGCCCAGTGCCTCCCTCTTCCAGCTCCCACACTGGCTGGGAAAGTGCCTGCTGAGTCCCAGCCTGTTGCTGCCTCACTCTCCTCTCGCTGCCTCCTCCTTACTCAGCAGTAGCATCTCCCCCAGCCCATCCATCACCGCGGATTAGCCATTAGTACCGTCACCCGTTCGCGGGGCTGCAGCAACGATGGGTTGTGTTAGCATTCCAGCCACCACAATGAATGGCCTGACATCGAAACCCTTTTGGATCACAGGGAGAAGCCAATCAATTATTTCACTCCCCTGCCTGCTGCCAGCACCCAGGCTGGAGCATGCTCTGATCCCTTAATGGCGTTTTGAAACACCGTCAAGAGAGTGATGCATTTCATTTCACCGTGTGCGTGGCCAGTGCCAGAAGCGCGTTATCATAAACCCCCTTGGTGGGACAGGCTGTCCCCTGATGCTGCCTGCTGTCCCTGCACCCCTCCTGCTTCCACCCAGGGATGCACAACCCGCCTCCCCCGTAGCCACGGGAAGCACTGCAGGTAGCCCAGCCTCCCAGGCAGGCAGAGGAAAGGGGAGAAATTGTGTGCAGTAAGGAAAAAAAAAAGCCTTAATTGGAGTGTCCTGTCTCTCAATTCACTTAAAGCCATCAAGTTCCCAGCAGCAGCGTGGCTCTTGCTCACTTCCCTTCTCTCATGTACAAATATAGCACGATAATTAGATGAGGGCTCTTTGCCCTCTCGTTGGCATCTCATCCTGCACGGAGCAGGGTCAGGCAGCCGGCACGGCATGCGGTGCTGGTCAGAGCATCCTCTGAGCACACTGCCGCAGCCCCAAACACCCCTCCCTCCTGTGAAACGGGGAGACAGGGCTTCAGTCACTCCCCAGCTCCCAGGAGACACCACACGGCTGGGCTTGGCAGTGGGGAAAGCGTCCTGGCTGCTGGATGCAGGTCAGTCTGGACCAAAAGGATCCTCCGATGGCACCGCACATTGTTTAAAGCACCGTGCCCTCCAAACACTGTCTCCACAGACAGTTGTCCCAAAGCCATGGTCAGTGGGGTGGGATGAGTGGAAGGACAATTTCCCCGCCTGCTGCCCCAGTTTCTGCAGTGCTGGTGAGAGCACAGCTCTTGCTGGCGGAGCCAGTGCTCGCTGAAGGCAACTTCTTGCAGCAGTTTTTGTTCCTGGGGCTGCGTGTAAAGGGAAACAACAGGCTGGGGAATGCTGAGGCGGCTCCCAGTTCCCTTCAGCTTGCATTAAACCCAAGTTATTTCAGGACAAACAATCCCATCTCCTGGTTTACGACATTTATGACACTCATGTTCAGAAGTCTCGAGCCCTTCGGGATCCAGAGCAGATACTCTGTCCCCTCACTGAGCTCTGTTTCCATCCCCCAGGAAAGAGAAGCAGAGCTCCTCTCACATAGTCAGGGGACTCTCAGCTGCTCTCTCCTCTGCGTGGTGGCTGTGTGAGCTTTAATGACTTTGTACATGCTTAGAAGACTTTTTCACTCTATAATGATGATCAAAGAGAAGTAATTGCCAAAACTGAGCTCAGCATCAAGGCAAGCAGTATGGGGCCTGATGTCCTCCTGGATATCACATCCCAACTCCACTGCAGCAGTGGGCCTGGAGAGAGCATTGAAATCCTCCTGTGAACAGCAGGATTGCAGGGCTTTTCTCTGTGCAGGCATGGAGAAGCAGCCTGAATGGAAGGCAACAGCTAAATATAAACTCTGATTTAAAAGATAAGTGATGGTAAGTGGTTTCATTGTTTGGGAGCAAGGACCTCCAAACCATTCACTGGAAAAGGCTCAACCAGCCTCAGCAGAGCCAGTAATTAAAGGTAACTATAGCCCAAAGCAGCCACAGCACAAATAAAGCAAGGAATGAAAATTGCACTCCTGTGGTGAGCTGACCTTGGTTGGATGCCAGGTGCCCACCAAGCTGCTCTATTCCTCCCCTCCTCAGCAGGAGAGGGAATGGGATGCGATGGGAGGAGAAAATAAGATGGAAAACCACTCATGGGTCAAGATGAAGGCAGTTTAATAAAGCGAAAGGCTCACACCAGCAACCAGCTGAACAACATAGCAGCCTCCTAAAGATCTGTGTGCCCAGGGAGCTCATCCCCTGGCCATCCCAAGCACCAATGGCAGGACACTGCCCAGCTGCCACCAGCCTACCTACTGGCACCCCCAGAGGTGAGGGAGGGCAATCCCCAGCTCCCTGTCCAAGAGGGAAAGCCATTCATCTTAATCACACTCAGCCTTATCAGGTTTTGGAGCAGGCTGCAGTATTCAAACGAGGTGAACAAAGAGATTTAAGAGGCAGCAGGAGGCCTCTTGAAGAGGATGAAAGGAATCATCTACAGCTGAGGGAGGAAGGGAGAGGAAAGCTCTGGCTCTGTGAGCCAGTTGGGCACTCACAGCTCAGGGGAGGCTGTACACGTGCTCCATGTGCCAGGGTCCCAAGGCTTGACACAAGCAGAGCACATCCACCTGAACTCCTTTCAAAGCTGATCTGCCACCCTGTCCACTGGTCAGGAGTCCACACAGGTGCTGAGGTACTTTAGTGAGGAGGACTGTCCCTTGCTACTCCTCTTCAGAACATCCAGTGACCTTTATTTGAAAGCCAGCCAGCTTTGCCATAGCTCCTTGTCCAGGGTGAGGGACACCTCATGGGTTGCAGCAGAAACACATCCCCAAGCGTGTGGGACCTCAGCACACACAAAACTGAGCTCTCCAGACCTCTGCCAGCCCTTTTCTGCAGAAGGTAGCAGCGCTGTGCCAGGGAGAGTGAGGTTGCAGCACCTCTCCTGTGGAGATAGGCTGAGAGAATTGGGATTGTTCAGCCTGGAGAAGGCTCCAGGGAGACCTTAGAGCCCCTTCCAGTATCTAAAGGCACTCCAGGAGAGCTAGAGAGGGACTTCAAACAAGTACATTGAGTGATAGGAAAGGGGGGAATGGCTTTAAACTGACAGAGGGCAGGTTTAGATTAGACATAAGGAAAAAATGGTTTACAAAGAGGGTGCTGAGGCCTTGGCACAGGTTGCCCAGAGAAGCTGGGGCTGCCCCATCCCTGGAAATGTTCAAGGCCAAGCTGGACAGGTTGGAGCAACCTGGGATAGTGGAAGGTGTCCCTGCCCATGGCAGGGGGTTGGAACGAGACAGTCTTTAAGATCCCTTCCAACTCAAACCATTCTATGATTTTATGCACAAGCCTCAAGCTTCCTTGAGCCTGTGGGGCTTTGCAACCCAATTCCCTCTTTTCTCAGCCATGGTTTGCCTCTTCTCCCTTCCCTGCACTAAAGCTGTACCCTGACATCAGCAAAACTAAGTACCTGTCCAGGAGAGGAAAGCAAGATTGATTTGACTCCAAATGCTGCCAAATGCATAAAGCCAACACACTGGGAAAAGTAAGGCAGGCAATTTCATCCTAGTTGCCTTCAGCAACAATGACATTAGGTGTTATTTGATACAAGAGAAGAGCCAATATATCCAGACTGAAGGGCAATTATTTAAACCTGTGTATTTAGAGGGTCTGGATGCTGTTCAGAACAGGAGCACTGGAAACAGCTTCTGACTTGGGGACTGTGTGGGCCCAACACTCTTCTTGATGGCTTCACCCTAGTCCAGACTTCGCATTTAAAGAAAACTTGGGGCAAAGTTTCTAAAAGCAATGTTGTCCCGATTCTTCTCCACCATCCATAACCATCAGCTGGATCAGCACTAAAAGTCAAGTGCCAAAAATTTTTGCCAACCCTGTATTTCGAGCTAGGAGCACAGGAAGAACCCTGCTCACCTCGCTGAGCACAAGCTCTGGAGCCCCAGCCTAATAACGTAAATGTCAGTGGCTGAACCTCCAGCCAGCCTTTGTCTCTGGCACAGGAATGCATTGCTGGGGCTGTGAAATATTAAATGAGGTGTTAGAGTCAAAAGAACAAAATTACACATCCGAAGGCTGCTTTCCAATGCCCCCCGGGCTTGGCTCCGGCTGCCTGTGACGTAAACAGGTATGGATTTATGGCCAATCCATCCCAGCAGGGCCACCAGAGCTGGCAGGGGACAGGGGAGCACTCCTGCACATCCACACCCCTCAGCCTGAGGTCTGAGGGCTGCCAGGGCCCTGGTGAGGCTCAGAGCCCCCCCAGCTCCCTCCCGCTTCAAACAGGAGGCTGCCAGGATTCAGAGCTCCCCACAGAGCCCGAGACAGAGTAGGGTAATGGATGAAGGTTTCTCAGTGCCAGGCTACTGCTTTTCCCATAAATCCACTGCATTTTGCCACAGGAACAGCCAGGAAGCCTCAGCAGGAGGCTGCCACGGGTGCTTGTGAAAAGCCCCAGTCAGTGCCTTTGTACCTCTGCTGGCACTGAAGCAGCTTTGCAAGATTGAGCTTCACAGACCTGAGATCTGCCAGAAGTGAAATGAAGAGGCATCCTAGAGAGCAGACAGGCAAACAGGGCAGGTACAGAGGGCAGAGATGCTCAGATACTGCAGGCATGGAAATCCAATTCCTTGTTTCATTGGAAAATGCAGGGCTTTGGTGATAATGCTGATGAGGTGACATGTCTCAAACTGGGATGAAGTTGCAGGTTGGAGATGCAGGAAGGCACACATGGGCATGGAGAGGAAGAGGATTGACAGAGGCCCTGGAGAATGCAGGAATGAACACGGGAAAGAACCTGGGAAACTCAAACCACCAGTGCCACACAAAGGGCTGAATGCATCCTGAGCAGCAAACTGAGAGCTCTGCAGCTACACCAGCGAGATGTGGCACCCAGGACATTGGGAGCAGCCCTGAGGATAACTCAGCCTCTGAGGCTTTTCAGGAGCTGTTTTCACAATTCTCTGCAGTTATTCTGTAGGATGTTCAGCCACCACTCTGCCCCACAGAGGCTCATCCTCTGCTCTTGGCACAACCTCTCCATTTGTTTGAGGGTGAATTCAGAGTTGTGAATCATACAGCCATCAGGAGGGCAGGACTCTTGGCACGTCCATGCCAAGTATTCCAGCCTCAAATGGCTCAGACCTCAGCAGGAAGGTCTGATGGAGGCAGTGCTCACCAAGGCTGGGTGAGATCTGGTACCCTGCAAAGAAAACCACCTCTCCTTTAGAAGGGGAGGGATGTTTGCAAAGTGGGACTGAGGAATGACAGCCACAGCAGGTCCTGCCACCTTCAAACTCCACCACAGCAGCCAGGATCAAAGTGCCAATATCTCTATACCGTTAACGAGCCACATGAGATTTTTCCTAATGTATGCAAAAAATATTTAAAGAATGACTCTGTTACCACTTAATCCCCCTACATCTGTATTTAACCATGATCCCTTGATACTTCTGGACTCTAGGGCAGAGCATTTTACCACAAGCTGCCACAAAATTGCCATTGCACACCCAGATTCTGACCTCTACTTCCTCTCCTGTGCCCCACTGGGTCAATAAAACCAATGTGATAAAACCATGCAGCACAGGTGAGCGTGAGGGACAGGTGCAGTGGGGCAAAGAGACAAAAGGATTCCCTGGGATCACCAGCCACCAAGGATTGAGGAAGCACTGTCCCAGCAACTTGAACCCCACAGGGTTCCATGAGTGTTCTCCGCAAGAAAAGGTCCATCTGATACACGGCCCCAAGAAACCCCACGACACCAGAGACGTCCCCACCCTGGAGATCCTTGCCTTGCACGCTGCTGTCTCTTGGAAGGGTGATACCTCCACCTGTGAATCTCAGGAACTTCTGCTCCCAGAGCTGCAAGGGCAGCAGCTTTAAGGCAAGGGAAGGATTTCCAAAGCGCAGCACACACATCAAGTACAAAGGCCAGGGCTGTCTGTGGCAGTCAGAGCTCTGGGCTGCTGCAGAACAGAGGTGTTACAGCTTGAGCTCTGCTCGCAGGAGAAGAACCTGTGGGTGAAAAGCTCCTTCTGAGATAGGCAGGGCTATTTCCAGTGCACCTGTCACAGCTCCAAACTGATGCTGCATCAACCAGGGCAGCTCACCTGGCTGAAGGGAGGGGAAGATTTGAGTACCCTTTCTAATAACAGTGTGCCCCATGAGTCAAGGGCTCTGGATGATGTTAAGAGTGAGGAAAACCCAGTGATGGGTTGGATTAGATGTTCTCCAGAGGTCCCTTCCTACCCTAACAATTCTGTGATTCGGTGATAGTGGCAGGATATTGGGATAGGAATCAGAAATAAACTCCAAGCAGTTTTTCTGTTTGTCCAGGTGAATTCCTCAGAAGAACTGGAGAACTTCACACTGCGGCCCCATCTCAGCCCCTCTGTGTGGACTGTAAGCAGCCCTTAGCAACTGTATCACTGTCTATATATTGTCTTAATCACAGGCTCATGTTGTGCAACTGCTCCTTTTGATTCCTGCCAGGCATATTTAGGACTGATTCCTTCACTTACAAAACCCTCACAAGTATTTTTGTCACTAACTGTTCACACAAAATTATTTCTGCATAAATAGGATTCTGTTCTCTGCTTACAAGTATTGTGCATGGAAACCCTTTGACGGGAGAAAAGAAGGTCCCTGCAGCCTTGACATCTCCCCTTGAACTTGAGAGCACCATTTCTGAACAGTGCCAGACTTTCCTCAGCCTAACTCGGTCTGAGTGAGTAAAACCAGTTCTTCCCTGTGTGGCCAGATGCTGCATTGTGATGCTAGCCCAGAGAGAAAGCAAGCAGCTTAGACTGTACTGATAGAAGTCCTAATGGAATAATTAAACTCAAATAATTCAATTAGCACTGCAATTGAGTAATTTCATTTGGAGCATGGCTGCAATTGAGCAATATTTGTATTGTCCCAGCCATGAGGATAGGCACAGTCGCCTTTCAGCAGGCAGAAGGAGATAGATGGTGCTAATAAAGGGCAGAAGATGGATGTGAGGTCACCAGATTAAGTGTGCTTCCTATTTTTGGCTAGAGGAGGAAGTCAAGCCACTGTGATCCCGTTGCCTTTAAAAGCCTAAGTAACAGAAATACAAGAGACTGCAAGACTGCAGGAGTCTGCTTTGCCATTAATTACTTTTTATTGAAAGCTCCCAGCCCGCTTGGCATTGCATCAGCAAGAGGGCAGTCGTGACCCTGCCCACAGAGCCCCTTATCTTAATCGAGTTCAGACAGCAGCGGCAAGTGGTGAGTTGAGACCTGGGGAGCAATGTCTGCTTCCCTTGGCAACCTGAACGAGCCTGCAGAGCGTCAGGCCAGGAGTCAGCAGACGAGATCTAAGATAAAACCGAGACAGGAAAAGAAACCAGCGATTTTGGGCTGCCTCACTCGTGCTGGGTGTAGCTGCATCCTGAGATTCCACAGGACTGAGGGCAGGGAGGGGGCTCTGGGTCAGCGAAGAGGGCAGGTAAATTACCACCCCTGACACGCCCTTGCACCGCAGCCCAGCTCTGAGGAATGTCCACAGTGGCTGCTCCACTATGCCCTACCTCTTCTTTCCCTAAAAAGCAGCAGCAGTATTGCAGCAGGTGAAAAAGCCATCAGGAATCCATTTACCTGTGAGTACAGGGGCTTCAGGTGCTGCATGTGGATCTTTCCTTTGAGGCTCGGGCTGATGATCAGCCTTGGGGGACACAGGCATTTGGGCGTTCAAGGATTAGCCTCTAGCCAAACACCAGCTGTAGCTCACAGCTTGCCAATATTTGGAGATGGGGGGGTCTTTCCTGGGAACTCAGCTTTATCTGGTAGCCTCAGGTGCTGGGAATGGAAAAGTGAACAGCTGGGTTAACCTCTTCCAGTCTGAGAAGTCACTGCAAGCATGATGTCAATCTTCTCCACCTACTCTGAGCTGAGCTCTTGGCAGCTCTGTTAGAGTACCACAAATCTGCCTCTCTCTTCCTTCCCCAGAGCAACTTCAGGTTTGGGGGTTTTTTTTCAATTTTTTTTTTTTTTTTTATTTCCAACTCCCAGAGCTTTCTAAGCAATTTAAACTTGTTTGGTAGATTTTATTTTTTTTTTTTTAAGAAAGAGGCAGCTGATGCTAGAATGCTGTTTGAAGCTCCTCTCCCCTCCCACTCTCAGCAACATCTGAGCTTGGTGGTTAATTACTCTGAGACCTCTCCGCCTCTGTCAGTGTTAGCTGGAATGATGGGTTTACACCATGCATATCAACAAGCATCTAGATGGAAAATAAACCTACTGATGCTTCCACTGTTGGGGAAACAAGTGTGCTGATTCAGGCATCTCAATCCATGTGGATGACAGGCACCTCCTGCTCTGCAACAGAGCTCTGTTCACTGAGGTCCGTGTTAGATCCTATGTGCACTGTGGGACAGATCCATAAAAACCAGGCTTGGGTAACTCAGCTCCTTGCTCTCATTTGAGAGGGGTTGCTCACACATGCAAAATTGACTCAGTTTAACTTTTCCCAGGCAGAAAAAGCATGTGACCCCCTCCACATGGGAGAGGGCTGATAACTCCCCAGGTTCTCTTTGAGCCTGTGCCTTAGGAGGGCCACAATCCTAGGCCACAGCACTGAGCTGTGGCTCCTTTTCCTTGAAGGTGCGTGGCAATGCAGTACGAGAGGGGACGAACACGTCCTTGTGACGGGAAAGCCGCATGATGGTGACGAGTCTGGTCTGACTCATGGCCCAAGAGATGCTGTGATATTCCACCACTGGCCTGCTCTGTCCACCTGCTCTGAGCACTGAGGCAGAGCTTTAGCATTCAAGTCCATATTTACTGTAGGACCTCATTTTCCCACTACAAGAGCAATCCCAAATCAGTAGGAAGAGGTGACCTTGCTCGCTACAGCATCTCATCGTCTGGTTAAGATCTTGCACACAAACTCATTCCCAGCTCTTTCATTGTTTCTACAGTTGGGTTCAGGCTCTGTGTGCTCTGGTTTTAATCAGGTGTTCAGCATCAGGCCCATCTCCAGTTCAGTCCCCTTCCACTGAGTACCAAAACATTCCTCTTCCAGGTGACAAATTCCATGGAAAATACTCTGCATTACCCAGGTGGTACTTCCCCCCCCCCCTTTGGTAGGGCATATAAGCAATTTTCTCTTTCTCTTTTGATCTATATCACACTTTCTCCTGTTTCTGTCCTGTACCCTGTTCTATTACCCAGCTTTGTACCAAGAAATACTACATAACAAACTTATATATAAGCAGCATTTAAGCTGGTCCATGATTCTTCCAAGTAGAACAATTTCAACAGAAAGGAATTTAGCTTGACAAATGCTGCCCAAGACCTGCCCTTATCATCCTTATGCTGCACTGCACAGCTTTTGTTAACTTACGAATGAATTCCTGTTGTGTCTCATGGCTTCTTTCAGATGTTATTATTCCAGCTCTCATGGACATGAACAATTCTCTTGATTTAAGAAAGTAGCCTGAGATGCTGCTTGGCTGTGGTTTGGGGAGGGGCAACAACATTGGAAAACACATTTTATTCAAGAAAATAAAAATATTAGTTCCAAATAGAACCAGAGATGCAATTTAAATAAACTCACCGAGCATAAACTTGGGAACTCATGATGCAAGAGAACAGAAATGGAGTTTTCTATAACTTCAGCTCTCCTCTTCATCCAGCATCTGTATCACAGCAAGCAGTTAATCACCTTCTGCTCTCTTATTCAAGCACTGGTTCAGGACAACCTTGCGGGATCTTTCCAGATGGTGACACCCTTCTCTTCACCTGAGGGATGCCCTATCCCTGGTCTGAAGGTAGCACCTGGCTCCAGAATAAGAACTAATTCTAATTCCCTCATTTATATATTTACCTACTGACCTTCGAGCAAAAGCTTGTGGTGGTTTTTTTGTTTGTTTTTGTGGGTGGTTTTTTTTGGTTTGGTTTTTTGTTTGTTTTTTTTTAATAAACATGGGCTGCTCTAAATAGGGAAAAGGATGGAGGCAAGCATGCATATGCATGTAGGCCTAAAACTAGATGTGACATCCCCTGTTCCAGGTCAGGCAACAGCAATCTGTCACCCAGGCACTGCACACACTAACTCTCCTTACCCAGAAATAGGTGCTGCAAGGACAACACAGAGACTCAGGCTGTTGGGAGCATTTGAGAGGGTTCATGAACTCCCAACACCAACTCCCCTTTCATCTGCTGTTGATAAAAGTAATTGCAAAGGGGCCACCTTAGTCTGACCCCCAGAGTGAGACAAGGTTCCCAGCTCAATAAATCTGTGTGACCCAAGCACTCAGGCCCTCTTGGAAACCTCATAGCTATTCTAGGCACAGTCCCCTTCCCACAGCTTCTTTTGGCACAGGATTTTCAGTGCTGGTGACATTCTAACAAAGGTATCTCATCAGCCCTAAGCTCAGGGCAGTTGTCTGCTCTGAACTTCACCTTCAAAACAGTGTTTTTAAAGAAATTTTGATAATGTCTTTCTTCTCCCACTTGTGCTTTTGCCCAATCCACATCACTCCCACCATCTAGTTTGCCTTAAACACAGACCCAGCTCCCCTAGTTCCTCACCATTTAACTCTTCCTGGAGGGAGTCCTCTGGGTCCCTTGGGATCAGCTCAGGTGAGAAAAGATATAGCTGACTATTCCAGATGAAGTCAATCCCTCATTCCCCTCTATATACTTGCCAGTTTACCACAGTCCCCCCCCAAGAGCTGCTTTGTGGATATAACTGCAGGAATCTGGGTCAGAAGATCCTATCACCAGGGTTCCCAGACACAGAAACCCCCAGGGGTCGTAAAGTCTCATTACTTGGGCACCCGTGAGGGGTGGAACCCACCCAGAACTCACAGTGTCATTAAACTCAAGTATTGGTGCTTACATTTGTACAGCTCCTCACCTGCTACTGTTTGGCGAATGCCTGCCTTGCCCACATCACCTGGTGAGTTAACAAAATCAGCTGTGTCCATCTCCATTCCTATCCTGCTCCTTTTTACACAGCTTTCCAACATGAAAAGAGTTTTCTAGAAGAGGTGTGTGGCTCTTTTTCTCTCTGCTCAGCAGCTGCAGGAGACAGGTTGCCAAACAGAACCAGAGAATTGTTTCAGTAAATACAACCTAGCAGTCTTGGCAGTGTTTGCTGGGTTGTGATACCATCAAGTTAAAATGGCATGGATTAAAAAAAATATATTGTTCAGCAACAGAAGTGAGTTTCCAGCTGCTGGGATCCACAAAGGAGACACCCAATTAAAGAGAGATGGTCTCTAAGGATTGTAGGTGGACAGTATCTGCTACCGTTCTGGCAACTTTGTATGATCTTCTCTTCAGAAATGAGTGTGTGGAGGCAGAGAAAAAAGATGAAAGGGAGGCCTTGAGATGAGAAAGCCACAAATGATCAAAGGTTCCTATGGATTGAGAGAAATACTCCAAAACCAAAGGCATTCCTGTGTTGCCTGTGTCACTGTTGCCCTGGAGTGGATTTCAAAAACTTCTTTATTCATCTGGGATGTGGGGACACACATCAGGAAGCAGATAGAAACTTTTCAGGCCTTGGGGAAGGCTGAAATTCTGAATGAGTCTGACTTTTGCTGAATTGGTTCATGCCTTCATATCCAGATTCCACTGGGGCTGTGTGGGACTGGCTGCATTTGAAGCAAAGGCTCAAGAGGCCTCTCAATTCTGTCAACACTCCTCACACAGCCTGCAGCATCTGCTGCTTTTGTGTCATGGTCCTTCACTAAAAGCGCCTTAACACGCTCCAGGTTCTGCCCCTGGTGCTCACGCTTGTGTCCCCTTCCCACCCACACAGACAGGACACACATCAAGGAAGGACAAAGCTCTTCACCCAGCACTGATCTGAGCGAGGGGAGATGAATCACACACTTCACCCCCATTAGGCACATCCAACAAGGGTCAGATATGTCAACTGCAACCTGCCAGGAGGCTCTGGTGAGAAATGTCCTAATGTGAGAACAATCAGGAGATAAAGCACTTAGGAAAGGAGAGAAGAGATCAGAGTCCTCTGAAAAGAGCACAGAACAAACAATTGTGAGGGAAAAGGAAAAACAGGAATGCTGTTCACCATCATCTGATGAATTCATCACAATCTGAAAGGGAATTCTGCCTGAAGGAGAAAACAGAATGAAGAAAGACACAAAGAGAGCAAAGAGAGACACCAAGAGACAAATCATCTCCTGTTTGTGAAGATTACAGGAGAAAAATAAACCAGCCCCCAGCATATTCCAGGCACCTTCCCTGGAGCCAGGACCACGAGCAGATAACAATGACTGTCTGCCTGTGGCAGCAGTTCCTGAAGGGGATCCCAGAGGACAAGGAGGAATCCAAGCTGCAGGTGCTGCAGAGCAGAGGGTAAAAGTCTACACCAACACCAGCAGGTAGAAAAGGAGCTGCTCCAGCATGAGAGAGACAGATCTGTCTGTACACGTAGATACAGCTTAGTCATTCTAGATAAACTTTATCTGGAGGGAAGCATATACTGATAAAGCAGTGTTTCACACAGTGCAAGAAGTACACACAAAGTTTGGATACACACTTTAAACTGAACAGCAGAAAAATGAAGTAGTCTTTTAAGACAAATAGAAGGGCTGTATGATGATATCAACAGCAGACCTAGAGGCAGATGACAATGAGAGCCTGCAGGCTTAAGGGAAAAAAATCTAAATTTAAGTTCTTGCACTGTCTCAGGTGTTCACATGGAACAACTCTTCTGGGTCTTCTCTTCCTCAAGCTATAGAACGAGGCAAGTATCTTGGCCCCAGGGCAGTAAGTAGACAAAAGGAAATATGAAGAGAGGTGAAATTCAGAGAGTGAGCTGGGCCATTGTTCTGGTTTAGAAATTTAGAAATTTAGAGATATATCCTCTGAGAGACGGCACAACCACCCCTCCCCCACCAGGTTTGGGAAAAAATAAATTTTCCTCGAAGGAAAGTGAAGAAGATAAAACTATTTATTTAACAAACACACAGGAAAGGAAAATAATGTTAAATGGTAAAATCTTTTGCCGTGGAGGAAAAAACCTGGGAAAAGTGTTCGAGTCCTCCCTTTGGTCTCCTTGGAGCTGGGGCTTGGCCCAGGGCCAGGCCCTCTGTGCCCGGTGGAAAGTCCTCCCGATGTGCTCTGATGTTACAGCAATCAAGCAGTCCCGTAGAAAAGGGAGAAAATCCAAAATTCCAGAGAAGAAAAAATGCAACTCTCAGTCTCTCTCCGGAAAACAAAGCAGCTGAACCACTGGCCAAAAAAACTGTCCTGGGAGCAGCAAGCCGGGTGCTTCCTCCCTCCCCTGCCGCAGTGGGGAGAACCAATGGCTATCTGTGTGATACCTTGAACAAGCTGCAAACTGCTTTGCAAAAGTTTTGCTCAGTTTTTTCCTTCCCCCTCTCAGGCTCAGTTTAGAGGCATAGAAAGGCACAGGAATTAATTTCTGGGCATAGGCAGCGATATGGGATACACATCATAAGGTCACCCCAAGACAGCCATGTATGTTAGCACACCACCACAGTTCTGAGAGAAGACAGGAACGAGTCAAAATGGGGATGGTGGCTCTGCAACCACAACTGGAGGACAGAATGTGAGAACAAGGTGAGATGAGAACCTGCAGTTTATTGGGATACTACTGTAAACAAGCCTCTATCTCATTTCCACATCTACAGTACCCTCTACTGAACTGCAATACATTTAATCAGGCTGCTTC
The DNA here is from genome assembly GCF_041296385.1 of Aphelocoma coerulescens. NCBI lineage: Eukaryota > Metazoa > Chordata > Aves > Passeriformes > Corvidae > Aphelocoma > Aphelocoma coerulescens. The sequence continues at coordinate 18,239,028 of NC_091018.1, forward strand.
TTATGGGAACTAAATAAAGCTCAATGATGCTTAATGGCTGGGGCTTAATGGCTGGCTTGTTTAACTGGGCTCATAATTTTGATTAATTAAGATGCTTGCAGGTGCTGGAGTGGCACTTCGGCAACAGCGCTGATGTTCAGAGGCAAAGGGGGTTCTCCTCCTGGAGGATTTCTGCCAGTGCTCCTTCAGCAAAGCAAAGCTGCCCTCAAGCCTGTGCAAAAAAGTCAACTCTTGTAGCTGGCAGTAGCCTCCAGATTTCTGGGAATTTTGACAACCTGTGTGTTCTTTTGACCAGTTTCCTCCTGGGAGGATATATGGAAAAAATCCAAACACTAAAACTTAACCTTCTGTCTAGGGCAGCTTCTGTGTCCTTGATAGGAAGAAAGTGAGAATGTGAGATGCTCTCCAGGTGATGATGATGCTTTCAGGCAATGGATCCAACCAGCCCAGCAAACTGCCCACCCCCAGAACAGTGTCCCTGCTTTAGTGAAAAGGGCAGTAGAGCTTATCCTGAGTGGAACACACAAAGCCTGGTTGTTTATGAATTTGTTCCCTGTGTTCCTATATGCTCACTCTGTGATTTCAGCTTCCCCCTGCCAGGATATCACCCTTTTCCCATCCAGTGTCACCAACCTGCCATCCCCCTCATGGATGATCTACAGGAGCCTGGAGATGGATGCACAGAGTGAGTGGCCAGCAGGTACAAGAAATCACACCACAGCCTCCCCCTTAAGCAGAACACATTTGTATTTCCCTTTTCTATTCAGCAGCTGGCTTTCTTACAAAACATACTTACCTCAGATTTTTGTCTCCTGAATGCTGATAAAATGCCCACAGGTTAAAAAATATTTGGACATAAATTACGATACAGATACCAGTGTGGCATATGCTCATTTCCATAAGAAACTAAAACACTGGAGAGAGGCACAATGAGCCAGACTCATCACCGTTTTCAGTATCAAACACTGACATTAAATTGAAGAGAACTTGATGATTTAAGGCTTAGTAAATTATTACTCCCAACTATAAAGGCAACATAACCTTGTGGAGAGAGCACTGGAGCAGGGCTCAGAAGAGTTGTACCCTGCCATAAATGTACTGAATTAATTTGGACAAATGTTATCTTCACATGCATATAAATACTGATCAATCTTCCACTTTTCCTGTAATGAGTATAAGAAATGCAAAAATTAAGCAGCATATTGTCTAGGGAGCACAAAGACAACCTTTTCCCAAGAAACAGCTTGTTTGGCAAGCACAGGAGGGAAGAACTGAGTCAGGAGGAATGATCTCAGCCTTTTCTCATACATCTACATTGTCCTGCTCAACCACAGCTTTGAAATAAGAGACATTCAGATCTAATTTATGGAAACTTAAACAGATACCAGTTGGAGTAGCCCCTGAGTGTTACCAGCATATTTCATAGCTTGTAATGAATCATAACTGAGATATCTGCTTTCCAGTGCATTAAGGCTAAAGCAGAAGTTGATTAGGATTATTCTGACCCAAGCAATGGTTCACTTTTCAGGGAAGTGGTTGAAATGTCCAGACATCAGCCTGATTTGTCCTGGAGTTACAATGCAGTGACTACAAACATACTGTGACTACACCTTTAAACTCACTGTCTGTCTGCAGTCCATCATGGAGTGTCCATCTTCCCATTACAGCCTGCCAAAAATTTAGCTGCATGGGTGCTGTCTGCAGCCTAGATGGTCAATTATTTTCCTCTACTTCCACCCCAGAAGAATGCAGGACTCAAGCCATTTTGTTCTGAAAGTACTCACAGGTTTTTGGTTTAAGTGTAGCATTAACATGCCAGGGTCTGCTTGTCCTCTCCACTTTGATCATTGAACAAGTACCTTTGTTTCCTGCAGGACTAACAATGTTAAATGAATATATTTGCCCAGCAGCTACTGAGAGAAACATCTAGATTGGACCTGAAGGCCAAAGAGCAGATTTTGCAGCATTTCAGCCCTTTGAGAGAAGCTTTGTTACGCAAAGTTCCTCTTATATCAACTTTTATGAGGTCTCTCAGAGCTTAGTATAGAGAAGGCAGACTCAAAGATAACTGGAACTGTTCCTTAGAACCTATTATTTTATTAATCAAGAAAGACCAGAAGAATAGCTGGAGGGACAGCAGGTGAATAGACAACACTGAACCATACATTGTCAAAAACTGTTCAAAAGAGCTGAGACGTTCAGCAGTCCAACTACAGTTGGTTAACTTGTTCTGCCAGTGTAAAGGAGCCTCAGATGTGCATATGGATCCCTGAAGAACTCTGATCTTCTCGCCAAGAAATAGGTAAGAGAAGATTCTGAACTGGCCCCAGTCCCAGCACTGGAGTCCAAGCAAGGACAACAGTTGCAAGTCTTGAAACGGTACCAAAGCACCAGACTCATTGCCCAGAGCCTCACTGTGCTACTTCTCAGCCACAACCACACAAAAGGCTTTCTCTGGCTTACAGAAATCTCCCACTTTCTGGTTCACAGGGTCTGTATCAGACTGAAGGAACCAGAAAGTTACCCAGAGCAGTGTAAGAGCCAGACAGCATCAGCTTTTAGAACCTGTGGGTGCTGTGCTCCTCCTGACTAATTTCTCCAGAGACATTCCCCCTGGACTGTTCAAGGGAAACAATCTACTATTTCAGAACAAGCTGGGTTTCAAAAAGACTTCTAACTAGAACACTAGTTTTTGCAAACTTTCTCTATCTCTCTATCCATCAGAAGAATTTATGAAATCAAACTTCCTTGATACTCTCAAGGTGACTTCCAAGGTCTCCTCGTCAGAGAGAAAACGAGCTCTACCCTCCTTGCTGTTCACAGGGTAGGGGAGGTGCAGCAGCAGCTTCCTGTAAAAGAAGACACAGTGAATGCTGGTGTCTCAGATCAGGTGAGCAGTTGAGATGTCATTGCAAGTCACTCCTGTAATTCCTCAATCAGTATGACAGGGAAGGTTATTCCAATAAATCTCCTTCTTGTGACAGGTTGTGGGGTACCTGCAATACCTCATGCACAGCTAGACTGGCCCTGAAATATTTCCATCACTTAAAAGCAGCTTGGCTTAGAAGCAGCCCCAGGACTACAGAGTTGGAAGCAGTTCCTTTGAGTCTTCCTCCCCATCTGTGGGAGAACAGTGTTTTTTAGTACGTGGAACTTGACATCTTGGTTGTTTCTTTCATACTGAGAAGACTTGCACTTATATTTGTAAAAGCAGCACTGGTTCAGGCTGTACCCAAGCAACCATCAGATTTATGGTGAACTTTTTATTTGCTAGGCTTGTGACTAGAGACAGCTGGGTACTGAGAAGATAATGGCAGATCTGAGTCACCAAAAAGATAGAATTGCAAAAGGAAAATGATGCTGAGGTTTTCCTACATCTGCAGTATTGCATTAAGCTACTTCTTTTACTGCCCATAGGTTCTGTAAATCATTAGCTGAACAATTATTCCTCCCAATTTTCCAGTTTCAAAACTAACATTTCTAAACGTTCTTCCACTCCTGTTGCATCTTTGAGTTAAAACCAAGCACAGGGTAACTCACTCTGCCTGGTTTGGGCTGTGAGAAAAGTGGCTTTTCTATAGTTAGCCTACTGGGGACTTATTTGAGCCTTAATCCATGGCTTGCACCTTGAATTTATCTGCAGAAAGCTATTCACATAGAGATCTTCCCACATCCCATTCAGTGCAGCAAGTCAGCCCAGAGAAGATTAAGGTTTCTTATGAAAGCAGTCTTTGTGAAGAAGGACTTCAAGCAAAACAGACATGGGAATTATCTGGAAATCTCAGGCAGGGCATTGCACACTGAGGGAGAGATGGAGTAAGACTGAGAAGTCCAAGAGTGTATCAGTCAGCTGATTATCTCTGTAGGCTTGAAAGAGCTCTACCAAAAAAAAAAAAAAAAAAAAAAAAATCAAAGGAAATCTCTTTAGGAAACCTTATAACATTTCCATCTCTGCATCTATGTTTAGATATGTCCATAATTTGGCTTTCAGCTACTGAAAATTTATCTGCACTTTTTAAACCATCTTTGGTCATATATATTTGTACAAGTTAGTATTTAGAAATCCTAGACAAGAAGTCCTTCAAGAGTGTGGGCAGCTCTTTGCCAGATGTTTTGGGCCCTTGAAGCCTTGTTGTTTAAGTAGCCAAAATCTGTCTCAAAGCAGTTTTTTACTAGACAGTATCACAAATTCAATGCCAGCACATTATACACCTATGGATGGACTATGGGTGATTTTTTCTGTATCTATTTCTCATGAGCAATGAATAGTACAATCTTTAGCTTTGCTTTCCACACAGCCTGCAGTTGAAAGCTTGGCTAAACCTCATTTCAAACACCATATTAAGTGTACTTGTATCAATTGTGCTACACTTACTTTTTGGGAGTTCGAAGGTCAAGAACCTTGTCCTGGATATCTAATGTGATGTCTGAGTACTTTGTCTCTGGCAGCTTGATTTTAATCTGAAATGATGGGCAGAGGTAAAGCTGTGATTACATATGTTGCCCTAAAAGCCATAAAAGATCTCATTTTCATGAATATTTCAATGCTAGTATCAAAGAGCAACATTTTGAGTAGGTAATTTGTATCAGAGAAAATACGACAGTGATAATCACTGCTTTCAATAGCTCAGTGATGTGTATTGATATCCTACTCTCTTCCAGATCCTGAGCTGCTAATGTGCTTGACAGGTGTTCAACATCCAGCAAAAGCCTCAGGCTTTGTGCATTGCAGGGACAGTTTGCTTCTGCTAGAAAGATAATGCAGCAGTTCTACCTGTCCTGGAGCTCAGAAACCAGGGAGGTCTTTGATTATATAAATATGAGGCAGGATCTGATAGCTGTAACTTTAAAGGCTGTCAGCATTGTAGCATTCTGCTAGCCCACATACCTTGTAAAAAATGCAGGAAGATGAAAAAAAATCTCCTTCCCAACCCCTCTCCTCCCCAAAATTGTGTCAGAGATGAAACTTCATCTTTGAGCTATGTTTTATTCCCTTCCAGTTTATATGGGGCATATGCATTTGCACAGATTCCCTTGAGCACACTTGGTCCTTGAGCAGATACACAAGTTCCTCAGGTTAGCAAGTGTAAATGTCACCTACAAATGCTTGGAGAACCACAAAAAAATGCTATAGGAGGTCAAAGGCTTGACCTTTGAGCTTGATGTTTACATTCCATCCCTCAAAAAGATGGGAAGATGGAAAAGGACAGAGAAAGAGCACAAAGAAGGGATCAGAGCTCCAGGCTCAGCTCACCACTATATCCTCACAGCAGGCTGTGGAGGGGTCTTTCCCCGTCATCCCAAAGAAGACATCCTCTGTTCCCACATGCTGCTTGAAGAAAATCTCATACCTGAGAAAGAGAAGTCATTGCCTAGCAATACTGGAGAAGGGGCAGGAGACTAAAGGAGACTGTGATCCTCAGAGGACTGTAAATCCCCCTCACATTGTCTCTCCTTCTTTGCAGTCTCCCTTCAAGGCTCCAATCCATCTGCACTGGGTTTCTGTTCAGAGCCATGACTGAGGCAGCTGGAAGACAGCTGAAGATTGTTGACTCCACCTTCCAAAGCACTCACCATGCTGCCTCTGCTTCCCTAACCAACCTTTGCAGGATCAGGAAATGCATCCTAAGCGGATACAATACTTATTGACCATTCAAACACCACAAACTCTTGGGGAATGAATTTGAAAGGGGGGATGTCACAATTACGTGTGCTCTGTTCTGTCCTTTAGCATATTCTTGCAGCTTGAGCATAACATTCTGTTTTGCATTCAGCCAACATTTATTTTCTTCTCCTTCACATCTACAAAATGTAGAATCACGTATTCCCTTGCTCTTGATAATTAATGAATGAGGAAATGAAAACTAAATTTGTATTTATAACATATGCTACTCCTACTAAGTTCAGCAAAATTAGTGGGGTGGAACACTTGTCTCAGCTGGTAGAAAGTGTGTGGAAAGCCTTTCACATCTCCATTGTGAACCTGCATATGTAATAGTTCCTAAGCCAATGACAAATGTGTCTAATAGCTTTGGATGCACCTCTGCAGCCATCTGTTCTCCTTTCAGGACATTTTCTTTGCTTCATTTGATGAACTATTATAAAGACTTATACTCTCTCTTCATCTGTGCAACGTGGGTCACAAGTGCTTGAGGCTGGAGAAGCACTGCAGAGGGGAAGGGTCAAAGAATGTAATGAGAAAAGCTTCTGTTGTGCCCACAATACAAAGAGAGCATGTTCTATACCTGACAGGAGACCATTTCAAGGACAACTGTGCATGAGGGTGAATTCCAAATAATTTTCAGAAAGGCTGAGTCCAAGTTCAGCTGGGTCTCAGTCCTGTGTTTAACTGGGAAATTGAATATCTCATTTTCAGAAAGGCTGAGTCCCCGTTCAGGTGGGTTTCAGTCCTGTGTTTAACTGGGAAATTGGACACCTCATGTCCTGATTCATGTGCAGGGAAGAGGGAAGATTCTGGTGTACAATGTGCAGCTTCATGGGCTACAGTCCATCTGCTCCAGCATTTAACACTCCAGGATATGGCATTGGAATAATGATTGGAAATGCAAAAGCTGCTTTATGGACTGACCCTCAGGGCTTTCTGACCTCTACAAACTACAAGTTATCTGCCTGATTATATCCATTTCAAGAACACTTTTGCTACTGTTTTTCTATGAGCAAGGAAAAAGGCTCTGGTTTTAAGTTGTGCTTTGACAGACTAAGATTGAATGACAAGATTTAAGAGCTCAAAATTGCCTGCACACAGCTTTTCTTCCTGCAGTACTATTTGTCTCTAAAGAACTTAAATCTTTGAAATGCAAATATACATTGGAGTACTTTATGAATTTATGAGTATGGAAAAATGGATGCATCTTGGTTGCAGTAGGAAAAAGCAGGTATTTCACATAAATGGCATATTTTAAAGTTAATAAATCGTTTTTCTGACCTACTTCCCCTCCTAATCCCACTTTATACAAGTAACTGACACTGCACGTAAACTTATGACGGGGAAAAAACAACACTATGTTTCTGTTATGAGATCAGAAGATTTCAAGAGAGGGGTTAAAACCATTCCTCACGTTGCTTTAGATGCAACAGTGATATCCTTCCTTTCTTCTTGCACGACACGAGCTTTTCAGATGGCTGTAGATGCTGTTTAACTCATTTCCATTAATGCTATGTAAAGCCCACACAGGCAGTCTCAGCTCTCTTACTCTGGCTTTTCTCTAGGGTCCCAGGTATCATCAAATTCAGATCCTTCTGGGACCTCCTCTGTATTCCAAATGGTTTTCTTGTTTTCAGATTTCACTTGAAAAGTACCTGTAAGTGCGGAGAAAAATCACACTGACACATTTTGAAATGTCTCTGTTCCTTAAGGTTTGCTGAAAGCTTAGAATATTTTCCAAGAATGAAAAAAAAAAGAAAAAGAAAAAGAAAAGCCATTTCTAAAGCCGAGAAAAGTATTTCTAGGCTTTAGAAAAATCTTTGCATTAAAAGCATTCTAGGTAACGATTACAGTCTTCTTCACCTCACTATCTTATGAATGAGGATTTGCAGAGGGAGGATGTTTTCCTTTCACTTAAATCTCCTTTACCCAACCTTTATTTCCTGGAAATCCTCCTCTCTGGCATAAAATATCTAGCACTTCAAAATGGGTAAAGTGTAGAAGGATGAAAGACTAATCTCCCACAAGCCCCCTGACAAGAGATTTTTCAGTGAGCAGAGTCATTCACAAGAGGACCACCTCCTCACACAGAAATCCAGTTCTTCCCATTAATTATTGGGCACACTCCAGACAAGGTGATTAAGACACATGAAAGTCTATGGGCAGGATAGTATGGTTTATGTCTATCCTGCATGGAAAAATATTCTTTTAGTAAGCTGGTAAATGTGAAACTTGAAGTTTTTTAGAGTAGAACCTCGGGTTATTGTTGGAATCCCAAGCAAAAATAATCTGTTATATTTGCCACAGTTCCTTTCCTGCAAAGCTCACCCTGGCCCTTGTTGGCCTTTCTTAGGGCTCATAACTAAGCTGCTCAATAATGTGACAGCATTAGTTCAAAAAAACCTTAACTTTGCCAAGACTTTACCAAAACTGTCTTTCTGTCTTACTTATATGGAGGTTTTGATGCTCAGTTGTGATCTCTGCAGCCCCTAACCAGGCTGCACTCTGAACTGTTATCTCCACTGGAGGCTGCTCTGGCATTTCCCTTTCTGCTCCACTTTGCATGTTTTACAGTTAAGCTTTCAGGAGAGGAATAATTTTACAGTGTAATTGTATGAAATGTCATGCTATGCCCATCTCAAAGGTCAATGACCACTTTTTTATTGCAGCAAACCCTTCAGTGGTATCTTACTACAGCTGTTACAGTCTGCTGACATGAGACTGGATGCCAAAACATACAAATAATCCTCCTTACTGGTGGTCTCTTTCTTTACTGGTCCAACACTCCCAGGAGTCATGGCACCAACAGAACAGCGTGGCTGCAAAGAAAGGCAAAATGATCTTAAATCAATTTTCATGGAGCCAAACTCAGTTACAACCATAATGTCAGTAAATATAACATGTTATCTGAGCTCAAACAAATCCCTGATGGAATTGAAAAAGCATTATCCCACAGTTTCATGACAGAACCACTGAATGTTCTCCCTGCCTCACTCTCTCTCACACAGCAGAAAGTGACCTTGACACGCTGGGTTTAAGCAGGACTCACAGAAGCCCAGTAACACAGACAGATGTGCTTTGTGAGTTTTGGTTTCCATGGCATTTTGGCAAAATTTCCATGCTTTGCCTGCCATGAAAATATTACAGAACCAAGGGTGCCTCATGAAAGCCCCATCACAGCATTTTGATTCCTTTTTACAGTAGAGATCATGAGGCAACAGCATTTTCCTCTAATTATGAATCAATTTAGTGCTAATAGGCCAATGTGAGGCATTTCTCTATATATGAAGATTCCTTGGTTCGATAAAAGTGCCTCATATGCACAGAGCATTAAATTAAATCAAAATAAAGATTTCAATTTACCCAGATTGACTCAGACTTAATTGACATCCCTCGTGGCAATTTTCCATTCCTGTCTCTGAAGTGTCATTCATTTTATTAATAAGATGTAAACAAATTATTTTTAAAATCAGGATGTTTACTGCAGAGATGTACAGCAATAATGCTGGGTTTAAAAGGCAGGCATTAAACAGTTGGAGGATAGTTGGAGTGTGAAGGACCACATCTGTAACCCACTCAAAGAAAACTTCAAGGGATATGCACTCCTTTTATCCCAAATTATGACATGTGTTGCCACTAATGGGGCTGGTCAGCTCTTTGCTGAAGAGTGATTTGGAGGAACACTGAGGCATTTGCCATTTTTGTTATCTGTTCTTTTTTTTTTTGTTGTTATCCATGTCATAATATGATCTGTTCAAAATCCTAAGTGACTTGGCAAAGTTTTGAGCCTTCACAGAGGCCTTCTACATTGTTGGCACCTGTGGGGTTCCTGGGAATATTTCTTCCCAGCACACAGGCAGGCCTAGATAAAAGCAGCGGTTGTGTGTTGCAGGAATAATGCATGTTCTCCAAACACTGTGATTTTCATCTGCTCCTGAGATGAATTGACACAGAAGAACACATTCAGATATTTCTCTCATTATTCCTTCAGATTATGCACCTTAGCATGATTATCCACCTTTCCCTATTTTACAACCACCAAACTACATATTGTACATCAGTGATCAATTAGCTCTACAGTTCTTCAATGCCTGGCATATAAAATTAATACACTCAGTTGCCTCTGGATATTTTGGTCCTTACTCAGAAGCTGAGCAGCAAATTTTTCCCTTCATATGAAGTATCTGGCTGTAATTGCCTTCATCTCCAGCAGAGTTCAGGGAAAAGTAGGGGGAAGTCTGAAGTACCTAAAACTCTTTCAACTCCATGCTCTCATTTCCTTCAGGCTGAAAAATTAAACCTCCCTCGTATGCTGTGCTCACAATGTCTCCCTGTTTTCCTGGGGCATCTTGCTCATACTCTCCCTCAAGAGCTTGTTACTCTTAAAGTACCCTCTTGCTGTTTCAGTCAGTCCAAAACCTTCCCAGGTTTTCATTCTGTTTTTACTCACTCTGGAGAAAAAGAGATTTGCTCCTCCTTTATTAACAAGATAGGGCTATGGTACTAGATGTAAAAGAAGCAGCAACTCTTATGAAAGGCTCACCACATCATCATCATCATCATCATCATCCTCTTCTTGTGCATCACGCAGCAGTTTGGCAAGGCTCTGCAGAGAAGAGCCTGAGAACACACTGTCCATGTCCATACCCACCGCTCACCTGTGCAGAAAAAACAAGTGACAGATGAAGCAGCAACCAAATGTGCTTTGAACAGCCTGTAAAGCACAATTTTCCTGCTGTGTGTTTGGGAAGGAAAAGTTTAGCCAAGTTCCTGTGTGTGTGATGACAAAACATGTAAAATGGAACATAAAATCATAGAATATGCTGAGTTGGAAGGGACGCATCAGGATCAGCGAGTCCAACTCCCGGCCCTGTGCAGGACACCCCAAGAGTCCCACCATGTGCCTGGGAGTGTTGTCCAAATGCTCTTTACAATATGTCAGCCTTGGGGCTGTGGCCGCTTCCCTGGGGATCCTGTTCAAGTGCCCGACCACCCTCTGCGGGAAGAACCTTTCCAGACATCCATCCAAGCTTTTGTTGCAAGCACAGCTCGAGCCTCAGAGTGACTCCGGCAGGAAACCCGGCAGAACTCCTCACCGCGTCTCTGCCCACCCGCCAGCCTTCGGACCGCCCCAGCGCCGGGAGCGCACAGGAGCGAGGGGAACCGCAACGACCGGGGAAAAATGCTGGGCACCGCGTCCTCCAACGCCGCACCTCTGGCGGTGTCCCCGGTGTCCCCGGTCCCGCATCCCCTGTCCCGCATCCCGGCCCGGTGTCCGCCCCTATCCCCGACCCCGGTCCTGCACCCTCGGCCCGGGGTCCCCCCCTATCCCGCACCCCCATCCCGCACCCCGGTCCCGCATTCCCTGTCCCGCACTAGGAACCGGTGTCCCCCCTATCCCGCACCCCGGCCCCGCATCCCCTGTCCCACATCCCAGCCCGGTGTCCCCCCCCATTCCCGCACCCCCTGTCCCGCATCCCCTGTCCGACATCCCGGCCCGGTGTCCCCCCCTATCCTGCACCCCGGTCCCGCATTCCCGCTCCCGTATTCCCTGTCCCGCATTCCCGGTCCCGCATTCCCGGTCCCGCATTCCCGGTCCCGCATTCCCGGTCCCGCACCCAGGCCCGGGGTCCCCTCCGGTCCCGCAGCCCCGCCCGCAGCCGCGTCCCCCGTCCCCACAGCAACACACACACGCCCCGCCCCCCCGCGCCAGAACAGCCAATCGGAGCCGCGGAACCGCGAGTGGCGGCCGCGCTGACCAATGGCAGGCGAGGAAGAGACGACGAAAGGGCGGGGCCGGGGCGCGGCGCGGTGACGCCATCGCGGCGCGCGCGGTCACGGAGCCGCCGCCGCGCCTGAGGGAGCTCGGCCCGCGCCGCCGCCGCCGCCGCGCCATGAGCCAGTTCAGCTTCGGGGCGGCCGCGCCCGGCGGCGCCTTCAGCCTGGGCGCGCCCAGAGCGGCCGCCACCACGACCACGAGCGGCTTCGGCTTCTCCTTCTCCGCGCCCGCCGCCTCCTCCTCGGGCGGCTTCAGCTTCGGCAGCGCGGCGGCGCCGGCGGCGGCGGGCGGCAGCCAGCCCGCCGGGCTCTTCTCCTTCAGCAGGCCGGGCACGACCGCGCAGCCCTCCGGCTTCAGCTTCGGCTCGGCCAGCGCGGCCCCCGCGGCCCCGGCGGCCGCCGCCTTCCCGCTGGGGTGAGAGCCCGGGGGGCCGGGAGGGGGGAAGGGGAGGGGGGGTCCTGTCGGTGCTGAGCGAGGGCTCTGCCGGGGATTCTGCAGGGAGCGAGCCTCGGCTGCTGTGCCTGGGAGTTCGCAGCGCCCTGCAGTGATCGCCTCATTGGGAAAGTGCTCAGCGAGCCCTGTGGCCCGTCCCGGCGGATGTTTTCATGGGGGAGCTCTTCCACGTGTTGGGAAGCAGATGTTCCGCGTTTCCGTCTGTAACTGGGGTGGAGACGCTTTCACAAGAAATGCTAAAGCTTTGCTAACGGGTATAAAACGTCTTGTTCCTCCTGACCCGAATCTGGAGTGCTCAGAATGTTTTCTCGGCAGTTTGGGAGTGATTTGTCCTTAAGGAAAGGCTGTGAGCTCCGAAGTGGTTCCGCAGAAGTGCTGCTGTCAAAGCTTGGCAGATGGGAGCAGTGGGAAGGGAGCTAAAATGGGGACGAGCAGAAGAAACGCAGCCTTGTGTAGAGGGAGCGGAAAGGGTGATTGTGAGCTGAGAGAAGGAGCAGCTTCACTTATGCTGCCATAAAATGGCCTGTGGTGCCTGGCTGGCTTGAGGTAGTGAAGGGAGAGTCAGTAGAAAGAGCCCTGACAGGAGATGGCAGATGACAGCAGCTGACAGAGTCTGTTGTCAGAATGGGAACACAGACGTGGCACAGGTGTACATCTCTTTGAAAGGAGGCTTCTGCTGTCAGCAAAAGGTCAGGGAGAAAGGCAGCTGTGTACCTGAGTGCATGTGTATCTCAAGCAGACTGGCTTCTTTTCTTTTCTTCCCTAGGGCAAATACTCCAAAAGTGAACTTTGGAGCCAGCACTGCCACTCCAGCTGCTGGAATCACAGGGGGCTTTTCTTTTGGTGCCCCAGCTTCAACCAGCACGCCCTCGAGTCAGGCAGCAGCCCCGTCTGGCTTTGCCTTTGGCTCTGCTGGCAGCAGCAGCAGCAGCAGCACGGCTCAGTCTGGGACAACAGGAGGGTTCACCTTCTCCAGTGGCACCACGACTCAGGCGGCAACAGCCGGGTTCAGCATCGGCACCGCGGCTCCGCAGGCGACGTCCGCAGGGCTGACCTTTGGCACGGCCCCTGCGGCTGCTGCCACCACCAGCACGGCCACCCTGGGAGCTGCCACCCCGTCAGCAGCCCCCTTCAGCCTCGGGGGGCAGCCCGCAGGTGGGTGAGCAGGCTGGGGCTGCAGCTGCAGCCTGGGAGCCTTGGGCACGGCGGGTATCTGAGGGTGCAGTGGAGCTCTGCAGCCTCTGCCTTCTGCTGGGGCAGAAAGGAGCGAGGGCTGGAGCCAGAGGTGTTTCTCATAGGCCTGTCCAGGGTCTGCAGTGGTGGGGAGCAATTGCTCTTTGAGCCTGTAGGAAAGAAGTCCATCTTTGCCTTTTGCTCCTGCATCCAGGTCTAACCTTTGGGTCACTGCCTTTAACAGCAGCCACGAGTACAAGCACGGCAACGCTGAGCACAGGTACCAGCCAGGCACCCACCCTGTCCTTTGGAACCAAGCTTGGAGGTAGGAAGCTGGTTTTTTTGGGAAACAATTCCTTAAGGCTTTGTGGAATCTGATGCAGTCCTGGCAGTATTTGTCTATTGGAAGTAGACAAATATCTTATGCTGGGGTGTGGGAAGGGGCCAGAAGCGTTTGTTCCTCTGAGCTTGCCCTGGCAGTGCTGATCTGGGACAGCTCCTAGAGCCATTGGACAGCGTGTCCTGTATTTTTCATTGTGTCCCACGGGCCAAATTCTGTTCTGTACTTGTTTGGGGAGCGCAGTGGAAGGGAGGCACAATCCTAAAGGGCAAATTGGGAAAGAGAGGGAGCGGAGGGAGAATAAGAGGCAAAGGGAGTTAAAATGCTGACATGCCCAAGAACCTGGCGTAGCCGGGCAGTTTGTGTCACCCTCTCTCTCAGCAGCGTTGTTGTGCAGCGGGTGGGAGCTCAGTGAGCTCTGCTTGTACAGATGGAGCTGTTTCTCTCTGCAGTCACATCCACAGCTGCCACAACGGCCTCCAGCAGCACCAGCACCACCTCAGTGCTGGGCTCCACGGGGCCCACGCTCTTTGCCTCTGTGGCCACTTCTTCAGCCGCCACCTCGGCCACCACCACGGGCCTCTCACGTGAGTCTCTCCAGGCAGGTTTATCCCTGGGGGAGTAAATGAGCAGCGTGGCTGCTGCTCCCTGTGGGTGCTGGAGCTGCTGCTGCTGCAGTGGGAGGGGGGAGCAGGCTGGGCACAGCTTTTCCAAGGGGCCCTGCATTTCATGGGTTATGCAACCCCTTGATGGCGTCTTCTCTTTACAGTTGGTGCCACTTCCACTGCTTCCACGGGGACAGCCAGCCTGGGGACACTTGGGTTTGGATTAAAAGGTCCTGCAACAACAGCTGCCACAACAAGCACTGCCACTGGTAGGAGTGAGATGCTGAAAGTCGCTGAAGAGAAGGGAGCCTGTCCTGTGAGAGTAGCAGCAGAGCAGTTGTGATTTGTAAAGCCCTCGAGTAACTGAAAACAACAGAGTCTGTCTTTCTCTGATGCTTTCCATCTCTTTGTGAAAACATAGAAGTTCTGTCATCCACTGCAAGGGTGCAGGGGAGGAACTGGGTGTGCTGGTAGTTACGGGTTCTAACAGTAAGACTTGAGGGGACTGAGCAGGGCGTGGGCTCGGCATGTTTTCATTCCCTCCCTGACAGAGGTGGGATTTGCTGTTGGTCCCTTCAGAGGGATCTGTTGCAGCTCCTACAGCCCTGGGCAGTGCACCCTGGACCTGTTCTCAGTTTGTGAGGTACCAGGTGCGTCCTCCTCTGTTGCTTGACTTGAATCTCTTCTTCCAGGGACCACTTCTGCTTCTGGCTTTCCTTTGAATCTGAAGCCATTGACTACGACTGGTGCCATTGGAGCTGTGACCTCCACAGCTGCCATAACCACAACCACCACAACCAGGTGGGTGTTTGTTACCACTGACCCTTTCCTGCCTGGGGCAGGAGCAGCTGCAGTGTTGGTGATGGGATCTGGAGGAGGAGGGGGCAATGAATGCTTGCTGTGGTGTTTCTCTTTCCTGACCTTGTGCCCTGTGCTGCCCCTCGCTCCCTCTCAGTGCCCCCCCAGTGATGACTTATGCCCAGCTGGAGAGTTTGATAAACAAGTGGAGCCTGGAACTGGAGGACCAAGAGAAGCACTTCCTCCATCAAGCTACACAAGTCAATGCCTGGGACCGGATGCTGATAGAGAATGGAGAGAAGGTGAGGTGACCCCCACGGGAACCTCATTCTGCTTGCTCAGGTCCTTGAAGGCCTCAGTGTTACAAGCCATCGAGTGGCACTTTCTGCCTGTAAAAGAAATAGAAGTGAGCTCCACCTGGGTGCTTTTCACAATCTCTCCGTGTGCTCTGGCCTTTAGGCCTTGGTGTTTGGAAATCTGTTCTGTGACTTTGCTCTGTGCTACCAAGTCCCCTTAGGGGGGATCATTCCAAGCTGGACCTCCCTTATTCCATCTTTGGTCTGTAAATCTTTATGGAACCATCTCTTGTTTCTAGCAGAACTTGCATGGTGCTGCTTTCTCCCTCCCACCTCTCTTCTTTGCTGAGCTGACTTGAGAGTTTCCAAGGTGTAATGAAATGTCTTCTGTTTGCAGATTACTTCGTTACACAGGGAAGTAGAGAAGGTGAAGGTTGATCAGAAGAGGTAGGAGACTGTGAGCACTTGAAATGATTTTCTTTCTTCTCTGCGTTGTCCTGCCGTTGTGTGACAGCTCCGGAATGTCTGCAACGTGAAAGGGCAGCAGTTGGCATTTTCTCTTTTCAGACTGGATCAGGAACTGGACTTCATTCTGTCCCAGCAGAAAGAGCTGGAGGACTTGCTGACCCCTCTGGAGGAGTCTGTGAAGGAACAGAGCGGGACCATCTACCTGCAGCATGCGGATGAGGAACGGGAGAGGACGTGAGCACAAATCTGCTGGGGATGGGGGATGAGCAGTGTCCTGTGGTGATATCAGTCAGCAGGAGGCAGAGCTGGCATGTGTGACAGTGTTGAACAATGAGTGGCTGCTGTCAGATAATTATTCTGTTTCATGCATGGCAACTTAGATTTTACTCATAGTCCTTTGCTTTCTTGCTTGTCTGTCTCCATGTATCTGTTAAGAGTCAGGGTTTAGGAGTCACTTCATGTGGGTGATGGAGCCTCTCTGGGTGCTGTTCCCGGGTCTCTGCCAGCCTTGGCTGCAGATGTGGAAGCTCGTTCTGATTGCCCATAGCTGGTGCAAGTCTTCAAAGTTCTCCTCAAACCTTCTGATCTTGGTTCTCGTGTGCTCTGCAGCTACAAACTGGCTGAAAACATCGATGCTCAGCTGAAGCGCATGGCACAAGATCTGAAGGACATCATTGATCACTTGAACACATCAGGAGGCCCAGCAGACACGAGTGACCCAGTAAATGCAAGCTTTTCTTTTATATTGCTGAGGAGGCAAAGGATATTGACATAATTCTAACTCTTCCTTTGTCCCCATGTGGATACTCCACTCATACCTTTTCTTTATACTGTTTTTATATCCTCATAAAACAAGGTCTGAAAAACCAGCTCTTTCTGATATCTAATTAATTGATTTTGGTGCTCCTTATGGCTTTACTAAGGAGGTTTTTTTTCAGTAAAAATTTCCCTTCAGCATTGCTGAGTTTTTCCACATTAATTTGTAATTTTGCCACTTGAAGCCAAGGATGTTGAATGTTCTGCTGGTTCCTTGGTTTGAGTTAAAATAAGCCAAAGCCACAGATATATAATCTAAACTATGCAGTCTCCTTGCTGGTAAGGAGAAGCAAAGCACCAGGGCTGCTGCACAGGCTTCCCTGGGCAAGTGGCTGCTCTTAATGTTCGTGCAGTGTCACAACTGACTTGCACCTTCTCTCTCTGCTCAGCTCCAGCAGATCTGTAAGATTTTGAATGCACACATGGATTCCCTGCAGTGGATTGACCAGAACTCAGGTGAGATTTCTCCTGCAGCCTTTTGGGAATGTGAATGGAAAGCAGGAGCACGTGTCTGAGTGTTTGTTGTTCATCCCTGAAGATGCCTGAGGACTCTTCCTCCTCACCTTCAATGTCACTGTCCCTTCTGTGCTGAATTCTCCTGGTGTGCCTCATTAGAGGCCTCTGCTGAGAAGTAATTCCTGGCAACTGCAGCTGTTTTACCAAAAAAGCCCTGCTTGAAATGCATCAGTGCAAAGCAGAGAACTTGAAAACCTTATTCTTCATTCTGTCAAACTAATGTTAAATAGTCCGACTTGTAAAAGAGATGGGGTTTGCCTGTGGAGCAGGAAAATTGATGAGGGAAGCGTGTGTGTTGAATCTTACCATCCTTCCCACTCTGAAAACAGGAAGCCAGATCCAGGTAAGATGGAGCAGCCTGCATTGATCTGCAGGTGGGGTAACTGGAGGAATAATGTGGGAATTTCACAGCCTCAATAGCTTGAGATCCAGTGCAGAGTGGGAGATGCACTAAGGAGCAAACACTTGACCAGTGGAGTGAATGTTTCTGGTTTGGGATTCACGTTTAGCTCAGGCCATACTAAAACAAGACAGAAAAAAGGGACTTTTCTCCTCGGGATTGCCTCCTGGTGAGGAATTCTGGAATTCTGGGCTGTTTGGATTTTTAACTGGTAGCAGCCACACGGGGGCACGGCAGAATAAAGCAGCTCTGCTCTCAGCAGCTCCAGAGTGCACTGCCTGGGCAGAGTGCTGTGAAAAGCTCACACCTGGTGTGAAAGCAGGCCTGCTTCTCTGTGTTCATGTAGAATTATTGGCTTAGGTCAGAGTCTAATTAGGTGTTTTCTTTCACAACATTTATGCTAAGCTCCACATTCCAAACATGCCTTTTTCAGGAAATCTGGTACAGCTTCTGTTCTACCTGAATTCTGGCTTTACTGAATGTATGTGAAAATAGCCATCTGTTTCCTTTAAGTTGTTCTAGAAAGGAGACCCATTTTTGCCTCTGTCATTCACTAATGAAGAAGTTGTCTTACTGGCAGTGCTTTGGGTTTAATTATCCTCCTGCTTTGTCCACTGTCAAGTCTGAGTGACTGTCAATAAGAAAATGTTTTTCTTTCTACAGGCAAAACTGGGCAGGGTTGTGTTCTGGGGTGACTGTGACATTAATCCCTTGTTTCTCCCACAGCTGTGCTGCAGAGAAAGGTGGAAGAGGTGACAAAGGTTTGTGAGAGTCGCCGCAAGGAGCAGGAGCGCAGCTTTAGGATCACGTTTGATTGAAACAGTCCCAATGTTCAAAGGATGAACATAAAGCCTTGACAGAAAACAGAGGTGTTTGGGAACTGAGCACTGAAATGAGGACCTGGCTTCGTTTCTTTTCTTACAATAAAATGTGTTGTTTGTTCAAAGTCAGTCTGTGTGGTAGTGGGACTGGATTTCACCTGCTCCCATCAAAAACTGCATGAAGTTTGTGCAGGAAGTGTGGGCTTTGTCCTTTAGCTCTGGCTGCAGACTGGGGATATAACACAAATGCTACCTTGGAGGGCTCTGCGTGGTTTTGCACGGCCTGGTTTTGGTAGTGGGAGGGGGCTGCAGGGGTGGCTGCTGTGAGAAGCTGCCAGAAGCTTCCACCATGTCTGGCAGAGCCAATCCCTGGTGGCTCCAAAAGATAGACAAGTTGCTGGCCAGGGCTGGGCCAGTTAGAAATGGTAGTAATGCCTCTGTGAAACCGATTTAAGAAGAAAGAAGAACATAATTCTGGCTCAGTTTTAATTGTGGCCAGAGTGGGGTGAGAACATGCGCGAGGAACAACTGCAGCCACCAAGTCGGAATGGAGAAGGACAGAGGGGGAAGAGGTGTTCGGGTGCTGGGGTTGAGATTCCTCTGCAGCCCGTGGTGAGGACCATGGCAAAGCTGCGCTGCCGCTGGAGGACCACGGGGCTGCAGAGCCCCGGGCCCGAGCAGGCAGATGCCTGAGAGGAGGCTGTGAGCCCGAGGTCGAGGTGCCCTGTCCTTGAAAAATTGATGAACTCTCCGTGGCAGTGACCCACGCTGCAGCAGTCTGAGGGGGGCTGTTGCCTGTGGGATGGACTCACATCAGAGAAGTCCACAGAGAACTGTCCCCCGCGGGAGGGACTCCTGTCCCTGAGCAGCGGGAGAAGCGCCGGGGGCTGAACTGACCAAAACCCCCATCGCCGCCTCCCTGCGCCGTGGAGCCGGGAAGGATGGAGGGCTGAGGGGGAAGGTGTTTTCAAGGGTTGACTTTACTTCCCATTACCCTGCTCTAATTTAGTTAGCAATACACTTAATTTCTATCTCTCAGTCGAGCCCGTTGTGCCCGTGACGGCATTTGATGACAGATCTCTTCCGGTCCTTCTCTCAACCCTTGAACCCTGCATTAAATTTTCTCTCCAGCTGCAGAGAGGAGTGAGCGAGAGGCTTCGGGGGCTGCCTGTGGCTCAGCCCACGACGAGGCAGCGCCTCAGGGGCTGCTCCGGGCCGCGCCGCTCGCCCCGGCCGCTCCTTCCGGGCAGCGGCTCCCGGCGCTCCCCGCGCACCGCGGGCGCTGCCGGGCCTTGGAGTCCGGAGCGGCGGAGCGGCGGGGCCATGCGCCGGTGAGCGGGGTTCCCGGGGTCCCCAGACTGCCCTCACGGGCTCGGCCCCTCCGCCGGTCACGGCCCGGGCTCGGTGCCACCCCCAGTCGCCGTTTGCGGGGCGTCCCGGAGCGGTGCGGGTCCGGAGGGGGCGGTGCGGAAGCGCGGCTGCCCGCTCTGGGTGTGGGGTGAGGGGATTTGGGGTCTCTCTGCTCCCAAGCAGGTGGCCCCGGGAAGGGAAAAGCGCTGAAATTCACAGTTTCTCTTCAGCGTCACGATTTCCTTTCTTTCTTCCCTGACTCATTTGAAACTGGCAGTGTCTGTCTAGATGCTGATGCGAAACGATTTCGGTCAATAAAAATGATTGCATGTGATCTTACAATAAACAAAAAAGCCCCCCACCAATACAAAAACACCCGAAGGCTCCTTGGGGTACTTGAACATTCTCAAAGTAGTCCCAAATCTGTTGACTTTTCTAGTAACGTTAAAGAGAGCTTTGGTCTAGTTTTGGTTCCTTGTTCTTTAAATCCCATTAAATCAGCTAAAAAGGTACAGGAGCTGTAGCAAGGATGTGTTTTGAGCAGGGCTTCCCCCGTTGCCTTACTGACCGCGCCTGTGCTGTGCCTATGTGCCCCAGGGTGAACAGCAGCGTCTCCAGCGATGAGCTTCTCCTGGAAGACTTGGAGACAGAAGGAGAGAGGCAGCTGAAGAGCCTCCTTCACCACCAGCTCGACACCACTGTCTCCATCGAGCAGTAAGTCCTCATCTGGCCCAGGCGTGGTTTGAGAGAGACCAGCCCCTTGCTGTCCCCCAGCTCCTCAGTGCTGTTTGTGCTGTTGTGTTGCTTTGGCTCACAGGTGCAAGTCCAAGCGGAGATGCTTTGCCCCTGCAGCTTTTTACAAACCTTTCGGGGAAGAGGCCGCGGGGGCTTTGACCCTGTCGCAGTTCCAGGCCCTGCAGGAGAGCGACAAAGAAACCTCCTCTCTCCGGGAACTGGGGCTCTCTGACTCGGAGATTCTGCTCTGGAAGAACCAGGCTTCAGCAAGCAAGGTGGGCATGCTCTGCTCCCATCTGAGTGTGGTCAGGTCCCTCTGATCCTGTGGCACTCTGGTAGAAAATTCCAGTCCTTTGTAAGCTCTGCGGTAAAGAATGGCTGCTCGTTGTGTCCCTTGCCTTTAGCCCAGCACGATCCTACATTTCTTCTGGCCTGTTTTCTTTTGTGGGATGGTCAGTGTTAAAAGATGTGGTGGGGACAGGAGTGGGTCCTGTGGAACACTGCAGGACATGAGGATATTCCTGCCTCTGCCTTGATCTCAAACAAAAAATTCCACTCGCTTATACCTGTGTATGAAGGATTTAAATGCCAGAAGAGAAGAAGGAGGAAATATTTCAAGACACCTCAATGTCCTCCTTTGAGTATCCTGATACATCCCTGGATCCCGTTCCTGATTTGGGATGGCTGTTTGCAGGGAGGGTTTTGTGTGTTCTCCTTAGGGGCTTGCAGGTGCTTCAGGGGCCCTGGGACAGCCACATGAAAGCAGTGCAGAGCTGTCAGACCAAGTGTGTGTGGTGGCAGTGCCTTGGCTCCTCCCTGGGTGCTGTTCCAGCAGGTTTTTCCTCTTCCCCCACCTTCACCCCTTTCTTTCACATTCCAGAGACAAGAGGCTTTTGTGGCTGTCCTGTGTCAGGTGCACTGAAGTGTCTAGCTTTTAGTTGGCCAAACTAGAAGATGCAGAACAGGACTTGGGCTGATCCTTGGCCTCCCTCTGTCTCCTGTTCCTGAGCGATAGCTGTGTGCAGGAGAGAGTTGTCTGTGGTAATCAGGGGTTTGCCTCTTTTCAGCTGAAGTCATCACTTGCTTTGGTGTTTAAATGCAAATCCAGCCCTGATTAAAGCTTGGTGTAGAGAGGGGTGGTGTTAATTTAAGAATAAAAATGAATGTCAGCAGTACCAGCTGTTATATTTAGTATGAAATGAATTCTGGGACGTTCACAAATAAAGATTAGTATGGAAAACACTGCTCTGACAGAAAAAACGGTGACCTCAGGGTATGTCTTCTACAGATTGTGAGAGAAGAATACTTAGAGAGAAGGCCCAAGTCAGGTAGTGATATGCAGCTTTGTACGTGGAGGCCCTGAGTGAAAGATTCCACCACCAGTGATGAGTAATGTCAGCTGAGACAGAGAGGACTTCAGATTGCCTGGGGAGCTCTTGGGAAAGTACTGAGTGCAGATTTCTGTTATTTTCAGCTGCTAAGTGCAGCTTTTTTGAAAACAAAGTACAACAAATGATTTCTGGGAATTGCTTTTCTGTATAAACAGCCTTTTGTGCCTCAGGGAAGCTGTGAAATGGTGAATGGAAGAAGCCGTGCAGATGTGGGGCAGAGGTACCACGGGAAAGTCTTTGTTAGGTTGTGCTCAGTGCAGGGAGAAAGCCTGGTTTCTTGCCCGAGGCAGAAGGACCTGCCACAGTGATTCTCAAACTGAATTTGAGGACAGAAAATCCACCTGCAGCCCCATAAAAGTGTGTTCTCTGTGTTCTGATTGAGGGGGGAGCAGAAATGCCCTTTCAGCAGCTGGGGTGTGTCTCTGTGCTTTGGAGTGGCCCATTGTGCTAGTTTGAAAACAAACCAGTGGGAGGCACCAAGTCAGAATAACAATTTAATGGAAATAAAGAAAGGAAAAGAAAGTAAAAGAAAACACTGACAGAGTCAAGATACAGCCTGAGTCCCTGTTAGGCAGGGTGGTGGTAGCAGTCTGGTAGAATGGTGGCTGCAATCCTCTGAAGTGGTGATCCTGTAGTAGAAGGGGTCTGCTCTTCCTCAGAAAGTCCAGTGGTGGCTGTGTAGCTCCTGTCCTCTGGAAATCCAGTGGGAAGGTTGTCTGTGGTGTTCAGAGTCTCAGATTATATCCACGATGGGATGCTTGGTTCCTCCCTCTGGGTGGAGCATCTCACAGTAGGGTAATGAGTCATGAGGCCAAGTGTTGATTAGGCTCATTAACAGAAGATGGTCCGGAGGGAGTTATCTGGGAGTCATCAACAGAAGATGGTCCGGAGGGAGTTATCTCTGAGTCATGGGCAGGACAATGATGGGCCATTAACAGCAAGAGAGTCTGGGGGGAGGAGGCAAGGAAACACTGCCCCACCTGATTTCAACAGCTCATGAGGATGGTAATAGAATACACCTCAACCCAGGACACTCATGCAGTGAGGTTTGTTTATGCAGGGATGCTCCCTCCCCGCAGGTGAGCTGTGAGGGCTGTGCTGCAGTTCCTGCGTGGCTCAGTGGTGCTGGTCAGGGTTTAATCCTCAGCATAAACCTCAGGGTCTCAGAGTAAGAGCGTGGTGGAAACTTGAGCTCGGGGATGCTGTAGGTGTGGGGAGAGAATTGCCAAAGGGGGGTTGTGCAGTCACTGAAGGTGGCTGTGGAGAATGGCTGTGGCTGTCAGAGGCTGCAGGGACAGAGGGACACAGGCCGGGGAGAGGGAAGCAGCACAGGCAGGTCATGAGAAAGGAGCTGTTGCTCCACTTCCCTCAAGAACTGAGCTTGCTGTGTGGTTGTATTTGTCCTATCCTTGCTGGACCTCTGGGTGCCCTGGGGGATGGTCCCTAATTGCACCCACTGCAGGGCTGGGGCTGTGACATTCGACTTGCTCTGAGAAGGAGGCCCGTGCCATTCCTGAGCCAAGCCGTGCCATTCCTGAGCCAAGCCGTGCCATTCCTGAGCCAAACCATGCTTGTTTTCCAGGGCTCTGGGCTGGGGGCAGCCCCGGAGGCCACGCAGGACCGGCTTCATGCCATCCAGGAGAAGCTGGAGGAGCGCCAGCGCATCCTGGCGCTACCGCAGAGGTTTGCGGGCAGCAAGCAGCTGAGCCGGCGGGAGATGGAGATCGAGAACGCCCTTTTCCAGGGAACAGACCGACATTCCTTCCTCCGGGCCCTCTACCACGAAGGTCTGTGGGCTCAGGGCTCTTCCTGCCTTGGCTCCAGCACAGAGAGCCAGGCTGTGTGGGAGCCCAACACATTTCTGTCTGGCCTTCTGTCCCTGAAGCTGTGGTTCTGCTTTGGTGCTGTGTGGGAGGAGATATTTTCTTCTCTTACAGGAGCAGAGAGTTGGTTCTCTGAAGGGTTTAATATAGAGGCTTTTAAAGTCCATTTCTGGAGAGCGTGGATCTCCTTGATGTGTTGCATGTAGTGCAGAGCAGCTCAGGGTGTGGGAGAGGAGCCGGGGTTATGCTTTGGTAGAGCCTCGAGGTCTGAGTTACACAAAGTGCCTATGTGGGACTGAGATTGTTCCTTCTCTGAGGTAACTGCAGGGGGTGAAGGAAGCAAAGGCACAGAGCAAGTAAGAGGAGGAATGACTTGTTAAAGCCTCCTCCCTGAAGTGGAATTGGATCCAGTTGTAGGCTGGGAGATGCTGGTCTCACATTTGTCCTCATTTCCATTAAATAGAATTAAAAAAGATCATTGATCAGTCCCTGTCATGGACCTTCTTTAAACCCAGGAGCTTAAGCTGATGTCCTTGGAAGCAAAAAATGTATATTCCATGTAGAGGTACAGGAAGGCAGCATGGCCCACCCTGGCTGTGCATGCAGGAGGAGGAGGGTGTGTTGAAATGCGGCTGCAGATAAGCAAGTGAGGGCATCTCTGAAGAGAAGAGCTCTGATGTAGCACTGCTGGAGCTGCTGCTCTCTGCAGGTTTATCCTGAGCTGAGGGACCAGCACTTGCTGGGGCTGCTCTTCTAAACAGTGTGCAGGGCCTGGGCATGGAGGCTGGGGTGAAACAGGGTTTCTCCCTTGTCTCTTCTTGCAGTCCATGTGTTTTCCAGGTTATTGGTGGTAGTTACCACGTTTCTCTGTTATGAATTTTAGATGACACTCAGAAGAGGGGAACTGATGAAAAGGACCCCATGGTTCAGCTGGAGAGTGTTTACCAAGAACTGCTGAGCAAGAAGTGCCCTGAAAAAGTCCAGTGTGCTACAAGTGACCCCTGCTTGTCCCCTTCCCCGGCCCCACAGGGGGCTGTGACTGAGGAGTCATCCCTTCCAGACCAGGAGGAGCAGGCAGAACAGGCAGCAAGTCCCAGTGTTTCTGCAACAAAGCCCCACCAGTCCCCTCCAAGGCCTGTGGTTATCAAAGAGCCAGTAGAGTTTGTCCCAGAAGAGGAGATCCTCAAGAACCGCCTGTCAGAGGAAGAACTCCGGAAAATACCCAGGTTCTCATCCTACCATCCAGGGGAGCCCAGCAAGGTAAGCTGAGATGAACCAGGGTTTATCCTTGCTCACCAGGATGCCCTGAAGTTGTGTCAGTAGGCAAAGGCTCCTCTTTGCTGTTGCCTTGAAGTTGCTTGGCTGATCCTCCAGGCCAAGGGGGAGAGCAGCCTCCACTCTGGGCTCTGATGGGAAGTCACCAGCCTGGGAAAGAGTAAGCCCAGCCCTCCCTGGCTCCAGCAGGTCACCTGTCAAGATGTGCTCTGTCTGTCTGGGCCTGGCTGAGGCCTGCTGTCACCTTACTCAAACTGTGCCTATCTGGTAGCTGGAGATTGTTGCATTTTATGAATAACTGAAACTGTCAGCACTTGGTGCAGGCAAGCAGGGTGATGCCTTGAGTTCAGAGCTGCCTTTCTGTGTACAGCCACCTGTCCTCCAAGTGCTATCATTAGCACTTGGGTGTGAGGGTTGAGCTAATTCACACCCTGGAGCTGTACAGATTTGGGACCAGGCTGAAAGGAGTCTTTGCATGGCAAAGGCTGACTGACCCTCTGTCTCTGTTACAGGTGCTGTATTTGAAGAACCTGGGCCCCCGAGTGACCATGAAGGACCTGGTGTCCTTGTTTGCTCGGTTCCAGAAGGAGGACAGCCCACTGATCCAATTCCGCCTCCTGAGCGGCCGGATGAGGGATCAGGCCTTCATCACCTTCCCTGGTGAGTTGCTGCCTCGTGCCTTTCAGTTCTTCCCTGACTCCCAAAGGTGTCACATCCTCCTGCAGGGCACTGGGCTGCTGCCAAGCCTGCTCTCCAAGGAGAAGCAGGGGAATTCACTCCATTCTCTTCTATCATACCACAGTCCTTCCCCTGGGTTGGAAGAGGATGGATGAGGGCAGAAGTGATGTGGTGTGTCACGGGCAGTGTTTATTCAGCGTGTCAGTGTTGCTGGAGGGTCCCCACACCACACTAGTTGTAGAGCAGGCTGTGGGGCCATCAGATGGGAGCACCCCTAGGAACACCCTGTGTCCCTGTGCCAGCACCTGCTGGGTGCCCTGTGCCCACTGTGCCCTCTTGTTGCAGACATGGAGTCGGCCCAGAGCGCGCTGCAGCTGCTGAATGGAT
The DNA here is from genome assembly GCF_041296385.1 of Aphelocoma coerulescens. Lineage (NCBI taxonomy): Eukaryota > Metazoa > Chordata > Aves > Passeriformes > Corvidae > Aphelocoma > Aphelocoma coerulescens. The sequence goes on from NC_091018.1 coordinate 18,264,797, forward strand.
ACAAGCTGCAGGGGAAGCCCCTGGTGATCGCCTTTGGGAAAAGCAGGAAGCATTTGCCAGAGGCTGACTCTGCCATCCCCAGCTCCTCGGCTGCAGAGAACCCTCCTGCCACGTGAGGGATGGAGAAAGAACCAGCAGCCTTGTGGATTTCATTGAGCTGGGGGAACGCCGTGGTTGAACATGGGACAATGAAGGACACTTGGGAGCCAACGTGCAGGTCCAGCAATCTCAGAGTGTGGAAGGGAGAGCTGGGGACTGGGCTCTTGCTTCAGAGAGGGGAGTGCCTGGACCCTGTTGTGGTAAGGAGGGAGGGAAGAGGCCAGGTGAATAAATGCACTTATTGTGGTATTTCCTTAGTGTGTGCTGATTGATGTTTATTGTCCACAAGGCTGCTAGAGCTGAGGGTGCTGCATTCTGCTGCTGCAGGCCTGTGTTCACACTTCAGCCCCTTGGGAGCCTCCCAGCTCTGCTCTGGCTTCCCCAGAGACAAGGGACTGCCCCGAGCCCTCCAAGGCAGCATTTGTGTATCTCACCAGTCTGCAGGCACAGCTAAAGCACAGAGCCCACACTTCCCCCACAAACTTCATGCAGTTTCTCCTGCCCAACACAACAAAGACTTTGGAACAAACAACACATTTTATTGCAAGAAAAGAAACGAAGCCAGGTCCTCATTTCAGACCTCAAACACCTCTGTTTTTTCTGTGGAGGTTTTGTGTTCATCCTTTGAACATTGGGACTGTTTCAATCAAACGTGATCCTAAAGCTGCGCTCCTGCTCCTTGCGGCGACTCTCACAAACCTTTGTCACCTCTTCCACCTTTCTCTGCAGCACAGCTGTGGGAGAAACAAGGGATTAATGTCACAGTCACCCCAGACCACAACCCTGCAGAAGGAGAAAGAAAAACATTCAAGCAGGGCTTTTTTGGTAAAACAGCTGCGGTTGCCAGGAATTACTTCTCAGCAGCGGCCTATAATGAGACACACCAGGAGAATTCAGCACAGAAGGGACAGTGGCATTGAAGGTGAGGAGGAAGACTCCTCAGGCATCTTCAGGGATGAACAACAAACACTCAGACACGTGCTCCTGCTTTCCATTCACATTCCCAAAAGGCTGCAGGAGAAATCTCACCTGAGTTCTGGTCAATCCACTGCAGGGAATCCATGTGTGCATTCAAAATCTTACAGATCTGCTGGAGCTGAGCAGAGAGAGAAGGTGCAAGTCAGTTGTGACACTGCATGAACACTAAGAGGAGTCAAGGGCAAGTTTCTCCTTGCACAGCTTCCCTAAGCCAGCAGCTACTTGCCCAGGGAAGCCTGTGCAGCAGCCCTGGTGCTTTGCTTCTCCTTACCAGCAAGAAGACTGCATAGTTTATATATCTGTGGCTTTGGCTTATTTTAACTTAGACCAAGGAACCAGCAGAACATTCAACATCCTTGGCTTCAAGTGGCAAAATTAAAAATGAACGTGGAAAAATGCTGAAGGGAAATTTTTACTGAAAAAAAGCTGCTCAGTAAAGTCATAAGGAGCATCAAGACCAATTTAATACATATCATTAAAAATAAAAATAGAAGCATGCATTTACTGGGTCACTCGTGTCTGCAGGGCCTCTTGTTGTATTCAAATGCTCAGTGATGTCCTTCAGATCTTGTGCCATGCGCTTCAGCTGAGCATCGATGTTTTCAGCCAGTTTGTAGCTGCAGAGCACACGAGAACCAAGGTCAGAAGGTTTGAGGAGAACTTTGAAGACTTGCACCAGCTATGGGCAATCAGAATGAGCTTCCACATCTGCAGCCAAGGCTGGCAGAGACCCGGGAACAGCACCCAGAGAGGCTCCATCACCCACATGAAGTGACTCCCAAGCCCTTGATCTACACACGGAGAAAGAAAAGCGAGAGAGTGGGGGACTTCCTGGAAGGCTTTGTCAGAACTGAAGGAAGCAGCGAACCTGGATTCCTCAAGATTCCTTATCTCTTGAGCCAGAAAAACACTGCCCTTAATTAGCCTGTAACGATGTATCACTAAAGGCATACGAGGATGCTGGTGCCACACACAGTTCACTCTGCTCTCACCACTTCTGTCAGTGAAGAATCATTAATTTTCAGAGATTATGCCAAAATTAGTAACCTCTTCCAAAACAGCTGATTAGACCAATATCCAAAGAGCATTTCATGCTGATTCAAGGGCTTCCACTCACTGTTCTAGTTTCTAATGAGTAAAATCTAAGTTGCCATGCATGAAACAGGATTAATTATCTGACAGCAGCCACTCATTGTTCAACACTGTCACACATGCCAGCTCTGCCTCCTGCTGACCGATATCACCACAGGACACTGCTCATCCCCCATCCCCAGCAGATTTGTGCTCACGTCCTCTCCCGTTCCTCATCCGCGTGCTGCAGGTAGATGGTCCCGCTCTGTTCCTTCACAGACTCCTCCAGAGGGGTCAGCAAGTCCTCCAGCTCTTTCTGCTGGGACAGAATGAAGTCCAGTTCCTGATCCAGTCTGAAAAGAGAAAATGCCAACTGCTTCCCTTTCACGTTGCAGACATTCCGGAGCTGTCACACAACGGCAGGACAACGCAGAGAAGAAAGAAAATCATTTCAAGTGCTCACAGTCTCCTACCTCTTCTGATCGACCTTCACCTTCTCTACTTCCCTGTGTAACGAAGTAATCTGCAAACAGAAGACATTTCATTACACCTTGGAAACTCTCAAGTGAGCTCAGCAAAGAAGAGAGGTGGGAGGGAGAAAGCAGCACCATGCAAGTTCTGCTAGAAACAAGAGATGGTTCCATAAAGATTTACAGACCAAAGATGGAATAAGGGAGGTTCAGCTTGGAATGATCCCCCCTAAGGGGACTTGGTAGCACAGAGCAAAGTCACAGAACAGATTTCCAAACACCAAGGCCTAAAGGCCAGAGCACACGGAGAGATTGTGAAAAGCACCCAGGTGGAGCTCACTTCTATTTCTTTTACAGGCAGAAAGTGCCACTCGATGGCTTGTAACACTGAGGCCTTCAAGGACCTGAGCAAGCAGAATGAGGTTCCAGTGGGGGTCACCTCACCTTCTCTCCATTCTCTATCAGCATCCGGTCCCAGGCATTGACTTGTGTAGCTTGATGGAGGAAGTGCTTCTCTTGGTCCTCCAGTTCCAGGCTCCACTTGTTTATCAAACTCTCCAGCTGGGCATAAGTCATCACTGGGGGGGCACTGAGAGGGAGCGAGGGGCAGCACAGGGCACAAGGTCAGGAAAGAGAAACACCACAGCAAGCATTCATTGCCCCCTCCTCCTCCAGATCCCATCACCAACACTGCAGCTGCTCCTGCCCCAGGCAGGAAAGGGTCAGTGGTAACAAACACCCACCTGGTTGTGGTGGTTGTGGTTATGGCAGCTGTGGAGGTCACAGCTCCAATGGCACCAGTCGTAGTCAATGGCTTCAGATTCAAAGGAAAGCCAGAAGCAGAAGTGGTCCCTGGAAGAAGAGATTCAAGTCAAGCAACAGAGGAGGACGCACCTGGTACCTCACAAACTGAGAACAGGTCCAGGGTGCACTGCCCAGGGCTGTAGGAGCTGCAACAGATCCCTCTGAAGGGACCAACAGCAAATCCCACCTCTGTCAGGGAGGGAATGAAAACATGCCGAGCCCACGCCCTGCTCAGTCCCCTCAAGTCTTACTGTTAGAACCCATAACTACCAGCACACCCAGTTCCTCCCCTGCACCCTTGCAGTGGATGACAGAACTTCTATGTTTTCACAAAGAGATGGAAAGCATCAGAGAAAGACAGACTCTGTTGTTTTCAGTTACTCGAGGGCTTTACAAATCACAACTGCTCTGCTGCTACTCTCACAGGACAGGCTCCCTTCTCTTCAGCGACTTTCAGCATCTCACACCTACCAGTGGCAGTGCTTGTTGTGGCAGCTGTTGTTGCAGGACCTTTTAATCCAAACCCAAGTGTCCCCAGGCTGGCTGTCCCCGTGGAAGCAGTGGAAGTGGCACCAACTGTAAAGAGAAGATGCCATCAAGGGGCTGCATAACCCATGAAATGCAGGGCCCCTTGGAAAAGCTGTGCCCAGCCTGCTGCCCCCTCCCACTGCAGCAGCAGCAGCTCCAGCACCCACAGGGAGCAGCAGCCACGCTGCTCATTTACTCCCCCAGGGATAAACCTGCCTGGAGAGACTCACGTGAGAGGCCCGTGGTGGTGGCCGAGGTGGCGGCTGAAGAAGTGGCCACAGAGGCAAAGAGCGTGGGCCCCGTGGAGCCCAGCACTGAGGTGGTGCTGGTGCTGCTGGAGGCCGTTGTGGCAGCTGTGGATGTGACTGCAGAGAGAAACAGCTCCATCTGTACAAGCAGAGCTCACTGAGCTCCCACCCGCTGCACAACAACGCTGCTGAGAGAGAGGGTGACACAAACTGCCCGGCTACGCCAGGTTCTTGGGCATGTCAGCATTTTAACTCCCTTTGCCTCTTATTCTCCCTCCGCTCCCTCTCTTTCCCAATTTGCCCTTTAGGATTGTGCCTCCCTTCCACTGCGCTCCCCAAACAAGTACAGAACAGAATTTGGCCCGTGGGACACAATGAAAAATACAGGACACGCTGTCCAATGGCTCTAGGAGCTGTCCCAGATCAGCACTGCCAGGGCAAGCTCAGAGGAACAAACGCTTCTGGCCCCTTCCCACACCCCAGCATAAGATATTTGTCTACTTCCAATAGACAAATACTGCCAGGACTGCATCAGATTCCACAAAGCCTTAAGGAATTGTTTCCCAAAAAAAACCAGCTTCCTACCTCCAAGCTTGGTTCCAAAGGACAGGGTGGGTGCCTGGCTGGTACCTGTGCTCAGCGTTGCCGTGCTTGTACTCGTGGCTGCTGTTAAAGGCAGTGACCCAAAGGTTAGACCTGGATGCAGGAGCAAAAGGCAAAGATGGACTTCTTTCCTACAGGCTCAAAGAGCAATTGCTCCCCACCACTGCAGACCCTGGACAGGCCTATGAGAAACACCTCTGGCTCCAGCCCTCGCTCCTTTCTGCCCCAGCAGAAGGCAGAGGCTGCAGAGCTCCACTGCACCCTCAGATGCCCACCGTGCCCAAGGCTCCCAGGCTGCAGCTGCAGCCCCAGCCTGCTCACCCACCTGCGGGCTGCCCCCCGAGGCTGAAGGGGGCTGCTGACGGGGTGGCAGCTCCCAGGGTGGCCGTGCTGGTGGTGGCAGCAGCCGCAGGGGCCGTGCCAAAGGTCAGCCCTGCGGACGTCGCCTGCGGAGCCGCGGTGCCGATGCTGAACCCGGCTGTTGCCGCCTGAGTCGTGGTGCCACTGGAGAAGGTGAACCCTCCTGTTGTCCCAGACTGAGCCGTGCTGCTGCTGCTGCTGCTGCCAGCAGAGCCAAAGGCAAAGCCAGACGGGGCTGCTGCCTGACTCGAGGGCGTGCTGGTTGCAGCTGGGGCACCAAAAGAAAAGCCCCCTGTGATTCCAGCAGCTGGAGTGGCAGTGCTGGCTCCAAAGTTCACTTTTGGAGTATTTGCCCTAGGGAAGAAAAGAAAAGAAGCCAGTCTGCTTGAGATACACATGCACTCAGGTACACAGCTGCCTTTCTCCCTGACCTTTTGCTGACAGCAGAAGCCTCCTTTCAAAGAGATGCACACCTGTGCCACGTCTGTGTTCCCATTCTGACAACAGACTCTGTCAGCTGCTGTCATCTGCCATCTCCTGTCAGGGCTCTTTCTACTGACTCTCCCTTCACTACCTCAAGCCAGCCAGGCACCACTGGCCATTTTATGGCAGCATAAGTGAAGCTGCTCCTTCTCTCAGCTCACAATCACCCTTTCCGCTCCCTCTACACAAGGCTGCGTTTCTTCTGCTCGTCCCCATTTTAGCTCCCTTCCCACTGCTCCCATCTGCCAAGCTTTGACAGCAGCACTTCTGCGGAACCACTTCAGAGCTCACAGCCTTTCCTTAAGGACAAATCACTCCCAAACTGCCGAGAAAACATTCTGAGCACTCCAGATTCGGGTCAGGAGGAACAAGACGTTTTATATCCGTTAGCAAAGCTTTAGCATTTCCTTGTGAAAGCGTCTCCACCCCAGTTACAGACGGAAACGCGGAACATCTGCTTCCCAACACGTGGAAGAGCTCCCCCATGAAAACATCCGCCGGGACGGGCCACAGGGCTCGCTGAGCACTTTCCCATTGAGGCGATCACTGCAGGGCGCTGCGAACTCCCAGGCACAGCAGCCGAGGCTCGCTCCCTGCAGAATCCCCGGCAGAGCCCTCGCTCAGCACCGACAGGACCCCCCCTCCCCTTCCCCCCTCCCGGCCCCCCGGGCTCTCACCCCAGCGGGAAGGCGGCGGCCGCCGGGGCCGCGGGGGCCGCGCTGGCCGAGCCGAAGCTGAAGCCGGAGGGCTGCGCGGTCGTGCCCGGCCTGCTGAAGGAGAAGAGCCCGGCGGGCTGGCTGCCGCCCGCTGCCGCCGGCGCCGCCGCGCTGCCGAAGCTGAAGCCGCCCGAGGAGGAGGCGGCGGGCGCGGGCGCGGAGAAGGAGAAGCCGAAGCCGCTCGTGGTCGTGGTGGCGGCCGCTCTGGGCGCGCCCAGGCTGAAGGCGCCGCCGGGCGCGGCCGCCCCGAAGCTGAACTGGCTCATGGCGCGGCGGCGGCGGCGGCGCGGGCCGAGCTCCCTCAGGCGCGGCGGCGGCTCCGCGACCGCGCGCGCCGCGATGGCGTCACCGCGCCGCGCCCCGGCCCCGCCCTTTCGTTGTCTCTTCCTCGTCTTCCATTGGTCAGCGCGGCCGCCACTCGCGGTTCCGCGGCTCCGATTGGCTGTTCTGGCGCGGGGGGGCGGGGCGTGTGTGTGTTGCTGTGGGGACGGGGGACGCGGCTGCGGGCGGGGCTGCGGGACCGGAGGGGACCCCGGGCCTGGGTGCGGGACCGGGAATGCGGGACCGGGAATGCGGGACCGGGGTGCGGAATAGGGGGGGACACCGGGCCGGGATGCGGGACAAGGGGTGCGGGACCGGGGACACCGGGCCCGAGGTGCGGAGTGAGAGGGCACCGGGCCGGGGATGCGGGGTCAATGGCACCGGGTCCGGGGTGTGGGACGGGGGACACGCACCTGTCAATACAAGTCTCATTAAACCAGGCAATGTTAAATTCTGAACTTGTTTCAGCACCTGGTTTCTTTGGTCACTGCCTGACCCCTTTTTTTCCTGTTTAAAATAACAGCTTTTGATTCCAGAGCAATCTGTCCATTTAAATTAGAGCATTTCTGGAGGGCTGGGTGTGTTTTAGTTAAATGTGCTGATTGACTTACAGCCCAATGGCAAAACTGCTAATGGCAAAGTAAATTTCCTGTGGAGAAGTCCTGACCTGTTGGAGAATAAAAAGCTTTAGTTCCTTACCAAAAATTTCAGCTCAAATGCTAAGCGGAGAGAAGTGATAGAGTTTGGATGGAGACCAATTATCTGGATGTTACTGGAGGAAAATTCTTTTCTCTGATAACAAATTCCAGGGTGCAACCAGTTCATACAGCTCGATGGCTGTTAGCTGTTGAAGTTCAGCATTCCATAAAGACAGATAAGATAGCCTTTATCATTAGGTAGAAAGGAAATCAGCTGGCTCTGCAGGCCGAGAATTAAGTTTTTATAACCTAGAAACTAGATAATAAAGGCACTTTTCAACAGAGAAGGAAGCAATGTCTAAGTTAGCAGCATTGTCTGAGGATGGAGACCTAAGAATGTGTTGGACACTTCAGTGAAAGCACCTGTGCAGTGCTTGTGGCTGCCAGAAAAATGATAGTTACGTTTCTGTTTTAAACCTGTACATGCTGGATTTTTATCTTGTGCTCCAGGACATCAAAGCAAATGTACAGTGGTGCCTAAGAGGGAACTTTTCCTAACACTGTTTCCATGTAACTCCTGACTGTGCTGGTGCCTTCCCTTGGAATCAGCTGTTCCTGGTGGTCTGTGCTGCACAGAAGGGTTACACTGCGTTTCTCTGGGCGCTCTTCTGGGAGTACCCCACCTTCTTCAGGTGCCCTTGGGTAAGAGATACCAGCTCTGCAAGTGGAACAAGTGCTGAGGACTATGCTCCATCGAGATTGGTGGTGTTGACAAGGTCAAGTTGACCTGCATTCCACATCAAAATCACTTCTGTGGGGACAAAAAAAAGGTTATTGTCGTAGGGGACTCGTTTCTGAGAGGAACAGAAGGCCCAGAGTATGGACACTGGAAGCGAGGACGGGATACATGGGAAAATGGGGGCGATGCTGTTCACCATTGCAGGGAGAAAAATTAATGTGGCCAGAGCTTGATTAGCGTTCAAGCTGGCCAGCACTGTGAAGGACAGCAAAAAGGGCTTTTTAAAACATGTTAACAGAAAAAGGAGGATCAGTACATCGGTCTGCACTTGACGAGGTCAGACACCTCACAAACAGGGACATGGACAAAGCAGAGATGTTTAATGCCTTCACCTGTGCCATTAACATCAGTGATGGGTCCTGGGACCCCCAGAGCTCTGTGTTGGAGGGCTGTGATTAGGGGCAGGATAAGCTCCAAGACAAAACTGAACTTGTTTGAGGTTTTCTGCTCCAGCTGGATGCACGTAAATCTATGGGGCATGATGGCATTCCTCCCAGGGAAAATGCTGGTGCTGTCATCACAGGATCTCTCTCCATCATTTTTCAAGTCTTGGGAGTCTGGAGAGGTCCCAGCTGACTGGAAGCTGGCCAAAGTCCTAGTTTTCAAGAAGGGTAGGAAGGAAGACCCTGGTAATTACAGCCCTGTCAGTCTCACTTCAGTGCCTGGTAAAAGAGAGTTATTTTTCTGGGCATTATTGAAAAACACTTGAGAGACAACACAGTCTTTTAGCTTCCAGCAAGGAGCAGGTTTCTGGCTGAGAAAATTTCTCTGGATAAGTTTCTCATTCTTTTTAAGTTTCTGGGGTGGGGGGGGGGGGGGGGGGGGAGGGTGAGAGTTGAGTTTATTTATACATGTACGTGTGTACGTGTTTCCAAGGCTCTCTTTCCCGCTCCGGGAAGCCTTGCTGCCCGTGTCCTGGCAGAACGAGGTGACCTGCTCCCACACGGTGGCACTGCTGGCCTGGCTGTGTCCCGCTCGTGTCCCCTCTGCCTGCCCACGGAGGGGTCCGCAGTGGGGCAGCTGGGCTGTCCTGAGAGCAGCCCAGTGGACCTTGGCATCTCACAGAGTCACGGAATCGTGGCCCTCTGCAGCTGGTTGATGAATCACAGACCAAGCTGGGTCACCTTCTGCTCCGCCTTGCAGGATTTTGGGGAAGGCTCTGGGTTACACCATTGTGTGGTGAGAACAGTCCTGCTCATCCCTCGCTGGCTCTGGGCAGTCATGGGGCCAAACACCTCCTGTTGCTCCTGTTTTCCCGTCCTCATCTCTTCCCCAGACCCCTCTTGTTTCTCCTCACTGCTGCCATGCTGAACCATTTTTTCCAAACACAAGCGCCTCACAGCACCTCCAAGCTCCATCCACATCTTTGCTCTCAAAGCCTGTTCATCTCTCCCAACACCCCTAAAACTCCTCCACACTCTTTTTTCCCCTATGCTTTTCTTTGTGCCCACATTCCTTGTCCTACTTGCCCAGTGCTGCTGGGAATCCATCCGAGGGCCTGGGCCAAAACACAGACTTGCAGGTGGAGTGGCCTTTCCTTTCCTAAGTCAGGCTTTGGATTGTGTCCTAAATGGGCCAGGTATCCAGGGCTCTGTCAGCTGCAAGGCCTGGTCGTGTTTTTGGACAAACAGCTGCGGTCTTGCAGGACCAGCATAGCTTTTCTGTGGCCATGCTGGACTCTTCTTGTGGCTAACACCCTGCCTAGCTCGGGCTAGAGCTTCAGGATTTGGGCCCTTCCACTCCGTGAGGCACTCGGGCATCCATCGGTCTGATCAGCCCACGCAGCTGCTAAACTGGGTCCCTGCCTGTGTTTTCCTCTTGAGCGTGACTGTCTGTTTGTTAAATAATGTAGCGACACGAGGTTCCTTGAACTCCATTTATCTTCCCGTGTAGCCATGGGAACAGCCGGCGGGGTGGTGACGCTGGGCTTGCCGTCAGATCTGCTGCAAGGCTCTGCGTTAGCCTGGCTGAGCCCAGCTCCTTCAGCTGGTGCTGTCCTGCCTGGCAGCTTTGCCTTTAGGCTTGTTTTCTTGGACTCTTCTCTAGCCAGCAGCACGGCCGTACTTTAAACCTGGGAGATGTCGAGGATGATGGGGTGTTTGGAGGAAGATGAAGGGTTTGGGAGCAGCCAGATGTGACAAAGGGGAGCAGTTGCAGCCAAAGGATGCTGCAACTCCCTGTGCTGCCCGCAGTATATGGTTCATGAGAAGAAAATAAGAACAAGTGTGAGTAGTTCAATATTGTTCAAGCCTGTGCTTATTTCCAGCGCAGAAACATCATAAACCTGATTTCCTCCTTTATGCCATAAAATGACTGGCTCCAAGGAGCTGAGGGGAACCCACCCTTGCAGTCACACATTCCCTGTCCCTCCTGAAGTACGTTCTCTCGCCCTGGTCGTGGGTATGGAGGAGAGGGTGCGTGGGTGGCCAGCACAGCGCTGCTCCTTTGACTCCAGCACTTTGTTTTACCTGGGAAGGCACAAGACCATGTGACAGAAACCAGTGCTGAGGTGATAGCACCAAATGTGTGCCGTGTGTGTTGCCTGAGAGTCAGAGTTGAGCAACACAGCGATGTGGACAGAGAGAGCCCCATCCTGCGTGGTGAGAACTGTGCCACGTCATTTCCCCCAGGGCTATACCCTTACCACAGAAGGGACTTTCTCTGTTGCTACTGGAGGCAGAAAGGGCATGTCTATAGAGCTGGGGGGTTTTTTGCAGTCTGTAGGATGTGTCTCCGTGCCTACCATTCCTGATCTCCTGTTTGGTTGCACCCTGTTTCACTTCCAGCTCATCTTTCAAGATTTCAGAGCTGTTTCTGTGACCTCTCTTGACATTTTCAGATTGTGCTGTTTACTGTGTTTTCAGGTCACTGCTGCAGGTGGGAACACTTGAGATCGAAGGTAGCTCCCTTATCTCCCTCCATTCATGGTTTGAAAGTAGTGTTTCTTACCTTCATTCATGGTTGGTGTTTTGTTCTGACATCTCTCCAGCTGGTCCTCAAACCACAGGCCTACACTCCAATCATATTTAATTTTCACTAGAGCTGTTGAGGAGATTGAATCTGTACCAGGATATTGCAATGAGCCAAACTTTTGCTTTACCAGTGTTTGGGATGCTTGCACCAGTGTTTATGGTTGCATGAAATATGGTTTCTGAAGTACAAAATAGCCAACAATCTTGGGGAGCATCCATGCTTCTGACCATTCTAGGAAGTTTTATCCCAAAAGCCCATCATCCTTTGAAGCATCTACCCTGGGCGGGTGAAAAGACAGACCTTTATTTTCTTCTCCAAAGCTGCTTCTAAAGCAGGAAATGTCCACACCTCCTTCAGACTTGATCTCAATGTTCTTCACGGCACATATGTGTAATCTTAGCTGCTGCTGCTCCTCCTCTTTGCATCTTTTTTTATTCCCTCCCATTTAAGTAGCTCTATGATCTGAACTTTATCCCTAACATACTTGACCTTATTTTTCAGAAGATTATTTACAGACATCCCTAGTGTTTTTCATGGAATGTGTCGAGCCCTTGGGGTAAAACCTGTCTCCTGGTTTATTCCTGCCACCCAGGGAAAGGAGAACATGTTTGAGTGATTGTCATGATTTAACCCCAGCCGGCAACTCAGCCCCACGCAGCCACTCACTCCCTCCCCGCCGGTGGGATGGGGGAGAGAATTGGAAAAGTAAAAGTGAGAAAACCTGTGGGTTGAGATAAAGACAGTTTAATAACTAAAGCAAAAGTCGTGTGTGCAGTCAAAGCAAAACAAGGAATTCATCCCCTGCCTCCCATGGCAGGCAGGTGCTCCAGGAAGGCAGGGCCCCATCACGTGGAACAGTGAGTTGGGAAGACAAACCCAGAATGTCTTCCCTTCCTCCTTCTCCCCAGCTTCATGTGCTGAGGGTGGTGCCGTGTGGTCTGGGATATCCCTGGGCTCAGCTGGGCTCAGCTGTCCTGGCTGTGTCCCCCCCAGCTCCTTGTGCCCCCCAACCTCCTCACGGGTGAGGGTGAGGAGCAGGAAAGGCCCTGGCTGTGTGTAATCCCTGCTCAGTGATAACTCAAACATCCCTGTGTTATCAGCCCTGTTTCCAGCACAGAGCCAAAACCCAGCCCCACAGCAGCTGCTGTGAAGGAAATTAACTCTACCCCAGCCAAAACCAGCACGGTCATGTACAGAAAACAGACACTCAGGCGTTAGTGAGAGGAATGGGCTTTGCTGAATGAGGAGGTGGTGAGCAAAGGCCAGCTTTGATGCAAGCATCCATCAGCAGAGATCTGTGAGCCTATGGAAGCGTTCAACAGCCTGTGAACAGTTAGCAGGCTTCCTATTCACACATCTCTGTGTCTGACATCAGCAGCAAGACAAAAATATATGCTTCTTACAGCAAGACATGGGTCTTTTGGCATTTGTTGAGCGGGTTTGTTTTCCTCAGTGTGAGGAAATAACACACGAAGTAGTTCTGTGATGGAGCATTTCCTAAATGGATGTAGCTTGGCAAACTGCAGCTATTAATTTTCCTTAGATAAGCTGGTATCAGAGTACCTGGGTTTGAAACTTGGCACTTCTCTTCTGCATCTTTCAAAGCTCTCTCAACAATGCCTGTGCCAGGAGTCGCTGCCAGAGTCGTTTGGGAGGGATTAAGTTGTGTAGTGGAGATAAACACTTACTGGAGGTGAGGAGGTCAGAAAGGCATCTTCAGAGATAAGGCTTTTTGGCAAAGCCTCCTCCTCCCAGAGCTCTGAGTGCCCACTGGGCCAGTACCACGATGTGCCCCATGAAGTCCTGGGGCTGTGGCCAGCAGCCCTGGCAAGGCCTGGGGGGGACCCAGCCTGTCCTGCCCTTGATCCCAGCATTGCATGGGGGGTGTGCAGGGGCAGGCAGCGATGCAAGGAGCCAGGGAAGAGCTGTGTTTCCCCTCAGCTCATGCTGCTGAAGGCACTGTGGCTCTCTTCACCCCATCGCTGAGCTGAGAGCTTTAGTCCTGTGTTTTCTGGGCAGCCACCCCCCTGCTTTGCAAAGATTTTCCATGGGAAAGGGCAGCTGCACTCAGGGACAGCTGAGGGTAAACTTTTCTCCTCACATAAGACTGGGCTGCCTTCACACTGTGTTTTGCCTTGCTTATTCCCTTTTACTCCCCATGAGGATTTTACTCGGTACTGACGTTGGGTGGATTAGCTGCATCTGCCTGTGACCTGTGAGGTAAAACTTACCCATTTCCAGCTGCAGAATCCCAAGGCAGAAATCAGCCCCTTGGGGATGCTGGTCACCCTAGCACATCTGGAAGACAGGACTTCCTGAGCTTTGGGAAGGAGGCCATAACCCACAGCAAGACCCTTGCTTGTGAGCAGGCCCTGGGGTGTCAGCTACAGGGACAGGTCTGCCATGGGGGCTGGAAATTTATGGTGTGTTAGCAGGATCCTGGCAGCTCTCTGGGCTGGGCTATGGGGACTTGTTCTGGGAGCCACTTTCCCCTTCCATGAGCTTTGCCTTGTAACAGGGAGATCCTTTCCCTTGCCAAGGGTGTCCCTGGTCCTGAAGCCTGCTTTCCTTGCCTTGAAAACAAGGAGCTCATTGTTTTTCTCTCTGATACCTCTTCCCTGCTGCCTCCCCGGACAGCAGAGAGGTGGAGTGAGCCTTGTCCCGGCCAGCAGCCAGGCCTGGGGTGAAACGCCCTGCCAGCTCACAATCTGGAAACACCATTAAAATAAAGGGTGCTTGGGAAGGGCAGAAGGCTGAGGAGGAGGCATTCAGTCGTGGGAGGATCAGAGGCTCCCAGGGTGTGTGCTTGGCTTCTGTGGCAGCTGGGGAAGAACCAGAGGCAAAGAGCAGTGTCCTCATTCCTGTAAAAGTGTACTGGAATAGCTCAAAGGGCACTGGAGCATCACAGTGGTGGATCCAGGGATAACTGAGGTCTGCCCTTAGCTCTGTAATGCCTGCAGAGTCTCTGGGCTTTTCTATGCCTTGAAAACTACTGAAGGCTGAAGTTGTGCCCACGCCCTCAAAAAGAAAGGGCTAAAAATTTGGGTAATGAAAATGCATCTGTTGGAGAAATCTTGGGAGCACCTGCCGGGTAAAGCTGGTGCTGTGGGACTTTGCTCCAGTGACCTGAGAAACCTAGAGAGACAGCTTTTCTGGGAAAGTGAGTTCGAGGCAATCATGCTGCTTCTGACGTGAGTCTTGTTCTGCTTTCAGCCTTTTTTAGCAGGCCGGACATCCCAGAAATAGAGGGTGTTGTAAGTTCTGTGAAAAAAGACACCTGACTTGAGGAAAGATTAGTTTACCAGTGTGGGAAAAACTTCATCCAAAGCACACCCTGAAATCCTGAGTAGAGATAAAAGGCAGCCTCAAAGCTGGTGAAGCCCCCCTGGTTTGTCTGCTTACAAGGTGATTTGTTTCTTCCAGACTCTTGATGCTTAGCAGAGAGCCTGGAGGGGCTCAGCTGTGCCTGGAGTCTGAGCCCCTTCTAGGAGTGAACCTTTGTTAGCAGCTGCCAAAATGTTGGTGACCTCAAGCATGGGGATGGCAGAGGTTGCTTGGGATGACTCTGTAGACTTGCTAAAGTGGTGGCAGCTCAGTTTGTCCATGTCGAGGTGTTTGGGATCCTCTGGTCTTCCTCTCCTCTGTCCAGTGTGGTGCTGTGGAACCATCCATCACTTGGCAGTAGAGCTGTCAAGGGGGCAGGACAATTTCTCTGCAATTCTCTAAACCAATTCTCCAAAGCAGATTTTGGCAGATTTTGGAGATGGAGTATGTTTTCCCCAATATTTCTGTTAAAATCCCTGGAAGACCTTATGTTTGTCCCACTGTAAAAGTATGTCTTGCTCCCTGAATTGGTGTGGGTTCTACTACAAAGCCTTTTTTTGCTGCTACAGATTGCATGTACATGAGGATTGCTGACATCATTAACCTGAAGCTCCTCTGGTAGAGATTAGACTCAAATTATTACGGAACAATCTGATTGTGATGTTAATGTAATGCCTGGAAGATCAAACCGCTGTGTCCTCTGCACGGGTATCAGGTTTTCTGAGATAAACACCTTTTATAACCCTCCTGATAGATTTCTGAGCTGTTGTTCAAACAGGAAGGTGCTTTCTAGCAATCTCCTTCAGTGCACCCAAAGGCCTCTGTCCCCTGCAGTGTCATGGAGTTCAGTCTGCCCTGTTTCCCTCATATCTTTCCTTAAAGACTGAAAGATCCTTTAAAGTGCCTTTAAACAGGTCTCCTCTGGGAGGCTGTGGAAAGCCATGAGTTTGTGCACCAGTTTTTCCTCTGATGGAAGGTGTTTTTACAAAGAGGAGCTCATTTCTCACCTCCCTTGCAAGGTCTCCCATCAGGACCAGGAGAACCAGGCTCCAACAAGCCTGGCTTGTCTGCCCTGACTCCAGACAGGGCCATCCCCATGGCTTCAGGAGGGCAGGAAGCCTTTGGAGTTAAAATGGGAGTGCAATTGCCAGCTGAGCACCACAGATGCCCAGAGGTGAACACATGAGGCTCTTTCCTGGGCTCATG
Organism: Aphelocoma coerulescens; assembly: GCF_041296385.1. Lineage (NCBI taxonomy): Eukaryota > Metazoa > Chordata > Aves > Passeriformes > Corvidae > Aphelocoma > Aphelocoma coerulescens. The sequence continues at coordinate 18,280,418 of NC_091018.1, forward strand.
TGGGGTCTGGGTCATAGCTGGGGCAGGGAGTGCCTCTCCCATTCCCACCAGTGTGTGACTTGAGCCCGGCCTGGGAGTCAGGATTTGAAGTGTCTGGGAGCAGTCCCTTTCAGTTGTGTACCCTCTGCTGCTCCTGAAAAGGCTGCTGCAAAGCCATGGGCAATCTTCCATATCAGCCCTGGCTTGCTGAGGGGCCAGGAGGCTCTGACACGGCGTGGGAGGCAGCTGGGAGTGTGCTGTGGCTGGAGAGAGGGTGGAGGAATGTGCTGGCCCTTTCCAAGTGCCTCAGCCCATCAGGAACTTGGCCTGAATTTCCTTCCCGCTCCCATCTCTCCTATCTGAGCAATTCCTGGGGGCTGCGAGCAGAGAGGGGCCCTCCCAGCACGTGGCCTGATACTCCCCAGAGAGCTTGCATGGATTATTTGCTGCTGCTTCAGGTCAGCTGTGCTAGGCAGGGACAAGAAGCAGGTTGGGGATGCCAGAAGGAGCTGAGCTCTGCTCTCCTGGAGAGCCCCAGGGAGACAGGAGGTGTGTGATTCTGGTGGGTCTGGGGCAAACCTGTGCCCTTTTTTCCCCAGGCATCCCTGCCCAGTGCTGTGCATGAGAAGAGGCTCTGCTTGCACCTGGCAGCAGCAGAGCCCTGCTGTGGGGCAGTGCTTGGTGGGCAAGGGCTGGATGCAAGGGCCTTGGAGATGGGCTGAGTCGTTCCCTCTTTGGAAGAAGTCGTGACTTTTTGCATGTTTCTCGTGACCAGCTGATGAGGTTGCAGTCCCTGATCCACGGTTGGGGTGTACTGAACATTTATAGTGCCTCTATTGCTTTTGAAGATAAGGGCACGTTGTATTTTATTGCCCCCTTTCTTCCATCGAGGCATCATCCAGAGCAAGAAAAGGAGAGGGGAATGTATGACTCGTTTCCTTATGACAGGGGATTAGTCACTGCAGCCTGGCCCTCCAGTGAGGGGTGCAAGGCTCCCCACTCCACCACGCCATCCTGCGAGATGAGGGCTTGAGAAGGAGAGAGCTCTTCCCCACCCAGCCCTCCTCCCACCCCTGCTTTGCCCCTGGGCGCCCATCTTGTCCTGAACTTGGCTGTGCTCCCCTGCACCTTTCCTGCAGGGAATTCTGGAGCACCCTCAGCTTTTCCCATTGAGCTGGTAAGGGGCACAAGGCCATCTGAGGGGCTGGCTCAGCTCCACCACTTCACTCATGCTCACCATCAGCACAGCTTCCCCCTGGGACAGTCTGAGCTCCTGTTTTCTCTGTCCCTAGGTTGGGCCACATCCAGGCTGCCCTCAGGAACCTGGTTTATCAATAATGAGGAACGTGGCTATTGCGTGATGCAGAGATAACCACTAACCATCCATGCACTCAGTGTCCTCCCCTTCCCCATCCTCCTTCCCAAGTGGAAAATCTGTGTCAACCTGCCTTACCCTGTAGCCAAGTTTCACATCTTTGGGTGCATTCACATTGAAGGTCAGGGAAGCTGGAGGGGAGAAACGTTCTCCTCCCTGAGCCCACCCACTGCTTAATGCAGGGGCTCCCCTGTGGCAGGGCTGGTGGCACAGGGGCCTGGGGAAAGGCTGGTCCCTGTTCCAGTGTGACGGGTGTTTCTGCACCCGAGCTCTGAGCTCTGCCTGCCCTTGCCTGTGCCAGCTGCCCTTCTCCTTCTGGGGGAAGCTTCCCTTCTGCTCCTTGAATTAAAGCATTAATAAGGCCAGCACCAATCAAGCTCTGAACTGAGCGTTTCAAATGCCCCTTTGTTTAATTAGCGCAGCCTCTGCCTGCAGATGGGGTGGGAGGTGAGGGGCAAGGACCTAGTGCCCGAGAATTCCTCCTCTTTAAGGTGTGACCTTTTGTACCAGCTATTTTCTCTCCCACTCTCTCCACCAGCTGCCCAGAAACAAAACATTTATGGCCAAAGGACCCTCAGAACTTGCAGCATCTCCTGGGGGGCTGTAGCCAGCAGGTTAAGCCTCCTGCATGCCCCAGGGCACTCTTTTCCCCCGGGCCAGGAATAAATAACTCAGCTGGTCCAGGGTTGAGGCTGTGCTTTGTGCTTTGTCCCTTGGCCATGGAAATGGGGCCTCTGGCCTTTGCCTTGAGATCCACCCTGGTGCCCTCCAGCAAGCGTCACCCTGGGGATGGGTCCCTGTGTGGCTCCTTGCTCTCTGAGGAGGGGAGAAAGCGTGACCCAACGTTATCAGGAGCGTGTTAACCCCACAGCAAATACGATTTCACTGGTGCAAGGGTGACGGTGGTGACGTTTGAGTGGGGAGCATGGTCCCTTCCTCTCCATGGCCTAATCTAAATTGCTTTATGAGGGGTCAGCAGGTAGACCAAGGCCTCCTGCTCCCTGAGGGACAGAGAGCCAGGGCAAGGGGGTCCCTGGGTGGCCCTGTGCTGTGGCACGGCAGAGCAGGGGTTCTCTCACGTGGGGCAGTGGTACATCAGATGGATTAAGATGTACTTGCTCCTCGGTGGGCTGTGGGGCTGGGCTGCCTGCACTTCCTCTCCTCCTGCACGTGCCCAGCATCCCCCAGTGCCACCAGCAGCCTGTGTGAATGTCATGCTGCTGCTCCTGTGCAGGGCTGCAGCCACGCAGCCTGTCCCTCCACAGCCTTGGCTCCTGCCTGCCTATCCCTTGCAGCTTTCCAGTGTCTCACTGGTGGCATTTTTCTCCCAAAACACGCCCTTCAAGCACCTCGGGGCTCAGGACCTGCCTGTGAGATCTCTCTGCAGCTGCTCAGCCTGCACCATGGCCAGGAGCTGCCTCTGGTCCTTGGGACCATGTTTGCCCCGAGGGTGCCAGTGCTCACTGGGGTGGGGATGTGGGAGTGCCAGAGCTCCCCACCACCTGGGGACTTGGGTGTGCTGCACACAGGGGCAATGAATCCCCCTGTGGGCACCCCAGTCTCATCACACCTGCAGAAGGGGAGACAGAAGGGAAGGTGCTGCCTGCTGTTAGCCCACAGGGAGCTCTGCTTGCCCCTGCTGGCACCCTGGCATGTGGTAGTGGTGCATGGCAACCTTCCAGCGTGGTGCCCAGGGACAAACTGTGCTAGGGAGTGGCCCTCCTCCCCCTCAGCAGTGCTCCCACCTGCCTGGGCTCCTGGGTGACAAAGCCATCAGCTGTGCCAGAGCAGGGGCCACTTTCACATCTTGGCCCCCAGCACAGCCCCCCTGCTGGCCCCTCGGTGCCAGAGAAAAGCTCGGACACAGTCTGGCTAGAAAGACATATTTATTGCGACATCGGTTTGCAACCAGCGCTCAGCCTCCCCAGCAGTGACTCCAGACCCACGCACACGCCCTTGACCCCGCTGTGATGCCTCCATGGCCAGTGGGCTGGTCCCTGGGGCCACAAGCCCACTCCCCCCGTCCAGGCAGGTTCATTGGGGCTGCAGGCTGGGGTCCCGGCTGTGCCAGGAGCTGCCTGTGAGCTGGCAGCATGGAGTAGGGAACAGAAGCCGGATTCAGGGTCCTTCATCAATGTAAGCCACCAGCTGGGATCTCCAAGCAGTCACAAGGCTCTCAGAATCCCAGGGAGAGAGCGGGGTCAACCCCCCCAAGCACGTGAGAGGGCTGAGCACGGGCGATGCCGCCGTGTCCTCTGCTCTTACCGCGTTCCCTTGGTGCCAGCCCGGACGCTCTGGGGAGCCGGGAGAAATGCCAGCCTGGTTCCCACCTGCAGCCACTACACGTATCCTGTCAGGTTGTAGGAATTGACTTCACTCTTGTTCTTCTGCACCTGGCTGACAGAGGGCCGGGGGCTCTTGCTCGCCAGCAGCTGGGGCTGGTAGGTGCTGGAGTAGGCGGTGGTTGTGTCCCGGGCAGGGCAGGAGGTGCAGAGGATGAAGCCGCCGATGAGGGAGAGGAGGGAGGAGATGGTGCCCAGGTAAAGAGCCTCCCCGAGCTCGAACTTCATGCTGTCGGGGAGGACGGGGTTGCGGAAATCCCGCAGCACCACGTGGATGTTCCACACCAGCGGGATGAAGCAGAGCAGCCCCCCGAGGACGAAGACTGCGCCGCCCGCCACCGCCACCCGGTCCTTGCCCGGCGAGCCCTGGCTGAAGACGGTGCACCTCATGCCCACGATGGAGAGCAGGCAGGCGAGGGAGGACACGGCGCAGGAGCTCACCATGAGGGCTTGGGCCGCCTGGATGTCGGCGGGCAGGTTGAGCAGGGAGCTGTAGATGTCGCACTGGGTGATGCCCGTGCTGTACGTGGCGCACTCCATCCACAGCCCCTTGGTGAAGCTGACGGCTGTCACGATGCTGGAGCCGATGTAGGAGCTGGTCTTCCAGCTGGGCAGCAGTGTGGCCGTCAGCGTGCCGATGTAACCCAGGAAAGCCACGGTGTAGCCCAGCAGCTGGAGCCCCATGGACACCATGGTGGGGGCTGGTTGTCACCTCTGTCACCTACCCAGGGCTCGCAGCTTCTCGCCCAGGTCCCTCCCGTGTGCTCACGTTCCCATGGCCCTGCGAGAGGCTCCGCTCGCAGCGCTGCAGCTCCACCCCCGCTGCCGGGGGTGCTGGTTTTGTGCGGGGTGGGAGCCGAGGGGAGGTCACCTGCGACAGTGGAGAGCAATCCCTCCCCGATTAACGATTGACCCAAGCCCGTGGAGGAGCGCCAAGCGCCCTTTCACCTCCGCTATCTCCCCAGCCAGGCTCGAGAGGCAGAGCAGCACTGCCCAGGAAGGACGCCAAAGCCCTCCCCTGCACTGACGCCGCGGGCAGGGATGGAGAGCCAGCTGCTGGTGAGGGGAAAGTGCCCGCTGCTTTCCTCGAGGTCCCTTGTCTTCTGTGACACCCTGAGCAGAGGAAGCCAAAAGCTATGGCTGCACCATCTTATTTGGGACCTTCTGGTGGTGAACCCGAAGCTCCCCCAGCTGAGGAAAGGGGATGGCACCTCGTCCCCATCTGCATGAGGCTCACCCAAGGCATCTGCAGTCACCAACGACCCACCCCGAGCTGCTGAGGCTCCTTTGGGACAAGAGGACGTGGCCACCTGAGATTGAACCATGGATATCAGCCTTTCTGTGCTGCTGGGGACCACGATGGAGAGGAATGCATGTGACAGCGACACCTGCATCCCCAGGAGAGCCTGCAGGCCCACGGAGGGCAGAATTGCATCAGGGCATCTCCTTTGGGATGCTTCCTGGAAGCATGCCAGCCAAGTGGGGCAACCTGTCCTGCACAGGGGTGAGCAGTTCGGGGTGCAGCTCCTGATGGGATTTTGTGCCGGTGCCACCTCCCATCCACAGCCCTGCACACGGGCGGGGGGGCGGGGGTTGGCAGCGGTGGTGGAGAGGGATGGTTTGTTTTCTCTCTGCTTTGTTTCAAAATTCCTCCTCCTGCGGTGCCTTGCGAAACCGGGCTGAGCCCCGGCACCGCGGCCAGTGGCCTCCCTCACCCTGGGAACGCTCCTGGCTGAGCGTTCTGCCACCACCCAGGGCCTCCCCTCTGCTCCCGTCCCCCCCGCTGCCACCTCAAATGCTTGGCACCAAAGTTTCCCAACTTTCCATCTCTTCTCCTGTGCACTAACCAAGACCTCCCACACTGCCTCCTGTCTCAGCTGCTGGAAAAGGAACACCTGAAGTGCTCCGGGTGCTGGCAGAAAGGCGCGGGAGGGAGCCCTGTGGTACTTACGGAGGTGGCTGGAGGTGCAGGGTGGGAGCCAGGGTGGCTGCAGCCGGGGGTCACCCAGGACTGGAGGTGGCTGCTCGGGGCAGGGTGAGCAGCCAGGGCCCCAGGCCAGGGGATCAGGGGCTGCAGTTGTTCAGCCACAGCTTTGCACAATCCACCTGCAAATCTCCGCCTGGATCAGAGGCTTATTGCAGATCAGAATTAAACCCTTTGGGTGTCGGGAAGGACTGGGGAGCTGGGATGCCTTGTTTTGCTTGTTGTCTATGAATTATTGGGGTAGGTTCACCTAATGGGTTCAGGTTTGAGGCTTGTTGTCATCCTTCTGGACAGCCTTAGTGGCAGGCAGGTGACTGTGCCACCATCCATGTGTCCGCTCTGGGCTGGGCTGTCTGTACTGGGGTTGGAGGGGTAGTGAAACACCAGCAGGTTGAGTTTTCCACTCCTCAGAGCCAGCCTGGGCTTTTGGTTTCCTCTTCCTGGCCCTGCTTGTCCTCCACGGGGTTTGTTGTTGTAAGACTACTGGCCCAAATGAGGAGCAAATGGGGAAGGTAATGAGAGCTGTGCTGGCCCCGTGCCCCCTCCTGCTCACCGGCTGCCACAGATGGAGAGGGACAGGGAGGGCCCCTGGTGACAAATTGTGCTTGGAGCTGAGCAGGGTCCAGCCAGCGTTTGGACAGCAGTGTTTGGATGCTGATAGCAGAGCTACAGCAGGGACCATTTGCTATTTTCTTTCCTTGTCCCAAACTGAAACTCTCCCAGGAGCGGGAGGTGACCTGTCTGCTAGTGGCACTTTGCCTTCAGCACTTGGGCAGGAGCAGCGGGCAGGGATGGGATGTGTGGCAGTGCTGGGGACAGGAGAGGGGGCATCAGACTTGTATCTTCATACTGAGAAGCTTTTCTGTACCTCCTGGTGTGGTCCACATCTCAAAAACTCAAAGGAGAGCGCAGGGAGCACTGGCAAGTGAGTGCTCTCCCATCTGTGGAAATGGGATCTGGCAGCTCCCCGGGGTGCTGGGCCATGGATACCTGAGCAAGACCATTGCCCTGCTAGTGCCTGGGATCCATCCCTGCCATGTGTCTTCCCTCCCTGTCTGCTTTTGAGCCTCTCTTGATTCATCACCTGCCTCCTGGTTGCCACCACTGTAGCCTGTCACTGTCCTCATCATGCACTTTGTGCTGTCCCCATTACAAGCCCACCACTTTGTCCCTGTAGAATGTCCAACACACAGTCCCATCCCATTGCACTGTCCCAGCCCCATGCCCATCATGCTGCCCCACCACTCCCCATCCCTTTCCCATCACCCCCCCTTATGCAAATGGCTACAAAGAGCACTTAATCATCCTTGTTAATTGTCTCTACCCTCCCCTGTTCCCCCCCGTGGATTTTCTCACAAACGGTGTCCAACTTTTCCCTTTTGTGTTTTGCTTTTCCACCAGAGATCGCAGCCCCTCCGCCCCCAGCCTCCCCCCGGCCCTCTATTTACACAACTGGGACAAATTTCACACCGCGGGGACCGCTGTCCCCACACCCCCAGCCCCTCGCTTCCCTGCCCCAAAGAATTTGTGAGTCACAGCCGAGGCAGAGCTATAAATGTGTCCCCACCGAGGGTCTGCAGCGTCAGAGGGGACAGCGTCGCCTGCCACCATGGAAGCTGCTGCCTGTTGCCTGACTGCCCGTGGGCTCCGGGTGCCTGTGGCCAGTGCCTGCCCACCCCTGGGGCTGGAGCAAGGGGCAAGGTGATGGGTGCTGCGCAGGCTGGGGGGAGCGGGGCGGGCTGGGGGAGTGGAAGGTGGGATGGGAGGCTCCAGCTGGGTTTGGGTGAAGGCTGCGGTGCTGGGGACCGCTCTGATCCCAGCGCCATGGGTGGGATAGAGGGTGTTGGTGTGGGGCTGCGGTGTAAGGCAAAGGTGCAAGGTGCAAGGCAAAGGGGAGCGGGCCAGGGTGAGCGGCTGTGGCGTTGAACCGGCTCTCCCTCCTAGAGCCCTTCCACTCTGGAGACCGTGGCTGCCCCAGGAGGGACCCGGGACGCGGCGGGAGGAGATGGACCCCGTGAGTTTGGCATTCCCTACTGTGTGTCCTGTCCCCATGCCCATGAGGTTGGGGTCCCTATTGTTGGCAGGAAACCAGCCTCTGGCCCCCGAGTCCGTCACCGCAGAGTCCTTTACCCCCGGGCTGTGCCGTGCCCACCTCCCCTGGAGCATCACCCCGCGCCCCACGCAGCCTCCTGGGACAGGGCCAGGCTGACCCCCACGGGGGGACACGGCCACAACAGCCCCCCCACGGGAGCCTGAAAGGGTCCCCTGTTCCCAGGCCGGGCGGGCATTCCTCAGGGGGTTAGTGGGATGCCTGGGCAACAGCTCTTGAGCACGGGGGAGAGATTACACTGGCAAAAAGCCTGTCAGGAGGGTGTGGGGGTAGATGCCAGCTTCCTTGCGGAGGTGTGAGTGCCTCAGCTCAGGGGCAGGGGAGGGGGGAGCTGCTGGGTGTGTGGGGCTCGGGCACAGGGCACCCTGGTGCCAGCCCGTGCCTGCGGGCAGGGGCAGCGGGAGCCCCGGTACCACCCGGCTGTGTCTCCTCAGGCTCAGGCTCGGGCTCGGGCAGCGGAGGGGGACGGCGGTCCCAGCAAAGCGCTGGCGTTCTTCCAGCACCCGGTCAGGTACGTGCCCTGGCACCGGGGCCCCGGGCGGGCGCGGCGGGCGCGGCTTCACCCCGGCTCTCCCCACGCAGGCTCCTCTGGCCCAAGTCCAAGGCCTTTGACCACCTGTACAGCGTGGGGGAGAAGCTGCTGGAGAACTTCCCGGTGCAGGCCACCCTCTTCTTTTACGAGGACTCGGGCAGCGAGGAGGAGGAAGAAGAAGAGGAGGATGATGAAGAGGAGGAGGCGATAGAAGATGTGACCGCAGGACACCCGCGGCATGCTGGCAGCCCCGGCCCCAGCAGGCCGGCGTGAGGCAACAGGCAGGGGAAAGCAGACAGCGCTGCGTGCGGCAGCGGGACCAGACCCGCCCGGGGCCCCGGCTCATCCCGGGGCCGCCTCCGGGCCGCGCCCGCGCTCCGCGGGACCGCGGCGGGGCTCAGGACTACAGCTCCCAGCGGCCACCGCGGCACCGCCCGGCAGCCGCAGCCCTGCTCTGATTGGCCGTCGGTCCGCCGCGGGCTGGGGGAGGAGCGCGCGGCCCCGCCCCGCATTCCCATTGCAGGAGGAAGGCGGCGCGCGCGGGCCGCGGAGAGGCGCGATTGGCCGGGGGCAGGGAGGGGGCGTGCCGGGGGCGGGGCCTCCCTTCCCCTGCCCGTCGGCGGGAGGGAGCGGCTGCGGCGGGCGCGGGGCCGCCATGAGGTACCGGCGGGGACCGGGGCGCGGCAGCGGGGGCCGGGGCTGGAGAGCCGAGCTGTGGGACCGCGGCTGGGGGGCTGGACCGGGAAGGAAGGGCTGGGGCCGTGGAGGGGGGAGCCGGGAGCCGTGGGACTGGCGCGGCGTGTCTGGACGCGCGGGGAAGAGCAGAACGGCGGTGAGGAGGGGGACGTGTCGGTGGGGTGAAGGGTGGGGCTGGAAAGCCCCCGCGGAGCAGGGCAGGTGGGCTGGGGAACACCGCTGTGGGGTGACAGGTGACGTGGGGGTCCCTGTTGTAGGGTGACAGGTGAGGAAGGGGACCCCGCTATGGGGTGACAGGTAGGCTGGGGGGCTCTGCCATGGGGTTACAGGTGAGCTGGGGGTCCCTGCTGTGGGGTTACAGGTGAGCTGGGGGTCTCGGCTGTGGGGTTACAGGTGAGCTGGGGGTCCCTGCTGTGGGGTTACAGGTGAGCTGAGGGTCTCGGCTGTGGAGTGACAGGTAGGCTTGAGGGCTCTGCTGTGGGGTGACAGGTAGGCTTGAGGGCTCTGCCGTGGGGTAGCACTGAAAGCTGAGGGGGGACTGGAAAGCCCCTGCACACCTGGGCAGGTGGGCTGGGGGTCCCTGCTGCAGGGTGACAGATGAGCTGGGGGGTCCCTGCCGTGGGGGGGCTCTGGAAGCTGAGTGCAGTGGGAATAATTTTGGAGTTGGGTTTGGGCACGGAGGGGCCGGGCTGGGCGCTGCCGGGGCAGCGTGAGGACCAGCCAGGGAGCAGGATGGGGTGTGAAGGCTGTTTTGGGAGGGCGAGGCTTCCTGCCCTGTAGCCTCTTCTCCTCGCCGTGGATCTTGGCACGGAAAACCCCCAATATTGCTGGGATCCAGCTGAGCCGCTGGCACCGCGGCTACGTGATGCTGACACAGTCAGCATCCTCCCTGCGCGCCGTGGCGCTTCTCTGGGGGCTGTGGATCCCCCCGACCTGCACCTCTGCCCCCTCCCAGCCTGTCGAGGAGCTGCCACCTCCCAGTGTGGACCCCCAGGTCCCCTCGGGGGCTGCGGGGGGCCGGCTCCACGCGCGCACCGTGTTTTCCCCGGCACGATTTCCTCCTTTGGCATCAGTGACGGGAGCGGGGGCGGAGATGGGGGGAGCCTGGGGGAGACACAAATGTGGGACTGCAGCATCCTCACTCCCATGGCTGCATCCCTCGCGCCTCCTCACGGTTGCCTTAGCAACCTCCTATCGATGGGGTATTTATAGAGGATGGGAAGCCGGAGGGGGGGGATCGGGAATGGGTGGGCGTCTGCTAGGTCAGCCTCCAGCTTCAGGCTTCTCTCAGCCTGCGTGGGGGCAGGAGGGATGCTGCTCCCCTTGGCGTCAGCCTGTGCAGTGCTCCAGCTTTTCCTGCTCGCTGGAGCCAGGGGAGGTGGCCAGGAATTTGCGTGTGGAAATAAAAATAAGCATCTGGGGCGTCTGCCCTTCTCACCGGCATTGCTCGTGCTTGGAGGGTGGTGTGCACCTCCCTGATTGTGGCACTTGGGTGCATTGACACAGATACTTGGAAGAAAGACTGTAAATTAAATTATACAACATTAAATGCACTGCCTGGTGTGTGACACGGGAATATCCTTATTTCTGTGTCTTTGTTCTCCTGTCCGTCAGAGGGGGGGAATGCCTGTGACAACGAGGGTTTGTGTGGGAACTGTGGCATGTTCTCTGTGCTGTACTTTCTTTTATCCTGGGGCTTTGGGTCCTTTTGTAAAAACTGATGACAGCAGACGTGGGTCAGGTGGTCCCTGCTCAGATCCTGCTCATGCCCTGCGGGGAAATGCAATGATCCAGAGGCCTCTCACATCCCCCAGAAGGGCACAGAGAAGTGGGGTTGGGCTGTGGGGCACAGGAAGCAGCAGACCCCTGCCATGTACTTCTGGTGCTCTGCTGCTTTCCCTCGCTCTTGCTTTGTCTCCGGACTGAGGTTTGCAATCTGAGCTTCCCAAACTCTTGGGAAGAAGCTGCTTTCTCCCTCTGGACACAGCTCCAGGCTTGCATGCCTTCTTGCCACTTACGGTGTAGGAGCCTTGGAAAGCACAGCAAACCTGATGTTGGCAGGGAGAGGTGCTCCATTTACTGGAAGGTGGCTGTTGTGAGGTGTGCTGGTGTGCAGCACCAGCCCTTTAGTGTGCCTGTCTTCTGTGTGAAAGGAGAGCTGTGTTTCCAGCCCTGCTGACCCTGTGAAGGGCTCTGTGCTGTCCCTGACCTCCAGCAGAGCAGATCCAAGTGCTTCTGGAATAACTGGGTATCTAAAGCCCTGGACCTGAGACCAGCATGTGGTTTAGTTCCTGCTGTTTCTAACCATGCTTGCTCCTTCATCTGCAATAAATCACTGTAGGAGCTGGGCAGTCCTGTCCCTCTGTCTCCTGACAGAGTTGTGGCTTTGCCACAGCAAGTGTCACAAGCAGCAATAGTCAGCCCAGGGCAGTCTGATCCATGGGGCACTGAGCACAGGGAGAAGACAAAGCATGGGAAACAAGCAGATATCCTTTGCTTTTGCAGGGCTTTGTTTAACTTCTGTGGGGTTTTGTTCAGTTTAGTTTTGCCTTTGAAGGACAAAAGGTGCTTTTCCAGCTGGAGAGCTGTATCCTGGGTGTGCAGGGAGCTCTGTCACTCTTGCTGCTGCCCTTAGCTTGGCCCAACAGCCAGATTGTGGGTAGGAGTTGTGGAAGTGAGAGCTGGCACGGCTGTGAAGTTGCTCTAAAATAGGATGATTGCTTCACCTGTATCCATCAATCTCTTGTGGAAGGGGAGAGCACCAGGCTGCTCCCAGCAGTCTCTGACACGCAGGTCATCTCATCTGCTGGTGAGAAATGGGGGTCTGTCCTTCATCCAGTTCCTCCTTTTCTGCTTTGTTGGTCTGCAAGGGCCGTGCTCCTCCCTGGGACCTGCCCCAGCACTCTGGGAGCTGAGGGTGCCCTGAGCCCCTCCAGCCCCTCCAGGCAGGTGAAGAGTGGGGAGGCAGCTGGAATGCTTGGCTGTCTTCAGGGGTCCTGCTCGGCTGGGATCTGTCGTGGGTCCACCACTCAGCACCATGCGTTCTGCATGAATCTGACCCCGGGCAATGGAGGTTTGGGCTTTGAGGGGTTGGAAATTTAAGCTGTCAGTGACTCTCCTGTTTTCTTCCCTGCAGGTAGGCAGGAGCCCCCCTTGGCTGAGTGAGGCAGCATGGCAAGTAAGTGCTCCCCAGGCAAGACAGAGAGGTGGCGGTGGTGTTGGAGGAAAGAAGGGGGATGTTTGACAGCCACTTCTGAAGAAAGGGGTGCCTGTGCGTTTTGGGGGATGTTATCCTCTGTGGGGAGCAGCTGCCATCGGCTGTTAGGCCTGGCTGAGGTCTGAGGTCCGGCCTGACTTGTGCTTCTCTCTCCCCTCTGCAAGGTGGGAGTCGAGAGGAGGTGCTGAAGGTCTGACCTCTCCGGGACTACCCGGAGGCCGCAGGATTTCTGTCTCTGTGTGGTGCTTGCTGTGCGGGACAGGCCTCCCCGGGGCTCTCAGGGCTGCCTGTCTGTGCTGACATCTCTCATCAACAGTGCTCCTCATGCCCATGACTAGCACCCTGCCAGTGCCCACCCTGGGGGCCACACTGCCCTGTGTGGCTGGTGGCAGCGGGGCTCTGTGTTCTGTGGAAGCTGCCGAGCTCAGCCCCACCCTGAGCTCGCTGTGGCACACCCAGAGCAGTGCTAGGCCAGTGCTAAAGATGGGCTCAGAGACTGGCGAGGGTGCAGGGAGTGTCCAGAGCTGAGCTCAACCCTCCCTCCTCGCTCTCCTGGGCAGCCTGCACGGGGGCTGTGTGCCCTGGTGTGATGGGAGCCTAAGGAGGATGGCAGTGGTGAAGGGGGAGATGGAGAGATCTGTCTGGGATCTCGGGATTTGCTCGGAGTGTCGCCAGAGCCAGCTGTGAAAGTGGAGGCAGTAGCCACGCTGGGGAAGAGGAGGACCCCAGGGATGACAGGTATGCCTTCTTTCATTAATTATCTGTGCTGTGCTTGGTGTGGGAGGGAGCAGAGATCTTCAGGCAGTGTTTTTAAAAGGCTGCTTTAATCTTCAGTTAATGAGGAGGGTGCCCAGCTGGGTCCCTGCCTTCCTCCACTGCTGCTTTTTCTCCTTCCCAGAGCTCAGGTGCTGGCTCACCAGCATTTCCTGGTGGTGGAAGATATCCCCTGTGGTGGCAGTGACCCCTGCCAAGCAGTCCCCTTCATGGTGACCCTGATATGCAGGAGCGGGATGTGGCCATGGGCAGGTTCTCCACCACACAGTCCCTGGCAGCCCTGGCTGTCCCTCTGCAGGCACAGCCACAGTCCTTCCCCAGAGAAGCAGCCCCAGGGTGTCCCCCCCAAGCAAGGCAGCTGAGGTGTGGGGTTGTGTCCACCAGGGGCCAGCAGCACCCCAGGAAACCCAGCAGGGGTGAGGTGAACCCAGCCCTTGTTCCTGCTTCCCCTGCCTAAAGCTCTGATCTTTCCTGAGCACCGGTTCTCCAGCTGGTGTGGGGAGGCTTGGAGAGGCACAGGGGATCAGCATGGAGGCTGCTGGGCTTTGGAAGGTCCCCTCAGCCCTGTGGTTTGGGGACAGGGCCTGCTTGGCTGTCTGCTCTTCATGTCAGTTGGGGATCCAGCTGGAGATGAGAGGCTCAGTGGCTTTCCTGCTCTGGTCCCGAGCCACGTGTGAGCTCTTTGCACTTTGAGGGGAGGGAGCAGTGACTTAGTTTCTGCTCTCCTGCCATTTCTATGTCCCTGAGGGGAATTGCATGTGGGGAAGGACACACACCTGTGTCACAGCATGCTTGCAGTTGGGACAGTGCTTGTGATACCTGCCTGCCTGTGTGTCTGTTTTTATTTCCCACCATAGTGGCCAGCTCAGCATGACAAAGCAGGGAAGGGGTCCAGTGACTGCTTTCTGCAGGAATGGAAAACCCTGACAGTGAGATCTGCAGCCAAGCTTGTTGCTCTAAGACGTGCTGAGGAAGTTGAAATCTGAGTCTCAGGCTCAAGTGCCAAGGAGGGGAGAGTTTATACCACGACCTGATCAAGGTGGGAGGCAAAGGAGGTGAGGACAGACTTCTCCAGCAAAGTATGGGACATTTGCAGAATGAATGTTGCCTTTGTAAAATTTCATCTCCTTCTGGAAAGGCTCAAGAGAAGGTCAGCCTGCCAGCCTGGTCCCTCTCCAGCCAGAATAGCCTTCCTCAACTGTGAAAGCCAAGGCAAGCTGATCCCTGCCCTTCTGCAAGATGCCTTCTGTGCCTCTTGAAAATGCTTTTTCGGTTGTCCTTGTAAAAAAAAAAAAAAAAAAAAAAAAGGTTTGCATAATAAAGTCGATTCTGAGGGAAGATCTGTGACTCACATCATTCATGCTGCTCTTCATTCACACCTCAGTGGTTCAGCCCTCTGCAAACTCTCTCACAGAAGCAAGGCATTAATAAATCACAAGGGGAAAATGCACCTACACAGCACAAAAGGAGCTCAGTGCCTCCAAGCCCAGGATGGTGTAGCCCAGTAGTAGTTGTTTCTTGCACCACGATCTTGTCCCTGTTGATATTTCCAAATACTCTCACAAATACCTTGCCGTATTGTTCCAGCAGCAGCATACATGGAAGGAAAAGCAGAAGGAAACTTGCCTTTCTCCCAGGCAAAAGGCTCCTAAGGAAAGAAGTTGGTGGCTTTTCACTGACTGTTTTGCTTGTGGAGCCAGTATTTTGTTCGTGCCAAGCTGCTCAGATGGGAGATTGTCCCCCTGCCTCCTTTGATGCTGTTGCTGTGTGAATGGGTTCACCGTGTTGATCCAGTGGAAGACTGAGCCTGAGGGTGAAGGAGGTAAATAGGTTCCTGTGGATTGCCCAGCTGAACTGATTCATCTTCCCCAGGGAAGCAGCAGGATTCTGTGGCTTGGTGGGAAGAGCTGGAACCAGCCTACAGCTGAGTGTGTTGAACTGCATTGTGGAGACACTCATTCATGAAATGCGTGTTTGGATCCTGGAAGGATCATGTTTTGTGTGAAGTTTCTGCTCTCTGAGCAACAGCTTCTTTGCCTCCTGTGCTGCTGCAGGTCCTGGCAGGTGCTTGCCTCTTGCACCCCATGGAGGTGTCCCTCCTGCAGGATATGAGGGGGAGAGGCTTTGATGTCTCTCTTGCAGGCAGGAAGGTGCTGTTCCTGCTCCCTCTGGCTTCAGGACTGCATGTGCTGTGGGAAGACTTGAGTCTCTCAGGCTTTGGGAGCAGAGCAAAGTTTGTGAGGCCTCTGCATCAAAACACAGCGAGGATGAGAATGTGATGCCTTGTGAGGAGAGGTTGCTCAGGCCCCTGACTCATAACCCTCTGTGCTGTCCCTGTGCTTTGGGGATGTTTGCCCTTGTTGTCCTGGGCCTGGGAGAAGACAGTGGTTTTTCTAGGGCCTGAACAGAGTCCTTGGTACCACCTGAGCTTGCATGACCCTGAGCAGCTGGCAGCAGGGACACCAGCTTCCAGCAGGCTGTCATGTTTTGAACTGTTGTGTGCTGTGAGTCCCTCTCGGTGCTGGCCCCATGTCCTGGCAGAGCTCTGTGTCCCAGCCCTGTGGGGTCTTGCTCTCCTGGTTGGATCTCCCTTGCCCTGCAGCAAAAGGGCAGAAAGATGAAATCCATCAGGGGTAGGTTGAAAACAAATATTTTTGGAGCCTTCTGTCTCTTCCTCAGTTGCCCTGTGTGGCTGCAGCTGCTGCTTCTGATGTCTCTAGCACCTCAGCCCTGACAGAAGGGCTCCTGGTGCCATATGTCTCTGGGCAGACCCCAGGAGTTCTGTGCCCCTTTGGCTGTCCAGCCTGCTGTCCTACCTGATTGTAGCCCTGGGTTTTTGATGTTGGGGATGCATGTAGCATCAGGAAGCTGGGTTGGAAAGCCTGGCTGGGCAGAGGGCAGGCATGGGGTTGTCCCTGCTCAGCATATTTCTGCCTTGTGTGTTGCAGTGTTCTTGGGGGCCAGGAATGCTCACTCGCTCCTGAAACGCTTTCCCAGAGCCAATGGCTTCCTGGAGGAGATCCGGCAGGGCACCATCGAGCGGGAGTGCATCGAGGAGGTCTGCAGCTATGAGGAGGTCAAGGAGGTGTTTGAGAACAAGGAGAAGACGGTGCGTTTGTCCTGCCCTGCTCCCCAGTGCATGTGTGAGGGCTCACGCCTCAGCAAGCTGGAGACAGAAGGAAAGCACAGGGGGAACAGCCTCTCCTGTTCCCTTTGTCCTCTTCTGTCTGCAGGCAGCATGTGGTGGCCTCACTTCCCAGCATGGCTTTTCCTTCCCAGGCTATGGCCTCACCTTGGTTTTGCCAGGACACCCTGCCCACAGCTGCAGGTTGAGCTGGCGCTCCCATGGCATGTGTGGCAAATCTGTGTTGTTGTCCTTGATTCTCTAGGCTGGGGTTAGTGTGAAATACGTTCTTCCCTGCTCGGTGTGGGGGCTGTTGAGGCACGTTCCCGTGACCTTTTCTGTTTGTTCCCACAGCGCCTCAGGTGGAAGGGGTGGAGGACATCCAAAATGCTGCCCCTTTTGTGGGCCTGGGTAGGGCAGTGATTATTGCTGGTGGTGGTCAGGGGGTCCTTCTCCCACCTGCAGCATGTGATGGTTGTTTCTCTGTTCCTGTCACAGATGGAGTTTTGGAAAGGCTACACCAGCTCTGTGTACTCTGTCAAGGACCCCGGGCACAGCACGGAGCGCTCTGACGCTATGTACGTGGTGGTGCCCCTCTTGGGAGTGGCTCTTCTCATAGTCATCGCCCTCTTCATCATCTGGAGGTGCCAGCTGCAAAAGGCCACTCGCCACCGCCCTTCCTATGCCCAGAACCGTTACCTGGCCAGCCGGACGGGCCGCAGCCTCCCCAGGGTCATGGTGTACCGGGAGCGGTCGCAGAGCCAAGGGGAGACCCAGTACCAGCGGGAAGCCAGCAACCGGGGCGCTGGGGATGGCAGAGCCGGGGGCACCCCCCAGCCAGACGGCACCCTCTGCCCACCAGAGCATTCTGTATCCGTCCTCTCCAGACTGTCCAGTGCCACCCCCCCGCCCTCCTATGAGGAGGTGACGGGCCACCCAGAGAGCAGCAGCGGCGAGGAGACCAGCGTGTCCTACAATGACCCTCCGCCCAAGTATGAAGAGATCGTGGCCACGGCCCCTGCCGCGGGCAAATAGCGGCTCTGCCTCCCTCCTGCCTCTTCACACACTCACACTCACCACCCACCCTCCCTTCGCTGTGCCTGGGACCCCCTTCAGGTGTCCATCGGGCCTCCGTCTCACCTGTACAATCTGGTGCCATCACACAATAGCCTTACCCTCCTAACCAAAAATAGCTGTCCCCAGGTGGGATGAGGCAGGGCTGTGGGATGGCTCTGGAGCCAGCCAGCCACCTCCTGCCCCTCACTCCCCACTCACATAAGTGCTGTAGCAGCCAGAGCAGAGCAGCAGCTTGTTCCTGGCTCAACATGGGGGTCTCCCCATGGTGCATTTGATTTCCTCACTTCCCCCTCAAACAGACATAACATTTCCCATGATTAGAGCAGCCTTGCTGCCTCGCTGGGCTGCTGCTCAGCCTCACCCCCACGTCCTCAATGGGCCCTGTTCTACTGCTCAGGGCTCTGGTTAGGAGTTGGGGATGCAGAATTGGCGTGGCGAGTTTTTGTCCATCCCCGCAGTTGGTGAGGCCAGCTCTGTATTTGGGGACATGATGCTTCCCCCATGTGGATTTGTTGCCAAGTGGGAGTGGGGAGCCCGGTCCACACTGTGGTGCCTGTAGCGATATTTGCTGTGTGGAGATCAGGGAGGAGCAGTCAAGAAGATGCTCTCTGATCTCCTAGATCCCTTTGGAAAGGGAGAAAGGGCTCGTGGTGGTCTTGCACCTGAGGTAAGTGACTTTGGAGTAGCAGGGCTTTTTCCTGATGCTCTCTGCTTTCCCCCTGTGGGTGCTGAGCAGCTGGAGGTCTGGCTGCTGCAGAGCTGGCCAAGGGGGTCGTCTCTGACCCCGAGCCAAATGTGGTCTCCATGACTTTAAGTGGTGGGGATTCAACTCTCTCCTGGAGCATGGGCTATGTGGTGTCTGCCCCAGAGCTGAGAGCCTGCAGACAGGCCAAACCTCCCCTCTCCCTACCCCAAACCTCTCTGCCCTGCCTGGCCCCTCTCTTTGGGGCTCTTTGTCCTCCAGAGTCGGTAAAGCGGAATGCGAGACCCCACTCTCCTCTGGTCCCCACCTGGTTTGGTGTGCAGGGTGTGGCATGGAAGTCCTGCTGACAGGGGCAGGAGCCACAAGACCACGCCTTGACAGTCAGGAGCAGGGCCAAGCCCTGCTCAGGTGGTTTTGTTGCCAGAGCAGGGCAGAGCCGGGTGCTTTGCTGTGGGATCAGTGTCCCCTTTTCCTGGGCAGCTGCCTTTAGGGTCCAAGCAGTGGGACTGCCCTTCCCCAGTCATGTCTGATGGATTAAAACAAGGGTTGTGCTCCAACTCCCCAGAAGCAGCCCAAAAACTCCCAGCACTGCCAACCACCCGGTGTTCACCCAGCACCAGCCTCTCCACCAGCACCGAAAGGCTATTGTCCATCCATCAGTGGCCTGCATCCTGCCCGGCCCCAGCGATGCTCTCGCAGCCGGTGCCCTCAGCTCAGAGCTGAGGCTTGCCCAGCGCAGCTGTTCCTGGGGCAGGACATGCTGGCACCTTGTCTGTCCCCTCCCCAGCCTTAGCAGATCGGGGTTATGGGGAGACCTGGCAGCGAGCGTCAGGGCCAGAGCCTGGAGAGCACCGGAGGGAGACACAAGGGTGCTCCGCATCCTCTGTCTCTGATGCTCAGTCATTATCCCTGCAGTTTGTATTCTGTAAAACTTGGTATATTTCTGTGCAAAAAGAAAAAAAAAAAAAAGGTATTTATTAAAAAACCCTCACTGTCTGAGTGGCACAGGGTGGCTTTTTCCCACAAAGGGTGTTGTGGGGGACAGTGACACCAATAACCCCGCCATGGCTGCAGGAGCGTCCCCAGAGAGGATTGGAATGTCTGGGAGTGAGCTCCACACATCCAACTGGAGCCTTGAACTTCACTTGGGGTTGTGTTGTACCCTCTGTGAGAGCTGAAGGGTGTCCTGTGAGCCCCAAGCAGTTGGCAGCTGAGGTGCAGAAAGTTTTTCCGAGGGTCTTTGAGGGGATTGAGGTGCACGGGTTGTCCTGCCGTCCTCTGCGTGCTCCTAAACCCCTTAGATAATCCCCTTTAAATAGCAAGACTAGGGCAGCGGGGGATTTATTTTAAATCCTTTCAGACCCAGATTTTACGGTCAGGTCTTGGACCCTGTCCCCATTCAGAAGTGTTTAAAACTGCCGTTAATCCCAAAGGGATCATTTTATCGCCGGGGAGGGGCAGAGATTAGCTCCGGCACAGGGCGGCCCCGGGGCTGTGCCGGGCCGGGGGCTGCGGGGAGCGGGGTTTGCCCGCAAACGTCCTGGGGGTGGGAACACGGGGAACGTCTCGGCTTCGGCTCTGCCCCTGGCAAGAGCAATCCCTGTGTTCCAGCAGCGGCTGAGCAGGGCTGGGGACAGGGGGGCTCCCGGGGGAGGTGGCACCAGGGTGAGTCGCAGCGCGTTAAATACCGGCTGCGGCTTTAAGCGAGGAGGGACCGGCTGGATACCGGGGGGGCCGGGCTGGATACCGGGGGGGGCCGGGCTTGTTACCGGGGGGCCGGGCTGGATACCGGGGGGGCGGGCTGGATACCGGGGGGGCCGGGCTGGATACCGGGGGGGGCCGGGCTGGATACCGGGGGGGCCGGGCTTGTTACCGGGGGGCCGGGCTGGATACCGGGGGGCTGGGCTAATTACCGGGGGGGGCGGGCTAATTACCGGGGGGGCGGGCTGGATACCGGGGGGCCGGGCTAATTACCGGGGGGCGGGCTGGATACCGGGCTTGTTACCGAGGGGGCCGGGCTGGATGCCGGGGGGGCCGGGCTTGTTACCGGGGGGCTGGGCTAATTACGGGGGGCCGGGCTAATTACGGGGGGCTGGGCTAATTACGGGGGGCCGGGCTAATTACGGGGGGCTGGGCTAATTACGGGGGGCCGGGCTAATTACGGGGGGCCGGGCTGCCGCCGGCGGCACCGCCCCGTCCCGGCAGCGGGCGTGGCTGTTTACAGGTCCGACAGGTTGCGTCGGTCTGCGAAGAAAAGTAAGTGTCCCTCCCCCGCCCCGCAGTGTCCCCCTTGTCCGGCCGCACAGCCGGGCCGGGGCTTCCCCGGGGCAGGGCCGGGATGTCCCCACCGGGAGGGCTTGGGACCCCCCCTCCCCGTGCCTTGCCCCCGCGGGGATCAGCGCCCGCGGTGCCCGGAGCCATCCCGGGGGCAGCGGGCTCACCCCGAGCCGGGTGAGGAGCCCCTTCCCCTGCCGGTGACCCCGCTCCGCCGGGACAAGGCGCATCCCCGAGCCGAAGGGCAGAGCTGGGAGCAAAGCCATTGCTCCCTCCAGCTCGCCACCCCGAGAGGCGAACGGGGGGTGCCGGACCAGGCTGGTGCCCCGCCTGCCTTGTTTGGGGTGTCCTGGGCTGGAGAGGGACAGAGAGAGGGAGGTTGTGGAGTTTCCCTCCCCAGGGCTGGTTTTCCTGGCTTGCAGGACTTAAACCTACTCCGGCTTAGTGAGCCGGAAATTCCCTGTCACTGCAAATCCAAGGAGAAGTGCCAAAGCAGAGGCTGAGCCTCTCCAAGCGAGTGGGGGGTGCTTGGCAAGAGCTCGAAAAAGCCCTAAAGAAAGTTAAAGGAGGAAATCCAGCCACTTAAGCATTTTGTTCTTATAAGTTTTGACAGCTGATTTTTTTTTTTTTTCCTTTCTTAATAGCTTGGTCTCAGAGCCTGCTCCTCACCCCTTCCCATCCCTCTTGTTCCTTGGGAGCTGCAGTGGTTTCACAGGTGATTAGAAAATGAACCCATCTGCCCTCTCCAGATTTACAGTTGTTAATATATGCTGGTTTCCCAGAAAACAGGCTGGGAATGCAACACGGGGTGTTCAATCCTCTGAAGCACTAAAAATGAGATGGAGAAGCCTGGTGGCCTCCATGGCTGTGTACCATGGCTGGGCGTCTGATGCAGGTTTCTCCTGCGGGACTGACACATTTTGAGACCATCCCAGGAATTACTTTTCTGTTTCTGAGTATGGGGTGCCTGCAAAATCCACTTTCTTTGGGGTTTTGGGGAGAAGCGGGGGTGGGGGTGTGTGTGTGTTATGAGACCCATGGCTTGGCAGGGTGGTGGGGATGGGGTGGGGCCCCCACTGGGTCCCCAGCAGTGGCTCCAGGGCAGACCCGATGCAGGGACAGCGATGCAGGGTCTGCTGGAAGCAGGGAATGGCCACTGCTGATGCTGGGCAAATGCCTGTGTAATTAAAAGGTTTTCAATGACAGAGGAGGAGGGAGCAGCATGAGGTGAGTGATCACTGGAAGTGCTGGTCATGGCAGGTGCAGAGCTGGTTCTGCCACCCTTCTGTACCCAGAGTCTCAAGGCCTGGCAGCTGCAGGGAACAGTGATCCTTCCTTCTGCTTCTCTTCCCTGGGTGAAATCCTAAAGGGTTGCAGTGGGCTGGGGAAGGTGAGGAGGTCCAAAGAGCCCCAAGGAGCAGCAGTGAGGGGGATTTTGGGCAGCCCTGGCTACTGCTGTCCTCTCTTAGGGTGGAGATTTTTTTCTAGAAGCAAAGAAGGACCTTTTTGGGCACGGTAAACTCAAAAGGTGGCAGCAAGGAGGGTGAAGGGGTGATGTGCACACGTGTCTGGAGTGCCTGGGCAGCACTGGGGTCTGCCAGCCTCAGCACCTCTTGCTTGTTGGGGTTTTCTCCTCAGCTGCAGCTTTTTGGGAAAGAATGAAGAGTGCATATACTGGGAGCCAGGAAGGTGTATTTTGGGGCTCCTCTCCCAAAAGTGTACATTGATTGCCCTCTGCTTGTATGGCTCAGTGAAAATGTTGGGACATTGTAGCCCCAGAGCACTCCTCAAAGCTGAGCACCAAAGCCTTGCCCATGGTAACCTAGAAGCCCGTCACCAAAATGTGTGTTTTGCTTTTAGAAAACCTTGGTTTTCCTCAGAGGTGTAGATGAACACAAAAATGTGATCCCGGCCCTCCAAAAAACTTTGCTTCTGGATGGAAAGGAATTTTTTTCACTAGTTTTTAGGGTACACTGAACTGTGTGCTGAGCCATTTCCTTGCTGTCAGTTGAGGCAGTGGGTGCTAAGCAGGACACCTGCAGCCTTGTCCCTGCCAGCTGGGCACTGTGGGACATCCCATTCTCTCAAACAGCTCCTGCAGTGTCTGTCTTTTGGGTTGTTTCTGCCTGAACTTCAGCTGTCTTATAGCATGTTGTGTTGTCCCTGTGGAAAGAAGAAAAAGCTGCCCCTGTTGTCACTTTTGGAAGTGCTGCTCCTGCTGCCACTTTTCAGCTTTCTTTCCCTCTGTGTGAAACCCCAGGACCCCTGAGGACATCTGCAAAGATGTGGCCGCTTTGGGGACTGGACGTGAACCGGGTGCGCTGTGACCTGCTCTTCACAGAAGCTATCAACCAGAGGATGCAGGTTCCCAACAGGCTGAAGGTGGCAGAGAGCTGCAGCCCTGGGGACAGGAAGGCAAGGACAGAGGATGTCCCTCCGTCCTTTAGGATGCACATCCCTGATAGGATTTCTCTTGCAGGTAAAGCCCTGGGTTGTCTTTCGGGATGGCTGAAGGTTGGTGGGGCACTACGGCATCCTAGGGAGTAGGATCCCTGTATAACCCCCCAGTCATTTGCTTTACTAGGGGAGAAGATGGGGGCAGATCATGTAGGCACTTTTCTTCAGGAGTGTAGGACAGGACGGTGGATGGCTTGGGAAGAGGTGGGCAAAGGTCACCAACAGAAGTCTGGAGGGGCCTTAGTTCCAACGGGTGAGGAGCAAAATGTGGAGGCATCTCCCTCCACGTGTCTTACAGTTCCCTCTTGGCCTTTGGTAGGGTTCCTGCTTTGGGATGCAGGACATTTGACCCTGTCTTTGGCAAACAGCTCTGAAGCCTTGCTGTCCTGAAGCAGTGGGTCTACCTCTCTGGGCTGTCCAAAAAACCCCAGGCCATGGTGTTTGTTCATCTGGCACCAGACACAGCCTTCACTCTCCACATGGGTGCATCTCTCTTCTCTCCTCCCCTGAGGCCATTCAGGTCGGCTTAACTCTTCCCTCTCTCCTTTCTGTAGAGATATCAGACACCAGTTTGAGGCCAGTCCTGTTGACCCAGCCAAGGAAGGTTCCCTCTGTCGTGGTGCATGTGTCCCCAGACCCCTCTGGGGATCTCCCTTTCCTGCCCTCAGCCAGCAGAGCCAGCGCCCAGCGCCGCAAGCGATCGGTACCGTACGGGCAGGGACAGGGGGGCCCATGGTGGGGAACGGGAGCAGTCCCAGCTTTGGGGTTCTCCAGGTGGCTGTTATCACCCCAAGTCAGGATTCATCTCCAGGAGACCCTAGGAGTGAGGGGGTAAGGATGGTGGGATTTCAATCTGTCCTGGAACCAGTGCACACCTGTGTGCTGGGATGTTGATTCAGCCACATCTCCTGCTGCATTTTGTGAGCAGGGGGTAGGCTAAGGTAGGTGAAGTCCCACCACAGGCTGCTGCTGCTACTTTTAAAGTCCCTTTTCAACCTGTTTTCCTTCTTGATGAAGTATGAGGCAGAGCTGGTTCATCACTGCAGTGTAAAGAGTGCTGGGGTCAGAGCCAAAAGCAGATTTTAACCTTGTGTGAAACTCTTTCAAAGAGAGGTCCCAGGCATGGGCAGGCAAAGACTTGGTTTGGCTGCTGGAGCTGCTGTTCAGCCTCTTCAAGTGCTTTAACCTCCCTGAAATTCAAGAACTGATCCTGGATGGGTTAGGCTCAGGGTTTTTGATCTGGCTAGAGTTCAGATCAGCAGGCTTGTGCTGGGACCCTCTTGTCTGCTCTGAGCACATCTCCCCACCTGCACCAGCATCAGGTCACCAGGTTGGGGCTCCTGTAGTGCTCCCAACACTGATTGCTCTCCCTGTGCAGATGGGCCCCTGCAGCCCACCCAGGGCACCAGGCTGGGCTCAGCTCTGTGCTGACGTGGTTGTGTTTGATTCCCACAGGGCCATCACAGCAGCAGGTCACGGCGGGACAGGACCCCGAGCGACTGTGCCCAGCTGGCCTTGCACAGCCCAGGACAGCACCATGAGGGGTGAGCACGGGCCCAGCGTCACCCAGGGCGGGTGGGGAGCAGCATCTCCTCTCACTGGGCTCTTTTGGAGCTCTCTGGTGTTGTCCTGAGAGGGGCACGGGGGATTCCAATCAGAGCAATGCAATGCCTGGCAAGTCGTACACATCCATGAAGGAACATGGCCTTTGGTGTCAGAGACATTTGTTTTGGGCAGCTTTGGGGGCAGCTGTGTTGTTCCTCAAGCCTCTGCTCATGGCCTTAGGCTCCAGAGTCTCTGCAGCAGGGAAATTGTCTCTGAGCTAATCCTGGAGCAGGGGCTGCTGTCCCATTAGAAGTCCAGAGCTGTCATGGGTGGCAGGAGAGCAGCATGGCACACAGCCATGCTTGGCTTTGGAGAAGTCTGGGGGCTGCCTCTGAGTCTGGGGGCTGCCTCTGAGTCTGGGGGCTGCTGGAGAGGGTTCTCCCATCTGATGACATCGGGGTCTGGGTGCCGGTGGCATTGCCCAGAGATGCTTGGAGCTGCTGAAGGGATGAGGGGCACTAATGCCAGGCTGTGCCCTGTTGTGCGAGGCCAGGGAGTAACAGGCGTGATTCTATGTGCACCCAGGCCGGACTCGTGTCCCCTGCCCGCTCCCAGTGCCCCACTCCCCCTCCTCACGGAGCCAGGCAGGATCTACTCCATGCAGAACATCTTCCAGACCATGTACCTCCTGGGCCAGGTGCTCTTCCACCGTGTCCAGGACTCTCTGCGAGACCCAGCACCGTCCAGGTGACTTTGGCTTGTCCTGAGCCAGCTCTGTCACTCTGCAAGGTCTGGCCTGAGCCTTGCTGAGGCGTGAGCCAGGCACGAGCTCTGTAAGCTGTGGGCTGCAGGATGGTGCTGCATGGCTGCCTTGGCCTTTCTTTCTCACCTGTCCTGTCTGCCAGCTCTGGGTGCCTGGCCTTGGAGCACCTCACTAACCCAGCCAGGCTTGAGTCTGCTGCTCAGCTTAACACCAGTCCTCTGGGCACCCCGAGTGACCCAGCGCTGCTGTGACATTGCTGGGGGGTCACTGCTAAGCAAGGACTAATTTTTCTGTATGGTTTGACAGCTTGTTGGAGGGGAGTGTGTGAAGGGAATCGAAATCCAGAGCAGACAGCCTGAGCCGGGTGCTGTCCCTGAGCCAGCCTCTCCTGCAGGCTCCCAGCAGCTTTGGCTGCATCTCGGTTACTCTTAATTAACCTTTCCATGAATTGGCTGTACCCATCCCACAGCCAGTGCCCCTGGCCAGGGTGTGCTGTGCCTTTGTGCTCCTTGGAGCAGGCGTGCAGTGGCCTCAATCCCTCCAGATGTGCTGGAGGAACCATCTCCACCACCCATATCTGTGCCACTGCAGTAAATTCTGTTTGTTCGAAGACATCCTTGCAGCCTTAAGATGTCCCCACTGCTCTAAGGCTGCTGAGCACCTGGAGGAACATCTAAATACTTCTCATTCTCCTTGAGCAGAGCCTTTAGGCAGAAAAGGAGGAGAGCAAGCATCCATCATCACATCCATCATCGGTGGCACGTCCTGCCTTCCCTTCCCAGCTGGCTGCTGCTTGCTGATGATGCAAAGCGATGTCTCTGCTCTTAAAAACAGCAGGCTGAGGCTGTCTTCAAACATCATTTTAATTTCTTAATGATGAAGAGATCTGGTTAGTGGCTACATAAGACCTTCTCTCTCTCCTCCCTCCAGCAGTGGAGGACATTCAGGCCATGGCAGCCTGCAGAGCTGCTGTAATGCAGTGGGATGACTCCGGGGCTTCTCCCCAGGTCTTGATCTCCCTTTGAAACCAGCCACCCTCAAACAGCTCTTCTTAGTACTTTACATCCCTTCAGATGCAAACATCCCTTCAATATGACAGCTTTGTACCCCTATGCAACAATAAAATATAAACAGAAAGACTGTGCTGACTTGTTTGTCCTGAAATTTTAGTGAGGTCTGGTCTCAGACAGAGGCTGGAATATCTGGCTCTTGTGACCTCTTGAAGGGTATGAGTCATCAGAATGCAGTTTCTAGTCTCCACTCTAAAGGAGTTCACCTGTATCAGCTGGGATTTTGAGTCAAAAGCTGCAGGATGTGTCCTTTTTTCATGGCTCTCTGCCGGGGAGAATTGCATTTTCTTTCTGTTGTGACTGTCATTTTACACTGCACTACATTTTGTGGAGGTATTGTCTCACAAATGGAGTTTGAGACGGAGATCCAGTGAATCTTCACGTGCTCTTCTGGCTTATCTTCACCGAGATCAGCATCATGATGCAAACAGGGATAAACACCCTCTCCTCATGGTCTCCAAGGGGTTAGGTGCTCATTAACCCCTCAGGGATCAGTGAGTGCCTGTGTGAGTTATTTTGGTTATAGAACAGCTGATTTTGGGCTAGCCTATGATGACAGGAATTTTTATTTTTCTCACTGTGCATCTACTTTGTTTTGTGACTCAGTGTTGTGGACCCTGTGCCTCCAGGGACTGCCCTGGAGATCAGTGGTCTGTGCTGCCTCTGCCAGTGCAGCAGCTAATCCCAGTGCGGGCCCCTGTGTTTCCAGGGAGGGAAGAAAGTGGTGGACATTTGGGTCGCTTGTTTATGTTTCAAATTGCAGGTAAAATTTGCTGCAAGATCAAAAAGTGATAGCTCCCTTCAGCTGATGGCAGCTTCCTCCCCTGCTGATGTAACTGGGATCACCCCTAAATGGGATCACCCCTCCATTTCTGCACTGATCCTGTGATACTTGACTGGCTCTAAAGATGATTTATCCAGCCCTCAGTGAACTCCTGGGACTACAGAGAATGGGTGCTTAGTAGATATGTTTTCTTTGTTGGACCTTTAAAGAAATACCAGCATGTGTTTCCCCTGGTACCTGTCATGGCATGTGCTGTCTGTTTGTCCTGATCACTTTGGGTGCATGCTGTGGGGGTACAAATGTGCATGATGGGGTTAAGAAGAGATGAGTGGATGCTGTGCAGCTGCTGTTTGCTTTCTCCTGGTGCTGCACCCAGGCAGCCCAGCCTGGGGACACACACTCTGCCTGCACAGCTCAGCTCCCCGTGGCAGTGCTGCCTTTTTGGGGAGTCAGTTCCACCCCCGTGAGCAGCGCTTGTCCACCTGCATCTCCGCTTTCCTTTCCCAGCTCCCAGGAGCCCATCCTAGCTGCAGAGAGCGCCTTGGAGGAGGCCGGGGTGACGGAGGTGGCAGCGATGAGGAGGCAGGTGAGATGGGGGTGAGGGACTGCACATGTTTCCTGGGAAAGCCACAGCAGGTGAGTGAGGAGGCTGCAGGGGTCAGTTGGTCAGTCCTGGTGGGCTGGTGCTGTCAGGCTGGTCCTACCTTGAGGAGAAGCAGGAGAGGACTCACATGTGTGTTGATCCCTCGAGCTCCTACCCTGAGGGGCTGAAGGGGTGCAGGACACAGCCAGCCCCCTCTGTCTGGTGGCAGTGAGAGGGGCTCAGATGCTCTTTGATGGGAAGAACCTTTTCCTGAAGCATCTGCTGCAAGCCTGAGGTACTGCTGCCAATCCTCCCACACAAAGGTAGCTGCTGCTTAAGAAAAGGAGGACCTGAAGGAGGCAGCAGCTCCCATCCTTCCATCCCTTTCTGTCCCATGTTTCTGGGGTGCTGACAGCGTCCTGTGCTTTGCTGCAGGGCTGACAGTGGCTCCACTACTTCCCTTGCAGCTGGCGAGGATCTCGGGGAGGCTCCGTGTGCTGGAGGAGCAGTGCCATGCCTGGAGACAGAAGGAGGCCCTGGTGTACTCCGTGATGATCTCTGCTTGCCTCATCAACACGTGGCTCTGGCTGAGAAGATGACGGCCCGTGCCCGACCTCCCCTGCTCGCCCTGGCAGGATGGGTGAGGACAGGGAGAGGAGTTCTTGCCAGCAGTGAAACTCTTTCTTCTGGACTGCTTTTTGCACTGTGGGCCCTCAAGAATCTGTGTCCTTCAGGCCTCGATGACAGTGAAGGTGTGAGAAGCTGCTGTGAAGAGCTGAGGTCTCCTAAGAGCTTGGTGGCTGGCACAGGAGGTGTCTGTCCTGTGCTGTTGCCCTCAGGCTGCTGGAGGAGATGCAAACCCAAGGCGTTGGGTGTTTGTGCACGTGGGGTCCTGTTACAGTCGTAGCCTGTGGCGGGCCCAGTCCCCTGGCCACATCCCACCTTGGAGAACTCAACTCTGACCCCATAAAAGTCCTCAGCTGACTGCTGTGGTCTGTTCCTCATCTTCTGTCGAGTGACTGAGTGCTTCTAAGCTTGTGGTGGGTTTTCTTTTCTTCCTTATGCAACTGCTGTTTGGTGGAGGTAATGCTGCCAGGTCTCCTGTGCTACAACCCCTGTTCCAGGAATGGAGCTGGAGGGGCCAGGAGCTCCCATCCCTGCAGCCACAGCAGGTTTGCAGATGTTCACATCCAAAGTGACTGTAAGAGCCTTGCTGACATCTGGGCTTATCCAGGGGTTCAGTTCTTTCCCAGAGAGATTCACATGGGAAACCTCCCCATGGTGACTCTCTGGATTATAAAACCTCGTCCCAACAGCGATGGCACCAAACAGGTCAGCGAGAAAAGGTATTTGTTAGGCTCCCAGTGGCAGAGGGCAGCGTTGTTCCCAGGTCTTGCTGCCAAGCTGTAACTTCAGTGATGGTGCAAGGACATGGGTGAGGGAAATTCCTGACCTAGATACTCTTTAGCTATAAACAAGCCGAATTCAACAGCTCTTCTGTTTGTTTCCTTCTCTAGAGTTTAGTCACACCTGAATCTGAGGTGACTTTGGGATGTTTTCGGTGCTTCATCCAGCACATCTGCTAGAGTTGTGCCTGCAGGCTCTGGGGGCAGGTTTTGGCAAGGCTTAACAGGACCTCTCTGTGCCACCTATACCTAATTATAGCTGGATCTACATGTCATCCAGATGTCCCAGTAGCTTATTTACAGACATCAGTGCTTGGGTGTTTTCTGCTTGACACCGCGTCAAGCGTCCGTGACTGTAAATCTGGCAGCTGGACAGTGACTAATAAATAACTGTCCCAAAGTAATTGCAGGTCTGAACCTGGGGCTGATTGCTGAGCTGAGGAGAGCGCTGGGATTTATTGCAGGCGAGAGCCAGGATGGTGTGGTGGGCTCGGTGTGCTGTGCTGTGGCAGGGGGGATGTGCAGGACAGGGGCTCCCGTGGCTTGTGGTTCAGGGATGTGGCCAGGGTCACCAGAGGACCTTGCACAACTGTTATGTATTGGGGGGTGTGAGTCGTGCCAGGAAATAAGGTAAATTGTGTGTCTGGTTCCTCTCCTTTGAGAGGTGTTAATGTGTTTTGGAGGAAGCTTGTGTTTGGGGTTTATTTTAAGCTGTGTTTTAGGGTGAGAAGGGATGACTTTGGGAGGGCACACCACCTTCAAAGTGTGGCTTGAAGATATTTGGAGGAGAAGGGGTCAAACTGGATGTGTTCTCATGGGCTAATTATTGGCAGGTTGTGGAAGATGCAATATGACTTCTATGTGAGGGATAAATTCTGGTGTAAATCAGGAAACACTGAGCCCCAAATGCATATTTTAATAAACTCTGTGTGTTCTGGACATGTTTCTTTGCTGTGGAGTCTGATCCTGATATCCCAGTAGGTGGGAACAGGTAAGGTTTATTCCCCTGGCAGCAGGACTGTGACCTGCTTGTGGATGTCTCAGCCCCAGCTGCCCTATCTGGGGGGCAGATCTCGAGGAGAAAAGTTTCTGGTTAATGCTATTCCTGTTGGGGTGTGATGCTTTTATTTCCTTTCTTCTCTTCCTTGCCTTCTCCTCCTGGCTGCTTTTTCCCAGGGCAGTGCACGTGGCGGGGCTGGGTGTCCCCAAGGGCCACTGGCACAACGACGTGCACAGCAAATAAAGCATCTTGGTGCTCAAGGGAGCTCCGAGGGCAGCAGCTCCTGGAGTTCCCGTGTCCCTTTTGGAGGCAGCTGCAGGCAGGGAGCAAAAAGAGAGTTGGAAGGGGGATGTGTTGCTGCTGGTGAGCTGTCACCTGGGGTCTGTGATGTGGGGACAAGAGCAGGGTGACATCCTGTGCTGCTGGGTGCTCGCCCAGGAACCACAGCCCCAGCCAAGGCTGAGAAATTCTGTTTCTTCCTTTGGAGTCCCTGCTGCCTGAGTGCTCAGTGAGATCAGAACAAGTGGAATTTAAGGCTTTGAAGGGGAAAGTAAAAGGTGAACCTTTGATAGTAAAGATAAAAGAGACTCCCGGCACTGGTGCTTTCAGATCAGTCCTGCACAAGGTGCAGCACTCCATGTGCCCATGAGGGATGGATCCAGCCTCAGCCACGGCAAGGGGTTAGATCCTGGAGGAAGAGGGTAAAAGCTGACCTCTTCTTTATGGCCTTGGGGATGCAGATTTTTTGCTAACTGGTGTTAGAATGACTCCCTGAGCAAAAGAAGAGGGCAGAAATTGGTGAAAGGTACATCTCATGATCACCTTCAAACTCTGCAGCTCTCTTTGATGGGACTCCAGAGCAGCACTTTTGGTCCCCTGCTCTGCCAGCACGAGAAGAGGTAAGTGGATGTGAGGGTCTTAAAATGTGTCTATTTTTTCTAGTTTTCCATCCTGGCAGTAGCTGTGGCACAGCCTTTGAAACAGGGAAATAATCACCATCTTTTTTGCCCCAGGGCAGGAGGCTGGGAGGGGAGTGGAACCAGAAGGCTGGGGAGTAACCCAGGTACATACCCCGGTGTGGCAGGACCTGGCAGAAGGCTGGGGAGCAACCCAGGTGCATCCCCTGGTGTGGCAGGACCTGGCAGAAGGCTGGGGAGCAACCCAGGTGCATCCCCTGGTGTGGCAGGACCTGGCAGAAGCCTGGTGAGCTATCCAGGTACATACCCCGGTGTGGCAGGACCTGAGCCCATCTGGGAGGGTGCTGGCTGTCCTTGTCCCTGGGTGGACAGTGACCCTTCACCGAGGGGACTCAGGGGTCGCTGAACACAGAGCTGCTCAGGATGGCTGTGATCTCCAGCTGGGCTCTGTCCTGGAGTTGTCTGCAGTCCCTCCGAGGAGGTGATGGGTGGGGGGACAAGGGAACACGCGCGTAGGGAAATGGAGCATCCCCGAGCACCGCATTTCCCTCCTCCCCTTCCATCCCCAAACACAACGCTGGCTGCTGTCAGCTCCTCTGGAGCGCGCCTTGCTGCTCAGGGCATCGAGGATGCCCAGGGGATGGGCGTGCGGGGCGGTGACAGACGCACGGCTGTGCGCACTGTCCCCGCTGCCACCCCGCTGCTGCCCGGCCACCGCGCCGGCACCACCTCGTGCTGCCCTGGCTCTGTGTTTTAAAAGCCGGAGCGCTCCGGAGAGAACCCCGGGAAGCTCCTGGGGCAGGGATGCTCTCCAGGCAGCCCTGCCAGCCCGCCTAAGGCAGCAGCACAGTGTCCAAGGCTTCGGGGGACACCGGGCTCGTAAGTGGACGCTGGTTGGCTTCTCGGCAGTGGCACCGCTGGCCCGGGGAGGTGTGGAAAGGAGGGGCAGGCAGGGCAGGGCAGGAGTGGGGTAGGTACGGCAAGGGGGGCAGTAGGAAAGGGAGGGGTAGGCAAGGAAGGGAAAGGCGAGGGAGGGGCGGGGTAGGCAAGGCAAGGGAGGGGTAGAAAAGGAACAGCCAGACAAGGCGAGGCACAGAGAGGCAGGCAAGGCAACTCGAAGCAAGGCAGAGGAGGAGGAGGAGGCAGGCAAGGCAAGGCAGGGGTAGGAAGGACAAGGCAAAGTAAAGGCAAGGCAAGGGAGGGGCAGGCAGGGCAGGGAAAGGCAGGGAAGAGGAGGAGAATGCAAGGCAAGGGAGGAGCAGGCAGGGCAGGGAAAGGCAGGGAAGAGGAGGAGAACACAAGACAAGGGAGGGGCAGGCAGGGCAGGGAAAGGCAGGGAAGAGGAGGAGAATGCAAGGCAAGGGAGGAGCAGGCAGGGCAGGGAAAGGCAGGGAAGAGGAGGAGAACACAAGACAAGGGAGGGGCAGGCAGGGCAGGGAAAGGCAGGGAAGAGGAGGAGAATGCAAGGCAAGGAATGGGAAGGGGAGAGGCAGGCAAGGCCAGGGAACCAAAGGCAAGGAGAGTAGGAAAGGCAAGGGAGAGGGAAGAGAAGGAAAATGAGGTGTTCCTCTGGCAATGGATGAGGAGCCTGAACGATGAGGAGAGCATTTTTCATGGCCCCAGGCAGCTGTGGGATCTCTTGGAGAGAACAAAATGCCCTGCAGGACTCCTCCTGCAGCATCAGCCATGGCTGGTGGTGGGAAACATGAGGTGGGCCCATTCCGTGGGATTTGACCTTCTTCTTCCCATTCTGTGCTGGATTTCTGTGTTCGAACCACGTGATGTGTCCTGCACGTCTTTTCGTGTGGCTGTTCTGTGCTTTTTGCAGGTCCCTGGGGTAGGGTGTGTGCCCGTGGTGTCCTCACACTGAGGATGCCAGCGAAGAGCAATGGTCTGCACAGCCCCCCAGCCAACCGCCAGCCCTGCCCTCCCCAGCCCGAGGGTGACGCCGAGGGGACAGGGCTCAGCACCAGGAGGTCAGGCTGGTCCCTGCTTTGGTTGAGGGAGGCAGTGGTGGGGCAGGGGAGGGGAAGGCCTGGTGTGGGCAGGGCTGTGATGCCCAATCTCTGCCATGGTGGCACAGTGTGATCCCCCCTTCTCCCCACTGCAGGGCCTGCTCAACCCAGGACGACTCCTCCTCAGAGCTGCAGAGAGGAGCCAGCCCGGATGGGGGGGAGCAGAGAGCTGACCACGCTTTCCAAGGCCAGGGAGCCTTGGCCAGGTACCTGTGTGTGCCACTGGCACGGGGTGAGCCTCAGCCTTTTGTGCCTGGCCTTGTCACTGGGGCCTTCCGTGGGGTCAGGATCCCCTTCGGCTGTATGGGATTCACGGGATGCAGGGATGAGCCTCTGTGAATGCTGCTCTTTGCGTGTGGAGAGGGTTGTGATAGGGGATGCCTTCACCCCCACTGGGGCCCCAGGAGGGCTCAGGGGCTCCTTTCCCTGCAGGCAGCCTCCCTCTGCCTCAGTCAGCCACAGATTCTCCATATTCCTGTGGGAATGACAGCAGGACTGGGGGAGAAGTTGTGGAACTCTACCAAGGTGGTCTCGCTTGTATATTTTCGGTCCCACATCATCACTGCAAGGGGTAAAAAAGAAATTCTAGTGCTTGAGAGGGAGCTGCAAGAGTTTTCTTCTCAGCTGTAGCTCCCCTGATGACTCTGAAGCTTTTGCTTTGTCCTTGCTCTGTTAACAACTCCTGAGTGTGCCTCTCTCCCGTGTCCAGGATAGTCCGGCTGGTGCTCGTGCTCAGGGACTGGGCCAACAAGAGCCTGCATGAGGAGCAGCAGAGGCCAGACCCTTTCCTGGAGCGTTTTCAAGGCCCTGAGCTCCTGACAGTGGCTGCAGGCGCTGGCGATGACCTTGAGGATGAGGAGGCTGAGAAGTTAAACAAAAAGTAGGGTCCCTTCCCTGTGGCCCCAACCGTCCCTGGCTGGGGATCGGCTGTGCGTGGAGCTCAGGGGCTCCCAGTGGGGATGGCTGATGGGGATGGGAAAGAAGGAGGTGGGATGGAGTGGTGGGAAGGGTCCCTCCTGCCCTCTGCAGCCCCTGCCTTGGCAGCCAGCCTGGCTCTGCTGGGCTGTTTTGCTGACACACAGGACCTGGTGGTCTGTCCCCGTGGAGCATACCTGGCCTGTCCCTAAGCCATGGGGTGTTCTCTCTCCTGGTCCATGCCCTGGTGGGAAACATATCAGACCTCCCAAATTTCATACCAGTCCCACACTAGGATTGTGTTTGGAGCCAGCCCTGGGTTAATAATAATAATAATAATAATAATAATAATAATAATAGTGATGATGATGATGATATAACGTGCACCTGCAGCTTGTGCATATGAGGGGCTGGACACAAGCCAAGGGATGCAGGGCTCCACACAACAACCACTGCATCCCACCCAGGAGCCACAAACCTGTGGGATTTGCTGCTCTCATTCATCATCTGCAGGATGAAGAGAGTGTGTGTTTGCTGCCTGTGCCCCCACAAAGAGCAGCTTTCTGAAAAGGCTCTTTCAAATCCAGCCCTTTCATCTCCTCAGCTCACACTCCTGGTGAGAAGCAATAACCTGGCTTTTCTTCTGCTGGCTAATTAGAGGGCAAAGCTCACAGACTAGTCTGGACCCTACCATTATACATGGTAATTAAACACTGAGAAATAATTGTTTTCTGTAGGAGAAAAATAATCTGAGCCTTGTATGTGGGTCTTTACCAGTAATGGAAGAAAAACTAGTCTGCCCTGGGAGGTTAAGGGGAGCTTGTTCATGACTAGAAGGAGCTGAAGTGTGCTGTGAGAGGGCTGTGAAAGGGCCAGTGGGTTGTGGGGCTACAGTGGGAACTTCTGGGGTCTTCTAGGTCCTCATCTCCACAGGTAAGAAGACCCCCAAGTCTGGTAATCCCACATGTGAGCTGCTGCTCATGGCTGTGGCAGGCTCCACGGCTCCAGGCCTGAGTGCAAAGCCTTTGGGGAGAGGCAGATGATAATTCCCTCTTCCTGGGTTAACCCAGAGCCCTGGTTTTCCAGCCCTGGCCCCACTGTCAGTGTAAGGTCAGTGACTCTGGCCACCAGTCACGGCAGCACTGGTGATTTAAAGCTGACACTGCCAACATCATGAACAGCATTATTGAGGTGCTTGTGGGTGGGTGCTGGCTGGGCTGGCTGCAGGTGGGTCAGGGCTTTCTCTGCAGCAGAGCTGTATGTCCTAGGGAGCAGAGTCCCTTTCTCAAAAAACAAACGTTCAAGTTGCACTTTCTGGTTAAAAATAAGCCCTTTTAATGGGAAGGCTGGACCACCGCTTGTCTGTGGGTGCACAGAGGTGAACATGAGGGACTGGGGCTGGCTTTGTGCTGAGTGCTGTCCCCACGCTCCAGGCACTGCCTGTGCTCCAGGGAAAGGAGACTTCCAGGCAGGGGTTCTGCCTTTGAAGCTGCCAGAAGTAATGGGGTGGGCATGGGGAATCTGTTGGCAAGTGGGTTGTTTTCTTTCCTATCACTGGAGGGAGTTTTGTGTGTTCAAAAGCTGGAAAGGAGGGAGGGAAGGAGGGAGAGGATGTTTTGCCCTATCAGGCTGCAGCAGCTAAGCCTATCAGCCCAGCCACAGAGTTCCTCTTCCCTAGCTTCTCCAGTGAATCTGGCAACTGGAGCACACACTTCTTATCTCAGAGTCCCAAGATGAGCAGGATCAAACACTTGGGAGCAGTTCAAAGGCTGGACCCCAGGCTGTGCTGACTGCAGGAGGCACAGTGATGGCAGCCCTGCCATGCCAGCTGCCCCCAGGGCCACTGCTCTGGGGCTTGGGCAGCCCCTCCTGGTGCTGCCACTGATCTGCAGCACACTTTCCTTCCTGCTCCAATTAATCTTCTCTTCAGATCTGCCTGGCACCGGTCCCTACCTCATCTGGGAGAGGCAATGTCATGTCATGTCACGAGAACTTTTCTGGTTTCCCTCTTCTGTACATCTGTTCCTGGCTGTGCCACTGGGGTGCTGTGTCATGTGGGCCACCTGCTGTGCCTTAACATCCCACTGTTTCCTCTTCTGCTGCATTCTCAGCTCAGTTTTAGGGATAAAGGAACTTAAACAGAGCTGGGATTCGGCACTGCTGGGATTGGTCTTGGCTTACAGACTGGCACCCAAGCTGCAGCTCTGTTCGAGGCTGTGCGGTGCAAGGGATGAAGGATGTGGCTCAGATGGTTCCTTCCAACCCTCTTTTGCACACACACTGCCAGCTCTGGTTTTTCTCTCTGCTTCCAGGAGGAAATGGCTGTTCTTTGTGGTGGACCCCGCGGGGGACTGGTATTACCACTGGCTGGCTGTGATTACAGTTCCTGTCCTCTACAACTGGTGCCTGCTCGTAGCCAGGTGAGTTGGGAGGTTGTAGGGTCCCTGCCTCCTCCTCTGACCCTCCTGATCACCTGGCTGTTGTGGCTCAACCAGGATCAAACTGACACTGGTGGTTCTGGTGCTGGTGGGCACCGAAAGGAAAGGGACCCTCCACTATCACCGTGAATTCTGTGATGCAAAGGCAGAGCATCCACCCTCTGGCCCAGCTGGAAAGGGCCATGGTTTCAGGGTCATTTGGGAGGTGGTTTCAAGACGTTGCTTTACCTACATCAAGGGAGGGCAGATTTTTCAGAGCAGGGAGTTTTGATTCCTAGAAGAGGAGCACCCAGGGGCCAAGCTCTGTTGCAGAGCTGGGCGCCTCAGGATCAGCCTATATCCAGCGGTAATAGTTAGAGAAGATGTGGGGATTTGTGGTCTCACACCCTGTTTCATGACTTTCCTCCAGGGCTTGCTTCACTGACCTGCAGAAGACCTATTTTGTCCTGTGGCTGGTGTTAGATTATACCTCAGATGCTCTCTACCTCGGGGACACAGTGATCCGCCTGCACACAGGTGAGCAGCATCCTGGCTTTCCTTTAATTCCTTAAAAGTGGAGATGAGCTGCAAGGGGCAGGCCTAATCCACAGTTCCATTAGAAGGAGGGTTTTGTCTACCTTGGTGTTCACCAGTATGGAGGAGCCTCCAGAGAAGGAATCTAATTAGAAGATCTGAGAAAGGGAGTAAGTTTCAATATGAAAGATTAATCATCCCAGCTTTCAACTTCACCTTTGAATAATTGTACAAAATTACCCACATTACTATTAGTATTCGGGCATAGTTGAAGGTCTGTGTCTCTGATTTTGCATCAGTTCAGCTAATGAATTATCTGCATGGAAAAATGGTAGAAATTAATGTTCTCAGAAGGCAGCACTTGGCCGGACGTTTTCTGTCAGAACTGCAATATTTCATGATCTGGAAGATGGAAACATTTGTGTCCCTGTTTCTTTGTGGCAACAGACTAAATCCCTGAGTTATACCTTTGGGTAGATTTTGCCAGATGTTTTTGTGATAACAAACTGAGTAGGGCGGGTGGGACTGGTAATATTTGGGTGACCCTGTGTAGTTACGCCTACAAATCCACTGCATGCCATAAAGTGTTGCTCAGGTGCTTACAAAACCTGCAGAAGAGCCGAACACAAACCAAGGCAATCCTGTGATTTGCTTCCCTTTAGGATTCTTGGAACAGGGCCTCCTGGTTAAGGACCTGAAGAAGTTACGGGATAACTACATCCACATGCTCCAGTTCAAGCTGGATGTTCTCTCCATCCTGCCCACAGACCTGGCCTATTTTGCAGTGGGATTGCACTGCCCTGAGCTGCGTTTCAACAGGCTGCTGCGCTTCTCCCGCATGTTTGAGTTCTTCGATAGGACCGAGACCAGAACCAGCCACCCCAACATCTTCCGCATCAGCAACTTGGTTCTTTACATCCTGGTCATCATCCACTGGAATGCCTGCATTTATTATGCCATCTCCAAGGCCATAGGCTTTGGGGAGGACAGCTGGGTCTATCCCAATGTCACAGACCCTGAGTATGGGTACCTGACCCGGGAGTACGTCTACTGTCTTTACTGGTCTACACTGACTCTGACCACCATTGGGGAGACTCCTCCTCCTGTGAGGGATGAAGAGTACCTCTTCGTGATCTTTGACTTCCTCATCGGCGTCCTTATCTTTGCCACCATCGTGGGGAACGTGGGATCCATGATATCCAACATGAACGCCACCAGGGCGGAGTTCCAGGCCAAAATCGACGCCATCAAGCACTACATGCAGTTCCGCAAGGTGAGCAGAGACTTGGAAACCAAAGTCATCAAGTGGTTCGACTACCTGTGGACCAACAAGAAGGCAGTAGACGAACGGGAGGTCCTCAAGAATCTCCCTGATAAGTTAAGGGCAGAGATTGCCATCAACGTTCACCTGGAGACACTGAAGAAGGTGAGGATTTTCCAGAATTGTGAGGCGGGGCTGCTGGTGGAGCTGGTGCTGAAACTTCGCCCTCAGGTGTTCAGCCCAGGCGATTACGTGTGCCGGAAAGGGGACATCGGGAAGGAGATGTACATCATCAAGGAGGGCAAGCTGGCCGTGGTGGCCGATGATGGAATGACACAGTACGCTTTGCTCACTGCAGGGGGCTGCTTTGGGGAGATCAGCATCCTCAACATCAAAGGCAGCAAAATGGGCAACAGGCGCACGGCCAACATCCGCAGCTTGGGCTACTCTGATCTCTTCTGCCTGTCAAAGGAAGATCTCATGGAAGCAGTCACAGAGTATCCGGATGCCAAAAAGATCTTGGAGGAGCGTGGCCGGGAGATCCTAATCAAGGAAGGGCTGCTGGATGAGTCAGCTGCAGAGGAAAGCACAGAAGGGAAGAGCATGGAGGAGAGGCTGGACAGGGTGGCCTCGAACCTGGACACACTGCACACCCGCTTTGGCCGGCTCCTGACTGAGTACAACGATGCCCAGATGAAGCTCAAGCAGCGCATCACCGCTCTGGAGTCCAAGATGAGGCAGGAGGAACTGGAGGACTTCTTCTCTGATAGCTCAGACAGTCTGTTTGAGGATGAGGAGAAAGCTTCAGCTGGTGGGAAGCAGTGAGGGGGAACAGAGGTCATCTGGATGATGCCTGACCTTGTCCTGGGACAATGTTTACTGTTTTACAAGGCAGACCCTGTAGATCCCTTGCCAGGGCCTTTTCTCAGGTCCTTAGCACTGCTGCTGGCACTGCCTTGACAGCAGCTCGTGAGGTGGCTCCAAATCAAGGGATTGTCCCAGCTCCCCCTCTGACCTGTCCCTTTTTTCACTGCCTTTTGGGTTCAGCCCTTTATAACTCACTTCAGGTAACCAGTGCCCAGTGAGTGTCTGCAAACACTGCCCACTCTGCACCCAGAGACTCTTCTCCCACGAGATCCCATAACTCAGCTAAGACCAGCCAGACTGTGCCTCTGACATCTGCAAATGGAGAGGCTTGTCTGGGTCACTGTCACTGCCCTGGTGACCACCCTTGCTGAGGCTGGGCACTGAGCTGGCAGGGCCTGCAGCCGCTCCTCCTGCCTGCCTCTCTTTTCTGTTGTATTTGGTGCTGTCAGGGGGCACCTGGTGCAGGTGGTTTGGTGCCCTGAGCACTGCACCTTCCTGGGGACAGCATCCCCAAGCCCTCCCGCTGTGGGAGCAGTGTGACTCCCATTTTGGGCTGTGGATGTCTGGGATGCCAAGTGCAATTCAGAGGTGCAGTGCTGGCAGTGCTACGAGCAGGAGTGAGACAGAGAGTGTCTCTCTCCTCTAATGACAGCCAGATGTGCCAGGAGAGGTTTGACTGAAATGACATGTTTTTAAGGAACAAAGCCATGGTGGGAGCCAACTGTGCCCATATTTGCTTTGCTGTGGGTAGCTCAGAGAGAGCGCAGAACACATTTATTTTCTTAGGCAGGGGGTTTTCTTGTACTCAGTGGGAGTTTTGGGGCTTTGCAGGCTGCAAAGGCCCCTGCCTTCTGGAGGAGAGATGAGTGGCAGAGCCACGGGGACACGTGTGACGATGGAAACGTGGCACCACTGCGAGTGCCAGCAAAGCTCTGCCAGGCTGTGCTGCAGCCCTGGGGGCTCCACAGTGTGAGCAGCTTGATGGGGAGTGGGACAGTGCAGGAGCAGTCCCCAAACCCCTCCATGCAGCAGCACCAGCAGTGCAAGCAGCAGTGTCACCCACGCCTCAGGGCCCTGCGCAGGTGCTGGGACTGGAGGATGACACCTCATGTCTTGGTTCTGGGCCTGTGGGCCCACTGCCCCGGTGGGGTGGGCTTGGGCTGGTTTCCAAGCAGGAGAATATTTGGTGGAGGAGGGAATTTATGTTCTGGGTCAAATTGAGCCAAGAGTTTGGCTAAAATGATGGGAGGACACATGGGGAAATATCAACTCAGAAAGGTTCATAGTGGAAAACTGAGTTTATTTCCTTTGTTCTTTCTTTCCCTCCAGTGCAAAACTGCCTCTCTGCATTTCATGTGTATGTTTTCCATTTAAAAAGAATGGCTTTGCTTTTGGGGATTGTGGGGGTAGGAACAGTTACAATACCAAAATTAGAATTTGGGGGAAGAATAGAAGTTTTTTCATCATCTCTAAATTAAACTGTAGATCTTCTGGGTTTAGTTTTTTTTCCTTTTATGACCAAGATGCTCTCAGTTGAAGTCAGCATGGTTGCAGTTCAGCGACTCCTTATAATGCCACGAGCCCCAGCTCCCAGATTCCCCCCCTCCTGGGAGTATCGCTGCTGGATTTGCTGCTGGCTCTTTGCAAAGCCCGCCCGCTCTGCCCGTTCCCCGCCTGTTCCCCGTTCCCCATCCGTTCCCCGCTCCCCACCTGTTCCCCGCCCGTTCCCCATTCCCCGCTCCCCGCCCGTTCCCCATTCCCCATTCCCCGTTCCCCGTTCCCCGTTCCCCGTTCCCCACCCGTTCCCCGTTCCTCGTTCCCCGCCCGTTCCCCGCTCCCCACCCGTTCCTCGTTCCCCGCCCGTTTCCCATTCCCTGCTCCCCGCCCGTTCCTCATTCCCCGTTCCCCCGCCCGCTCCCCGTTCCCCGCCCGTTCCCCGTTCCCGGTTCCCCGTTCCCCGCCCGTTCCCCGTTCCTCGTTCCCCGTTCCTCGTTCCCCGTTCCCCACCCGTTCCTCGTTCCCCGTTCCCGGTTCCTCGTTCCCGGTTCCTCGTTCCCCGTTCCCGGTTCCCGGTTCCCCGTTCCCGGTTCCCCGTTCCCGGTTCCCCGTTCCCGGTTCCCCGCCCGTTCCCCAGGCCGGCGCCGCGGTGCGGTTGCGGCGGGCGGGCGGCAGAGGGCGCTGTGGCCCGCGGAACCGCCGCGCCCGCTCGGAACCCTCCGGGCCGGACCCTCCGGGCGGGGGGACCCCCTGTGCCACATCCTCCGGGCGGGGGGACCCTCAGTGCCACATCCTCCGGGCGGGGGGGGACACCCCCTGTGCCACATCCTCCGGGCGGGGGGGGACACCCCCTGTGCCACATCCTCCGGGCGGGGGGACCCTCAGTGCCACATCCTCCGGGCGGGGGGACCCCCTGTGCCACATCCTCCGGGCGGGGGGGGACACCCCCTGTGCCACATCCTCCGGGCGGGGGGGGACACCCCCTGTGCCACATCCTCCGGGCGGGGGGACCCTCAGTGCCACATCCTCCGGGCGGGGGGACCCCCTGTGCCACATCCTCCGGGCGGGGGGACCCTCAGTGCCACATCCTCCGGGCGGGGGGACCCCCTGTGCCACATCCTCCGGGCGGGGGGGGACACCCCCTGTGCCACATCCTCCGGGCGGGGGGGGACACCCCCTGTGCCACATCCTCCGGGCGGGGGGACCCTCAGTGCCACATCCTCCGGGCGGGGGGACCCCCTGTGCCACATCCTCCGGGCGGGGGGACCCTCAGTGCCACATCCTCCGGGCGGGGAGACCCTCAGTGCCACAGCCTCCGGGCGGGGGGGACACCCCCTGTGCCGCATCCTCCGGGCGGGGGGGACCCTCAGTGCCGCATCCTCCGGGCGGGGGGGGACACCCCCTGTGCCACATCCTCCGGGCGGGCGAGGGGGGACCCTCAGTGCGGGGGGTACACTCTTTGCGCAGTACCCTCCTTGCGGGCAGGGGACAAGCCAGGCGGGACCCTCTTTGCGGATGCGACTCTCCGTGCGGCCGAGGGGACCGTCTGTGCGGGACCCTCCTTGCGGGCGGGACCCTTCGTGCGGGCGGGGAAACAAACCCTCAGTGCGGGACCCTCAGTGCGGGACCCTCAGTGCGGGACCCTCCTTGCGAGCGGGTGGGACCCTGCATGCGGGACCGTCGGTGCGGGCTCGCAGCCCGTCGGCGCGGGGATCCGAGCCTTTGGCAACGCCACCACGAGTGTTTCGCGATGCCCCTTCCACCACTCGCCGCTCCGCAGCTGCGCCCCGACCCGCGCCCGGCGCCGCGGGCGCTGCTCCATCTGCGCCCTGCCCGGCCCCGCACAGGGCAGCTCCCGGCGCGGGTCGGGAGCTGCCGGCGGCTGAGGGAGGTCTGCCTTACTGCCGCGGATGGGGAGAAAAACCAGTCAAACCCCCTCCCTCGCCCAGTTTTAATCCGAGATAATAATGCACTCGGGAAATTTTAAGCCTTCAGACAAATGACCCCAGGGGATGGCTTTGTGAATTCAGAGCAGATCCCGCTTGTTTCCTCAAGGCGGCAAGCCAGGAAATCATGGATTGATGAACCGCTTGACGGGCCTGCTAATGAAATTAGCAGCAGCTCCATGAGTTTTTTCAGTGAGCAGGACAGGCAGATGTTGGAGGGAAGCACACAATGGCACAGCTGCACTTGCAGGCTGCCTAAATTCCCGGCAGAGCGGACACGGGGCTCAGCAGATCCAGCTTTGGCTGCTGCCCATTTTACAAGTGGTTTCCCCACTAAGGGTCTCCCGGAGATGGGGAGCAGAGGGCTGCCAGAGGCGTCCAGGAGGAAAACCCCGCTGTGAAGGTCTGCTCAGTGTCCTGCAGAGACGTGCCCATGTGCCACGATGCGTTGAGCTGCCTTGTCCATACATTATTAATAATTCCCTTCTTTTAGCTCTCTCCAGAGATAGCTTCTGTTGTACAGGGGATTTTCTCAGCTGTGGGCTGTGGATGGGAGACATCAAACATGGAGCAAATATATTGACTTTGGGAGAGGTCCTGCCAGGGGGAAACGTGTACTTCGCCAGGCAGCCACCCATCGGACCAGGGAAGCCCCTGACATCTGCAGCAGATGTTTTCTGCTATCAAAGGGTGCATCTTCAGACCTTGCCTGCCTGTACCAGAGCTGCAGGAAAAGGACTGGGATGCTCAGGTGAATCAGCCATAACTGTGTTGTGTCATACTGGCTTTCCCTCCCCTGCGAGCATCGCTTCAAGGAATGAAATGACTGTCACTGGATGATACCCAGAAAAAGCTCTCTCATCGACCTCTGGGAAGTGCAAGTACCCATTTCACAGCTGGGGGAAATGGAGAGAGCCTGCCAGGACACAATGGTGATAACTGCTGCCTCCTGGCTGCCTGCTTTTTGTTTTTCTTAAGGTGTTCATGAAGAAGCCATTTTGGTGGTAGCGAGCAAGCCCCAAAATAACCTCTGCTTAGGCTGTGGGCAGCAGGGCTGGAGACTGCAGCACAGGAGACCATCTGGCTTTGCCCATTCTCCAGAGCTAAGTTAGGTCAGCAGGCTGCAAACAAGGTTTGTATGAGTTTGGACCAGTGGATTTAGGGATTGCAGAGAAGGCCTGGCTCTGAGCCCAGGGTCTGGCATGAAGCCTGAAGCACAGCAGGCTCAACCTGGTGAGAAGATCCATGTGCCAGGGGAGTGGTGGGAAGTGCAGGGGCAAGCTCCAGTCTTGCTCTGTCCTCCTGACCACACAGTATCTCTCCTATGGGCTGGCTGGACCCAAATCCTTGAAAATCAGGGAAGTTTGGAGGCAACTCCAAGCTCTCCAGCACGGGCCTCTT
This sequence comes from Aphelocoma coerulescens, assembly GCF_041296385.1. Taxonomy (NCBI): domain Eukaryota; kingdom Metazoa; phylum Chordata; class Aves; order Passeriformes; family Corvidae; genus Aphelocoma; species Aphelocoma coerulescens. The sequence continues at coordinate 18,323,983 of NC_091018.1, forward strand.
TTAGAGCTCCCTAGACAGCTTTTCCTCCCCCAGCTCCTACCTCCTCAGCACCCAGGGGAACCAGGACTCCTGCTGCTGCTGGTGCTGCTATCCCAGGAGTGAGGCATTGAATGCAGAGGGCTGCTGCAAGTGAGATTCCACCCATTCTCCAGGGGCTGGCATGTGGAGGTGGTGTAGAAGGTCGCCAGCCTCCCATGCAGCTGTTTCCTGGAGAGGGACATATCTTGGATGCTCCTTTGGATTCAGCAGCTCTGAAATCAAAAGTGCTTCTCCTGCAGGTAGGAGCGAGGTTCCAGAGGGAATGCTTTGCACTCAGCTTGTTCTCATGGTTCAGGGGTGGTGCTGGACGTGCCGTGCCCTGGGGCTGCTCTTGGGAAATGGCTGGGGCTGGCAGCCACCACCCCCCTGCGCAGGAGCCACTGCCAGAGGGGGTTGGTGGTGCTGGGCAATGTGTGTTTTCTGTGCCGGTGAGTGCTAAAGGACCTTTCTGAGGTGTGGTTCCCCCCTTGGAGGGGAAGACTGGTGCTGGGCACCCAGCATGTCCCAGTTTTGTCCTGTGCAGGTGAAGCCCTCTATCACCCCATCTCCATGCGGGGATCCCACTGTGGTGTGGGGACTGTCACCATCCCCACGAGCACATCTCCCAGCCAGGAGGAGCAGAGCCAAAGGGGATGAACGCTGCACCCTTCTTGTGGGTGGCAGGAGGCTGCAGCCCTGCAGCTCATGCAGGTTCAGGGCAGCCTGTCCGTGAGCTCCCGTGCTGACTGCTGGCTCACTCCCCTCCTTCTCTCCTGTTCAAAATACCAGGGTGCTGCCTCCTTCTTGGGTAAACAAGCAGAAGTACCCATTCATTCCTGAATCCAAGTATGTGTTGCCATGACAGCAGCCCTGGGTGAGGGGTGAGCAGGAGGTGAAGGCAACTCAACCACCTCCCTTGGAGGGATGGACAGAAGATCCTGGGATGCCTTCCCAACAGCCCTTCTACCCCCGACCCACCAGTTTGGGCTTCTGAGGGTGAAGGCTTCCTTGTCCCATCACGGGGCTCTCCCTGGTGTCCTCCTCAGCCCAGCCCTGAGTGTTCCTAAATGTTGCCTTTTGGTCTTGGCCACATGTCACATTACATCTTCTGGACTAGAGAGTGGAGGGGAAATACAGTAGAGGATTTAGGTTTATCCTTCTTGGAGCCAGATAAAGTCTGTCACAGAGAGTGAATCCCTCTGCCTGCCTGTCTGGATGGATTACCTGCAGCTGTAGCGGGGTATTTGATCTCCTCCAGCGCTGTGATCCCCAGGTGTGGTGTGGGATGGGGGAAGGGGTGCTGTGAAGTGGCCACTGGCCCTCTCTGTGTCTGGCTGTGCTCTGGGAAGAGCTGCCTGGGTGCTTGGCAGGGCAGGATGGTCTGCAATGGCTTGGGTGGGGCAGGCTGCTCGCTGGGGAAAACAGGAGAGGAAGCAGAGCAGAAGGAGGCTAAGCTGTGCCTGCAGTCCCCACAGAGCTCAAGGGAAGCCCTGATAACACCCCAGGCAGAGGATGGAGATCCCCCCAGGGTCCATGCCCACGAGGTGGGTGCAAACCTCGCTGAGGAGGCTGCCAGGGCAGTTTTTAAAGTGAGAAGGTACTTTGTCACTTCTCTGAGAGGCTTTTGGAGCGTATTCAGAGCAGAAGTCCTTTCCTGCAGGTTCCTCTTTGCTTCTGAGTCCTCAGATGGGGATGATTCCCTTGGGGACTCTACTCCCTTCGTACTCCAGGCCATGGTGGCATCTGCTTGCTGTGTGAGGTCAGAGGGACAGGGAGAAAGCTTTCAGTGAGAGTTTCTGGGTCTTTTATGATCCCATGAGGACAGCTGTTGGTAGCTGTGCAACTCAGAGGGGTGGGGAGATGATGGGATGGGTAATGCAGGGCAAGAGAGTGACAAGTTCTTACCTCATGTGTGGCTGTGGATGCTTCTGAGTCTGTTCCCAGCTCTGTCTCTGGCACAGCACTGTCTGGATGCTCCTCACTTGGCTCATCTCTTGAGAAGCAAACTTTTTACCCTTGTGGGAGGTGAGGATTCAGCAGCCACCTTCCCCTCCAGACAGACCCACACTGGCCACACAGGAAACCCCAGCTCCTGTCTTGTCATGAGCATCTTCCTCTTTATAGAATCATGGAATGGCCTGGAAGGGACCCTGCTGTTGTATACAGGGACACCTTCCCTTAGACCAGGTTGCTGAGAGCTCCATCCAGCCTGGATTTGAGCACTTCCAGGGATGGGGCATCCACAGCTTCTCCGGTGCCAGTGCCTCATCACCCTCACAGAAAGAATTTCTTGCTAATAGCTAATCTAAACCTCTCTCAGTTGGGATCCATTCCCACCAACTCTCTACTTGCCCACAGCAGACACCTGAGACCCTGCTGACGGCCCCCATCTTTCCCACTCCCCTTCCCACGTGAGCGACAGACACTGACTGGGGTTTTAAACCCATCTTGTGCAATGGTGTGCAGAGCAGGTGAGCTGGAAGCTGTCTGGATCTGCTGGCCCCAGGCACCCTGCGAGTCCTGCACGTACCTGAGTCACAAAGACAAACATGTCCCGTGTGTTGGCTCCGCTGATGTGAAGGTCAGAGGGTTCTGCAAGCGGTGACCTTTGAGAGCCTCGCTGTAGAAACACATCCCGGCCGTGTTTCCCCCCCATTTCAGGGTGGTTGTCTGCCTGCTGTCAGCCAGCCTTAAAAATACATGGGGCATGTCAAACGAGGGCTCACACGGAGCTGAGGGAACAGGAATCTTGGAGATTTGTCTGGTAAAGAAAAGACCCAGTGTCTTAGGGATGGTGCCTTGTAGGAGAGGGCTGTTAGAGCAGAAGAGTCTTCCTCGTGTAAGAAATCACAGGGAGCAAGGATACACTTGACTGCAGCACTGCAGTCTTGCTTGTGCCCTGTTCTCTTCCAGCCTCTTCATCCCTCCTTCCCAGCCCTGACTTGGTCCGGGTGGTTTTGAATGCCACATGAATCGATACTTTTAATTAGCTGCCATATCTCATTTCGGCTTTATTGCTTGGATAAGCAAATTAAAAGAGAGCATGCTGTGGTGAGCTGTTACCTTGGGTGGGCTGTGAGCACAGGCTGTTTCTTGCCCCTGGAAGCCCTGAGATGCTGCCAGTCACTGGAAGAGAGGCTCAGAGGAGTTGCAAGGGAGGGTGTGCAGAGGAGATGGAGAAATGCCTGGCTTGTTTGGGTTGCTGGGAAAGCTGGACAATGTCTCCATTTGAGATGAGGGACCTGGGGCTAACCAGCTCTGTGCCAGGTGGCCAAGCTCCTCTGTATCCTCCCTTCATGGTGGGAAAACCCTTTGGACTGAGAAGGTACAGCTGGCATGGGCACACAGAGGGACTTTGCCAAGGCTGAGCAGCCCCACACTGGGGCACAATTTGGGGGACTGTCAGGCTTGTGCCAGTCTTCAGGGTGGTACCTGTCACGTCTGTCCCAAGAAGCAGCCTGGGGAAGGGTGCAGGAGGTGACGCAGACAGGGAAGGACCCTGCATCAAGTTGGTGTGGGGCTGAACTTTTCCTTGCAGTCAGATGTCCTGAACTCATCCCCCTTGGGGGACAAGGCAGGACAGAGATGTGTTAGCCCAGCTCGGGGGTGTTATCTACCAAAAGCCAAACACACCTCCTAATGCCAGCCCAAAATGTATCGTATGTCTAATTAAAACTTTTAACAGTATAACCAAAAATGCAATGAACAGTTGTTGTTGTTATTATTAGTCCAGTTAAAATGCCACTAGCGCTGACAGCCTATTGATTGTGCAATCAATACCTAACAAATGCCGTCAGCAGTGCTGCTGTTGGAGCTGCTGTGCAAGTCAGAGCCAGGATTTCCCCTGTGCCCCTGGTGCTGGGCTCCCCCAGGTACTTTGGGGTCCAGGCAGTGGGGGCAAAGAGCCATCACCCTCCTCAGCTCTTTGCCAGGAGGACTGTGGGGGTTTCATGTGTTTTCCCGCAGGCCTCACGCTCAGCTTGTGAACTCACTCGTCTGTGAGTTCATGGGGCATCTGACGTGACTAAATGTGTTCCCTTGCACATCCATGGGACAGCTCCTGTCCCATGCTCCTGCTGCCCCTGGGGGGGGATTCTGCTCAGCTCACAAGTTTGTATTGCCAGCCCTGAGATGTGGGGGGTCTCCCATCATCTGTGCCCACATCTTCAAGATGAGACTCAGGCTCATAATGCTGCCTCTGCAGCTTATTCTGGGGCCTATGGGGCTTCGCCCTACCTCAGCTTTTAAGTAATTTATTTATATCGTGATTATGAACAACTCTATGGGCCCAAATGCCACAGTGGGACCCTCTGCTCCTTGGCACTCCCTTCTCCCTCCTACCCAGTCTCTGGTCCCCAGTCCAGGTCGCTGTCCTGAGGTGTCCCAGAGCTACTCCTCACATTTCCAGTGAGATGAATCTGGGCTGAGGTGAGCCCAGGCTCGGCTCACGCTGCCTTCCAGCACCTCAGCAAAAGGGAAGTGTAAATGATTACTCTGAATGCCGAGTGCTTGACATGGCTCTTCCTGGAGCTGATGCTGCCACGTGCACGGTTTTTGGTCTAGGTCATCCAGCTGCAGTCCCTGCTCAGGTGCTGCCCTCCAGAAGGACTGGCAGGAGCAGAACGAGTTCCTTGTGGAGTTTCTTCACCGTCCTGTGCTGGAGGGGGACCCCACACCCCGTGACCAGGCTCTCCTGCCAGCTCTGCAGCCAGCAGGTGACACAGAGGCAGTGACACAGAGCCCTGCCATCTCCTGATGCTTTCCCCTGCCTGCTCACCTGGGACATGGAGAGTCTGACTCCTCTCCAAGCTGCTGTGATCCCTGTGTATCTCACCATTACCTGGGTGCTCCTAAATTTGGGACTGTTCTGTACCCTCTTACCTGGCTGAGGTCTGCTTGGAGCTTTCCTGCTGTGGCTGCCTTCATTTCCCTGGCAGTAACGTGGATTGTAACTCCTGTGCCAACTTCTGCCTTGTGCTGGTGCTCCCTGGTTTCTGGTAGTGTGCTAGCCTTGAAGGGAGAACCCATTAGGGGAATTAAAAGTGTTGAATGTGAAACCTTGAATGTAGCTGGGAGGCAAAATGTGGTCTGACAGATCCTCTGGCTTGTCAGAGCCTCTGACTGATGGGCGCCAGTGGGCTGCTGTCTGTAAGAATGACCTTTAGGGAAAGACAAATTGAGACAAAATGTCTCATGAAAAAAAACAACCAGACCAGCAATTTATGGAAATCTTTCTACTGCAAAGCAATGGCAAAGGTTCCCTGTAAGCTGGCCTGGGCTTGATTGCTTTCTGTCAGACACAGAGAGCGTTCTGGGAGAGCTCAGACTGACAGACCTGTTTGCATGGAATAGCTTGCTGTTACTCCTTTTCCCTTCTCCGGCCTTGGTCTGGACCAGGAGGGTGGTGAGGCTCTGCTGCTGGCAGACTTCAGGCTGAGGTGTTTCCTACCTGCTCACCAGCACAGGTCATGTTTTCTCCTGAGCCCAGAAAGTTTCTCAGCTGCCACCTCCAAACCCAGCTCTGGCCTGGACTGGGGATGCTCCAGTGACCCCCCAGCTGCTGATGGAGTTCTGTGCACTGACCCACTGGACTCCCCTCTGGCTCCAGCACAGGGTGTTCTGCACTGCCTTCTGCCATGGCAGCTCATGACTTTGCCACGCAGCAAATGAATTGTGTTGATGCTGCTGATATTCTCTGTAAATTCAGAGGCGTTACCAGGTGAACATCCCTTCCCTTCCCTTCCCTTCCCTTCCCTTCCCTTCCCTTCCCTTCCCTTCCCTTCCCTTCCCTTCCCTTCCCTTCCCTTCCCTTCCCTTCCCTTCCCTTCCCTTCCCTTCCCTTCCCTTCCCTTCCCTTCCCTTCCCTTCCCTTCCCTTCCCTTCCCTTCCCTTCCCTTCCCTTCCCTTCCCTTCCCTTCCCTTCCCTTCCCTTCCCTTCCCTTCCCTTCCCTTCCCTTCCCCCCCTAAAACATCCCATCCCCGAGGCTGTCCCCTGGTCTCCTGGTGGTCACAAACCAGCTGTGAGCAGCTTTTGAACCGAACAAGTCAGCCTGAGAAATCCCTGCAACCACAATGTGCCAGAGGGGGAAGTGTCCGTGCTTCCTTCCTCTGTTCCTGTTCTCCTTCCAGCATTCTCCTGGGGCCTGTTATAAAGCCACAGATCTCTGTGCCCCTGGTTCTGCACAGGTGAGGTTTTAGGTTGTTTCAGCTGCTGGCTGCTGCAGCAGTTGGGTCAGACAAGAGCTGGTGCTTTTGGGAAGTCCTGGAAGGATTTCCCCACCCTGTGGGAGCTGCCCTTGTACAGGAAAGCTGCAGGTGACTTAAGGCAACATTTAGCACAGCAGGAGCTTCAGACAGCAGGAGAGGGAAGAGCTGCTGGGACCATTTCTGAAGGTGAGATGTGTCTGGGAAAGTGAGACTCGTGTCCTGAGGCTGTGGAGCTCTTCCCCTCCAGCACATGGCAACACTGGAAGGGCCAACACACTGAGAGTGGGAAAAGTGCAGTAAAGAGCTGTGTGCTGGCTGATGAGGGAGGAGGAGAGTCTGCACAGGGTCAGGCAGCATCTGGCTTCTCTCACCCCGGGCTGCTGCTGGAGAAGGGACAAGGGACATGAGAAGAGGGATCTGGTGAGTGCCCATTGCTGTGTAGCTCGCTGAAGCCTGGCTGGAGCATCCCTGCAGGACAGGCGTAGAGCCCAGGCACCATTACCCATCGTGGCCTCAGTTTTCCTGCCTGGGAGCCGGTCAGAGAGCACCAAGCAGGGCTGTGGGGAAACTCCTGCATGGGAAGTGCAAGCGTGCACCTTCAAATGCCACCAGCTTGCAAAGAGCACGGCAGTAATGGTCTTACACTGCAGTACCCAGAGCCAGGGCATCCCATCCCTTTTTCCTGATCTTCCCAAGAACCCAACAGGACTTCTTAAATGAGGATGTGGCCTTGCAGCCTCACTGTTATTGTCCTTTTTCTGTAAAAACAATTTCCATTTGAATTGGTGGGACTACAATGTGGAGACAGTTTTTACTGGGGGCATGAATCTTCTTCAGTCTCTGTCTGCCACGAGTGGCTGTTTCCTCACCTCCCTCTTTTGTGGCTTCGTCAGAAGGACAAAAAATGGCTTTTGCATCAGTGTCTTTGCGTGTTGCTTGCCCAAGCAGGGGCAGTGTGGTGGTTCAGGCAGGGAAATGGAGAGAGCAGCTTTTCTGCCCCTGAGCTGCTTTGGACCATGAGGTTCAGCCCCGAGACTCCTGCTGCACAAGGCTGTTGTGTCTCAGGCCACATCCGCAGTGCTGTGCCCTCACGGATGCCATCCTACAGGACAGCCTTCAGTGGAAACCCCTCAGCTTTTCTAGGAACCATTGCCCTGAGGTGTATCTGCTCCCACTGAGAGGGGTGTCAGGTTTGGCAGTTCCCTTGGCCATATTTTCACGCAGCTGCATGTTCCCCCCTCAGCCTGTATCGCTACTCCACATTGTACCCCTTGGGGGGTTCAGGATTTGGGGATTCCCTGGGGTTTTCTGATGCCTTCAGAAAGGGCACTGGTCTCTCAGCTGGTTTTCCAGGTGGTTCCACACTCTGTGTGTGCGTACCTGCTTAGCTCTGCCTGGAGGGCAGGGTGCTCCTTGGTTACAAACCGTGCTTAGGAAAGCTGGGTTTCCCTTTGTGAGGGTCTGAGCCCAGCCTGGGGAAGGGTGTCTGGACAGTCTGGCCATCTGTCAGCCTAAACCCTCTGAAAAGTGGCTGTCTGCTGAGTAGGGAGGGACTTCATTTCCCTGCTCTGAGACAGAAAATCCTCCTTCACCTTGTTCAGCTTGCCACAGCACGGCACACATTAAGGATAATGAGTTAACCAGCCAGGGGAAGTGACAGGGCTTTGTTCTTGGCCTCTCTTTTCCCCAATTCACCTTTGGGGACATGAAAGGTGGAAACAAAACAAGAGCAGCTCTGAGGGCACACCTTCAGAGCTTCAGACCTTCACCCTCCCCCTTTTCTCACTCTTTTATTTTTTTTCTCCATTCATCTGCCTTTCCTTGTTCCTTGCTCTGCCGTGATCCAGCAGCCAGTGCGGAGAACTGAGGCTGCTGACACAGATGCCCTTATCTCCGAGGGCATGGCTGGTTTTTGGGATTCAGAGGCAGCTTTAGGACAGAGTTCTGACTGATCTCCTCAGATAAGGTGTGTCACAGCAGGAGTTGCAGGGCAGAAGGTCCGACACCACAGCTCCGATGGCTGCTGCTGCCTGGTTTATATTTAACTCCCTCCCAGGAGCGGTTGAGGGGATGTTCCAGCCCTGCCAAAGGGGGTTTCTTCTGGACAAAAAGCAGCTCTGTCTGCCAGGCTGCTCCTCTCTCAGCTGGGTGGGCACTGCAGGCTGCCCAGCAGTTCCCTGCCTCATGTCCCTCCCCACTGGGGAAGGGGAAACGTGGAAAAAAGGGGGCTGACATGAGCTGCACATTGTAAACCAGGGCAGGTGTCCTGCAGTAAATCGAGTGCCAGACAGGGATAAGCACAAAAGAGTGAGATGGATAGATAGGAATGAGGGATCAATAAACCCAGCCTAAAGATAGCAAGAGAGATGCACTGAGGGCTGTTGACAGAGAAATTGATGTTGCAGCCAGAAAGATCCTCAAATAAGAGAAACGTCAAATGGGAGACATGAAGCTTAGAGAAGGGTCATTTTAAGTGCACTTCACTGCTGGGCCAGGATTAGCCCACACAGTAAGTTTTAATGCTCCTTTTTTCCTCTCCTTGTTTTAAACCCCCTGAGTAGTGGGATGGGAGCAGCTCCACTCCTGCCAGTGGGCTCAGAACTCCATGGTGGAGTCAGCTCATTGCATGTTTTGGAATAATCCTTTCTCAGGCACCAGTGTGGCCAGGGAAAGGCTGCTTGGAGCACTCTCATGGAGCCAGGCTGCAAAAATGCTGCTCTTACAGTCCCTTGATCGAATCTGTGTGCTCTGTATCCATATCCTGGATTTAAATCAACTTAGCTGTAATGGAGACCAGCTTTTCTATGGATCCTGCCACTGTAATCTATAAGGAGTGGCAGTTTTGGAAAAGGAAGAAGGTGTAGAACAAGCAGCATTGGGGTGCTGAGGTACAGGGTGTCCTGGCGGACCCAGCCTGACAGAGGGAAGTTAATGGGAGGGGATTTTGGTGGGATAAGGAGTAACAGCATCCAGGTGTTGATCCCTGGCAGCTTGACTTGTTGCACTAAGCCTGGATTTGGTTTGTTTTTCACCAATCTGATGACCAGGCAGCTTGTTACGGAGTCCCTGTGGTGTCCTGTAATCCCTGTCCTTATGGGATCCTGCTCCCCAGGTTCCCAGCACAGCTCTCTGCCCCAAAGCCTGCTGAGTTTGAGAAGCCTCATACCCTGGAATTGCTTTACTTCTTAAGGGCTGGTCTGAGCAATGAGCAAAAGAGCTCAGCAGCTTCATAGCAGCTGTTGATTTCCTCTTGTTTTATTAATTAGGCAAGCTACTCCCCATCTCCCTCCTTCTTTGCAGGCATTTGATTAAAACCTGTGAAGCCATTGGAGGCAGAGAAGTCCACCCCTTCTCTTCATGGTCCCGGGAGGCCCAGGCACAGTGGACATCCCCCTCTGGGGTCACTGTCCTTGGAGCCCTGCAGCCCAGCTGGCATCTCTGAAAAGCAAGGAAGACTTGGAGGGGTCCATCCTCCCCAAACCTCACCTGAAATCAGAGCGGGCCAGACATGAATGCAGAGCCTGAGGGGAGTGATTTACCCGAGGATGGCTCAGGTACCACCTCCAGGAAGGTGTCTCTGCTCAGTGCTAAGAGCTGGGGATGGGAAGAGCTGCAAGGGGGGAATGAGCCTGTGCTCCCTGGGAGCTGCCTCCGTCCCCAGCCACCCCCAGTTTATCACAGCACAGCCCTTCCCGAGGGAAGTGTCCATGCCCAGGGCACTTTGTTCAACAGCCTCGCAGTGATCAGCGTGCTGGAGCCATTTATCAGCCCCAATGCATAATTAATACCCGAGTGGTGAGCAGGGCTGGAGTGATGTTTGCTGACAGGCGAGCTGGGGAGCTCTGCCACGGCCCTTTACAGTCCTGCATTAATTATGACAGGATAAATAATTCACAGGGCTAATAACAAAGGCTTGTTTTTAATGGTTATGGAAATCCCAGCTTGCTCCTGGAAGCAGGGGTGAGAAAGCAATGTCTGGCTCTGCTGCTGAGCCAAGAGGACAGCAGAGCACAGGGCTGTGCTGAGGCTGCTGTGCTGGTGACACTTTGGGGGGATCTGTACCCCTTGCTGGTCCATGCACAACCCAGGGATGTAAGGACTCTTCCCAGCACATGCCAGGGTGTGTGGAAAGCCTGGGGGGATGAGAGGATGAAGCATCAGCTTCTCCTGTGGGGCCAGGCACCTGTTTTCCTGCTGCTCACGCTGAGGAGCAGTTTGGCAGTCGGCTTTGCCCCCGGTGCTCCCCACACACCCTGCTCAGGCCCAGGACCGAACATCTCTTTGTCTCCTCCATAACCCTGCTCCTGCTTCTGATGCCATGATGACTTTTTGCCTTTTCTTTTGCACCTCTTTTATATACCTTTTTATATTTTTTTGTATTCTTAGTGGTTTTTAGCTGACATTCTTAGACTTATTTTGTCAAGCTAGGAGACTAAACATCTCAGAAACCCCAGACCCCAAGGTCCTCTCCAGAACACATTCTGTAAACTGAGATAGAACCATCCAGGGGAAGGTCCTTTGGGGAGAGGAGCTCACTCGAGCCTCTCCTTGGGGAATCTTTGATAGATCTGCTAATTAGTGAGATCTATAACATTAAACTCGATCTGTTGTGTGTGTGCATTGCAGGGTGCATTCCAGTGCATTCCACCTGCACCTAAGGATCCTTAAAATAAATACAGAGGTAAAATCCCTTTTTCTCTTCTAACCGTGTTTGAATCTTAAGGCCAGGAAAAGGCATCACTTCCCCTCCCTTCTCCCACTTGGTGCCAAAGCTTGTCTAATCCCACCTCTCCATTTCACCTTGCCAGGCAGGAAGGGTGAGGACCCTGAGCTCTGCAAGGCCATCGATCCTACAGGAATCCTCCTCTGGGGGAGGCAGCCCCTGCTTGGCCCCTGCCTGGATCTCCTCTGCCTCCCCTTCAGGCCATTCATTTCTGCCTTCCTTCTCCCCATAACTTGCTCTTTTACTTCCTCAGACTTAAATAGGGATGTTTTCATGTGCCACTATTGTCCTTCAGCTTAAATAGCTTTTCTCCCGCCCTCTTCCCTGGTCTTTGGCCTCCAGGTGTATTTATAGAGAAAAAAAATCACATCACTGCCAGTTTGCTTTATCAAGGCTGAGCAAGCTCTGTTCTTCTACAGCACTTTTAGACCATGTGTCCTCCATTCACCAGCTCTCAGGTGCCCTTCTCTGCTCCTTTTGAACCTTCTTGAATGTGCAGAGCCTTCTGATGAGTGACCCTGGGCGAGTAATTTCACTTTTCTTGCCTTGGCTTCTGTACCTATAGAGAGAAGACCGTGCCCCACCCTGTGGCATGGGGTGAGTTCGGTGCTAGAGGAGGTACAGGAGCTTTCTCCTTCCCAGCCCAGTTCCTTGATGTGAGCTCATTTCAGGACTCTGTGCATTTACATCTCAACAGAAACATGAACAGCAGAGGTATGGGAACCATCAGTCCTGTCCCAGACCACTGCAGGCATCTCAGAATAGCTGAGCAATCCAAGTGAGGCCATCCAGAGTAGGCTGGATGGTGATAACTCACCTACACATCCCCAAACAAATCCTGGCTATCCTTTCAGGAGCCTAAAATCAGGGGAAAAAGTCATGACAAAAATGTTTCCCAGTGAAAACAACAGCACCTGGGGACTTGTGTGATGCCACCATCTGTTGAGGCTGAAGGGGTTTGTTGAGTGTCTAAGATGACATTTAGACCCCACAGACATTTCTCTCTTCAGGTGTCCCGTCCCACTCAGAGTTTATCAAAGCTTTCCTGGACTCATTGACTCGGATAATTTTCTTCCTTGGCCCTTCCCCATGGATGAGCCTTTGCTGGGCAGTGGAAGCAGCTGTTCCTGAGCCCAAGCTCCTGAGCCTGAGCCCTGCACGTTGCGCTCCTCATTCCCCTCCCAGTGGACTCCAAGCTGTCCCGGGCTGGCTGTTGGGCTGTGCAGCTCCATCTGCTCCTGCTGCCTCCTGGCCCAGCTCCAAAGCCACCAGCATGAGGTCACAAATGAGGCACTGGGATGGGTCACAAACCTGCCCTGCAGGGAGCTTTGCTGGCACCTTCCCTCCAGCCTCATTCTTCCCATTCCAGGACTCACTTTTGGCTGCTTTTGGGTCCTCCCACTCCCCACATGTTCCTGCTTTGGTTGCCATCTCCCAGAGAGGGGAAACTACTGTAATCCCTTTGCCTTTCTCTTTCAAGAGAGGTACCACATTAGCCTGGGAGGACAAACCCAGTGTGTTTTAGCCCTTTTTCTCCTGTGCTTATGCTGTTGATCATCCTTTCTTCCTGCTCCTGCCTTGCCGACCCATTGGCTGAGATGGCACGAGGAACAGAGTGCATCTAAAAATGGATAAATAAACACCCTCGGACTGTTCCCATCCAAGACAAGAGGCATTTCAGAGGAGTCCAGGACAGCCTCGAGCACTGACTCTGTTGACACAGGAGAATGCAGCTGATTTCACTGTAGAAAGAGGCTGTTTCGAGAGAGGAGTGCAGCACAGCTCAGAAGTGCTTATGTCTGAGGAGTTGATGTTTACACAGGGGAATAGCACGCTCACCTTGCTGTTAGAGCACAAAACAAATGTTTGCCCAGGTAAGTGCAGATCCCAAGCTCAGGTTTTGCACTGGGTGTGCAGCTGTGGAGCACACACACAGGGCGGCACTGTCTGAGCGAGCGTTGCAGGTTAATTGTCCCGCTCTGGATGTCTGAGGGCGAGCCAGCAGCTTGAGAGCTGCTCCCAGTCTCTCCCTGGGCACCTGCTGTGCCAAGGGAGCAGGGTGAGGGATGGGGTCTGGGGGAGGCTGGACTACAACTCATGTCTCAAGAATTAAAAGCCATAGAGTGCACACTGGTGAAAAACTGCTTTTAATTCTCTCCTTAGACAAATTCTCTTTCCCTCTCTTATTCTTGTTACAAGAGGACTCAGTGAAGAAAAGGCCTGAAGGATTTCCTCTCCATTCCTGTTTAATCAAATGAACACATTTTCACACCACCAAATTCCCATCATATTGACCCAAGCCTTTGGAGAAAGTTTTGGGGCCATCACCTGGGTTTAATCACTGTGGTTCTGTGGGAACGTGGCAGCTCAGTCCTGTTCGTTTTCAGCACTGGTGAGACATGGCCACAGGTGCTCTGATGGTTAAAAAAGATACATCCCTGTCTTCCCTACCTGCTCACACACCGTGGGAAGGAAGGAAGGAAGGAAGAGAGAGAGAGAGAGAGAAAGAAAGAAAGAGAGAAAGAAAGAAAGAAAGAAAGAAAGAAAGAAAGAAAGAAAGAAAGAAAGAAAGAAAGAAAGAAAGAAAGAAAGAAAGAAAGAAAGAAAGAAAGAAAGAAAGAAAGAAAGAAAGAAAGAAAGAAAGAAAGAAAGAAAGAAAGAAAGAAAGAAAGAAAGAAAGAAAGAAAGAAAGAAAGAAAGAAGAGAAAGAAAGAAAGAAAGAAAAAGAGGGAAGGGAAGGGAAGGGAAGGGAAGGGAAGGGAAGGGAAGGGAAGGGAAGGGAAGGGAAGGGAAGGGAAGGGAAGGGAAGGGAAGGGAAGGGAAGGGAAGGGAAGGGAAGGGAAGGGAAGGGAAGGGAAGGGAAGGGAAGGGAAGGGAAGGGAAGGGAAGGGAAGGGAAGGGAAGGGAAGGGAAGGGAAGGGAAGGGAAGGGCTCCACATAAAACCAGAGAGCAGCTCTGGTGCGTGGGAGCTTCTCCTGTGGTACTGGGGGGGAGAAAAGAGGAGGAGACTGGAATGGGGGGTGGCTCCCGGTGGGCTGGTGGATGTGTGGGGCAAGGACAGGACCCACAGCAGTGGGGATCTGTCCTGGGGAGATGCTCCACTACTGATGAAAGGGGTTGTGTTGGGAGTGCTGTGGACAGATTCCCAATTACAGCCACTGTTTGAATTTCAGAGCAAGCATCTCTAGAGATTAGGTATTAGGAACAGTTGTTCCCTGTGAGGGTGGGCAGGCCCTGGCACAGGGTGCCCAGAGAAACTGTGGCTGCCCCATCCCTGGAAGTGTCCAAGGCCAGGTTGATGGGGCTTGGAGCAACCTGGGATAGTGGAAGGTGTCCCTGCCCATGGCAGGGGGTTGAAACTGGGTGAGCTTTAGGATATCTTCCAACCTGAATCATTCTATGACTGTGATTTTAGGCTGCTAACAGGACAGGAATCAGCTCTTTTCTGTCATGGGAGATAACAGGAACAAAAGGTACCAAGCAGCTCCATGAGAACTGGATTGTGTCACAGGGCAGCCTAGCATCTCCTTGGACCTAAATGTGGCAATCTCTGAGGTCCTGTGGGAAGCAGCACCTTCCAGGGACTGAAAGCCTGGCTCCACTCAGCCAGAAGCCTCTCTCCTTCGTGGCGATGCCTGGGAGGCATGTGGGCCCCCAGGTCAGTGTGTGTGGGCTTTTGTTGCAGCACACATTGGTAACTGTGGGGATCAGCCTCTTGCCAGACGGCTCTGAGGAGGGCTGCTGTTGTGGTTCCTGTGCTGGAGCCTGTGGGCTGGCGAGGAGGAGGCAAACCAAAATATTTATACCACAAAATGTGCACTTTTTTTTGAGCTGAAGCTTGGGCAGCATCCCAGCCCCTCCATATGGGCTTGTAGACGTTGCTTACCTGATTTCTTTCTCTCTTGGGGACAGATGATGAGGCTGCTTGGTTGCAGAGGGGGAGGCAGGCAGCTCCCGTGGCCTCCATCTGTGGGTACGGGGGCTGCAGTGGCTGTGACTGCTCTTCCCATGTCCCCTCATGCCCCTGTGTCCCTGGCTGGAGCCTTCCTTGCCCGTGGAAGGTGCAGTGACCCATCTCCCCAGGCTCGGGGGGAGGCCCCTGGCTTCGCTCTGTTGCTGGCTGAGTCCGTATTCTCCAAGTCCTTGCAGTGAAAGCTCAACCCACGGGGCACTTCTGCTGGTCTGTGAGCTGTGCAAGGACCTGGGGGCTGGCATGGAGAGCAGGGCACATGTGTAGAGCAGGCAGAGCAGTGTGTGTGTGCCCCCAGCCTGGGCTCTGAGCAGCGGGACCTGCGTGATGCAGACGCAGAGGAGCGGCTCCGAGCGTGGGCAGAGGTTTTGTCACCTGGTGCTGGGGAGGGAAAGCACCTTCTCAGCACCTTCTCAGCACCTTCTCAGCACCTTCTCAGCACCTTCTCAGCACCTTCTCTCCAGCCCTGGGATGCTGCTGTGGGGCTGGGTCCTCTTCTCCGTGGCTGGGACAAGGGCACTGCAGCAGCTGGGCTGGAATCGCGGTGTTGTCGATCGGAGCTGCGGGACAATGGGTGTGTGGCTCTGCTGGTGTGTGCCACGGGGACCTGAGCCTTTCAGTGCACCCTGCACCTGGGCTGCAGCAGGCTGTCGGCATCCTGACCCTCCTTGGGCTTTGGGAGAGATGCTGGGCCTCTTTGCAGCGCCTCTGGTGTTATTTAACCTCCCTCCCTCCTCTCGGAGCCCCATCCAGCCCTGGAAGCACAGGCAGTCCCCTTCCCACGGAGCAGCTGCCAGCGTGGGGGGCTCATGTTGTGATTATGCTGTGGAATGGTGGCATTAAATCTTCCATCCTGTCCACTGGAGATGTCCCTCTCATCCTCTCTCTGACAAGATTTAGGATGGTCACGGATAACTGGCTCTCATTATGGCTGTGCTCATAAATCCTTCTGTTATCCCCTTCTGGGCGGGCTCCTGCCGTGCCCCACACAGTGGCCACTCTCCAGCTCCAGCACTGGGTGGTCTCACCCTGTTCCCCTTGTCCCGTGGTCCCTGCACATCCCTGCTGCCCCCCCTTCCATGTGCCATCGACTCTTGTGCCCTCGGTATCTCGTCCCTCCTGGTTCTCCTGCAGCAGGGTCAAACTCCCTGTGCTGGCTGGGCCATTCTCCCTCTTGTTGCTCATGCGGTTTTCCATTGCTCCCCCACCCTTCCCCCTGATGTCCAAAGCTGAGGAATTCCCTGGTCTCACAGCTCCCATCCTGCCGGGGCTGTTCAGCCAGGCAGGGCATGATTCAGCCCTTTGTCTTGCCTTGGGGTTTTAAATGACATCTGTTACTTACTTTTAATTCCCAGCTCACTTTGGACATGTTTTTGGCTCTGGCTGCCCAGCAGTATTGATGGGACTTTTTATGGAGTGAGTGTTCTTTCTGTCTTTAGTTCTCATGCAAGACACATTTCTGGGGTACAAGAGGTATGCAATTAAAGCAAACTGAGAGAAAGAGAAAGAGAAAGAGAAAGAGAAAGAGAAAGAGAAAGAGAAAGAGAAAGAGAAAGAGAAAGAGAAAGAGAAAGAGAAAGAGAAAGAGAAAGAGAAAGAGAAAGAGAAAGAGAAAGAGAGAGAGAAAGAGAGAGAGAGAGAAAGAAAGAGAGAGAGAGAAAGAGAGGAAAGAAAGAAAGAAGGAAGAAAGGAGGGAAGGAAGGAAGGAAGGAAGGAAGGAAGGAAGGAAGGAAGGAAGGAAGGACAGACTCCACATAAAACCAGACCTCATGTCCTGCTCCTCTAATTTCCTGTGAGCAGAGATAGCAAATAAAAGTTTTTCAAGGCTTCTTATTTCATTTTTAAGAGCACTGCATTTTGCAGACCTCTGGCCCCAAACACAGGCTGATAAAGGTTTCTTTTGGGTATATAGAGAAGACCACAATGGTTTCATCATCCCTCGACAGCATGGTAACCCCACTCCTTTCTTTTCTCTAGGAAGGGGAGTAGTATGGATTAGTGATGGGAGTTTTACTGCCACAGGCAGTGTGCAAAGAATATTACAGATTTGTGTAGGGGAAGGCTGGTTTTGGTTTCTAGGCCTTGGGAGCTGAAGGTAGCAGTAAAATCCCTGCAGCCTTTCCAAGAGCCTCCATGTGTTCCTCCATCCACGGACCTGCCAGATTTCAAAGAGGGTGTGAAGGAGCCACTGAAGGGGTCGAATTGAAAGACATCACTGTAGAAAACACCAAAAATTACCCACAGCTTTATGAAAGCAGCCAGGGGTTGATTGGCACTGGCTGCTCCCTACAGACCACAGCAGGGCCCAGGAGCTGAGGTGAAACAGCCACAAATCAAAGAGAATGGTTTCAAAGGGAGACCAGTAGGGGAAATGCAGATTTCTGCAGCCAATACTTTGGGATACTGCCCTGGAAGCCAGACCAGCCCTGGCAGAAAGTGTGGATGCCCAAAATGCCACTTTTGGAGGAGCTCATGAAGGCTCCCAAGCATCAGCTTTGGTGTCTCCAGGTGAGGAAATCCCAGGAGCTGTTGTGGGACATCGCCCTTCCCTGGCCTCCATGGGAAGCACAGAGTCTCACCCACTGGGCTCACAGCCACTCCTGCCCAAATATTTGCATTAGGGGTATGGACACCGGCCAGCCAAATTCGGGTTGGCCTGAGCAGCTCTCTGTAGTGGCCAAACAGCCCCAGGAGATGGAGCTGGGCTCGCTCACCATCTGTCTGAGCTGGTGGCAGGGCTGTGACGCCAGCGCCAAAGGGAGCTGAGCGTTGTTCCTGCACTGGGGCACCAGGGCTGTGCCCCCCGGGCACTGTCAGCTGTGCCAGGCCACGGGGCAGCAGGGACACCTTGTCCCACCACCTGCAGCACAGGTAGCCCCCGGCAGTGCTGCTGTCCTGGCCATGGCCAGCTGGGCAGGGGGCTGGTGGGGATGCCAGGCTGAAACGGAGAGGAGTCCTGCGTTCTGTGGGTGCCAGTTTGGAAGGGAAGCACTGATCCCGGGCCAGTTTTCCAGTCCATTTGGTTTCTCTGTGGCTTGATGGGGACATTAAATGGCAGGTGTCATGTGCCAAGCTTGGGCATCTCATGTCTGTGTGGAGAGGCCAGTGATGAGCCGTGCTCAGGCTGGACACAGGGATAAAACCATTAGCAGACCTGGCCGTGGTTGTAGAGAAGAGTCTGCCTGCAGTGGCAAACAGGGCCAGTGTTCCCTGCAGGAGCTCGTGGTCCAGTCCTCCCCCAGCCCTGGGCTTGAGACAGAGGGTTTGATTTGTGCACTGCAGCAGTCAGGGAATAAAATACTGCTGCAGCCAGACTGGGCCTTGCTGAGATCCAGGTGGGCTGCACATCCCCAGGGTGATGGGGAGCACCCCAGGGTGATGGGGAGCACCCCAGGGACAGCAGAGCAAGGACTGCATGTCTCTGCTCTGCCCCAATCCAGCCCCAGGATCTCTCTGCTCCCAGCAATTGAACTTTGAACAAGGTATGTTTTTCCCCTACGCTCGCCCGTTCATTGACTAGATTTCAAATAAGATCACCACAGGTCTTAAGCTGAGTTTCCTAAATTAATCTCCTGAACATAATCATTAGAGAAAGTCTTGTTTCTGCAAGGCTGTACCTTACACTCATTAGGAGGTGAGTGGCAGCAGCTGTCACTGAATAATCGTTCTCATTAACTCATCCTTGTACCTTTCCTTTGCCTGATGAAACCCTCTCTCCAAAACACAGCCTTGAGGGCTGCTCAAAAACAAAGCAGACAAACAGGGAGAGACAGGGCCAGGCAGGCTCGAAACTCTTGCACCTCCTCCTCCCCATAGAGACAATTCAGAGGGAGAACATGCCCCAGCTCCTGTTCCCTGCTGGGCCTGGGAGGAGGGACTGTGCCAGTTGCACAAGCTCCTGGGGCATGGCCAAAGTCACCGTATTTCCCATCCCTTCATCCTTCCCCCTGCTGCCAGTGACTCCAGCAGGGACCTCATTACCACTGCCCCTGCACTGGCCTCGCTTCCAGCCCCTGGTGAAAAACTGCCTGCATCACCTGGGGTTGCTTTGTTAAGAAAACTCTTGTAAATCTAATGTGAGCTTCGTTTGCAGGATATGCTGTTTTGTAATAATTTTCACAATCCCAGAACCCAAAGCCACTGGAAGGGCACTCTCAGACTCTGGTCCCTGCTGTGGGTCAGCAGGTCAGGGTTGTAGCCTTGTCTCTGATACTGGTTTCAGTGGCATGAATGATGTGGGATTCCAAGGCCCCTTCTGCAGACTGCAGAGACCATGCTTAGAGATGCCACCAAGTGAGCAACCATGAGAAAATACCTTTAAGTCAAGGGTTTCAGGCTCAGATCTCAAAGTTACTTCCTGAATCCAAGTTTTAGCATACTCAGTGTGGCACTGGGGTCTGTCAGGCATCTGGGACCTCTCCCTGCCACTGTGCCTTCACTCCAGAACGGCCCTTCTTTGCCTCCTGCCATCCCCAAACCCTGAGGTCCTCCAACTCCAGCATGCAAAGGAGGGAATTGCATGTGGTCTACTTCTATCTCTGCCTGCAAACAGAGAAATACTCAAAAAAGCAGATGCAGAGGGAGAGCAGGGCAGGAAGGAGGAGTCCTTCCCCCGAGGAAGGCACCAGGGCTCCAGGCAGGGCAGGGAAGGTGAGCCAGTGATGCAACGCTCAAGGATGAAGGAGATGTGGTCATAAGAAAGCGATGGAGAGAGCAAAGGGCCGTGGGTGCTGGAGGGAGCCCCGTGAGCTCTGCGGGGACAGAAGTTGAGAGGTGACAGTGACCGTCCCCCTCTGCCAGTCCTCAGCTGTTTCACAGAAGCAAGATCCCTGGGAGCCCATCACGAGGTGAAGAGCTCTCTGCCTCCTCCTGCTCTTCCCACAGCATTTCTCCAGGATGCTGACCAGTTGTGACTTTTATGTGACCAATGGTCTGGTGCTGACAAGGAGCATACGGGCAGGGTTGGTGCGGCAGCAGGGGCCGTAGATTATCCCTAATTGCCTGCAGCAGACGAAGCTGACCTTCAGAGAACACAGCCATGAATCTTCACACAACGGAGTGAGTGCCATGTGGATTTACTGTCCGCTGGCTTTAAAGCTCCACCAGCCCCTCTACTGCTCTTGCAAGAGAAGAAGAAGGGCCAGAAGGATCTGCTGTGCCAAGCCCTGATTTACAGGCGTCTCCCAGCCACAAGTCAGGAGCACACCTGAGCTTTCAGGCATGTTTTCTCTTGCAAGCTGTTCACAGCTAGTGGACAAGAGGGAGAGCAGACAGGTGAACATGGGGCAGCAGTGCTTTCTACAGCCTTCTCTGGAGAAGGTAAATCTCTGTTAGACCAGGAACATCGTAAAGAGCTCTAGAGGAACTTGGTTTTGGTTTGGTTTTTTTTTGTGATGTTGGTGCCTTTCTAACTGAGCATGGGTGAAGGCAGAACAGCTTCCAAAAAGGCATGAGAAGCTGAGCAAGATCTGGGCTGTTAAGGGGAAAGTGCCCTACAAAGCTTGCAGTGCTCCATCACTGAGGCAGCAGGGACCAGCTGAGCTGGAAGCAAGTGCCACTTCTAGAGTGACCTGAAGGATCCCAGATCTCTTGCTGCCTTTGAAACAGGGTACTGTGCTCCTGCCAGGACAGAGGCACATGGCACAGTATTCATTTTCCCATTTGTTGTTTTTCTCTTTTTGCTGTTCTGTGAGTTCTTTTACTCAGAGTTGGAATTAAAATGCAGGAGACTGAGAATTCTTGTTCGGACTTGGTTGTTCACTAGATCTTATCTATAATGCAACTGCACGGGATGTGCCTCCAAAGTACAGGGTGGAAAAAATGGCTGTGAATTCTAACTTTCAAGGCTTTTAAACGCCTAAATTAACCAATTATGAAATAACAAGTAATATGTTTTTACTTACAATCCAATAACTATCTATTCACGACCTGCAGTGCAGGTTTTTTGACCCAATACCAGAACAGCCAGGTTTGAGAAGAAGAAGGAGAAAAGATGAAGAACAAATCCACACCCCAAATCCTCCACATTGTAACCTATTATCACCTATATCCCCTAAACCTAATTTTCTACATCTCTACATATTCCACCCAGTGATAAAAGTTTTAATTGCACAGCAACAACCCCAGTGTTATCACACAATTTAGGAAGCTTTTCCCAGGGTTTTGGATCGAATACAGTGTACTTCTGAGGATCACTGCCTCTCAGCACTGACAGGTCCTCAGAACCCAGGGTTCCAACAGCACAGCATCTGCCTTTCCCTGACCTCACCCTTGATGTGGTGGCCAGAGCTGCCTGTCACTGTGGCTCCAGGGCTCAAGCACTGTGGAGAGGGATGAGAAATCCAATCTGTGTGGTTTCCACTTCTGCAGTGCCAGGAGTCACCAAGCACATGTTGCTGTTTGGGAGGATTCCTGTCAGGTGCTTGGTCACTCTGAATCAGCAAGGTTGTGCTGATATGTACCCACTGCAGCCTGGCCCCTCCTGCAGGCTCTTGGTTGTGCTCAGAACCAGCTAAGAACCAAGAGACAAATAAAATAGAGAAGGAAAAACCAACCAAATGGAAAAAGCTTTGCTGCCTGAGAGCAGCTCTGGGAATATCAGCCAGTTTCTTTGTGGGCAAAGCCAGAAGCCCAGCCAGGGTTTGTTTGACTGGCTCAGCATTTCCAGGGAACAGCCAAGGTGTTTGTGTCACTTAGAACCTGGGAGAGCCATCTCACGGGGCTGCCAGGGCCAGGACAGCAGGTGACAAGAGGGGACAGTGTGTCAACAAGGGACAAGCCAGTATCTTAGCTGCAGTTTGAGCATGACAGTCTCTCTAGGAGCCCCGTGTTCGAGTGGCTTCCTCACTCCTGCACTGCTGTGTCTCGATGTTCATCTCTCCCCTCTGCTCTTTCTTGGGGCAGGAACAGATCCCATGGAATAACAGAGAAGCTCTGGCCCCGCTGTGTGGGTGCACTGACAAAACACATCTCCTGAGGAGGGGAGGCAAAGTTTCCAGAGCACTGCTGGCTTTGCTCGTGGGCAGAGCAAGCTTCTGCCTGGCAGCTCCATTGTTTGCCAACTGCAGAGGGTTGGGGAGGAAGAGGAGATGGGGAGTGACAGGTCGACCCTCTGGGTGGTATCTGCAGAAAGAAGCCAACTGCAGACAGGCAAGGAAACCGTGGGATGATCTGCAGTGCTGGAGGGTCTTCTTATGGCAGGAGGTCACCTCCCCAGTCTCTCTCACCTTGGGCTGCCCCACAAGTTGCCTCAAGACACATGTGGGAATGTCAGGGGGTGATTTTAATGGCCACTGAAGCAGTGTTGCAGCTGATGTGCCCAGATGTGCCCTGTGGACTTGCCTGCTCACTCCCACATTCCCAGGGCGCCCATTCCCACTCCAGCAGGGCCCAAAGCCACCCCATTTTCCATGATCTTTGCTGCCACAGGCTCATTGCTGGGCTGCCTTCCTGCCCTTCCTGAGCTGATCCTGCTCCCTGGCTCAGCGGGCATCACGGCCCTTCCCATCCCGAGCCAGGCTGGTGTAACTCAGCACAGGCAGGTTTGCAGGATCTGCAGGATCCAAGGGCTAAATCTTCCTTGGCTTTTGAAATCCTGCTCCGTGTCACCAGCCCCCTTGCCCACCCTCCCCGCTGTGTTGCACAGTGAATTGTGCACAGAGGATGATCACAATCCCCTTTGTGAGGAGAGGGACTCTCACCTTCAAAGGCCTGTCCAGATCTTGGGTTCTTCTGTAAATTACTCCCCTTCCAGAAGTTTCAGCAGTGGCTGCTGCTTCTGTGGTTTTTTTCCAGGCTTCCCATGCATTTTTACAAAATTTCTGTTATAAATATGAGTTCAATTGGAGACTTCTGGGTTAAATCCTTCAAGTGGTATTTTACTTCTTCCACTTGGGATTTCTGGAGGAATGCACTACTTAGCACACACTTAAATTACAAGGAAGTGCAAGAAACACTGCAATCTTTTCTACCTCTATTTCATTAACCTCTTTGCTCTCTGAAGGACTGGAAGCCCCATAGGAGAGCAGATTTTTCCAATGCATGGTCCTGTTGTCATGCCTGTCAGGAAGTCCCACCAAAATTCAGAGGCTGACTGCTTTTACTTTTAATGGCCTAAACATTTATATATTTTTAAATTAATATTGGTGGGCCTGGCCCCCTTTTCATTCATTTCTTCCACTTTCAATTGACCTTTGTTTCGTTTCCTCCTTGATCTTGCTAAGGAGCTCCCCAGTTGAAGACAGACAAGAAACTGGTGGAGAGGGTCGAAACTTGTACTTCAGGCTTTCCTGAAGAGTCTCCCTCCTGAGCAAGCACAGCAGAGGAAGGTGGGGAAGGAGGGTGCAGCACATCTAAGTGAGAAGTTTCTATTTTGGTGGGGATGGAAGTCCACTGAGGGTGATGGCTGATCGGGAGTTACTCTGCATCTTCAATTATTTGTCATCCTTTCCAAAACACACATATAAAACACCAAACTCAGCAGCCTTGGCTGAAACAATTGGTCCTGGAAGCAGTTATTAATTCTGAGTCACCTGCAGCATGCCATGAGCCTCACGACTGCTTCCTTTATTGGAGGGGGATGAGACAGCCCCAGCCACAGCTGCTGTGCCCGGATGGATTTGGGAAGATCGGGCTTCACCGCAGAGTTAAAAGGGAACTATTGATAACCCAAACTATTCTGGGAGCAGCAAAATGGGTGCAGCCACTCCCTCCTCGTGCCATGGGGCTTCTCCAGGTTTGGCAAGGGATACCCAGGCTTTGAGATCACTCTGGGCTGGGAAAGTGCAAAGTTTGGCTTCTCCTACCTCTGCCCGCCGCTCTGTTCCTCAGGCATGTGGGATGGCTCTGCCGCTGCCTCTCCCAGGGGTTCACCCACACACAGCTTGGCACGTACTCTCCGAGACAGAGGAAAGGATGGAGGAGCGGGGGGAGGTGAGAGGAGGGGAGGTTGAGAAGTTTTCCAGTTTGGAAGATTATTCTAAAGCTAAAAAATGGAAAGCTAAAATCCCCCACTGGGAAACCCCTTGGAGGATATCAGAAAACGAGGCTGAGTAGTTTCTTTGGATCCTGTGGAATTTAACACAGATTTGTCATCTAGCTGTCAAACCCACTAGAAATGTCTCATTCTCTATTAATAGTTTCATAGATTTTAGAGATTTTTCCAGCTCAAAAGACCATTCTATTCATCTCTTCTTGCATAAAATTGGCTATTCCTGTATTAAGCCCGTCCGCCCTGGTCAAACATAAGCTTATCTTTCCAAAACATCTCCACTGAGGTTTAAACACTTCCAGGCACGGAGAATCCATCGTGTACCTGATGAATTCTTGCAGAGGCTAATTGCTCCCACAATTAACCATGTCTTCCTGAACATAGCCAGCCTCCCAGCCGCTGCCTTTGATCCTGCAGGGGTTCAGTTGGGTTAAAGAGCTCTTAATCACGAGGTTCCCCCTCTAGGGACTTGTTCACCTCAGCAGCTCTTAGTCTGTGGCCTGCTGGCCTGTGGGACTTTCCTCAGGGCTGCAGCAAGGAACCTGGGAGCAGCTGGCGTGTCAGAAGGCTTCAGTCGATTGTACACGGGTCACCACCAGAAAAATAGCAGGGGAAAGAGCCAAAACTGGGTCTTTGGAGGATTAGAAGTGGGCTGCAGTTGTTGCAGTGTCTGCACTCATGTGTGGCAAGGTGTGGGAGCACTGGGGAGCTGCTGGGGGAGGTGACACAGAGCTGGAGTGCTCCTCCTTGCTGTTTTCCAAAGAACAAGATGCAGGGAGTTGTGCCAGAGCCCATAATTAAGCCAATAAAGCCTTCCCTTCGCTGCCACAGCTTCTCCAGGGGGCTTGTTACAGCTGCATCCCAGGAAGCTGATTTAGAAGTGTTATTGGGACTGGGGCTATTTTATGAGGTGCTGCTTTCACACCCCACTGCTTGGGAAGCCCAAGCTGCCTTAATTAAAGACCTGGAGGGACACAGCTACAGCCACTGGGCTAACCAGCATCCATGACCCAGCTCCCACAGTGGGATGGACGCTGGGCTGGGAGCCCCTGGGAGCCCAGCTCTGCCCTGAGAGGCCCAAGGGCAGAGCTGGTGCCTGCAGAGGGGAAGAAGAACACATTTTTAGTGCAGAATTATTTTTCAGGCCTCATCTTCTCCAAGGCCCTGGAGCATTGCGCTGGTTCTCCCTGGGGATAATCTGTCAGGAGACAAATCTCTCTCCTGCACTGGCCTGCATTGCACAGCAATTGTCCTTGGAGAATAAGGTGTGGATGGATGGCTCCAGTAAAAGTGAGACCCAACAGTAAATGAATTCAGCTATGGGCTGGAGTGGAGCTGCTCAGCCTTTTGGTTTGATGTACCAGCTGTATTGCCTCCTAATTAAAATATATTCCACTCTCGGCCACACCTCTATCTGTTCTGCCAGTGGAATGCTGAACTCACAGAAATCTGGGCATGGCCTGTAATTAATACATGATAACTAAACCTGTTAATTTAGTTAAATTTCTCGAGACAAGCAGCCCAGACAGACATGTCCAATGAACAGGTGATGACAGAAATATTTATTTTTTAAAAGGAGAAGCAAACCTAATTGGTCCTTTCTGATAGAGGACTTCACAAATTGCACAATTTCCAAATGCTCTTTAGCCATTAACCCTAATTACTGGAGCTAGTTACACACAAATTTACATTTACAACTGGGAGAGTGGGAAATCTCTATATTTAAATAAATATATAGCCACGCCAATTTTACCAGCTCTTCTTGTCCCCACTGAAAGCTGTGTGATCTGAAAGGCAGAAAGTCCAAGGGGCCTGGTATGTGGGACACGATGGTTTCTGACAGTGTCTTGGGGTGACTTTATGATGTGTATCCCATATCGCTGCCCTATGCCCAGAAATTAACTTTGTGCCTTTCTATGCCTCTAAACTGAGCCTGAGAGGAGGAAGGAAAAACTGAGTAAAACTTCTTCAAAACAGTTTGCAGCTTGTTCAAGGTCACACAGAGATAGTGACTCTTTTTTTCCAGCCAGCTTTCAGCCAGTTCAGTTTCTTTTTCTCCGGAGAGAGACTGAGAGTTGAACTTTGTTTCCTTCCCTGGAATTTCGGATTTTTTCCCTTTTTCTATGGATTGCTTCAATATCAGAACACATCAGGAGGACTTTCCACCGAGCACAGAGGGCCTGGCCCTGGGCCAAGCCCCAGCTCCGAGGAGACCAAAGGGAGGACTCGGACACTTTCCCAGGTTTTTTTCTTCACAGCAAAATATTTTATTATTTAGCATTATTTTCCTTTTCCCGTGTGTTTGTTAAATAAATAGTTTTTATCTCTTTCACTTTCCTTCGAGGAACATTTATTTTTCCTGAACCTGGTGGGGGCAGGGGTGGTTGTGCCTCCTCTCAGAGGATATATCTCTAAATTTGACCAAACCAGAACAGACAGCCAAGCAGGTATGGGCTGCAGAGCTTGGCTTCAGTAATGAAGCATCTTCTTTTAGTTTATTAAGAGCAGGTTCGAGGTGATGTGATAATGGGCTGGAAGTGCCTGCATCCAGGGGCAGCTTCGGAGAGGCTCTTTACTCTCTCAGACAAGAGCATCGTGAGGCTTAGGAGTTAGCCAGGAAAAAAGGTTAATGGTACAGCGTGCAGTGTGAGTTTAATTACCCAGAGGATCAGTTCCCCAAGGGTGCCGTGTGCTGCTTTCAGCCAGATTATTTTGGAGGAGTGACGCAGAACCAGGGTTGGGATCCTGCAGGGAGCCCCCAGGAAGCAGCTCCCGGTGCTCGCCCCCAGTGAGCCATCGGGGCAGAGCAGCGTGTTTATCTGGGAGCTCATCTCCGTTCCCAGGCTTCCAGGTGGCACTGGCACGCT
This sequence comes from Aphelocoma coerulescens, assembly GCF_041296385.1. Classification (NCBI taxonomy): domain Eukaryota; kingdom Metazoa; phylum Chordata; class Aves; order Passeriformes; family Corvidae; genus Aphelocoma; species Aphelocoma coerulescens. The sequence goes on from NC_091018.1 coordinate 18,350,758, forward strand.
GTATGTTTGCCCCAGGGTTCTGGACAAGGCCTTTATTTCCAGCTTACCGGGTGATGTGTGGTTCACAACTGTTCCCGGGAATTTATGATAGCCTGGGAAGAGCTGGTGAGTCAGGAGGCAGGCAGTCATTAATTCCCAGTAATGCCACAGACTGAGTTCATTACTGTTATCAGGAGATGAAATGATGTGAAAAGTAGATGTATTTATTTTTCTGAGGCTGATGCAGTTTGCTTTTGGAAGACACTGCGCTCTGGGGAAAAGCAGCGCCAGTGCATTGGCAAGAGAGGAGCCTGAATCCTCTTGCAGCAGTTTGTTCAACGCAGAAATGTTTGCTGTGTGTTTGAAGCAAGAGGTTGTATCAAGGTCACTCCGCTGAGACTCAGCTTTGCAATCCCTGTGAAAGGAGAGCTCTTGCTCTCGCTGTCCTCTGAGATCTTTTTTTACTCCCCTCCTCATGGAAAGGGCAGGGCTCGCAAGCTCTGGCAGGAGGAATAAAAGGTTTTCAGAATGGGCACTCTTACAAAAAGTGTCCTGCTATAAAGAACTGCTATAAAGAAGCTGAATCTGTTCCAGAAAGTATCTCTGTCTTTCTCATACGCTCCCTCCAGGTCCAGCCCTTGCCTCTGCTTTGTTGCCAGGAGGGGACTTTGTGGTTGCAGAGGTGATTCAGGTCTGCTCTTCTGGCACCAGACCCTCAGGGTGCCAAGGAGGAAATGGACAACTAATCCATTTGAAAATCTTTTAGCAGCTTACATTAACATTAATCTGGCAGTTGCCATGAAACCTTCAGGAGCTGTCCTCACTGAGAGCTTCCCTTCTCTTTTTTAACCTCACCTGGAGGGTGCATGGGCAGTGAGACCAGCGCTGTGTCCCACTGCCCCCAACCCAAGCAGGACTGGCAGCATTGTTTAAGTCCTCTGCTCCTTGTGCTGCCACACTGGGCTCAAGAAGTCAATCTTGGCTTGAATTTCATTCCATTCCAGCAACCTAATACAGGCAGAGTATGTAATGGTCACCCTACAGTTCCCAGTTAGTGCTCTGTTGATGCCACAAGCAGGGAAGCAGCCTGGGATGGACTGAGCCCGGGATAGCAGTGGTGTTGTTCTTATGGTGACAGGGGCCCTGGATTAATTCAAACACTGGCAGCACTGAAGGAGACACAAAAGCACCCATCCATGCTGCAGGCTGAGCAAATAAAGAAACTGATTGCTGGAAAGTTTTATGAGGATAATAAACACATCATAATAAATGGCCATGAATATTTCATGGCGGGTATAGTGCTGATGTGATGTGCCATAGAGGAGTGATGGGGTTTTTCAGCATTTGGATGCAAATGGGGAACGTGTTCTATATTTTGCAGGTTTCTCCCCAGACACGCTGTGTTTTCTGAAAATCAGATTGACTGGGAGCGTTTGATATGAGAAACAACTTCAGGGCTCTGGTTAGAGTCAAAGAAAAGCACAGGCAGTATCAGAGGATTGTCGGTGCTAGAGATGAAAAAATCCCACGCAGATCAAGCAGCCCCTAAACATCGGGGGAAGGTAGGTAGGAGTTACCAAAGGCAAATCACACTCTGTGCTAACCTTGGAGCTGGGAGCTGAGCTCCCCGCCCAGGAACAGCAGCCCCTCTGCTCTGGGGACAAAGTGAGGGCCAAGTCCTCCTTCCTCACTCGCTGCTTAGGGGCAGAGGTTTGAGCTTGCCTGGGGCAGACAGAAAAAGGATCCCCTTTCTGAGGGGGGGTGTCTTGGGGTGACCTTATGATGTGTATCCCATATCGCTGCCTATGCCCAGAAATTAATTTCTGTGTCTTTCTATGCCTCTAAACTGAGCCTGAGAGGGGGAAGGAAAAAAGGGGGTGACCAGGGATTTTTGAGTTCCACCCGAACTTGCACATGAGGTTTTCTTTGATAGAACCCTTTGTTCAAAGGTGTGGGAAGACACCTGGACTGAGGCCTCCACCTCAACAGGTTCCTCTGCAGGGACACTCTGCCCAAGGGCACAGGGCAGGGCGCTCTGTGTCAGCCCCACACTTTGTCCCACACAGAAGAAACTGGGTTCCTTGGGGTTTGTTTGCTGCTCTCTGCTGGCATACGCTCCTGCCTGAGCCCGAGCACGGCGCAGGGCACAGTGCTGACACACAGCCCCTCGTTAGCCGAACATCTGTGTGCCATCACACACAGGAACACGCAGAGATGAGCGCACGCAAGTGCTGGCAGCTGCCAAGGCCAGGTGCCAGTCTGTGCCCGGATAAGACAGCAGTGGGAGCACTGACAGCCCCCTGCTTTCTTCCCGCAGCTCCCTCAACCTTTTGCTGACACACCCTGGCCTGCTGCTCTTCACAAGCACCTTTCATACTTGTCCTGCCTCCTTCTCTTTTCATTAATTCTGTCAGGTCCCCAGACATCTATCAAAATGCAGCGTGCCTTGCATATTCACAAGTTTGGATGGTGCAGGGATGGTTTCTAACAAGCCACCTGCCTCCTGTCCTGTTTGGCACAGGTGGCAAAGGCAGGGTGTGAAAGGAGAAGTGGGACTAGAGGAAAGCAGCCTTTGCAGGTGCCTGGCTGGGCAGAGGAACAGGTATGGAGCTGGAGGAGACAGCCTGCAGGCTCGGGCTCTGATCCATCAGCCATGGGATAAACTTGGCTGTTTTCACCCATTGCTGCAGCTCTCTGCTTCTGTTTTCCCATTTCCAAGGCAGAGTGAGGAGCACACCCATCCTCCTGCGTGAAACATTGCTGAGGAGGACCGGCACCTCAAAACAGTAAGATCCAACAAATCACCAGCTACTGCCACTTCCAAAGCTGCTTTGTCAGCCAGCATGGGCTGGGAACCATCCCTCCTGCCTCCTGTGTCATCCTTCTGGGCACATCAGTACAGATATCCCACCAGGGACTATTTCTCCTGTCTGCTTCACAAGCTGCCAGTGAACCTGTAAGTGTTTCCTTTGGATTTCTCACTTAGTTCCTCCTCGTGGTGCCGCTGAACTGGTGACACCAGTGACACTTACCCTGGTTCCTTGTTCACAGAATGGTTGCTCTATGTTTTTACCCTCTGTGCAGCATTGCTGGGCCCGGATGACCCAGGGCCTCGTTCCTTCCAGGATTTTCAAGGGCTTGTTCCGATTTCCTGACCCCTGAAAACAAGATCGCTCCCAACCACCCTGGTTAGGACTCAGCACCCACACATAGATGTGGAAGCTGCTCTGCAGAGCCCTGTTTTCACCCACACATCGATGAATAAACAGGCCACAGCCCCTCGATGTGTTTGGCCAGCTGGCATCTCAGTGGAGGTGGGCCCGTCAAATGGAAAGTGCCTTTTCGGAAAAGAAAAAAAAATAGGAAAAAAGGTGAAAAAAAGTAGAAAAGAATGCCCTTGTTTTAAAGTCTGCACCTGAGTGATGCTGTGAGCTAATTTTTCCCCAAATGGGTGTTGTCAGTTGATGAAAACTCTTCCATAAAGATGTTAAGCTCACTTTCTGGATCAGAAGTATTTCTTCTCGGAGAGTGCTGATGAGATTGTGCCTTGATCAGCCAAAGTGGGGCTGATTTGAATGTGCTTTACTACAAAGCAGTCATTACATTTCTCCTTAGGATTCAAACGAACATTTCCTCCATATTTCAGCTGTGCTGAGCTGGCTTTGCAAGGACCCCTCCAGGCATTTGCTCAGGAACTGGTGAAATTACCCTGCCTAATGGCCTCCAGAAGTTGAGTTACCCAAGCGTAAATGGTGCCACGGAGATCCCAGGAGCTGTGGGAAGCAAACGGCACATTGGCTTCTGTGCCAGTCTCAAGGTAGCAGCTGAAGCATAAACTGGGGATGGAAAAGGACTTAATATGCTCACACACTTCGCTGTTTTGTTTGGGGCTCTTTTTGCCCATTAATTTGGCGCTGCTTCTCCTGGAAAGTGCATGGATGGGAGAGGCAGCGTTCGCCCGTTTGTTCCATCTGCTCTGCTGACACCTTGGGGTAGGAAGGCTGGGGCTGCCTTCAGAAAGTGCCATCCTGAGTGACCAGTGGCAGTGACCAGCAGTGTCTGCAAGCGTGGAGACCCTCCTGCCACCTCTTTGACTGCAGCACCCTGCAGCAGAAGAGCCTCAGGCTCCTCGCTTGCTGCCGACAGGAGCAGGAATCGGCACTGCAGCCAGGAAGGATGAATCCCACTGAACTGCTCTGTGAGGTGTTTCCTTCTTGGGAAAACTGGTGGGATTAAACCCACAGATATTGCCCATACAAATGCCTCTCAGCTGGACTGGCAGTGTCTGGCTGTGACTCTCCTCCAAGCAGGGGGAAGAGCTGCCTTTGGGTTGGGTGTGTGCTCAGCTTTCCTCTGTCAAGGTTGGGTTTAACTGCCATGAAGTGTAGTGATGATGTCAGTGGGCAGCGTCAGTGCTCTTGTGGAGGAGGTGTGTATCAGTCTCACTGCTGAGAGCTTTTCCATTTGTCAGACTGTCAGTTACCTGAGTGGATCTGGCACGTGCTGTCACACACGTGAAAGGGGAAGCGTGATGAAGAGTCATGAGAACAAGGTCTGGCTGATTGGGAGCTCCAGCACCAAACATCTGCATCTTGCTGCTGCATTGGTTTACTCTGATCACCCTGAGTTATTGCAGACCTCTGAGATTCCCCCTCTGTATGTCCACTGTGACCAGCTGTAAAAGCACACATTTTTTACGTGTTCTGTGTTAAGCACTAATGAATTCCCTCTCTTCTAAAAGCGTTTTAAGATAAAATAATTAACAGGCAGGGAAACCACCACCAGTGTGGAACCTTGTGGAGCTGTTTCCACTTCTCCTGGACCCTTCCTCTCTCTCACCCCATTTCTCCCGCTTTCCTTGCAGTTTATGAGCTGGTAAATCACATTCAAGCCCATGATTTTCTCTGCACATAAGTAGTGGTGTGATCCCGTGGAATAAATGTGTGTGATGAGAATGCCTTTAGCAAAGCACACCCTGTGTCCCCCCAGCCTTGGGAGCACTCAGCTCTTGGATTTATTATTTGTCCTGGTGAGCTGTCCTCAAAGCTGGGAACCTGGCTTCATGCATGTCCCTGAATTACTGCACCAAAGCTGTGGAAGGGCCTGGGTTTCAGCACTGACTGATATGAATAGGTCTGCCTGCAGCTAAAAATAGAAAGCACAGGGCAGCTTCCAGGCAGAGCCGTAGTAAATTCTAATAAGAGGTGGCTCAGCAGCAGTTCCTGTGGAAAAGCTTCCTCCTGGACACTGGGGAAGGCTGTGGCATGTGCTCTAGCCAATATCAGCCAACAGAGTTTCCTTATGGGAACGAACTTGTGAGGTACAAAGACCAATACTGAGTTTTGAAGTTTTCCCTAGTGTGGGGGTGCCCAGCTCTGCTGGAATGACTCCTTGGCTCTGTGCCTCGGTTTCCCCTCTGCAGGGGGTTCTGGGTGCTGCAGGAGATGCGTTTTAGCCGCACGGTTTTCTGGCGGCTGCAGCACCACGGCAGATGTGCAGCCCCCAGCCCTGTGAACCTGTTCTGCTCCACTGCCACCCCTTGTGCTCTTATTCCTCCTCCTCCTCCTCCACTGAAGTGTTGGCTCATTCCCCACTCCCAAGGCTGGCAGGAAGATAGATTTTCTCAGCTCTGCTGCCCGGGTAGCAGAGCCCCCTGGCCTTGCTGGCAATCAAGTGTTTCCTTCCTCGCAGGACCGTGGCTTTCGGAACCGTGTACATCTCCATCATCACGGGAAGTTATTTCTCTGTTCATTAGGGCTTATCTGCTGTGAAAATCTGCTCCCCCAGAGTCCTCGTGCCATCAGTCATGACAATGGCTCATCACAGCCGCGCCGTCTCAGTGAGTGGCTCATTGTCCCCCGTGCTGGAGCATATGGTCTCCTGCCTTGCTGCTGCCCCACACACGGGCTCCTGCACGAGGAGCAGCTGTGGAAAGGCTTTAGTGGAGCTCCCGAGGGGCAGCCAAGTGTAATATCCACACAGAAGAGCACGAGGCTCTGCGTGGCAGGAGGAGGCAGCAGGAGCGCAGGGCCGGCTCTCCGAAGCATCGCCCAGGAGCAGCGGTGCAGAAATGCCCCTGGGGTGGAGGGCAGCAGCAGGACAGCAGGACAGGGCTCAGGGAGGGCTCGGGGAGGGCTCAGCTGTGTGTTTGTGCGAAATGGAAGTGCTGTGATCTTTTCATCCTGGGCAGAACTCTGCTCCTGTATCCACCTGAGTGACCCCGTGGGGCAGGACTTGGCTGCTCGGGAGCTGGAGGCACCTCTCAGGGTGGAAGATCTCTTGGGGCTGTTGCACTGACCATGGAGTGACCCACAGGGCTGGGACCTTCGCCTACAAAGGTGCTGAGCTGCTCCAGGGGGTGAGAAATCAGCTCTGGAGAGGGAAAGCTGGGGATGGGTCTTTGTGGGGCTCTTTGGGATCCTGGATCATTCCCTCTGGAATAGCAGGAATGGAGCTTTGGGAGCAGGCACCCATCCCTGGAGACCTGGGTCCCACAGAGGCTGGGCAGATCAAATCCTGGGTTTCCAGAGGCATTCCTGATTCTGGGATGGCGAATGGGGCTGTGAGAAGCAGAAACATCCCCTCCCATCCCCATGGATCCCTCTGGAAGCAGGAACATCCCCTCCCATCCCTCTGGATCCCTCTGAAGCCCCCTGAGCAACCCCATCCCCCTGGATAAAGCATTCCAGGGCAGCCTGGGGATGAGCCAGGCTGGGAGTTGCCCCATTCCTGCGGAATTCATGGAGAGGCCTGGAGCGGTTTTTCGTGTCCCATCATTTATTCATCATCCCTAAAAACACCCGGGGCAATGCCGGGACACCGGGATGGTGCAAGAGGGGGATGTGGGAATGTGGGAGTGACATTATGGATGCTGCAGGGGACAGCAGGACCTGAGTCGAGAATTCCCACCAGGAATTCCCTGGTGTTCTACCCCTCTGCTCTCTACGCAAATGAGCTCGTTATGGTGCCCTCATTAGCCAGGCGCAATTCCCTGGAGCGCATTCCCGGGAAATCGAGCACGGGCGGATCCCAAAGCTCTCGAGTGGGGTTGGCACATCCCCAGTTCTGAATGCACCGACTGGATTTTGGGGAACTCCCGGAAAGATCAGGGGGGAAATGTCCGGGAGAGCCTCGCTGGCCAAAATCGGCTCCGGCTCAAGGAGTGGGACACGGGTGGCACTGATGCCACCGCAGCCGGGCAGGACATGGGACAAACGGGACAATTCCCGGCTGCAAGGGGAGGGAATCACCCCCTGGGAGGGATGGGCCCAGCTGGATCCCGTAATCCCGAATGGGATCTCCAGCTGGATCCCGTTATCCCGGCGGCGATCCCGCAGCTGGATCCCGTTATCCCGGCTGGGATTCCCCGGGAACTCTCCCATAAAAGGCTCCCAAGCAACCCCCTCTTCCATGCGCTGCTTTTCCTGGGGCCAGGATGGGGTCTGGGAGCTGCTTTGGGGTCGCTCTGCTCTGCTGGATGTTGGCTGCGGCCGCATCCTCCGATCCCTGGGGTTTTCCCCCGAGGAATTCCGGGACGTGGCGGCTGCGGGGTGACTCCTCCCGGGGCCGGGTCCCCGCCGTGTCGCAGCCCTGGGCGCGGGTGGATCTGTCGCAGCTGCGGGCGCTGGCCCCGCGCCCCGCGGTGGCCGTGCGGTGCCAGGAGGGGCAGCTGGCGGTCACCGTGCGCAGGGACCTCTTCGGCACCGGGCGCCCGGTGCGGGCAGCGGAGCTGAGCCTGGGCACGGCCTCCTGCCCGCCTCTGTCCCCAAACTCCGCCCAGCCTTTTGTCACCTTCGTGGCCGCGCTGCACGAGTGTGGCAGCACCCTGCAGGTGAGGGGGCATCGGGGCCGGGGTTGGGTGGTGAAGGTGTCACCTCTAGAGGTGCCCTGGTGCTGGCGGGTTTGGGGTGAGGAGTGCCCGGAGCAGGGGTGGATTTTGGGGTGTGGATACAGTGGATGAGGTACAAGCTCATCAGTGGGATTTGGATGTAGGAATTTATGGGGTAACGGGTCCTGAAGGCTCTGTGATCTCCTTCAGGCTGGTGCCTTGCTGTGGTGCCAGCACAGGGCTCTGTGGTGTTCTATAGGATTGGGAGCATGGCCTCTGTGTCCCGGCACAGTCCCTGCTGGTGCCGAGTTCATTTTCCTGATTTTTCCTGTCTCCCAAATCCTCCTTCCAGGTGACCCCAGACTCCCTGATCTACAGAACGACCCTTTTCTACAAACCCACCCCTTCCGGCAACCCCCTCATCGTGAGGGCCACCCCGGCTGAGATCCTCATTGAGTGTCACTACCCTAGGTGAGCGGCAGGAGCTGTCCCCACTCTGCCACTGCCCTGAGGTGGCAGTGCCATCCCTGGCAATTCCCATTGCTTCCCTTTAGGAAGAGCAACGTGAGCAGCGGTGCCGTGCACCCCACGTGGGCCCCGTTCCACTCCACGGTGGCAGCCCAGGAGCGGCTCCGCTTCTCCCTGCGCCTCATGGATGGTGGGTGCGGCCCTGGCAGCCTTGTGTCCCCCAGCTCCCACCTCCTGGGGACATCCTGAGAGCTCCAACAGAGCCAAAATCCCCCCCCAATCCACCCCATGGGTGTTGCCGCGCATTTAAGAGGTCCCCAAAGTGACGCTATCCCCTGGGATCTGTATTCCAGATGACTGGAGGAGGGAGAGGCTCTCCAACAGCTTCCAGCTTGGGGACAGCCTCCGCTTCCAGGCTGATGTCACCTCAGAGGGCCACGTGCCCCTGCGGCTCTTCGTGGATCAGTGTGTGGCCACTGTGACCCCCAACAGGAGCTCGTCCCCCCGCTACGCCTTCATCGACCTGGGCGGGTAAGGCCGGGCTCTGGGGCTGTCTGGAGAATCCTGGATTCCTGGGGAGAATCCTGAATGATTCCTGGTCTTTCTCCAGGTGCCTGGTGGACGGCAGGGCAGATGACACTGGCTCAGCCTTCGTGTCCCCTCGGCCCCGGCCAGAGTCGCTGCGGTTCTTGGTGGATGCCTTCAAATTTGCAGGAGACGCCGGGAATTTGGTGAGGTGTTGTTTCCACCCCTCTTCCTCCTCCTTTCCCCATTCCTCCATGGAAAAAAGGCTTAAAAATCTCCAAGATTAATGAATTTTCCTGGCCTTCCCCTGCCAGCTCTACATCAGCTGCCACCTGCGAGTGTCCCCGGTGGCCCAGGCCCCAAATCCCTGGAACAAAGCCTGTTCCTTCAGCAAAGCCAGCGGCCTGTGAGTGTCCCTGGTGCGGGGAGGGGGGACCTGCCCATGTCAGGGGGGTCACAGGTGATTCTGTTCCAGGTGGGCACCTCTGGAGGGCACCGCGGCCATCTGCAGCTGCTGTGACACCGGCAGCTGTCCCTCTCCTGGAGGACATTCCCAGGAATTCCGCGCTCCGGCTGCACAGATTGGCAGGCGTGTGAGGAGGGATGATCCCAGCCAGCGAGGTGTGTCCCAAAGGTGTCCCCAGGGCCCCTCGGGCCACAGTTAAAGGATAATCCCGGCTCCTCTCTGGTGTCGTTAGGGATGGGACTTGAAAAGGAAAGGGGAATTTTGGGGAGATATTGGAAAAAAATTCTGTGGGGTGGGGATGTCCTGGCACTGTTCCCCATCCCTGGAGTGTCCCAGGCCAGGCTGGAGCCACCTGGGGTAGTGGGAGGTGTCCCTGCCCTGGCACTGGATGGCCTTTGAGGTCCCTTCCATCCCAAACCATTCCCTGATTCTATCCTGACTGTGTCTTTGCATTTAAAACCCTTGGAATTCTGCCCTTTCAGTGTCCATCTTCCTCTAATTCCCAAATTCCAGCCTGAGCAGGAATTCCCTCTCCTGGGAACTCATTCCCATCTTTTTCCAGGTGGGCCCTCAGGGCCGACTGAGGCTGATGTCTCCGTGGGACCCTTGCTCATCCTGGAGCCAGCTCAGGGATTAATGAGCCCCTCTGGAAGTCTGGGATCAGCTGGGAACACCCCCCAGGGTAGGAGTTATTGTGGGGTCTTTGTGGGGTTGCATCTCCAGGCCTCACCCGGGGGCTGATCCCGCTGTGAATTCCCAGTGATTTCACAAAGGGACTTCCTGGAACTACCCCCCAGAGCTGCTCTGGGAGCTCCTTCCCAAAGATGCCCAAGGGATTGGATGGAGGCTGGGAAGCCAATAAATGAGTGCTGAGTGGGTTTTTTCCTTTCCAGGTGCCTCTGGTGGAATTCCTGTGGTGATGCAGGGGCTCCTGCTGGCAGCGGCTGCTCTGCTGAGCCTGACTGCCCTGGGAATGCTCCTGGGAATGTGCTGGAAAAGGCTCTGCCCTCTGGGAATGTCCTCGTGATCCCAATCCCAATAAAGAGAAGCATTTGTCACCTCCTGGTGTCCTCTGTGGGGTGGAAGGGGACCCAGGTGGCTTGGGATGGGAATCCATTCTTGAGGAAGGGATGGGATCGGGGGTGTGCAGCTGCTGCCACATGGAAGAGATTCTCAAATCCCCTGGATTTGGGAGGTACAGGTGCATTTTTCCAAAGGTTGTATCGATGGGAATGAATCCTAAACAAACAAGGTATGGCCATAATTTTAGGGAATTATTGGTGTTCTGAGGTTCTAAATGATTTCCTGATTTTGGAATTCCTGTTTTCCCTTCCTTATCTGGTGGGATGCAGGAATTAGCTTCCATGATCCCTTGGAGGATGCAAGGACAACTGGGATTCTGGGATTTTGGTTGGTTTTAGGGCTGAGTTTGGCTCCTCAGCAGGGGAAACCCTGATGCTGGGGATTGGAAAGGGCCAGAGGTGCTTCTGCTTTGCAGGGGCTGGATGGGAATGAATTCCATTTTTTAATGGAGTGTGGGAGCTCTGGGATGAGCACAGCAGTTGGGAGGCTGTCTCTGCTGTATGCAGGTGGAAGGCAGGACTGGGATTTGCACACCTAAATCTGCTGATTAGAACTCCATAAACCAACTCTCAGCTCAGATCTACCTGAGTGATCTCTGGCTCTTCTCCTGTGACAAAACTGGCACAGTCAGTAGGGTGGCAGATTCAATTACTGGCTGTTTAGGGAGGCATGGAATTAGACCTTCTCCAAGACTTTTTGAGGCTTGAGTGTTGAAAAATTGGAGTAATTGGGGTAAAGATAGAGGAACAGTTAAACTGCATGAGAGGGGAACTGAAAAATGGTGAAGGGAATAATATGCAAGATGTGGTTGGCAGCAGCGTACCATTGTAAGGAATACAAAGAAAAGGAAATGGGAATGTTACAAGATGAGTTTTAACAAAGAAAGCAGCAAGAAATGCTGTTACCTCTGTGAATAGAACAATTGCAGAAACAACTGGGCTGGGCGGAAGGAAAAAGAGTAGAGGACAAGCTAGAATTTATGATAAATTGGGTCCCTGATCCCACAGGCCCCATAAAGATCCATTAGTTAATTGCATCCCCAGAAGATTGGAATGGAGATATATAGAGGGACCCTGACTGGGAATTCAGGGATGAGAGTAATGAAGAGAGTGAATTAGGTGAATTGCAGTTTGAGGTGGCTCCTCTCATTAAAACTGAAGTGTCCCTTGGGCCCCAAGGGGATAACTAAAGAAATACCACCAGAGCCATTCTGTGGGACTCTCTTCAACTGGATAATTTGCAAGAAAAATATGGCCAGAAGCCTGGCAAGAGTGGAACTGGGTATTTGTGGTCTCTTTAACTGGGGGAGATCATATTAAACCCAAGGTGAAGCAGAGGGCTTTTGGGGGCCAGGGGTGTTTTCAACAGGGCAACCAGATTCTAACAATGAATCCCATTCTGTCACACACTGAGCAGCTTACTGTGCAAGGGAATAGACCCTGGCAGATGAGGTAAACCCCTGATATCCATACTATATATTCATTAAACACCTTTTTACTCTCTCTCAGCTCCCACAGGCCCCCAGGCCTTGAAGCCCCACTAATAAGGCAAACCCATGTCTTTAAAAAATCTATTCCCTTATGAAAAGAGATCAACCAAAGGGAACAGTGGAGATAAACATCACCTAGAAGGGGTAACCAGTCTGGAGTATCCCCACTGAGACTTGTCTGATTTCCCTTTCCAGGAACCACCCTGGGTTATACCAAAGTACCAAAGCCCAGCAATGTGACCCAGATCTAGTTTATCCATCAACAAGCCTGAGGGATGGGGTGAAAACCCCCAGGTCTTTTATTTGTACAAATCAGTGTGGTAATGGTTGTAATCGTGTTTAAGCCTGAGTGCATTGCCATGACAATCACTAAAAGGCAAGCTGTAATTGTACAAATTTAGGAGTCCCGCCCATTAACGTGGATTTGGCAGAGGGAGATGTAAGCAGAACATGTGAAAGACAAAACCCAAAAAATGAAGTGGAAATGTACTTGCTTAGTTTTCAGTGTGGTTCCTTTGAAAAGGGGTATAGATCTAACCAGGCTGGTGGCTGTTCAATGAGTCCTACATCAGAGGAATACATGAAAAGAGAAATATTATCAGACATAATGTATCTATTTATGTTGGAGATAATTGAATTGAAACTGGGATTGTTTATATCAGCACAGCAAAAATTACCTTACCCCCCACCCTGTATCCTACTACCCCTTGGACCTTGTTGGAACCTTGACTGGAACACAGATTTCTGAAATTGAGCCCAATGGTATTAAAATGACAGGCCAGTAATAAGTGATACTTAATCCATTATGGCGCCTCAGGCAAGTGGAACTGTCACTGCAGGTTAATATCTCTGTGCTTAAACCTTCCTGCTTATCATTCCTAAATACATCTGTACAGGCTGCTCACAGAGCTGGGCAGGTGAGCCCTCACCTCTCTAAAATGAGCCAGGAGAGGTGTGACTGGCATCCCAGGGACAGGATTAGGAGCATTCAATAAACAGCACGGATGCTGATGTTTTGGAAAATAAATTAAGCTTGGCAACAAGTGATTTGTATGAGCAAGAACACCCTTTAAAATCTGTTGTTGACATTAGGGACTGGTCAATGGCTCTTGGCTGGTATATTGTCTAAATGGCAAAGAATTAAGGAAAAAGGACACCCACCTAATTCTAGATGCACTTGGCATCACCCAGAATAACGTTTCCACAGCTCTTAGCTGTATCCAAGCTCAGTTGCAGGTGCAATCCTCTCCAGCAATAGCTATAAGGGAAGATGATGAGGGCACCTTACTCACTGAGATTCAAAAGGTAATTTGGGGAAAAAAATCAATTAAAAATTTTTCAAAAAATATTTATTTTAATTCAAAAAGTATTTCTAGTCTTGGTAGTATCTAGTAAACTTCACTTATGACCCCACCAGCAGTAGGGCCCCAGCTTTTGTCTTAACCATATGCAATGTTTAATGGTTGGACTCAATGATTTTAGAGGTGATTTCCAATGTAAATGATCCTATAAGCCAAATCATTGTGCTGGGATTGAATCAGCATGGAATTGTACTCTGTTAGAAGCTGGAGAATGGGCCCAGCAAAATGGGAACAAATGGCAAACTGCCACTGCTGCCACATGGGTAGTGCAGAAACAACAAGGATTTATTTGTGAATGTAATACTGTTAAGACCCAAGACATTTGTCCTGACACTGAACAAAATGTTTGTCATTTTGAAATACATCCCAGGGAGACCTCTGACACTGTACTTGGATATGTTGGGAATGGATGTGTTTGCAAGAGAGCCTTTTGCTATTCTTTATTTATAGAGGACATACACAATCCCTCAAATATCTGTATCTGTAATTTCATTAAAATCATGGGGTGCAACTTTAACTATGCAGTCACAACCCACCATGTCCCAGCTGGAGTGGAGAAAGCTGGAAAACATCACTGGTGAGAAAATCTGCTCAGGTGGTCACCAACGGTCATGGGAGCTATGAATTAGATGTTCCACCTAATTCTAGTCTTGTTAATCATTTTGTGTTCATTGTTATACCTTTGTTTATATGTCAAATTGCAGCTTATATCAAAGCTATGAGTGAATGTGTGGGTATTAAGGGATCAGCAAATTTGCCAGCCTATTGCCCACTCATTAAATTAACTTCCAGCTCAGATCTGCCTGAGTGACCCCTGACTCTTCTCCTGTGACATGATGGGGGACATTCATTGAGTTGAAGGTGCACTGTGGGATTTTAAGTCATCTTTTCTCCTGTTCTGCTCCAATTTTTCCCTCCTTGCTGAGAATCTCCATCCTCTGTTGTTTCATCTCACTTTCCAGCTTGCCATGAGTGGGATGGGGTGGATTTGTGCTCAGTGGCTTTGGGGTCAGTGTTAACTCACATCCAGCTGAGAGGGGACACTGAGGGGTTTCCAAAGCTAAACCAGTGTGGGAACTGGTATTACAGTTGTTCTGCCTTGTGCCATCTAGGTCTGGAATGGGTGGAATAGGAGGAATGGGCTGTGGGATGGAGAGCCACTTGCAGATGTGCTGGAGGTGGAGATGCTGTGGTCGTTGTGGTTTGCAGCTGGGTTAGGACACGAGCTGACAGTGCAGAGCACAAAAAGGAGCCAAAACCCACCTGAGTGACCCAGACTGGAGGTGCTGCATCTTTAATGTGTCTGTGTCCAAACTTCTAGGAACTCTTTACATAAGAACAAACCTGATCCCATTAAAATTAAAGGACTTTTAAGTCCCTCAATCCTTCTGGTGGCATCGCAGACTTCTGCCTGTGTTGTAATTTCAAAGAGCTGCCATTCTGGGGCTTAAAAGTGGCATCTAAGGGACAGTCATGAAGCATTTAGGGAGCAAACCAAGCTTTAAACAGCTGCAAAGATAGCCAAGGGCTGGGAGCTGAGTCCTGCTGCCTCTGTGTGTATATTAGCATTGGATTAGACAGTGGCCTGGCTTGTTTGCCTCTCTGATGATACCAGATGACTTCTTGGCCCACTGCATCATCTGGAGAAAAACAGCTGAACAAATGGAGGTGTGCAGGTGATCTGCAGTTCAGTTGTTTTCTGTCTTGTGGGTTTTGGCTTTTATTTTTTTTGTTGTGTTTTTCATTGCTGAGCTCTGAGGGGATTTGGATATTTGACTCTCCCCAGCCTGCTGGCCTTGGCAGGAAGGTTTTAACTTTTCAGCACTGAGTAAGGTAACCATGAGAGTGTGAATGTTTCAGCCAGCTTGGACGAGGAGCTGATTTATTGCTCAATAGAGCCACTGAGGAGTTGGAAATGGGATGTGATTTATACTCAGGGCCAGTGCTGGCTTGCTGGGATGAATTCTGTTCAAGGCATCACCTGTGAGTGCAACCTTCCCTCCCCTTTGCTTCCAGTGGGATCCCCACTGGCTGCTCCCCCCATTTTCTTCTCCCTGCCCATACAGGATTAGGCAGCCCAGATATAATCTCTTCATCCCTACTGAACTGCTGAGAAATCCTGTGCCAGCTGTTTTTGAGAGAGAGAGAGAGGGGGGAAAAAAAAAAAAAAAAGCAGCTCTTTTCTAATTTACAAAACTTAGAGAGGGGGAGGGAGGGAACGTGGGGTGTGGAGAAACTGGGGAGAGAATAATTGGGCAATTCCCGGCATCCTCGATGGCAGCTCTTAAGCAATTACGGGGACTCAGCAGCACCCTTATCACAGCACGTTCTGGGAGATTAACCGTCTGCTCAGCTGGCAATTAGAGCTGGGGAAATGGGAAGCTGCCACTTAGCTCTGACTTTGCAGCGGCTGTTTGCACTTCCCCGAGCCGGGCTCCAGGCGCTGGAGGGAGGGCTGTGAGTATCTGTGGGGAGGATTAAGGGTGAGCTGCCTTTCCCATGCTGGGAGAGAGGCTTGTGGACAGGGTGGCTGGAAAGGAATAAAGGCTGGGCTCTGTTTTCTTTCGTAGTTCATTTTTTTCTGTCAGTCTGGAAAGCATGAGCTGCTCACTGGTCCCTTGTTTCACCCTGTTCTAACTTTCCTTCCATCTTTCTTTGCGACTTTGGGCAACTTTGCTTGCTGATGCCATTTGTGAACGCACCAGTGTTTATGTGCCAGCTTCATTTGCACGGGAAGAACGCTGAGCTGAGAGAGAGATTTGTGTCTCTGCCCGGGCCATTGGACCTCCTGTGAGATCCTGCTCAGGGCAGCAGGGTGCATTTTTTGGTGTCTTTGCTACTGAAGAGGTTAATGAACCTTCCTGCATCTTGTGCTGTGGTGCATCACAGGACCTGAATGACAAAAGATCCTTCAGCCCCAGTCGCTTTGGGGACTGCTGGTGCTTTGTGTGGACACACTGGCCCAAGCGAGAGGGTGGCAAGCCCTCATCTCTGGCCTCCACAGAGCTCTATGGGGTTTAGTACTGCACTAAGGCAGTACAGGGACACTTGCCCAGCTCCTTTGGCAGGGTTCAGAGTCTCAGATAAAAGACAAGGTAAGGAAAGGACTGGAATACGGAGGCAAAGACAAGTCCCTGCTGGTCCCTTCAGCCCTGTCTGCATCCCCCACGCAGGCAGAGCCTCGGCACAGCCCGGGTTGATGGGTCTGTGCTGAGGGTTGAGCAGCCACCCCTGTCCTGCCCAGCAGGTCCCCTGCTCCTGGGGAAAGCCCCCTGCTTTTCCATGGCTTTAACCCTGCTGATGTGAAGGGCTGTGGCAGCTGTCCGCCGTGGCTGTGCTGGCCCCAGGAATGCTAGGCACCAAGGAGTCACAGAGGGAGTGGCTGCCACCAGGTGCCTCTCTCCTGCGGGCTCAGCAGGACCCTCACGCTTTGGAATTAGTTTCAGGATTCCCCCCCTCTTCACGATTTATCTCTCGAGTTTTCTAGGCCAGCTGTCCTCCTTTATTATCCTCACGCTACCTATTTATCTCGTCTGGCCCCTCTCCTCCCCGCTTCCCTCCCCCTGGTTTGCCTGTCCGTGGCTGAGCTCCTGCCCGCCAGCAAAAACAAGGCATGGTGGCGGAGCGTGACAGATCCCGCTGGAGCCACATCATCCCGACAGCCGGGGCCGACTCAGCAGAGTCCCCGCTCGCTGTCCCCTGCACCCAGCCCGGCTGTGGCAGGAAGGTGCCCGAGCACCTTGGACAGCGCTGCTCCTGCTCTGCCGGCTCCGAAAGGCGCGGGGAGGAAGGCGGTGCCATCCCCTTCACCCGTGTGGGGTGCTGTAGAAAGCAAACCAGTGGGAGATCCCAAGTCAGAATTACCGTTTAATAGGAAAATTAAGATAAAGGCAAAAATACAGAAACACTGGCTTAAACTGCCAGAGTCAGGATACAACGTGACACCGTGCCGGGCAGGGTGGTGGTAGCAGTCCCAACAAATGGTGGCTGCAATCCTGTTGCCCACCGACCACAAACACAAACCAACAGAGAGTCGGTTTATGCGGTGCTTTATTCAGGGCCCGGGGACCTGGGGCCTGGTGTCCCAAATCAGGCTTCCCAAAGACCTATCATTTCACTCAGCTCTTTATACAGTTTCAAACATTGGCACACATACAAAACATTAACAATTGATAATCATACCCCAAGCCGTATATCTTCATGGTTGTCTAGTCTTAGATAATGCTCAACAAACTCCCACCACTGAAATCCCCCTTGCATGCAACATATATCGACCCAGAACTATTTACTTTTAGACATGTTCTCCATGCCCAGCTAATTCACTACTCCTAACTTCCCCACCCAGCACATTCCATTCCTGTTTCCCAAGAGAACTATTTCTACACCTGAGGCCTTACAGCCTAGCAGAGCCTTAGCCTTACTACTTCTAAAATCCAATATCCTATCCTTTTTGTAACAATCCCGTTGATGTGGAGATCCTGTGGAAGGGTCTGATGCTCCTCTGAAGGTCCAGCAGTGGTTACGCAGCTCTAGTCCTCTGGGAATCCAGTAGGCAAGGCTAGTGGTGTTCCAAACCTCGGATTATATCCAGCTAGGAATGCTTGGTTCCTCCCCCTGGGCGGAGCATCTCATAATGGGAGGGTGTCATTTTATGAGTCATGCAATGAGGCCCTGATGGCCCATTAACAGAAGATATCTCCTGGTGGGAGGTATCAGATAAAGAACACTGCCCCACCTGCTTTTAGCAGCTGGCTCATTAACAGAAGATATCTGTCCGGAGGGAGTTATCAGGGATGAGTCATGGAAGAGATAAAGAGCACTGCCTCAGCTGGTTTTAACAGCTTATGAAGATGGTGATAGAATACATACTTTTGGTTACATCTTTTAACCTAGGACGTGCTCAGGACAGCTCCTGCCCAACCCCTTCCTGCCCCCCACGCTCCTCTGACACCCCCAGGGCAGTGCTGGCCTCAATAGACACCACAGGTCATCCTTCCTGAAAGTCCCTGGTTGTGGTCACTGGGCCTCTACACATGGCCTTGGTGGGGACAGAAGAGCCTGTTTGCTCCAAACATTAATAATAATTAATTATAATAACAACAACAGTAATAGCATTCCTCAGTTTTGTCTTCTGTTTTGGGCAGCAGGTGTTCAGAGGGACCGGCCCAAGGGGTAGGATGGAGGAGATGAAACTCCTGGCCCAGAGTGGCTGTGGATACAAGGCAGAGCCCAGGGGCTGATATCTGGACAACCAACAGCAACAACAAAAACCCCCCAAAACAAATAAACAAAAAAAAATCCCCCAACCCACCACCACCAACAAAAAAACCCCAAAAATCAAACAAAAAAAAACCCCACCACACCAAAAAACCACCCCAAAACAAACAAAACCAACCAAGCAACCCCCCCCAAAACAAACCCAAAGCAACCAATCAAACAAAAAAACGCAAAAAATCCTCCCAAAACCCCAACAAAAAATCCTCAAACCCAACCCAAAAAAAAAAGTAATAACCCCCCCCCCCCAAATCAGTCACCTGTAGCTGCAGGTATTATGAACACAGCCTTTGCAGCACCCTGCTTTAACTTATCCCTTGCTCCGCCTTCTGCTGGCCTCCAGCCACTGTGCCCAGCCATGAATGTACCAGATGGAGCCTTCAGTCAGAGAAGGACAATAGAAGTAGGTGTAGGAAACCCTGCACCAAAATATCCTGTGCATAATTTTATTCCCTCTTGTCCCACACGCCAGCTCTATCCCACAGCAGAGCTCTCATCTGAAATCAGACATGCTGAGCAGAAATAGCCTGATGCTTCAGAGATGTGCCTTCAGAGCCTGGAGAGAAACTAACCCTTCATTGCCCACAGCTGTAGGACACATCTGTAGGACACAGATGTGCCTCAGCCGGGCCTTTCCCAGATCCATGTTGTGCCTCTTTCAGAGCTTCTGGGAAGCTTCAGGCTTGCATGTGTGTTGTGTGCCAAGGCAGCAGCACATGCAGGATCCCAGGGAAGGGCCAGAGGGCTGATGGAGGTGAGATGTTGTAGTAGAGCTGATTTACAAGCTCAGGCCTCTGGGGCAAGGCTGTGCAAAGCCACAGCTATGCCTCCAGGTGTGCAGAACATCACCAGCCCCTCTGGCAAGGGGAGCAGGAATGAAATTGAGACTGAGCTGTACTTTCCCAGTCACACTGACTCCTTCTCCATCATTCTGGCACTGTCAAACCTTATCACGATCCCCCTGACAAGCTTTTGGGGTAAAGCAAAGGCAAGGAAAAGCAAGTAGTGGAATTTCTTTTGACTTCTGGAAGCAACAGGAAGGTGGCAGAGCCTTTGATGCCTCGTTCAGCTTAGCAGGCAGAGATGTTCCAAATGGCTCTGACTCAGCACAGCTGGAGTGCTTTATGAGCCACAGTGTGGAGTGCTCAGTGTGGCCCTCAATGGAGAGCACAAAGGGCTGTGTGCAGTGTCCCACCTGCCTGGAGGCTTGGAGAGGTACACGAAGCTCAATCAGCGAGAATCCCACTGGAAAAAACAAAAAATCAACAAAAGCTGTTTGGCAAAGGCCCTGCCTGGTGGATTGAAAATGTGGATGCCTGCCTTGGATGGGCAGGGAGGGCATGGGAACTCCTGGAGCATTTGGAGATATGAATTGCCCATCAGGAAAAGGACAGACCAAGCCCAAAAGATCTGGAGGGGAAGCCGACCTCGTTCTGCTGCATTTAAATCTGCAGGGCCGGTAGAAGTAGAGAACAGGGTAACTATGGTCCTACCTCCCAAAACAGAAGTAAATCTAGGGTCTGGAGGGAGAGAGAAAGAGAGGTGGAGGGGGATTTTTGACAAGGAATAACATTAAGCTGAAGGAGAGTAGATTTAGATCAGATATTAGGAAGAAATCTTTCCCTGTGAGGGTGGTGAGGCCCTGGCACAGGGTGCCCAGAGAAACTGTGGCTGCCCCTGGATCCCTGGAAGTGCCCAAGGCCAGGCTGAACAGGACTTGGAGCAACCTGGGGTAATGGAAGGTGTCCCTGCCCATGGCAGGTGGGGTAGACCAGATGGTCTTTAAGGTTCCTTCCACGCCAAACCAGTTTGTGATTCCATAAATCCTTAGGTTAAGCTGTGCAATTGCAGTGCACCATTCCACTGGGCAAATTATCCAGTGTTCTTGTGGGATCTGCTCTTATCTGGGATGTAAGACAGGAAAGGCAAAAGCTCAGGAGAAAAAAGCCAATGGAAAGTGACTCCTGCAATGCAGAAAGCAGGACCTGCGTCTTTTTGTTGATGGAGGAAGGTGCCTCCATCTCTGTCCTCAGGGCCTAATTCCCTCTCCAGAAAACAGGCTGAGTGCACCAATGAAGACATCATTTTTCAGGACCCTTGCACATGATGGGCTGGGAAAATTGTTATTTTTAAGACAGCCAAACTTTTGGAGAGAGAGAGATAGCAAATTTTATATTAGCGAGGGACTGCAGAGGCTGTGGGTGACTGCACTGTTTGATGTTATTGTGCTGGGCTTGGGCCTGAGAGGGGCTGGTAACCTCTAGAAGGATTAGAGAGAACATGGAAAGGAAAACCCTGAATTTGGATTAAAGATGTTTAAAAGTCTCTTGTATCAGCAAGCTCTTTTCTCCAGGAGAGATTAGGAGTGCAGCTCCTCTCGACAGCTCTGTTAATCTGGTCTCCATGGAAACAGGATGATGTTAGTGGTGACACACTCCCCTAAATGGCTTCTCAGCAGCCGTGTTAAGGGGGGAGACTGGCTTTGGTTTGTCACCCAAACCTGGTTAGTTTGTCCCTGTCAGTCCCTGGCAGCTGCTGCTGGGGGGATTTTTGTGCTGCTCGTTTTGTGCCCCCGTGCCGCAAAGATTTTGCTGGAGAGTTCACAGGCTCAAGCCTCCACACCGAACTCAAACCAGCCCAGAAAAAGCCACAGACTTTCACACCACCATGTTTTTGCTGGTGCTGCTGAATGGGACAGGCTGTGGCTGTTTTGCAAACGTCTCCCACCCTCCTACACTGCCCAGTGTGACCGAGTGACCTCCTTATTGTGAGGCCATATGCAGGAGGTCTCTGGGGTCTGCTGCAGTGACCACTCTTGCACTGAGACGTGGACAAAGCATCGAGCAAGAAGTTGGGAAATTCACCTTGTCTTAAAGCAAACCTGGCCTTGCAATGCTCAGCCAGCAGGAAACAGTGAGGCAGAGCTGGTGCAGCTTTGCTCTGTGCCTGGCTGGGCAGGGGACAAAAAAAAAGCCTGTCCCAAGGATTTGCCTCAGAATGCAACCTGGATGTGCTAACGTGGCCATCCAGGCTGGGGGTGAAATTGTGGGTGGCTTGTAAACGTTCCCTGCATCTTTCTAAACCCCTTTTCATCCTGAGTCACACGCAGAAGAGCGTGGGTGAGTGTGAGTAGGCAGAGGGAGAGGGGTGGTAGGGCTGCATGAATTTGGATATGCACATCAGCTATCAAACACAGTGCAAAATTGCTGTGAAAGCAATGAAAAAAGATAAATTTCATGTCACAGTCTTCAGATGATGAGCTACTGCTGTTACTGCTTTCTGTGTTAGTGGAGTTAAAGTGGGACTTGCTTGTTGAGATTAGCAGGGAGTCTTCCGCACCTCTTCTCTCCTCTTCCTTACTCTTCCCTCTTTTTCTCCCCACAGCTCCACAGTTGCATTTCCCAGCGGATCTTGGCCAGGTGTGTGGGACTGCTGCTGCCTCCACTCCTTTCAGATCAGTCATGGGTTTGGCTAAAGGAAGTTGAAACAAAGAAAACAAATCGTAGCTGACCTTTATGTCTCGCTGACTCCAGCTCATGCTTCAATAACGTTTTATGCCATCAGCTAACTCCACCTAGACCTGGAACTGTGTACTTAAAAACATCGTGAAACTGAAGAGTCGAGGGAGAGGCTTTACCAGTGGTCATGAAACTGAAGAGTCAAGGGAGAGGCTTTATCAGTGGTCTTGTTAGCCTCACTGTGAGCTCAGCCCTAAATCAAACCTCAGAGATTTTCAGCCTAAAAACTCCACAGCAATCCCAGCTTCCCTCGCAGAGCAGCTCGCTGCCTTTCCTGGGGCCACCTGGAATTGCACCAGAACAAGTCCCTGGGTGTTCCCTGTAAATCCCATTGCTTTCTCAGCCCATGTGACAGTTTTCACAGAAAACAAGTCTAGTTCAAACAGCCACTTCAGATTTAATCTATGAATGATGGCTTGAATTAGACCAGCTACAGCAGCCCAGTGCCACTAACACCAGGAAGCCTATGGAAGCCCTGGTCTGGCTGTGAGTGACAGGGCTCTACACACCTGCCCAGGTGGCCCTTTCCCAGTTACAGAGCCCTGGGGAGGAGCCCTGCAGCCTCATGTATCATTTAAAGAGTCACTCTATTCCAGAAAGCAGGCAGCAGCTCCCATGTGGGCTATACCTCAGCAGTCGTAATTTGTCCCAGTTTATAAATAAGATGCTTTTCCTGGTCTGCCAGGTCCCAGTGACATCTACGAGGCAAGCTGTGCTCTCTCTGGCCTGTGAATCATCTCTGATAATGGAGATCCTGCTGCCTGACTCTACTTTTGTCAGGTGTACAGCACCAGAGTTTGTGGATGCACCCAGAGAGAGCTCCCTGGCACTATGGCAAGGGAGATGATGTCCTCCCTCTGGAGCACAGCTCCAGTGGAGATCACCTGGGAGGGATGCTCCTCAGGACAGAACAAGGTGGTACTCTTCACCTTTTCTTTCCCTGAGAGGTGTTCCTACCTCCCTGACCCAGTCTGGGGAAGATTCAGCCTTTTCCTTCCTCTCCCTTCACATTCCTGCCTTCTCCCAGCACCAAGGCCATATTAAGTCTGAATTTTCCCCTCTCTTGCCCTTGGAGCTGTTCAATACCTGGCCCATGTGCAATAGCCTCCAGCAATAAGGGGAAAACTTTGGGTCTCAACATCTACTTCTGCTTCTCCCTCTGGAGCATCAGCGTCTTGGCCTCCATCCCTGGAATCGGTTCAGAACCCTGCTCTGCGCACCAGCGTCCTCTTCATTGTGGCCACAAGAGCGTTGCCCTTTGTCAAAGTGAAGATGGCATCAAAAACTGTGGGAATTAGTAATGGACATGAGCTACATCTTGGAGGGCGAGAGCATCTGCTGGGAGCAGCACTCAGGTGATGCTGCTGGAGGCACTGGCTGGTGGGTGAGGTGTCTTGGGTGCTCTGCCTGCCCCCGCTCCACCCGTCTGGCACAGCTGACAGGGTGTTGTTTCCTCGCTCTGCATCTCCTTTGCAGCCAGGGTAACAGCACCTTGTGGGGGTGAGGGTGGATGTTCATTGGCATTTGTCATCGACTCGCCTGCAAGCACCCTGGGGAGGCCTATAAATAAGTGAGGGGCTGTGATTCAGCAGCCACTGGAGGAGAGGCAGCTGCCACCGTGTCCATTTCATGATCACTTCAAAAGCCTCGAGCCTTTATTTGATTTGTGTTTTAGCATTAAATTTGCAAGAGGCTGCTCCACAAGTGGAGCAGGGGAAGGCGACCTGCTGTGCCTCTGGGAGGGTAGGAAGGACAGTGTGGAAGGAAGCTCTGTGGTAACAATGCAGCCCCTGGGAGTGATTGCAGGCTCCACTGCAGCACCCTCCTTCCTTATTGATGTGCACCTGCTTTTATGTTTCTCTCCTCTTCTATTTGCTCTGGTGGGTTTTTCTGATGCCTGTTATTGCTGGGCAGAGAGAGGCAGTAAAAGAAATTGTTCAGGCCAGGCTTGTGGGGAAGCAAGCAGGTGTCTGCTTGTGTTATCAAGGTAGCAACGCTTCTGTGTCTCTGAGTCAGAGATGGGACTAGTATGAGACTGAGTGATCAGAGCAAAAAGCACAACTGTGTTCACCTCGAGGCTCTGAGCAGCAAAATTGCAGCTTGGATTTAGGTTTAGGTCGCTGAGCTCAACTTTGCTCATTTAATTCACCCGGTGCTTTGGGACTTTATTGGCAGTCATGGTGTTGTGGAGCTGTGTGGGGCTGCACCTGCTGGGACGTGCTGAGGTGAAGGTCCTTTCCTGTGTGTGGATGAATTTCAGCACGAAACTACAGGACTGGAGCAGCTCTATTTTCTGTAGGGTTTCTGTGGTCTGCCCTCTGCTAAAAGAGCCTTAGTGAAGGCCTTGGCTTTGTGTCTGTTTGGGAGGGAGGGTGTTTGTCTGTCCCTCGTGTCGGGGGGGGTTAAAACGTGCTGAGCATGGTTGTCCATTTCCACAGTGATGTTTTGTGGGAAGGGGAATCAGTTGGCTCACAGGGTGGTGAACAGCAACCACAGGAGCATGTCTGCCCTAGGAGATCCTACTGACTCCATGTGGACCCAGCAGCAGCAACGCTGAGCTCCACTACTGGCTCAGAACCCCCTGAACGTCAGTCCCGTGGTGTCTCTGCAGCTTGGGGAGTGACAACTCCCTCTGTGCCCTGGATGAGAGCGTGGAAACAGCCACAGAGGCACCACAGGCTTCTTCTGAAGCACAGCCAGGGTGGAGGGAAGATCCCTCAGCCAGGTCACCCTGCAGCTCTCCCTGTTTCTAACGAAGCCTCGTTCCTGATGGCCACTCAGCCCCTTCTGCTTTCAAGTCAACAAATCACCAAAAAAAAAAAAAAAAGAAAAAAAAGATAAAAAGCAGAGAGGAGGAGAAAAAGACAGAATGATATATTTTTGTTCACTCTCCCTCTCCTTCTTCATTCCTTTGAGCCATTTTTAACCCAGGCTAATTCAGCTGGAAATATTAATAACCCTATAAGGACGCCACCTCCTTGTAATGAAGTGTAAAGGTCACTTCTGCTCAAATCACACAACTCTTTCATTTTGTTCTCTGCAAGGAACAGCTCCTCTCTTTAATTATTCAGTTTGCTTTTATATTGCAGCTGCTGCTCTCCTGTCTCTAATCTCTGACACTTCCCCATTACCCAAGTCCCCAGGAGGCTGGGCAATGTCACCTGCTGGGTCTCCACCAGGGCCTGGATGTTGAGAGCAGCAATTGGGATCTGCCTGGTGGGGGGAATGAGAGGCTGAATGTGGAGAAGAAGAGCTGACTCTTGGGTTTCAGTGTTATTTCTTTGATGCTGTGAGTCAGCTGGTGTTTCTTCAGGGTGTGGGCATTGCAAAAATGTGTTAATTTTTGGTTGAGTTGAATCCTCATGGATGAGGTGGCAGTTGAGGAGATGGATAGGAGAGGGGCTGGAGGGGAGTTGGGGCATTCCTGTCCTCCTGAGTCACCTGATGGGTGGATGGAGTTGGCAGGCTGTGGGATGGGAAGTGACCTCTGTGTGGTCACTCCTCACTGAGGAAGGTAATTGTTTGCAAGGCCCTAAGATGAAGCAAAACCTCTCAGATCCATGCACTGTCCTCCACTCTCAGATGTCTCTTGGGCTGTGATGTCCATGGCTGGGGAGAACAGAGGCAGAAATCACAGCATGGTGCTGCAAATGTGAGCACTCCTGGGACAGGCCATGCGAGTCACCAGCACAGAAAGGGGCGATGGATTTGGGGAAAGCCGTTCTCTAGGGATGAATTTAGGGTCACATGTTCCTCCTGGACAGGTGTCCAAGAGAGGGCTGGGGAACGGGGCAGTAGGACCACGCTGTTCAGCCTGGAGAAGGGAAGGCTCAAGGGAGACTAAAGGGTCTCCAGAAGAGCTGGAGAGGGACTTTGGACAGAGGATATTTAGTGATAGGACAAGAGGTAATGGCTTTAAACTGACAGAGGGCAGGTTTAGATTAGATCTTAGGAAGAAATTCTCCCCTGTGAGGGTGGTGAGGCCCTGGCACAGGTTGCCCAGAGAAGCTGTGGTTGCCCCAGCCCTGGAGTGTCCAAGACCAGGTTGGATGGGGCTTGGAGCAACCTGGGAAAATGGAAGGTGTCCCTGCCCACAGCAGGAGAGTTGGACTAGATCATCTTAAGGGTCCCTCCCAACCCAAATAACTCTGTGATTCTATGATTTCAGTGGCTGAGGTGATTATTGCACTAATTATTACTGCAGCATCCTAAATAATTAATAACCATAATTAATTGTATGGACCCAAGAGAGCAGAAACAACTTTTGTGGTGGCTGTAACCCCTCCATCCCTCGAGCACTGCTCACTCCAGAACCTCTCTGCAGTGTTTTATCTCCCTGAATGTTTAAATGACTTGAGCAATTTGGGGTTTCCCCTGTCTCCCCATGGGACTCCTCACTCTCTGCTCTAATTATAACACCACAGCAGCTGTTAATGCCCACAAACAAACACAGGTCCTCGGTAGCTGCAATGAGTTAAGGTTTATATAATCGTGTGAAGATTTAAGAGCTGAAAAGCCTTTCTCTGTGCACTGCATTAATCATTTAGAACGAGCCTGACTGATGATTTTTGCATGTGTGTGTGGTTGTTTTCTTTTCCCCCTCTCCCTGCGGAGTCCAGCTGTTGCTGCCTGTATGTGGTGTGCTCAGCACCAACCAAACCATTGCCAAAGCCACAGTGACTTCTGAAAACTCCTGTCCAAATTAATCTGGTCATTCTTTCATGCAGGACCTGGGCTGTGCTGGTAGTGAAGAATCACACCAGGACCTCTGATGAGGATGTGGAGAAGTTTTGCTTGTTAATGGTAAGGCGTGTTCCATAGCAGAAGAAGTCTCAGTCTGAAAGGACAGAACTGACACCGTCATTTCCAAATTACAGCTGACAAATGAAGCACAGCTGATGCCTTAAGAGGCCTCCTAGACACAGAGACTGGACAGGAGTAAAAGAATAAAATAGGTATTTATTTAAAAAGCCTTCAAAGGTACACCCTGGGAGCCACAGGCTATTGCCAAAAATGGACCCCAAGATGGACCACAGGTCACGAGTCCTTCACACCTCTGTAGGTTTGGTTCATTTGCATATCAGGGTTAATTCTCCAATTAAAGCTTCAGTTCAATGATGTAATTTCCCCTCCGCTGGCCCCCCTTAGAAGCTCTTTGGTTTATACTTTTGGGCCTAGGACAGTCTGGGTGACCTTGGAGAGCAGGCCCAGAGAGGCTTTGTTATGTCTACCTAGCACGAGAGAGCAGAGATTAGCAAGCTACAAGAAACCTCAGAGTTACACTCTAGGCAGTGCAGAATCAGGAAAATATAAAAGTTAAAACCTAGGCATCACAGCGACACGGGAAATCTAATCAAGAGCATAGCACTGATCAGCTCTTTGGCCAAGCATTCAGATATCCTTTTCCAAGCTGTGCTAGTGCCAGGGGTTTTCCCTCTCATTGCCCCTCTTGGACATGCTTTGGGAGCAATGACATCATGGTTAAGTCAAGCTGCCAACTTTAAACTTTGAAGCTGTTTTCTCTGCTGTTGCCTGAACACTGGGCAGTCATCCCTCACACAACTGACATCAGAAGGAAACTGCTGTCCCTAAGCTGTGTACCAGCATCATCCCTCACTCCCTTCCCTCCTCTGACCACTCCAGTAGATCTTTAACAGCAGTGCAATATGCAGGAGCACAGACCAGACTGGGGCACAGTTTGCTCTGTGTGCAGCCACAGTTGTAGCTTGGTTCCAGCTGACAGGCTTATGTGACCTCGTATCTATAAAACCTGATCTTAAACATTCATTTGAAAACCTCACATGGATGTAAAACCCAGAGTTCAAAAGCTGCAACTTTTCAGACACAGGGGAGGGAAAAAATAGCTGTGAGGTTTTAGGTTAAAATGCAGAAACATTGGACTGTGGTTTTGCAGATGTGATTTCCGTGCTGCCACCATCAGTGGCGGGTACAGTTCAGCACCTCTGCTGCCACCATCCTCCTTCCAAGCCCTTGAGCATGGCTCAAGGTAATGAGATTTAAGGATGTGAGAAAGTCCTGGAAGAGCTAAGGAAAGATAATCAGGGCCAGTGTGCTGAGAGTGGGGAAAGAGGCTGAAAATGGCCGGAGCGCCTATGGACTGGCGGCTGAAATTCCACTTCCCAGAGTCAACATTAAGGCAAATCAAGTCTTCTGTCTGAAGATGTGGTGGTTTTAATAATGCAGACATTTGAATTAGGAAGAGGAGCTAAGACAAGGAGACTTGCTGGGGTCTACAGGCAGCAAAGCTGTGGGTGGTTCATGTCCCAGACCTGTTTATGTGAAAGCTTCTCTGCAGATACCAGCAGGTATTCATCGATAACCACACGTGCTGGAGCCTTCTGGCCCCAGCCAAAGGTGCTGCAACTAAGGAAAAAAATGTCAGCTTTTTCTCCTGGCCTTCCTTAATCCCCCAGATGCCTGGTGCAGTGCTGTCCTGCCCTGTGGTGGATGGTCTGTGCTGCACAGGGACAGCCCTCACCTGGGTGCAAGCACTGAGCTCTGCCTCAGGTGCCTGTAACCCAGGGAACAGATGGCACTGCCTGACAAATGCACCCTTTCCTGCACTTCCCTGCTCCTTCCCACTGCAAATTGAGGCCTTAAAAAGGATTGATGGTGCTAACAACAACCTCATCCAGGAGGGCTTTTGGAGGGATTAATGACTAGTCGCTGGGGAAGGGTTTAATGGTCCAAAGAGATCAGCAGTCTCAAGCCAGTTTATTAATCAGCTGGGGCTAAGGCCATTACCACTTAAAGGCTCATCCTGGGGGGGAAGAGGAGGCGAGGGGTGGCAGTGATCCATCTCTGCAGAGAAACAAGCCAGAGGAAAGTGAGGAGGAGATCCCTGGAATCCAGTACACAAACTCACTGATCTTCATTTGGCATGGACTAGGCAGTTAGCAAGGAAGTGCAAAGAGAAAAGGGAGTGATGGGCTCGTTTCATTTAGGTCTGATACACTGCAACCCATCTCATGCTCTCCTGGCTGCGGCAGCTCCTGAACAAGCCCACAGGCTTCCAGGCAGCTTTGTCTCTAGCAGTGGCTACTCGACATCTCTAGACCCTGTGCTGTGGCCTGGGCAGTTGAGGACTACTGTTGTGAGAGGAAATCTATTTCTAACACCTTCTTCAGAGATCTGCCCTGGAGTGTGAAAACTGAGGTTCTTATTATTTTTATCACAGCAAGTCAAAGTGCAGAAGCTATTCTTACTCACATAAATGTCTAATCCTACTCTGATTCCTTCCGAGCTGTTGCATTTGCTTTGATTACTTTTTCCAGTTATAGCTAAAATAAAATTTGCCGTATAATAACCTGCCCGTGCAATGAGCACTCCCTGAGATGAGGAGATGAGGCAGGGAGCAGATCCTGCTAGGGACTCCCTCCCACTCCAGGATGCAGGAAAAGCTTGGCTGTGTCCTGGCTGCCCTGGATTGGATGGAGGAAAGGGGAGTGCTGTTCTGATGCAGGGTCTCAGTGCCTCAGTCTATTTATTTTCTCTTCAATTGAGACCCCTTAGGGTCATCTGTAGCAGGATATCTGAGTGAACATAGGTACAATGTCATTTCCTGGGGCCCAGGGAGGGAGAACAGTAGGATTGCTGGGGAAGGAGACCTGCTCCCAGGTCCTGGAGGTTTCTGGAGCAATTTGCAGCTCTCTCCATGCAGTGGGGCCATGTAGGGCCAGGCCTGGGTCTGGGAAATGTTACAGCAAGTTGCTATGGGTGGCTTGGGGTCAGGAGGCTTTTTAATTGCTTGAAAGGGAGGTCCTTTTGCTTTATCCTCACAGAGGCTGTTTCAGGCCACCAACAAAGAATCTGCTCTTCTGAGGAGAGCTCTGGCTTTGCTCTAGAATCTGATCACAGTGAGAAGTTGTTTCTGTTCCGATACATTTTTAGGTGGCCAAAGATTTATATTATTTTTGGAATTTTTTTTCCCTTTTTTTTCCTTTTCCCTTCTGTGCTTGTTCCATCCAAAGTCCTGAACTCCATGTGAGGGCAGTTGACTTACCTGCATTCATCAGCTGCCTTTTGGAGTAAAGCCTCTTCTAAAGTCACATCCTGCTTTTCTTCCTTCTTCCTGTAAGTGCAGGTATCAGCCAAATGAATTTCTGCTCCCTTGGGACCCTGCTCCTGGAGAGCCTGGACCTCTGGCTGGCCCAAGATGGTAAAAGCATTGGTAAAGGCAGCATGGTCCATACACTCCAGAGCTCCAGCCCTCCAGGTCTGGCCTCCTGACTTGGTATTTTCAAGAGTCACTGAGACAAACTCTTCCCTGGAGAGGAGCTGGGACAATCAGCAGGTGGAAGCTGTCACTGCAAGAGGTACTTGGTGTCAAAAACTGTTTCTGTGTGTGAGGGAACAAACAGGGTGAGCAACCTCCTGTGTCTTGGGATGGTTATGGCACATCACTTAATATAGATTTTCCAGTTTGCAAGGGCAGTAGCCTCAGTGTAAGGAGTCACAGAGCAGAAAGGAGGTGGCAGACACCAGGGATGAGCTGAGTTCACGGCGTTCCCTTTCTAGAGTGCCATGCCAAGACCTCCCTGCTTTTTATCCCTCCATTCACAAGTGGGATGATGTATGTGCACTCAGTTATCTGCACTTTTGGATCCCAAGAGTTCCAAACTAGATATTTCTGTTGCTTTAGCTGATGAAAGATGAGGATGGTTTCAACCTGCCAAGTTTTCCCCTAATATATACATATATACTGGTCCTGAATTTGAATTCAGGTCCTAAACACTGTAGGAATGTTGGCTACCTATAGGTCCACATGGAATGGTGACCCTATAACCCCTAAACCCAGCCACATTTATTAATGGCTTATCTGAAGTCTCTGTAGCAAACATTTCAGTCCCTTCAGCCAGGGAGAAGTGGGTTACTTTATGAATATCAATGCAGATCAAATAAAATGTGTCTCAAGGACAAATGTATTTGCTCTGAAAATTTGGCCAAAGAAATCAGAAATGGTTCTTTAAAAATACAGCAGCCTAGAGCAAGTTTTTATCTTCCTTTTTGAGCAGCGAAAGTTGATGATCAAGCCATAATTTGAAATATGTGGTAGGATTCAGCAAAACCAGTGCCACTGAAATTGCCTTGCAGTTTGAACACACGGATCTGAAGATTTGACAAAAACATTTTCTTTGTTCTGCAGACATGAGACCATTTCCCTTCCTCATATGTGTAGCACCCCCGGATTGTTTTGCACTGATCACAGCTGCTCTGGTGTTCTCTTTGATGAATCCACTTGTTTGGTATGTTTTGTTGGGCTTTTTTTTTTTCTTTTTGTTTGTTTGGTGTTTCTTTTTTGGGGGTGGTGGGTGCATTGGATTTTATTGGGCACGATGGGAAAGGGATAGGTAATTTATGTCATGGATTTGGCATAACTGGGCCATCAATCTCAGCAGAGGTGTACAAAGTGCCTGAAGTAGAGAGACACAAAGATGTAATTGCTGATTTCTTCCTTTACTTATGTGAAATGAAAGCAAAAAAAAAAAGGCAGGAGTTGGTACCTTTTGGTTCCAGGCTTCATGGAACAATCCTGGGGCTATCAGCAATGCTGCAAAGGGATGGAGGAAGGAGGGAAGATGATGACTCACAAGAAGTTTCCCTGTCTGTTACGATTTTGCTTCGTCGCTTTGTGTTCTCTGGATGATTTAGGGAGAGACGCTTTTCCCTCATCTCTAATTTGCTGCCAGATGAATATGTTGAGTAGCAGGATATTGAGAAATCATGGGAAACTAATGAGAAATGCCTGAATGAGCTCAGCATGTTCCTCCACTCGGCTCTTAGGCTTTAATATCCCAGTGGTGCTGAGCAGAGGGAGGGTACAGGGGCTGTGCCATTCCTTTTGCTCTCTGGTTCAGTGCCAAAATGGGACAAGGGATAATGATTTTAAACTTAAAGATGGTAAATTCAAACTAGATAAAAGGATAATTTTATTTTATAATGAGAGTGGTGAAAACCTGGCACAGGTTGCTCAGGTAGAAGCCCCATTCCTGAAAACATCCAAGGTCAGGTTCTGAGGCTCTGAGCAATCTGATCTCATTGCAGGGGGGCTGGACTAGATGGAATTTAAAGATTCCTCCTAGCCCAAACTATTCTTCAGTTCTATGATTCTGCCTGGTTGGCCATTGTGTGGTCTTACTCCGAAATTCAGTCACCTGGAATTGTTATTGTACCTGTTATTTTGAGGTGTCACAGTCCTGGCTGACTAAAAATCCTTACTACAGCTTTTCCTTCTCACACATTGTCTTCCTTCCCTGAGCTCCTGATCTCTGCTGGATGCTGGGGGGGCCTGGCTGTGACAGAAGGGTTGGTTGGTGAAAGATTTTCCTCATGGAATGCCCTCATGGCAAGGACCACAGCAGGTACTGGGCATTTTGAAGATGCTGACTATAAACATTTGGGCAGGGATTCCTGTTTTTTTCCAGCCTGGTGAGTTTCTACTGCTATAGATATTTTGTTTGAGTTTCTGTGGCTAAAATGGGAGGAGAGCATAGGGCCCTCTCTGCCTTAAAATGTATTTCAGAGCTGCCTGAACCTGGTCCAGCTGCCAATATGGCAAAGGCCTTTTTCCTTTGTGATGGGCACAGCTGAGAGCATGGCTGCCAGCAGCCCTGGACTGCATGATCTTGGAAAACAGACTGCAGTGTGAAGGACTGAATTGCTGCCATGGGTATTTTTTTGACCAGACCTAATGTTATTTCTCCAGGAAGAGTGAAGTATACCAGGAAACTGGTACTCCAGTCCCAGATGGGAAGCTTTGCCTTCAGCTCATCTCTGATTCAGGTAGTGTTTTACCCTGAGGAGGCGAAAACACCCAGAGAAGCAGAATAATGTGAGGGAGACATCTGTGTTTCACCACACATTTGGCAAGGGGAGGTGTCAGCAAAGGTTCCTGAGGAGGTTCGTCAGGGTCAGCAACACTCGAGAGATGCAAATCAGCCCAATGGCAGCCTGGCAATGACTCAACCTTTCCCTGCAGCCTGGTTTTGCCCATGTGTGTGATAAAGCTGCTGCAAGGATGGGTTTCATTTTTACAGACTTATCACCTTCCTCGGGCCTTTCGTACAGCAGGCTGGTGAAAGGCAGGAACCTTATGGCAGAGGAATAAAAGTCATATCCCAGCAGCTGAGAAAATGTCCCTGCCTCGTTTTTTTCCAGGGAGCCCATGTCTAGCCTTGGTGACACCCATGGCTGCCACCTCCTGTTCACAGTGGCTGCTTTCTCCTGGGGCTTTTCAGACATTCATGGTGATGCCTTAGGATTTTAGCTTTTCTATTTTTGATATTTTGTAATTCTATAGGGTATAACTCTAAGCTCCATATAGCCTGTTAGCTGCTGTTCTCCCATTTTGGTCAGACAAAACAATTCCTCTCTAGGCCTGAAACTCAAGGATACCTTCCTGTCTCAGGCCCTGAGAAATGTAAACAATAGTGAGTTCGGGGGGAGCAAGTTTGGGGTAAATGACTTCATTACCTGCAGCTGTAAATTGGAAAATTAACTCCGATACGCAAATGGACCAAATTTATAAAAGTATGAAAACCCCTGACCCGGGTGTCCATTCTGGGTGTAGCCCCTGGGGTTTTGGCTGTCCAAAGAGTACTTGAAATCCCTTCAATAAATATCCCCACTTTTATTCTCCTCATTTTATCTAACCTCTGTTTTTAGGCAGCCCCATCAAGGCATCAATGGCATGGGTGTCATCCCAAAAACCTCACCTAGGGGCACCCAGCACATGCCCTGTGGGTCTCACACCATGCAGCTTGTGTTGATAAGAAGGGTCTGTGCCTCTTGAGCCCAGCAAAGGGTACTGTGAGCACAGGAGAGGAGCAGCAGTGCCACTGAGCAGCTGGGGTAGGACCCTTCCCTCATGGATGGCTCTGCCATCTGATTTCAAATTTGTCTGTGCCTCTTCAGGAGGTGGTCAAGAGCCCCGAGTTCTCTCAGGTAAATGGCTCAGCTCAGAGCACTGTGGCTTGATGTTCCTGAAGCTGCTATGCTAATCCTAATTAACAGGCTTTCTGAGTCCCTTTTATACCACTCCAGCAGCCCAAGTGGGCTTTAAAGTGAATGGAAATTACCCCATGGAGCGCTCTCCCTGGAGATGTTGCTATGCCGACCTGCTCAGAGCAACCACTGAGGCTTCCCAGCTCTCCTCCATCCTGCATTGTTCTTTCTGTGGCAGAGGCTCAGATGGTGCCAGAAGGGTGGCTGGGACAGATAGGGCCCAGACTCTATTGTTTACTTTATTTGGAAGGTGTGGGGAGAAGGGGAGAAAACAAGTAGAGAGGGTTAAAATCATGTAAAGCATCAACAGCAACAAAAAAACCACCTGAAAGACCTGAGAGTCCTTCCAACAGAAAATTGAGTCAATTTTCTCATGCACAATCCTTTTAAAAAAATAAAAAATAATAAAAGAAATAAATTTTTCCCCTGCCTTTTTTTTTTTTTTTTTTTAATTGAAGGTCTGCAGGCAATTGGGCATTTCCCCTGGGTTCCTGGGTTTCCTCACCCAGTCTGATGGGAACACTGGGAGCCAAGCCCTTTTCTACCCCAGCCCTTCACAGCAGGTGCCTCCTACCCCTCATGAGCTGCCAGAGGTTGTGTGGTGCTGTTGGGTGATGGAGCCATTTCCCCACGAGGGGAGGCAGCTCCCATCCCATGCAGGCAGGAGTGTTTGGGTCTCCCCCCCTTGCCCTGGGGCACGCAGCTCGAAGCATTTTTGGCCACTCTCGTTGTCCTTCAGTTCAATCTTCCCAGAGCCTGCAAATCTGAGGCATTAAGAGGAAGACAAATTGTAATGAATGTATATTTGGAATATAAAAAGTAACGACTTAATATAACTTTCTCTTCTCTCCCCTCCCTTCCTCTTCATGACCTCATGTTTTTAACATTTTGGGAAGTGCTAAATCCTGGAGGGATACACAGTGTGCCAGGGAGAGGTGGAGGTGCCTTCTCCAGAGCTGGGCTTGTCCTTTGGGTTATGATCACTCCAGAAGTCAGCAGCATGAGTAGGGGTACAGAAAGGGAACAGAAAGGCTGAAATAAAGTCCACCAAATATTACTGCCAAACCCCCTCCACCCCAAAACACTGGGGGAAACATCAGTTATTTTATTTACAATGGCAAGGGGCTGAGGGGAACAAGAAAGGGCTTCTCTTGCATTACAAATAATGACTTTAAATGGCTGAGACTGCTTCTGAGCAGTGCTGATTTGGAGCCTTTCTTAAGGAAAACAACTTCTGCCTTTCTTAAAGGAAAACAACGAACCGAAAAATACCCACCACCCATCAAAAATATCAGAGTGACATTTTCCCCTACTTCCCAACATGATAGTTTGTCCCTGGGGAAATAAATAAATTTACCAGCTCCAGTAACCTCCATCAGGAGGGGGACAGGGGCAATTTTTACCCTTCTTACAAGGTGTAGACAGACAGTGGCGAGGATGGGCAGTGAATAATGTTGTTTATTATGTATAATAAGTAGCATCCAGAAATCTCAGTTAAGGACCAAGCCCCAGAGTGCCAGTCCCTGTACAAACACACAGTAACAGAGTCCCTGCCCTGAAGAGCACACAGGCTAAAAATGGTTCCTTATGTGGCATAATTTGGAAGGGAAGAATAGGAATTGGAGGCAGAGAAATGAAAAATCAACCTTTTCCCTGATTTCCTTTTATATTCCAAACAAAGGCCATAAGACATAAATGCTGAGATCATAATTTCCAGTCCCCATCATTAGGTACTAGGATAGTAGAATGATAGAATCATGGAATCATTTAGGTTGGAAAAGACCTTTTCTGATCATTGAGTCCAAATGTAAATCCAACACTGCCAAGCACTCCCCTAAACCACGTCCCCAAGTGCCACATCTCCACGTCTTTTAAACACCTCCAGGGATGGTGACTCCACCATTCCCTGGGCAGCCTGTTCCACAGCCTGACCACCCTTCCAGTGAGGAAATTTTCCCCAATATCCAACCTAAACCTGCCCTGGCACATCTTGAGCATGTTTTCTCTGTTCCTTGTTACCTGGGAGAAGAAACCGACCCACCCCTCACCACACCCTCCTGTCAGGGAGTTGTAGAGAGTAATAAGGTCTCTCCTGAGCCTCCTTTTCTCCAGGCTGAGTCCCCCCAGCTCCCTCAGCTTCCCCTCATCAGGCTTGTGCTCAGAGCCTTCCCCAGCTCTGTTCCAAAACTGACCCCAGGAGTTGCGGTGTGGCCTCACCAGCGCCCAGCACAGATGGACAGGTCACTGCCCTGGTCCTGCTGGCCTTGGCTGCATTCATCTTCACCATGGCAGGGCGATGTGCAGGGGTGGGAATGTGACTTGCTGGTCCTTGGGAAGGGGAGGCAGGAGGGGGGGGAAGCCCAGTGCCCACCTGGCTGCTGAGGCTGACAGGTTGAAGCTCCTCCACCAAATTCCTGGGAGGGGGAGAAGGTTGAAACCTCCGTGAGAAGAGGAGGCAGCACAGGGGTTTGAAGCAACCCAAGTGCCCTGCAGCAGCCCTGGTGCCTCTGTCCTTCCTGCCCAGAGCAGCACAGCTCAGCCCCATGGTTTTGGGCTGTGTCTAATGCCAGCCTAGGAGGGCACAGAGGGGCTCGACTCCCAGGGCCATGCTGAGCAGGGCAACTCACAGCTGCTGGATGGCTCTGAGCCCTGGGTTCCCTCCTGATAGCTGGAAAACCTTTTTATAAGGAAACTGGAGCCTTGCAAAGTAATTCCAAAAGAATGGCAGATTTTTCTTTTTGGCTTTTCTTAGCTTTCTGGTTTTTTGTTGTTTTTTGTCTTTTTTTTTTTTTTTTTTTGAGATACTACAGGAACCTAAAAGCATGATTGAATTTGTGCATGCCTTTATTTATTGTGCTGTGGATGATGGGCACAGATTTCCCTAAGCCAAAAAGCCCCCTCCCTCCTCCTTCCCCAGCCTTAGTAATCAGCTTCCTTGGGCTCCAGCCCACGCTAGACTATTTTCCTCTGTCAAATCCTCCATCATTGGTTAAATTACCTGGGTGTGTGTTGGCTTTATCTTTTTTTGGTGAAATCTTATAATCTTTCGAGTCTAATTTGTCCGAGTCCCTGTCATCCTCTTAGGTTTTTGTGCACCCTCTTGCCTCTCCTGGCTGATTTTGTAAAAAGTCCAATTTCAACAAGTTGCTGCTCTCAGGGCTGAAGTCTGTTCTCCAGTGCCCATGATAATCATATGTGTTCACCAAGAGCTTCGAAGCTCCAGCAAATTGCAGCTGTTTGGGCTCCTTTTGCACAGGGCTGTTCAATTTTCCCTTCCACCCTCCCTTTCTCAGCTGCTCCCCTTCCACATTTTGCTCCCTGTGTTCAGTGCAGCCTCCACTGCCTGCACACCTTTCAAGCCACCATCCTGTTGAGGAGATATTTGGCACAGACCCTGGTTTGCCACCGGGGCGTCCCCTCCCACACACCCCCCGACAGCTGCCTTCCCAAATGTGAGGACGTGCTTCACTCAGAGTCTGTCGTGTGAGCCAGATTTAATCTAGGATGCTCTTTCCTTTTGGCTCCCCACAGAGATCACAGGACCCTGTTTAATCCAGCTCCCTGTCGGTGTAGGGCTGAGTCATAGGAGGTTTTTCTGTTGCTACATCTAATAACGCTTTGCTACTGGGAGCAGAACATCAACCAGCTTGGCTGGGAGTCAGCACTGTCACCCAGCAGCTTCCCTTGTCTGCAAGTTGTTTTGATTCTTTTCTTAGACTTCTCCCTCTCTGTGTCTTTCTCTCTAAAACATTAATTTCCTCTAATTAGAGCCTCCTTAACAATTCTTCCCCCCCCCCAGTTAATTTCCTCTAATTAGAACCTCCTTAATAATTCTTTTGCTAAATCAATTTCCTCAGTTAGAACCGCCCGCCACAATTTCTTTCCACCCTTTCAAAAGCTGTCGGAGTAGCTAAGCAAATTATGCTTCTGAGTAACCTTTATCTCTTACTTGGTATTTTAAAAGAACTGTAACAGGTTAGACAGGCGCAATTTCCCCTTTCAGAGCTCTGCTGGTCTGACCCCATTAGGTTATACTTAGTTGAGTGTTGTACTATTGTACACTTAATAAGATGCTCTAGCTGTTCATCTGGAACCCAGGTAAGGCTGTATTTGTGAATGAATTAAACATGACACTTCATTATTCAGATCAGATTTAACAGTGTCAAAATCCATCTTTAAACCAGATCAAATTGCTCTCCAAGAATATGTAAAACCTCCTGCCCCTGTTAGCTGTCCTGTGAGCCAACCTTTCCTAACTTTCCCTCTGCAGCCGTGCCAGCTTTCTTCTCCTGACAAGCCTTTTAAGTTCTAATTTTTTTCTAAAACATGCTGTTTTTAAAAAAAGATCTTTTTTGTTTCTAATTTACACAGTGAGTAACTATTAACAGCCCACTGCTTTTCAGAATCATGCTGTGGGCCACATCAGCAGCTGGTGTAGATGGGGAGGCAGCCAGTTGACACATTATGGACCTTGGGCCTGAGTTTCCTCCTCTATCTTATGCAGTTTCTCCCCAGCTGAAGCTGTGTTTTGCATTTCTCCATCCCTTTAAGACGGAACCATCTCACTACGTTTGTCCTTCTTGAAACCCATCAAGGACAACTCACTCCATTTCCCAATTTTATGAGGAAACAGGCCAAGTACTGATGGCAACGGGGAGGGCTCATCCAGTTAGAGGGAAAACTCTTGTTTTATGCAATTATGAAAGAAATAAAGAAGGGGAGCACATCTGAGCTGTGGGAGTGCACTGGTAGCTGTTTTCCCTTTCCTGTGCCCCTTCCTCAGGTTGGCACCTACTACCTGGCACAGATCTGATGGCATCAACGAGTGTCACTGCGTGGGACAGCACTGCCCCACGTGAGACAGGCCAAGGAAAACTACCTCACAACAGGCTCAGGAGGCTCCTTCTGGCCTTTCTCACAAGGACTTCCTCTCTTTTTTGGCTATGCCCAACTGCAGAGCCTGCTCCGAGTCCTGGTCACACAGCAGAAGTGTCACCGTGGGCCCTGAAGAGTCTGCTTCAGTGAGGCAGGTGGGCCCTTCCAACTTGCAAAGTGCTTTTCACCACTGTCTGATGGGAATCAGCAGCGCCTCAGTGGGTGGGTGTCCTGGAGTGATCCGTGAGGAATGCTTCACAGAGACTCTGCGGGGAGCTGGGGGAGGCTTGCAGCAACTCCATCCTCGTCAGTGCTGCCATCAGATGTCTGGGCAGGCCCAAAACATTTTAGCCAAGCCCAGCTACTGGGAAAGCTGCACTGCTGTCCTTCTCCACACTATTTCCTGCTGACCTTTCCGAGCTTCTAGCACCCCACAAAGTCTGTTCTGCTGGAAGTGGTGCAGAAGTCATAAGATGTATTTTATTTCCTTTGCAGTCTTAATAACTGTGCAGAAAACTCCGCTTGCCATCACTTCCTTGAAATTTTGGAGTAGGATTAGATGGAAAAATGAAATGCATTAAGGTTTTAGTTTTTGACAAAATCCCTAATGCTTGAGATGGCAATAGGATGTTTTTGGGTAATCTTACAAGGAGTACAATGCTGGTGGTGTTGGAGAGAGGGTTGTCTGGGGAAGGGTAGATTCTCTAAAAAGATATGTTAGAAGGCTAAAAAAAAGCTGTTTGGTTCTTCTCAGAAGAGATGAGAGAGCAGGAAGAGGGAATCACCAGGTTGGGTTGTTCAGACTGACAGCTGACTACAACAGAAGAGACGCTGTTCTCTATGCTCCTTGAGAAGCCCCTCTGGCTGGTGTCCAGTCCGTTCCAGCTGAGGACAAAGAAGGGCTAGAGATAGAGATAGGCAATCCAGTAGACGATGTTGAAGAGCAGGAAGGCGGTGGGGAAGAAGACGCGGGAGTAGGAGTCCAGGCGGGATATGTGGATGCGGACCCTCCCCTCCCGCCACATTCCCGTCTGACAGTCCTCGATGCAGCAAAAGAACCTCTCGCATTCCTTTCCCTCCAGGCACGGGGAGCCTGGGTCGTCGTCCTCATCCTCCTCCATCTCTGGGGGCCAGTGCATGATGTGGTTGATGTTGATGGTGGTGAAGGTTGGCATCACCTGTGCACCGGCAGGTGGCTGGAAGGGGGAGAGGTGGGCAGGTTAAAGGGGAGGAAAAAGCAACCAAACCTGTTCTAGACACCAACCCCCACCCAGCTGGCAACAGATCAGATCATCATGGGTGCAGTTTGATGGAGAGGGGTGACTGATCATCCCCAGTCTCTGCACCTGGTTGTGAATCACCACGTTTGCATACTGGGGGAACTGGCAGCTCCCTGCATGACTGTGAGCGTCCTTCCTGGCACCCCAGGGCACAGCCCTACTCAGCAAAGGTCCGATTGCTCTGATTCCCCATCTGTGCCAGTAATGGTCAGTGCAGAAACACGGCCTGTTCGATCTGTTCTAGCCTCTTCCCTCATTCCCCTGAGCTCAGCTGTCTCTGTAGACGCAGCACACAGCCCAGATGTGTCTGCTGGTTGCTGCAGGTTACTGGAGAGAAGCTGGGGAAAGGCTGCGTGTGGCTCCTCTTGGCCCATCGCGAGCCTCATGGAAGAGCTCTGTCCACCCTGGGATATGAGGGCAGGGGAATATGAGGGATATGGGGGATGTGCTGGGAAATGAGCCTGGCACAGAAGAGATTCGTCTTTTTCTGTTTGAGTTCTGTCTCAGTTCAGAGGCCTCTTTCAGTTCATGTGACAGAAGTACCTGCCATGAGCTTGGGCAGATCTCATGATAGAGGATGAGGATGAAGACAATGACAATCACCCTGGGTTCACTATCCTCACACTCAGGAGGTCTCCTGATGGAAGACCACAAAAGAAAGCAGGTTTCTGCATCTCTGTGAACCAAGATATCTCTGTAATCCAGAGATCAAACTGATACAGGTATCTTAAAGTGGCATTCACATTCAGTCATGTGAGTCATTCTAAACTGTTCTGATGAGCTCTCCAGAGGTTCTGAGGAGAGCACGGGGTGCCTGGCTCTGACAGGGGCTTCCTTGTTTTAAGGCAGCCTCAGCTGCTTTTTCTGGTTGTGTCTCACCTCTCAGACCCAGCACACAGGGTGGTGTGAGGACTGGATGAACGCAGCACGGGTTAGGCACTAAACCACACCAGCAGTTTCCAGTGCAGCTCAGGAAGGATATTTTTAAATAACTTGGGGTTGTAACAGCATCCACCTCTGCTGGCCCCTCTGACCTACCAGCCTCGCTTTCCTGTGGCTGTGCTCCAGTGGTTTCTTGTTTCCCACCAGGTAGTTGAGTGTGGCGTACTCCATGAGAGCGGCGAAGACGAAGATGAAGCACACAGAGACAAAGAGGTCCATGGCTGTGATGTAGGAAACACGGGGGAGGTGCTTGCGGGAGATGGTGCTCAGGGTGGTCATGGTGAGCACAGTTGTGATACCTAAGAGAGAAAAGAGCTGGCTTAAGTACTGACAGGGAGCATTTCTGTCTTCTACACACACCCAGCCCTCAAAACACCCCCATTTTCCTTCTATTCTGGCTGTCTGGTTCCATTTTTGCTCTGCTCAGCCAGACTCTGGTCTTGAGGAACCCTCTAACAATGCTCTATGAGAAAGAGAGGTGTTCAAAACTCGGGTATTGCACAATGTGGACTGGTAAAGGAGCAGGAAGCTCAGACTCTGCGTGAGGCTGAGTTGGTCAGGCAGGGCTTGCCCTTGGTGCAGATGTGCTGGCTGTGTTGGTACCTCCTGTCCTCTATGTGCCTCAGCACAGCTTCTAGAAGGATCTGTTCCATGATCCTCCCAGGCAGAGAGGGGAGGCTGACAGGTCTGTAGTCCCTGGGGTCCTCCTTTCTACCCTTTGAAAAAATGGGTGCAATATTTCCATGAGACTTTTCAAGTATCCTGGAGAGTTGCTTGGAAACCACATCAGCCATGCTCTGGGGTGCATCTTGTCAGCTCCCACAGACTTATGGATGTTCAGGTTCTTCAGGGGGTCTCAAACCTGATCTTCCCTTGCAGTGA
Organism: Aphelocoma coerulescens; assembly: GCF_041296385.1. Lineage (NCBI taxonomy): Eukaryota > Metazoa > Chordata > Aves > Passeriformes > Corvidae > Aphelocoma > Aphelocoma coerulescens. Next base: position 18,392,752 of record NC_091018.1, read on the forward strand.
GAGGGACTTCACTGCCCCAGTCCGTCTTGCAGTCCATCCACTGTGGAATGTGGGGAGAGAGGCTGCCAGTGAAGACTGAGCCAAAAAATTACCTCAGCCTCCTTCTCATCCATTTTTTCCCATTTGCCAGTGGTATTCAACTTCCTTTGACCTTCTCTTTCTGGCTGACAAACCTGGGGAAGCCCCTGTTAGTATCCTATGCATCCCTAACCCCATCCCTACATAACTGGGCAGTGTCCCTATGCTCCTCCCAGGATACCTGTCCCTGCTTCCACTGCCTGTTCATTTCCTTCTTGCCCTTTAGTCTGACCAGGAGCTCTTTATTCATCCATGCTGCTCTCTTGCCTTGCTTTCCTGATTTCTTACACCTGGGCATTGAGACCCCCTGTGCTCTTTGGAAAATGTCCTGAAAGATCTGCCAGTGCTGTTTTGCTCCCTGGTCAAGGGGTTTCTCTGTTGTAGACACCAATTTCAAGGTTCCCTTTATTTCCTTGGTCTAGTTCCTACCTATTAATTTTCAGTCTGCTCGTGGCTGTTCTTTGGAGACAGCTCTTCACAATGTATCCATTCCTTGATGCAGAGGGCAAGCGCGTGGGAGGTGATACGGAATTTCTTTTGACTTGAGTGGGGCTTGGAGTTGTTTTTGCAGGAGCAGCAATGCCCACCTTTCTGCTTCCAGAGACGAAGTGTCAGGAGTCAACAAAGGATCAGCTGCAGGAGCTGGTGTTGTGATCTCATCCACTGGTTTTGAGGATGTGGGGAAGAAGCAGCAAGTCCACTTGTTTCTCCTTCTCTAGCATCCATCTAAATCCACCTGCCACCCTTTCCTGGGGTCACCCCGGCAGCTCTGGGGGTGAGCATGGCAGAAGATTTTTGTGTTTTGCTGCTGCACTTGCATTAGCAGATGTGATGTGACTTCCCATATTTCTGAAGTGCTGGTGGAACTGGTCCAGTTTAAATGCCCCTAATGTGGGTTGGCAGGCTCAAAATGTGCTGGGGATCATTTGTATTAAGTACAACAGGGGCTGTGCAGAGAATACATTATTCTTCACGTGCTGAGGTCCCTACCCATAGAGAGGGGCCCCTCTCCTGGGGGAACTTGCCTTTGTTTCTTAAGACAGTCACTAGAGCTGTGCACAACATTTTGCTCTTGCTGTTCATTCCCTTACCAGCCACAGACTACGGCACACCCTCACCTTCATTGCAAATGACACCCTCCTCCTCCTCCTCTCTCCACAGGCACCAGACAAATTAATTTTGATAGGGAGGTGGGGAGACATGGCCATCATGGATGGGCTTTGAATAGCTGATGGGCCCTCCTCTCCTCCCCATCCCCACAGAGACCTGCAGGCAGGGCTGGGAATGCTACCTCCAATTAAAGGCAAAGTCGGCGGGGCTGATAGGAAGGACAGAGCTGGGAATCACAGCTTGCTGCAAAATGCAGATACAGCCAAAGCGTATTAAAGACTCACAAAGATCTCCCCAGCACCTATCAGAGCAGCATTCAATCAACAGAAGCTTTTCTCCTGCCTCAAGGAGCCACTGCAGTTTGCTGAGAAAATCTAAACAATAGGCAGAGCTCTTGTCACTCTCTGGATCCTGTGGGGTGACCACAGAAAAAGGTTGTACCCACAGGGCTTCCAGCTCTTGCCAGAGCCTGGGGCTCTGTGGATGCAGCCAAGCAACTCTGCCCATTAACCCTACAACCTTCCTGTCACCGGCCCTACACAGAGGCCTTGAAAAGTTGTGAGGAAACGTAGAAAATATGGATGTGACAGGAGGCCTTTGGGCAGCACTGCAGTGCCACAGCTCAGCCCCTCCCTCTCCCTTTTGGTGCATGAGAATACCCCACTCTCAGCTTGGAAAAGGCTGTGCTCGGGTTTCAGATCAAGACATGAGAGTGAGATGCTCTCCTGAGATAATCCAGCAGCCCAAGCCAGCACAGCTGGAGGTTTGGTTGAGCTGTGGAGTGTTACACACAGGAAGCTGAAGGAGGGGAATATTCTCTGGTAAGCTCAAAAATGCCAGAAAATGGCAAAGTGCTTCAGGAGATTTTGTACTCCAACACTGCCAGTCTGCTTACCTGGCAGAGTTTGACAAGCATCAGACATGCATCATCCTGTCTCTTACCCAGAGATGTCCTGGCTGGCGTAGAGTCTCTCTTGATCCAGAAGGAAACCCAGGAAAGAACAACAGTCAGGATGCAGGGAATGTAGGTCTGAATGGCAAAGTAACCCATACGTCTACTTAGGTCAAAAGAAACTGTCATCACCATGTACTCCCCTAGGAAAGAGCAACAGAGACATTGGAATCATAACATGGGGCTTCTTAAAGCAGAAAAATCAGCAAAGGTTCAGAATTCAGAGTTTCTGATGAGATTTTCTTGTTGTTTTAAGTGCCTGTCCATCTGCTGTTGTCGCTGCCCAGATCGTTAACTTCTCGTGGCTGGCTGAGTAGGTTTGGAGACTCGCTGGGTTTGTGGCTAATGGACTCTGTGCCTACCTGGCTGGCTCTGCCGCTGTCCTGCTGGATGTCTTTGTGACTAATTGAAGAGCTGACTTTGTGGTTGCCCAACTGGCTGCTTGCCTGGCTGTCCATACGGCCACCAGGCTGTGTTTGTACTGGCCTGGCTAAGGACACTGAAAAGCACACGGTTTGGAAAAGTTTCAGGGAAGAAACTGCAGAGAGCATTTATCTTCAGCTGATTGCTGCAGGGGTTTCTTTTCTATAGAAGCTCTTTGGCTGTAACAGGCTGCATGGCCTGGCTTGCTAACGAACCACCTGAGCTGTGACAAAGGAGGTGTCCTTCAATCGCTTCCACTGAGAGTCGGTTCTGCCTCTGGAAAAGGCGTGTGGTGCTGCACATCCTAATTGCTCATTTGGCAACTTACGGTGGAGGTTCTTTCTTTCTTTTCAGAGGCTCACAGTGAGTATTGGAAGAACCTGACAGCTCTGGGGTTAAGACGGAGCTTGCAAGCAATTACCAAAAAAAGAGAATTACAAACATCAGAGGGCCACTGGTGCATTCAAGACACTTTCACTTCTTGTCCCAGTTTGTGCTGCCTTTCTACCCTGGCTGCCACTGTTGAGAGCAGCAGCTTCCTGCAGAGTGCGAGAAGCACTGCTCCTTGCTGTTTCAGGGGGCTTAGAAGTATGAGCTCACCCCACCTTCAGGAATCCAGAGGCTTTCCTCAGTTGTCTGTGGGAAGGAAAGGGGATGTGAGCTATTATGAGGAGGAGGAGGAGCTGAGGAGCTTCCATTACTTAGTTTCTTCACACAGGCAGCCTTGTCCCTGTCTCTTACAGCACAGTTCAGCGGTTCATCAGCCTGACATGAGTTTACAGAAGGAAAGATCAAGACATGCAAGTTCTGATTTCTCCACCCCCGTCCCAATCATAAGCATCACCCAGAGATCACACAGAGTGCACACAAGAGGGGATTTAAGCTCCCTCTCCTCTCCCTCCTGACCTTCCAATTAGGGATAGCTTCATTCCCATCAGCATTGTCACACCACAGTTCACAGATGTCAGTGGTTCTGGCCTCTCCCTGCTTTGTCTTCTCCTCACCATTCATCTCCATCACTTCTGCTCCCTCTAGCCAAGGTCCATCCTTTCATTTTTAGCTTCTTTCTCTGACTGTGCTGTTGTGACCTTCCTTCCCCACCCCTGTGGAGCAGTCTGATGACTCCTTTGTCTCCCCCCAGGTCTCCAGCACAGTGCTGCTCCTGTGGGCTGCCTTCCTTTGCCTCACCTGCCCCAGTCCTGAGCACTTCCGAGGTGTTCCTCAGCCCCGTGAAGTCGAACTGGTAGAGCCTCCAGGTGCGCTGGTCAGAGACCTCGATGGAGTAGCGTCTCCAGCGATAGACGATCTCCTCCCGAGGGTATCCATCTGGGAAAGGGGCACGGACATCAGTGGAAGAGTGTGCCATGTACCCCCTCCTTGGCAACCAGCCTGACTGCAAAAGCCCTGGTGTCTCACCAGAGCTGTTCTGCAAACAGGAGCCCTTCAGGCAGGTGCCTTTTGTGTAGATTCCCTGAGGCATTCCCCCACGGAATGGGAGTAGGGACTGCATCCCCCCTGGAATGGGAGTAGGGACTGCATCCCCCCTCGTGGGCTGTTTCAGATTCTGGGGATGAGGAAAGCACTGCCAGAAGCAAAGCACTGCCAGAAACAGAGCCTTTCTAAGGACTGCACTGCTGCCAATGAGACGTGGCTTGGTCCAAGAGGACTCTGCTGGTTTGAGGAAGAATTTCTTTGAGGGTGGCAGAGCAACGGAACAGTCTGCCCAGGGAGGTTGTGGAGTCTCCCTTCCACAATGCTGGATTCAAAACTGTGGATTCCAAACCCCACCTGGCTGCATTCCTGTGTAACCTGCTGTAGGTGATCCTGCTTTGTCAGTGGGCCTGTCCAAAGGCCCCTTCCAACCCAGACTGTTCTGTCATTGTGACTCCACCAGCCTGAAATCTTTAAGGGTTTTAGCTCCCTGAGGCAGCTGGCACCCCATGAGTGCCATGCCAGGCATGAGTACACCGGGAATACAAAGCTGCCAGCATGGTTCTGGCTGCTCTGTGTGCTCCCTGTACCTCTTGTCCTGGCAGCTGATCTATGGAAAAGAAGGGGTGCACTCTACATGGAGAAGAAAATCTGGCCCTGCAGGCTGCAGCACGGCTTCTCCTGCCTCTGGCTTTCTTGACAAAGAAACAAGCCTGCTGTGAAGCAGGGACCTAGGAGAAAGTCTCTCAGAGGAGGATGGAGTAAGAGCTTGGCAGCAAACTAACAGTGTGTTTCTAATTATCAAGCGTGTATGGCATGCACCGTTAATTAGCAAAAAGTGAGGGGTGGTGGGAGATGAAGGATGAGATCTCCTCAGCATGCTGCCTCCCTCTGAAGCACCTCAGAGCTCTGAGCTGCAGCTCTTCAGTGGCAGGGAAAGCAGGAGAACCCGAGCTCAGATGATTAAATCAGATTTCCCACCCACGCACAAGGACAGGGATCTCTTGGTGCAGAAAGGCTCCCTGCAAAATTACCAGAGGACATGTGATAACATCAGCAGCCCTCTCTACTGAAGAGTCTGAGAGGGGAGGTCTGAGTAACCCTTCTTGGGAGCAGAAAGTTTCTAGACCTCACTCAGAGAGTGGGAGAAGGGGGAAGATTCAAGGCAGGACGGGTGCTATTTGTCCACCAGAATATATCCATGTTCTGTCTGGAGTGACCAGAAGGTCAGTGAAACAATCTCCTCCAACCATCCATCCAAATTAAGGGGAAACTCAGAGATGCTGTGAATCTGTCCCTGATGACCTCTGCTAGCCCAGGAGTCGGAGAATGCTTCAGGCCATGAAGGGTAATGGCTCAGGAAGGGTGCCATGGAAATTAGGTGAAAAAATGTACCTAAAAAGGAGCATGGTTTCCCCAGAAAAGTATTGCTCCACTGAGGTTTCTCTGCTTGCCTTCTAAAGCTGTCATAAAAATATGTATACTCACAACTGGAAAAAACCAAAGGGCAGGAGTGAGTGTCCATTGGGAAATTCTGCAGCTGGAGCAGACATTCAGCCTCGATTGTCAGCCTGAGACAGGAAGAGAGAGAAAGAGATTTTGAGCTGGTTAAGATGGTTTGATTCCAACACCTAAATGTGACAGAGGCATTCTCACTTCCTTGAGAACTAATTTGCTGAAGATCAGTCTGTTTGCAGGAACATTCCAAACCAAAAATATATGTCTGGATATTTTTCAAGGTGAGGAAAAACATCTAAGTTTCACCTTCAAAAAGCCTTTCTGTTTAGTCAACTTTTCGGATTCGTTTATGGAAGTGACAAGTTATGGGAACAAAAAGCCAAATGTTTATTGACAGAATAAAAAAGCTGGGCTGAACAAGAGAACATTCTAAAGGATTTTAGTTTAGGAAACCACTTGTCCATCTCCTTGTTCCCTCCCCTCAGCAGAGCTAAGGGGAAACACTGCTGGATGTACCTGAGAGTGTAGAGCACCTTTCCGTCATTCCAGATGCGGAGGAGCTGATTGGGAGTGGTTATCCAGTGGGAGTCAGCCCGTTTGGAGTTCCTAAAGAAGGTGTCAGGGATCCAGATGCGGCTCACCATGTTGGTGTTCAGCGTGAGCGCCTTCAAGGTGCTGTTGAACCGCAGGCGCCGGTCGTACCACGTCTGAGCAAAGAAGATGTCAATGGTGTATTCCTGGGAAAGACAAGGAAGAATGGGATGGTCTGAGAAGGATTCAGGCCAAGCAGAGCCTGCTCCTCTGGTCTGCAGGCAGTCACAGCCAGAACGTTTATTTTCTCAGCCTGGGAGCAGGTGTTGGTGGCCAGTGATGCCTTTCCAGGCTCACTTTTAGCTCGTGGCCAGGACAGCCATGGCACACTCAGAAGGAGCCAAAGACTCTGTGTTCACTGGTGGGCTGAGCCTGGAAAACCAGGACCATACAAAAAAGACCTTGGGCTTCCTCTTGGCAGACAACTCAATACTCTTTTAAGCACAGGCATGAAGGGGCAGGGTGGATGTTGGCTGAATCCAGCCCTAAATTCAGCTATACCTTTCAGTCACAGGCAGGGAAAGCTGCTCACCAGCTTAGCAGAGAAGGCAGGCAGACAGCTCTTTCTGGTTTTTTTTTGGATACAGCCCAGCCCTGTTCCACACACCTAATTTGTACATAGAGCAATAATAGTGCTGTGCATAAATCTAGTGAGAATCCACCCCCTGCTACAGGACTTACACTGCAAATGGTTCATATGAAAACCAAGAGCACTCTGGGTCCTTGGGCAGATATCTCTTACTGGAGATTAGAAAAGAAAGCTGGGGCTGCATGGTCCCAGCTCTGGGTGCAACCAGTTAAAAATCCTGAGTCTTTTTCCAGCAGAAAAGAGATTTTCCACCATAATAAGGACCTTCAGTTTTGGTGAGAGAGTGTGTCCTAGCTCACAGATAACTGGCAGTTCTGGGAGGCAGCTCCTGCCTGGATTGGACTGGCAGTAGCCCACGCCATTAGCCCACCACTCTGCTGCTCGCTGCTGCAAGTCAATTTGCTCCTTAAACTCTTTTTCAGCCTGCCTGAGAAGATGCTAATTAATGCCATGCAGGAACAAGTCTGGCACTCAGCAGCTGTCTGAACCAGACCCCAAATCCAGTTCCACCAGTCCATACTACACTCAGTCCCCTGCTCCTGATAGCTCCTGATGTGACCTTCGGTCCCTTTCACTCCTGTTGAACCAGCACGACCCCCACTGTCCCCCTCTCTTTTGTGTGCAGAGATGAAGAAAGTCTGACTTTGCCATCCCTCCCTCCCATTCTCCTCCTCCCTCTATCGATTTATCTCGGTGGAATTTTTATGACTGCAGCACATCCTCCCCGCGCTGCCCTCGCTGCTGGTTCAGAGCCGGCTCCTCCAGCCGTGCTGCTAAAATAGCTGCAGCTCCCGGTGCACTCCCTCGGACAGCGTGTCCTGCTGGGGGCGGGCAGAGCAGGGCAGAGCACAGGGCCCACTCCATCTTCCTCGCCCTTGCTCCCCTGGCAGCCCACAGTGAGGAGTGATGGGTCCCCAACACGTCCCTTGCATAGGAATGAGATCATGAGGGAAGAGCTTTTGGCATCAGGCGGCCGAGTCACTCTCCGGGCTGATGCTTCACCCTGGTCAGACACGGGGATGAGCAAAGGTGACAGGGACAGGGTCCTAATGGAGCTGGGACAGCAGCAGCCCTCACAGCCAAGTGCACAGGCGTGGCCACTGCCCAGACCCAGGGGGTTGGGAGGGCCCATCCCAGCACCTGAATGTTCTGGATCTCACTGGGTACTGCTTGGATATAGGGTGTGTGGTGATGGAGACATGGATCAGGCTGTGAAACTGTGAAATAAAAGCAGCATTGGCACAGTGTTGGGGCCAAAATAGCACAATATTTGACATATTCTCCCCCATCACTGCACACCCCGTTTGAGTTCATGTGAGTTTACATAGCTCCTCCTAAGCAATATCTCTGCTGTAGGAGAAAGCAACCAAAACCGCAGTGATAAATTCACGTTAGATGCCAATATGAGTGTTTAACTCCCAACTGGAGTCACTGGTGACATCTCACTTCTGGGCTGGCTGCTCAGTTATGTCCTGCTCTAAAGTTCAGCACTCAAGTCTGGGATAATCAATGCTAATGCTTTGGAAGAGTGGAGGGTCAGCTGTCCCACGGGCTTAGCACTTGTTGTCAAGCCCAGATTTTCAGGAGGGATCAGCTTTAAAGAGCTCCTCTTGTGCCATTCATAGCCAGCCTGTGCAAAAGGTGTGGTGCACGAGTCATTCAGCTCTTCAGAAAAAATCCGAGCTGTTATTGTCACTGTCCTGTGGTTTGATCTAATTTCAGTGGCTATTATTAGCACAACTATTCACGAGGCAGACCTTAGTAGCTGAGCTGGCTCCCTTGCCTCTCCGTAGGGAGCCCGTTGGGAAATTTTGGCATTTACAAATGTATTTTCTTTCAGAATTACCCGAGGCAAGATTTATACAAAAGTGCTCTGGCCTTTGGGAGGACTTTTACCCTTCCAATTTCCTCCCCCACCCTGCTGAGTGAGCGAGCAGCTGTGCCTGGCCGAGCTGCTGAGTGGGGCTAAACCACAACAGCTCCTGAAGACTTCAGCTCCTACTCCCATCAAACATCCCCACTCTGATGCTGAGGAACCTTGCATGGCTGGGGTTCTGCACTGGGACAGAGCTCAGACCCTTCCCATGGCATTATTCAGATCCCACTTAGCTGGGGGCATATGCCAAGGTGATTAAAACAGGAGGTGATTGACCATGGGGTTCCTACAGCCCTTAGAAAGGGTAGGGACTTCTGGAGGGAGATCTCAATATGAAGCAGTCCAGGTTGTCTTCTGGAAATACCTCTTGCTCTTCCTGACCTTGGAAGAGTCCCCTGATCAAAACTGAGTATCTGAAGTTTGGCAGGATGAGCTCAGCCCCTAAAACTCAGGGCACTGTTTCTTGATCTCCTGCACCCCTGTAGTTTTTCTCTGTCCCTGACTCGTTCTCAGCCGTCAGAAAGAGACTTCTCAGTGCCTCGATTTCCCCATGTGGAAAAGGGTTATTGTAAAATACGCCTCCACCATTACTGTACCATCTGCTGTGCAGCACATGGAGGTTGTTAACTTCTCTGTGAAAGCACAGGCATTTTTAGTGTTTTTAACAGAAGGAGCTAACGCAGTAAGGAGGAATTGCTTTAACAGTTTGGCCACACCATTTGGATCACACGTGGGGTAGCACACACATGTTGGCATGCATGCAAGATGACATCGAATTTCAGTCACAAAATGATAAATCAAACTCCCCATGAGGCAAACCCTGAGGGCTGCCTACCCGAAACACTGTCACGTGAGTTTATCCCATGCTAAGGGATGCCCTGCAGCGTTGCCTCTGCTGGCTGAGCGTGCTCATGTCCAACCCAGCCTTTCAGCCTGTCCCTCCTGGCCCTGGGTCACTGTCATCACCAGGCACTGCAGCACATCCCTGATCAGCCCTGGTTTTCCTCATGTGGGCAGCACAGATGCTGGTGGAAACACAGGACGGCATAACCTGAAACATTTAGTGGAAAGAGTGGTGCTCAGTAAAAGAGCATTTGTGAGAAATAAAAGGATGGGGGGCTGGTGGGGGTATTTCACATAGGAAGAAAAAAATAACAAAAAGATTTTATTGCACTCTCAAACTCTTTCATTTTTCAAAAGCTACGAGTTTGCTGCGTGAAAAGTAATTTCTGAGAAAACCCCAAATGTTTTCAATCCAAAAGAAAAGAGACTTGTTCAGAAATCAGCCTGTCCCCAGCACAGGAGAGCTGGGAGCTGACCTTGTGTGCTACCCTGCTCCTTGGGTTATCTCTGCTGCTCTGCCCTCACAGATGGGGAATCAGTCCATATTTCCAGTCAGATCTGGCTCTAGGAACTCTGCTCTGGACCAAGTTCCACCCTGGCTTCCGAGCAGATACAAGTTAGGGCTACTGGGTTTCAGACTAAACTCCCAGGGTTTTCATGACATGACTTGAAATGAACAGTGCGTGTTTTCAGGCTACCTTAGACACCAAATAAACACAGCTGGGCCTTGCCAAAACAGCCTTTTCAAATGGTTCTAATCAAGTTTGTGTGTTCAGTCCAGCTGACCCCTCTCAAGGGTGCAATTAGTGGGATCCAGAGGGGCTGGGACCCCATGGTTCCTCTGTTCCATCTACGAGCTTCTTTCTCTGAGTTAAGAGCTCAGCTTTCTGCCAAATGCCAAAGAGAGGAGCAGAGCCATGAGAGGAACATGTCTTAGATGGCCTCCTAAATTAGGATAAAATGAAAGATTTAAATGTGGGTTTTGCAACCACTTGTATTCAACAGCAACAAGAAAACCTCTGCACAGAGGGCTCGGAGACCTGGAAACATGTTCCTCAATTTTCCTCTGCTGGAGAGATAGTTTAGTCTCTTCCAGCTCAGAATACTCTGTGAAAAATCCTAAATAACAGTGTGGCTGAGAGATTAATATCCTAGACAGTCACTTTCTAGCTTTTATTGTTCTGATATTTGTTTTTACTCATAGAGCTCCCTTCCCTCTTCACCTCCAAGCAAATCCCTCACTGCAGTCCAATAAAGCAGGCTGCTTTCCTGGCAAGCAGGGACAGCATTTCAGGTGGTCTGACGTGAATATGTGTCCATGCTGTCAATCCCTCAGCCAAGCAAAGCAAACATCACAGGCAAACTCTTAGGGATGCTGCAATTCAGGAAATTCTCAGAAGTTCTTTCTTGAAAGAGACCCAGGAATGAGGTGTTCTTCTTTCAAGGGCTGGTGGGACACTCTGTGCAGGTCAAGGCAAGCCAGGAAGCCTCTCCTTCAGTCTCCCTCTTTGGCAAAACAGGGTCCTCCCTTCAGACACAGCTGTGCTCAGCATGTCCACACTCCCACAGCCCTGCCCAGGTGAGCATTTTCCTCTCCATGACACCCCACTCACCCTCCCAGCCTGCAAACCTCTCAGACGGATCCTGCGTTGCACCCCACATCTGTCCCCACATCCCAAGGAACACACTCAGTGATAGTGAAAAGCCTGGACATACCTCCAAGACTGAATAAACCTCAATAAAATGACTGTGTTTTAGACTAATCTTGACATCTGAATGCACAACTCCTTGTCCCCACAGCTGGTGGGCAGGAATGTGCTTCTAAGCATGACGTGTGCGAGCTCTCTCCGAAGGCAGCCAGCAGAGGGGACAGGTACCAACAGCACGGGCTGTGCCTGGCTCTGACCACTTCAGGGGCTGCCTGGGCAGCGTCAGGTTTCTCCCAGTTCTCCCATTAGTGGTGTGGGACACCTCATTTGTGGCCACCTCCATGTCCCTGCTCTGGGCTAGTTCTGTCTCTCCTACACAAAGACCAAAAGGACGCGAATATAAGTTTAATTCCATTTCCAAGGTCCTCCTCCCTCCAAATCAGACCCTAGAGAGATTTCTGGACATGATCCTGGAGTGACTAGGGGAGCTCTCAAGGACAGCGGGGGCAGAGCTGTGATGATCTGTGTTTTCAAGGTGACACACTGAACTTCCCATCTGTTTCACTTCTGCAGCAACACCGGCAGCGCTGTCCTTGTCTGAATGCCTTTCGCCTCTGTCCAGGGAATCTCAGCTGAAACTGTTCTTTTTATAATACAAACATGCTATTAAAAACCATCTCCATGTCCTGTGCTCGTGCCAGGAGCTGTCAAACAAGTCATGCTATAAATGCTGCTCTGTTGATTGCAAACTCCCCCAGCCACGGCTTGCTCACCCCTGGAGCCGGCAGATGGGAGCTGGACAGGACTTTCAAAACGCTGCTGGCTCCTGAGATCCCTACCTGCCTGTTCCCCCACACCTCTGCTCGTTCCTGCTGCCATGGATGTGCAAGTGGGGACACCTAAAAGGCAGCTTTGACACTCCTGACAGCCAGCCACCCCAGACTGTTTCTTTCTCCCCAAACCCTTTCTTCCGAGATGTTCCCTTGTACCATCACTTCCTGCCCTGCAGTGATGTTATCTCCTCCCATGCAGCCCCAGGGTGCCCAGTTCCTCTTTCTATAGCAACACCTGGCACAGGGAGCCTCTCCCTGCGAGCCCGAGGGGCACAAGACCTACACGTGTGTATTTTAGCAGCTGTTAACAACCAGTACCCAGAGGACCAGCAAAAGTCCTTGAGGCGAGACATGACATCAGCCAGACTCTGCTTTGCCGGAGCACAAGTCTGTCTGCGCTGTCCCTGCCGAGGCTGTTACTGAAAGGCAGAGCTGTGGACACGGGATGCTCTATGCAGGTGGGGCAGAACTGATTAAAGAGAAAGGTACTGAACACTTCACTGAAGCATTATGCAAAGTACCTCAGGGAAGGAGCCACATCCTTTTAGCCTGATTTTTTTTCCTCCACTCTCAGGACAGGACATGCCCTGGATGTAAAGTCATGGAAGAACCTTCTGATGCAAAGGTGCAGCCCAGTTACCACAATCTCTGGAAAATACCTGGGCAGAGCAAAGCCACGTTTGTCAAAAGCCTTGGTTTCATGTCACACCTCGCTGCTAAATGCTTAACTGGTCCCTACAATGTTTGGGATTGAAGGAACTTTGTGCAGGAAGAAGGAAGGTGGGGAAAGAGAAGAGGTGAGGACAGAAGCATACAGGATAACTGGAGGAGAAGATTTAACACTTCAGGCAGATGCTCTTGTTCGTTTGTCCTTCTGGCTCATGGGGTGTTTGAGGAGACAAAAGGAAATTTCCTTTGGAAGGGCTGGAAGACAGACCTTCTCACTGCATACGATTAACTCCCTGGGATCTCTTCTCCAGAACAGCTGGACAAGATTCAGATGAGAAGCTGAAATCTCTTTAATTGCATTTCCCATTCCCGTGCCACCCAGTGTGACTAAAATGAAACACTGGGATGGGCAGTCCAGTACTGCCCAGGCCTGGGGAAGCAGCTGCTGCAGCCCTGCTCCGTGAGAGCCACTCACTACCAACAAGCACTGAGCTCTGTCAAACCACCTTTGTTGGCAGCACGTTGAGAAGGTGGAGGAGCCAGCAGAGCCCAGAAGTGGGTCTGAGGAAGCACAGAGCACCCAAGTCCCTGGGATGCCACCCATTGTATGGAAATGCCTGCACTGGCCAGGAGAAAAACCATCTGTATAAAAATCCCTTTCTAATTCTCAAAAAAGGGACATTCAAATCATCTGAGAAACTTCTGGTTTCACAAAAGGGGAGCAGTTTGTGCCCTCTGCAAAGATCCTCACTCCTGGCCCCAGATTAAGAAGGAGATGGGAACAGTCTGCTTCACCAACTCTTTCAAGGAAATCTGTTTCATGTTGTCTCTCATGCCCCCTTGCTGTCCTTACCACCTCTCTCTTCCTGCCCTGCCAGTTCCTGGATGTTCCTTCTCCCTGCCTCATTTGGTTTTTCCTTTCGCGGTTCTTCTTTTCAAGCCACCCCACAATCACAGCCCAGCCCTAATGAGATTTCAAGGGAGCACCAGGCTGTGGAAAGCAGCTGGGAGAAGCTAATCAGGTTACAGAAAAAGAACAATTGCTCTCTGCCTCCCCTGTTGGGTACTGGGAGGGCAAAGCAGCTGGAGTGCAGCTGCAGAAGGGTTACCAGGCCGGGTGATTCTCCTCTCCAGGCAGACATCCACACTTCAGGCCAAGTGTGGAGGTCATTTGGCAGGCAGGTCACCAGCCCCAGGGCAAGCAGGACCTGCTGAGCTCTGCTCCTGTGGGCTGCTCACTTCCCATGGCACCTGGTGGGTGCAAAGGACTCTCCTCAAAGCAAGGGATCAATATTCCTAGTCTTTTTTTTCCAGTTCCCAACTGTTTTGTACAGCCTCTGCCTACTGAAGATGCCCCCTAAACCTTCCCCAGCTCCCCTCGATGACTTTAGAACATTTTTGGGAAGTGGTGAAGAAGATATAGGCTCTGTTTTCTACACAGTGGGGTAAGAAATACACTGGCAGAGCTTGTAGATCCCAGAATCATACACTGAAAGAAACCAAACAATTTTGGCTCTTCAGCTTAGTCCAAAGTTCCCGGGAGCTGGACAGCACATCTTTAACTGCTCCTTACCAAATTCCAGCACTTGGACTTGGCTTTGGGTTTTTGCGAGAGCAACAATGCCGAGGTATTTTCATCCCTCCTGTTGCTGATCCAGAGAGAAGAACCAGGGTCCATTGTGCCTTCTCACAAGGTGCAGTTTCACGTGACAAACTAAGGCTGCAAGCCCTGGACACGCCAGATCATGGAAGGAAATGGTTTATTTTGAATGTTACAGGTGTCTCTGCCTTCAGCTTTTCTTTTCAAGAGCTAAATGAAGAGATCAGCCAGTTATCACCTTAACTTCACCCCTGTGGCTGTAGGAACAACCAACCTAACCCCCTCAAGTTTTTCCCACTCCTCTACCCTGCTGCTCTGCTTCCTCTCCTTGTCTTCATTACACTACTAAGGTGGCTTTGGGTGTCTGTGGAGGAGAATGACAGACTAAGGGCCACAGTCTGGTGTGGGAGGCATCACAGGTGGCAAAGCTGGAGGGAGAGAGAAGCTGATTGAGGGGAACTGTCAGAAACAAAGCTCCCAACATTTGGAGGATCCCTGCTCTGACCTCCCCTGTTCCCCAGCCACATGGAGGCAAGGTGTTCCCCCGCCCACGCTCCCGAGTGTTTTGGTTCACACCTCCCACATGCATCTGCCTGGGGGGAGCCACTGCCACCACCTGCAATTCCCCTGTTGAGGAAGGCTGATCAGATGGTTGGAGCCATTCCTGGCCAGCTGCAGGCCAGGGAAGAAGCACACATCCTCACCACCAGGTGCTCTGGACATGGAGATGGACACACAAAGCTTATGCCAGGGTGCCCAGCTATCATGCCCCATTCTTCCCCCACCCACCGTGCCCCAAGCAGCCAGCATGATCCCTCTGGGGGCTTTGAAAAGCTGGGAACTGGGAGTTGGTGGCGTGGTCAGCAGCGCTGGTGTGAAATGGCTGCAGTGTCCGCCTGCCCACTCACTGACCATAAGACCATATCTCCTACAAAGGACACCAAGCTGGAGCCACAGAGGCACCAAGGCAGAGTGTGGAGGCTTGGAGGAGATGTGAGGAGAAGCAAAAGCCACAGGAGGGCTCATGCTGGCTGCTCTCATCCAATTTGTACCATGGGCAATTAAATCCTTCCTGTGCACGGAGATGGGATGCAGTAATCTGAATATTCTGCCTTTAGCACCGAGGCATGAAGAGGCCCTTGAAGCATATTGATTGTGGTCACCCACAACCACTGAATTCTGAGAAATGGTCTCCATTTTGTAGCACATTTATAGCAGGCAGATTTCACAACAGCCTTTTAAGGGAAATGGTAGGATGGCTTCATCTGGGAATGCAGGAAATAAATAGAACTGATTTCTACTGGGGGAAAAAAGTGAAGTTTTGCTCAAAATAAATTAAAATTGTCAAACCCTAAAATGAATTACTTCAACCTTATAATTTCATTCAAAAACTTCTTTTTCTTCAGTAAGCTAACAAAATATTTCGTTTTACCCTTATCTTGTTGATGCACTTCATTTTGACGTTTATTTTCAAATACTCATTTTCTTGCTTTACTTACACAGGACAGAATTTATCACCATATGAAGAGCAAATCAAAACAATCTGATGAAACTAAATGTAAATGTTTTGATTGTCCCTGAACCCATTTCTCCTTGGTGAGAATGCTGAAGAATTCTGGCTATTTGTCCCAAGTGGGAGGGGAGAATGAGCCTACCTCCTCTGTGATGCTGCTGTTTGCCCTACACCAGAAACCTTGGCCTCAAACCCTGGCCTCTGACCAGCTCTTTGACTTGGTTCTCAGAAACCTGAAATTTCCCATCCTCTCCTGCAGTGACATCTAAAGCCTTCAGTCCAGATAAATCAACTTGCCTTAAAAATAATTCAGCCCACCGAGTGACAACTATTGGAACAGCTCAGAGTCTCTATATCTTTCAAATTTGACACAGCAGTGCTCTCCTTTTGACTTGGAGGAATCGATTTAATGAGGGTCAGAGCACAGAGCAGTACCTGGATCACACACAGGCCTCCTGCCCTGTCCATGAGCACACGCTGGGGCTCCTCAGGGCTGCTCCTTTAGGTGATTGTGGTGGAACCAGTCATGCTTTGCATCTCCACCACCCAGCAATGCAGCCTCTGGATCACAGCAAAGCTTCTTTTAATGCCCTGCCAAACTGAGAGCCAGCAGCCAGGGTGGCCAGGGCAGAGACATCCCTCCAGCCTGGGCCAGACCCCAGTAAGGAGGCTCCCCTGGTCCCTGGAAAAGTGTCACTGTGGCCCTTCAACAAGCAGGAAGCCCTGTTGCTGGCTCTGGAAAGGGGGAGCAGGTGCAGCTGCTGTGACCCCAGACTGTAGGAAAGGTTTTCTGTGGGTAAGGGTGAGGAATTAATGCTCTCGGGTCAGGTACAGCGAGCACAGCAGCTCCTAGGGAAGCACCTACTGGAAGCATCCTTCCCAGGCTGCCTGCAAAGGTTCAGGGCGAACAAATCCCGTCTGCATTCAGCCCAGCTGAAGAAATGCGAGTTTTCTCCAAAGGCTGGCACAAAATGAATGAGGGATTGAGTCATTCCTGCCAGCAGAAGGGCGGAAATGGGATCCGTGAAAGAATTTACAAGAGCCGCTGACTTCATTATGGATGTTGATTTATCCCGTGTTGCCCGAGGGCCAGAGGCTGCCCGAGCTGTGGGCTGCGGGAGGCACCTGTGTGCCAGGACTGATGCTGCAGTTTAGGAAATCTTTAAGTACAGCCACATTCCCCATTTAGCACCAGGCTGCGAGCGCAGATGTTAATTAACTTTAGGGCTTTGCTCTCCAGAAATGTCTCTGAGGAAAAGCACTTTCCCTGCCCCCAGGAGGCCACTGTCCAGATTTTCATATTTTATTTAGCTCCAAATTTCAGATGCAAACCTGCAGCTTTTCACTCGTCTTCCCTGATAACAGACTCCTTGAGTTTTCTGCACGGCCTGTAAATAAAATACCAACATGGATGTCACACAGAAAATATCTGGAGGGGATTAGTGTATGTTCTGGATAATAAAAGGAGCTGGCTGAATTATTCATAGTGAATAAATCAGCTCTTTTCCGTTTTGGAAGCAAACTTTGACACTTCCGGAAGCTCTTGGGATATGTTTAGGATGGGAGCAAATTATTTATTTCATTAGACCTTTTGCTGCAGCCCATGGTTTGTCCCACAAGTCCCACGGGATCGGTGTCATTCCTCAGTGGCCTCGAGGGGGTGGTTTTCATAAGGAAGGACAAACTTTTTGTAAGGAGAGCTGCTGCCCTTCCTGTACCTGCCCTCACTGCCGTGTGAACACCAGCGTGAGGGACAGTGACCGCTCCTGAACACCACGGAATCAGGAGATGTGAGCGCTCTCCAAGCACATGAGTATTTGTGAAGATGTGATAAATGCGGCACCCGCTCCGGCAGCACCGAGCCATCACTCAGGCACGGAAAATAACAGCCAGAAAAAGCACTGGGGCCGTTAGTGAGCAATACCCATTTCCCAACACTTTAAATTTCTGTGATATACACCGTTCTCGGGGACCAAAACCCAACCTAGCCCATTACATGAGCGTGTCCTGCAGAACCTCGCTGAATTTATGCTGATGACCAACTCTCGCTGCACACCAGGCAGGCCAAGGAGAGTGTAGAATCCTTGGCAGAGCACTGCAGTGTGCTTTAGGCATTGCAATCCACCCTAAAGTGGGTGCATCTGGGCTATTGCCTCCCAGACAGATGATTTGTGAAGGATTTTTAAGTTCTTTCAGTTGAGAAGTGCTGTGCAACCGCTGGAGTCTATTATTATCAGGAAAGGAAGGGGGAGGTAGCAAATTTCCTTTACCTATAGGCTTATCTTGTGCTCCAGAGGAACATAGTCAAGCATTTTAAACAGCGTGCCATTTTCAATTCATTTCCTTCCTACTTATTCCAAAGCAGCCAAAGCTAAGTATAATCAAGACTTAAGTGTTCCTCAGAGCCAGACAATTATTCCCGGTCTTGGTTTCCCCGTCTATCAGGAGGGAACGAAGGAATTAACCCAAGCCTTGCAGCGGGACAGCGGGGCTGTAACCCAGGGCTGTCACACGAGCTGCTCCCAGCACAGCGCAGCCGCCACCGCCCGGGATGCGGCTCCGCTTCCCCAGCCTTGGATGGCTCCCGCAGAGCCCTGCTCCCCTCTCGGGGGTCTCTGCCCCTGCTGCTGGGGTAGCTCAGCCGCTCACAAGCAGCTGCTGCCTCGCTGCGCTCTCTGATAAGGCGGCATCGGCGGGGGTTTCACTCCCAAGGGCCACCATCCTGCAGCTCAGCCACCCGCAGCTCCGAGCAATCCTTGGCAGAGGGCTCTGCAGGCACCCACTGCCTCCCTGCCCCGCTCGGCCATCTCCCCCACGAGCACAGGTGAAGTGCTCGAGGTCCCCAAGCTCTCTGTGGCACATCAGCCCCGTTCCTAACCATCACCACCCCTTGTCGGCTTTAACTTTGAAAGCCAAGCCTCCCTGCTTGCCTCCGCGGGATTAACATGAAAGAAGTCAGTGGGGAGTTCTCTTCATTCATGCTGGGCTTATACTTCTAAATTATAAAGTGTGTCAAATGAGGATTTAATTTATATTTAACAAGACAATGTTTGTAAATTAATTATTCATCAGCTGATAACGAATAAACATTTCCCTCTTCCCTCCCTCCCCGTTTTTTTTTTCCCGGTGTTTTCACAAATGCACCATACATGCAAATCTATTAAGTGTTTTCTGCAGTACTCCAGATGTGGGAAAATACGTTCTTCACCCTCAATTTTGCGACTGTGTTGCATGGTAACTAATGTAGCCAAGCAGAGCATTATGAATTTAATAGTGTGCAACATCTCCTTCCTAGAGAGGGAAGGGGGGAATGAGTAGTCAACAATTGTATTTGGACATATCACCCTCTTCAGGTTCCAGCCCCCCACTCACAGGCAGAGATAAGAAAACAATTTGCTGTAACAACTGATACAGGAGCTTAGAAATCCTGCTGGAAATCACAGGCAGTTCCGAGACAGCAGAATCTGACCCCTGGTGAATGATGGAGGCCAATTTTGCTCTTTCCATCTTTATTATCATTAAGTAATGAGATTGAGGTGGTGTACAGCTCCAGCAGAAGAGCTGTCATCCTGTTTTGCTACAAAATTTGGCACACAAGGGCATCTCCTCACACACAGCAAACGCAGGAGTCTTCAGCATCTAAACCAGCCCTTACTGCAGTGCCTCTGATCCCAGACACCTGAAGCAGGTAACCAAGGCAGGTCCCTGGATGACTGAAACATCTCCATTCACCTTTGCCAGGAGGCTACCGCAGTGTCTGGACCATGCTCTCAGTCTTTGGCTCCTTGAGCCTCACACTTGGTTTTGTGTAAGAAAGGAAGAAAAGGACATTCAGCTCTGTCCTCTGGGAGGAATCTGAGAAGCTCTGGGCAAGACTTGCTCCATCCCCAAGCTCAGAACAGAAGCACTTTTCCCCCTCTCAGCCACGCTGTCCCTCATGGACACTTCAGGGACATCCTCAGGACTGAAAGACACTCAGCCCCAATAGCTGGCACCTGCTTTACTTCTACAGCATCATTTCCTGAGAGTTAAGCATCCCTAAAGGAAGGTGATCCAGAGCTCTAGGTGCCCTTGACACCAGTTAAAGCTGTAATCTATAGCAATAAAGCCATTACAAAACAAAACCAGGAGCAAATCCCTCCAGCAAACAACCAGTCAGCGAAAAATTTGAACCCAAAGCCTCCTCCCTTGCTCCACGCTGCTGCAGCCCTCCCTGGCACCTCTTCCCACAAACATGCTTGGAGAACCAAGGTGGCTCTTTGCACCAGGCTGAGCTTCTGATAAGCCAAGGACACCTCAACACTGTGTTAATGGGAATCTAACTGGGCATCCAGCTCCACGAGACAGCTTGGAAAGCTGCAGCACTATGGGTGATAACTCATTTGGCTCCAGGGGCTGCTGGCCTGCACTCAGCAGCAGCCAGAGCTCTGGTGGGGATCCTGGACCAGTGTATCCTTCCCCTGATGGTGTAAATACAGCTTCCCACCACCCTGAGGAGCGCCAAGTGCCCCAATCCCACCCAAAGATTCATGGGGTTGGGGAGGAAATCCCAGTCCATGCAGTGACTGGAGTAAACAACTGTGGGACCTGATGGTCCTACTTTTTCCCCCTCAGCCAAGCCCTGTCCCCCTTCTCATCACTGAACCATCTTCTAGCTCTGTTTCTGGTCACTGCCAGAACTTTGGCTTGGAGAGCACAGAGGGTCCTTTCCCCAGGGAGGAGAGGATGAAAAACCTGCTCAGCCACCTAAACGGGAAACAAGACTGCCATTCTGGTGTACAAAAGATATCAGGAAATCACTTTACATTTCTTCCCGCTCCAAACCTGCCCACCTTCTGCTGACTGCTGAATGTTAATGTTACTTGTGACAAGTGATTGATGAGGGAGACGCAGAATTCACACCCAGCACAGGGCATTTTCGAATCACCTATTCATTTTTAAGGACCGGAATCGGTTCTGTATGCTGACATGATTTATCATTTAGAGGCTGAGCAGTGGCTATGCAGGGCCAGCTTCCAATCCCTGACAGAGCACCAGCAGGACGAAGACAGCAGTGAGTCATTAACCCTTTGAGGGTGAGCAGAAGATCACTGGAGACCAGCCCTTAAGCCAGATTGCTGAAGTTGGAGACTTCTACTCCAGCAGCATGTCAGTGTTCAGCTGCAGATTTATAGGCCACAGTGGTCCAAGCTAACAGCCACAGTAATGCTGCTGTATCTCCTAAAAGCAGAACTTGGTTTTTTGTCTTCTGCACAGCCTATGTGAGAGAGAAATATTTGCGTAAGACGCTGTCATGGCAATGCACCTAAAAGAGATCAATGGGACATTTCCCCTCCAGTGGACCTTCCAGCCTATACAAGCCTCTCTGTCTGTGGCAGAGCGAAATGTCACCATGGGCTCAAGAGAGATCTGGCTCTGAGACAAATTTGAGTTCCCCTCCTTCAGAAATGTGCATTTCCTCAGGTTGTGTGTGGGGAAAAAAGGCAAGATGTGGCCTGAGGGATGGGCCTGGCAGGTGGGAGAGGGCAGAGGTTCTCAGGTTGGGAGAAGCTGTATTGACAGGGACAGAGTGGGAATAACATGTCCCCAGCAAAGACCATCTATCACAGGTTTGATGCCAGCCTGCCAGGGGCTGGCACGACCCACAGAATAACTTAATTCACTGCATCAGCATGGAAAAGCAAACGAACACGAAACAACTGGGGGAAGCAGCCAAGTCTAGAGGTGACACTGTGGCAGCTTTGTCACTGCCCTTTCCTCTTGCTTCAGGAGACAACATAGCAGGATGCAGCCTCTCCCATGAGCAGGGGGAAGTATTCAGGGTACAGATAGCAGAAATCTGAGGCTTTGAGACCTGGGTCTAGCTGCCCTCAGTACCTTTAATATCACCTCAGAATCTCATGGGAAAAGGTTTTAAAGTTCAAGGGCATCACAGATTCAAGCGTAAGAAGTTACCTAAGGGGAAAAAGG
Source organism: Aphelocoma coerulescens (assembly GCF_041296385.1). Classification (NCBI taxonomy): domain Eukaryota; kingdom Metazoa; phylum Chordata; class Aves; order Passeriformes; family Corvidae; genus Aphelocoma; species Aphelocoma coerulescens. The sequence continues at coordinate 18,414,337 of NC_091018.1, forward strand.
AAGGAGAGATATCCCTAGAGAGTCTACTTGGGGTGTCATATGGAGGTATCTCCAGATCACAGGTGACTGTTGGGACCCCGCAGGGACCCCTGGACTGGCAGCACCAAGGCACTTCAGAGGGACAGCACAGCCAGTTGCGACTGATGCAACAAAACCCCACAAAACTGCCCACACTGAGCAGTTTCCTCCCTGCCCGAGCAGCCCCTGGCCATGCCATTCCCACAAACAGCAGTCCCTTCCTCAGGTGGGAAGGCTGCAGATGGGTGGATCAGCCCCACGGCAGCAGCTTCCCCAGCACAGCCCTGCAGGTGTTGGCAATTCCAAGTGCCAGCTGCCTTTACACCCCTGTGTGCTGGGACCCCTGGGGGTCCTATGCACTGGTGGAGCCCCATTTCATGAGGAGAAAAAGCTTCTGCTGACTCTTAGAAAGAGCTGAACACATGGGTTGAGCTCTCCCACGTGATTCCCTGGTCTCTAGTAAGGGCTGAGTTCACACAACAGCTTTTCCCCTCGGTGGGGGTGGCTGTTGTCACTGCCTGGCGTCTTTTTACCAAAAATACTGAAGATGCTGAACATGCCCAGAGCTCCTATACCTACAGCCATTTATGGCTGGTGTCAGCCCAGTAGATCCAAAATCCTGAAAGACTGGGATGGACGTTCTCACATCCCCATCACCATGGCATAAGCTGTGTTTCTTAGGAAACCAGCCTAGCAGCAGCATCCCTGCTTAGGAGGAAAGATGAACTCTGGATGCAGACTGGATTTTAGAAACCACTCTCTGCTGCTACCACCTGCACGGTTCTGCAGTGCTCCCACGACAGCGAGGGGAGCAGAGCTTCCAGCAGGGCTGGAAAGGCGTGAAGGAAATGGAAGAGAGGGAAAGAGAAGGAGCAAGGATGTGCTCTGGGTTTTGTGCGGGTTTCTTGGCACGTCCTTGGGCAGTGCAAAGCAGGTAGAACAACCAGCTATAACACGACCCTTGTGCTCTACCTGCAGGCACAGCACACCCAGCCCCTGCTCTTGTGTCACTTTGGCTTCACAGCCACACAGCCCCATGGGCTGGAGGGGCTTGTGGCACGTGCTGGCAGCCAGGGGTGACATCCACATGGCTCGGGCTGGGGTTCTTCTCCTCGAGACCGGGCACGCTGGAACAATGCAAGGAAATTTTGAGCCTCGAGGCCGTCCCTACTGGGCCTCCTGATGGTGCCCTCATCGTGTGAGCGAGTGCCCAGCCTGGTGCCCATCTGGTGGCTCGTGAGCAGGAGCTGCTTGGGGGCACGTCCTCGGTGGTGGCTGGCCAGAAGGGCTGCTTCAAAATGCTCCTTGGAGTGGAACTGGTACTACAGCTACTGTACCATCCCTCCATCCCCAGAAGGGTTTGTCCCTTGGAAATTTTGTACTTTGGAAACTAAAAATAATGTGCCCATCCTGGGAACTTGGTTTTTTTTCAGTTTAAGGGGGCTGGTGTTGTTCCTGCTCTGTTCCTGTTTCGCATTGACAGAAACAAGAAAAGCCAAATTGTCCTGGCTGTACCTCGCCTTTGTCCTCTCCACCCCAGTGGACTGGAGAAGTCTTTCAAAACCTGACAGCAGTCAGGTTTGTTCCTTGCTAGAAAAGAGAATAAAGATGACTTTTCAGGGGAAAAAAAAAATGATACTAATGGAAGTTTCCTGTGAAAAATAAGTAGTCAACAGTTGCTCTCCAGATCAAAGAGTGTCTCTGTTAAGTGTTTTCACAGCTCGTGGTACCTCTGGGTACTGCTGGGTGCTGAGGAGAAATTGTCACAGCGCTGGTGGCATCTCTCTAAGGTGCTACATTATGAAGAAGAAACACTGGACCTGCGGCCCCCCTGCTTTCCCCTTGCTCAGCCCCACCACAGGCCAGGCCTGGGCGCCCAAGTTGCACACTGCCATGGAAACCATCTCCAGGTACCTCTCTCAGTCCTCCTGAGACATGTTGCCCTGGTTCAACCCTGCCCCAAGTATCCTGGTGCCCACAGACTTCCCAGGGAGGAGAGGGCAAAGCCACCAGGCAGAAGTGTCTGCCCACCCACTGTCAGTAGAGACCAAAGAGCACCATCACCCCACTCCTGAGCCCTCGAGCACGGAAGGGTTGCTGAGCTCACCGAGGGCACTTGAAGACCTTGCTCCTAATGGTGGTCAAGTCTTTCCAGCTCCCAGCAGGTCAGAGCACCTCTTGCCAAGGGAAAGGAGACCTCCTGTCATGCCAACACCACCTTCACACCATGTCTAGCCAGCATGACAACCTGCCAACAGCGCTGGGCCAGCCCCTGCCATGGGGAGGGGACACCCTGCAGCCACATGAGCACTCACCATCTGGATGACAGACACCGGCCCGATGCTGTTCACGTAGATATCCACATCAATGAACGTGGGCTTGACTGCAAAGACAAGGAAACAGGGACCAATAAGCTGGGGCCAGGAGCATTTGTGGAGGGATGAAGACAAGGGGAACATCTGGGATGAGCACGGCTCTATTGCAACAAAACTCCCAACTACAGCAGCCACCAAAGCACGGAAAACACAAACACAGCCAGGCCAGGTCCCCACCCGTGGCCACAGGGAGCTTCAGGGGACACTTACTGCCGATGTCAGGCCTCAGCTTGTTGTCATAGTTCTTGAGCAGCGAGTTGAGGATCTGCGTGGCATCAGTCTCCTGTGCCTTGGGGGTGAGGACCCAGGTTTTGTTGATGCTGAGGTAATCATAATCGTATTCCTCTGTGCTCTCACACCTGGAGAGGAGAGACAAAGGGCAGAGACATGGCTGTGGCAGCTCTCTGGCACTGCCTGGGAGCAGGGGCACAGCTGTGTTTCAGAGATACCAAAGGAGGAGGATGCAGCTTGGATAAAAGGCAGAGCATAAGGAGCTCAGGGATCTCCTCGCAGCCACACTGCTAAGAAGCCACAACTCACCTGGCACCTTTGCTCACTTCAGGGTCACCAGGTATGCAGGGGCTTTGCCACCAGTGGGAAAGACCAGCAGGCATGGGGCGTTCCACCTCCTCCTTAGCTTCCTTTGGAGACACACTGCTCATCCCCAAGGTGTGGGAGCCAGTCTCTGCTTTCCCTGCCTTCCTCCTCATCCCACTCCCTCTGCCAGCAGCTCCTGCCCCCAGAGCTGCCTGTTAACCCCAAATACTTCCACTACTCTGCCTGCTGCTGACACCTGAAGCAGGCTTCCTCTGAGGAAGGAGACAGTGACAAAACAGTGCTTTTGGGGAGCAAGGCATTTGCAATAAATGCATTTCAGAGAAAAGAGGTCCTAACACAACCTTACAGGCATCCTGCACGTCTGGCGTGGCAGGAGCCCAGCCATCTGCCCTGCACAGATCCTTGGAAATAAAAGCCTTATGCAAACTCCTCTGTCTCCAGGCCAAGACCTGCCACAACCCATTCCCTGCACTCACCAACCCTTCCTCCCCAGCCTGTGGCGTGAGCTCCCATTTAAAGATGCCCCATCTTCCCGATCTCCCAGTTCCAAGGCAGGCAAGGAAAGCTCGTATCCGTCCTCCTTTGGACATGATCCACTTAGCAACAGCTTCTCTCACTGCCTTTCATATCTGCCCTCTCTAAACCTTTGGTACTCCTCCCTTTTCCTAAAGGAGTTTTCCTAAGCCGTCTAATTAGATTAGGTCCACGCGGCCACCCGGGAAATTCTAACCACCTGCCGCTGCTCTGGGCAGCTCATTCACACGGCTTTCCCCGGAATGACACAGCCATATGTGGGAGAGGATGCCGAGCGCTCCCACCGCCGGCACACCCCCCTCGACGTCTGCCGTGTCAGCGTGTCACCTGCTCCAGCGACAGCAAGGGTCTCGCAGCGGGAGCTGCCACCGTGTTGACACTTCCCAGCTGGAGCCTCGCAGCTCCGAGGTGCGCTCAGGCACCACGGATGCACATCTCCCTCCAGCGCCCGGGGAGGCACAGCCGGGCCGAGCCGCTTGGAGAGGGCGAAAAAGCATTAAATCGACACGTTGCGGCCGATTTATCAGACGCTCCTCTTTCAAAACCCCAGACAAAACTCGCTTTCACAATCGCTTTAAAACTCTTCGCATCTCCTCGGCTCTCAGGCGCCGGGACGTGTCCCCCGCCAAGGGCTGGGCTGCGCGCAGCTGGCTGCCTGCCGCCGCACATTAGGTGTTGGTACATCAGCTCATTGTTTCCTGTCTGATTGCGCTGCACTTTCTAACCATGCTTAAGGAGTGTTAAGCAACGCTGTCAGGATGCGCTTCCCCATCCGAGCAGCGCCAGCCAGCGCTCCTGCCGGGCTCTCGCTGTGGCGTTGCCTCCGAAGCGCAGCCGAGCAGGGAGCTCTGCATCACCCAGCAGCTGCGGGAGGCACCGGGGACCACCGAGAGCCCACCCCAAAGCTGCACACGGCTGAAACCGGGGGCTGGCCCCGCTCCTGCGAGAAGCAAGGAGGGACGTGTGCCGGCAGCGCAGCTCAGGGCAAGGGAAAGCAATCCTAGCTGCTGTCCCTCGCTGCCGGTGCTTTGGGGGACAGAGGCTGCCTCTGGCAAAGTGGGAACAGCAACACCGAAACCTTTTCTCCGTGTTCCCCTGACCTTACTTGAAGTCACCTGCCCTGCCGGCACTGAACTCTGCACATCCCCCTGTCCTACCAAAAATCCCGTTCCTCCAGGATGTAAGGCTGCACTAGTCTGAAACATCCCTTTAGGGGCTGAACAAACCCTGGCTGCTTACTCTGCTCTCAGTCTTCTGGTTTCCCCCCATTTAGTGTCACTGGTTAACACCCCAAGGCTTGGGGTAGCATTTCCAGGGAGTCACATCCCTATTACAGATGCAAGGACACTACCAAAAATATGCTTTTTGCTAATGCAGCTAATCCCAGCCGACTAAACCATACTAAGCCATCTTAGCATAAGCAAGTCAGCTTTTGCTGGAGAAAATGTGCTTTTTCCGAGTGTATATGCACACATAGACACACACCAGCCTTTGCTGGTGAAGAATGTGACTCTCATGCCACCCTATGCAAGCCCCTGCCTCCTCCCCAGTCTCTCTTCTCAGTGGCCCCACTTTAAATTGAGAAGGGAAGAGCCCAAGATCTATTGCAGAGGAGAGGTATTAAGGTGACATGTGCATCCCCCCTCCAGCTGCTAATGGAAATGTCACACTGCAGACCTGCAGAGATCCCCAACGCGCTGTGAACACTCGCTGGCCTGGCGGCTCCATCTCCAGGCACACAGCGACTGGCTTGGTGACAGGGGACAGCCACTTCTCATACGCCTCTGTGCAGCCAGGGGGAAAGGCAGAGCCATGTTTCCTCACCTCTGCTTGTTGAGACGTCAGAACACCCTCCTCAGGGCAGGGCTGTGGGGCCGGGACACAGCCACAGCGTGGGCAGGAGGTGGGCAGGAGGGTGTCAGCAGGGCAGAACTGGGCGCGTTGCAAGGAAATTCGTGGTCTTGACAGATGAGTTGGGGGCATGGCAGCTCCTGCTGGTGCCCAGAGCAGGAGGCTGGCACGGCAGGGAGGTGTCCTTTCGGATGTGCTCACAAATATGGATGAGGTTGGACAATCCTCCCTGGGCAACCCGTGGCATTACAGCAGGACAGTGCCGTGCCTCGGCTCCCTAATTCCCTTTCACTCAAGCAGACACCTGTTTGGCTGAGGCTTCCAAACACACCCTGTGGTTGGGGAAAGTCACCTGAAGAGCTGCTGGCTGGCTCCCTCCCCCAGTGCCCAAGCTGTCTGACAAGGTTTTCCCTTGGCAGGAGGAGGGGAAGAGCAACATGTGCCACGAGCCGTTGAAGACACTCCTGCTCCTTGCCTGGTGGGGCAGCTGGTGGTCCCTGACTGGGATGCACACCCACTATTGTTCACAAGCTGGTGGTGGCCCTGAGGCAGGAACCTCCCAGCGCAGATGCAGATCCCGGGGCTGTATCCAGCCCTGCTGCAAACACAGCTGAAAGCCTTCCCTGCTCCCAAGGAAAAGAGAGCAGCAAAATGCAAGAACAACATTTCCCCCGGTTGAAAAGCACTGTGGTCAATTCCAATTTCCACATGCTAATGTGTCCTTCTAGTCACCCATCCCGATGCCTCCTAGGGTTATAGGCACAGGGATGTTCAGGCAGATGACTCTAAATTAGAAGCAGGCAGAGGATTGAAGGACAGGGAGCTCTAACTGGCCCCTATCACCCATTTCACACGTGTTCCTACCTCTGACAACACACTCCACGGAGCCCCGGTGGTCAAGTCTGCACAGTTTCAAGCACCTGCCAAGCCCAGCATCTGGTGTGATGCTGTGCAGCGATCCTGCCTTCAGGGCTCAAAGTTGGGTGCCTTGGTTCCAGGCGAGGCAGTGCCCTGGGAAATGCTGGTGAATGAGGCTCTGTGCTGGGGGGGACTGTCTGGGGAGTGCTGAATCACCTGGCACAAAGCACCAGGGGAAGGGTCTTGCTGCTTGTACTGGGAGAAGAGCTCACAGACGCAGCACCTGAACAGAGCTCCTCACCCCAGCACCTACCACGAGGAGCAGGGAACAGGAGATTCACCCTCCACAGCTGCATCCAGGAGAAATGCAGTGGATGCAGAGCAAAACCCTGCTATAACTTGCTCTTTTTCTCCTCTCACAGGATTCCTCTCCCACTCCATCATGCCCACCCTGCAATGTCCACAGCCACCACTCCTGGCAGAGCAGGGCTCAGGGTAGAGGCAGACTTGAGGGACTGGGCAGAAGAGAGGCCGAGCCAGCTATGGGGTGAACATTCCTGCTCAAGGGTATGTGAATACATGATTTAATTGCTTCTCTGTGTGATCTTGCAGCTTACAACTCACCCTCTCAAAATGCAGGGCTTGTGGCAATGTGCCGCAGGGACAGTGGGGCACAGGAACCAGGACTACCAGGGATCCATCCCCCTCTCAGCCCTCCAATGCCCCCTGGCCCCTGCATGGATCTCCTGCCGGGAGGTTTTGTGTCAGGGCACAGAAGAGGCTGGGTGTCAGGGCACGAGCCGTGGGGCAGCTCTTGCTCCTCGACCCTGGGAAGGCCAAGGCACGGAGGACCATGGCAGGGATGGACTCTGTGCCCACCCCCGGGGTCGGGAAGCACTGGCAGGGCAGACCATTAGTAGCAGGATTCATGCTCCCTGTCCCTAACTGCATCTGTAATGGGATTTGATGGGCTTTAAGGCGGCTTATTCTGCCAATTAGCTTCAGCCAGTAAAATCCCTGTTCCCCCAAGCCCTGGGGGTAACAATCTGCTGACAACATGTTCTTTCCCCATCTAGCCATTAAACTCATCAGCAGGGCTAGGAATTGTAGAAAAAAAAAATTAAAAAAAAAAAAAGAAACTTGAAACCCCCTTGTGCGTGGGCCCTTTCATCGCTGTTTACAGAGAAGCGCTACGAACGGCTGGCCCTGGGAAAGAGCTGTCACCTGCCGCCCCTGCCTCCGCTCGCCTCCTCGCCCAGCTCGCTGGGGGCACCGGGCTGGCACCGGGCTCCCCGCCGGCACCCAGAGCCGCGACCTGGGGCCAACCTGTAGAGCAGGGCAGGAGCCCCCGTTGCCCTCCCCCCTGCCCGGCTGCACTCCCTGCGGAGGCTTCGGGGGACCAGGGGATGGAGTGCAGGGAAAGGGACGCAAGCTCCTTCCCACCCAGCCCGACTCCACGTGGAAATGCCCCGGTGATGGATAGAGCTGCCTGGAGGTGCCGAGCTCCCTCTGGTCCTGCTCCGGACACCCCCGGAAGGGGCTCAGCTCCCGGCAGGATTAGCCCGCGAGGTGATGGCAGGGTGGAAAACGGGATTGTCCTTTCGATTCCGGCATGCGAAGGGGGAGCCCGGGGTGCAGAGGACATGCAGGCACTCGGTGCTGCCGCGACGGGACCCGCTGGAAGGAACAGCTGGGGGCACGGAGATGCCAAAACCCCGCTGGAGCCGGGGCGGCGAGCGTGGGGAGAGGCGCTGCGACTCCAACCTCCTCCCCTCCTATTGCCCCGACGGGTAAACTGAGGCGGGGAGGGTCGTCCCGGTGGTCTGGGGGGGGGGTGGGGGGGGGTGGGGAGGGGGCGCTCACCTGGCGCGCAGGACCGGCCCGAGGGCCAGGCAGAGCAGCAGCACCGTCCCGGGCATCTCTGCGAGGCGAGCGGCGGCCCCGGGGGGCGGCGGCGGCCGTGCGCCCTCCCGGCGGGGCTCAGCGCGGGGCCGGGCCGGGGGCGGCGACGGGGCCCCCCCGCTGCCCGCTGCGCCGCGCTCCGGCCCCGCCGCCGCCCGCGCGGCCCCGCGCTCCGCGCCGCCGGCAACGGACCGCAAAGTTGGGCATCTCTTCTCCGGTCCGCGGCGGGGAGGGGCTCGCAGCGGCTCCTACCTCCCCGCGCAGGGGCCGGCCTCCCCCGCACCCCCGGGGCTGAGCGCCGGCGGGGGGGTGCGCCGAGAGGCACCCGCGCATCTGCCGGAGCCGCGCTGCCGGGGAGCGAGCATCGTCAGCTGGTGCGAGGAGCTCTCGCTCCCCCTCTGCGTAATAAGGCGTTTGATTTCTCTTAATACTCGCCTTTTTTTTTTTTTTTTTTTCCCTCTCTTCCCATGCACAACAGTTGGGGTGTTTGTCTAAAAAAAGAAAGAGTGGGTAATTATTGCTAAATTACGCAAGGCGTCAGGCCTCGCTGGGCTGAGCTGCCAGTGAGATGCAGCCGGGAGAGGGTCCTTTCCCACCTGTTGGGGCTGCTGTCTCGCAAAAAAGAGCCAGGAGGGTGCTTTGGGAGGAGCTGTGGGACAGCTGGGGGTCGCGGGTGGGCTGTGGGCTCCCAGCCTGTCGCTCTCTGCCTTCACGGTTTGCCAAGCTGCACTCGGGCATTTCTTTACTCTGCTGCCATCCGACTGGCAAACAGGAGTAACAGATTCCTTCTTGGTGAGCCTTGGGTCAGAGCTGCTCAGAACAAACTTTGTTAGACCTACACGAGGTGCTGATGTAGTTACAGGCTGAGGTGTGGGAGCTGGTCCCCAGAGAGGCCTGGTCCTGCATCTCATGGAGGTCTGGTAACACTGATGACAAATCCAGCTCCTCTGGACCGGAGTGGGACCACCCCTGGTGCTGAGAGTTGACTCTCTCACTCCTGGGCCTGTCACAGCTCTGCTCTCCATCTGCAGGGTGCTGGTGCTGCTGCCTCATCTGTTCAGGGCAGGGAGATTCCCGTTCCCCAGGCACACCCCCACAGCCAGGAGCAGTCTCGGTGGTGGTGGGGATGCCACAGGAGCACAAGCAGGCGGTAACAGCAGCACACCTGGGTGGTTTGTCAAGGCTCTCCCCCTTGCTGATTGCTGCAATGATCACCTCAAGCCCTTGAGCGTGAGATCTGAGCAGGCTCAAAGCTACAAGAGCCAAGCATCGGGGCTCTGAGATGGCATTTCCCTGGAATGAAGCAGCTGCAGATTATGTTGCCTTTACTTCATGCAAAGAAGCCAGCTCTGGATGGCAGAGTTTACAGGAGGCACATGTCAGAAGAGTAAATAATGAATATCAAAGCAGCAGTGAAGGTGGAAAGAGCTCTTTAAGCTTCAAAGCAAGCCACTGGATTGTTCCAGAAGTTCTTCAGGGATCCAGATGAAGCTGAAGTTGGGAAAGGTGCAAGAATAGCTGCAGGGAAGATGTAGCTGTCAAGGATTCTGGTCATGAGCAGACCACAGAAAATCCAGGGGTTCATGCATGTGCTCTCAGCTCCCCCTCAAGACACAGGATGTGAAGTGGTATGTGGGGAAATTCACAGGACTGATTTCTTTTGATCACCCCGTTCTGCTGCCTGAGAACTGAGACAACTGGCGAGGGCTGTGCTTGGAGCGGTGGAGGTGGACTGGGAAATGTTAGGGAATCACAGCATCCCCTCCTGATGCTGTTCTGGGGACACCTTGCAGGCAGTTTTATGCACCAGGAGCTTCCAAGCAGCTCTCCTCTCTGGTCTTCTTCATTTGCAGGGGTTTCATTTTGTGACTGGTGCTGAGTCTTTCCCTTCAGCCAAGGATAAGAATGAAGCCTGTTGATGGAGTTGGAGAGCCAGGGCACTGCTTTTCAAGCAAACACCTTATTTATCAGCAGCACAGGCTTAGCTGGGGAGAAACTCATTTCAAATTCACAGTGAATGGTTCTGACCAGGAAAACCACCCTCAGTCCCAATGCTAAGATGGACAAAATGTCCTGCACTTGTGTTTTGGCAGGAAGCAGGCCCTGTTTTCCACTTTGAAGAGACATTTGTTTTGAGGTCTACTGTCATGGGATTCAAAACTTAAACAGGAGAGGCAATGTTTTATTCAAGATGTTTTTTATCCCTTCTGGTATTTCAGTTTAACCAGCAAACTAATAAAACCTATTATTTACAGAGTCCTCATGAGCCCAGAGCCTGGGGGGCCAAGCTGCCACAGCAAATGAGGGTTTGGTTGTGCAGTCCTCACTGCAGGATTTAGGTCTGGGAGAAAAGGAGACAATTCCAGCCCTGGACCAAGGATCCCAAGCCTTGCAAGGATGGCAGTGCTCTCAGAGGGATGAGCCTGGGCACATCTGCAGCCCTTTCCAAACCCCTCTGTGCTCTCTCAGAGCCCATTCTCGGGGTGTGTGCTGCCTGCTCCTGCACTGGGAGTGTGTTTGTGGCTCAGGCTGGAGCAGGGGGGAAGGCAGGAGGCAAAGCTCTGCTGCCTCTTGCCAGTGCAAAGGGCTGGGCGCTCCTTGCCTCAGGCAATGCCAAATTCAAGGGGTGTCTCTCTCCAAGGAGACTGCTCTTCTTCCAGGCTGCATCAGAGGGAAAACTGATACAAGTGGAGAAAATTATTATCCTAAGGTGTTCAGGAGCTCATTCCTGAGAAAGCTCAGGCTCTTAGCATTTGCACAATCTCCCTCAGACAGATATGTCTCTCTCAAGGGTGGAGGAGCTCCTGCAGCAGGACCAGAGGAGCCCAGGCAGAGGCAGATCCCACTGGGACTCTGCAGGAGCAGGTCAGGTTTGAGAGCACTGCTGGCAGAGCTGGGCACTCCAGGACAAGGAGCTGCCAGGGCATTTGCAGGCAGCAGTGCCAGGGCCATGCAGCAGACTGCTCTGAAGGGCTGCATGGAGGTGAACCTGCCTTCCCCTCCTCCCTCACTCTCCACGTCATAAGGCTGAGGACAGAGCACAGTTAGAGCCGCTGTCCTTGATGCTCTCTGTCCTCCTGGTAATGAACTGGTCCTCGAGCTGTCACTGAGCCAGAGCATCCCCTGGGAGCAGCGCAGGGTCAGGCCAAGCCCTCTCCCCATGGCCAGGGCCGTGTGTCCAGGCAGAAGGCAGGGGCTGGTCACTCTCCTGCAGCAGCATCCATGAGGATGAGCACTGACACACCTGGATGAGAGTGGAGAGGGACAGCTGAGGAGAAGCTGCCTACAGGGTCCCTTTGCAAAACTTGGGGGATGAAAAACCCTCTATAAGGCTTGACCCTTTTCTCTGACTTGGGGCATGTCCTGCACAGTAGAAACATTTGTTTACTCTACCAGGGCATTTGTTCAACATAACCCAGGTTTTGTCTCTTTCAGGCTCACCAGGCACAGCAGCAGATGCTGTATCTGGGCTCACATGACATCAATAACAGCTTCAGCTGGGCTCTGCCTTCCCACCTTTATGGACAGCAATGATAGATGAAGCAGACAGGGCACAGTTTGGTTTTTAGGTGCTGGAGTGAACTTGCAGTGCTGACAGATTAAAAAAATGTGTTTGGAGCCTGAACAAATGTGACGTGAATATTTTCCAAGGAGAGTGAAGGGTGTGGGAGGACAGCCCAGGCCGTAGCAGGAGCTGGTGCAAGCTGTCCCGGGGGTGATGAGAGCATTGACGGGAGCGAGAACTTTACCTTCATCCTCTGCTGCTGCGTCAGGCCTGAAGGAGTCCCTACTTTCCTTCCATTGCAGGCAGCCCCTCCTCAGAATTAGTTGCTTAGTGGAAAGAGATCACCAAATGCTAGGTGATCTGATCCTGTGTGTCAGAAGAGTTCTTGCTGTCACCCTGGGGATGGGAAAGGTGCCATTTCCCTTGCTTTTATGGCTCTGCTTTTCTGAAACCTTCCCCAGCCCAGGGCTGAACATGTTACATTTCTCCTAGGGACTGACATGTAAAAAGGGAAAATATACATGGGAAAGGTTGGGAAGGGGAAGAGAATAGGCAGCATTTGACAAAAAAGGGGAAAAATCTCAGCAAACTGAGCACCAGGTGTTTCAGTACTTTTTTCAAGTGGAATTTGCAGCTATGCCATCTGTACATCCGATGTCCTGTGTCCAGCACAGGACCATGAGCTGGTAGTTCAGACTCCAGAATAACTCCCATCCTTATTTTAAATACTGTGCCACTGCTGACACAAACTTTGGGGACGTGCAGCTGCAGGAGCAGGAACAGCTGCTTCTCTTCACTGAGAATCTGGCTGCTTCTGGATGGAGGTACAAAACTCCTTGTCACCCCATGCCACAATGGGTCAGGGAAGGGGAAAAGGAGCCAGGAAGGTCATGGATCCAACGAGAACTGTCATTGGGATGCAAACTGTGTTTGGTACAGGGTTGCTCAACAGCTGGGAGGAACTTGGGGCTCTCCAGAGGACAGGCTGGGATTCAGAGCAGAGCCAACACGTGGAAGGTGGTGCTGACCATCCAAACCCCGTGGCCAGCAGTGACTCTGCCTGGCCCTTCCCCTGCTGCAGCCCTGAGGGCCCAGCTGAGGCCACATCAGCACCTGCTGACCCCGAAGGATTTAAGGAAAGGAGAGAGGGAGGCGCACTTGCCTTTTATTGTTGATAACCCGTAGGCATTTCTGCCCGGGGGCGCGGGGATTTCAACGCCTTCTCTCTACCCTGCCTCGGGAATGTTTATACACCAGTAAATAATGGGAACCGCTCATCTGTGTCCGAGTGTGGATGTTCAATTACAGCCCTCTCCCGGCACTGATCCGAGCCCTGCACTCCGCTCTCCCCTTGCCCCGGCTCTGCGGTCTGCCTGGCAGTTTGACATTTCGTCAGCCCGAGGATAATGCAGGACTGTTGACAAGCGGAGAAAACAGGGAAAGGAGCTTTTCTCGGCGAGCTGAGGCAGAGCACAGTCCCTCCTGTTGCAGGTGCTGCCTGATCTGGGGTCCCAGGAGCTGTTTTGTGCTGTCTGTGATGGGACTGACTCTGAAGCTCTGTGACAGATGCCTGCAGCAAGACCAGTTTTTCACGCCTCTTTCATTCCTGGGAGCTGTTAGACATTTTCAAGGCCTCTTTAATTTCCCCCCTCATGAAGCTCCTGTGCAGAAGAGGGAGATGCCCTTCTCTCTCAAGTGCCTGAACTCGAGGGACACATTGTGGAGGGGCTGATTTTTTAGGGAGGCAGTGCTTGGGACTGTGTCACTGTGGCCCTGGGTGCCACCCCAACAGGGCTGCAGCAGCAAGAGCTCAGCAGGGAGGCGGCCAGCTGAGAACAGGCTTGGCAGACCCCGAGAGGCACTTTGCCCATCCCAAATTGTGTGGGCCCCCCAGCACACCCAGCTCAGGGCAGGGGCAGCGCCTGCTCCTTCCCTGGAGCAGCTTGGCAGATCCTCTTGCACCCCTGCCCCAAAGCATCGTTCATGCAGGGGGAAGGGAGCACGTGCTGTGCCGCTGTTATCCACTCCCAGATGGGGGAATCAACGGCACTGCCTCGCCTTCCACGCCCTCTTGGCCCAGGTGGGACACAGCAGCACAGCTGAACCCCACAGCAGCCCTGAGAGCCCCCCATGCTCCTGCCATCAGGGTGTTGTCCCACGCCCACCCTGAGTCCATGGCAGAGCAGAGCTGCTCCCCAGCCCAGACCCCATCCAGCTGCTCTCCACTGCTGGCACTGCCACTTGCACCCTTTCCCCCCACACTACGTCCGTGGTGCTCCTCAGCCCATACTCACAGGAGTTCATGGAGAAATGCCAGCATTGCTCTGTTCCTGAGCTCTAGGATCCCCCGTGAAACACTGACCTAGATCAACCCTCTGCCGCACAGGGCTCTGCTGCTGTGGCTGCTGGGCACAGCGAGCCTCACCCAGGTACCCCTGCTCCAGGATTTTGCTTTCACACCTCCTCGTGTGGAAACCCAGACCCCATCCGCCAGCAGTCAGTGCTGCTGTGTCCAGCACCCACCTTCCCTGTCCCCTCTGGTTTTCCCTGCTCCATCCCAGCCCCTCTGCCGAAAGCAATCAGTGGCAGCTGAAGTGCAGAGGAGCAGACACTGCGAGCTGCCCTGCAGCTCCTGCGCTCCCAGAGCCATCGGAGCAGAAACGCCTGCACACGGAGCGCCTCTCCAAGAGAGGGATGCTGCCACTAGGATCTGGCAATTGCCAGCACGTCAGGGAAGGAGAGATCGTCTCCTAATACTCTCTAAGCTCCAATCTTAATCTTGTTCATTGCTGTTAAGTCTCAGAGAAATCGGGCCGATGTGTTGAAAGGAGGCAAAATAAAGAGATTCAAGAGGAGGCTGAAGTCTCTTCAGAAAACTGAAGAGAAATAATCTTCAAAGGTTCCCACGAGCCCGTGCTCCCCAGCCTGGAAAAGCAGAGCAGATAAACACTGAGCCTTGCTGGAGTTGTTTTTCAGTCTGGTATTTTCTAGGAGGAGACAGAAGCGTTAAGGCTGGAGTATCAGAGAGCAGTTTTGGGATCTCAGCACACAGGGCTTGACCATCTTCCCTTGGGCCCCACCCCTGAGGTCTCTGATTCTTGGCAGGCTCAGGTCTCCCAGGCAGAGCCTGGTTCCCATTTCCCTATGGGGGTGAGGGCCAGAGAGAGCAGCAGCACGGGAGGGGCTGGGTGCTTTTTCCTGGGTGACACCCTCCAGGTGCATCCGCAGACCCTTCCCACTGCCCCACCCATGAGGGAGATCCAGCCAGGTGGGAGCACCTGCAAAGAAATAACCTGTTCTAGGGAGATGGAAGGAGTTTCCTTGGGCTGATGGCCTCTACCTAGGTCCCATCATCAGGGCAAGGAGCCAGGGCAGAACAGCACCTTGCTCCTGCCACCCTGCCTGGGGCTGCCTCACCCCTCTGCATCCCCTTGCCTCACAGCATCCCTGAAGTCCCGTGCCAGCACCCTCCCATCCCCAAACAAGGGACATCCATGCTGGGGTCTCCCCTCTCCTCATGTCCTCCCCTAAGGTCTGGGAGGTTCCTACAGTGGAAGCTGCTTTCAGGCTCTGCACTTGTCACTGCTGGCCGAGCTGCTGCTGCTGAATCCCTTCCTCCAAACTCACTTTTAGCCTCCCTGACTGCCCAGGCAACACGTGCTGCCATTTAGAAAGGCCCTGCTGCAAAAGGTGCTGCCTTTTCACCTTGCAAAAAATGCTGGGGTTTGGAGGAGACCAAGGATCATCCATGGCATGCTCCAAATGCACCCCAGTGCAGAAAACGGGGCACACACCCCTCCGTCCCACACGCTGCAGAGGGACGTGCCCAGCCCTGGGGCTTTGCAGGAGGGGTTTGCACTGCAGAGATGGAGGTGAACTGAGCCAGATCCTGTCTGTGCAAGCAGGGTGGGGTCTAAAGAAGGTCCTGCAGGCTGGGGGACAGTCTGTCTGCAGGCTCTTGGCCAGAGCCTGTGTCAGGGAGGCAGAGCACTGACTCCCCAGGCAGCTCTGCCAGCTCCAGCCTTTGCAGCAAATTTTGCCTTTGTCATTGCCCATGTGCTTGGTGGACAGGGGACTCCTGTCTTCTAGGAGGCTGTTAGAAAACGCCTTGCAACTGCAGTAAAATTCACCCTCCTCTCTCCCCCCCACAAAAAAAAAATAAATAAAGGGTAAGCCTTAATTACACCCACGCAGCTTTCCACACTGCTTCACCCCCCTCTCAGAAAGGCACCAGTATCTACAGAGTGGATAGGTTGATTAAAAGTCCCCCAAAATGAATAGATCAAGAGAAATCTTCCATACCCCTGCAGCAAGGGTGAAGTGCTTTTTAATTAAGGACAAAGACATGCAAATGTCCTGAATCATCACAAGCAAATAGCAAAATAGCACCTGTCAGAATATTAAAAAACAAGCACTCAGCATTCCCTTGTGATCAGCTTGAAGGAGGCCTTGAGTTAAAAAAAAAAAAAAAATTCCACTGAGACTCGAAAAACGTAATAGACTGGGAATGAGCAAAGGATATGTCTCCAAAAACCCCAAGTGGGGATGACTTGATGGTGATTTTGGCTGGTGAATACGTTAGGGTGACCAACAGGAGGGTCTGGACCATCTCTAGCCCCAGTACAGCCTGTGCTGGACCCACTGGGAGGCTGGGCTGGGTGACCTGGGGGGCACTGCTGACCTGCCCATCATCAGCCAAGCCTTTCTTCTCCCAGGTGCCAGGTCCCTGCCACCACCCCGCAAAATCTGTAATTATGAGCACTCAAATGACCCCAGTCAGCTGGGAAAACACAACTTAATGCGTTGTGAAGTGTTTGCTGGAGGAGCAGCCTCAGGGGCTGCTCCAGCGCGATCCCCTCGCCCCTGTCGGACCTGCCCGGGCTGAAGGAGGGGGATTTCAGCCTTGGTGGGTAATGAAGGTGACAGGCTGCTGCATCCCAGAGCCCTGTGACAGCACCCCATGAGCCATTCTCCTCATGTGCATTTGTTTGTGTGGCAGCCCAGGAACGTGCGGGAAGAGCCCTGGATGTGCCCAGAACCTTTATTATTAGGATTGATTACAGGCAAAAACTGGCTGGAACGGGTGCCTGAGTGCCAGGGCTGCTGGGGAGAGCAGGCAGGTGCTCTCAGGCTGATCAGGGCAGGAAATTTTTTTCCTAGAATAGGGTTAAACAGGGAGGTTTGAGGAATTCTTTTGCACTTTGGGTGTTTTTATCGCTAACATTGCTGGCTTTTCCCTAACCCTATGTGCGTTCAGGTTAAAAACCCAGCTGTGGAAGGACATGTTGCTGTGAGAAGCACCCCACACCAGCAGCCTCCCCTCTGGCCTCCAGCTGCTTGGCTGCACCCCAAAGCGGTGGCCTTGAGCACCCCTTGGCTTGGTGACACAGCTGTCCCCAGGGCTGTACCCGAGCCAGGAGGGAGGAGGAGTGGGAAAGGCAATGAAAGGAGCAAGTGTTGGGAAGGACAGCGAGAGCCAGCACAGCCCAGCAGCAGCCACAAAGGGGCTGTGAAGGGAAGGCAGAGTGAAAGGGAAATGCCTGGAATAATAAGTGACGGACGGATGCCTTTGAAGGGGACTCGGATATCTCGGGTCTCCCGCCTGACCTACTTAAAACTGGCGTAATCTGATGAAGGAGCAACCTCCAGCTCTAAATAGAAACTTGGCTCCTCTCGATCTGAATTCCTTCCCTCTGCCACCCAAGGGTGGGGCTGTGGTTGGCAGCTGGAGGCACGGCATGAGTTGCACAGGGCCTGCAGAAGGGTCTGGGCACCTTTCCTGGCGAGAAGGGGCCGTGAGGCACCAGCACAGAGCCCAGAGGGATGGCGTTGCGTTGGCACTGGCATCGCGTGTTTTTCCAGCAGCCTGGTTACAAACAGCAGCAGAAGTGCCCGTGGGGAATGGCAGGAGGCACAAGCAAAAAAAAAAAAAAAAAAAAAACCAAAAATCCTGCACATCAGGACCCAGAAGTCAGGGGACCTTCATTAGCTCCTTGGACACACGTGATTTGCAAGCAAAGATTTTTCGTTTCAAACGAACCTCAAATCTGGTGCACAACAGAGTCCTGAGGCAGGAAATTAACTGGCAAATATAGGCAGAATTTGGCAATTAGTTTAAATGAGAAGAAAAACAAACAAAACCACAGTCCAAGAAAAAACCAGCTGCAATCAAAGCACTTTATTTCAACCTGCTTTGAAATAAAATGTTTTGCTTAAGAATGCCAAAATGTTTCATCGATCCGTGTTCTAAATTAAATATTTCAAGCTCTTCCACTTCAGCACACCATTGTTCATTTAAAACCTGCCTTTCTTTAAATAAAAGAGGAGAAAAAGAACCACTGTTTTGGTTTGAACAACATACTGAATTGACAAGATGAATTTTTTTCATTTTTCCTCTTCCACTGGAAAACCATATTAAAAAAAAAAATATTCAATATGAACCAAATTTAATCCATTCCTCACTTTGCTCCAAAGAAATTTTCCTAGCTGCAGTGTGTATTGCAGGATATACCTGGGTCTTCCAGGTCTTCCCATTGCCACATGGGGAGCAAGGTGGGTTTGGTGGGAATTCCCAACAGATCAGAGCAAGATTCAATCTTGTTTTATCAAGGGCTTCCTTCAAGCCCTTACAGCTCCCTGAGGACAGAAAATTTCCAGCTCATAGCCTCTGGGACTGAATTAGCTGTTTAGGAACCTTCATATGCTTTATTCAACTTCCTTGCTAAATGGTAAAAATGTATATGGGATTAGGAAAGAAAAACAATTAAATTAAAACCAAAGTCATTACAGAACGCCAGCGAGTCTCTCAGTATCTGCATCAGAAGGAGATGAGTTTTCTCCTGTTGTGGAGATAGGCCCCGTTAATTTTCTTGGTAGGATCTCCCATTTTAAAGCAACAAGGCAAATGTTTACTTTGACTTCTCAACAGTGTTTGTGGACCCTGGGCGGGCTAAAAATGAAAGAGAGAGAGGAATTCTCTTAGTCTGAAATGCTCTACACATTAATTTTTGCAAAGCTCAGATTTAGGGTCAAATTCAAACTGACAGAGTCTCCTTGAAGTAGGAGGAGAGGCAGGAGATAATATTGGGTGAAGAGAAGAGAAAGATGAGACAGGCAAAGTGGAATTTTTTTTTTTTTAAGCTTGCAGGGAGATACTAAGCCCAATAATCAGACAAGAAAGGCAACGAGCAGCTATCAAAGCAGCAGCCGTTTTAAGAGCTGTGCTCATCTGAAAGCGACTCTTAGTTCTTGTGAAAACTGCCGCCTTAACAGCTGTCCCAATTAGAGCCAGCCGGAAATTTCCCAATAAACCCACGGTTTTGTCAGAAAATAATTCGCTGAGTCTGAAATGCTCCGAGTTGGCTGAACTTTTGTTGAATGGGAAGAGCAGGGCTCCAACTGGGTCCGGTGCTCAGCTGCCAGGTTTGTGCTCCGAGCGGCAGCGCTGACGGAAAAGTCAATTTTGCTGAGCAGCTGCAGGCACCAGGAAGCGCCTGGTTGCCATAATTTATGTTTGGGATTTGGTTGGAGTTGGGAGAGAGGGGGGGGGTAAAAAAAAAAAAACCAACAACAACAAAAAGATGAAAAGGCAACCGAGCTCCTTATAAATTTGAGCTCGAGCCAGCTGAATTTGCTCATGCCACGATCCCATATGCCTGACCCGTTTTAGGATCTTGGCGGCTGGATCTGTGAGGGAGAAAATAAACCAACCCCAGAGCGCTGTGGAGAGGACAATGCTGGAAGCGGCAGCACTCCTGGCATCCCTCTGCCAGGGGAGACAGCTCGTGGCTGTGCCCATGGCTGCGTGACAATGAGGGCACTGGGTCTCCTGGGGTCCCTCCTTCCCTGATGCCACCTTCCTTCTCTTGGCTTTATCTTGGGTTTATTTTTCGATTCTGGCAAAAGCAGTAGCTACAGTTACTTGGGGTTTTTTTCAGCTATGTCTTTGAAAACTGATGTGTTGCCACTGGATGCATCATCAAGTTTTTTTTTTTTCAGCTGTTTCACTGCATCAGAAACTTATTAAAAGAAGGAAGAAAGTCATCGAGACTTAGTCTAGGAGAGTCTGTGCAACACTTCTCATGGAGAGATTTTAGCTACCCACATTTAAATGACATTAAAAAAGAAAAAGTTACCAGGCAGGACAGCAACCTAGGCTCCCCACAACCACCTTCCAAGGGGCTGTGAAGCTCCAAGGCAGCTGCCAAGGCCAGAAAAGTCCCTGAATCAAACTGGAGCTGTGTTTGCAGGAGGGGAAAAAAAGTGTTAATGCTCTGTGTGACTCCTGACCAGCAGGGAAAAGCCTTTCTGTGAGTGGTGATGATTAATTACTAATGATAATTAACCTACAACAACAGTAGCACTCAGAAACTAGAGCAAAGGCACACATTCCATCGTGTGCAGCTCTGAATGAAACAGAGCCTCTGCCCCAGAGGGATTTCTTTTTAAAAATGCCTAGAAATGATGAGTGACATAACTGGAGCTTTTCCTCATCGGAGCGCTCCCCAGGGCGGGCACAGAGCCTTGTGCAGGTACCACTCTCCCTTCCCATGCTGCTGCCTGTGGCTCATGGAGGGGCTCTGCTGCTCCACCAGACACCTCTGAGGGCATTCTTGGGGTTTCCTGTGCTCCAAGCCTACCCCAAACCAGCTGCTCCATGCCCAGTCCCATCTGGAGTCCATCCCTCCCTGGCCCCATGGCCCTGTAGAAGCAACACCAACGCTGCCCGGAGTGCTGCCACTTAACTCGACAGGGAAGCAAGTGCATGGAGCTGGAGCTTGAAATCAGCCCCCTTTAGGTCTCTAAAGTGATGCTAAGGGCCCTCTGAAGCTAGGGGAGGGGAAAAAAAAAGCATCTGCCACATTCTTCATTTCATCTCGCAAGCTGTGAGATCCCACCCCTCTCACTGCCTATCCCTGCTGACAGCCGTGCTTCCTACAGAGCAAATGGGCTTGAAACTCTGTGATCAAAGTCATTTGCATTGACTTCCATGGCCTGGTTTCCCTGCCTGGATTCCTGTCCCTGTAGCTGCTCTGCCCCTCTGAAGCAGGAGCGCTGGTTTCTCTCCTCTTTGGGGTTTTGCTGCGCCCCTGTTTCCCGACCAGAGGAAGGAAACCAGCGGGTGGTGCAGGTTGAGCAGCACCTGCACTGAGGGCTGTGGTTTTGATGCCATGATGATTTTTTGCCATTTCTTTTACACTCCTTTTAGATACCTTTTTATAGCTTTTTGTATTCTTAGTGGTTTTTAGCCTATGCTCTTGGACTTGTTTGTCAAGCTAGGAGATTCAACATCTTAGAAGCCCCAGACCCCAAGGTCCTCTCCAGAACCCATTTTGTAAACTGAGATAGAACCATCCAGGGGAAGGTTCCTTGGGGAGGAGGGGGCCTCACTCGATCTTTCTTAATTAGCAGATCAATCTTTGATAGATCAGCTAATTAGTAAGACCTATAATGTTAAACTCAATCTATTGTGTGTGTGCATTGCGGGGCGCACTCCACCTGGAAGTGGTGCACCTAAAGATCTTTAAAATAAATACCGAGGTAAAATCCCTTTTTCCCTTCTAACTGTGTTTGATTCTTGATTTTAAGACCAGGAAAAGGCATCAGTTTGTCCCAGTCTCCTGGCAGAGGTGGATGTTTCCCCGCACAGTTTTCCAGCCAGTTTTGCCCTCTCTGCTCCCTCTCAGGTGACATTGGCAGCTCAGCCATTCCTGGGCTGCTTCCCACCAGACAGGACTCACTCAGCAGCCCCTGCTTGTGCCCCCTTGGAACAACCCAGGCAAAGAGCTCAGTCCCCAGTGGGCTGTGCCACGGGGCCAGTTGCCCCAGTGGGTAGCAGCTGGTGTCCCCAGCCCAGTTAGTCCCCACAGGAGAGTCCTCTGTCCTGCTCACAAAAGGCCTGGAGCAGCATCTTGCACTCTGGGAGAAAAGGAGGTCTCCATGGCAGCTAGGAACAGCGCTAGCACCACAGGAAGACTGTGCAAGAAACTTGATTTTTTTTTTTTTTCCCCCTTTACAGAAAATGCTTCTATTTTTGACAAAAGGCCTTTTTGAGGTATGAAACCTCTTATGAAACTTCTCCCACATCAGTGCTTTACATAAACTATTTTGCTGTAGTTGTGTTATTCATTGCACGCATTTTACACCAGCATGAACCAGTTTTTCTCCAGAGAGCGGAAAGGAGAGCCTGGCTGTGGGGCAGGGCACCCTGGAAGCCAAATCCTCTGCAGGTCACCTCATCCAAGCCATGCCCATCACAGACAGCACTTCAAACAACATTCCAAACAAGTCAGACAAAGGAGAAAAAAAAGGGTCTCACAGCATGAACAACAACTTTAGCCACACAGGAGCAGAGTTCTAATGGGCCAGGAACATCCCTCAGGTGCACCCCAAGCCACAGCCTCTGCCAAGGTGAATGGCACTGACGTGGTCCCAAAGAGCCCGTGGCCTCACAAGGATTTACAGGGCGAAGAGTCCATTCCCTGCACTGGTCTCACAGATGGTTATTTTTTTTCCCTCTGAGCCTGAGATGTCAGGGCTGATAGCAGATAGTTTGTCTCACAGCGAATGTACAGTGATAGGTCAGGGGAACAAGTGAAAATGCCACCTTTGAGGGGAATTAGATCATTAAAATGTCACAGCAGTATCTTGGGAAGCCAACTGGAGATTCCAGCTACAGTTTCTTGTTCCCTCTGCTAGGAAAAAATAAATAACACCTGCCAAGCGAGAGCAGGCCTTGGTTTTGTAGAGATTACTATTTTTTGTGTCACCATTGTTTCGCACTGCTCTGCCAGCAAGAAAGTAATGATCCCATTTTACATTGACACCAAGGCTGATTTTGGGGAAGTAAAAGCTTTTCTCCAAACCTGGCCTAAAGAATAAACAGAGTGCTCTGGGAACAGTAGCACAGAAGGGAAACCTAGCACAGCCTCCCAGCACACCTAATAAACATTAAATTAATGACAGTGACTTGACTCTGTGGGTTTTTCTGCTGCCCCCCTCCATGCTGCTATTTCTTGGCATCCAGGTGCCCTCGAGATTTTCAGCCTCTCATCCCATCATGAGAAGCAGCATTTTCCATCGGGAAATATCGTGGTCTGGGGCTGTTTGCAGCTCTGAACTGTCTTGATTGGAGCCTGCGGGGGATTTCGCAGCGCTCAGCTCCCCAGCCGTGTAATGGAAGGAATAATCCTTATCTCCAGCGTGTGCCCTAAGCACCAAGGAACTCTGCACTGCTCTCATCAGCCATTGTCCTCCTCAGGAATTTCCTTCCCGAGTACACAAAGCAGGAGATCTGCACAGTAACAGCACATTTTAGGAGAGGCCGCAGTAGGTAAAGCCGGGCTCTTGCTGTGCCTCTTTTCCCACCTTCCCAGAGGAGATGCTGAGGAAAGGGGCAGGTCCATGGACAGCTCCCTCCGTTCCAGAGCCCTCCAGGTTTCAGCCAGCCATCTCTCATGAGTTACCCTCGTCCTCTTGCCTCTTTGCTTCCCAGGCTCTCACTCCCCCCTCTCCCTTGGCAGGGCTGGGATTTGCTTCCCACGGCAGCTCAGGATGGAGAAGTGGAGCCAAAAAAGCCTTTGCTGTCAGGTTCCCTTATCGGGGCAGCCAGTCACAGGACAGCTGATGGCAGCAGCCACCACCACTCCTGGCTTCCTGCATTTCTCTCCTTCCTCTCCTGAGCACCTGCTGCATTGCCAGCCAAACCTCCCCAAAACCCAGAGCCCTCCAGCCCTCGAAGGAGCGACCCCCTCAGCTCTCCCCCTGCACTGTGCCTCGGTGCCTAATTGTCCTAAGAGTTTTCCAAACACTTAATTTACCTCCTGCCACCACTCAGGCCTTTGTTCCACGGGAATAAAGCAGAGCAAGGACAGTGAGAGAAGCAGGCACTGAGGAGCAGGTGACAGCTCCCCTTTGCCCGTGCACACATGGAAAAGCACAGCTACGTGGCTTTTTGTTTGTCAACACCAACCTGCTCCAGGAGAGATAATAACCACAAATGCCCAGGGCTGGGGTGCACGGGGTGAGCAGGGAGCAGCTATTGTGGCTGCCTGAATGGTTTGGCTGCTGGCAGAGCAAAGCCTTTTGTCCACTGATTTTTTCTTCCTTGCACATTTGCTTTGCTGGTTACCTTTCGTGTTTTCCCCTCTCTCTCTCTCTCTCTCTCTCTCTCTCTCTCTCTCTCTCTCTCTCTCTCCCCAACATCAAATTACTGTGTTTGGAGGAGATTTCCAGAACTTCAGGCGAGGCCAGGAAAGTGCAATTCCAAGCAAAGGCTTTGCTGATCTGATCCCCCACTTCTAAAGGGGACATGAACCATGCTCTGGGGTCTGACTGTGTTTGTTGAATTCTCCCTGTTGAATTTTTAGCTCGTTGCCTGACACTTTTGATGAGCCATTTTCAGCCTGTCGGGCACAAATTAACCATGGGGTTCATCTGCCTCCAAAGTGATCTCTGTGCCACAGAGTGAGCCAGTCAAGCCCCAGCCAAGACCTTTCCTGTCTTGGATCAGATGATGGGATGATTTTTTAATCAGTAGAATCGCAGATGGCAAATAAATGAAAAGCTTCCAAAAAACCCACCCCAATTTAATATTTATTTATGCTAAAATCCACTGTCCCTTTTGTTTACAACACATTCATGCATCAGGAGGGTTGTGATTGTTTTGATTTTTCCCTGGCCAGCTCTAGCCTTGAGCACAGGAAATAAGCTGGGAAGATTTGGAGTCGTGCCACACAAGCAGGTTTGAGGCAGGGAGACACCTGAGAACCAGAATATGTTCACAACTGGGGCTTTGAGTCTCTAATCCTCCCGGTGCTCACTTGCAGGGGAGAGAGGGATTGTTTAACTTTGAAACTCCAAACTGGCCTTGGTGCCCACAAAGGTTTTAGACAGAGCTTGCAGCACAGCAGGAACCAGGGATTAAGCTCTAAATCCATGTTTTGTCCCTGAAAAGCTGTGCTGATCACTAATAAAGTGAACTCTGCTCTCAAGAAATATTTATCTACATCTTTAGAACCCCCTGCATGGGAGCTGGGCATGACTGGCAGGCAGCAGTCAGGAGCAGGACAATGGAAGTCCTTCAGCCTGAGCTTGGAGCGCCCTGGCTGAGCAGAGCAAGGGCAAAGAGAGGGGGGAAGAGTCTCATCAGAACCACGCCAGCATCAGCAGCAGCCCCAGCAGAGCAGGGGAGCTGGGGCAGGGCAGAGGGACAGCACCTCCAGGCACTGCCACCACCCCCACAGAGCTCTCATCTGTCCCCCAGTTACAAAAACCTCATTTTATCGTGCACAGTTCCCTTTCAGCAGGCTCCTACAAAACACAGAGCTTCCCAAACCCGGCTCTGACCTCCTGTAGCTCTTTCCAGGAGGCCAGCAAGCCCTCGGGTGCGACAGGTTGTGACTCTGCAGCCTGTCAGACCCAGGGGAGAGGTGAGCTCTCCCCAGAGCTGGGGCTACACTCAGCTCCTGCTATGGGACTTTTGGCTGGGACACCACTGTGCAGAGCCCTTGGCTCCCCCAGCCCCCACGACTGAGATATTTAAGGTGGGACACCACCTGGTCTAGTGGAAGGTGTCCCTGCCCACAGGGGTTGAAATTAGATGATCTTTCAGGTCCCTTCCAACCCAAACCATTCTGTGATTCTATAAAAGAGTGCATAAAATTCAAGTGTATAATTGTGTGAGGCAGGCACGGGATGGACAGACACCAAGGGTTTAACTTCTAATGTAAACATGCAAGGAGACATCAAAAGGAAGGGAAAACCAGAGCCCCCATACCTAAATAAAGTAGGTTTTTTATATCACAATTAAAACAAGACACTCCTTTCTGTGATCACAGATATGAGCTCAAGGAGCAGCAGAGCCAAATCATAGAACAACCCATCAAGAGTTATTATAATCAGATTTTTTCAGTTCAAAGGGACCAACAACGATCATTTAGTCCAACTCCGTGACCACTTCAAGGCTGACCAAAAGTGAAAAAAAATTATCAAGGGTGTTGTCCAAACACCTCTCAAGCACTGGCAGGCTTGGGGCATCCACCAGCTCTGCAGGAAGGCTGTTCCAGTGTTTGACCACTCTCTCTATAAAAAAAAAGCACCCTAATGTCCATTCTAAACCTCCCCTAGGAGAGTTTTGAACCACATCCAATCACTGGATACCAGGGAGAGGAGCTCAACTCCTCCCTCCCTGCTTCCCCTCCTCGGGAAGCCGCAGAGAGCAGTGAGGGGCCCCCTCAGCCTCCCTCACAGAAGGAGAACATCATTAAACACAAGGCTGTGGCTTCTGCAGGCAAATCCCTGCACCACAGATCACTGGGGGCTGGGAGAGGACTCTGGTGAGGATCTGGGAGATGCATGACAGGGAGCCCAAGATCACAGGAAGCATCTGCTGTTCGAGTGCTATCAGGAATCAGACACTCTTCAGATAAGGCTTTGGGCTCTCCCAGTTTAGCAGCTCTGCTTTGCCTGCAGACTGGGAGCCCAGCAGACGCTTGCACTGACTTTGGGTTAATTTTAGGAATACCTGCCTGTTCTCCTTTGCATAGCAGGACAATATGTTTTCAGCAAATGACTTAATTCCTTTAAACAAATGCAATTTCTAGGCACCGAAAGTGGTGCAAAAATTCAGTTCAAATTCCCTGAATAGCTTCTGCCACCAAAAGAAGCAACAACTGCTCTGAAGGTTTGAGCAAATCACATGGAGAAGGGCTGGAGTCATTCAAAAACCCTCTTTTCTCGCTATTTCCAAAATGTTTCTATTTCAGGCACTTCCTCTGTACACCAGGGACAGGCTCCTTGTGAGCCCAAGAAGCACAGACCCAGTTTGCTGCTCTCCCCTGCGGTTGCAGCCCCCCCCTGAGCTCCCTCCTCACCACCATGCTCCATCCTGCTGGGGGAATCTCTCTCACCCTGCCAGGCCTGGTGCAATTCCCAGGAAGGGCTTTGAACATCCACGGGGCTGGAGAAGGATCCTGAACCAGCCCAGAACAATTCCAGCTCTGCCCATCCCTGCACCAGCAGCAATCCTCTCCAGGCCCTAGAAATCTCCCTGCTTGAGCCATGTCCTAAAGATTCTCCACCTAAAGATGCTCCCTGCAGCAGCTGTGGGGCTCAATGAGCTGTACCTGGGCTGGGGATTTCTGCAGCCCCACCTGGGTTTCAAAAAGCCACAGAGGCACAGAATGGTTTGGGTTGGAAGGGGCCTTAGAGACCATCTGGTTCCATCAGGACCCCCTTCCACCACACCAGGTTGCTCCAAGCCCTGTCCAAACTGGCCTTGAACACTTAATTTTTTCTCATAATCCCCTTCCTTCCCTCCAACCACCAGTTGCAGCTGAGCTTAAACAGTTTCTTTTACCCGCTGCCTTGAAGGAAATGACGTTTTCTATGCAAGGGTTTAGGTGCCAGGGGATTGTTTTAGCTTTGGAGGGAAGTCCCCCCAAGTGGCCACCCTGTTCCAAGCAAAGGAAGAGACACAGCACTTCAGGGGAATGTTTAGGTTATGCTGAGGAGGGTTTGGATAAAGGTTGCAACCCAGCTCCTGGTAACAGCAATGCACCAGGATCTCCTTTCACACCGGGATTGGGCAAACAACCACACTCACAGACCTTGGATGTCCCCTTGGAAAACATTTTGGGGGGCTACAGAATCAAAGGCTCCAACCCCAGAGCGCTGGCTGGATCCAGATGCCAAATTCTGAACGCTGCCTTTTGTGGGATGCCTTTGGGTCCAGGCTGACTTTCACTCAGAAAGGAAATCAGCTCTGTACAGCTTTTGCTGATTTTACACAGCCTCTCCAAACAGGGATTCTTTCTTCAGAAGCCCAGGGCTTCCTAGCTGGAAATATCCCCCCACAGCCCCAGTTCAGCCTAACTTGTATCCAGAGGGGATCATCATCCCTGTTTGATTTCCAGAGAAGCCACAAGCACTCATAATCACAGCTCCAAACAAGCATGTTGATATCCAGCTCTGAATGAATATCTCAGCTTCCAGAGTATTTTGACTAATATAGTACACATTGACCCAAATTTTGGGAACAGAGAGGCTCATTGATTCAGACTAGGTAGAACACAGCACACTTGTGGGGGATGCATTTGAAACTAATTAGAAATTGCTCCCATCAGAGCTGCTTTTGTCCCTCTTCATTACCCACCCCAGCACAGAAGTTGCCTTACTGGACCAGTCCTGAGAACCTCTGGACTTTGTCTCTTCACAGGGAAAGGATCACTTCTCTCCAGGGCTGGGTTTTGGGGAACAAAGCAGCATTAGCACATTCTGGTGGTGTTTAACTCCCATTATTTCGTAGAGTGCTTCATGAAACCTTAATTTTTTCTAAAAGCATTTTTCTGCAGCTAAATTCCCCTCCATTTTCTTCAGGCAATAAATGAATTTTGTTTACAAAGTACTTCAACAAGGCTTGAAATTTCATTTATGGAAAGTGGGCCTCAGACGTCCAAGGCATTTGAAACCATGCTGAAATATGGCAATTTCAAGCACTTACCTGTCTTTTTCCTGCAAGCCTCCAAATCAAAAGTTACCATGACAACGAAGCCCACTCTCAGTCCAGCAGAATGAATTGGTTTTACACAACGTCATTATTAGCCAGGACCCGAAAAAATTACGCAAATGAGGTCCCCAGACAGCAGGACTGCAAAAAAGCCCAAACAAGCAGCATAACAATTACTCTCTAAACTTAGCAGGGGAAGGGAAACGTCACCCAACTCCCAGCAATAATTCTGTTAAAACCACCAAACACGCTGACTTCCTCTCCATGACCCTTGAAGGAGATCTGTCCTGTGACAACTGGGCTTGATTTCCACCCTGAATTTTCCACCCAGCTGCCTGCTCATCCCAGCAGATATTCCCAGTGGGATGCTGACCCCCAGCATGCTCCCAGGAAGCTGGTTTGCATCACACTGCCTGCATGGCAACCCAAAAGGGAGAGGAGTGGCTGCTGTGGGTGAAAGGCAAGTTCTGGCCACCCTGAGGTCCCCACGGCCAGCACATGATGTGCCCTGGAGCATCCTTACCCTGAGAAGGAACTCTGCACATCTCTGCTCTTTACCTGGAGATCTGTGATGACAGACCCCCACCTCAGGGCTTTTTCACCTATAAATCAACCTCCACATCTCTGGGACAGGGAAAGTTGTTTAGAGATGCTTCCCTTTGTGTATCACTGCCATCCCTGGAAGTGTTCAAGGTCAGGTTGGATGGAGCTCTGAGCAACCTGCTCCAGTGGAAGGTGTCCCTGCCCATGGTGGGGGGGTTGGAACAAGATGATCCTTAAGGCCCCTTCCAACCCAGAGCATTCTGTGATTCTGTGATAACCACGGTCAGGTGAACCCAACTCTCTCCCCACAACGAGGATGTGAGTGAGGTTCCCCAGTCCCAGCTGATTGAGTGTTCACACTTGACAGCGACCGTTCAGCAGCAGCTGTTCTCCGGAGGAGGGAGGGGGATTCACTCAGCAATGAGTGGTTATAGATGGTTATTCAAGCATAGTAAATCCTCCTCATCAATCCTGTCTCACCACCCCTCCTGATTTATGCTGGGTGTAATAAGGCAGTAAGAAGGCAAAGGCTAGTTTTACAGGCAAACTGGGGATTGCAGCCTGCCATAGATATTGAAAAATTCACTATAGCAAAGAGAAATCATAAGAGGAGCCTAAGCAGCTTCCTTTGGGTGCTGGGAGATGGGCTGGTGAGTTATGGTCATTTCCAGCACGGGTCTGGGCTGATGTATGGCTGAGCTGGGGTCACACCACAGGCTCACTGCTCCCAGGCTTCTTGGGCAAGTGTAAAGCCTTCATATGCTGAGAAAGCTGTGTGTTGCCTTTAGAGGAGTTTTCTGTGTTATACTGATTTCTATACTGATTTTTATACTGATTTTTCTATATTATACTGATTTCTATATCTTTTTTTAAAAAAATCCAGATCACTGCCTGTTTGTTGTTTTGTTGGGGTCTTTTTTCTGAATAAGCTCAACAGTACTATTTTGTCTCCTATCCTTCACAGAAGCCCAAGATGCACCTTTCCCCTTCCAAGCAGGTTGCCACTTTGCTGAGAGCCGGGAGCCTTTGCCTTCTGATTTCCTCACGAACAGAGTTACCCCAGACCAGCTCTCCTCAGCTCTAAGCCTGAAGTTTACAGCACCACATCCCAAGGAGAGTTTATAGACCGGAAAGCTCAGCTTCTTTTCCCCAGCTGTGCTGTCGGTGTAATAAACAAGATACTGCTTTTTCCTCCCAGCCTGTCCTCCCTCACGTCCTTGAACCATCCCTGCCGCAGTCCTGCCTCTCCGAAACCACTGCTGCCGCTGCCTCCACTGCTATTTGTGGGGCATCCCAAAGTGCTTTTATAAAGTACCCAATGCTCAGCCAGCTCCTGCACCTCTTCCCTTTGGAAGAAAGTCCCCCGGAGCTGTTTTTCAGAGAGATTTTCTCTCTGCCTG
This sequence comes from Aphelocoma coerulescens, assembly GCF_041296385.1. NCBI lineage: Eukaryota > Metazoa > Chordata > Aves > Passeriformes > Corvidae > Aphelocoma > Aphelocoma coerulescens. The sequence continues at coordinate 18,444,388 of NC_091018.1, forward strand.
CCAAACGTGGTGGTGATGGGGGTGGCACAGCCCTGTTGGCTCAGCGTCACTGCTGTTCCCAGGCTGGCTGAGTCCACTGTCCCACCTGAGTGCCCTGTGGCTGTGTCAGCCAAATCTCCACTGCAGGACACCCTCTGTAGCCCTGGGGTGAGGCCTGAATCCCACCTGGACCCTTCCCCTGGAGCAGGGACCGCAGCAGCACATGGGGTAGACACCAGCTTTGCTGGTAACGCTGCAGGGTTGTCCAAGGAGGAGACCTAAGGAGCTTCCCACTCCTTTTCCCTGGGGTCAGAGCAGGGCCAGAGCAGCTCCTGCTTCCCCTGAAGCCCTGCCCATGGGGGCATTCCCTGTGGCTGTGGGGTGAAGGGGTTTTGCTGTGGTTGACACCACTCCAGGCACATCACCCGGTCCCCTGCACAGCCCAGCGCCTGCTGTGGCTTAGGGGTGGAGGAGGAGGGGACATCTTCATCCCCGTGAAGGACACGGAGGATCCGTGGGGGGAGCTGAGCACATCTGTGCTGGGAGCAGCCCCGCTTGCTGCTCCGGCTGCTGTTCACACCACACCCATCCCGCAAGTGCGAAGAGGGGAGGTGGTGGGGGCAGGAGGAAAGTCACAGCCGCTGTTCCCACCTCCCGTGGCAGTGATGTGCTTGTGAGGGCGAGCCTGGGATGCTGGGAATACACAGTCCTGCCAGGCCAGAGGGTTCTCTGTGCAGCAGGGCCACCATGAAGTCCCCAGCCGTGTTTTCCTGCTGACAAGCTGCTGATGGATGCGTTCAGTCAGGGGGAATTGCGGAATAAAGAAGTGTTGGCTTGCAGGGCAGCCAGCACAGCCATGGAGATGCCTCAAAGAACCTAGAAATAGAACAGCATGCTTTCGAGATAATACTGGTATAGGAGGCACTAGAAATGCTGGTCTTTATTGGAGGCCTCCAGGGGTAAATATGGAAAATGTCCACAAAATACCCACCCCCCCATGGGGTAAATATAAGTTTTATAAGTTTAGCAAATTCGCATATTGGGCAAAAATCACCGATTAGAGACCTAAGAGGTGAGGTGATTTCCCCCTCTCTAAATCCTCCCCCGTCAGATGGAAACTAAACTTTGTCTATAGAAGTATGTCTCGAAGAGCTGTTTTCTGGCCTTGGAATGTGTTTTGCCTTTCTGCCTATCAGGGTAGCGAAAAGGCAGGGAAAACTAGCTACAGATAGCAGGCTGCAGAGCTACAAATATATGTGTGAAGAACACAGAGAACATGCAAAAGAAAAAAGGCAAAAACCATTCGGCATCAATAGTTCTGGGAAGAGCCCTGCAGATGGGAGTCGTGCAGTGTTGGACCCACCTGTCCTAGAGGGGGAAGGAAGCAGAGGAGGGAGCTCCTTCTGCAGGAGGAACCCTGCCTTGGCACTGGGGTTTTGGATCATGCCACCCCAAATGTGTGAGGGCTGGCTTTGGGGAACTCGCCCCACCTCACGAGGAGTTGGTTTGCAGAAGAGGTTTCTGAAACAGCGACCCTTTGAAGGCAGAAGAAAACCACTGTGCCTCAGGGGGAATCCTTTCCTTCCCGGGGCTGTGGGGCTGAGCCATCCCCACTGGCCACATTAGAGCCTGGAACAGGGGAGGAATTATCGGCTCCTGGTGCCTCAGGAGCCACACGTCAGCAATCCTGCCCTCCCCTCACCCTGAGCACTTGTGTGTTATGAGCACCTAATAAAAAACCCCAGCTATTGCATTCCTGAGACACCCGTCAGCCTGAGCACTATGTGCTGGGGTAATAAATACTTGTTCAGCTCTGCCTCTTCTCTGCTAATTCTCCCAGCTCTGTCTGTTTTCATTACTATTTCTTTTCTGTGGACACTGCAATTACACTCTGTTCCTCTTCAGGGTCCTTGTTTTAGGTTCAAATAGAGAAGTGATAATGCAAGGAAGCATTTCACATCGCTGTTTATTTTTGTCTTCTGAGTCAGGAAGATCTTTTCACGCTGGGACCAGCCCTGTGAAGTCTTGATTAGGGAAGGACTCAGGCAGGGTGGGGGTGGCAGGGTGGTGGGGAAAGGGGTGAAAACTTCAGGTTCGAGTTTTTATGGTTCCAAACAGTGGTGGGCTGCTCTTGCTGAGGCCACAAGCTCTGCTCCTTCCTCAGGAAGACATAAGTATGCAGCCTGTACTGCTCAGCCCCATGATAACTCTCCATCTGCCACAGCAGCTGCGAGCCCCAGCTCTCCCAAGCCTCCTCTGTCATCCGAATCTCGGAGGAAGAAGGAGGATTCAGCTGAATGCAGCAAATTCAAATGAGTAACTTTTTCTTTTCTTTTTCTTTTTTTCTTTTTTTCCAAGGTTGCAATACGTTTGGAGATGTCCCGCCAGCAAGTCCCTGGTGCAGCATGCAGATGGTGCTCAGGGAATCCGGGGAAGGCGGAGGGCGTTTCGTTCCTTCTTTCAGGCGTGGAAAACAACTGATGCTGCCACTGGAGTTATTTTCTTCTCCTCCTATTTCCCAGTGGTAGCTGGGGGGGAAGGGGGAAGTCCTCATCGAATATGTTGGATTTGGGTAAGTCATCAGTATTTTTGACTAAAAAGTAGCCAAAAATGCAGAAAAGGGTCCAAAGAAACATTGAAAGTTTCAAGCTTAATGCAGTAGGGTGAGCTTCAGCATTTCTTGCAGGTGATTTGTCCTCTGCTTTTGCATTTGAAGAGATTTACTTAATTTCAGATCTTTTTACACTGTGAGAAAAATCCTTCTTTCCATCAGTTGCTAAATGTAACATCTCATGGCTCCAAGGAGATGCAGTGGAGTGCCCAAATGAAGCCCCTACACCTTGAACTTCCCTTTCAGCAGACCACACTCCGAGCACATCACACGGTGGGGGGGACACGGCACGGCCAGCCACGTGCTGCTAAATACAGCATGTGTAAATCTAGTACCCCCAGGGCAGCCACAATCAAAACTCCCTGCAGGAAAGGTGTCTGGACCGTGGTCAGTTTGGGTTGGAAAGGACCTTAAAGCTCATCCCATTCCATCCCTCCTGCCATGGGCAGGGACACTTTTTACTATCCCAGCTTGCTCCAAGCCCCGTCCAACCTGGCCTTGGGCACTGCCAGGGATCCAGGGGCAGCCACAGCTGCTCTGGGCACCCTGTGCCAGGGCCTCCCCACCCTCACAGGGAACAATTCCTTCCCAATATCCCATCTAACCCTGCCCTCTGGCAGTTTAGGTCTTGGCCAAGTCTCTGCTTGCTGTCCTTAGAGAAGCAGAAAATTTGATTCATGTTGTACACAGAGAAATGCCCAAAAGCTCCCTGGAGCAGCAGTGTCTGACTGGGGGCACCCACTGTGAGGGCAAAGCACACTTCAGACTCCTCTCCCACTGCTCCCACCACCACCACCACCACCCTGCCTTCCAGATGGTGCCAAACTCCCCAGCCAATCTGACTTAACAAACCTTGTGCTCTCCACTGCCCCGTCATGGGAAGGGAAAGCATTTTAAATGAGGACCAGAAGATATTCCCAAGCTCCTTTACTCTCCCCCAGAATATTATTCTTTAATGGGTGCTTTGCTTGCTCCTCAGTGGGACAAACTCCCCAAATGGGCAGGTAGTCCAAAGCCCAGAGGATGTGGCTTTGAGAAACAGACCATGGAAAATAACCGATGACAAAAACCAGATTTATTTTTTTAAAATATGAATTTTTATTTGTTTTGATCGGAGTTCGAGAGAGTGGGTAGAGTGGAAAAGCAGAGTGATTTAATTCAGTGAAGAGGTCTAGTCCCACCTTGTGTGCTACATCAGGAGGTTAGTAGGTGTCACAAGAGTCCTCCTCCTCCACTCATCTCACTGATCTTACTCATGTACTTCTTGTTTCTGATGTTTCCTAATCTCTCCTCAGAACTTCACTGTTATTTTTTGGAGGCATTTTTCTTTGCTTTAACTTACTGAAAAAGCTAAAAGCTGAAAAAAATGGCAGGACTAAAAATCCTGCCAATTAGAATGGGCCTTTTTTTTTTTTCCAGCAAAGGTTGAAAAATACAATTCAAAAATACAAACAGGCATTGAACATTGCACCAAAAAGCATTTGAAACACAGAAAAAAAATCTCAGAAAGAAAGAGAGAGAGAGAAATAGAGAGAAGAAAGGTCACAGTTTCCATGAGAAATCCCTTAAGAAAGTGGCTACCAGCTAGTCAATAGTGAAAATAAAGTCAACAAAATATTTTAAAAATGCAGTTTTTTCCTAGTTGTTATTTATTTACAGCTGTAATAACAGGATTGTCATGCATTAAACTGCTGCCAGCTAGATCCTTTCTCATAGTGGTGTAAAGAGAGTCTCACAAGATGGAAAACAAAGCTGAAGACGTGCTGGGGCACAGATTGGACCTGAGGCAGTGACAATGATCGTGTTCCTTGGTGATTTGCTGGGTGTGCTCTTTTTCAGGATGGGCTGCCCTAGCATGGTGCTAGTGCCACTCTCAGTACCTAAAGGAGCAGCTGGTGCCCTCACCTTCAGGTAGGACATTTGCCTGCAGCTATCCCCGAGTCAGTTGACAGTGAAAATCCAGTTGATGAGGGGATGCTCGAGGCCACCTGACTGGATTTGGGAGGCTGAGAAACTCCCAGGTGACAGCAGATAGGAACCCTTCCACTCTAAATGCAGCCTGGCAGAGGCAGTGACTCAGGTTTCCCAGCTCTGCCCCTACTTTTTGTGGCTGCAAAAATCAAATCATTCCATGTATGGCTGCTGCTACATTTGCTGGGTGCCTTGCAGGAACACAGGAGGCACCGACAGACTTTTCAGGGGAAACAGAGTGCAGCTCGCAGTGCAGCACGAGCCAATGGTCTCATCAAGCTGACAGGGCCTTCAAGCAGCACTGAAGAGAAGAGCCAAGAGCCTTCAAAGATTGTGGGAGCACCCTGGCTCACACAGCAAACCTGGATCCAGGCTTCCCTCTCTCGGCAGATGGGGCTGGTGAAGTTTTGTGCAGGAGAGATCTGCACTGGGACAGCGAGGAGCAGGACAGAATAGCCAGATCATGTTTTGTCCTAGAGCTTCATAAGCAAAAACCAGCATCACCCCACTCGTGGTGAAGGATGACAGGCCCAGTGCTGGGACCAACCCAAGCCCAAGACTGTGTAAAGCAGATTCCCATGGTGGGAGGCAGGCAGAGACCCGGGACAAGAATTGGTGACATCCTTCCTTCTCCTGGCTGGGACACCACAAGGCCCTCGCTGCTGACTGCCACAGCCTCTGTCCAGCAGCACAGGAGGAAACGGAGGAGCTACAAGTGCAGTTGCAGGATCTCTGCCTGAATGGTTCTTCTAAGCCAGGGGGAGAGGCAGGGGTGGTGCTGAGGGAGCTGACGCTGGGTACCTCTGCGAGGGGCTGCTCACCACGGCCCCACTGCTCACAGGCCACCCAACACGGTCCTGCTTGTGCTGAGACCAGGACAGCAGCAGCAGCCTGTGCTCCTGCTGACACCTCCCACAATCAGCACACAGTCAGGCATCCCTGCATCCCACCTGCACAAGCAGTGAGCAGAGGCCAAGTGCCAGAGCTCCCCTGTGCTTGGCAGGAGAGGCCAAAGTGTTCCTCTAGCCAGGGACAGCTGGAGGGGATCCCACCAGGTTTTGTGCTCCCTCCCGAAGCAGACTGAGGGTGGAGACCTCACACTGCACATTGCCTGGCTGTGCAATGGGATGAGGTCCAACTGCTTGTAGCATTCAGCTGTTAAAAAGCCATCTCAGGAACATCCCAGTGTCTGGGGCAGGACCGTGTGAAATGAGGGACCAAGTTCTCCTGAAAGATATTGGGCAGCACTGCCAGCAGTGACCTTGGTCCATGCAACAAGCCTGCACTGAGCCCCCAGAGTGGGGAGAGGCTCTTTTCCCTCGCTCCCTTTATTCCCTGTGCCTCCCAAAGCCCGGCGGAGAGGGTTCACCTCAATCTGGAAGATTTAGCAAAGAGAATGAGAGGGAAGTAAAAGAATTAAAAGTGGTGGCCATTCTATCTCTCAAAGACAAAGAGGTTTGATGTTGAGATGTAAAGAGTTTGTGAGCACAAATATACACACAAGCATGTGTATATATATATATGTATGTATGTATGTAAAAACCTTTGGCTGATGGAACAATAACAAGGTCAAACAGTAAATATTTATACCTGGGAGCCATCAATCCCATCTGTGCTGTGGCCTCTTGCCAAAACTACCTTCAGAAGTAGTGTAGCTTGATATGGAGAGGATTGGTGAGTTGCTTGGATGATTTTTCTCCCTATTTTGATATTAATAGAGCGCTTATGTTTCCATCAATGTGTCCCTTGCCGTGGTTGAGCCCTCCCCAACCTCAACAGCAGTCATGGAAATGTTTCTCTGCAGTCTGCAAAATCCACACAGGTGTCTGATCGGGTGGGCTGAAGTGTGGCCCCAGGGAGGGACAAAATTTGGGGAAGAAGGCCTGGAGTGGGGGCTGGCCGGACATCACACGCTGGGACAGTCCCACCCCAGCTCTCCACCATTCCCAGGACCAAGCACATCCCTGACAAACCCTTCCCAAGGAAAGCCTGCTGGGAGAGCACCCTCTGTGCTGTGGAACTCTCCTGGATCCTCTGGGAGAGGCAGCAGCCCCAGGTTTCTGAAGGTCTCAGAGGGATTCTCAGCAGAACAGAGGCTCTCCCTAGGAGAGCTGACCTGCAACAGCAGAAACCATTTCCTGGGACGGCTGAAAGGAATCCAAGACATGGATGGAAGAAATCAAGGTGGCAGATGAGAAATGGATGCACCTGGTGTCCACAGGATGGGCTTGCAGAGACAGGCTGGGGACAACCTTGTGCCTGGGAACAGCCAGCCTGGGGTCTGCTTGCACAGGGATGTGCTGCAGCAAGCGAACCAGGACCCTGCCAGTGCCACCGAGCTGGCAGGGATCAGGACAGGGGGACTGAGTTGGCTGTGGTGCAGCCAGCTTTGCTTAGGCTGAGCTGGGTGTACAAAGGAGGGCAGGGAAGCTCTGTCTTGAGTGTCACAGCCTGGCTGGCTGATGTTTGAGAAGCTTTCAAGACGTTCTGTGAGGGTGACTTCATCAGCCCCTTAGGAGAACAGGTGGCACTGAGGGAGTACCTCCGCCCCAGCCCTCTCCTGTCACCCCACAGGGATGTTCTCTGTGCTAACACTAAAGTGGAGCTCTCAGTGACCATGTGCTGCTGTCCCTGCCTGCTGAGGGACCCCAGATGAGCTGTCCCTGCCTCCCCAAGCTCAGCTCTCTGCTGCCCATGTGTGGTTTCAGAAGAGGGAAGGGGTGAGCTGCCCGTGCCCAAATGTCCCTCTGACACTTCCAGCAGCAGCTGCAGGCTGGGACTGCACTCTGTGTTTCCCAGGCGGTGCAAGCTGCAAAACAAGAGTGCAGACTGAACAGATCATTTTTATCACCCTCAAAGACTTCCAATTCCTGCCTGGGTGATTCCTGCCTGGAAGTTTGGGCCTTGCCAGAAGAAGAGAAATACTGGAGTGTTGAGGTTCACGGTGAAATGAAGCGTCCACTCTCTGCACAGCTGTGGATTAGATTATCAGTGGCCATATACAGATGAATTTCTGTACAGCATCAGCTACAAAAATGGAGCCCTTATATGCCATCACAGCAAGCCTAACCTCCAGTAATTGGTGCTAGGTCAGCTCTGGGCTGGCAAGCTCTTAGAAGAAGCCCCCATCAACAGCCTTGTGTTAACTGGGAAGGAAAAGTCCTAATTTGAGTCACTGACAGTTTTATAAAAAAAGAACATTATCTTCTCTGTGATGTCTGCTGGCAGGATATGTTAAACCACTTATTTATAACTATCTTCCCGAAATGCTTTCCTGCTTGGAAGCCAAACTAGAAATCCTGTTTGGTTTGTTGTCTTTAACCAAAGGATGCCGGTATTTCTGCTTCCAGCTGGCAAAAAGACTCGGAGCCCATGCCAGGCTTTGGTTGGGAAGAGACTTGGCTTTCGAGGTGTGCTCACACAGACACAGGAAGGCAGCCTCTTATCAGGAAAAGGTTTTGGGAGAGCAAAGATGAGCCAGCAGATGGGTGTCACGGGCAAGCCAGAGCAGTGGGCAGTGTCCTGGGGAGGGACAAGAGGGAAGGACTGTGGGGAGGGACAGGCAGGAATTCACCCTGGCAGGTCAGTGAGAGTGGTTGGATCACAGCAGGAAGGGAGGGAGGAGGCTCAGGCACTGCCCCAATTCAGGGAGACCCAGCCCCTCTCCTGAGCATCGCCCCACAGCACTGAGCCCACCTGGGCAGGCAGCAAAGGCAGCCCCGGGGTGCTTGGGCTGCTGAGCAGCTGATGGTAAGACCTGACAATTTATGGAGAGCTCCACAAAGCAGGCACTGACAGACAGCGACGTGGCTCTTGGGGGAGAAGGGATTTTGGAGAATTCCCAGGCTAGCAGAGGAAACCACCTCTGCAGCAGGGCCAGCTAAGTCAGCTAAGTCACTGGATGCAGTATCTAAACTTGCTTTAATTCCATTGGTAAACACAACGTACTCTTTGTGACCATTTCATTGTGTCGGGTTTGCTTGTTGTGGGGTTTCTATTCCATTCACTCAGGCCTGAGTATTACACTGACATGAATGGTTTATGAAACCACCCTTCATCTAGCTTATTTAAGAAAATGTTTCCAAAACAAACAGCTGTAGCCCTCCCCACTGCAGAGCCCAGAGAGCAGAAGGGTGGCAGGAAGGGACCTCACTGCTGGAGGGATGGTGGAGGGAGCATGGGGTGCCTCGGGGGCGAGGGGCTTGGGGACACGTTGAGGCAGTGATGGGGCAGCTGGGATGTCATAGTGGGGTGGCTGCAGCAGCAGCAGCAGCAGCAGGCCCAAGCCAGGCAGAACCAGGTGCCAAAGAAGCCAGGATGTCTTCCCTGCCCAGCAGAAGGGCTGGGGATGGTGCACCCTCCCCTCTGCTCCTCCACCCTGATGCTGAAGGCAGAGGAAGGGAGCTCCTGGGCCTTCCCACCCATCAGGGAGCCCTTGGGGATGAAAGGCACTGTAGAAATGACATGGTTTGGGGTGCAGATGCTGTGAGAGAGGATGTGGACAGAGCTGGTTTCCTTAGCAGCAGCTTGGGGGGGGGGTCTGGTTCCTCTTTCCCAATGTTGCCAGCCACGTGGGTTTCCTTGTGGACCCAAGACACTGGGACTGGGCTAAACATCTCCAAACTCCCCTCCAAATCTCAGCTGTGGGCAGGGGAATGACTGCACTGCTGTTGAGCCAGCGAGATTGGTAAGGGACAGGCAGGACATGCACCAGTGCCACCAGTGCTGCAGGACGAAGTGCCCTGGCCCTCCTCGCTCCATCCTGCCGCCCCCATGGATATTCCAGGTGGGGCAAATCCTGTGCCTTGTGCTCAGCCCAGCTCCTGCACAGGCAGGGGAAAACTAAGCCTGGCACAGAGGCTCAAAGCAATGTTGAAGGCACCACGCTGGGGGTGCTGGGGCCTTGGCTTGGCTGCATGAGCCCAAAATGTGCTGGGGGCAGCTCTGGGGGGCAGCCAGAGGGGCAGAGGGAGGCCTAAGGAAGAGGGGGTGCTTCCCACTGTGGCAGCAGGACTCTGCTACCCATGGGCTGGGGGCAAGGAAGCATCAGGCATAGGATGGCCTTGCTTGCATCAGGACAGCGTGCCCATGGACCCAGGGACAGATGGCTTGGGCGTCACCACTTTGTGCTGCTGCTGGGAAGGGGACAAACACTGGTTTGTGTCCACTGTGGTGGTCAGAAGGGTGAAAAAGCCTCTCTCCAAGGCACTGGAGGGCTTTCCTTGGAAGAATGTGCAGGTGTTAGACTGGGTCTTACCTCAGCTGCTTTGTGGGATGGCACCTGGCTCTCATGGCTCTATGGGACAGCAGTGTCACCCTGCTCTTCCAAAGAGCCCCTTCTGCTGCTTTCCCACGGTGCTGAGGATGCACCAGCTCACCAGGGGCAGGGAGAGTCTTGGGGACCACCTGTCCCCTGCCTCATCCCTGTGGTGGGTCCCACAGGGAACATCCTACACCAGAGCAGGGATGTACCACGAGCTGGACTTCCCCAGGCTCTGCTCCTCCCCATCAGCGTGGCTTAGCCAAGAGGAGGGAGCTGCCCTGCCTAAATCCTCGTGTGAGCACTGAAAGGCCACTAAGGGCTGGCAAGTAGCCAGAGGAAGATGGATGGGAAGCTGGAAGAAGGGGGTGGGACAGAGAGGAAATGCTAAGAAGGGTAAATGGATGGGGCCAAGAGAAAGTGACAGACCAGCCATGTGAACATGACCCCTGTGGTTTCCAGTTCTGATGCTGAATGCATGCAGCCTCACCACCGTCTCCTCCAAGGCTTCTGTCTTGACTTCCTGACTGACGCTGAGAAAAATGATTTCCCTGGTAGGAGCCACACTTCCTGCCAACAGGAACTGCGCCAAGCGTGCAGGATGGCAGGCAGACAGGACCCTTCCCACCTGTTCTTGTCTGGAGAGAGGATGGGTTTGGTGAAGACAGAGAGGAGTAAGACCTGCAATAGCTACAGGATGCTGCCACCCCGTTCCAGCCCTGCAATGGCTCTGGGGACCACAGCAGTGGTGGGTTTGCCCCAGCAGGCACTGGGCCACGAGCTGGCCCATGCCACGCTGCTCCCTTGTCCCCACAGGTGACCAGCTCACCTGCACTCACAGCCCAGGTGTACAGTGCCAGGCACTGAAGAAGAGCCTGGCTGAGTGACTGGCACACCCTGGAGCCCAGGTGTCCAGGAGCATCCCCCATGCTAGGACAGCCCATCACAGAGGAGGAGGAGCCCCAGAGCAGCGGCCCCTGGGGACAGCATGAAATGGCAGAGGCGTGAAGACCATGGGGACCACAGGAGGTGGCAGAGGAGAGATGGCAGCACAGGGTGACTTGGTCAGATGGGTGACAGCAGACTTAAGATGTTAAGAGGCACAACTTGTTATGATCCCTTAGTTTTTTTGTTAACTTTCATCATCAAAGTAAACGAAACCAAAGTATATGGGATTAAATTAAAATCACAGTTTTGTTTACATTATAAAAGAGTGACCTAATAATAATAATAATAATAATAATAATAATAATAATAATATCAAATGAACAATAATAATTAAACAAAACAAGAAAAGAAGAAAGCCCTGGAGAATTCCTGCTGGGATGATGCTCACTGATGGAAGGTTTGTGTGACCGGTTTTACTGTTTGGGGATCATCCCCTTGATAGCTGACTCCCGGTTCACATAGGTGGCCCAGTAGACCAAGTTGAAAATGGCAAAGAGGACTGGGAAGACGATGCGGGACATCTTGTCTACCTTGCTGACGCTGTTGTAGGTCTTCTTGCTCTCGGGGAGCTTCTCCTCCAGGCGGGGCATCTTCGGGGGCACGCTGGTGGCCGTGGCAGCGGCAGCGGCGCTCTTGGAGATGGTGGGCAGGCCGGGCTCCTTGGCGATGTTCAGGGCGTAGGTGGTGCCAACGATGTTGTAGGTGTTGTTGGTTTTCTTCGCCAGTGCCACCGGCTCTTTTTTCTAGGGGAGGTGGAAGGGAAAACAAAAAAAAAAAAGAACAAAACAACAGAGATGAAGTGGCAGAGAATGGCACGGAGAACGTTTTGTCCTCTGGGTTTACCTGCTCGTCCGGGTGCCAAGGTGGAGAAAGGAGTGAGGAGCAGGAGCCCAAGAAGGGAGGAGTGTACCTTGTGAAAGAAGAATGGCAAAAAGGAATGACACCCCGTGTGGTCATCCTTGGGGAGGAACTGGATTTTCTGCTTGGCTGGCTGCTTCCTGGGTCAGGTGAGAGGAGGACACAGCACACAGGATTACAGCTTGATTTTATTCCTTTTTTTGGTGGCAAAAAGCCGTATTAAGAACATGGGCAGCAGCATCGCAATATTTTCACACCGTATTTCAAAGCCACGTCGTAACACTTCCTCAGTGCCCCGAGTTCCTCACAGGAACACCTTACAATTTAACATCATGATGTTCAAAACGCTTCTGGAACCCTTTAGAGCACCTCAAGACCCACCCAGTTAAGACACAGAACAGATGGAAGGCATTTGCACCAGCCCTGGATTTCTGGAATGCTCGACACAGCACCCCAGGGCAGAGGGAAGCCTTTGCTCCTGCCTGCACACCCAAGGGCTGCTGCAAATCACGGGAGGTGAGCGAATCCCTCCCACAGGGCTCTGAGGGACAGCATCCGTGCTGCAGTGAGGAGGAATTGCAGAGAGAATGACAAGAGAGGCCCCTGTGTGTGTCAGATGTGACGCACTGAAGGAGGAGGGGAAATGCTGGAATCAGAGAGTGCAGGTGTTCACGAGGATGGGTGGACAGGAAGATGGACCTAGGGAGTCACAGCAGGTGGTGTTCCCACACTGGGGATCTTCCTGCTGCTGCCAGGGACCTGAGACCAGCTGCAGTGTGCTGTATAAAGCAATCCAAGCCTACAAAGAGAAGGCTGCTGAATGAAATATATTCATATCCAGGCATCAGGCACCCTACATGTCCCAGCATTCAGGTAGCCCATGGGTGTCCCCTGCTACTACACCAAGAGCCAGCACCAGCCACAGAGATGCCTCGTGGTGGGACTCTGGTCTCCAAACTCAAACAAGGTGGGCCTTTGGATGACTTTTTTCTATGCAAAAGCAACTGGAACACAAGGTGAGGCTCATCCAGGCATTTCCCAGGGGTGCTGGGCATGGTCATGCATGTTCCTGTGAGGGAAGCACTTCAGGAGGAGAGAGTGCAGCCAGCAGGACCTGTCCCTCTCCTCACACCACCCTGGGAACTGGGCAGCACTGGGAGATGGAAGGGCCAGATCTGCCCAGCCTCTGCTCTGCAGAGATGGTCCCAGGGCTTTAGCTTTCAGTGCTGTACTTCCATTTTAAATGTACCTACAATCACCATGGATATTCCTGGTTACCTTAGGAAATGCATTTTCCACAGTGATTTTCAGAGGGACACTAAAAGCAGACTTCTGTGCAATCTTTAAACCCCTCTCCAACAACACCACAGCCAGGCAGCCCTGTAATAATGCCAGCAATTACAGAAATTAACTTGTTAGGAGGAGGTCTAGATGTTTTCAGACTCCAGATCAGACTAAACCAGTGTTTGGACCATATTCATGGTATTTTATGGTCTTTAACAATTAACTGATTCTGCTTCTGCAGTTGTTAGAGCCACTTTAATGTGTTCCCTCTGCACAGCAGATGAACTTTTCCTGCTCAAGAACTGACAAGAAGCAAGTAAAGGGCAAAAGATGTTTCACCTATTAAAACACTTAGGTATGCTTCAGTATGATTACTTATTAACATAGCTACAGGAGGCAATAAAATAATTAATAATCAGTAATGAAATGAAAAACAGATTGTTGTTCGCAGGACGTAATCGGCAGTGCACTGATTATTTTAGCATTCATCAGCCATGCTATTCATTAGAGGAATAAGATGAATACAAGTGCCATGACATTTTCAACCTGGCCAGCTTTCCTGCCCCAGAGTTTGCAAAGTGGATCCATGTGAAAATAGCTGAAATGGAGTAAAGTCAGGCAAATCTGCACGCTGTGTGGGTGACAGTGAGCTACTGCTCCCATTAGTGTGGTCCAGAGTCCCCAGGCATTAATTTGGGTTTCCCTGGACCTCAGGTCAGGCTGTTCAGGTGGAGCAGAGGCTTGGGAACCTACAGCCAGGGCCTTTTTGTAGCTGCCCATGGAGTCTTCACCCTGGTCAGAGCTGGGAGCACCCAGGACACCCACGCTGCCTACACCAAGGCACACGTGTGCTCTCGATGTGTTCTGCCCCTGAGGTGTCAGAAGAAATGGTTCGGCCTCTTTGCTGGGCTGTGCTTTATAAAAAATAAGTGTTTCAGGCAAGATTTTGACAATCAAACAAAGCAAAATGTGCTTGCTGCTGTCAGCTGAAAAGCAGCCCCCAGCCTTCACCCTGCACCTTGGTCTGTGAGGAATTCCATATCCATTCCTTTCTGTGAGGAAAGAGAGAGAAACAGGGAGAATCCCTACATTTGCTTTGAAAGCTTGTCCTATTTAAAACATCCTATTTTGCAAAGCAACTCCTGTACTTACGGCCCCATTGAGGCACAGGGAGACTGAATTGCTGCACAAAGACGTCCCTGTGCTGCTCTCCTGAGGGAAAAGCTGTAAAATCTGGTCTAGAGATAAATCTGTCCCCTGGATGGTGCAGTCTGAGAAGTTCTTCAACAACACACACACTGGAAAATAATAGTATTTTTGTAAAATATTCTTGTCCTCAAGCCTCTCTGCTGAGGAACTAACAACTGAACATCTAAATTATGGGAACTACTGCTTCTGTCAGTGATCTGCTTGAGATTTAGTTCTCTGTACCTGCTCCTTGGGTAGAAATTTGGATTGGAAGCACTATTTCTCTCACAGGCAACTCTTAAGGTCACCAGTATCTGCAGAACTTGAGCAATCTAAGTATTTGCCACTTGTCATTCTAGAGAAAAGTCACTTTAATGACCCCCAAGCAGCTCCTGTCTCTGATATACTTGCATCCCATAACTCAAAGCCCAGCAACTGCAGCTGCTGTTACAGCAAAGGTGCCACTCCTTCCTCACACCAGCCAAAGATCCTCCTACAACGTGCCAGAGACTTGATAATTCAGATTATATGGGATATATTCCTGAGCCCCATAACCTTCTGCTCCCTGGATCACCAAAGAGGTTGGATGGTTGGATGGAGTCAATAATCAGCCCAACCCACCACACAGTGATGAAAGAAAGAGGGTGAAATGCTGCTGAAGAACGATTCATGGACTGTACTGAAGGTGCTGAGAACATAAATCACTTGCAGTGCTATCACAGAATCAATCAGGCTGGAAAAGACCTCTGGGGTCCTCATGGAAATCATGGAGATTGCAAGTGCAGAAGAACAAAGGACACATGGGCTGCAGAGCATGACCAGCAAGGGAAAATTGCAGCAAAAACACTCTGACCATAGCGAGGCAGACAAAAAAGGGAAGGGTCTGAACCATCCTAAACCCTAAAGACTTCAACCTGGTTGAAAATGGTGGCCTGTCAAGGCTGGTTCTAGTTCCTCTAGGATTGTAACAAAGATGCCACAAATGGGAAGACAAAAAGGAGAAAGAAAAGTGACTCCCAAGGGAGCTGGATCAAAGGGCAAACTTGAGAATTGCTGAAGAATGCGTTGGACAAAGAGCCAGGTTGTAGAAAAGGCACCTCATGCATGTTTTTCTTAGAGAAAAGTACATAAAAAGCCTGTACCTAACCTCACCATGCACTGAAGAGCTATTGTCTTAAGACAAAAATAAAGATCCAGGATTATTGCTCCATCCAAAGCATATTCTGTTTCTACCTGTCTGACTGCAGACACTTGTACTGGTTTTGTTGCTCCCTGACACCCAGAATTTCAGGGCAATCTCATTCAGGCACAGACACAGAGCTGGATCAGGTTTTATGCACAGACATGGCATTGCAGTCAGAAGTGGGTTTAAGTGTCTTCCAAGAACCCAAAGCATCTTCCATCCTGAAGGACAGACAACATGTTTTTTTGGGGTAAACTCACTGGTAAATGTCATCCTTGCAGTTTCCCAGCAGCAAAGTCACCGCTGCTTGTTCTCTCTTCAGATCCTCACTGTCACAGCCACTCAAGAAATGACCTTGTTGGCTCCAGAGGTGGCCATTCCTGTGGCTGGGATGGTGGATGGATCTCTCTGCCCAGACACAGCCCTTCTGTGCTGAAGTGGATCCCTTTAATAGGATATTTTGAGGATGCTGGAGATCAGGAGCTTTGCTGGCTACTGAACCCACTCATCTTTCAATCTCTTTGGCCTCTCACTCAGCTCACACCTCTCTGCCATCTCATGCCTTCCTCCTGGTGATGTTTTTTGTTAAAAATCACCTTTCCTTTCCTAACAAGTTTCCCACATTGGACCCCAATACCTGTCTCCAATTTGATCTGCACCTCTAAGTTGGCTGCAGCCACTTTACCATACAAAAAGAAAATGAACTTTTCATCTACAATTAGCAGTTACTGATTCCAGGCAGGAAAGGTTTGGAAAATCTTTGGGTCCAAGAAACATTAATCAAATCTTATCAAGAGTGCAGGCTCAAGGGAGTTTTTAGTGACATCTCTGGTGATATCTGCCTGCTTTTCACTGGAGAACTGCAGAGAATGTGCAGAGTAGCTCCCAGCTACCAGAACCCAACTGTGGCTACAGCCAGAACATCATCATGATTTTCTGAGGCAGGCACCAGCAATTCACCAAGATCAGCATTTTAGATTCTACCTGATAAAAACCCCCAGGTGTTCCCATCTAAACCACTGGTTTGGCTGAAGGGGAGAAAGGGAGAGTGAACACACTGGGGGGGGGGGGGGTCTGTCAGCACCCAGCAGCTTTTCCATGGCAGTGATTTCATCCAAGTGGGATGGAAACATCGCTGCTGCCTGCACTGATTCCTTTCTATGTTCATGCAATCAAACCTGGAGTGAGGAACCTTGCCATCACACCAGTAAAGAACACTGCTTTTGGCTGGGGAGAAGGATTTCCAGAGACCAGGGCTCAGCCTGGGCTTGTCACTGGCAGTTTTACCCTTGATACAAACACTTTAAAATGCCAATGGTTGTTCTTCTGCCTCTTCTTCCTTTTGTGGTTTCAACCACCTGGCTTGTCAATTGTTTCAAGGAGAGCTAATTAAAGGCTGAAACGGAGCCAGTGAGGCACCTCCATTGCGTAGCAAATTCACTGCTTGGAAATACTCATTGGAATAAAGATGAAAAGCAAATATGTTGACACATCGTATTCCTAAGCTCCCTGAAAGCCCATCACTCTTCAGGGAGCTCTCTGAGCTGCAGAGAGGGTTCCCTTCGTCAGTAGAGATCAGAGTTAGCTTGAAAAAGCACCGCAAATTTGGAGCCCTTCCTGATTCTCCAGGCTGATACCAACTGCAGTAAACTCACGGAGAGCTCCCCCTCTGAAACATTCCTGGTCCTGCTTTGTTTTCTTGTTTGATTATCATGTGCAGGAACATTCTGCATGCTCTCACCCTATTGTTTCAGCACTGTTAGTCTTGCAGTGCTGGGTCAGTGGATAAATTGAGGAACACGCTGCTTCTAAGATAAACTGAAGCTTTTGAGCCTTTACTGCTTTTTCCACCCAGTTCACATAACTGCCCAAGGCTGTGTGAATCCTGACTTTGTGCTGATTTGGCCATCCCTGAAAGAGACACCGTGGCTTTGAGGGCCTCTCCTGACTCTTCACTCATGCCAATGACTCAGGAAAGGCTTCTCTCATCTCTAGAGGCCAGGTTAGCATCACTGTTCCTGATGGAAGTAGAAGGCCATCACCTGACCCCTCTGGACACTTTCTGCCATGAGTCTGTTGTTCAGACCACAGCTGCAAAAGCAAACAGATAGAGAGAGTCCAAGAAAGATAAGAGAGAGACATTCAACATCCAGGGAGGGCTCTGTTCACCTTCTTTGACCTCCACACCAGAGATGACTGGCTGTCGTCTTCCCAAAGTTGCTGCAATTCTGTCAGGTGTTTAACATACAGCCCCACAACAACTTCCAACAACACATTAAAATGCAAAGGAGAAAAATATAACGGCTCCAGAACCAAGAACAAGGACAAAGCTGATTTTCAAATTGATTCAATAAATATAAACAAGGAGCAGCATGCTACAGTAAGCGATTTCTCTGCTCAGCCAAGATTAAATCAGTTCAGAGGGAGGGGGGCACGAGCAGGGGTAGCAGAGCCTATCAGGAAGGAAGCTGCCAGAGAGGCTGATCCCGAGCAGGGAGGGAAAACGTGGGTGATGCCAGGCACTAATTAGCTGCCAGTTGCCGTTTGTGATTGCTGGCTTCCCACCCACCCTCCGTGCCCAAGCTCCCAGAGCAGCAGCTGCTGGCAGCTGTGGGCATCGGCACCAGTGTCAGAGCTGGCCAGGGGACACGGCTCAGTGGGTGTCCTGGGGCGTATTTGGGTTTTTTGGCATGCTAGCAACAAGGCATGGGGCTGGAGGGTTGGGTTGGTTCGGTTCATTGCTTTGGGGTTTGGGTTGGGCAGAAAAGGAAGGACACACAATGCCACCAGCAGAGCAAACCCAAAGCATGGATGCGCCACGTTCCCTCTGGCAAACGGCCGTGCAGAGGGCAGAGGGAAGAGGGAAGAGCCAGCAGCCATGCCTGGGTGTTTCCCTCCAGCTAAGCACACCAACCAGCCCCAGGCCATTCCTCCCCACCCCTCAAGAACCGCTGCAGTCAGGAGCTGAGCGGGGAAGGCAGTGAGTAACATCCAGCCTCCCGAGTGCTGCGGGGCCGCACGTTACCCACTGCTGTGCCCGGCCCAGCTCCCTCGTGCAGCGTTTCTTCCCCACCCCCTCCCCCCCAGCCTTGGCTGACCTTCATCTCCTGGGCCTCCAGCACCTTCTTGCCATCCCAGGCCCAGCTGCGTTTGGTGAAGTAGTTGACGGTGGCGAACTCGATCAGCGCAGAAAACACAAAGGCATAACAGACGGCTATGAACCAGTCCATGGCCGTCGCGTACGCCACTTTGGGTAATGAGTTTCTGGCGCTGATGCTTAGTGTGGTCATGGTGAGCACCGTGGTGACACCTGTGGGGGCACAGCAGGACACGAGGATGGTGTGAGATGGTGCACTCCCACCCGTTTCTCTCAACACTGCTGCCACTCCCTTCATGGAAAAGCAGGAGCCACCTCCTGAGCCGCGTTCCCGCTGTAATTAAGGGAGTCTTACCCAGAACAAGTCCTTAGTGCAACTCACAGAATAACAGAACAGGCCTGGCGGGCAGGAGGTCAGGTTCAGAGAATCATAAAATCACAGCACGGCCTGGGCTGGAAGGCACCTTAGACACCATCAGGTTTCACCCCCTGCCACAAGCAGGGACACATTTCACTATCCCAGGTTGCTCAAAGTCCCCTCCAGCCTGGCCTTGAACGCTTCCAGGGATGGGGCAGCCACAGCTTCTCTGGGCAACAGTTTGTTCAACCCCTGCTCAAATCAGGGCCAGCTTCAGGTTGCTCAGGGCATTATTCTGGCTCAGTTTTGAGTACAGTCAATGGCAAACATCTTCATGAGGATGAGATTAACCTTCCCCAAACTCCAATGACTGACTCTGCTCACCATAAGAGCCCTAGCTCACAGGGAGACACCTGCACAGCATTCCTTATCTGTTGGCAGGGTAAGTTGTGTGATGCTTCACTCAGCTCATGTAGAATACGTCATGGAGAAGCCTCTAGCTGCTTTTGCAGCAAAATGAAAATAATAAAATAACAGTAAAAAGCACAGCTAGATGCTTGTGAACCTCCAGGAGGATCAGAAACTGGCCACTCATCCAATACAGCTCTGTCAGGGTTTTGGAAATAGTGTCTTGTGACCTGCATGGATGGACACCTGGGGTCCTGGGTCCTGCTGTCAGTGGCCCAAGCTGCCAGAACAAATGTCACAATGATTTATCTTAAAAAAATGGCCTGTTGCAAAATGTCTTTTAAAGCTTTTTTCATTAAAGCAAGCAACCATTACCATCCATTTTCCCCAATAATGTACTTTTCAATTAAAAATGCATTACAAACGTTATAAAAATATCGACTAATTTTCAGTTCCCTTTAGCCATACTGCTGGTAATTTAAAGAGTTTCAGTTCAATATTGTCAACAATACTTAGTGAGGGGCAAAAAAAAAAAAAGGAATAAACAATTGGAGTTCTCATTATTTTCTTAATAGGAAAGCAAGGCAATTTGGAGCAAGGACATTTTTCACACAGGTAGGTTTTAATTTTTCAGTCAGCTCTTGCCTGCTTGATCTGAGCTGCTTCTTGAGGAAACCTATTTCACTGCAATTCTCAGGGTAACACAGGAGGGAATCATATATGATACCACATATCCCCTCTCTGCTTGGGGACTTTTGTTCAATATCCTCTCTGTTAAGTGGAATCTGCTGGGCAATGTTACTTCCAGGAGGTACAATCCTGCAGCATCACACCTGCTCTGGTGCCTGTGTAGATCCTGAACTAAAGGTCTTGACAGGAAAGCACAAAGCAATTCTGTTATTAAATGCTTGTAAAAGCTATTAATATATGTGCAGTGCCAGCCTGGCACTTTGCTTCGGTGAGAGGACCTGAAAGCAGCTGAAGGAAATAATAACACTATATTCACCGTGCAGTTATGCTGCCTCAGCCCAGGAACTTGTTATGTGGAGCTGTGACCAGGGGCACATTAGCAATTTCAAAGGCAGGGCTTTAAATGCCTCCCTGTGTCCCTATCCTCTGCTCAGCTCTCAAGCCACTACAGATAAGCAGCCACAGCCAAATGCATATAATTAGATGATCAATACCTTGACTACTGTTAATATTTATGGCTTGGCTTCTAGCAGAGACATGGCCAGGAGTATTTTTGCAGTGATTTGGGGGGAGCAGGGGCACTGGGAAGACACTGAAAGCTATCCTGGGGAATGGCCAGCAGCTTAGAAACGCTGGTCAGGGCCTGGGAAAGACCAGCTCTGATGCTCAGTGTATTTCCCCTCACATTTCCCTTTCTCCCCAGCCTGAGAGGATGCCCCTGTGTGTTGGGAAATAGAATTATTGGGATCAATAAAAGAACTGTGCAAGCAATAGGCCTGGAAGTTTTAGGCTTGTGTGTGAGAAAACTTTCCATGGGAAAGTCCCTGTGTGAAAGAGAACAAGCAGGCCTGAGAAACAGAGAGGGAGTGAAAAACTTGCAGCTGTGCTGTCCGGGAGTGAACGAGGGAGATGGGCACAGAATTCCTTTGATCATAACAAGGCTATGGAAACTTGCCAATGAAAGTCCAATTATGTAGAAATAGAAATGTGTCTTGATAAGCTTTAAGCCACTTAGGAGCTAACCAGCTGGTATACTGGTATACAGTGCCTTTGGACTGCTAATAAACGAAGTTTGCTTATCAACCATATTGGTTTTGGACTGTGTTTCTCTCTCCCCCCCCTGGGGCCTGGGGTCCTCATCCCGTGGAGCTTCCAACATCTCCTGTGCTCCCAGACTCACCAAAAACCGTGCGGGCAGGGACGGACTCCCTGTTCAGCCAGAAGGACACCTGGGACAGGATGACGGTCATGATGCAGGGCAGGTAGGTCTGGATCACAAAGTACCCAATCTTCCTCTTGAGGTGGAAGTGTGTGGTCATGACGACGTATTCCCCTGCAGAGACAGCCAGGGAGGGATGCTGAGCCACGGAGCTCCCCAGCCTGGGGTCAGCTGACCCCGGATCTAGAGACCCGTCCTGGATAAACTTCCCAGCTTTTCAGTGGGATTTCAGTGGGAAGGAGGGGTGCAGGGGTGCAGCAGGCACTCACAGCTGCTGTGCCCTGCCAGATGTGTGCCCCAGCACAGCCCAGGGGGCTTTCACATCACATTTGTCCTTTCCAAACACTTCTCTGAGTCTGCTTTAATTCACTGCAAAATGGGTGTGGGACAAGGGCAGACCAAAGTCAACAACCGAGCAATAAAACCTTTCCCTGCTTCTCCCCAGGCACAAGGAGCCCCTGGGGGTCTCTCCTGACCCTGCTCCCATCCCACTCTGAGGGTAAAATCCCTTAAGCCTAGAGAGACCCCAACAGTGATTTCATAGGATTTCAGGACACAGGATTTTATTTTCTCTGGCAATCCTGAAAATATCCCACCTTCCCTCCCTGTAACCACCTCAAAAACCGAGGCAAGTTCTGCTGTTAAAGGTCTGACCTGTGAACCGAAGAGGCAGCTGTCCCTATTTTCCCTCAATGTCCTATTCCTCCCCAAAGCTCTGGGTATTTTGTGGGATTACTGTGCCTTTTTGTTGTGAGCATGGCTCTGCTAAATCATTACACACAGGAGCCTTCAGCAGCTTTCTTACCACTCCAGGTTATTCATCTGTACATTTTACTACAACTTAAGTAGAGAGATGGGCCAGATATTATGACATTTATTTCCCTGGGCTCCCCACATTTCCCCAAGGGAGGTGAAATGAGTTGTTACAGACAGACACTATTAAAATCAAGTGCACCAGAGAGGAAATATCCTCAAATGAGAGAACTACTGGTGCATACAGGGGGAAAAAAAAATAAAAGGGAAAAAAAAAAAAAGAAATGTGAGAGACACACATGAGATAACAGAAGCTATAAGTACCTGGATTCAGAGGGGAAGGGAGGAGCAGCAGATGGGAGAAAAAGATGATTAATATTGGTCATTAATCAGAGGAAACATTTGTTTGGGATAATCTTCTATTAGTTATGATAATATTTGTGCAAGCAGATGCAGTGAAAATCACACTGAACATTATGTTGCCTTCGCCTCCCCTGCCTGCAGCGCTTTCCTGAGGGGTTGGAAAGGAATCCAAGATAAATGAACCCACAGCACCACAAACCAGCTGGACAACACAGGGCATATTTTCCACACAGCAGATCATTTTGAGATGCTTGAGATCAGTTCTCCCAAAGACTGTGGGCAGTAAGGCTCTTTCAGTGGAAACCACTGAAAAACAAACCCTTTGCTGCCTCTTGGTGACTGCTGAAGATGTCACCAGCCACATTCTCCTGCCTTAGGAAGTGCTGTGGTCCTGGACTGCCTCTATAATTATTCCAAATCGTGGCATTCCAAGCTCCATCTCATCCCAGGAGGAGCTCAGCCCACACTGTAGTCCCACAAATACCTGTGCTGGATCGAACCATCTCTGTCCCAACCACATGGCCCAGCAGGTCATACTGGTTCAGGCGAGATCCACCCTTGGCTACTTCCACGGATTTATCCTTCCCCAGGGTCCAGGTGTAGATGACCTCTGTCTTTGTGTAGGCATCTGCAGAGGAGGGAGAAGAACGAGGTCTGTGCTTCTGCCTGCCCTAAAATACACCAAAATTAGCCTGTAGCCAAATTAATCTTTGCTGTGCATCTCTCAGAGCCACATGGCTGAGCACAGCCAAGCATGGCCAGAGACCAAGGCAGATCAACAACTGTTAAATCAAACGAGCAGGAGCGAGCTGGGGTTTTTGGGAGGGAGCTGGAGAGGGGCAGAGCTCTGTCATTGAGAGACAGGCTGGCCCTGTGATGTGCTGACTCTGCAAGGGCTGGCTCCAAGCAGGGACAACACAGGAAGGCATCCAGGCCAGCAGGATGCTGGGGCAGCAGGACAGCCACAGCCAGGGACAGGGAAAGTCCTGCTGGCAGCAGCTGGCAACAAAGGCTGAATGCAAATGGAGCTGAATTTCAGGGTAAATAGAAAAAGTTAACAGTCTTTACCCTCACTCAGAGGCAACACTCTCCAAGACTCTCAGATTTGGAGGTGGTGTCCTCTCACACCAAAATGCTTTGTCCCTGTGTTTGTGACTGAGCCCCTGGTCTGTCCTCACAGCCAGTCCCCCTCTCAAGAGTGCCCATGTTCTCTTGGTTTTGCCAGTCCTATGGTTATCCAAAAACTGAGTCTCTCCAGACTCTGCTATTTCTCCCCATAATGCCCAAAACTCCTGTCCCTACCTACTCTGCACCATCTTTTTAAGCAAGGACAAAGTTCATTAAACCAAGCCTTCGGTTCATTTTCACCCACCAGCTTCTCCTGTTAAGACATGAAGGAATTCTTTGGCTGGGGTCAGGTCAAGCAATGTGTCAGGTCTAGCAGAGAAATGTCTCAGCTCCTGCTTTGTGGAAGACTGTGTCCTGAGAAAACCACATTTCTGTGATCTTTTTAAAACAACCCTGTTGTCCCTGCCCTGCAGGTTTTGGCAAACCCATTAAACGTTAAGCAAGGGTTGTGCAAAGCAGGGGGAGCTGGTTCTGATGATCAGCAAAGGTTTCTCAGCAGGCCAGAGCACTGCCTGAGCACTCCTGATGCAGGCTGGCACCTCTCACGCCATGTGCAACACTCTGCTCTTCCAACCCCTCCTTCCAGCTCTCAACATGCTTCTGGAGCCTTCCACCCTCCTTCAGAGCTTTGTACAGCTCTGCTGCTGCTTTTGTCACCTGATGGGCAACACCTCCTGCTCTACAGTCACAATCCATCCACTCCCAGCCCACAAAAGGAACTTGTCTGCAGATTCATTGCCATCATTCCTGAACATTCAATTATCCACATATCTGGTTGGGACAGAAGGGTATCTGATGTCACACAGGCATGGCATGGGTGCTTGGAACATGTTTAATGCCAGGCAGCTGCTTCGGTTCAGCTCCATGTCTCATTTGCAATGCAAAATCCAATCCAAACAAGGACAGCTAGTGGGCATTTAGAGGAGCTGGTGAGTTCAGCAACATCTCCTCCTCCCCTAATCTCAGCTAGCTGCTGTACAAGTGTCCCATGATGGCTCAGGGACAGCTCTCTGCAGAGCACATTCGTCTTCCAGGGAGCAGGGGGAGAGGCAAAGCCATCCCTTCACTGTGCTTGGCCTGAGGGATGATGCAGGTGGGCAGCTGAAGCTCTCTGGAATGCCTGATGCCCTTAATTCTCCTGCAAATTCTCTGCCTCGCCCCCTCGGGGGGCTGCCATGGTGGCCCAGGGACAGGAGGCCACTGCTGAGCCTTCTGGGTTGTGGGGATCAGCAGAAAATGGTCTGTGAGGCAAACTCAGCATACTTTGAGCAGCATGTGTTTGGCACTGCCATTGTCCTTCTAATTACAAATCTGACCCACTTTAAGCTTCTTGAAAATGAGCAGCTTCCAGCTGTCAATGGCTTTTTAGTGAAAACACTGGTTTAATCCTACTCCAACACAGGAGAGGTGAGCTCGGATGCTGTGTGGGTGCTTTAGAAAAAGCCACATTAATGTTAACCAGGGGCAGCTTTCTGAGCTCCTTGTCTCAAAACTCTCATCATTCAGAGGTCAAATCAGTAAAAAAAAAATAACCCCAAAGGGTGTTCCAGCAGAAACACACACATTAATCTCTTTTCCTCACCAAGGAACATTATAAGCAATTAGATGTGGAGTAATCTGCCTTCCTGCAAGTCTTGTAATAATCCCAGAGTTTAGGCCTGAGGTAGAAGATTTTATATCCCTCCTCACAAGGTCAATTAACATTAATAATTCATCCTTCTCTAAGGCTTGCTATTTTACTGGCCTTAGTGATGTCTTGTGGCAATGAGTTCTACATTTAATTAGGTGCTGCCTAAGAAATTCAGTAGTTCTGAATAATCCACTTTCATGGGCACAGTTTGTCATGAGGCAGAGGAGCAGATGCACATGATAAACACAATTTCTTCTGCTGCCAATCAAACTTTTCAACTTTGTCCTCAGTTAGCTCCCCAATGGCTACAGGAAGGAAATGTCAGCTTGGGAAGGTTGGGCTTTCTCTGGGGGTTACTGGTGTGGGCTCATTCTTTAGCTGGAGGTGGGAAACTCTCTCATCTAACACAAAGACAGACTCAGAGTGGTGCTCAGTTCGTTGGAGATGGAAAAGACTCCTGGCAGGGCCAGACTAGGATGTCTATTTTCACATTACAGTGAACTGGGGTCTTGGGGTTTGGCTCCCACTCACTTCAGGAACAAAAACAAATGAAATTTAACTTGCATACGGGAGAGATAAGGGAACTTCTATGGGGAGCCCAAGCAGCTGCAAGCCTGGGAGGCTGGGAGGAGCTTTCAACTCACCAGCAGCCTGCAAATCTTCCCTAAACCAGGACCCCTGGCTGCTGGGACTGAGATTCCCAGAGTTTCATTTGGGAGCAGCCTGCCTGACAGACTGAAGAGGGGCAAGGGGTTTGTAAGCTCCCTTGGAGCATGGAGCATGGGGAGCCAGGTATTTCAGGCTCTCCACAGATTGGCAGGATGGGACAGCCAGCAGCAGCCACCACTGCTATCCCCAAACCTGTCTTCCCAGCATCTCCTTGTGATGAAGGAAAAGCACAACTCAGATTCATAATCATAGAATCATTAATGTTATGAAAACACCTCTAAGATTATCAAGTCCAACCATTAACCCAGCAATGCCAAGCCCATATCCCCAAGTGCTCAAACCACACACTTTTTGAACACTTTGAGGGATGGTGACTCCACCACTGCCCTGAGCTGCCTGTTCCAATGCTTGACCACCCTTCCAGTGAAGAAATTTCTCCTAATATTCAATCTAAATGTCCTTTGGCACAACTTGAGGTCATTTCCTCTCATCCTGTCACTTGTTACCTGGGAGAAGAGACCAATCCCCACCTGGCTGCTTTCTAAATAAATTTGCAGCAGAACCACGGGTGTCTAACCCACCCTGTAAGCCTGAACTGAGCACAGACTCACTCAGTGATGGTAGGAATTGCACTTATGAGACACCACAAAAAACTTTTGGTCACGTTATCATTAGCAGTGATGAATATCACAGTTACTAAAGTACTGTGTGACACCAACCACACAAAGGACAGCTCCTCAGCTCCGTGCCACCTCCTTGCAGAGGTTGTTGGGGGTACTTACAGCTCCCAAATTTCAGGGGGCAGGCGTGCACGTCCATTGGGAAGTCCTCCAGGTGCATGGGGCACTCGGCGTGGATGGTCAGCCTGCAAGACAAAGCACAGGGGCTGCTCAGGGATAGGCCTGGCCCTTCTGACAAAGGCCTCGAGGTGCTCACCAGCCTCGGGGTCTCCCGGCAGAAGGCCCCCAGCTGTGGAGAGGAGAGCAAGACACACATCTGGCAGCCTTTTCCATGGCCTAAACTTAATCCTATTGACCGAGTTCATCTTCACCCACTCAGTGCAATGGGAAAATCTGCCAGAGCCCAGGACTCCTGTTTGCTTATGTGCTGTGAACAGAGCTCCTGGGCCTGGGGGACACCTCAGGGACCATGCTGGAAAGCAGAGGGAAAGGGCGTCAGAGGCTTCCAGGGAACAGGCCTGTTCTTCCTGGTATTCTGGAAGGAGCTGAGGGCTGGCAGATTGCTCAAAGTCATCCAGACCCATGAAGCCACCAGAGCACAACACCCCCCTGTCCATGTGGGACACCTCATCCCACCTCCCCTGGCTCCTCCCTGCAGGCAGGTGCAGAACTGCACGTCCTGGGGCTGCCTGGGGGCGTGCAGGACAATTTGTGCTTTCCAAATCCACCAAATCCTGCTAGGATACTGTCCTGGGTTGCAGTGTATTCTATTACCATCTTCATGAGCTGTGGAAATCAGGTGGGGCAGTGTTTCCTTGCCTCCTCCCCCCAGACTCTCTTGCTGTTAATGGCCCATCGTTGTCCTGCCCATGACTCAGAGATAACTCCCTCCGGACCATCTTCTGTTGATGACTCCCAGATAACTCCCTCAGGACCATCTTCTGTTAATGAGCCTAATCAACACTTGGCCTCATGACTCATTACCCCACTGTGAGATGCTCCACCCAGAGGGAGGAACCAAGCATCCCATCGTGGATATAACTGGGACTCTGAACACCAGAGACAACCTTTCCACGGGATTTCCAGAGGACAGGAGCTACACAGCCACCGCTGGACTTTCTGAGGAAGAGCAGACCCCTTCTACTACAGGATCACCACTTCAGAGGGCTGCAGCCACCATTCCACCAGACTGCTACCACCACCCTGCCTAACAGGGACTCAGGTTGTATCTTGACTCTGTCAGTTTGAACCAGTGTTTTCTTTTAGTTTTTCCTTTTCTTTAATTTCCCCATTAAATTGTTATTCTGACTTGGTGCCTCCCACTGGTTTGTTTTCAAACTAGTACATAAACCTTGTCAGGAAGCAGCTCTGTGAGGGAGGCACTGCCATAAAAGCAGAGTGCTGCAGAATATGGGGCCAGGCATAAAAGGATCCATTATAAAGGGTTCCAAAAAAGGGAGCTCGTGTTCCTTCCTGGAGTACTGCAAAGTGTGCAGCCAGGGAGAGGCAGCCAGGAGGGACAACTTCCCAGGAGATGTATAAAACAATCTTCTCTGAAGGAACCATTTGTAGGAAAAAAAGTACTCGCTTCTGATGGCTCAGCAAAACAGCAAACAAATCACGACAGCAGCAACATGTGGATGCAAAGGGCAACTGCACAGACTGAAGGTGGCTTGTGCAAAACTCAGGTCAAGAAGCTACTATTGAGATATTTTCCTTCGGCTAGAAAAATGTTCAGCTAAGATATTCTTCACAGAAAATACCAAGGCTTAGTCAAATGCAAAATAAACCCTGAAAAAATAAAGGCTTTGGGTTTTGTTTGCTGAAAGCAAAGAATAACATTTTTTTTGAAAAAGGAAATAAAATAAAAATAAAGGTTATTTCTTTCAGGCAGACAGACCTTACATGATTCTAAAAAAAAAAAAAGATGAAGACTGTTTTTTAAATTTGGTAATACAATTCAGGGCACCAGAGACCAAGGACCTCGCCTACAGTGAGTGTGCCAGTCCCTTCTGAATCCATGCCCATGGAAACACCAAGTCCTGTGATGCCCTGACACAGAGGGATGCTGACTGTCCTGCTTGCTTCACGTCTGGCTCCAGCCTGGCCTTCTCAGCCAAGCCAAGAACCACTGTGTGCCCAAAGCAACTCCTTGGACACAAATCACTGCCCCTGACTCGATGATCTCTTCTTCATCACTGCACTGAATGCACCTGTTTTACATGACAGAGAAGAAGACCTGATCTTTAGGCTTCAGTCAAAACTCATGGAAGACTGACAGAGATTTTGACAAGCCTACAAGCACAGTGCTGTAATTCTTTTCTCCTGGACACTTGAAGGCCACCATGAACAAATTGCTCATTTGCTCTGATGCCTCTCTTTTCCAATATGGATTTCCAGAAGCAGGTATGAAAACCTGGCAGCTCGGCGTGGACTTGACTGCCTTGCTCCTCCAGTTCTGTTTCTTTTGTGATGTTCTCTTCAGCCAGCTCAAAATTCACTTGGGGAGCTCACGGCTGGCAAGCTTGTCAAGCATATTCTCACAGATCTTATTCTTCAACTCTTTCTGTGTCTTTTCCAACTGCAATGGACTTTTTGCTTCTCATTTTGTCACTGTCACTTGTGTCACGGAAATGTTGATGCATTTCCCCTGTCTCCCTCAGCAGCCCACACCAGAATTTTCCTTTTTACCTTCCTATTTTTATATCTGCTTCACTCATTGCTTTATTATTTCAAAAGGCTCTTAGCTGGGAGTTCCCAAAGATGGCTTTTCCAAAGGATCTCATCTCTGACCAGTGCCTTCCTTCTGATGCATCCTGAACTCACCCCCAAAAGACCCAGAAAAATCTTTTCCATCCACTGCACTCTCTGCAAGTGTTGGCTGTGATCATCAGCCACTCTGAATAAGGCTGAACGACCCCAAGGACTGCAGATTGTGGGGCTGGTGGGTTTGTGCCATTTAGAGCAGCCAGGAAGAGCCTCAGAGGGGAACAGGACACTTGGCCATGCCCTCCTGCCCTCTCCAGGCCATGGCCAACCAGAGCAAGCGTTGTCAAGGGAACCAGACAACTTCATAGGGATGCTGGGTGACTCCCTGCATGTTTGGGAATGCAGCAGCTGCATTTCAAATCGAAAGCCTGTTTTATTAGCTGAGCCAGCAAGCAATAAAACAGTAAATCCATCAGCAAACCACTGAAAAAGCAACCTAATCTGCCACTTCTCCACCTACAACTGAAGGAGTTTTTCAGTCTCCCAAAATTAAATAAAAAAGGAAAAGTCACATCATTTTCCAGTGAGGTGAGTCTGGTTCAGCAGCTTCAGCCAGCCACAGGTCAGCAGGTTCACAGGTGACACGTGAAACATCAAAATGTCAGCAAGGAATGTCTCTCCCTTCCCAGACAATTACCACAGCCTCTGCAGCATTTGGGTAAACGGGTTTATGGCAGAATTTCTCATCTGTGCCCCTCACCCTGTGCAAGGGAGCTTCACTGGGTTTTGCTTCATTGCTCTGATGGGATATTCACATCCATGAGCCCCAAAATGTCCTTAGAAAGACTAAAGAGCACATAAAAAATAGCCAAGCTGCCAGAAATCCCAGCACCCAGCAGTCATATCCTTTGGCTCATCTGTCCCAGGAGCCTGCAGTAACTTATGCAGAACTGTCTTGAAGCCAAACCCCAAACTCCTTGTGTCTTCTCTTCACTTTGCTGGCACAGTGGCACCAAAAGTGGAACACCCAGGACAGAAACGGTGTTTTTTCCCCTCTTTAAAGTCACGGGAAGTCCTTTGAACTGCGCCAACACAATGGCAAGAAGCGTGAATCAGGCTAAGCATGCCTCTGCCAGGGCTGACGGGATAACAAACCTCTTCAGCTGCGTTCTCATGGTTACCAGGAGCTTAGCAAAGCCTTTGATGTGTCATTAGAGCCCCTGTCGTTACCTGCGTGCAGCTGCAGGATGAGCCA
Organism: Aphelocoma coerulescens; assembly: GCF_041296385.1. Classification (NCBI taxonomy): domain Eukaryota; kingdom Metazoa; phylum Chordata; class Aves; order Passeriformes; family Corvidae; genus Aphelocoma; species Aphelocoma coerulescens. The sequence goes on from NC_091018.1 coordinate 18,474,629, forward strand.
GGATCTCAGTCCAATCTCTGGGACGCAAATGTAATAATCCCTCGGCGTGCGAGTGGTACAAAAACATGACAGCACCCTGCACGGCAGGGCTGCCTTTGTTTATGCCAGGGATACTGCTGGAGTTTTGTCCTGATTTCTTCTCCAGGAGGTTCATTAATAACCACAGTCAGGCCGAGCAGTGTTTACGGTTTAGGCTGTGGGAGAATCTAGGTTAGGTTTAATTGCCGGGGTTTGAGCTTGAAAGCCAAATTGCTTCTAGGATGCTCGTGCGGGATCTGGAAGTGCTGATTTCACTTTCCATCCTCCCCCAGCCCCTGGAGATTTCAGCCCATGATGGCAGAAATGCAGTGAGATAAGGTATTCTCTGAAGATTTTTCCCTCCTGGGACACTTTCCTTTAAAAAGTCTGCCTGCACAAAGCCAAGCCTGGAAAATAGATTATTTTTGTCTTTGGATCTGCTCTGGCAGGGAAAAGCTGGAGCAAATCTCACCTTGTTGCCTGCTTGTGTTTTTATCAGCCAGCCAAGCTCTGGTCTGCTTGGATCCGTCTGTGATGTTTTCTACGATCAGCCCTGACGTGGGACACAGACAAGCAGCCCAGGAGAGCTGGAGCTGTGATGTCCCAGCTGCTGCTCCTGCAGAAAGGCTGCACCTCCATCGTGTGGGAGGGTGCTGCAAAGCCTGGAGCAATCACAAGTTGCCTGGGGGCTAAAAAACCCCCAGCCAGTAAAGACACCCCAAAGCCTTTGCTGGGGGAGAGACAACTGCAAAGCTCTGTGATTTCAGAAGACAGCGTGGGAAGCTCAAACGCTGTCGGTAGAGGACCTGTTCTGGGATTCCACAGCCCCTGTGGGTCTGCATGTGTCCTGGGCTCAGCTTTCCCTCCTGCTCTGCCTCTGGCTCACCTGAGGGTGCAGAGACCCTCCTTCCACGTTGTCTTCAGCAGCACAGGCTCTCAAGGCAGAGTCTTTGGGCATGCAGTGAATGTGTCAGCCGGACAGGGAAAGAAAACGTCCTCCAAGTGCATAACTTGAGCACACATTGTCTGGGAACCACTGTGACAATAACCCCAAAGCCTCAACACGCCATTCTGACAGGCCCTGTTAAGAGCAGAAGGGCTTTTCAAAGCCTCGATTCACGAAGTTGAATCCCATCAGCACAGCATTAAACTTTCACTATTTTTATATGTTTCAAGGCTGGAAAGAACCAGAACATTGTCTCTGTGCCCCACACAATTCGAGCCAGAGTACAGCCAGAGATGGCTGCAGCAGCTGAGCTTTTGTCTCTTCCTTATGTAAATCTGTGCACAGTTCCCAGGTTGTTGCACTCAGGTCTGACACCAGAGCTTAGAGACCATAGCTGGGCTTTTGTGAACTACTTGGATCGTGTAGGAGCTCCACAAAAAGAGACTGCAGAGGCAGGGCTACATAATAAAACTGTACTCCCCGTGCTGTCTGAGGCAGCCAGAGGAGCAGGGAAGATGCAGAGGGATCAGCAATCCTGGGCAACAGAGAAATGCAGTTCAGTGTTCTGGTCACAAAGGTTGTTCTGTGGCCCAGGTGCCAAGGCCTGTCAGTGGTCAGGGGTGTGCACTGTGACATTGCACAGATCCATGAGGAACATGCGCTGTGACTCAAGGAAATCTCTGGATGCTCGGCTACAGCTGCTGTGCAGTGCCTGGGAGCTCAGGTCAGTGATAAAGAGCCTCTCTCCAGGAGCTATAAATATTGTCACACAGGCGTAATTTTGCTGGATGCATGTGTCAGGCTTGCTGTTCCACCAGAGCAAGTTCATCTATAACTGTAAGGCTCGACTAAGAGAAGTTGGCTTTCCCAGCAGGATAAAGAGCAAGAGACGTGCCTCTAATTGCACATCAGCAGAGCTGATCCCTCAAGGATATTGGCTGGGACAAGGGAAAGGAGCAGGAGGTTCTCAGGAGTCAAACTGAGCCTGCAACTGGGCAGTGCTGCCAGGACACTGGAAATCTGGTGGAATTCCAAACTCTCTCCCCAGCCAGCAGGGCAGAGCGTACCCCTTTGGTATTTGCACTTTGCTGGATGTCAGCTGTGTGAGTTTGGCTTCAAGGTTCTACTCCTTCCTTTAAGAAGGACACACATGCATGTCCCTGGGCATGGGGGAGGACAGCAAATGCATCACTTGGACAGAAAACAAGAGACTCCCTCCAGCCCTTTCCTGGGAGGAGGTTTCACAGCTGTTAACAAGGGAGGGTGATACCCTCATCATCATTTGACAGGGGAATTGAGGTGGGAGTGCCTCAGTGGCAAAGCTCGGTAGGATTTGGTGTCTGAGCCTGAGAAATGGTCCTGGCCCTGCAGTCTGTGCCCTTGCATCTTCCTTTCTGATACCCTGGTGGTCCTGAGCAGCACCAAGAGGAAGAAAGGGAATCATCAGATGCCCCAGGACAGACATCCCACCCTGGATGTGTCTAACTGCAATCCCAGAGGAGTCCTGCTCTGTCCCAGCATGCTGTGGTCATCTGGTCAGCTCTACCCACATGACCAGCACAGGGGGTGCTGCCCTGAGCCCCACCTGGGCTTCACACACTGGGTAAAGAAAATCTCTCTGTGCACAAGAGCTCCTGGTTCTGTGCAATTCAACACATGACCAAAGTGTCATATCCAGCCCTCAGCCTCTGAGTGGGCTCCTCACCTCTTACAAAGCCTTAGGGATGTATTTAAGGGGGGCAGGAACACATATAAGAGGAGGTCCTTCACTCCCCAATTCTTCAGCAGACAGCTAAACTGAAGGATGGTTTGAATTTATTTTAAAAAATCCCAAGGCTCTCTTTTCTTCCAGAAGCTCATTCCCAAGAGTCCCATGATGCTGCTGCCATCCTGGCACCTGCCCAGCCCTGAATGGAAAAATAAATCCAATACTTTCTTAGTCACACAAAACTTGCTGAAGCTAATGGCTGTTTGCTGAATAAAGAAGTAGTGAAATGATATAAAAGCCCTGAAATTGAGTATATATTTTTTTTTGCTGTCTTATGCCAGCAGCTCCTGTAATACTTTACAGTCAGACAGTGATACAAACAGGGGGGAGTGTGAGTTGTCTACTTGCAGGTCAGAGAGCTGGGAGCAGAATGGAGCCCTTAAGTCAAGTTGGGCTTTTCCCTTCATTTACCCCATCTGCCTTAATGTGAGATCACTGATGTGTGGAGACCTAAACCCCCAGGGCAGTGGCAGGATTAGCTCATATTTGAGAACTGCTGCACAAAAGCAAGGCATTGTTTATCAATGTAGGCTGTAAAACTTGCTGACACCATGTAGATTCACAGCCAGTTTAACTATGAAAAGATGAAATTCTGCCTGGTCCTCAAAAACAGAGGTGAAAGTGCAGCATCTCAGCACACAGAATCCACAATGAAGCCTGTTATTAGTTAGGACTGGCTTGGAGATGGAGACAGAGAAAATAATTTTTTAAAACAAAGATTTACACCTTGCCAAAACCACCTCAATACCTTTCTCGTGCATTTATCAGCAGCTTGCTGTTTCATTTATAACCTATGGCTCCTGCAGCCCTGGCTTCTCCAAATCACAGTTTTTAATTAGCTGTTTGTTGGGTTTTCTTCCCTAATGATGTGCATTGATCACATAGATTTGGATTTTTTTATTCCACAAAGTGGGAAAAAACAACCCCATTGTTGTCACAAGCAAGCTTGGTCTCATTAGATGTGTGAAATGGTTCTGCTCTAACATGCTGAACAAATTTAGATCTGTTCTCAAGCTGCTGGAGAATAACAAATTCTCCCATCCTGATGTTCCCATACCAACATTGGATACCTGATTCATATCCCATCACAGGTCAGGAAGAAAATTAAGCCAGGTGGCACATTAACCTCACAAACTATAGATCCCAACACTTCTAACTCGGCACATAAAGGCAAAAAATCAATGTGGATGATGAGGAAAAATCTACCTGTAAAAATGTGCCAAGCTGAGGATCCGTGACGGTACATAGGGAAGAAACAAGGAGAGCAGGGAAAGCAGCAGGGTGGCACTCAAGTCTGCTAACAGAGTTAGTGGAAGCCTGCACAAACCCTGCTGTGATGCACCCTGAGGTGCCTGTATGTGCAGAGGGACCTGGAATTCCCTGGAAGGAGACACAGACTCACCTCATGGTGTACAGGAGGGTGCCGTTGTCCACCAGGCGCAGCAGCTTGTTGGGGGTTGTCATGTTGTGGGCGACAGATTTCTTCCCGTTGTGGAAGAAGGTGTCAGGAGTCCAGATCTTACTGGCCAGCAGGTTGTTCAGGGGAAGGATCTTCATGGGACCATCAAACTTCAGCCTTTCATCTCGCCAGGATTGCCGGAAAAAGACGTCAATGGTGTATTCCTTTGGGGAGAGAGGGGAGAAAAAGAAGCCGTGTTTTACTCAGCTCTTCATTGCAAACCAGGTGATTCGAGAGGTGGCGTCTTCGGTCATAGGGCAAACTGGGTTTTGGCACACCTGGGGTGATGTGAAGTGTGGTTCAAAAGGAAGCAGGGATTAACAGCAGTGCAGGATAGATGGGGTTCCCCACGTTTTGGATAATGACTTACCCGTGATGCCAAAATGTGCGTGTCAGTGGTTCTGAGCGCTGCAGAGAAGCTGCAGCACAGCCTACAGTGGCCAGAGCTGGGGTAGCCCTGCAGCACCAGCACCTCTATCCAGGTGTTTCAGGGCAGGAAGGCCATTATGTGCAGCTGCACAGGTATTTTAGGAGGCAAAAATAAAGATCCTGGAGATGGAATCTGGCCAGGATGCTGGTAATTATATCCCTGCTCATAAAAAAAACAAAAAAAAGAAATTAACTTGTGTGACATTGTCTTAATGTTATTTTGTTCCCCAGGCCACCTTTAGAAAATCATTGAATCGAGGACTTCACAGACTTGCATTACAAGATCCTGTGACTTTCTTTTGTCTTCTTTTCCTTGTTTTATTTCCCTTTTCTTCTTCTTCTTTTATTTTTTTTTCCCTTTTTTCTTCTCTCTGCCAGTGCAGGGACCCATTTCCTAGGCCAAATTCCAGCTGGGGCAGGTAGAAGTCACCTCTTTGACCCCCTGCAGCCAAGGCCAGCTCCTCTCTCAGTGAATGCAGATTCAGAAACCACTTTTAGGGAGAGATGGGGTCTTTGGAAAACCTGTCTGTCCCAACTGTTCTTCCTCCCCCTGCTGCTGCAGACTCGTAGTCTTTATTTATGGGCTCCTGGAGGCCACACAACCAACTAAACTTATCATTGTGAGTGATTTCTTTCCTGCAGCACTTCTCAGCAGCGCTTAAAAACTGCTGTGCATCACTTTCCTACAGGACAGAGAGAGAGATTCCTACAGGTTTTGCAGCAGATGGCAGCAGAATGGAAGCATCTCAAGAAATAAATCCACCCCTGCTCCCTGGCCATGGAGACACCCCTGCTCAAATATGAACTTTCTGGAGTTTGGCTGGGGCAAGGAAAGAGGAGATTCCACATTCCCGTGGGCTCTGCCCTGTACAAGGTGTTTTGCCCCTTCATGGAAGTGATCTTTAATTTGTTATTTCTTGGGATAAACCTAAAGAAAGGAGCCTGTGTACAGTCCCGGGAGGTTTGGGAAGAGTCCTTATCAGGAGAAGAACTCTCTCTCATTCCCTATTTAAAAAGTGCCAGACAAAGAAGCAAAACATTTTTAACGACTTCCAAGGCCCTGCTTTTCTTCTTTAATGCTTAGGAATCCTTCCTGAAGGAAAGAGAAATTATGTTCAGTGTCTTCCCCTCTTTTCTGTGCTTCTTTCCATAAAAGCATCATTCCCAACTCACCCCTTCCAAGGAGCACACTTAGTTCTGTGTTATGCTCTTCTCTGCCTACAGAAGTGACTGAAAACATCAAGTCTGACTCTGTCCTCAGAGTCCATCCACAAAACAAAAAAAATCCCCTTCGATTTTTGTTTGCCTTTGTGCAATTTCCCTGGGACTGAGGCAAAGTTGCAAGAGCTCAGTACCGAAGATCTGGGCGTGCGTCAGGTCCGATCAGGCTCTGCTTTCCCAGCTAAAAGAGAGATTAGGAGTCCCTTGGAGCACCTCAGTGAAAAGGTCTCCACATCCTCCTCCTCCTCCACCCTTCCTAAGTAGCTGCTCTCCCCTGCTGCCCACAGCAGCTTCACCTGCCTCTCCTCCATCACCATAATTACAGGCTCGGGATGCGCCGGAGCCGCTTCCCAGGGCACTGAGTAATGGCTGTGGGAGGGGTGGGAGCACAGCACCAGGCAGATGCCAGCAGGGAAGGAGGGACTTCCCCTCTCCTGAGATGAAAGGAAGCCCCAGAGCAGGCCCTCCCCAGCTTCCCCAGGAGATGGGGTTTCTCTGGCTCACTTTTAGCAGCAGAGCTAAAACGCATTCGCTATGCATTTGTAAAATACACGGAACGAAAGCACGCGGAGGGGAAATAATTTATTATTCCTTAACTGTCTTCCTAATTTTAAATTCATTTTGTCAAATCACATTGCAGAGAATACTTTCCTCTTTTCAATACCTCATATTTTTTTTCTTCACAGTTCATTATACACACTCCCTTAATCAAATATGCTCCACCTTGGAAGTAATTATCAGATACTCCCCAAGGGCTACGATTGCTGAATATATTATGGGTCTCTGCTGTGGTAGGAAAGCAGGGAGAAAGAGAGGGAGAACTCAGATGAGGTTCATAATCTTGATTACACTGACACCAACTTAACTTCCTACCCTGGAGGGAGTGGTCTTCCTAAAGCAACGCAGGCTTGAGTGATGGAGTGAGCACCTCCATGAAACATGGAGATTTTATTCTCCCCCAGCTCCTCTGCTTGCCAGCACAGGACTGCAGTGGGACAGCTGGAGAGACGTTCAGGCCATGCCAGCCCAGAAATTTAAACCCTTGCACCTCTGGAGGGGCTGGGAGAGCCACAGGACACTGCTCCAGCCTGCTCCCTCCCCCAAAAGGGGCTCCCTCCATGGCACTGCCCACCACCAGCCCAGGCTATGCCAGCCCCAGGCCACCTCAGGGGCTGGACACGCAGGAGGGTGTCAGTCCTGAACGCACAACTGTCCTCACGTGGCATCCTGGAACTCCTGAGCAACCACCCAGAGCCAACCCTTCTCCGGGTGCTTGTGGAATACGAGCTGCAAGAAATGCTGTCGAGAAACCTCACTATTAATTATGCTCCACAGTCCTGTTTTAATTAGAAGACAAACTGTTGTGGGAATACAAGCCTAAATTCAGACCGCAGGCCTTTTCATTAATAATTTTGCCTGAACATGTCAAAATAGTGCAATCAGTTTGTGCTTTTTCTGTTTTCTCTTTTGCCTCCCTTCCGGTTCAGGCACTGAGGATGGTTTGATGGTGAATCATTCTCACTGCCACCAAACCAGACCTGATTCTGGCATCCTCCCCTCTTCCCAGGGAGCATCTGCCTTCCTTCAGTTATCTAAAAGTTTCCAAAAGTCCAAACATACCTGAGAAACAACCCCTGGCACTGAGATACCACCAGCTCTTGTCACTTAGGAAAATCCCGTATTTGTCCTGGGATGAGGGTGGGACACATCCACAGCAGGTGAGGAGAAGCCATCCCTCCCCATGGGGCAACCAGCCAGGGGCACCTACCATGTCTGTGTCCGAGACAGGGCCGAAACTCGTCACGTAAATGTCTGTCTTGACTTCGGTTACACTGTCTGGGACAAAAAAGAAAAAAAAAAGGGGGAAAAAAAAGCAATTAGAGAGCTGAATTTCCTTGTGCAGGGAAGGGTTTGAGGTTTGTTATATGGTGTTTATTCCTGCTCTGCTGAACCCTCAGCACCGTGCTCTGTGCCCCAAACAACAGCTGATTTTATCACTCGTAATTGGGCACATTCATCTCCAGTGCAGCTCTGCTGCTTCCCACACTTACACTGAGGACAAATCTGTCCCACACGGCCAGACAATGCATATTTACAGAATCACTGTGGCTGTAGCATCCATACCCTCGTACAGATCCACACGTTTTCAGTAGAGAGGTAAGCCCTGATGCTTTGAAACTCCTTTTTAATCTGAAATCCCTTTGTGTCTCCCAGCCAGATAAACAGCCTAGCAATGTTCCAGCCGTTTTAGGAAACCCTGGGTTTGTTACAGCTCCAGGCTTATCTGTATGTAAAAAGAATCAATATTCTGATTGCCTTTTACTGCCACCGTGCTTGCTGTTCTCCTAAGTGCCTCGCTCTCACAAAGCTGCTGCTCGCCCACATCACGTGCTGCCCCTGCATCCCGGGCTGAGATTCCCTCACGGATGCTGAGCAGCAGCTTCGCTGCCCCTGCAAAGCCACAGAGCCCCACTCCCTGCCCGGCTGCTAAAACCAGGGGCAGTTTTAACCACGTGCCTTCAGATAACCTGGAGTGCTGTGCAGAACACAGCCACCAGCACGTGCTGAACAGCACACAGAGCTCTCCTGCTTGGCTCCCTTGGATTTTGGCGGGTTTCCTAATTGACACCTCTGCTGCCACCCCACTTTGCAGGGAAATCGAGGCACGGTGATTTCCCAGATTTACAGTCCTATGCTCTGCCCACTGGGTTGTGCTCAAAACATGATGGATGAGCTGCCTTGAGTTCAGCATTCAGTTCCCATAAATCCTCCCCACTTTAGGGATAGATCACGCTGTTGTGTGGCATTAGCTGGCTCAGAGCTGCTCTCCTAATGAAAGAACCAATTTAAAGCTGTGAAGCAGAGTTCATGTTTTATGCACAGTACCCAATTTCGGCCACTGCAGCAGCCTTGCAAGTAGCCTGGATGGCCCATTGTTTAATTTAGTTATGGAAATCCTTCTGTCCCCTGAGAGTTATTTTGCAGTACTATGAAGCTTAGGTTTGTGCTTCAAAGTTTTACATCCCAAAATAAGATAATGCATTCTGGCAGGGTTTTCTCCTTAATGGCTAAAATATACGTATACATGTCTTTAGTTATTATGGCTGAGAAGCTTTGGATGCAGCCCGTGGCTGGTGTTATTGTGCTATATAACTAACCCTTGATCTCGTCTTGATGCCATAAAAAGAAGGTTAAACAGAAATACGTACACGATACACTTTGTGAAACACCCAGAAGTCTAAACAAAACAAGCCCCTTCTGTAAGGCTGAAACACTCTGGGTATTCTCAGTGCCCCTCCAAACAAGTCCCCAGATGAGGCACACAGCAGAGAACATTTAGTGATGCGAGGCTCTTCCCGCTACCCCATGCGCGAGAGAAAGCTCTTTATGTCTTGGAGAAAACACAGAACTCTCCCTCCCCTCCCCTCCTGCCTCCCTGGCATTCAGTTGCAGCCATGGACAGCAGATCAGGAGCTATGGACACCCATGGCCGGGGAAGACAGTCCCTGGGAGGTGCAGGATGAGCTGCTGCCTGCACCAGAGGGACAAGGGTCCACGAAAGCACTTACAGTGTGCTCTTCTAGGTCCAAGCACAGGGGAAGGGATTCAGGAAGTCAGGAGAAGACAAAAAGGCAGAATTAATTTTGGACACCTTTTGATATGATCCTGCAATCCTTAAATGAGCCTTTATGTCCTCATCATGCTGTAAGCTGCCTGTCACAGAGCTCCAGAGACCCCTTCCCGACCCTTCAATCTACTGGTAAATCCAATCACAGATAATGGCATTAGGAAACTTCAATAACCTAACAATAACTTATTAATATTAATAACTAATTACAACCCAGGTCTGAAGAGAATCCCCCATTTCCAGACTGCAGATTTGCCCCCTGGCCAGGCCATGCAGCACCCAGTGAAGGGACAAGCTGGGGCTTCATCGCTGGCTCCTCGATGTCCCTCAGCACAGAGAAAAATGAGCTTCCTGCACCTCTCATGGCAAAAGCCAGACTGAACCCTCCCTGTTAATATGTGCTCCTAAGGGCAGGATTTGGCTGGGGTCCGGAGGGATTTCTGAAATTAAATCATTGCTACGCAAGCAGGGATTTCAGCAGAGCTGGGAAATCCAGAGATAAGTGAAACACCGCAGAACAGAGCAAGCTCCAGCCTCAGAGATTCGCTTCCTTTGTGCTCCCACAGCCCAAGAGCATCTGCACTGCTCCCAGCTCTGTGCCTGTGAGACCTCCTCCTGCAGAGGAATCAGGAGCCACCCCGGCAGCCTCCCCTCCTCACCCTCACACCTATCCACCCTGAGCCTGAACGAGAAGAAACTGCATCTGCTTTTTCAGCAAGACAAAGCTGAGAGAAGAGCATCTCCTGCCTCTGCTGAGAGACATGGCAGGGAAATTCTTATTTTCTGCTCAATCTACAGATGTGCTCACACTGCAGCTTGGCTGTCTTGCCCAGTTCTCCCCAAAGATTTAATAATTAAGGACTGTATAGGGGGGTAGGCACTTTTCCTAGAACTGCTGCGGAACACAAAATGGCATTTTTCATTTCCTAGCAGCATCCTTCCCTGTAATTCAATTTTTTTACAAGCACAGGTTGAGCCTTCAAGCCTGCTGGAGTGGCAGGTGGATGCTGCCAGACCTGTTTATTACCAGGGAAACAAAAATGCAAGGACTGGGTTCAGGTAGGAAGCTGGAGCAGAGCAAGGATCAGAGCCCAGCTCTGGCTGCCCTAAGGAGTGGCACAACAGTGCCCAGCAGAGCCCTTGGTGGGCTGCACAAGCCCCTTCCAGCCACCCTGCAGAGCTGCTGCACCAGGAAAGCAAAAAAAAGACCCCTGAGCCAACATGAAACTGGAAGAGCAAGGGATTTTCAGGTTCAGTATTTTAACTGAATTTAGAAATCCAAGTGTCCTGCCATGTTCCCAAGTCATTTGTTTGAGGCCAATTCCCTTGTCTGGGGGCTTTGCCCATTTATAGGCTCAGCTTATTCCCCAGCTTCAGCACAACCATGGTTCTAGAAACAATGTGGAGCAGGTGTGTGAGCAGAACAAGGTGCTGCAGGTCCCACGGGCTCCAGAGCCCGCTCTCTGCCTGCCAGGCCACGCTGCCTTGCTCCCACCTGTAGAAATCCCCCACAGCTGGCCAGATCTGCAATGCAAATGGCAAACAAAACAACCCTTCCCACAGTGTTACCATGGCACTTCCTACACCTGCCTGCTTTTTAAGAGCTACCCCTCTCCTCCAGGAATCTGCTACCCCAGATCTGGCTGCTTGTGTACACCACAACGCCTGCTCCCAGCCCTGAGGAGAGGGACAGATCCAGCCCCACACCAGCAGGGTCTGTCACTTCCCTGGCTGTGCAGAAGGTGTAAATCAGCAGCTGCTGCTGCTGCTGAGGTGCTTCGGGCTTCCCATTTCCCCTGCGCCCCCATCCCAGTCCTGCCCATCTTCCTGGCCCTGGCCCAAGGCAGCCACCCCCCGTTTCTCCTGCGATCCCCCCCGTAAGCGCTCGTGACTCCCCGGGCCCGGGAGGAGATAGCTATTATTTACAAAATGACGGAGTGCTATTTTTACTCTCTTCTTGGAAGCACCGGGAGCAGCGGCAGAGCTGGAATACAAATTACGCCGCCTCGCTGCCCCTCCCTCCCCGGCTGCAGAGCCGCCTCTACGGGCGATCCTGGGCGGGGGGCAGCGGGGGCCGAGCAGGCTCGCGTTAAACCTCGCCCTGCACCCACCCAGAGCTGTTTATTGAGGAATCGCACGGCGATGCCCCGGCTCGGCCGCTCGTGTGCCCGCTGCGGAGCTCTGGGGCTGCGCTGAGCGCACGTTCGGCGGGCGGGGGTTCCCGGAGGCTGTGCCGCCAGCCCGCCGGAATGATGTGCCTGCAGCCGGGCGCTGGGGGCTCCCGAGCGATGTGTGCTGCGAAAAACAGGGGTAAAGGCGCTGCGGCTCCGTGCAGGGGATTCCTGGATGCTGCGCTGACGTCAGGGAGGCTGCACGGCCCCGGCGAGGATGAACGGGATGAGCCAGGGGGTGGGAACCTCCTCCAGGCAGCGCCAGGGCTGTGCGAGGACCGAAGGGAGCTCGGAGGTGACAAATCTGTCCGTGCTGGTGTTTCTGTGCCGGGGTGGTGTGGCTGAGAACAGAAGGGTTCAGGTTTTTCTGCACTCAGAGGTGCAAACCCTCAATCCACTCCAATCAGCTCCTGGAGGGAGATGTTTCTGCTCTGGCCTCCAATATCCCACCTCCAGGTGTGGTCACAGCCTAAGAAGGGCAGGAACAAGCTGACAGTGCCCCATAACTCCCTCCTAAACAACCACATTTACCCTCAGCTCAAGAGCTTCTGAGGTCTCCTTATTCAGTGTCCCCTCAAACACACAGAATCCTTCGGGAAGGATTCCCACCAGCCTGTGCTGACAGCAGTGTCGCCGTGAAGAGAGGGGACGCAGCGTTGCTCTCTCCCACATCACACAACCCAAAGCAACCACACCGGACACCAGGGCGGTGCTTTCCAGCTAACTCGGCATCCCTGGGAAGGGAAACACAAGTAGTCAGCTTGTACTACTCACTTCCACCTCATACCTTCCCCCAGCTCCTTGCCATAGTAATTAACAGGCAGCAGCAGGTAATTTTTGCAGCTGCACACAGAAGCTCTTTGTGTGTTTCATTCTTCGCCTTCTCAGCCTCCCACTGGGGGGATTTAATTTTCCTTCCACTTTTAGCCTCTGGAACAAAAGAGGTTTCCGTGACCTTTGCTACAAGCTCCACGAGCCCACTGGAGCTGAGCTGCACCACAGCCCCGGGCAGCCCTTGCCTTCAGAGGTGTCACTCTACAGCCCCAGCCAGAAACTCCACCCTCGGGTGCCTCCTCTCCCTCTTCAGGACAACTTCAGTCCATGGGCTGCCTTTCCCAGTCCCTACCCGTGGTTTTTCAGGTGGCCTTTTAACCTGTGGTGCTGCCTTGTTTTGGAAAGCAGGAGCTGAATGGTGTCTCCTTGCAGGGAGAGAGGCACTGAAAAAGGGAGGGACACTTCTGGGTGGTGTGGCACGTGGCACCCTCGCTGTGACTTGGCACTTGGGACTGCCAGGCCAGTGCTGGGAGAGGACAGGGAAGCACAAGCAGAGGGGTAGCTGCCCAGGAGGAGAGGGTGACCTCTGCCCACAACCTAAAGCTGCAGAACTGGAGACATCTACATCACCAAGCACACACCAGAAAGCCCTGATGTGGCCCTCACTGCTGCTCTCCTGCTGTGGGGGCAGTAAGACTCCCCCACACACATTAAGAGTTGCTTTTCTTGCAATTTTTTTTTTTCTGAGGGAGCTCAGAAATAGCAGCAGAGAATGAAACATTTCTGTGAACATCACTGCAGTGCTGTTGATGCCTCCTAGGCTTGTCCAGCCCAGCCAGGGGATAAAGCTGACTCCAAGGACATTGACAGAGCTCCTGCCACACAAAAGGCCACAAAGCAGCGTGAGCTATTGCTAATGTCATGACCACAGACATCCCTACTGCACCTGGAGTGCTTCCACACCAGGTATCCTGGGAGCAGAGGCTGTGCTGGGGTCAGGAGGGAAAGGCTGGGGAACAGAGGTGGCAAAAAACCATGAGAACCTACTGGCATTCCCTCCAACCTCGGGGAAAGGGAGAGCAGAGCTGGAGTGCAGAGATGCAGGCAGGTCTCAGCACAAGCCCTTCTCTCTCCTCAGCTGGGTATGACTGGGGGATCTCAGACAACACAGACAGAGGTCATGATCAGCCTCTTCAAACTCCCAGTCCCAAAGTAAAAATACATCTTTTCAGACGTTGCTTGGCTGTTGCAGTGGCCCAGCAACCTTGAGTATGAAATTACTTGCTCATAAGCAAAAGCCAAGTCTCCTATCACAGACATTCACCCCTGTCTGGCAGCTCAGCCCGGGCACCTTTCCCAAAAGTGGACAGCAGTGTGTACGTGTTCTTCTTCTGAGAAGAAGTGGCAAGAACCTACACAGGATGTCTCGGTCCTGTCAAGGCCAAATGGCAGCCAGCAGGGCCAGGAGTGCCACCAGGGGGGCTGGCAGCTGGCCCAGCCCTTCAGAGACCAGACAGAGGTAACTGCAGCATCAGCTCTAATTCCCTGAACTGCCTGAAACACCCCCACATCTCCAGGAAAACTCACTTGGGCAGAAACATCACGACACAGCTGAGACCCCGCTGGCCCTGCAGGTAATCCCAGAGGTAGTTCAGCCCACCCAGACCTCACCACCTCTGATGGCACCCGCCTCTCTCTAAGGAGCACAGAGGTGAGGATGAACAGGGTCCATGGATGAAGGCTGGTGGCCTGGGACATTGTGGTTAAAGACGACAGGATGCTCATCTGCTGCAAAGTGGGGTCAGCCAAGGACAGAGCACTGGGAAATCTGTACTCTGCAGAATAAACCACATAGTAAGGAAAGAAACAATAGAAACGTCTGAAACAAATGTCTTATCTCAGCAAAAGCAGGGGTGAGTAAGAGCCTGCAGGGGATTGCCAACAAGACCTTTGGGTTGGATCCTTATCTAGCTCTGCCGTGTCACGGACGATTTGTCTCACGCAGTTTTGCCTGGCTATTTGCTTGATTCCAGAATAACTGGGTCTGTGTAACAGCTCTGACGCCCTCAGTTACGCTCCCAGTGACTTCTGCAGGGTTATGATCAAAAAGGCATCACATCCAGATGGGGAACAAGGCTATCTGCTGCTCGCCAGGAAAGCATCGAGCCTGTTTCCCCAGTCCTGGGGTGCTGAGGCTTTTTTTCACCCACTGCTGCTGCTCCAATCCCCTGGCACTGCCAGCATTTGCTGTACAGCCAGTTCCCAAGTTGCTGCTCTGTGAGCCATGGTGATTAATTACTACCTTCTCTCTGGTGTGATGGCACATCAGTGTCTACAATTGCATGTCCTCCAGCCAGACTAGAGAGAAATCATCCGATCTGTAAACACAGCTACGCATGGGGTGTCACTTCCAGCTGTGCTTCTCTCCTTTCTCCCCTCAACCTGGATATTTCAGGGAGAACGAGGAGTTCAAAAGAATTTCAGGGGCTGTCTCGAGAGACAGCCAACAACGAAGCCACTCACACGTGATGAGAGAGATCAGCATGGTCTGCAATTACATGTGCTTAATTCTTCGGCGCAGATGAAGTGAGATGATGCCTGTCAAACCCTCAGAGAGACAGCCTGCCCTGCCTCCCTTTCTTAGCAGGGCCACGCAGAGCTGAGGCAGGGAATAGATTTATTCCCTGTCTACCACCCCATGCTGCAGATGCAGAGTTCTCACATGGCTGCAACCAATGTCCTCTGCGGGAACGAGCTGCAGGACCATGAAGTGACCCAGTTACCACTTGAGTGTGGCTTGTCTGGGATTTATGGCACGCTGTCAGGCATAGATGGATGTGGAAAACTCCTTGGGTTTGATGCCTTAGGTTTTACCTTTTATATTTTTCAAACCCTGCACTGCCTGGTGTGTAACTCTGAGTTTTGTGTGGCCTGTCAGCTGCTGCTCTCTCATGATGGTCAGATATAACAAACCTCTCTAGGTTTGCTCTTCAAGGACACCTCGATTGTCCCAGGCCCCAAAATGTGTAAACTAAAGCCTTGAGAGGAGGAGCAAACTTGGGGTAACTACATCATTAACTGAAGTTGTAATTGGAGAATTAACCTTGATATGCAAATGAACCAAACTTATAAAAGTGTGAAGAACCCGTGACCCAGCATCCATCTTGGGTGTAGCCTTTTGACTGCTCAGGGTGTACCTTTGAAGGCCCTTCAAACAAATACCTATTTTTAGTCTCTTCTTCTCATCTAGCCTCTGTTCTTAGGTAGTCACATCAAGGCATCAGGTTGAGTAGGGAAGATCAGCTCGGTTTTTGGAAGAGAAATCCCTCAGGAGCCTGCAAATGTGCTGTACATGTGCTCGTGGCTCTGACCCAGGTCTGAGCTCTCTCTACACCTACACAACTCCATAACCAACTGAGTTTGGATCAAGGCACAACTCCTGCTTAAAGTGGAGGAGTCAGACACACCTTGTTCCTCAGCACAGTGCTGAGAGGCACAGGGGGCATCTGCTGGTCCCTTTTGGGTGAGTAACTGCGCTCCCTCCCCAGCACTTCTGTGGGAGTAACAGCACAGGGCAGCCCAGTTCTCTGGTCTGACCTCGCTGCACTGCCCCTTTGTCTGAACACACACTGGATAAGGGGACTCCAGGCTCACCTGGCACGCTGGCTAAGTCCAGGTGTTGCTGCAGAAGGTGCTGTAGGGATTTCGCACCCTCCCACGCTGGTGAAAGGCATTTTCTCACCCTTGTCACAAACCCACCTGTTGTGGGGTGCAGGTTACAGCTTTATCCAGCAGAGAAGCCGAGGAGAGATGCTGCTTCACCAGCAGTGGAGCCAAGAAACCCTGCTTCCCGCAGATCAGCTTTTCCTCCCTGTTTTTCTGATGCCTAACACCAGTTGATCCCACCTAGTTACCTCTCTCTCCTTTGGATCTTTTTCCACTTGGCTTCATAATTCCTCAAATCTTGCAGAGACTCCAGATCTCAGAGTTACCTACCTTTTCTGTCAGGCTCTGTTCAGATCAGCCAGCGGGCTCTAAAGCTTATAGAAGACAAAAGGCAGGAAGATGGGTGTGATAAGCCTTAGACCACTAGAAGCCCTGGCTAAAAACCTACCACAAGGCTCCACAGAACGTAGTTTAGTTTAGCTTCCCCCCCCATTTATCCACGTGCACATATTCTTATCACCACGTTAAGACACACATCCAGGGGTTAAGACTCAGGATGTGGTGCAAGTTATTGATAAACATCCAGCCCAGCAGGAATAGAAGAAAGAATCAGAAGAAGCGAGTGCTGGAGGGTGTGCAGCCATGGAGGCTTTACACACACCCCTCATTCTCACACATACAGACTACAAACAGAGCCTACAAATTAGCTGTGCTATTTTTGCCACAGACAGAACTAAGACAGAATGAACAAAGCTACTGTCGTTACTATTTTAAGGACTCAGGACACCCTCAGATGCCAGGAAGACAGAGGAGGAATATGTATGTATGAGCATGCTTTTAGAGGCTCTGCAGTGCTCCGAGACCCCGTGGTAATGGAAGGGAGATGCTACGTAAACGTGTTTGTTATATATTATAAATACAGTGAGAAAACGTGTGAATATAAATTAGCATGCATAATTTAACACGCTCAGTATTAAAGCCTGTCCTTGATGGCTAAGCCAGAGGCGCTTGGGAAAGGGAATCCCTGCTGGTCCCTGTGGACAGGGGAAGAGCAGTCAGGCAACGCCGTGTTGCCAGCTGGTACATCCAGCTGTGCCCTAAGGAAACCAAAGCCAGGAGAATTTTGCTGCAGGAGCAGTAACATGAGGGCAAAAATACCAGTCTGCTACCTCAGCAATAGGCAAACCACCCCGTGTTACCTGCAAACCACCTGTGTTCTGGTTTGGGCCTGCCTTAACTTAATCTTAAGTTAATTTTCCCCTTTAGGGATCAATGACAGCGTTCTTGCTGACCATATCAAAGGATCTTGGAGAACAGCACCCTCAGGGAAGGACTGCAGCGGGTTGAGTGCCTCAGTGCCATGGCTGAGGCTACAAACACAGGAGAGATGAGGCACCAGAACAAAGCAGCCACAGGGGCCTTTGCTGTACCCCTTCACACATGTACAACCCAGCTGGCAAAACCACTTATTAGACCAGGCTTCTCCATAACCTACATGAACCCCGTGTGCCTCTGAAGCTTATTCCTCAGGCAGACTGTCCCTGGCAGCTTTTTGCTTACTCCCTTTCCCAAAAACACCGAAGCCTTTTGTTAACTCATGCTCAGCAAGCCTTTCTTTAACAGAAATCACCACCTCCTAACAGGCCACAGTTGCTTTAAGAGGAGCTGCAAAACCTTCAGATCAGTGCCAGTAACATCCTTAGCGTTTGTAAAGCAATTACTGAGCTCTGCAATTCATCAGGCGGATCCCCAGGAAAAAGATAAGCACAAAGGTGCAATACAAAGCTGCTGTTGCCAAGCTGATAATCATTGATAGACAACAGAGAAAGCAGCTGCAAAGACTGGAAAGGCAGGAAGCAAACAGGGGAATGCAAGAAAAATCAGAGAATCGTTAAGGCTGGAAAAGACCTCTAAGATCAAGTCTAACCAGCAACCCAGCACCACCACTAAGCCGTGTCCTCAAGTACCATATCCATGTGGTTTTTGAACACTTCCAGGAATGGTGACTCCAGCACTTCACTAGGCAGCCTGTTCCAGGGTTTGACAACCGTTTAAGTAAAGAAATTTTCCCTAATATCCGAGCTGAACCTCCCCTGACTCAAGGCCACTTCCTCTCATCCTGTCACTGGTTGCCTGGGAGAAGAGACCAATCCCACCTGGCTGCGCCCTCCTGTCAGGGAGTTATAGAGTGATAAGGTCCCTCGAGTCTCCTTTTCTCCAGGCTGAGCTCCCTCAGCCACTCCTGGTGCTCCAGACTCTTCCCCAGCTCCATTCCCTTCTCTGGACATGCTCCAGCCCCTCAATGTCTTTCTTGTCATGAGGGCCCCAAAATTGAACAGAGTCTCACTCAAGCCAAATGAGACACACACTGCGTTACATTTATGTCATTGCCCAGGGAGAAGGAACAAAAGAGATGTCTCAGTGAGGTGCACGAGGTCTGCAGGCTGAGCCCTGAGCTCCAGCCCCACCACTGCTGCTCTCTGCACTGAGCATGCAGCGAAGGCAGCTCTGCTGTGCCTCAGTCTCCCCATCTGCCTTCCAGCCCCAGTGCTGCCTTCCCGAGCCTCTGGCTGCATCTCATTCCAGGTTGCTCTGCAGGCTGAGGATTGCCAGGCCACGTGATGGGCTGTAGTGGGCAAAAAATGGAAATAAAAAAATAGAAAGTGACTCCTGGGGGCTGCTGTACAGCTCAGAGGAAGGGCCCGTTTAATTTTCAAGCCTGTCCCCCGAGGCCAGCGCCAGGTACTGAGACAAGATACAAGAGTACCCTAGCAGCGAGCAACACTGTAATTTGCACTCTGGTTCCCTCATCCATTAGCTCCTGGCTGGCGTTTCCTTCAGTGGAGAACTCAATCAGCTCCTCAGACAGTGTCCCTCCGGTGATGCTTCTGGCATCCTTCACCTCCTCCACTGCCAGGGCACTGCAGACAAACGTTTTCCCTTCTTTGGGCACCCCAGTGTGGTGTGAGCTGTGCCAGAGCCCAGCTCTGCAGAGAGCTGTCTGTCCCTTGTCACGCACGGGTCACTGGGCTGTGTGGCCAGTGCTCACTTACTTCAGCAATGCCAATACAGTGTGCAAATAAACTGATTTAATTCACACTGCCCTGCACTGGTCAATTTAGCATTTCCCCTGAGCTCACCCTGTGCCACCTCTGCACACACCGAGAAAGGCACTGGGAAAGAAAGGAGAGAAAGAAATGCACTGACTGCCAGGTGCAAATAACTCCTCCTGGGTTTGCTGCACGGAAAAACAGAGTCTCCAAAGCACAAGATAAACCCCCAAACTTGCCCTGTGCTCCTCCAGGACATCCCCTCTCGCCTGCCTTCCCCCTGCTTCCCAGGAAAAGTTGCTGGCTGCCAAATGGGGCCAGCAAACCCTGGCAGCAGTGGAGTCATGCCCATGTGGCAAGACGGGCTTAGTTGTGCATTCAGGCTGCTGTTTTATCCCCAGGTGAGCAAAACAATTTCAGAGGAAATTCCATTTTGGCTCTGAACCTCCCCCTCCCCAGCACTGTTCAGGCACCAGCATTGCCTGTCCCAAGGACAGGAAGGCTTTTTTTATCACAGTTACTCACAGAAATTCAGCAGCTGATAGGGAATTGTCAGTCCTGCCCGCTACATGAATTATGATATGCTGCATGGTACTCTGATACTCCCATCAGAGACAGGCAGAGGGCAGATGCCTCCAGATGTATGTAATTTTTAATTTCCTTTGCTGGGGAAAATGTTTTCTTGTTTTAGTGATGTATGTTCAAAGCGTTCCAGTTCCCATGGCAACTCCCTGCTTCCACGGGAGATGTCATTTTTCATGGCATCCCTTCAGAATTCGACATCTCCTAGCAGAAGTTTTGAAGAAATGTCTCTCTTAAATATATATTTATTAGAGACAGTGCCCGAGAGTGTGTTTTATTGACACGTTTCTTAGGTGACTCAGCCTACAGAGGAGAGAGCTGTCTCCAGAAATATGCTGCCTGCCAATCTGCCTTTCCTCAGCTTCTGTTTTCAACCACAACTCTCCCTCTCTTTTCCTGCCATACAGTTATTTGCCAGCACCTGCTCCCATCTTTTTTTTTTTTTTTTATAATTCCTTTCTGTTCCCATCACTCTTGTCCATGCCCAGCTCCCCAGCAGAGCATGAGGGGAGTACCCAACCAGCTCAGCATGTGCTGACAGTGTCTGTGCCTATTCTCTGCTGCCACATTTGCATGTAGAGAAAACCCCAAAGTAACTGCAAAATAGAGACTGCATGAGCCTCTCCATGCTGGAGGTGCAGCAGCAGGAGCACCTGCAGCTCCCTGCCCCTGGATGCTCTCCCTGTGCCACCTGGCTGTAGCTCTTTGGGTGCCATGTGCCCCTTGGGAAGGGGTGAGGGCATCAAAACGCTCATCCCTCTCCCCAGTGCAGGAGGAGCCTGGGGCTCCCATCCTGGCTGGGGGAAAGATTCGTGCCCCAGGTATAGTTTAGAGTTTATCTGGTGCCACTTGGGCAGCAGTTTCAGTGGTTCAGGGTGTTGTGGTACCTCTCCATGCCCCACAGGGGTGGAGCTGAGGGATGCTGAGATGGAGCCACCTCCCTGCCTAACCCCAGCCTTCCCTGCCCCACCGAGGCACGCTGCCTGCCCCTAACCATCACCCCCCAAACCCTACACCCCTGGCTCTGCAAAGGCCTGCAGAGAACGGGACAGGTAACATCCCTCCCACAGCAGCTTCCAGAGATTTTTCACAAGACCCCAGCGGGGAGTTTCTATTCCAGGCTGCAAGGAGCCTCCAGCTCTGCTGCCATCCGGGATAGGGCAGCCCCCAGGCCGTGCAGGGCTGTTCAGGTTCCCCCAGGTACCTTCACTTGCCCCACGATCAGCATCTCCCAGCAGCTCCTCGGAAAGAGGCGGCACCAGCCCCGCGAGGATCCCGGCGGGAAACCGCGCTGGAGATCCTTAATAGAGCTGTAACATTACAGCTCCAAATTGCCTTCCTCCAGGAGACAAATCCGAGCGAGGAAATTGGTAGGAGCTGAGCAGATCTGGAGGCTGATGGAGCTAATCCCAGGCATGTTTAAATGCAAAGGCCCAGGGAGCCTCACTCAAACCCGACACGAGCGCCGGAGCGCGCTGCTGGCTTTAATTCTCAGGTGCAGCCTCCTCCGAGGGGTGGGAAAAGCAGGGAAAATCAGAACACTGGGAGCAAACACCACACGCCAGCTTCAAGGTCAGGACCTCAGCAAAGCCTCAGCCAAACAGCAGCTCCTGTTCACCCTGTTTTAGAAAACCACACGGATAAACACTGCTGGTGTCCCTCGGAGGAGTTTAGAAACGTTTTCTTAGCCCAGCTTCGAGCCGGGACACACAGGCTCAGGGGACACTTCTTGCTGACTCCAGGCTTCACATTAATTGTCCCGTCCCACCAGCCATTAATCAAACGTCTTCCACTTGCATTTTTATTGAAAATCAATTTAATAAAGTAGGTGGGAGTCCACACGCTTCCATAACATCAGATAAATATTCATGGGCGCTTACACTGCTTTAGCGAAATGAGTTTTTTAAATTTAACTGGTGCAATTTCCTTGTTCCTTAATGTATGACTTGGCTTGCCCTTGCTAAGAAACAGGGATGAGGTGGGACTGGCTTACTCACAGGCACAAGAAAAACTCCTCTGCTCTGGAGCCAGCACCTTTGGGCCAGGATTATGTTACCAGTAATTGGAAATACCAGTGCTGGGGTCAGCATCACCCAGAGCAAATCCCCAGAGCTGAGGTGGAATTCCAAAGGGCCACTTGGAGTTGAAAACTCATTTCCCACCACCGAGATCATGGCCCCCATTTTTACCTCGGCAGGTGTGCCCTTTGATTTCCACTTTTCCCTCCCTGTTTAAGCAGTCATTGTCCTCCAGCAGCCAAAGCTAATGAAAACCCTTGGAAAATGCACCCCCCTGATGGTTACTGAAGGAGGTTAAAAGGCCTCCAGCTACCAAAACACACCACACACCAGGGATAGAACAGAAACACACCCATTCAGAATCTGAGAGTCCTTGGAGCAGGGATGAGCACCATGATCAGCATCACTGAGACAATCTCCACCTGCAGCCCTCGGGAGGGCAGGTTAACCCCAACCAAGGCTCCTTGCTGCAGCTCTCCTTCCCAAAGGCGGTCGCCAGAGCCAGATGGAAGAAAGGAAAAGCCTGACACATGGATCAAATTTAGGAGACAGGCGGGAGTCAGACAGTCCCTATCAGTGAGAGGTTTTACAGCATCTAACAGCTCTTTGTTAACTGGAGCAGCGAGGAGCTGCAGCTCCCAAAAAGCAGCAATGCAGGGCAATTCAGCCACTGCTGGGATTCTTGTCATGTTATCCCAGTGATACCCTTCCCTTGAAAGGCAGTGCTTCAGAAATCCAGCACACCATCCCTTTGCCTTCGTTACTAACGCAAACTGACTTGTTTTCATCGTTACAGCCCCGACCTCATTCCCTGTGCACACGCTCCCCACAGCAGCTCAGAGCCCTGGACAGGATTTGCTTTCCTTGGTGCTTTGGTGACATGAAGGTTGTGACTGGCCCTGCAGACTGGCACAGAGAGCCCGAGCCCAGGGACAGGGCACAGAGCCCTCCCAGCCCCGTGCACTTCCACTCCTGACAGTCACATTTCCCGTGCTTCAGCTCCGGGACGTGGATGGTGTGAAGACAAATGGGATCCATGAAGTGCCACCGTCATCATTTTCCCTTTATCCCCAGCACCTACAGAGGCAGCAGAGGTGGGCAATCGTCACTTTGTGATGTCACCGGAGTCTCATCGCTCAGTTCCTCCCAAAACACAGCAGGGATGATTCTCCTGCAAGCCTCCCAGAGCACTGATTTCCCTGATTTCCCTGCTATTAAGACAGCAGCCCTGCTCTGGAGAGATCACCCTGGCTGGAGACAAAGTGCCTGTCAGCAAACAGCACTAAATACAGGCTATCACACTCGACAGATGATGGCATGCTTTTCGTTTTTTCTGTCTTGGATGCAGGTCACACCACTAATGTCATCTCCAAACACCGAAATCCTACATGTGAAAAGGTAAAGCTTAATTGCCTTGAACAGCAACTCTTGTATTGACTCCAACATAAGGCCCATAAATATTAATACAGCTATATTTAGCCCCTTTCAATTATACACACAAAATTGAACATCTTTCTGGGAACCAATCAGTCCGGATAGGGTTTGGAATTTTTTCCTTTCCCCTTTTTAATGCATTCTGCATCAAAATAATAATAATTCCAATAGAACCAAAGCTTAAAAAAACCTAAATCAACAAAACAAGTGGATGGAGGCAAAGTCTTAAAGGTATTTTCAGCTGGCTCCACCAACTCACTGGGCAGGTGTTCAGAGGCTCTTGCACACTCCTAACCTCAGCCCTGCCCCACCTGGTTCCCATTTATTTGTTAGACTCAGCCCCTTTGCTGGAGGGCAGCAAATGGGCCCCACTTAAGTTGTGTCCCCAGAGGGACACACAGAGGAACTGCTCGGAGAGGAATGCTTCAGGGGGGTCCCATCCAAGCACGGCCATGCCCACACAAAGCCTTCTGCAGTTAAAGACCTTCTCCTTTGTATAAAAATCACATCCACTTTACTGATTTGCAAATTAATTACACATCGCTTCCCTTGCCAAAGTGGACTTAATGGTATTAACATTACATGACAAAGAGAAGCTATCAGAAAGCTTCTCTCATAATGATGGTTAGATTGATCAGGGGAGAAGAAAGGAGATTTCATGCTTTTGTTCTTTAACCCTTGCTCATGAAAGCAGACAAGGCCCTTTTCTAGGAAAAGGCATTTTCAAATTCTCAGGCGAGACCAGGTGCATCTCTCCAAAGGGAACGGCTCTAATCTTTCATGCACAAAAGCCTGGAATTCAATTCCCACCTGTGCACAGACCCTTCACAGAAAACACGACTTGGGGGGGGGGGGGAAGCCCAGCAGAATTTGCACCTTCATTTTTTGCAGGACAGTGGCCACAGCTGGCTAAAGTGACATCCACATGAGGAGATAAGTACTCGGGTGAGTAAGTAGGAATGCAGACAGCAAAAAGCCCCTGATCTGGCCTGCATGGACACAAAACTTCCTCAACAAGAGCTCTGAAGGATGCACTAAGCCCTGTGCAGAGCCTCTGCCACCCTACCCAGCCAATGCCTGTGCTTTGGGGGGGTTTCTTATGGTCCTCAGACCCTTTCCTCAACAAAGTTTCTCATATCAGAACCGATCCTTCCAAACCAGAGCTGTCTGAAATGGCTTTTGCTACGTTGAAACAGCTTCTGGACTTTTCAGTCACAATTTATTTCGCTCCAGTCATGAGTGGTTCCATCCACTGACTCAGCCTGACCTTTGTCATCAATAGGATTTTCTAGCAAGTTGGGAGAGGGAGGGGAAAAAAAAAAAATCATATGCTTCTTCCATGCTTGTTGTTCTCAACACTTTTGTTTGAATTATATCCTTCCAGCAGGTAAAGAGAACGGGGTGTCCTTTTCTCACGATGCAAACTGCAGATTAAAATCCCTCTCTAGGCTATACTCTGTGCCTATAATTGTCAGTACTCCATGAGCACTCTTTTTTTTTTTGTACAAACATTAGCTGCACATCCTTCAGAGGCACATTTTTAAAGTTAAGTTACAGGTTCGTAGACAAAGAAATATTACAGGAAATTCCTGTCCCACCACGTGAGAGTTTTGCCACTTACTGCAACAGGGTATTTCCCTCTGACTTTTAATAGTATTTGCTTAAGGGACCCTGCCCAGTTTCACAGCACTCCCCAAAGCCTCATGCATCTTTCACCCTCACAAACACCCCAGTATTTTTATTTAATCAAACAATAACCTTTAAATAAATGGAACAGCATTAAGAAGCTAACAGGTCTGAATCAGCAGCATTAATCCCCCCGCCACAGGGGGCTCACATAGATGGGATTTGATTGCTTCTTCCAGATGGATCAGGGCTGAAATTCACCACCGACACAATCAATGACTTTGCCTCATCAGACATAAACAGTGCCTCTGTATTACTACGTGAACTGCTGCAAACATTTTATCCTCTAGATCAACAAATGAAATAGCTGCTGTTTCCTCACTATTTGACCAGTTGTTTCACCGCCAGCTTCCCAGAACAAACCAATTAAAGTTGTTTTTAAACTCTATAACATCCAATAAAAAGATCTTATTTCTCAATCCATATCCAAGCCACATTATAAATCCTTTACATGGGACTGAACGAATGGAAATTCTAATAAAGGAGAAGCTGCCATAGTCCAACAGATCAATAAAGACATCCTCACGAGCAGTTTATAGCCATCTATAACATCATCTACTAATGTTCTTAAACCCATCTAACACATGTTCAACATGCTGAAACATCAGCTATCGCCTTCCAGAGTCATTACAAACAAACACCATCATTCCCTCTCTGACACATCCACAGCTCCCCCTCGGGCAGGGATCAGCTGCCCGACGTTCACACTGCTTCACTGCAGGTGTCTGATCCAGCACTGGAGCTCTGAAATGTTACTCCAGTACATATTACTGGGGCAAAAATCCCCTCCAGATGGCTTTCCTTTCCTAGAAAAATTTCTCGCCCTTTGGGGAAAATCTTCTTGCGTGGGTGCACGGCAGGGTCAGCAGCTCCTCGCTGGAAACACACACAGCAAGGGAAGGCACCAGCTGAAAAACAGCATCCACAGGAGCAGGAGAAACACCTTCCCCTCCTCACAGATCACAACCCCACAGCCTGAGGGCTTGGTCGGGCCGCTCTGGAGAGCCCAGGAGCGTGCACAGCAAGGACAGCTGGTGATGGGCTTTGGCCACACGACTGCCCCTTCAGAGGGTGGCTGGGCATGGACCTGGTGTGGTGACCCACTCACAGCTCTGCAGTGGCACTGGCAGCTGCCAGATGCCCCCAAAGCACCCAGTGCTGACCCAAAGCCAGGTGCTGTTTCACACCAAAAGCAATCAACCTCTTTTCACAATGGGTTCCTGACCCCTCCCGAGTGTTTGTGATATCCCTGAAGCTTTGATACAGGCTTGTTGCCCTCAGCACATTCATAACTTATTTAAGAAAAGACTTCCACCCTTAGGCACAGCTGTCAGGGCCGTGCTCCTCGCCTGCCTTCTGATGTGTGCAAGTCTTTTCACACAGAGCCTGCTTCACCGTGCACCGGGGGTTTAAACAGCAACACCACCGGGAATTCTGCACCAGAGAGGAGAATCCATGGCAAAGCTGCCTTTGGAGAGCTGCCCCCGAGGAGGAGACAACCTTTCTTTAATTTGTTCACAGATCTTGACTTCACAAGTTTGACAAGACAGAGCAGGGTCCCCGTTGCCCAGAAAGGTAAACAGAAGGAAACGCTGCTCAGGCAATGCCTCAGCTTCAAATTAAAACTCATCAAGGAAGCTCAGACAAAGACAAAAATCTGAGATAAGACCTGGATTTGGTTTGTTTTTTTTTTTTTTTTTTTTCCTAAGAAAGGATCAAATTCCTCCCTGGAGTAATCAATACAAAGCATGAAGTCAGATCAGAGGGAAGAGATGAGAAGTTGGGAGAAGTGGAACATTAAGACAGAAAAACAGACTAAACACAGACCTGAAAGTGTAGAAACCGTAATAAACCACAGAGGACCCCTCTGTTTGTCATCTCGTGTTTCTCTCACACAAACAGTAGATCTAGATAATGTTTTTGAGGCAGCTTCATCACACACAGGTGAAAAACCTACCCATGAGTGAAAAGGACAATTTCACTGTTTCATCCGGATTTTAGGAAATAAAAGTTCCATAAACTTCAAATCTGGACAATTTAACAATTTCTACCGCTGTTACAGGTTACTTTCACTGCAAACAGATTTCTTCCTGGATGCTGCCAGGCAGATAAGGTCTCGCTGTTTCATCTTGGAGAGTATTGTACTTTCAGGAGAAGGCAGTTCTGTAGTTTAATTATTCTGACTATTTCAGCCCCTCTGCCTTAACGCTCCCACAGTGACAGACCAGCCCTTACCTGCAGGAGCTCAGGCCAAAATGACAGATGCACTGAGGTGTAACACACCAAGCATCTCCTGGGAATGTCTCAGCCTAAAGGGAGCTGCTCTGAACCCAGATCCAAAACCTCTTGGCCATCAGCACTTGAATTAGTGAAATACAAGTGGCCAGACAGGGATACAGATGTTCCTCAGGAGCCATCCTGCCAGACTACACCACCATTAAAAGAGCAGGAAGAAACACAGCACTGCAGAAAGAGGAAACGAGAGAAACCCCAACTGAGGTGCACTTCACCAACAAAATAATAATGGAAATACAACTGCAGGATAAATATTAACAAGTGGTTGTAGATTGGCAAGACAGAGCTGACACTGTAAGGACAGATAAAAGGCACCACCAGCCCTGATCTGGGTCCTGTTGTGAGCAGCAGGCCCTGACTGCACCAAGTTCTCCTTGAGCCCAACATGGGCTGGGAAGTGCTGTCACCAAGCCACAAAGAACACCTCAGTGGGGAAGAGGAGGAGGAGCCTGGGTTGCTTTCACTCCTGGATATGCCCACTTGGGAAGGTACAAACTGGGGCTCCCCTCTGCCTGGATGGGACCGAGCCCAGGGACAAGGAACGGGTGCCACGCCCTGTGCCCAAGCAAGAAGCATCCCAAGGGGTGAAGTGCCTTGCTCTGCCTGGGGAATGGCATTGCTTTAATGCAGATGCCTGTGTTTGCTGCTCCTGCTGAACCCCATGGACACTTCAGGAGGCTCCTCAGTGTCCAGAAACCCCTGGTGCAGAGTTGGCCTGGCAGGACGCTCAGCAGCCACCACCCCCTCAGCAGGGCTGAGCTGTCCAGGGACTCCAGAGATGCTGTAGAAGCTCCAAGGAAATACCACGAGTTACTTTGTCAGTTATGCTGCATCCAGGAGGGATAACACTGATCGATCCCAGCCTAGCTGCTTAACACAGCACAAATTGCTTTTTAATTGCAACTGGAGAAACTGGCTTATCTGGGATGTTTACAACTCATCTTTTAGAAAACTGACCAGCTTCCTCTCTTCTCCTCTTCCTTGGGGCAAAATCTTTCCCTCCTGGCATGCCCTGGAAAAGGCCAGCAGTTTTCTGGAATGCTTCCCAGCCACTCAATACAAAGACTTTGTCCAGCACTGCTCCAGATGCCCTCTGGGTTCCTCACCCTTACCCCAAATGTACCTCAGGCACACCCCTGGCCCCGTGGAGCAGGCAGTCTCTGGCTGAGCTGGAAGAAACCCCTGCCCTGCTTTGCAAACAGCTGTGGAAAGGTCCCACACGCCTCCTCCTTGAGCAGCAGGGTGTTCCCTGATAGCCCTGCATTGCCAAAGCATATTTAAAGCATTCTCGAGGCTGTAAGGAAGGAAAAGCCTGGAAACGTCCCCTCCTGCCCAGGCATTCCCAGGATGGCTCTGCTTCATTTGCAGCACACTGGGCCCAAAAGTCATCAGTTAGGAAAGCAGGCAGAGGGGGTACAGCTGTCCAGGGAGCACCACTGACCCTCAAAGCCCCAACCACTGCATTAACCCTTGTGGCCACTGTGCTGGACAGCACACTGGCCCTGGAAGGACTGCAGGGGCACACAGGGGAGTTTCGTGCATCCATCACTTTGAAGCATCGCTCATGGTCCCATAATTTGCATCCCACTCCTTGAGCATCTCTTCTTTTTGGGCACGGGACATCTCTCCCTTGGTCAGACAGTTCCACCTCCTTCTCCTGGCCACATCTCCTCTCTCCTGCTCTCGCAAGCTCCAGGTAAGCTCCAGGTGCATAAATGAGGCTCTGCAGGGAGCCCCAACAAGGAGAACCTGAGAGCTACAAACAGACACTTCCCACTGCAGCCCCTCCAGGCTGGGCAGAGGATCTGCACGACTTCACAGCTCCACGCCAGGAGCAGAGACCCGTGCTGTCCACAGAAGCTCTCCTGGGACATGTTCTGATCCTGCAAGGCTGGCCAGGACAACAGATGTCTCCATTCCCTCAGGGTCCATTGCTGCTCCTCTTCTGACTTAGTAACCAATCTGCCCCGTGTTCTCCCAGGGGAAGCACAGGTTATCTGCTGACAGTGCCCTCCTCTCCTCCCCCACCGAGTCCTAGAAGATGATCTGTTTATGCAGCTACCCCTTCCCCAAGCCCAAACTGTCTTTCAGTGGTCATGAGGCCAAAGGAATGACTTGGGTCTGTTCCTAAGAGGAATCCAGCCCTAGCTCAGCTGGCAAGAGACAGGGAGAAACCTCCTGCCAGACACTGGGACACAAATGGTCGTGTCCCCAGTGCAGAAGGAGGGGTCTGACAGCCACCTTCCCTCTGCCTTTCTTCTTCTAAGTCAGCCTGGACTGGGCTCAGAAACCTCCCCTTGCCTCAGGACAGCACAGACCCCTGGCTGCACAGGATGTCTCCAGTCTGGGGGCCCAGGGCCACCCTCACCTGGAGCCTGGCTCTGCAGCACCAGGCGCTCCTGAGCAGCCTCAGCACGGGCTTGCTTCAGCTCGTGTCTGCAGCATCCTGGTAGGAAGAGGAGCTCTGGCATGGGAGCTATTAGAGTGGGTGGCAGCAGATGGTGAAAACAGAGGGGATAAGAAAATAAATACAAAGAGGCTATCTTGAGGGGAGAAGTCACCACATTAACACTCTGCTGCTTACACAGTGTCTTCTCCCAAAGTCTAAACAAACACTGCTCAGTTCCCGGCGCACAGGAAGCTGAGGGAGGGGGACAGCACTGAGCACACACAGCACTGCAGAGCCCTCAGAGGTGCTGCAGCCCCAAACCCTGCTCAGCCCTCCATACCCCAAGCGTTTGCAGGGGGATCCCATCCAGAACAGGGAAATCAACCAAGCAAAGAGCCTGCATGTCCTGCTTCCCACAGGTTACGCACAGTTTAGGGAACTCCATCCTTCCACCAGCCTGGGTGTGGGCACAAGATCATCACACCTGCCCTTTCCATGGACTGCAGGGTACTAATGGATGCTCTTGCCTGACATCTTCAGAAAAGCAAGTGGAAGACATTCCCGAGGGAAATGGGGAGACTGCAGGGACTGCCCAGTGCTGTCTCACAGGAAAACCAATGTTCCTCGTCCATCACAGGTTCCCACAGCAGCACAGCTGCTCACCTGGAGCAAAGCAGTCGCTTTCCCAGCCCTCACACAGCCTTGGACAGCAGGAGCCCATCTCTTGCTGACTGCCACCCCAGGCTCTTCCCTCAACCCCAAACTCTGGAGTCTGCAGGACCATTTCAGCTTCTCTGGCCACCAGCAGCAGTGGGAAAGGTCTTTGCCGCTAATGCTCCTCCTGAGAGACCTCCAAGGGTTCAGCCTTGGGGAAAACAACTAAAAGTGGGGAGAGCCTGGCTCACCAGGCTGCTCCATGCACACAGGAACACACTGAGGACAACTCACTCAAATCAAGAGCCCCCAAAACCTGCAGCCCTCATCAACACCTCCCATCTGGGTCTGCCAGAGTGCCTCAGCAGGGGAACACCGAGGTGAAAGCAGTCTTTAAACACGCAGTGGCTGGCTCAGGCAAAGGCAATTTATTATGTTAAACACGTTATTAAAGGATCTAAAGCAACAGAGCAAAGATGTTCCAAGAAAGGTTTGAACTCCCCCAGCAAGGGGCTCCTGGGAGTCCTCTTGTTAATACTTTGCACGGGCTTGTCTGCAGCTGAGCCTGCAGTGAACACAAATGCCCCCTCAGTCCCCTCGCAGAACCCGTTTCAGTTCAATCAATACGGCCTTCGGGGAGACTTGAGGAAGCAAAGCTATTAGTGGGACCACAGTTAATTCCAGGGGAAAGAAACAAGCAACAAAAGCAATAAAACTGATTGATTGCTTATGCAGCCACGGTAACCCTTTCCTGTCTGCGTCCTGCAGCACAGCAGAGAGGAGGATGCTCACCGGAAAAGCCCTTCTTCCCCAAGTCTGGCGTGGTCTCAAAGGGCAGCTGCAGGGCAGAGAGCTGTGGCACAGAGGTGGACAGGGGGCTGGGAAGAGGCAAAGGCTGCTCTGGGGAAGGAAAGTGCCATTCTGGGAGATCCCATCAGCAAGCAAGAGCTCAGGAAAGCAGCAGGACCTTCAGAAAATGGGACAGCATGTGGTGACTCCAGCTTTGGGTGAAGTCACGGTCCAGCAGCACACCTTTTCTGGGCAGGAGAGCTCAGAGCAGTGCAGGGACATCCCCCTGGCAGCCCCAGGGACACACAGTTGTCAGCACCTGAGAGGGGCCACCTCTGCCACAGCAACAACACCCCAGGAAACCAGCCAGGCCCGCATCTCCCTACCCTCACAGCTGCCTTCCCCACACATCTCCCCATTCCTTCTGCCCCCTCACATCATGCTGACTGGAGCTGTAGGCATTAGGTGGGAAGGTGACTGCCACGGCTTTGCTTTCTGAAGCACCTCAGACAAGTGCAGGAGCTTGCAGAGAGCCTCTGCAGCAGCAGCAATGGTGGCAGCAGAGCCTGGGTGAGCGCCCGGTGCCCAGAGCAGCACAGGGGGAGAGCTTGCCAGGTGACAGCTGCATAGGAAATAACTGAGAATATGTGGAGATAGAGGCTCTGTAGCAAAGCAAACTGACTAAAAGGCAATGCCAACACGAGCTGAAGGTTCTGAAAGCTGGTGGTACAGAACCACAGGATCGTTCAGGTTGGAAAAGGTCATCAAGTCCAACCGTCCACCCAGCACCACCACCATGTTCAGCACATGTTCAGTGTCCCCACGTGCCACACCAACACCTCCAGGGATGGTGACTCCACCATTTCCCCAGAGAGCCTATTCCAGTACTTTACAACCCTTTCTGTGAAATTTTTTTTCTTAACATCTAATCTAAACCTGCCCTGGTGCAACTTGAGGCCATTTCCTCGTGTCCTGTCGTTTGTTACCCTGGAGAACAGACTGACCCACACCTGGCTACAGCCTTCTTTCAGGGAGCTGTAGAAGGTGAGAATGTCTCCCCATTTTTTCCAGGCTGAGCTCCCCCAGCTGCTCCTCATCAGATTTGTGCTCCAGACCCTTCCCCAGCTCTGCTGCCTTTCTCTGGACACGCTCCAGCCCCTTGATGTCTTTCTTTTCTGAATGTATCAGCATTTCTGGAAGGGTAAAGCCTCTAAAACAGCAGGAATAAGTTTATCCACAGCTGCTCCATCTACAAGCCTGTCCTTTCACTCTCACAGGCCACCACAGCACCCAGGGACTTGCACCTCTCAGCCCGCGAGATATCAAACAGCGAAACAGCACAGGCTCAAAACGGGGAACCCGCCACAGGCTGAGCCTGGCACTGAACCTGCCTCCCCTCCTGACAGCACCAGAGTTTTTAAAAAGTCATCTGTGCTGCCTCTCCTTGCTAAAGCCACACAGCTGTGGGAAGCACCCGACTGACCTCCGAGCCCAGGCCGCAGGCGGTTGTCGTATCCATCCAAGAGCCTGTCCAGGATGCGCGTGAAAATGGTGATGTTGTCTTTGCTGTCATCCACGACGTCCGAGACGTGCTTCTGAGAGAGCCTGGCACACACAGAGCGGGGAAAAACCAGGGGAAAAAGGTTAGGAGGGAAATCTATGCTGTGCATGCTCCGAGCAGCTACAGGGAATGAAGGGATGTTGGTTCCTGCTCCAGCCTGGACTGCAGGATGGGGCTCAGCTTCTGATAAAGTGATGTGTTTGCAGGACTCACCACCACAGGGCATTTCTGATCAACTCCCCATAGACCTCACCACTGAGGCCTCCCTGCTGCCCCATTCCCACCTTTCCCTGCTCAGAGCCAGCAGCACCACGGGGAGTGGTTTAGGAGCCCTAATTTAACAGGGAGCCTGCCCCAGTGTCCCTTGCCTGCCCCTAAGAAGGGGCATTTTCTGAGCAGAGGCTGTGGGAAGCTCAGTCATTCAAGTGCCACCATCTCCTTACAGGCAGCATGGAAAAAGTGACACCAGTGATTTGCCAGATTGAGCCATTTCAAAGATCTCTGCCCCAGGGAAGAGGGGAGACAGAAAAGTAAGAATTCAGGCTTAAAGCCTGATCATTGAAACACTTAGTGAACTATCTCTGCAGTTTGCTGAACTTTCCCTGTTCATAAAAACAAATGAGTTTCCACATTCCCATCTCTGCTCAGCACAAGAAGCCTGGAAGCTCCCAAACAAGATGATCTTCTCAGAACACATTCTGCCCCAGGTGGAATAAAACAAGGAGTAAATTCCTCTAAAAAAAGCACATCTCACTGAACAAAACCTTCAGTGCAGTTTTGCAAACACAAGGGGCTCAAGTAATACATTTGCATTTTGTGTCTTCCTTTCAATCAACAGAAAAGGAGATTGCGAGTCCTTCTGGAACCACCTGCCTCTAAAAGAGATTTCGGATGGCACAGAGTACTGTGGCTTCAAGCACAGCTTTCTCCAGCACAAATAGCTGTTAGGACCAAAACAAATGGAAAGGCAGAAGATTAAGTAACAGGGAACAAAAAAGAAAAATCTATAGAGATGAAGAGTTTTCAAGGAAGATGGAAGAGGAAATAAAAGAGAGACAAATGAGGCCCAAAAAAATGATTAAGAGGCACAGAGAGGCAGCAGGATGGCTGAGGAAGCCCAGCCAGGCAGAGGAAAAAAGGCTGCTGGAGCAGAGGGATGCTCAGCAGTGGCTCCAGGGGCTCCTTGGGAGCAGGGAAACCCTGACTGGCAAACTGGAACTAAATGGAGAGGGAATAACTGGGGAGCACTGGCCAGAGGATGACGGATGTGGCACGAATGCCACAAACCAGAGGTGGTGGAGGTGAAATTCATGGTTACAATTACCAAGGACAGCACCTATGATGATCTGAAGTGTCATCCTGGGGGAAGAGAAGCCCCTAAATTGTCACTTCCTAACACTTCTGCCCCTTTCCTTCCCACCTCAGCCTTATTTCCTTTGCTGTGTGCAGCTGCTGGTTTGAGCATGCACCAGGGGAAAAAAAGAAACCCAACAAAAAACTACAGGAAAAGGAATATTATTTAAGGAGTTCAAAGCTTAATCCTGCTGCATCCCATCTGGTCAGAATGGTTACCCCTGACACTACTGGTGCACCTGTAAATACACTGTGCAGGGTCAGTAAGGTGACAAGTACCAGAGCTGGCCTGGAGTTCTCTATCAAAATGTTCACCCAACAGAAAACCCAGATTCTGTGAGATAAAAATAGAGCAAAGAGTATTTCCTAGCAAAAGAGGAAAAATTGAGAGCAAGGTATGGGTACTTCTAGAGTCAGGTTGAATCAATACTATTTAGAATGCTGCAGTTAATTGAAATACTCCGTTTTGGGCAATTCTGACATTAATTTCCATTGGCTTCATTGACCAAACACTCTGGGAAATTGCATTTCAAGTGCCTGAGGTCCACTTCTCTGAGGGGTCACATCCCACCTCTCACAGGACCACTTGGCCTCTGCTTTTTAGCAAAGCAACACCTGGAGGAGTGGTCAAGCCAGGAAGTTGAGCCTCCAGGAACACAGGAGGATAACACAGTGCTGGAATCCCAGTTTCCATAGGGTACAGAGGTGAGGCATGGCTGGGATAACACCTAACCCAGCCCTAACACAACCAGCCGGATCCAAACCACCCCTGACATTACAAACTGCATCACAGCCCCCAAGATTTCCATCTGAATGCAAAATGCTGCTTTTGGCTTTTCATCGGGACTGGAACTCCCTGCAGGTAAGCAGAGTTTTGAGAAATTTAACAAATGCCTGCAGTAATTAGTGGGGTTTCAATTGTACCAGCTTTCAATAGATGTCATGGCTAAAAGCAATCTGTCCCAGTGTCTGCTGATGAGTATATAACCATCTATAACTTATGAATAGCTAGCATGCTCATGAAAGCTCATTCATTAATGTTTTATAAGCTATCTTTAAAAATTACCCATCACATAAAGAGTGAGAGGACGGATTTTTGTGAAGGAACTCCTGGCGGAGGCTCGGCGGTGATGGGAAAAATGAGTTTACAAATTTCAAAGCTGTTTTACTTAGCCTGGCATTTGAGGGTTTGACTTCAATGTGAGCAGTGTGGGATTCACTTGGGAGGTGCTGGGGGAAGAGCAGCGTAGGCAGGACAAGGGAAGGTGCAGGCAGGGGAGAGCCAGCAGCACCTCTGCCTGGCACATGCTTTGGGATAATAATTCCTTCCCCAGCAAAGCTGTGGGCTGCCTCACCTCACCTCAACATAAAGCTAAAGCTGCCCTTTAGCAAGGCACAAAGGAACTGCAAAGAGATGTGGGGGATCAGGGTTTTAAAATAATTAAAATCCTTTAGGCAGGAAGGACAGAGGTTTACAGCAAATTTAATTAGGATAGGCTTGAGGAAAAGTCATTACCTTGCCACCTGTGCACAGGCTCTCTGGGGAGCTGTGCCACAGCGGCACAGGGGTCCTCTTGCACACAATTTAGGAAGCAAATCCTCCTGGGGACCAGTATTCCAAGCAATCCCTGCGTGGCAGGTGGCGAGGGAGCAGTGGCTCCAGTGAATACGCGATGGGGAGGAAAAGGCAGCAGTGAGGAGGGCAGAGCTGCAGGCACAGGGGATGGGGACAACCCCCACAGCCATTGTGGGACCTGGCCCCAGCAGCTGGAGGTGAGAGAGCAGAGCCCAGGGCTGGCTGTGCCTCTGTAGGAGGGCAGGGTCAGCGTTTACAGGGCAAGGCACGCTCAGGATGCAGCTGCAAAGCCAGACCCAAGCAGACAAAGCAAAACAGGCAGGACAGGGCAGCAGGGGCAGCACTGATGTCTTTTCATGCATGAGGGTCCTTGATCCCTACTGGACTTGTAACAGCAGACAGCATTT
This sequence comes from Aphelocoma coerulescens, assembly GCF_041296385.1. Lineage (NCBI taxonomy): Eukaryota > Metazoa > Chordata > Aves > Passeriformes > Corvidae > Aphelocoma > Aphelocoma coerulescens. Next base: position 18,510,503 of record NC_091018.1, read on the forward strand.
CAGTGTCCATACCTGGCACTCGAAAGGCTTTTCTAAATGTTTTATAGAAGTCATGTATTATTTGCATTTCTGTCCCTCTGAGCACAGCTCCTCTCTCCCCACAGCTGGCGGCATCTCCGTCTTCCTTCTTCGAAGGGCTCCCCGAGCTCACCCAGCACAGGCTCTGGCAGGATGCAGTCATGGACTAACAGGCTTTCATCTCCTCCAGACAGCTTCCAGAGGCTGGGAAGGTGAAGCTGGCAGCAGCACTCTGCTTACCAGGACAGCCAGAGCCTGCACACCCAGGCACAGGAGAGCAGCGTGCCCAGCCAGGGCTGGCAGATAACCACGGTGCTGCAGCAGCTCAGGTGTGCTGCCCGTGGGTCACTACACCATTAGCAGCCAAACAGATGAAGCAGATTGATTTTCTGTTCTTCAAAATAGTGTTAAAATATTAAATGGGGCGGGGGGAATCTCTCTTCCAAGTTAAAACTCAGGCAAGCAGAGTCCTTGCCCATAATGAATCGTGCAGAGGCCAAAGCTGAAAATAGGTTTTGTTGCAAAAAATGCTGACAACTGTCCTCAGTGAGAGCACCTCAAATAATGCCAGTGTCAGCCACGTTAGGGACTGAACAGTCCCTGGGTGAAATGCAGGGGGACAGGGACAAGGGGAGGGTCAAACACAGCAGAGACCCTTGTTGGTGCTTTGCCCTGGGCTACTTCATGCAGGTCCTGACCCCAGGATATTTAAGTTCAGCAAGAGGACTGCAGCCTTGGCCAACAGCTCAGCACTCACCACCTTACCCAGCATCAGCAGGAAGAGCCAGAACCAGGACTAGGACTCCTAGGCTGAGGAGGGAGAAGGGCCCCATTCCTGGGAGCTTCGGTGCCATGGTGTCAGCGTGCAGCAAAACGAGCCTCCAAAACCTGCCAGGGAGGGAAATGAGAGAAAAGAGATTTTATTTACTAGGGAAAAGCAAACAGTTCAGTTTTTAATGTTGGGCAGCAGTCAGTATTTCTGGGGTCCCATATTTGAAATCTCAGGGAACCCCCAGGAAACAAAGGCAGCAGCGTGCCCTGGAGCACTGCTGGCCCTGGGGAAACCGCACTGTGGGGTGAGAGCCGAGCAGGTCAATACACATAAAACCCTCACAGCAGATCCTGCAGCTCCCCAGGTGCTTCAGCAGCAAGTGCAAAGCTCCATTTCCAAAGTAACCACACTGGCTATTCTTCCACCCATCCCTTCCTCCACCTTGCCCTGCAGTCCCAGTCACCACCTGCCCCTCGCAGCTCACCCGGTGCCTCTGCTACCTCAGTGACATCCACACAGCAGAACCACTTGTGAAGTCTCAAGACACATTTTTTTTCCCCAACATCTTTTTCTAGACAGTTAAACCCTCATCTAATTCTGGTAATGACACTGCCAGAAATTATTATTAAGTTTGACCACCGAGGCCCAAGGTGGTGGGAATGCTCGACGATACTACACTTAGCGTGCTCAGAGTTTTCATTAATGCTCAGTTTTACTTTTATTGTGATGTTATTGCACATTTAACTGCCTTCTCCTTTTATGTATCTCATTATGTTGATGCACCTTGGAGCAGCACTGCCAAGCAACAGCCTGGATAAATACAGCTTGTCGTGACATCTCCCCCTCATAACGCTCCTTGTCTGGCACATGGGGGATTCAGCACCGTGGCAGCCAGGCACAGCCAGCCCCTGTGAGCCCCCAGAGCCAGCAGTGAAGGCTCCAGTCAATCACAGCACGCAGAAACCAGGGCAAGATGCTGGTGCCAGCCAAATGGGACCTCTGGATTCCTCCACTCAACGCTGCAGAGCCTCAGGCAGCCCCTTCCAGCACTGAAGGAGGGGCTGGGAAAGCCAAACCTCAGCAGCTGGACAGCAAATCTCAGCCAGGTGAGGCTGCCCCAGGGTGAAGGGAGCAGGGGAGCTACCTTAGTGCTGCAAAGGAGCAGGGGTTTCTGCACAGGGACATGGGAGAGGGGAAGCCCCAGCAGAAATCCCGTGCAGAGGGAGCAGGAGGCTCAGCCAAGCGGGATGGAAACACCTGGAGATCACACAGGAGTACCTGGCTACCCCTGCCCCTGGGAGAGAAGAGGCACGAGGCCAGGCTGGGTGATGTTTTGTCACATTTCTGCATTTAGCTGCCCCCCCCCCCCCCAGCATTTTGGCCCTACAGTCTTCCTGGAGGCTGTGCCTGGTGCTTGTTTTTTAGCTCTAGGAGCACACGAGCTGCCAGGCAGGCAGAAGGTAAGAGCCAGACACCACCAGTCCTCACCACCCACCTCAGCTTTTGTTCTGGCAAGATATTCACTAGGAGCAGGCACAGGGGGAAAAAAACAAACCCAGCATTTGGCCCTGGTTACCTTTATCTTCTTCCTCCCCATCACTCACTTAAAATCCTTTCGAAAATTAATGCAAGGATTAATTGAGGCACAGTGTGCTCAGGCTTGATTTAATCAGGATTCTACCTGAGTTCCACCCGGGGAAGCTCATCCTCACAGCAAAGGAGGCTGCAGGAGCCTCTGGCATGGACACACCCACAGCTCTGGTGGGAAAAGCCCTGATTTGGGATGGCTCCTCTGGCTCTCGCCACCTTCCAGCTGACAAGGGACACACAGCCTTGGAAATTCACGTATTTGCTGATGAAGCCCAAATTAACTGGCTGAGCATCTGTTCTGTGGGAAATTCCAACATTTCGGGGAGACTCGATCCAAATCACGACAAGGACAGATAAAATGTTGATGTTCCTTACAAGGCAAATTCAGAACTTCTTCAATGAGCAGCTTCTCAGCGGATTTCCTTTCAACTTTTCCCTTTCATTTCACTTCAACTTGCATATTACACAACAATATTTAATTGATTTTTTTTTCCTAAGGCAATTTCAAACACTAGCCAAAAGCAAAAAAAAAAGATATATAAAAAAATACAAGAACCACTGCTCTCTTCACTCTTCCCCTCCCCAAAACACCGCTGAGAATTTTCACTGGGATCAACATTTTCCCATTCAGCTGCTGATTTCAAAAAATGCTTTGTTTGGGCAGAATTTGCACAGCCAGCAGACTTTGGCCAGGGATCTCCACACAAACGAGGACACTTTGGATTTGCAGCAGGTGCCTCCTGGCTCTGCAGGAACTCCTCTAGAACATCTGGGACCATCTTGATCAGATTTGGTGAGACCGTGGGTGGGGAACATTTTGCACCAACAGGGGAAAAGTGAAGCTGAAGAAAAGAGTACCAGAAAATGGAGGAACAAGGTAATTCAGAGGGTCAGGAGCAGTGATAAAATCCAGAACACCTTCCATGTGGGTGCCAAGAAGCTCTAAACAACATCATTTCCACTAAACATTGTTCAGGGAGTTTTCCTTCAACATTCTGCAGAGGTGAAGGTTAATTTTCCACTTTGGATAGTTCTGATGAGGAAGATGCTAGCCAAGGGTAACGGGGCTGCTTGAACTAAGTCAAATTTATGCTTAAGTCTCATTTGAAGCATCAGAACCAGTTCTACACACCTGCACTGGGAGGAAAATCTGTTTTCACTACTTGCCCAAGTGAATATTTTGCCAGCCACATCTCAGTTTGTTCACACTGAGAACGTCCCCAAAATGGGGTTTTGCTATGGCTGCACTTACGGGCTTGGGAGGGACAACACAGCCTGGAAAACAGCCTGGCACTGTTTCCTACCCCTTTCCTTCGGTTCTTGCACTGTGTTTTTCCTGGGAAGTTGGATAGAAGAGGCTGCAGGGCGTTTTCCTCGTTCTTTGGCTACTTTGCACTTGGAGATGGATTGAGAAGCAGGCCCAGTCCTGCTCATCACCCTGCTGCCAAGCAGGAAACGCGGTGGAAAACACACGGAGGCCTTTGCAGAGGAGGAGGTTTCACCATTCAGACAGTTTAGGGCATCTTCCAAAGCTCCCCACAGCCAGATCCCAGTGTGGTTCCCGGGGCACAGCAGCTCTCAGCATCACTTATTCCCTCTCCTGGGGCTCTTGCAAGCCCAGCCACAGGCACACACAAGAACCCAGCTGGTGCAAAGGGTTTTAGAAGCCCAACAGTTACTGGCCACGCAGCCTCCCTATTAAAATCAGCTTGTAAAATCACTCTCGAGATTCCAACAGCCCAGTAACCGAGCTCCTCAGATTTCAGCACACAAGAGTAGCTCTTGGAGAGGATGCTGATGGCAGAGCAGATGAAGGGGTCCCTCGGTGCACAGCAGCAGCTGGAGCAAAGGGAAGGGATGGGAACACCCACGAGTGTGCCTCAGGAAAAGCAGCACTGGAGCTCCTCCAGCCCGTGCTGGGGCTGTCCTCGTGCAAGGCTATTCAGCTGTCACTTCCCACTCAGGAAAGCTCTGAATCAGCCAACGCCTTGATCTGAATACCTGCAGGGATCCCTGATCCTCTGGAAAGCGGGGGGAGGATGCAGGCAACGTGCATTTAACTGCGTGTAACCAAGCGAGGGTTTAGGAATGTTAATTGGCTGTTAACAGCCTCAAAGAAGAAAAAAAAAAAAACCCTCAAATCTCTTACTAGGACTTGCTGAAGGGAAAACTGCACAGTATCCATGAGGAAAGAAGTGCAGAATGCCCAAATTTCCAAGCTCGGAAAAGAGTGGTACAACTCTTTAGACTGACCCCCTCTGATATAAGTTCAAGAACATCTCCTCAGAGCTTCTGGTTCCCATCTGTGTGTGTGCAAGATGGGAGTCTAGAGGGATGGGGTGTGTTCAGAGCAGCCCTGCACTTCTTCCTCCCTCCATCTGTCCACTGCTCGTTCCTTAATGGCACGGTTAGCAAATGCGTTCAGCACTAATTGTGCAGTCGCTGGTAACCCCCACAGCCGAACCCAACGCAGGTTTTCTGAGGAGCCCTGCTAAGGCTCTGCAGCTGGAACCCAGCGATGCCTGGAGTTTACAACACACGGAATTTGGCAGGCGTCTCCAGAACCACGCACCTAAGGGCTCCACGAGCATTCCCACTCCTCCCCAAGACACGCTCTCTGTCCGACGTCCGGAGCATCGTGGCACAACGACACTCCAGGGAAATACAGCCTTCCTGTTGGATGGGCTGTGCACAAGGAATTGGAAAACCTTCCCTCCTTCCTTCCCCTCGTGACAGCGACGTGCTCCAGCCCCTGCTCCCACTGAAGCGGGTCTGGGAACTAAAAAAAAAGTGCTGGAACCTTCCAAATCAGCTAGGTACCCTAGTAACTGTGCCAACACTGGGTATCTCCTGACTTGGCACACGGAGCCTGATCTTCCCAGAAACCCTTATTCTAGAAACCATTAAATATTCTGAAGTGCTTTCCCAGGAAAGAGTGATTAGCACAGGCTTACTGCTGACAAGGGAGAGACACAGAACTCTGGAGGTGGAGAATGAAAGGTAAAGCTTGCAAAAAAACCCTGAGAGAACGGCCAGAGAGGGGGGTACTGCAAGCACCAGAAAAGAAATGAAGGCAGAAGAGGCCCCTAAACCCCCCTGGGCATGTTTGTGAGAGTCACATGGGTATCTCACCCAAATTACTGCCTCCTGGGAACACACACAGCCAGGGGACCCATCTGATTCACTCAGCAATAGTCTCACCACCCAGGCAGCATTCAGAAACCAGCCCAAAGGGCAGATTTGCCCCAGCGCTGCACCCAGAACTGCTGTCCACCTGTGGTGTCATTGGATCAGCATCCCCACATGCCATGCAGGGACACCAGTGGCATCAGCTGGAGGGGAGCTGAGCACTGACAGCCCCCACCGAGCCCCCAGGACCAGCAGTAGCTCCTCATCTTTTGTCAAGTCAGGTATCTCGGGGAGGGCTGTGCAGCGAGGAGCTGATGCTGGGAGCCAGCTGGAAATGAGACTGGGAAGAAGAGGCAGCCTCAGCCCAAAATCCCAGATCAAAGCACTTCTGTGCAGGAAGAAGAGGGTGATCCAGAGCCTGGTGGTGTCAAGCACCATCTGCCCACCTGCACAGCAGCTCAGCCAAGCACAGCACTGTACGTGACCTCACAACACCTGCATATTTACCCCCAAATTCAGGAGCACTTACACAGCACAAGAAGCTCATTAAAGCCCTTCCTCATTGCACTGGAGCCTCTCTCCAAAACAGGTCCCAGGCAGCAGGAGAGGTCCTTCAACACCCCTCAAGGATTGCATAATCATCCAGCCTGCACGGGCTGTGCTCTGTCCAGCTGACCCTGACCCTCTGTGAGCACACCAGGCTTCTGGTGACCACTGCTGTGCCTCTTTAGTGCTTCTTTGAGCAAAGCTCCAAGCTCTCTCCGCAGAGACAGCAGCCAGCAAGTGCTCAGTGCAGCAGCAATAAACACAGGCGAGGCACACGCTGCCCTGTGTCCCCGCTGGCGAGGGTTTTCTTCAGTTCTCAATCACTCCAGCTGAAAAGGAGGGTCCCTCACAATAAAAACATCTTTTCATTTGAGGGCAGGGGCAGCAATGAGCAGCCACAGCTCATCTGGAAGCCCGGAAACGGCAGAGTAAGGCACCGTGGTGTTTCACAAGACCCCTGTCTCGCATCCCTTTGCTTCCCAGGTTGTTTGCATCCCTTTGTTCTGAAATGAGCTCGCTGGGACGCCCGTGTGCACGGCGCAGGCACAGACACCCAGTTCAGCACACACCGAGGCAGCCCAGCCCTGCCAGCCCCGAGCTCTACCGGCACCAGCCAGCACAGGGCCAGGCTGGCTTTGGGAGCCTGGATCCAGCCCAGTGCTCTGTTTCCATCACCTGAGGTCGCCCGAATTTCTCCAGCTCGCCTCTAGTTCTGGTGCTGCACAGATGCTGCTGAAGGCCAGAAGCTACAACAGCGTTTTGCAGAAATCAGAGACCAAGAAACCGGCAGCAGCACCTCCGTCCTCCTGGATCAAACTTGCTGTTTACCACCTACGTGGAGAAACAGCCCTGGCTCGCAGCGAGGGGCGCGTGGCACAGGAGCCACACAGTCCTCGACTCCCGAGCGTGGAAATGTTTGTGCTCACCTACCCAAGAGGCACACACCGGCTCGTCCCTGCAAGCACACGCACACCGTACAAGCCATAAACAACCTTCCCGTGAATCTGCCACACGCAGAAGGTACGAGGCACACGTGATGGTTACCAAATGTGTTGTCTGCGGCTCTGCAAGGGATGCCAGCAGAAGAAGACACTCGTAAGCAGAGGCACCAGGCAAAGAAATTAAAGGTTTAGATCAACATGTAAATCTTGGGAGCAAGCCTTAAAGCGGATTTCTTCTCTAAGTTGTTCTGCTGGTAACGAAGAAATAAGGTCCGTGCCCAACTCCCAGCCCAGCTTTAATTTTCCAAAATGAGAAGCCGCTTGACAGTTTTTCCTCATCAAAACAAAATTAATCCAAGTATTGCATCTCTCTACTCAAAAACACATCCAGAGGGACTGTAGAGTGATTCACACCCACAACTGCTATGGGAAACCGTTTGCACTCATAGTGTAACAAGCCAACACTGATTCACCCACATAATTACAGGCAGACACTGATTCACAGCTACTGCAACTGCAGACAGACTGACTCACAATCAAAGCAACTGCAGACAGACTCAGGCTCACAATCACAACTGGAAATACAACCGTGCTGCCAATACCCACGGTCTGCAATTCCATGTACACACCAACCTCTGGAAAACTGGCCAGCAGCACAAACACAGCGCACCAAGCCCTGCGTTTTCTTTGCTGGTGCTTTTGACCTTCACCCCAGAGCCATCTTTCCTTCGCTGATGGAACAATCCCCACACCTCAGCAGCTGCCCCTGCCCTGGCAGCCCCCGCAGGAGCCCAGCACGACTTTCAGAGCCTGGCCCCAGGAGCAGATTGAGACACACGATGCACACAGGCACAGGGAGTGTGTATGGTGCAAGACATCCCTGTACATCCACTGTGATGCCACACACGGCTGCACCGACTCCGTGCTTCTAGAATATGAGTAAATGCAAGCCAAGTATAATACATTTAGCCCATGGGCAAAGGAGATGGCAAAAGACTCACCACTGGGCAAAAGCCTGAAAAGCTGGATTATTTACTACACTCTCTGGCTGGGTATGTAATTATGTCAGTGTTCAGCCTGGGTATTGTGCTACTTTTTGTAAACAGTTGGCAGGAATACTCTGACCGAGATGAGGGGCTGGGCTCTGTCTCCAGTGTTGAGAGAAGCAGGCTGAAGAGGACACGGTCTACTTAGACAAAAAGAAACCGAGGTGAAAGGACACATTAAGCAGGAAAAGCTGAAGGAGAAGCTGAGAGTGAAGTGGGACAGGTGGCAGTCTACAGACAAAGGGAGAGGAAAGCAGAAAGAACAGAAGGAGAAAAGCTCCATGATGCAGACTTGTGACAAGAAGCTCCAAAGCGAGGAAAAGCAGCAGTCACCCAGTGCCGAGGGTGTCTCGCAGCAGTGCAGACAATGCATCTGTGCCTCCCCACGCGCTGAGAACCGGGAGGAGATTCCAGGGGAAAGGACACAGCAGCCTCCGGGCCAGCGGGTGCCGAGGGCCCGGGTGCAGCCACAATCCCTCCAGCTGCTTGGAGCTCTCTCGGAAAGGAGCAGCAGGGTCAGGAACGAACATTCCTGCCGCTGTGCACTGCGGGGCACCCGGGCACCACGGGCACAGGCTGAAGGGGCAGGCTGGCAAAGCTCCACCGAAAGAGCATCGCCTCAAAACACCCCAAAATCCCACATCCTCCAGGGCAAGGAAAAAGTTAAGAGACAGACTACAGAAAGAAGACTTGCCTGAACCACAAGTAGCATCTTCTAGTTGTGGGCTGGTCCTGCCTCAGCACCTGCTGTTTTTCTTCTTTGCACTCCCCAGAAGGGCACTAAGAGGATGGAGAGGTGAGGGAGCAAACCTGCTCTGCTCTTGCCGTCAGAGCAACTCGGGTGAGCAGCCACTGGGAGCTGCTCTTGCCAGCCCACGGCAGCGGGAATTTCACCAGAGGGTCCCGGCTCTCTGTTTCTGTCTGGGGACGCTGCTGCATTTGCAGCCAGTCAGCAGCAGATTCGAGGGAGACACTACAGATGCAATTGGCCAGGGAAATGAACTATTTGTTCAATTGTACTTCTCTTGTCCGGGCGAGAACCATTCTGGCAGAAGGCAGAGCGAGGAACAATGGATAAGTGTTGCAGTGGGGACTGTCTGCCACTTAATTGCATTAGGCTATTCCTTTTTAATGATCCGTATCTCAGTCCTAGTAACTCTGGGAGAAGGAGAAAAGACCTGGAGCTCTTTCCCCCCCCCTTCCTCGCACCAGCCTCAGAAACTGCAGCCCCCAAAACTCCCTTCCCTCCCCAGCCCAACACAGCATCTGTGCCCACTAGGCCTGGCTGCAGGATTCAGGGGGAAATTTGACTTTGCTTTACTACACCCTTCTCCCCGCCCAGCCCTTCCCCTGCATTCCCCGGTCCGGCTCCAGCCAGGAGGGCTCAGGATTGCTCTCCTCCAGGCATTTCTCCCCGCGGCCGCTCGCCCCGTCCGCCAGCCGGCAGTGCCAGGCGGGCGGGCTGGATGCCCGGCGGGGAGCACCGGGGCACGGCTCCGCTCCGGACCGACACGCGCGGGAGTTGCTGCGGGAGCGGGGATGCTCCGAACCCGCGGCCGCCCGGCCGAGCCCCCCCCTTCCCCCGCCGCTCCGCCTATCGTCCGCCGACCCCCCCAGACAATACCCGGCGGCCGGCGCAGCCCCCGGCAGCCTCATCCCCGGCCCGGCTCCGCGCTGTCCCCCGCGTCCGCCCCCCGCCGGGGCGGGTCTGCGCCGGGGATGCCCCGGGGGAGCGGGGACGCGCCCGCCGCCCACCCGCCCGCACTCACCGGCGCGCCGGCTGCCCCGGCGGGGGGCTCGGGGGGCGGCCGGAGCCCGCTGGGCTCCGCAGCGCTGCGCAGGGCTCCGCGCCCCAGCCCGCCGTGCCGCCCGGCCGGGGCTGCCAGTGCCGCCTGCGCGCTGCTCCGGCCGCGGCGAGCGAGGCAGACAGCGAGGGAGGGAGGGGAGCAGCATCCCCCCGCCTTCCTCCTCCTCCTCCTCCTCCTCCTTCTCCCCGCGCGCCGGAGGAGGGTTTACCCACCCGCTTTGTGCCGAGCTGCCCGCCCCGCAGCGTAGGCAGCGGGGACGGGTCGCTGTCGCTGCCCCGGTTTGGGGCCACCTCCCCAAGCGATGGATGCCCCGGGGTCCTCCGCCCAGCCCCGGCCTCAGAGCACCGCCATCGTTTCGGCGCAGGAGGATGAGCAGAGCAGGGCTGGCTGCTCCCTACCTGTTGAAGGGGGGAGCTCCTCGAGGCGCTGATGCTCCGGCGAGGAGGTGGGCAGCACCCCGAGCTGCCTCCACGCTGCGAGGCCTGGCCGAATCCCGGGTCTTCCGCCGGGGCAGGGAAGTTTGGCCCGCAACTTGGGGTTGCCGAGGCGTATATCGCAATAAAACGATAGGCAGAGGGGAACAAACGCGGGGAAGGGGAGAGGAGAGGAGGAAGTGAGGTTAAAATGCAGCAAGGAGTAGGCAGAGAAAGCAAGGGCAGAAGCGGTGTGGAAATGCAGGGAGCCCAGACGAAGGGCTGGCCAGAGCTGGCTGGGCTTGGGGAGGTGTTGCAGAGCCTCCCGGCAGCGAAGCTGGGAAGGCGAAAGCTGACAGTAAGGCGCACTCAAAATATATTGTCCCTGCAGAGCTCTCCTTGTTAAACACGCGCTGCAAGGCTCAGCCGCAGTTGACTCCAAGGTACAGAACCAGCCCTCCATCACTGAGGGTGCGGGGTGAGAGAAAGGAGCATCACTGCAGGCAGTGCTGACCACCCCAGAGCTCCTCTATAAAATACTCTTGGTTTTGAATACTTAAAGTAACACGGAAACATACTTCAGGACAAGGGCCCTCCAGGCATGAGTGATTAAATCCAATTTAACTGTCAGTTCTCCGCATTGAGGTATTAGAAAATGACCCAGTTCCTGCTTCCAGGAGAAAGTTAGGGGCAATCACGGTTCTACCTCATTCCTGCAGACCACAGCCATCCTGACTTTGGGGAGATAGGAGCATTTATCATAACATATTCCTGGACAGTAGGAAGAGAACCTCATCTCTCTTTCAAAGCCAAACTTCAGCCCCCTGTGATCTGAGGATGCTCTTTACTAACCCGTGTCTCCAGATGTATCTGTAAGCAGCAGGTTAAATGCCAGTAGAGTTCTGCTTTGCTCTGCTGGGCAGGGTCCACAGGCAAGACCTGAGGAGCTCACAAGATCTGAAGACCAACATCTCAAACAAAACCTGGCCACTGCCCCCACAATCAAATCTGCCATGTTTTAGACCAGAGCAGGAGGCGTCCTTAGTGTTACTGCAACACTTGGCTCTCTTACAGGAACGCTGAACCACCGCAAACTGTAATCAAGATAAGTTTTTCCAGCCCTCACCATCACATCCAACCCCAGACAATGGAGATTAAATACTCACAGGACAATTCTGCAGCAGCAAGACCTTCAAGTTGTTATTTTCTGTTCTCTGAAAAATATTTTGCGTAAGTAGCAGAGACCTTACTTTAGAGATCTCGTGGGGACAGCCAACACTTTAATTGTCCTTAGACTGGTCACACATGAACGACAGCACCCAGTACATGGTATAGGGCTGCTGCCATTTAAGAAAAGTCTGTTTCTGCATTGAATTCCTCCTGCCATAATATAAAGCATCACTCAAGGAGACAGCTGTGTGTGCACGCTGGCAGAGGAGCTTTTTGCTGGTCTCCAAAACTAGGACAAATCATAGGATCATAGGAAAACTCATATTGGAAGAGATTTCAGAACATCAGCAGCTAGTCTAGCCTCCTACTCAGGGCATGGTCAGCTAAGGAAGAGCCCTGCGAGCAGCACAATTTGGCCATACTTCCTCACATGGAATTCCTGCTTACATACACGTTTCCTCCAAGAACATCTTCTGTTCCTCATTTATATGCTTGTGAACAAAGGAGTGTTGGCAAGGGAACAGGGAAGAGCCCACAGGGAGTTGCAAGGCACAGCCATTCCCTTGGCTAAAAGCCCCAAGGATCTGGCCCCACCATCTTCCCACTGGGAGGTGATGCTCCACTGGTGAATACACCAGGATGACCATGCCCAGGGATGGGACCAGACCTGGGAACTGGCCTCCTGAAGAACATTGATTGCCTTCCATGCAGAAGTCATCCTAATACTTGTTCTTCCTCCTTTCCAAACTGATTCAGCTGCTGGCATTGAGCTGCCTTGGATATGAGAAGAGGCATGAAACAGAATCAGTGAGACAGGCATATCCGGAGACAGAAGTGACTCAGGATTTTAAATGGCTCATATTGGAGAACGTTCCAAGATTTACACATTTAAGTAGTGCTAACAACAGTCAGAGGCAATAAAAACCATGCTTCTCTTGAGGCCTGTTCTTCCATCAGTGACAGTCACACACACTTCCTCAAGAGCAACATCTCTCACTCTGCCCTGAGACACCTTAATCAAAAGCTGCCTCCCCTGCTCAGAGGTCTCTGACACTGTCAGCAGCCTGAACTAGTCTTGGGCATAAGGCCCCTTTATTGGAAAAGCTCTTCCAAGAATCCAAAAATCAAGTTGAATCCCTCCCCTTGCAGCCACAGTGCACGCCAAGTTCTTGTGGAGGTGGGGAAGAGACTAACTGGAGTCAGACAGAAAAGAAAGCACCACATGAACAGTGAGTTGCTACAAGCAGAGCAAGAGGTGCAGCACCCAAGAAAGGTACACCTCCCAAATTGGGATGTGCACTTTGTAACCCTTTCTGCCCCTCCAGGTGTGCTGACCCAAGCCATAATCAGCTGCTGCAATTCCTTGGAAGAGCAGGCACCTGTGCACCACAGCGAGGGCTGCTTCCAGCTGCCAAACCATTAATCAGAATATCCACCAGTCAAAGCCCTCCTGAAGTGGAGAGGCTGCACCAGAGATCCCAAAAATCTTCCCGCCCCTCATGATTTGCTCGCCCCTCCTGTTAACTCTGCAGAGACATCAAGGGAGGCCATGGAAATCTTCCTTTATCCCAGCCAGTGCCGAAAACCAACTGACCCAGAAGGGAAGTGAGTGCTCCCACCATCTGGATAGTGCATGAGGATGGAATCAAAGACATAAGGGCTCTCCAGCAGTAGCACAGGAGGGGTTTGGACAACGGGGGATGCTGTCAGGATGGAAGGAAGAGGCTTTAGCCAGGGAAGCAGGCATTAGGTAGCTTAACAAGTCCTATTTTAGACAACCTTTTCTCTGGGGGGTATGGGTAGTGTTATCAATATCTGGTTGTAATTGCCTTGATCTCTGCTCTATTCAGAAGTAAAGGTAACCCTCCGTTAAGAGTATCAGTCTCTGTAGATACATTCATCAATTTAAGAGGCATAAAAACATCTTGTGAAACCTGTAAGCAATTACCTTTTAATGCATCACTCCATCATAAGGCTTTTTATTTCTTTTTTAAACTGTATAACCTCCCTGCGTCTGCCTTTACCTGCTGGAACACCTCCCTGAACTCTGGCACAGTCCAGCAGCTCATGGCTTTGAGGCAAAACCCTTCTTATGGTGACCAAGGTTAAAATATGGCTGTCACCATATTACTGAAGAGTAATCTCTCAAAATGGAAGTACAGCAGCCTGGGAATATCTTGCTAATAGTTAGCAAAGCCTTTCCCTCCCATCAACCTGCTCAACAAGCCAGAATAAAAGTCTGCTTGGTTTTAGGTCCACGCTGCAATGCCCTTGAACTGAATGGAATTGCAGATCTCAGCCCCACAACAGCCAAGCAGGAGGGTCCATTCTGCAGGGGCAGGTTGGAGCAAGAGCTTAGGGATGTGCAGCACAGCCCCAGGACACACAGCTCTTGGGGGCAAGTCCAGCCTATCCCCATTCTTCCCACCCTACACCCAAAGTCAGCATCCCAGGAAGCTGGCTGCAGGTATGTTGCAGTGAAGGACTGAGCCAGGGCACAGCTGAGCTTCCCCAGCGCTGAAAGGCAGGAGGGCAGCACGCTGAGAGGGACATGTCCCAGTAACACCTCCCACAGGGGCACTGGGAGGCACAGAGCAGCTCCAAGGATGAAAGATCATCAGCACAGGGAGGGCACTGCAGTTACAAAGGTCCTGCTGGTGTGCAGGCACTCGCCTTGGCATGGAGCAGCTGGCATGTGGAGAAAACAGGACCCAGTGCTGGGCACAGCGGACTCCTTTGTGCCAGTCCTGTGTGAGGTGGTCCCTGCAAGCTGACATCCACTTTGGAGTCCTCTCCTGCTGCCAGGGAAAGCAGCCAGCCTGCAGACAGGCAGCTGGAGCAGTCAGGAGGCCAGAACAAGGATCCTCTGCCTTTCCCTGGAAGCTGCTGGCCACTGACCGCCAAGGAGCACCATGATGATGTCCTGCATCCCAAAGAGCGGGGAGAGGAGGGCTCTTTTCTCCCATTCCCTTCCACTCTTAAAGCACCCAGGGACAGCTCAACAGCCTTACAGACCAAGCTCCTGTCCCACTCTGCTGGTGTCACCTTCTCTCTCTCCATCCCCACGTGGCAGCTGCCCCTTCTCCCCGCCCGCCCGCTCTTTGCAACCGGAGCAGCGTCAGAGCCGGCTGCTGCCGGTGCTTTATTAGCCCATCTCCATGGCAACTCGCCTCCAGCTCCACTCGGAGAGACCCCCAGCTCCTCTCTGCCATAAATCAGCCACCCGTCTTCATCCTTGGTTGGACGCGGGGTCACGGCTCGCCCTGGATGCCACTGTCCCAGCCTCCCAGCTGGGGCTGCTGTTTGCCAACTGTGGCACCACGTTTTCACCCCTCAAGCAAAGTCTAATATCCATCCAAAGAGACAGCATCCAAAAGCTGGGGGTTTGGAGCCACCCATACAAACCAGCACTGAGCTGGAGCTCTGCTGCCTTTGGGGAGGGAGCAGAGTCCAGGGACACCCCCCAGCAACGGCACGGGGCTGAGGGAGAAAGGCACTATCTCCTTCCCCTTGGCAAGGCAGCTACTTCCCCTCCATGTCCATAGTGAAGCCCACAAAGCCTGCCCTGAGGGCACAAAAGCCACCTAAAATGCTCTCCCTGGTGTCCAGAAACAGCACAAAAGCTGTTTTACCCCAGCACAGTTCAAAGCAGGTGACTACACTCTGCTGGTCCCCACAGGAGCAGACTTCCCCCACACGTTTTTTCCTCATGGGAAGAGGCTACAGGACATGCTCCTTTCACCCTCTCAAACACACAGCAAAACCTGTTCTTGCTGCTGAAACTCCCCCTCTAAACCTCAGAAAACGGAGAGAGCTTTTGCTCTGCATCCCACGTGTTACGCAGTTTGTCACTTCGCCCATAAATTCCAAGCACCTGATAATGCTGGGACTAAATCCTGCCAAGACAAACGCAAAGGTGGCTCCTGCCACCAGGAGTTTGGGCAACTGAAGAAGGAGCCTGGCAAAGCAAGTGAGAAAAATTATCATTTTCAGAAGCTGTTGGGGCACTGCAGGGCTGTGCTGGTGGGAAGGTGATGGGCTAAGGCACAACCACCCAGTGGCACACCTGAGGTCCCTCGCAATCCACAACCAAACATGCACTAGTGGAAAAGATATTTTTTCCTCACCTTTCCACATTCCCTGAGAGGAACTGGTCTATGTATCTACTGACACATAGTCCCAAGGGATGCTTGTGTTGTTTCTACACAAGACCACAATCTTTGTTGCCTTGTTTGAGGGTTCCAGTGTATCTGAGGGTTTACCAATAGCTCAGACATGCCCAAGGAAACCCAGCAGTGACCATTAGGATGGTTGTTTATCTTCATTTCACACAGATGCTCAACGTGCATACCCGGACAACAGCTCACAGAGCTAAAAATCCCTTCCTGCAAGGCACTGCAGAGCTCAAGGGCTGTTTCGAGGCAGATCCTGGTAGAGCAGAGAGTTGGAGTCTTGTTTCTATGACAAAACATGTCATCCAAATCTCCAGAAGCCAGGTCCAACTACATGGAGAAGTACCAGAGCTCTTAGGGCAGGGGGGGCTGTATCAAAATTCAAAAGCTGTGTGCTGGCAGTAGAACAAATTCATAAAAGCTAATGGGCCTGAAAGAGACTGTATTTGTCCTGCAGTCCCTTGGCAAGAGCAAAAATAAACCTGGAGAGAAAGACCTGTTCAACATACTCCCTCTTTTCTGTTCTGCAGTTACAACAGCAGCATCAGTTCAAAAATCCCCCTGTGGAGCCATAAGGTTTTCGGTGCCTCAGCATTTCTATTTCTAACATTGCACATGCTTGTCAACTCCAAGTATTCTTAAACAATTTAGATACCTAACACCTAAATCCAGTGCTCACGAAGGCTGGCTTTGAGAGTCCCTGTTTGAGCCTGTTTTTTTCTGATCCAGGGTCCTTCCGAGTTTTTCTCTGCACCCACAAAGCTGTGAACTCAATTTTTATTCAGAAGGAATAGAGTGGCACGGAGCCAAAACCTAGAACTTGAAACAGGGCCAGATATGAGGAAGTTCACACTAAAAATTGCTGGAGTTGACAACGCTAGCTGAAGTGTTTGGAAAATGTCCTCTGTTCATGTTTCATGCAATGTGTGATACCGGGTCTTCCCTCCCTTCCCAATATCCTCCTCAGCTTTCTTTGTCAACTCAGAGGAGACCCTGGTCTCAAAATATCTTGATAAACTGAGCTGGTTTTACAGCTCTTGCTGAGCTTTGGGTGCAAAGACCATTAGGAGGATAAATCCCCAGGGAAGAGTGAACTCTGGTGCACTCAGGACCCACCACATCTACCACAAGTGTACTTCCCTCAAAACAGCCATCTCGGGATCCTCTCCATCCAGCAGGAGCGTCACCCATGCAGTGTGGTTGTAGAAGATTCCCACAGACCTCAGTTAAACCTGCTCCTTTAACAAGGGCTCTAAATGTCACCACACTGCCTGTGCCATGGTCCCTGGAAGGATTCAGATGTTGTTATGTTTGGTGACGTTTACAGGGAGCACAGGAAGCTGAGGCAATGCCTAACAGTGAGGGGGGGGTTTACCAGCTCTAATTAGCTGAAAAAAGCCAGCAGAGACTCAGGTAACAAGAGCTCTTCATGATATTAAGGTGGCTGCAAGGGCCAGGCCACTGCAAGAGCTGGCTGCTGGAGCCACCCTCATGGAAGCTGAGGCTGAATGAAAGGAGGAGCTGCTCAGAAATGGTTTGTGTGTTAGCCTTGTCCTGGCAGAAAGGCACAAAAAATTGAGCAGTTCAGAGCCCCAGGGCTCTGCTGTCACTCCCACAGCTCCTCGTGCTGCACCATCTGCACAGCTGGTGCCAGGGCTGGGGGACTGGTGCCTCCCTGCCAGGGCCCTGCCTTAGCCCTTAGTCCTGGCCTTCCCTGCCTTCCCCAAGACCGATGGTGACCCCCACTCTCTGGAACACACTCACTCACACGCATTAGAAGCCCCAGCACCAGTTTGCTGCCAGAACTGGGCCAGCACTGTGGCAGGCACGAGGCTGTGGGTCCCAGGGCGGGCAGCTGGAACTCCTCCCTGGCACGGCGCTTTGGAGGATCCAGCTGGAGTTGTGACTACCAGCGTACAGCTGATAGCAGTGCTCTCCCAGGGCCTGCCTGCTTCAGGAGGGGGTGTTTGGCATAAACAGGTCAGAGACAAACAGCCAGGAGAGTTGTGCATTTGATGGCAGGAAGGCTCACGGCGGAGCAGAACAGCTCTGCACGGGAGGAAGCGCCACAGGGCACGGAGACAGGCAGATGTTCTGCTGCTCTCAGTGCCTGGCAATGGGACATGGAGCCTCTGGAAATGCAGCCTGCCTCAGCCAAGTAGGAAAACACAGACCCAGGGACACTCAAAATGAGAAAAGAGATGCTGTAACTTCCCCCAAACCAGCAATGCTCACAACAGGCCAAGCTGCGTGATCCAGAACAGCCCTACGCAGCAGGAAGCCCTGAAGCTGGTTGGGCTCTGTGGTTTCCACTCCATATCCCAAAGCCACCAGCATTCAGTACTGGGAAATTTAAACCAGCAACTTTTCCTATGTCTTCTCCCTCCCACACCAGCTGAAAACAGCTACAACAGGACAAGGTTGGTCAAAACCTACCGAAGATTCAGCTTAGTTATTTCTTTCATGGGAGGTGCTGGGCTATTCTGGGGACTCCACAGCAGCAGCCAGAGTGAGTTTGGGTCCTGGCTCTCAGTGAGCCCCAGTGCTGACAGAATTCACCTGCAGGGCTGGACTTGGGCCCAGCAATGTAGAGAGCACCAGGCTGCAGCACCAAACTTCGCAGGATTTACCCAAGAGAGCTTTACTTTGTTCCAGCTGATAGGAGGGGAGAGGATAATGATGATCAGGATCTGTTCTGCTTTCCCCCTAGTCCAGCCAGCCCCACCATTAGGGAGGAGAGCTCCTCCTGTCTGGGAGCCAATGCACACACCACCCTCTTGATTTGTAATTAGTGGAATAAGAATGCTCAGTCAGCTGGGAAATCTGCCTGAGTAAATGACATCCTCAAGTGCTTTCTAATCCGAGGAAGGCAGCCTCTCACTTCACTGAGCTAATGGGCTGCAGTGGGGGGCACCAAAATTTCTCCTGTGGACCCACACGCACCCAGGAACACTTTTCTAGCTAATTCTCCACAGGATCCATGCCAGCAGCCCCAGCTGGTCACCTGGGAGTAGCTGCTAGGTCCTGCCAAGAGTTTGTGTCAGTAATTAATCTGCCTCAGCCTCACAGCGCTTGCTCCCTCCTCAAGGCATGAACTGCTTAAGGAATGGCCCAGGCAGAAAGGACTCTTGGGTCAGGGAATATGGGAGCTACAGAAAGCCCAGGGGCAGGTTCAAGGGCGGCTGCAGTGCTGTTTCCATGGGATGGGGCTTGAGAAGTGAAAGAACAGAGGTTATGAGTCAAGGCATTAGCTGCACAGCACCTGGCAAGTCACACACTGGAATATTAACTAAAATAACCCTCTGCCTCATCTCTTTTAAATTCAGATGCACAGGGGAATCCATCAAGGTAATTTATGGTGTGTAGCTCCTGACATGCCAATCAAAGGAAGCCCAGAGTAACAAGCGTGTTAAGGGGGACCTCATTGATCACTATCTCCACAAACACGGGCTTAATTCCTTCAATCCCGGTTAATCAGGCTACTTTGTTACTTTTCTCATACAAAAGACCAGTGGGAAGCATTAGGCATCAGCTGTGCAGCCCGCAGAAAGCTCTCCTGGCCTGGAGGGGGGTGGTGGAGGCAGAGTTTGGTGGTGTGGAACACATCCCCGAGGTCCTCGAAGGGCCCCAGACGGAGCTTATCAATAGGACGGGGTTTTTTTCCCCCCCTTCTTCCATAGGTGGAAATTTCTCCGCGTGCAAACCACCAGGATTTTGATGAAAACCTGACAATTAGCAGATGCAGAGATGATACTTAGGAAGGCAGAGAGAAAAGAAAGAGCTCTGCTGAATTCCAGGAGCCCACAGCCCCGCTCCACAGAGGGAGTGGGCTCACGCGTTCTGCCAGGAGCAGCAGAGGGGACCTCGCTCTGTGGATTTGCAGATCTGCATCCATCTAACCTGTCAGGAGCTGCAGCAGGAAAAGAACCACTCCAGCAGCTTCTCTTTCCACCTTCTGTTTAACAACACAAGCTGAGTTTCCCTAGGCCTGATATATTTTTGCTCTTTATTTGCCAAGAAAGCCCCTCTGACCTTTCTGCATGGTGCTGTTGCATTGCTGTGAGCTGCAACATCCTGGCAAGCTGGAAAGAGTTGAGATAGCAGGAGGCAATGCACAGATCAGGACTAGATCTGGTCCTATTAAATATAATAATTACCGATCTGGAAGAGGGAATAAGCAGCACATTAATTAAGTTTGAAGAGGATCTGAAACAGAGGAGCTGCCAACAACAAAATTGAAAAAAATTATATAAAGAGGAGGGGAAAAAAAAAGAATGAAGTGGGAAGAAAGCAGAACGTATGAGAAGAAAAGACACTGAAGAGAAGCTGTGGGGGAAGGAGGAGGTTTGGCTCTACTTCACCCCAATAGTCCCAGAAGTCCTTTGCTTATTTCTACCTGTTCCACAAAGCCAAAGCAGCCCCCAGTCAGAAAAGGCTTTGGCAGACCATTAGAGGAAGACAAGCCCTCCCACGTGTTCTACTTCAACACTATTAGGAAGGAATGGTGGAAGCTTTGTCCCCAGATGAGAAACCTTTTACCAAAGGGCCGTTTTGTCAACCTGCAAAGATTCATCCAAATTCAAGCTTTTTCCGGCAGGGCATGGCAGCAAGGTTCAGCAAGGCAGCCCAACATGACATACCTGCAAAATTTCATCCCTTCCTATTTTTTTGCAGGGTGTAGGGGTTTAGTAAAGCAGTCTTCAGATGCCAAAGAAGCCAGGGAGGGGCATGCTGCAGGAAAGCTCTTGCTGAGCAGCAGGATAAGTGGATGAAGCTACAACTTCTCCAGGACTCAGAAAGTCCAAGTGATCACCTTCAGACAGGCACAGACTCGAGCTCCTCAGTCAAACTGCACAACAAAAGGGCCAACTCCCTCTCCCTGCCCTGACAGTGGCAGCATTTCCAGCTTCCCTGTGGCTGCCTTAAAGCAGCTCCATATTATGCGCTCCAATGCAGAACACTTTGTCGAGGATTATATCTACATCCAAAGGTGATGTTTCAGCTGGCCTGCCCTGGAATTGCCGGTAGAATGACATCACCACTAATTAATCAGCCTCTGTACAGACATTTCTCAAATCCCCTGGATTCAAAGCACAGCAATTAGTCACCTATTCCAGCAGGAATTGCCGCCTTCCTTTCCACTTGCACTGCTCTCCCATCTCTCGCTGACATCCCTGCTCTGTGGCTGTGTTGCTGAGCCAACCCGAGCATCGATCCACGAGGAAAACGATCACATGGCATTGCCTGAAGTCCATATCATTATCCCTGACAGAGTGTTGGCCAACATCGCTACGAACAGGAGCAGAAATGCCAGGGACAAAGGAACATATATTTCCCATACTGCTGCAGGGAGCTGGACTCCACTCAGCCCCGAACCAACCTGAGTGCCCTTCAGAAAGCAAGGACATAAACACCCACGGAGCACCCACAGTGGGAATAAATCTGGTTTGGGTGGAAGTACACTCGGTGTCCAGGTGTGGCAGGTCCTGAGTGCAGAGTTCACTCTTCCCTGGGGATTTATTCTCCCCAAAGCTCAGCAACACCTTTGTGCTGCTGTTTGGCTGCAGCTGTAAACGGAGCTCAGCTTCTCCAGCTGTGGTGGGACCAGGGTCTCCTTTGGGCTGACAGAGAAAGCTGAGGAAGGTGTTTGGAGGGGCGGGAAGACCTGGAATAATTAAAAAGAACAAGAGGGAGTTCAGTGTCTGACAGCTCTACATGTGAGCGTGGGGATTTTGGGATTGGTGGGGGAGGTGGGAATAGCTGAGACAAGGCCACGGTGGTCAAATGCTGGGCTGAAAATACAGGACTTTGGGTCATAAAGAGCAGCCAGAGCACGTGGGGAGGGGACCAGAGCCCATAAACACTGCGATGGCCACAAGTGTCTGCTGCCAGCAGCCTGTGAAGCCTCTCCAGGAGCAATATCCACGAGGTCAGAGAGTCAAGCACTCCAATCAGGAGTGCCAGGATTCAGAGCAGCCCCAGTGCCCTCATACACAGATAGAAGAGCAGCAAATTACGGTGGTGTTTAATTACAGAATCCCATTACCTCACCACAGCACCTCCAGCTCTTCCAGATGTGTCTATCCCAGACGGAGTTAGCACAATGAAGGAGCAGCAGTTCCTGTTTACAGGGAGCTGCTATTTGTAGCTGATAATGAGGGACAAACAGCAGACAGGCAGGAAGACAGAGGATGCTCCTCTTGCGAGGGCACATTGTGGGAGCAGGTGCTGCCTCTGGCTCTTACAGAAGGATTTGATCCCAAGTTTCCATGGGGAGCCACGTGCTTTGGCTCCCAGAGGTGTGAGAGACCTCCTGGGCCTGACTTACAGGGGTGCCAGGCACCCCTTACTCTTACTAAGGGGCAGCTGCCCTGCAGAGAACCCACTGGGGTTAAGTCCTCCAAAATCACAACCCCACAGATCTCCAGCTTGACAGCCAAAAGCATCCACTGCTCTCCTGCTTGAAGCTCTGCATGTCAATTCTCACAAATTTAAAGAGAGGCTAAAAATAACCTGTCTTCCAGTAGTGGTGGTGTGAAATTAAATTCATTACCATGTGTGAAGCACTCTAACACAATAGTGATGAGTACTACTGAGCAAAGGAGCAGATTGCACAATAGGCAAAAGAAAATAATAATATAAAAAAACACCCTAAAAGCCACGTTGAGTGCAAGTGCTCAGTGAGGCAGAGGTGCTGGGGAGATGATCAGTGGGGGTCACATAATTGGGCTGTATTGATGCATATGCCCAGCAAGGGGTGGGGTAAGGTAGGAAAGGCAGATTCCATTTTCATCTCCCTGAACTTCAGGCTTCGCTGCTTAAACGTTTCGGTAACATCAGCATGCATAGCACAGAAAAGCTTGGTAAGGAGCAGAAGGTTAAAAATTAAGGTAGGGGAAAAAACCAAAACCCAACCAAACAAAAAAAGCACAAACAACAATAAAAGCAGCACCAAAAAAAAAAAACCAACACAAAAAACAAAATCAAAAAACCCCAAACGAAAACTTTTAGGCCAAAAAGACTAATGAAAAATCAAGGCAGGGAACAGAAGGTTTGCAAAAAAAAGCTCAGCTGCCAACAGGGAAGCACAACTTCTTGAACAGGCTGATCTAAGAGCCAGTACTTCATTAACCCTAAACCCTTTGGCTGTAAAAGAAAAGATTTCCAGCGGGCAGAGGTCAGGGGAGAGGAACAGCGGGCACACAGAAAGGTGGGAAGGCACACGTATGAAAGCAGAGCTGACACCCTAAAAGCTCTGTGAAAGCAGGCTCCAGACATCCTAACAAACATTAAAAGCACACCTAGGAAGCTCTGGCACCCCCTCCTACGACTGCCACGCCAATGAGGTCTCACCACAGACTCTGGGGAGGAATTTTCAGCCATCTGATGCCTTTGCCTGGCTTGGATCTCGCAGCTGCGGCTTGAGCCTCACAGAGCAGCAGCCAGCTGTCCTTGGCCTCCAGCCCACAGCAAACACATCTGGAACAGCTGGGGATGGCCAACTGCTGCTGGCCAGGAGAGGATTCATCATGTGGATTTAATCTTCTGCCTTCCATGTGATGTTTTTGATGGGGAGTGTGGAAGAGCCACTCTTGTGTCAGCTGGGCAGACATCTGGGTGGGCTCTGCTCTGGACACTTTGTGCCTGGCAGCTCATGAACCACTGCAAAGGCTCCCTGGGCCGCTTGCAGCTCTTGGCTTCCTCAGGGAATGTGGTCCTGCACAGCTGAAGCTCCTGCAGGCAGACTGCTTTCCATCCCAGTCATCTCAGGTAGTTTGGTTTGGATCTTTCAGCCCCATCTTCAGAGCACCTTGCCCCTGACACCTTTGTTTTTCCAGCATTTTGCCTCCTGTGAGAGTTCCCAAGGGATAAACTTTGCAACAGCCTTGTTCTTTTCCACGTTTATAGCACAACCTACAGCTGTGTCCAGGGAAATTTCTTTGCCCCAGTGTCCCCTGCTGTCCTTTAGCAGGGTTTGCACTCAGAGGGGCTGTGACACGTTCAGAAATAGGATTGCCCAAAGCCTCTTCCCTGCCTGGCACGAGGGGAGGTACAACTGAGCCATCTCCCCCACTCTACATCCCCACCCCAAATCTTGGGTGATGTTTAGGGGACAGTTTTTATTTTGTCTTGGTTCTCTCTCCAAAGTGCTTCCAGGGGACCTGGCACTGAGGCACTTGTGAGATCTCCTGCTGCTTTTGGGGCACACAAAGTCCAGCAGGTGAGGGGGCTCCACATCCCTTGGAAGGAACTAGAGGAGAATTAGGAAGAAAAGAATGAAATAATGTGATGGAGATTCATTGCCGAGAACCAAAGAGACCTTGCTGCACATCAGCTGCGCCACTAGGAAGAACCAGAGTTACCAGGATGTGATCCTTTTTAATTTTAAACTATTTTTTCCACTGGATTTTTTACCTTTCCTCTAAAAAAAAAAAAAAAAAAAACCCAAAAAAACAAAAAAAAAAAAAAAAACCAAACCAAACCAAACCCAAAAAAAACCCACCCAGAATTTTTAACTTCAAAAATGTAAAATGAAACTTTTGGAAAAACTGCCTTTTTCTTTTTTCCTGTAGGGTCTTACATTTCCACTTCAAGTTCTCTACAAGCCAGACCAACAGTAAGAAAGATGAATTTTTCAGAGGAAACAGAACAGTCTCTACCAGCTCTTTTCTCCTTTTTATCCTTCTATTTCCACCTGAGTGACAAAGAAGTCAGAATATTTGAGCAAGTAGTTACTGCCATAGTCCCTTTCTTCACTCCCATTTCGCCAGCCTGAAAAGCAATGAGGGGATTTCATCACTTTGAGGGAGGTGGAAGGCCTGGTAAGTCTTCCCATTAGAAGGTTAAAAAAATAAACCAGAACAAAAAAAGCATTGTCAGGTGAAAACGGATGAGAAGCCACCCATTTGAACCAGGTTCAACTCTTGTGCTGAGACATTCCTCTTAAAAAAAAAGGAAATAAAAAAGAGGGTTTAGTACTTGCTGCTGGAGACACTTTTTTGAACCTGAGCTGATAATAGCAACCAGTTTGCAAAGCAAAGAAACTGCAAAGCTGCCTTTCTTTCACATGCAAACCTCAGAGCCTCGGGAGCCAGGCAGTGCTGAGCACTAATTGATGCACAGCAAGGAACACTCCCAGCCCTGGAACTGAGTGAGGAAGGGTCTAAGGAACACCCTAAACCCACAAGAGGTGTTTTACGGTGGGATTGCACACCTGGGAAGGTGCTGGGAGATGACAGCCTGCCCCAGTCCTTGCTGCTGGAACATTTTCTGGTGAGACCCCACCTGCAGAGCTGCCCCCAGTGCTGAGGCCCAGCACAGGAAGGACGTGGAGCTGCTGCACCAAGTCCAGAGGAGGCACCAGGATGAGCAGAGGGATGGAGCAGATCTGCTGGGAGAATTGGGATTGTTCAGCCTGGGGAAGAGAAGCTTCACAGTGACCTAATTGTGGCCTGTCAGGGTCTGAAGGAGCCAACAAAAATGATGGAGACTCTTTACAAGGGATGGAGTAACAGGACAAGAGGGAATGGATTCAAACTGATGGAGAGCAGGTTTAGATGGGATATTAGGAGAAAGGTCTTTATTGTGAGGGTGATGAGGCACCAGAACAAGTTGCCCAGAGAAGCTGTGGCTGCTCCATCCCTGCAAATGTTCAAGGTTGGACAGGACTTGGAGCACCCTGGGATAGTGGAAAGTGTCCCTGCCCATGGCAGGGGGTTAAAATGAGATGGTCTTTAAGGTCCCTGCCAAACCAGGCCATTCTGTGGCACTGTGATGAGAACAGCTACACATTTCCCTGCATTGCCAGGGGAAGGGAAACCACATCTGGGAAGGTGTTGGGCTGTGCAGGTCAGGACCACTTTGCCCTGGCACCGATTAGCAGCAAAACACCCTGTGTCAGGAGACCAGAGGCATCCCTCAGAGGGAGCTTGCAGAGGGATTGCCTCAACTATTCACACACAGAGAGCCTTGGCAAGGCTCGCTCTGGAAGCTGCAGCAATACAGATGCTGTGCAAGCTCCCTCCGGGCCTTTTAGGCAGTGCCCGACTCAAATGGAAATCAATGTGAGCCTGGAGTCAACTGCTCCAGAGAGGGAAATCCCTGTGCAGTGCCCAGCCCCGGGGGTGCTGTCCCAGAGGGGTCCAGTGGAGGAGCCACATCCAGACTGGGCTGGTCCCAACAGGCATTGCCACCCCATAGCTCTGAGCAGCCCCACCACCCCACGGGAAACGAGCATCTCACAGAATTCCCTGAGCTGCATCAAACAAGGATCAAACTCTAACTCCTGCCCCTGCACAAGACACCCCAAGACTCACACCAAGTGCTTGAGAGCGTTTTCCAAATACTCCTTGACCTCTGTCAGGCTGGTGCTGTGACCACTGTCCTGGGGAGCCCTCTGGGTGAAGAACCTGTCCCTTACATGTAACCTAAACCTCCCCTGACACAACTTCAGCCATTCCCTCGGGTCCTGTCATGGGTCACCACAGAGCAGAGATGGGTGCTGTCCCCTGTGAGGAAACTGCAGGCTCCTTCTCTAGGCTGGGCAGACCAAGTGGCTTCAGCAGCTCCAGACCCTTCACCATCCCTGTGGCCTCCTTTGGACGCTAACAGCTTTATATCCCTCTAACACCGTGGCACCCCAAAGCTGCCCCAGCACTCGAGGTGAGAGCAGAGCGGGACAATCGCATCCCTGTCACGGCTGGCGCTGCTCTGCCCGGTGCCCCCCAGGACGGGGCTGTCCGTGCCGGGGATGTCCGGGGCTGGACGGGGCTGGACAGGGCTGTCCGTGCCGGGGCTGG
The DNA here is from genome assembly GCF_041296385.1 of Aphelocoma coerulescens. Taxonomy (NCBI): domain Eukaryota; kingdom Metazoa; phylum Chordata; class Aves; order Passeriformes; family Corvidae; genus Aphelocoma; species Aphelocoma coerulescens. The sequence continues at coordinate 18,536,907 of NC_091018.1, forward strand.
ACGGGGCTGGACAGGGCTGTCCGGGGCTGGACGTGCCGGGGCTGGACGGGGCTGGCCGGGGATGGACGGGGCTGGCCGGGGATGGACGGGGCTGGCCGGGGATGGACGGGGCTGGCCGGGGATGGACGGGGCTGGCCGTGCCGGGGCTGGACGGGGCTGGACGGGGCTGGTCGTGCCGGGGATGTCCGGGGCTGGATAGGGCTGTCCGGGGCTGGACAGGGCTGTCCGGGGCTGGCCGTGCCGGGGCTGTCCGGGGCTCGCTGTCCCCGTGTCCCCCGTGTTCCGCGGGGTCTGGCGCCCCCTGCCCGCCGCGGGGGGGAGCGACAGCGGCCCCGGCCCCGCCGCGGATTCCACAGAATCCATCAACGGGGTGGGAAAAAGCCTCTCGGATCACCGAGTCCAACCTCCGACGGACCTTGTCCACCTTGTCAACCAGACCATGGCACCGAGTGCCACGTCAAGTCTTTGCTTAAACACCTCCAAGGGATGGTGGCTCCAGCACCTCCCTGGGCAGCTCATTCTGATGTCTGATCGCCCTTTCTGTGAAGAAATGACTCCTGATACGCAACCTAAACCTCCCCCGGTGGGGCTTGAGGTTTGTCCTCTGATCCTGTCCCTCGTTCCCTGGGAGCAGAGCCTGACCCCCACCTGGCTGCACCCTCCTGTCAGGGAGCTCTAGAGGGTGATAAGGACACCCCTGAGCCTCCTTTTCTCCAGGCTGAGCCCCACACCTCCCTCAGCCTGTCCTCATGGGACTTGTGCTCCAGACCCTTCCCCAGCTTCATTGCCTCAGTGGCTCAATGTCCTTCCTGAACTGAGGGGCCCAGAACTGAGCACAGCATTCGAGGTGTGGCCTCAGCAGCGCGCAGCACAGGGGGACAATCACTGCCCTGGCCGTGCTGGCCACACTATTTGTGATACAAGCCAAGTGCCACTGGTCTTGGGTTACCTGGGCACAGCTGGCTCATGTCCAGCCCCTGCCAACCAGCACCCCCAGGCACTTTTCTGCTGGGCCGCTTCCCAACCGCTCTGCCCCAAGCCCATAGCACTGCACGAGGCTTTTGTTTTTGGGACAGACCCCTCAGAGCCCCAGCACAGTGACAACAGGATGTTGGGCAGCAGCAGTGACCTGGGTGTGCAAAACCACAGCTGGTTTATTTACAGATATTCATACCTGATGGAACAGCAGGCAGGGAGCTCCCTGGCTCCTGAGGAAGGAGACTGATCTCAGAGCCACTCTCCAGACTCCAGTAGAGCCAAAGCTCTCCAGTCAGGTGGACACAGAGCAGCTTCCCTCACTCCTCTCCTCTTGCACAGGACTTCTGGCAGCCCAGGGCTCCCAGAGTATCTTTGCAAGGCTCCCGTGCTCACATGAAAAGCTGTACAACCATAGCAGTGTCACCTGCAGACACGTGCCACAGCTGTTCAGGTCACCCAGCTCATTCCTGGTGAGTGGCCGTGCCCACAGGAGACCTCTGCCTTCCCTTCCCAGATCAACTTCCACTTAAACTGAAGCTTATTCAAGCGATTGCATCCCAGTGATGCATGGAAGTGTCCCTCTGCAGGTAAAGTGACTGTAAGATGGCATTTTCGTGTATCTGGGATTTTTTCTTTTCAAGCTCAGCTATGGACAGTTCCTTCTTCAAGTTGTTGCTTTTCAGTCGATTTAGAGCTACAGTCTCTGCTGTTCCAGCCTGGCAACCTCCCCAGCAAGGTAAGGAGCAAAGGGAGGGGGCTAAACCCTACCTGCAGATCTGCACAGGTTCTCTGCCCACATGGCTGTCCCAGCTGGGCATCTGAGAAGACTTTGGCTTTGTTTTGGAGGGATGGGGAAGTTCCATTTCCCCACACCCGTGCTAACACCCCACAGAAAGCTGGCAGCACCTCTAACCCGGGCACTGATGGAGAAAAGGCTCCATCACAAAGACCTTTATCCCTGCAGCTCCCAACCAGACCCAGGCAGCAACTCTGCACCGAGCTTAGGCTACCACAGACACACCATGGGCTCACTGCAAGAGGCTCCTTGCTCTCCTCAGGCTCACCCTGCCCCACAGGCAGCAGGGCTCATGGAACTGGGGTCATTCCCCTGCCCTCAGGGCCACCCCCACACCCTCTCTGGTCCTGTCCCTCTGTTTGCACCTATTTTAAGCCACAGAGGCACAAGCCCTGCACCAGCTATACCCTGCTGTAAGCTCTGGAGGGGCCCCATAAAACTGTGGGATTTGCTTTTCTTCCCCACTAGAACTCCTTGGCCACTCACAGCTTTTGGGTTGAAAAGCCTTGGTTTCATCTCCAAAAGGAAGATCGTTTTTTAAGGACTGTTCAGCCAAAGCATGACATAGCAGGGTATCTATTTCTTAAACAGATTTGTTTCCCTGCATTTGTTTGAAGTCTGACCTGATTATTCCTGCAATTGTATTTTTAATGCTCATCAGGTACCCTTAGAGAAAATGGAGAGTCACTTTTTTTAGATCATGCATATGTAATCAGACAAACAAAATATAGCTCACCTGCCCCGTTCTTCCCCTCTACAGCAAAAAGCACATCCTTAACAGGATGAATAGCAGCAGCTATTCAGATGGGACAGAGCACCAGTTTCTGACCTGCCTTGGGCACTTCTGGTGCCATCTGTCTTCGTTGTAGGGACAAATGCTGCCCTCATACTGGAATAAACGAGAGTCAGTCGCTCCCCTGTCACCCCTGCAGTCGCCCTGCTCGTTTCATGCATACAGTGCCTTCCTCCAGTATTGCTCTCACATATTTCTGCAGGTTTAATCTAGGTTTTTAAGGCGGCAAGTTCAGCTCCATGGGCACTTTGAGTCCCGTTTTATACAGTTTAATAATCACTGCCCGGACCAGGCAGGGAGCATCACTCGAGGCTGGCACTTTGCAGTGGTGACCTTGCCACGAACGTGCTGCTGAGAGGAGAGGGGCACTCACTCAGCAGATGATGCAGCAGCAGGTCAGCACTTTGTGGCTGGGCCAGCCCCTCCCTCGGGCAATTGCTGACAAAAGCTCAGCTCAGTGTGAACCTGGGACATCGGCTCCCACCTGAGAGCACTCGACTAGTCCCTCTGGGCCGAGGCTGGGCGTGTGTCACAGTTCCAGGGCACACAGGAGCCCCTGACATCAGGAAATGCCCCCTTCCTGCTCAGCCCCAGCCCTCTGTGAGGTTTCATCTCCCAGCTTGGCTCTGGAGCAGCTGCTCCACCACAGATCAACATCCTCACCCTGCTCCTGCCGCAGCGCTCCCTTCCCTGCCGTGAGACCTCCCAGCCAGGCAGGGCTGGGGTCAGCCTCAGCAAGCCTGGGCTGCAGGGCAGCTCCACACACCCATCTCAGCAGCAAGAGCCACAGAAACCCCCTGCAGACCCCCGTCAGAGGCAGAAGGTTCGAGCTACAGCAGAGTGCTGCCATAAGCAGAAACCACGGACACGGGCAGTGTCTGCACCTCATCAGTCATCAGGAGGGGGCAGAGAACCAGTCACCACTTCATCAGTTAATTACAACTGTTAATCATATTTTCATTAACCTGAAATGAAGCTGCCAGCATTGCCCCTCTTTTCACCCCATGCCCCAAGACCCATTTCTCAGGGAGCAATTCCCTTCCAGGCGGGACACTCTGTGTCCTTCCCAACACACATCTGGCCAGCAATTTCCAGACCCTGTTATCCTGCCTCTCTTCCACATCTCCAGCCCTTCCTCGGCCTCGGTAGGCATCCACACTGCCTTTGCCGTGCAGGAAATGGGTTTAGACCCCTCGCACTCTCCCAAACCTGCTCAGGATGGGTTCCTAAGGTCCTGCAAGATTCTGTGCTCTTGACTGCCGGACTTGCTGCCGCACTGAGCATGTTGCTATAATAACATGCCCCATTTCCCCCTCTTTTTTAAGATGACCTGGTCTATAGGCCTGCTCCTGTAAAGCATTTTTAGCTCTCCATGTATACCTGTAAACAGAGCTGTTGATGCCAGATCTTCCATGGGACAGACAGGAGGGGCAGGAAAACCTCAACTCTCCACAGGGCAGAAGGTCACAGTGCTCAGTGCCCCAGGGGCAGCTCTGCTCCTGCTCCCCCCATCAGCTTCCACTCCTGGCTCTCCGTGAGGAGAAAGGGTTTTGATTGGTGTTAATTGAAGACTTCGGATGCTACAGCTTCCCCCAGGGTACAGAGAAACAACGAGCAGCGTGACATTTGAAGTCCCCTTTGCCTCTGCTGTTGCAGGCAGGGCTGAGGGGACAGCTCACCTCTGGGGTGAGGTGGGCATTCAGCATTCCCAGGCGTTATCTGCTCTCCTTCCCTGCTCCAGGCCTAGAGACCCCCTTTTCCAGGCTGAGGCATCACACCCCTCCTGTCTTTGTGTTCTTGGGAGAGCGGGCCCTGAGCAGAGCCATCCCCAAGGCTGCCAGGCACGGGGCACCAGATCCATGGAACAGAATTCACCGGAGGGTGAGGAGAGGAAGGAGAGGAGAGGAAGGACAGGAGAGGAAGCACCAATCTCGGTCCTTCCTGCTCATCTTGCTCTGGCTCAGCCTTGGCCCATCAGGGTCACTCCCGTTCTGAACTAGGTGGCTCAAGAGAGAGTGGCGACCACCCTGGTCCAAGCCAAGCCCTACAGGGGGAAGGAGAGCACTTCCTCAGCCTCCAGAGCCATCCCAGACTCCTCAGGTGGGGAGGTTGCACCTCTTCCTCCATTTGCTTCATCCCTTCATCCACTCCTAACATTCCAGAGCGAATTCAGCTCTCTGCACTCCCTGCAGGTCTGGGAGGATGTCACAAAACCAGCCAGGGAAGGGAGGAGAGCCAGGACCAGAGGCTTCAGGCTCTGCAGTTGCTTCTGCTTCCCTCTCCTCTCTTCCCCCACCCTCCAGGAGCCTCAGATGTGCTAAGCAGCCTGTAAAGGTGTTAATGGGGAATGGATCACCCCTGCCACAATTGTGATGCGCCATGGCACCCAGGACAGAAATGAGATATAAAGTATGTACTTACTCTCCCAGTGTGAAAACTGCTGGGTTAAATATAACCCAGGCTCGCTGGCTCCAGGAAGCGTGGCTGATCTCTTCATTTGATGGCAGAGTGCTTGCTTTGCCAAACAGCCCTCAATCCCCACGGAGCCAGCAATTCCCTGTGCTAAATGCGGATTTACATTGCAAGGTACGATAGAGGTGCATAAATTGCCTTCTTTCTCTGTGTTTCCTTGTAAAGTGTCACAACCCAGCCTCCCACCAGCCAAGCCCGGCTTTTGTTTTGTGTCCAGTTAGGTTTTTGATGGGGCAAAAGTCACACTGCTTTCTGCAGATGCAGAATTGAGTGAAGGAGGTGCAAAGAGGGGCCAAGAAACCTTCAGCACCTCCCCGGCAGCCTCAGGACAGCACAAAGCAAACAAGACGTGGGATTGTTACTGGTTAGGACCTGTGGCAGCCTCGAGAATTAGCATCTGCCTTCCAGTTAGACTTTTAGCCAGATTTCCTCTCCCTTTTGTGACCTGTTGGGCCCCAGACAGAGTCTTGGAGTGATGATAAGCTGCATTTGTAATACAGCATCTCCCTGACAGCACGGGCTGCTTGGCATTCATCCCAGGCCTTCCACGGGGATCATTTGTAATCCCCTGGAGTGGAGGGACAACTCTGGGCATCCTCACCAGCTCCCAGTGAGAGCTTAAATGCCAAATGAACACTCCCAGGAGCTACAGACCTGCTCGCCCAGCTAAGCAACTCCCACACCTTGTGCCCATGGTAGGACACTGCAGGTGCTCACACCATTAAAAATGAAGCTGCAAATGCAAAGCCCTCTAAATTCAGCATAAAGCTGGGTTAGTCTGGCCATGGGGGATGAGAGGGGAAGAAGGTGAGAAACAAGTCTTGCTTGGAGGATGGAGAAACACTTCTCTGCCAGAAGTGACCTTCAGGGTTTGAAGTTAGCCAGGGGAAAAAAAAGGTCACAAACCACACGTTTTTAATGGCAGGGGTAATTAAATATTGCATTGGCTGCTACTGCATTCCATGTCTGTTTGCATGGGATCTTCTGTTTACAAGAGATCTATACATCAAAATACAGCCCTTCTAATAAGCTGGCCAAACACCCCCTCTGCCTTTATCCAGCTGGAGTTACTGGCCTCATCAACTGAAGTGTCAACCAGCTGAAACTTCAGGATACACTAGACAGAGAAAAAAGACTTATTCAGATTATCCCTTCTGGCCTCAAACTCCAAGAGCTCAAACCTTCTTTGAACCCTTATCAAAAGTGAAGCCATTTCTTGTACCAGCCAAGCTAACTGCCAGCAACACTGGAGCACACCACTCACCTTAAAAAAAGTCAGCATTAATATTTACTAACTGAATGCAGGCTGCATAACAGCTCTTATCTGTGCTCTTTAATTGTGCCAGCTTTAAGAGCAGCCCAATAAAGGCATGTCAGCAAGGCTTCTTTTTTTAAAGAGGGTGCCAAGGGATCTTGTTGTAAGTGAAGATCTTGGAGAAAAGCGAGGAGATTCATTGCATTAAGTGCACAGTCTAAAAGTGGGTTAGACAGAACTGCTCTCCCTGGGGGCCTGGCTCTGCCAGTCACCTGGGGAGAAGGATCTTTTAGACAAAAGCCAAACAGTCCTCAGTGCTATCCAATGAATTTAAGATCGTGGCCCTTTGCCAGCCCAGTTTTCCTCCTCAGCAGGGAGCACGGGGTGGGTGGGTGACATCCTCAGCCCCCTCTGTTTTTATCACAGCTGGGTGAGGACATTCCACAATAAAAAGCTACTGCCAAGGAAGCTTTGCCATCTGATCCTTCAGATGCCACTCCTGGGGTCACGTTTGTACCACCACTGTCACTGCTGGAAGCAAAGTCCCTTCCCAGGTTCCTCCTTTGACTCCTTACAGCCCACACTCCCACTGCCAGACAATATTTTCTTGCTCGCTCCACTCTGGGTTTCCCACAGCAGAGTCTCAGACATCTGGTTCCTTTAAGTGTTTTAATTGTGGCACAGCAACATAACAACAGCTCAACACAGGGAGGGACCCCAACAAAGCAACCCCTGGGCTTGTCTGCCCTGGCAGTCTGTGCACCCATTCCTACACGTCCCATACACCTTCCTCTTGGTCCAATGGGGATATTTGGTCTGGGGTCTTCTCTGCATTCTCCAGAGTCTCTGGGTGACTGCCACTCTCCTCAACCCCCTGGCACTACAGCTTCAGCATCACCTGCCCTCCAGCTCATCCAGGTTACGGTCTGGAGATACCTTGAAGAGCAGCTTCTGGTACATCCCAGCCCATTTGGACAGCAAGGCCACGCAGGGCATTTCCCAGCTTTCTCATATCCATGGTGCTTTTATACCCCTTCATTTTTTCACCCAGCACTGAGGCACGGAGCAGAGCTGGCTGCAACATCGTGCCCGTGCTGGCAGCAGCATCCCAGAGCCTGCAGACTCGCTGCTGGGAGAACTGGGAAGCAACAGAGGCTGATTAGCCTTGTTTCTCCAGGCTGAAAGAAGAGCTTTGAAGATGCAGGCAACAAAGGAGAAAGTTTCAACTCACCTGAAGCGTTTTGCTAAAAATAGCTGCTCTAGCCCCGTCACAAGCTCGCATTAGGCTGCTGTAGTATTTCAAAAGGGAGGTTATACATACAGCCTCCTCCCCTTGCCTCACTGAGTCTCTGAGCAGCAGCTGCAGCACATGCACACACACACATTCTACAGCATGTACAGCACCCTGGCAACCAGGCTGCTCTCAGGGCTCAGCAAGAATTAGGTCCAGCTCAAAAGGCAAAACCCAACACACGTTTGGGGCAGTAATTGCTCGAGTCCCCTCAACACTTTGCAGAGGAATCACAAAACTCAGCAGCTCACTGCAGAAGGAAGAAGGCTAAAATAAGAGGCAGGAGCAAAAAACAATACCTAATTACATCAAAAATGAAAAAAACCCCAGGCTCTGCAGGGCCTTAGACCCATCTCTGAGGGCTGCTGACACTGAGTCCCTCATCATGGTCCAGATAACTCTGCCCCACAGTTGTGCTGCCAGGATTGACCCAGCCCAGCCTGTGAGAGCTCCCACAGAGGCACAGCACCTCTCAGTCAGTAAATACACCGACTGTGTGTGCAGGTAATGACTTGCAGGTTATTTTACTGCAGTCTGTGGGGTGGGTGCAGAGGCTCCCTCCAGTACCACAGGTGGCTGCTGGAGAGGAGATGGATGCTGGCAGCAGTGCCAAAGTTGCTGCTCCCAGGCCCAGATTTTGTTCCTTCTCAGGCTGGGAGTGCCCTGGGTGAGCACAGCACTTCACCAAGGTATTCAGGGCATAGAATAATTCCTCAGCAAACACCCCACCTGGAGAGCAAAGCCTTCCTCTCTCATGCTCTGGTTTGGAAACAAGATGTTTTTGCAGGAGGGTTTTAAAGTCATCCAGTCTGCTACAGATCACCAGTGGGAGATGATGTTTGGGCTAATGCTCAACTACATCTCTTAGGGCAAAGGCCAGCGAGAAATACTGCAGGAGAGAGGAGAGGGAGGGAGAGGAATTCCCTGAGCAGAAATTATTTTGAGCACAGCTGCAGAGCAGCGTGGAGCGAGGCAGAAGAAATTCAGGAGAGAGAGGTGGTTGTGCTGGGGGAGACAGAAGAACAGAGGAGAGGGAAGCTCAGAAGATCGCTCTGGGGGGGGATGGAGAGGAGATGCTGCTCAGGGGGGCTGCGTGGAGGATCCCTGTCAGGAGCTGGCTGGGCTCAGCAGAGCTGCTCCCTGCAGAGGGATTCCCTGTGCCGCCCGCGATTGGCGCTGGCGCAGTGACGAGCTGCTGGAGCGGATTCCTCTTCCCTGCACACGAACCAGAGCTCTGGGAAAACAGCAGCCCCATCCCCCTCCAGAGATGGGGGATTCCTCCCTCTGCCATCAGCAGCAGCAGGGCTGAGCTCCCACACAAAACCATACAACCTCTCTCCAAGGAAATCCAGGGGGATTTGTGCCTCTCTGCAAGGGTCAGGGGGAAGGTGGCTGTACCAGCAGAGCACTGAGGAAAGGACTCAAAACTCAGTCCCTGGTGAGAGCCAACACGTCAGCTGCTGTCACTGAGACATCCCCTGAGCCATGGGAAGGTCCTGTCTGTCCCCACAGATGGAGACACCCGGCCACCAGCCAGGCTTGCAGAGCAGTTGTGCTCCTGTGTGTGCAGGATGCCCAAATGAGGCAGCCCAGGAGATGTGGGGACCTGGGTTCTTCCCACTGACCAAGTTCCTTCTGCCTTTTCACCCTCATGAGTAAAGGACCCAACTGTCTTCTCTTTCAGATCACACTCAACCACATCTGAGTGCAAAACATCAGACCCTAAATCCCTGTCTGGAGCTCAAGGTGTGTTCTAGTGACAAAACTCTCATCTCTGGCATCAACCTCCATGGTGACCTCAGAACATTTCTTGTCCCTCTTGCCAAGGGAAAGGTCACCTTCACTCTTACCTTGAGGAGGGATTTGGAGCAGGAACTGGCTCATATTCCACCCAGCTGGGAAGCATTACAATAGAAATTGCACTGTAGGGGACTCAGCTGGTACCTTCTTTCCAGAAATACCTCTGCTGGCTGCCTTCCCTCTTGGATATGAGCTGCAGGAGGATCCATAGAGAAGCAGCCCCCTTGAATGCTGGGGAAGATATAGGTGGACATCCCATCCCCCAGGTGGGGCTGGTTGGGGTAGGTGGGACCTGGTGGTGCTCTCAGGGCTGTCACACAGCTGTAACATTCTAAGGAAAAACTCTTCAGGGGCGGGTGCCCTGAGTGTTTCCAGGTGTCACAGGTGACTCAGAGTCACTTCTCACTTTAGGCTGGTTCCTGTGGCTTGGGGAGGAGCAGCACACAGAGCCCTGGTGTGAAGCATGAGGCTCACAGAACCACTGCAGATGGATGCTGCTGGAGGGGAGCCTTGGTGAGCCCCTTCACGAGACCTGAAATGCAGCCTGGAGCAATCTGCAGCCCTGGCCAGGGAGAAACTAGAGCCACAGTGAAACCTCCCCTTGACATCATCAAAAGCAGCAGGATGTTTGTCCTGGCATTAGCCAGACCCATGTGACACCGTGTGGATGTCACACTGTCCCAAATTACGTGCAGGAGGGTAACCTGTGCCTGCCTGCTCCAGTGGGGGACAAACTCCTTTGGGTTGGGACATCACCCCTGGAGTGAGAACAGGGATTTCTGCAGCTGTCATTTGTGCAGGGAGTCCTGGTGTCTTCTCCAGCATCCCAGAGATCCCCTGTGGAAGCAGTGAAGGTTTTGGCCATGCAGACAAATCTGCTTTTTTAACCCCTCTGCCTCTTCACTCCCCTATGCTCCCTAAGGAACATTCTGCATGGATTCTAATGGTGAACAAGAATTACCTAATGCTTGAAAAGCCCTGGATCTTAAACCATTTTTAAAATAAAAAAGGTAAGTCAGAGTTGCCCTCTCCATCCTGCAGTGGGGAGGGTAAAGTAGTCCAGAGTGTTGATGAGAAATACGGGATATCAGGGCACAAAGAGAGCCTGAATCTCCTGCTGGAACCCCAGATCCCTGTCCACCGCCTGCCTTTGCCTCCACAGGGAGAGACACCGGCAGGAAATGGGAAAAAAAGTCAGGAAAAAAAGTGGTTCAACCCTCCCTGCCCCTCTCCCTGGCAGCCGGGGTACAGACCCTGCCGTTTTTCTCCCACCACAATAACGCCGTTATTCAACTTGGCAGCACAAGGTGGAGTGAGTGAGTGAGGGAGGAGGGAGGGAAGGAGACGACGAGAGTGTGTGAGGTTAGTGTTTTTTAAATCTATCAAACATTTCTCCGCGTTGCCGACTGCAAACTCCCGCCCGGCGGTCCCTGCTCCGGCATCCCGCGTTGCCATGCCAACAGCAGCCTGCCAACCCCTGTGTCGTGAGGGGCCACTCCGCTTTCCTGGGGGCCACGGGCTCCTGGCAGAGGGCTATGACAGAGGGATGGCTGATTCTGACTCCTAACAAGTGCATTCTTTGGTGATTTTCCCCCAGAACTTCCGGTGCTGGGAGGTGATTTACCTCTCTTCATTGCTTTTAAGATGCCATCATCGGTGCTTGACTTAATCAGGACATCTTGGCATGAAAAACGGCCTCCTCCTGACCCCTGCACTTCCACTGCGAATTAAATTTAATAAGGCAAAGAGCCTTTCCAGTGCCCTTAAAGCCTCAGGAGTTGTGGGTGTAAATGTGAGTGGCACCACCAGCACACAACAGACGCCCTCAGGGTGTTGGCTGATTCCGTGGACTGGTCCTGAGGTCACACCTTGTGCCTGGGGCAAAAAGGTGGCAGTGTGGCAGCGTGGGGACGTGGCACAGGGCTTGTGCTGGGAGAGAAAACAGGAGCACATCAACCAGCACCTACTCGAGCCTGGGAAAACAGGAATCCCCTTGGATCAGGGCTGTCCCGTGCTGCTGGATTGCTCACGGTGTGAGGGGAGGTTGGACTGGATCCCCAGAGCTCTCTTGCCACCAGTGTTTCTGGGATTAACACCTGGGCATCACCGATTTGTTGGTTCGGTTTTCTCTGCAAGCTGGGCAGCCGCTGCTGGAAGAAATTGTGTTGGCAGTCTGGGCAACAACCTCACAGCCAGGGAATGGGATGGGGCCTGGGAAGCAGGCTTGGAAGCTCTTCCTTCTGCTGGGTGGTTGCTGGCTAAGGCACCTCAGGTGCAGGTTCCCTGGGGACACAGGCATCCAGCTCTGTCTTTGCCCCTGGCCTTGCTTCTGGAGCCTGTCCCTTATGGTTTTGTCTCCCAAGTGCTTGGTCCTCTCCAAGCATGGAAGAAAAGCCTCCCCTGCTCCAGGGAGCAGAGACTGGAGCAAGGGAACAGCAGAAATACAGGTCAGCTCGCTCCAGTGAGGGTGGTGGTGTGCTGTGTCCTCCTTTAAAGACGACCCAAGAAGCTGCGAAGGCCTGAATTGAGCTTGAGCTGTGGGGTTTTTAGCCTTGGCAGTTGGCTTCCCATGGGACCCCAGGGAAGGCAGCAGGGGGATTTGCTTTTATTCAGTTAGAGAAACAAGCAAAAATGCATCACTGATCATCTGCAAGCCCACTGTGAGTAGCTGCTGGCTGTGGAAGACCATGACCAGCCAAACGTGTAACTCAGCCCGTGGTGTGATTCTGTGTGGCCACACCGTGCCTGCGTTTTAGCCCAGCCCCTGCTCATCTCCTACAGCCTTTTGGGTTGCAGATGAGGGCCAGAAACACCAAAGCAAGCAAAGAAAAAGGTGGTGTTCCCAGGAACTGGGAGTTTAGGGTTTGCTGGGTCCCAGCACAGCCCAGCCCAGGGGTGCAAGCCCCTCCCTGCACATCCCACAGGAAAGCTGAGCGCTGTGGCCATTCCTGCTTTCCGTTCATGAGGGAAGCTGCCTTCCCCTCCTGGAGGAGGTTTGCACCCAGCAGCTTTGCAGGAGTGCTTTACACTTCTCCCTCCAGTTGCTTTGTTCTCTCGTCTCCCTGCTGTTTCCTTGGAAAAGTTAATTTCCCCTATGGACTTTCTCTAGATGGAAACATTCCCCCTCAATGGCTTTGGTGAGCACGGAAAACATCAGTTTTGAGCCTGAACGGAAATAATTAGAAGCACCTTTTGGTGAGGAAAAAACAGGCATGCCCTGAGAAATCTTGCACCCCTATATCCACTCCTGGGGTCACTCTGTGTATGAGATGTGGCCTGGATTTAGGGCAACAGCTTCCCAAAATCTCCTGTTCCAGCTTCAACTCACTCCCCACCACCTTCTGCAGCAGCTGGCACCGGCAAAAAGCAAATGTAACATGTTAGTAAAGTGTTATGTCTCTTTATTCACTCACTTTAGGCTGGTGCTAGCTGCAGCAGGAGGTGTTGGGTGGTGGAAAATCAGATGTTTCAGCTATTGCTTCAATTACAGATAGCTCTGCCTGGGAAAAGACTTCTCTGCCTGAGAAAAGGCAGTGGAGTGAGAAGGACAGCAGCCTGCTCTGGGGATGGCTGGGAGAGGATTCACAGGGAACACGCTGCAACCCTCCTCTGTCCAGATTTTGTGAGTGTTACTCTTTAAAAGAAAACGTGATTTTCCTTGGGGAGCTGAGGCAAGGACAGCCGTGGTCAGCAGTGCAGCTGACACAGTCAGGGTGACCAGAGCACGTCCTGGGCTCCAGCTGCTTCACCCTGCAAGGAGCACCAGCTCCCAGGAAGGAGAGCTCACCTGCTGCTCCCAGGTGCTGTGCTGAGCCTGAATTTTTAAAGAGAGAGCAAGAGAATTAATTTTCTCGGAAAACACGGTACAAAGTGGAGATGTTCTGCAGAGAGAGAATTATTTTTTCCCTCCGTACTCATGACAGAAAATTGTAATAGGCTTTGTTCTGATGAGTGTTGCAGTACTTATCAGGGTAAATTTAGTATTGCCTCCCATTATAAATGACAAGGAAGGTACAGCTAAAACAAAACTTTATCCTGACATTTCAGGAGCAGCTGTGCTTAGATAAAGTATTTTTTGCTCGTCTTTTCAAATTGGGATGAATTAACTGCTGTATTTGGAGTTTCCTGCCAGGTCAAAGTCCTGTTACAGCAGTGTTTATAGTCAGACTGGGTGAAAAAACACCAAAATGGAAAGTACCGAGGTAAAAGTTGTAATTATGAAGAGTCTCGAGCTCAGCACAGGGAAATCACAGTCCATCACAACCCTACTGCTCCCTCACCGTGTGAGTGTGAACAGAATACCCTGGTTTTTGTGTCCCAGAGGAAACAGGGAAGAATTCCTCCTCCTGAGGACACTGTGGGATGGTGTGGGTAGGCTCAAACAGCAAAAGGGTTGGCCAAAGGGATGGAGATGTCATTTTCTGCAATGTGCTCTGTGCAGGGGCAGTCTTGGTGTCAGGGGAGTGGTGTGGAGGGCTGAGCTCAGCCTCCACCCTGACTTAGTGATGAAAATGGGCTGAAATGTGAGCAGAGAGGGCTGGGGAAACCTCATGTGTGGGGCAAAACAGCACTTCAATAAATTTCTTGGGGGTGTCTGGCAGGGGGTGCCCTCTGCTCTGGATGCAAATGCAAGGAGAGATGTACAGGGAGATCTGTGGCTCTGAGAGGGATTTTGAGACCACAAGTATTTAGTATGGATGGAAACCACCTGATTTGCATGTCATTTGCCCTGTTCTTATATTGATTTTTCCCTTCCTTCCTTCCTTCCTTCCTTCCTTCCTTCCTTCCTTCCTTCCTTCCTTCCTTCCTTCCTTCCTTCCTTCCTTCCTTCCTTCCTTCCTTCCTTCCTTCCTTCCTTCCTTCCTTCCTTCCTTCCTTCCTTCCTTCCTTCCTTCCTTCCTTCCTTCCTTCCTTCCTTCCTTCCTTCCTTCCTTCCTTCCTTCCTTCCTTCCTTCCTTCCTTCCTTCCTTCCTTCCTTCCTTCCTTCCTTCCTTCCTTCCTTCCTTCCCTCTTTTAATTTTCTTTCTCGTTTTAAAAATTCTTATTGTTATTTCCAAACCACTATTATTATTTCCAGGTAAAGGAAATTAAGCTTAGATTCACAATCTCTGTGCTGACCCTGCCTGACCCCTTAGCCCAAGTGCCCCCTCAAAACAGTTTAACTGGGAGTGGGACCCTCCCAGGGATTTCTCTGGGAGCTGGTGCCATTCCCAGTTCAGCCTTGTGTGGGATCACTGCTCAGAACAGTTCCCTCAGCCCAAATCAGTGCACTCCTCTTCCACACTTGTCTGAGGTTGTGAGGGCAGCAGGACTGTGGGGATGAATCCCTCAGAGGTGAAGAGTCACCACAGGTGCTCAGAGGAGAACTGCATTTTCCTGCAGTTCTTTTGTCAAAGCTGGGACACACCTGAGGAGAGACAGCAGCTGTCCCTGGGAGGTGACAGCCAGGAGTCTTTGCAGCTCCTTGAGTGGCCAGGTGTCCTCTCTGGGCTCTCCTTTCCCTTTCCCCTCCCTGACTTCTCTCTTTCTTCCTCCCCTCAGTTAGAGTTCTATCTCCCTCTTGGTTCTCCTCATGTTTTTGTGACCGTGTCTTCACTCCAAGTCCCTCTCCCCCTTCCCTCAGCTCCCTGCACATGCACAGGCAGCCACCGTGGCTGGAGCTGCTGCTCCCCAGCCTGGAGAAGACCTGCCCTGTGCTCCATCACTCTCGGCCTGTTGCCAGGCAACGCAGCATCGCATGGATTTCACTCCCAAGCTCCCAAACAAACTGCAGATACAGGGGATTTTTCTCCTGCTCTTCCAGAGAGGGACCTCACCTGCCTCGCTGGCAGGTCTGAGGGGTCTCCAGCAGTCACTGGAGGGGCTGCAGCTCCTCTCTTCACCTCCCCATCTGCCAGTTTGGCACTTGGGAAGTCACACACTGAGTTTTGTTGGAAGGCAGTGGCTCCCTCGGGGCACAGCCTCACTTGGAGTGGTGGGAAACCCTGGTATGATCCTTGTCTCCCACAGGGAATTGTTGAACAGCTGTCCCACCCTCAGGCTGCACAGGGCTGTGTAATTACACAGGAGTTCTGTTTTCCCAGCTCCAAATGCTGAACTGGCTCCAGAAGTTGAGGCATGACCCGAGATTGCTCGTTGTCAGCGGGCTGATGGACTGTCAGATCCATCTCAGGAGCAGGACACGTCTCCCTGTCTCCCAACCCATAATGCACAAACTGCGTTTCATGACAGCCATATAACACTCCTGAGAGCAAATTTTGGCACAATTATCACCCTTTTCAGGTCATAAAAGTCACTCAGCGCTCAGCCACCTGTTTAGAGCTGTCAGCCAAAGCCTCCTGCAACCACTGCAGTGGTTAAGCACCGTGGAAAAGCCCGTGTGAATTATCCCACACAAAATGCTGAGCTAAGGAGGGGCACACATCGTGTTCCCGGTGGGAATGTGTTGCAAATGCCCTGTCCTGGGCAGGAGGAGTGCTAGAGGAAGGAAGCACACCTCTCCCAGAGCAGGACATGCCCCTGCATCTCCACACTCCACAAAGCTGGACTCAGCAGTGCCTCCATCACAGAAAGAAGCCTGCAAGTTGGCTTAGGTGTCCAGTCAAAACTGAGAGAGACCAAATTTGGGAAGTCAGAAACCTCCCAGCTGGGAATGGGGCACTACCAGTGGGGACCTATTGATCCAGAACATGGTTAAGGGGGTCCTGATCTGCTCCAGGGAAGCGACTGAGCAGAGCAGCTCCCTGGCACCGTGTGACACTGGAAGGGTATAGATTGACAGGTTAGGGGTTCCTCTTGCACCCCTTATTGGAAACTTTCATGCTCCATCAGCTCTCTGAAATGCCTGTGCACCAATGCACACGGCATGGGGGATAAACAAGAAGATTTAGAGATCTCTGTGTGGTCACAGAGCCATAATCTCATCACAGTTACAGGTCATGGGGAACAGGAGAGGTACCTGAGGCCTGGAGAAAAGCCCAGTCACTCCAGTCCTCAAAAAGGGCACGGAGGAGGACCCAGGGAACTACAGGCCAGTCAGGCTCAGCTCCATCCCTGGAAAGGTTATGGAACAGCTCATCCTGAATGTCATCTCCACGCATGTGGAGGAAGAGAAGGTTACCAGGAGTAGTCAACATGGGTTCAGCAAGGGGAAATCATGCTTGGCCAATCTGATAGCCTTCGGGGATGGAATGGCTGGGTGGGTGAGGGGAGAGCAGTGGTTCCTCTCTGCCCTGACTTCAGCAGAGTTTCTGACACTCTCCCACAAGATCCTCGTAGTGAGGGTGGGGAGATCGAGGGGTTGAGATTGGGCAGTGGGTTGAGAGCTGGCTGAGTGGCAGAGCTCAGAGGGTTCTGATGGTGGCACAGAGTCCAGCCGGAGGTCTGTAACTGGTGCTGCTCCCCAGGGGTCACTACTGGCCCCAGCCCCGTTCAACTTAATTCATCCATGACCTGGAGGAAGGGGCATTGCCTGTGGAGGACACACCACGAGCTTTGTCACGGGATAAACACACAGGAGGACTCCAGGAGGTCTGGGCCTGACCCCCTGAGGCTGACAGAAGAATGGAGTGCAGGTGTCCCCAGGGACCCTCTCCTGTCACCTTTGCAGTGTCCCCTCGGCGCAGGTGGTGGATGCTGCAGGGCTTTTGGAGGAGGCAGGTGGCACCTGCTCTGGGAACACATTGTCCCTGCAGCCAGCAGGGACCAGCAGCTGGGCTTCTCAGCTCCTCCTGCCTCCTGGGTGCTGGTGCTGAGCCCTGGCCCTCCTCGGGACGGGAGAGCTGTGGGGACAGAGGGAGAAAGAGGAGCTGAAACCACCTACACCTCCATGTGGTGGTCAGGAGTGGAATTTTTTACCTAGATCCTTGTAATCCATTCCGCTGCTGCTTCCAGATGGTTTTGTTGTAGCTCCATGACTCAGACCAGGAGCTCTGACTCAGAATGGGACTCCTCTGCTGGCGCAGGTGGGAAGGAGCATCCCTAGGAGTGAGAGGTGCTGCACCCTCTGAGATGGGAAGGCCTGATGGGGCACATGGGCCCAGCCCTCAGTGCCAGAGCAGATCCCATCACTAACAGTGATGAGCAGGGAGGCATCTTTTGGCACTTCTTAACTCTCTGCAGGGGCCAAAGGGCCTTCTCCTTGCCTTATGCCCTTCACACTGCCAGTCATAACACGACCAGAAGTGCCACTCCCAAGGGGCATCACTGCTCGTCCTGAGCACCACCATGGAAGCATAGAGAGAAAATCAGCCAGGGAACCTACAGACAGACAGGGATTCACAGGATCGGGGCTCTGCATCCCTCAACACCCAGGGGATGGATTCACACCTCAGCCCTGAGGCTGCCCTGTAGACCTGACTCACCTGCCTTCCCCATGGGCAGCCTCGGGTGTGGCTGCAGCAGGCTGTCCTCCTGCCCCAGGCTCAGCACGGTGTCACTGTCACCCTGCAGGCTGTCTGTGCATGGCAGGAGGAGGCTGTGGCCTTGGGAGTGATGTTCTCTCATTGTAGGCACGAGAGCTAATCCTCAACAACCACAGCTCTCAACAACCACAGCCAGCACAGCACTTCTGGACTCTCAGAACCAAAGCACCTTTGCTCGGCCAGAGCACTCCTCGAGTGAAGGAAAACCCAACCTAAACATTGTCTGCAGCCTCCTAAGCTTAAAGACAGGCTGGAATGGGAGGTGGTGCATGAACTCACCTCCATGGACAATCCTTTCTCCCTTCCCACCACCCTTTCCCTGCTCCACTTAAAGAGATTTGAGCGCACAGGACACACAGGGCTGCAGGCAAATTCTGCTCATCATTTCCTCCATTCACAGTTCCTAAGAATGGTCAACATTTCCTCTTCCTCTGGACCAGTCTGCACTACCTTGCAAAGTGGTGAAGGATCTTTAACTTGACAAAGACTCTGTGAATGCACTCTGAGGCATTTCTTTGGGAATATGTAACATCCAGCACATGGTGTGTCCAAGCAGAGAGGCATTTGTGAATCAGAGGATGCAGAGTCTCCAAAACAGGAGTCACAGCCATTGCTGGTAGCTGTCAGCCCCACCAGTCCATGGGGGCTGTGACCTGTGGTCTTTCCTTGCCAGCACCTGGGGGAGTTTAGATGGCACTGTGCTTGATGATGGAGCACTTGTCCTGTAGGACAACTTGAGGGAAACCTTTCCTGCAGGAACCTGGGACTGGAATTGCAAAGGCTCTTTGGCCTGGTGAGCTCAGTCCTGGATGCAGCTGCAGCAGGAGACAGAGGCTGTGCTAGACCAGGTGACAAAACTCCCCTGGCCTCTGTTTATCTCTATTTCCACCTCATGAGGTGCACTTCATTTACTTTCAGGCTGTTTTCTACCTTCTACACCAAAATGCCAACTCTAAGACAGGATTTTCTCCTTTTCTGCAGGACTTTCATTACATCTCTGGTTTAACAAAAGTTTTTTTGCTTTCTCCGCTCTTGCCCTTTTCCTGCTTTAGAAGAACAACCATCTTGTGCTGGGAATTGTTGGCTGGACAGAAGAGCCAGCTCTCCAGCTGGCTGGGAGAGGGGATGAGGGAGATTTTTCACCTTGATGGCAAGCCCTTAAGAAAAGCAGCACTTGGGGCTTGGAGTCAGCAGTGGCCACAGGATAAGAAGGGAGACCAGGGTGTGGAGGTTGCAGCAGAGCAACAAGTAAGAGAAGAGTGAAAAGGAGTGGTTTCATAGTGGAGGACAGCAAATGGCCATGAACACGATGCTCCATGGCCTCTGCAGGGTGGTCACAGCCACAGCATGGCATCTCCAGCAGCCTCTCACAGACATTTGCAGGCTCAGAATGTGAACTTCTGAAAAACCCATCACTGGGCCCTCACTGGAGAGCAGAGAGCCCCCAGCAGGGGAGGGAGACACGGCATTTGGGGTGCTGGGATGGGCTTGAGGATGCCCATCTTCTGGGGGGCAAGGAACAATCCCGTCAGTGAGCATGGTCATGCATCACTGTGATCAGCCTTCCCGAGACCCAGCAGAGAGGGGTGACTAACTCCAGAGCAGTCCTTTATTCCAGAACGTGGCTCCAGGTGGGTTATTGAGGAGCACACAACAGCTCCTTTGGATGCATTCCCTGCCAAGCAGTCAGCTTTTCCAAAGTTTCCCGTTGTGGCTGAGTGGTCAGATAATTCATGGGACACGGTTTCTGCTCCCGACTGGGTGAACTTGCAAGCACAAATGTCACCATTTGTGAGCATAATTTTTCCTCTTCATATATGCCTCTGACATTTGCTTTCCACTTACCTTTCCTGCCAGTAACATCATGCAATCATAGCTGGTGGGAGGGAGCAGAGCAAAGGGGCCAGAACGGAAAGGGACCAGGCAGGGCTAAATGGGGCCTCTGGTGCCAGGAGGCAAATGCTTCTCATCTCCCCAAGAGCTCCTCCCTGGTGCCCAGCAGCTTCAATCAGAAAAAGTGCTTCAGAAAGTCACTGCTGTCAGGAGCTCTGTGGGCTGGCAGCAGCACAGGAGGTAAATGCTGTACCTGTACAACAGCCAGCACCTGATGGCACCAGGCAGCTCCCCCTGGGCTCGGGGATCCCAGTGCTGCATGGGCACACGGGGACAACTTGCAGGTCCAGATCTGCTGGGCTGGTTCCTCTTCTTCAACAGGATTGTGGAGAAACTCTATTGCTTTGGCCCACCTCCCGTGGACCTCTCAGCCACAGGAATCAGGGAGCCACAAACTCCTGGGGGGAGGCTGACAAAGCATGAATTGCTTGTGACATCGGGCGTGTGGAAGCCCAGGAGCAACCTGAGGGCACAGTGGTTGGCCAGCACTGGGAGCCCAGGCAGACAGGCTCTCTCTAGGCTGTGATGCAGTGAAATATCACCAGCCACAGCTGGGTGTCCTGGTGGAGTCCCCACACCCTGGATTCCCTGTGGGAGGCCACAGTGAGTGGCCTGCAGTGAAAGTCCACACGGGCAGACACATTCACCGGCATGTGACAAGTGCCACTTACCTGCTTTGGGCTTTGACAAGGCAGTGGAGATCACTGCTCTGAGCTTAATTTGCTTAAGTCTGGACAAGCAGGGGTGGTCTGGGTGCTAAACCAAGCAGAGAACCTTTTCCACCAGCCTCAGCAGCAGGTGAGAAGATCTTTTCCCCTCCCATTTGTAGCACAGCCTCATTGTAGATATTAAACCTTCCCTGAGCCTTCCTTTTTCCCCACAAGCCCCACATGTTCACTGCCCCCAGGACCTCCCTGCAGTGACACCAGGACAGCACAGCACACCACTCAGCTTTTCCTTGGTTTAATGTCTCTGCGTTGCAACAGCCCAGCCTGGCCTGCAAGGGGGAAGCTCTTCAGAAAGGTCACTCGCCACCGCGCTTTTTGGGAGAAGGAGATTGGGAGCACGCAATCTGTGGCGTGCCTCTGATGAGGAAACCATGTAGAGCCAAGCCAAGCATGAGGAAAAGGAGCATTAGGAACTCCAGAGACAAGGATTCTCCCAGGCTGGGCTGGGCAGATCTCTCTGCAGGGAAGGGCAGGACAGAGGAGCTGCTTGGTGGCCGCTGGACATTGCCCTGTGTCCCTTCAGAGGCATTCTGGACCTGGTCCTGCCCAGCTGCAGTGACACGTTCTGCTCCCTTGTCCCAGAGGGCTTTGGAGACACAGGTGCAAACCAGGGCTTACCTGCTCAGAGGGGCTGCCAGGCAGCTGCAGAGGAGATTGCATCCAGGGTGGTGAGAGCTTGGATGTTTCCTCCTGGAGCCATGGCTTCTGCTCTGCATTCAAAATGCTGCTGGATCTCTTCTTTTTCCTAGGAAAAAAAAAAAAAAATCCTTCATGGTAGTACATTACTGCATGCCTGATGTCGAGTTCCTTAATTATATTACTTTTTTAAGGCAAAGATCAGAGGCTGGTGCACGGGAGACTGTGAGGATTTCAATGGCTGTTGCCATTCCAGCAGGCAAAGCCCCAGCACCAGCAGCATTTCTGGAAGTTCAGGCTCCCTTTTCCCACAAACTCCATTGTATGCATAACGCAGCATCCTTCAGGGAGAGCTAAGCATCCCTCCTGAACTGGGCTTCCCCAGCCTGGGGAAGTCTCCAGCCCCACCAGAGCCTCCAGATCTTCCCCAGCGCCCCAGGAGGAGGCCACCAGGCCACTCTGCTCTGTGGCATGGAGACATTCTGAGTAAATCCCCTTATTTTTTATCTCAGTGACTGCAGGAGGAAGCTCAGCCTGTGCTGATGACAGTGTTTCAGGCAACCACAGCACCCATCAGCGCTCGCAGCTGAGCCACTCTTGCCCAGGCACAGCCCCCCGCTTGCCAAAAAGCCATCACCTTTCCCATCATCTCCCCCCCGCCCACCTCCCTGGGGGAAAAACCCCAAAAATCCACCACAGCAAAAACGCTCATCCATCCCCTCTGCAAGCCAGCAGGGGTTAATGTTGTCAGCCATGACGTCAGGATCCCAATTTGTCCGGAGAGTCCCCCTCCCCAGCCACAAACTCCCTCTCTCCTCCCCTCCTCTTGTGACTTTGCAATGAGCAGCAAAACTCCACAGGAGCTGCGGCAACAGCGCTAGGGAGGCATCCAGCCCTCCCTGCGAGAGCAGCGCTTTCGGCAGACAGGGATTTATTTATTTGCTGCACATGCATATATGTATTTTTTATTATTATTATTTACCGGGCTGCATTTGGTTTTCCCTATTTTTTTTTTTTTTAACCTTTTCACAAAAAGCCCCGAACCTCCCAAGTGACGAGCCTGAGATTTCCCTAAAATAAAATACCTGCACAGTGGGGCTGCGTGGCTTCCCTTTCCCCCCTCGGAAAATAAAGAGGAAGGGGGAGCAAATAGGTAAAATCCAGAATAAAATCATATTGCTCGAAAACTCACACGTCCTCCCTCTCTCTCTCTCTCTCTCTCTCTCACACACACACACACACACACACACACGCTCTTTCTCCTCCTCCTCCTCTCTGAAGGTGGGTAGCAGGAGCCATGCAACATCTGCAGAACCGGATGGCAAAAGAGCAGGAGGAAAAATAATCCAAGTGGAGTGCTCAGGGGACACTGAGTTGGTTTTTTTTTCTTTTTCTTTTCCCCCCCCTTTTTTTTTTTTTGTCATTTTTTCCTTCTTCTTCTTCTTCTTCTGCCGCGTACCTGTGAGATTCGATTTCACATTTTGCTGAGCCCATTTTGGGGGCATTTTATTTTTCTTTCTCTTGGGATTTTCTCCATTGCCAGAGGATGTCTCTTGTTGAGAGGATGCTGAAAGGAAGAAGAAACGAATTCTTTGACTGGCACTGAAGGAGTGGGGGGGTATTTTTCCCCCTCATTTTTTAGTTTTTTGTCATTATTCTTTTTCCCTAGGAAATCATTAACTGGGGGGGGGGTTGGTTTCTTTTTTCCCTCCCCCCCTTTTTTTGGAGGGGGATTTCAGAAGATCCATCTTTCCTTCCCCTCCCCTCCAAAGATTTTTTTTTTCATCCTTCGTCTTTGTGGAAATGTGGACATTTCAGGCAGACAGATTGAGTGGAATTGTCTCTGCTTTAGCAGCTCTTTGTCTCGCCTGCTGTGCGCAAAGGTAAGGATTGCGATCCCAGGCTGCAGGGACAGGGGGGCTGGCACAGCGCTTGTTTGTCTTGTTTGGGGTTTTCTCCATCGATCTGGATGTGGGAAAGGGGAGGGGGTTCTTTCCCCAAATCGCTTCCCCTGCCGTCTGCTATTGTTATTCCCCAGCTCCTGTCCTTCTGGGGGGAGGAGGGATGCTCGTACATGAGATGTGGAGCAGACTCTGCGGACGGAGCCCACCTCGCAGCGCGTGTGTGTGTGTCCCCCTCCCCAACCCGGGGGAAAATGGCCAAACGAAGGGTTTTGCTGGGGAACATGGTGCCCGCAGGAGCCGCCGGAGCCCCGGAGCTGCGCTACGCACCCGGCACAGGCTGCCTTGGCCATGCCCGAGCCTGCACACGCAGCCACACTCTCATCCGAGCGAGCTGCGCTGTGCCACAGCCCCGGCTCTGCGGAGCTCCGGGGGCGATGCCCACGGCCGTGCCTCCGCGCAGATTTATGGCATGCAACACCCTCCTCCGTGGGTGCCATCCATCCGGATCCGTCCCTGCGTGTGCGCAGCCATCCGTGCCCGCCCGGGCGCGCCCGCCCGCGTGTCACTCCACACCTACAGCGCGCAGCTTCACCTGCCCTGCGGGGCACCAGGGCACTGCTGGCACCCATCCCCTGCCTGCTCAGGCTGCAGCTATTCCTGGGCCATGCCCGGAGCGCTCGCAGCGCTCCGGAGGTGCGGGTGCCCATCCAGCCCGGCCAAGGTGTGCGGAGCACACCTGTTTGCTCGCTCCTCCGCTGCTCTCCCACACGGGAGCAGCGCTGCCTGCTGCTGCTGCTGCCCTCCCTCCCTCCCTCCCTCCGCACACCTGCGGGCAGGTGCGCTTGTCCGTGCGCGCTGGCGGGGGGGGGGGGGGGAGCTGCGGCGTCTCCCTGCTCAGCCATGCACGGGGAGCAGCGCGCTCCCGACGCACACATGCAGGTCCTTGCAGGGCTGTGGATGCCCAGATTTGTGTTCCCATAGTTATAAACACGCACACGCGCAGGCGCGCGCCCACCTTGCCCACACCATTCATGCGTGGTCCCGCTGTGTGGGGACACACACGCAGGCAGCTCGGGAGGCACTGCCCAAGCAAATGTGTGACATTTAAAGCCCACGGCAACCCCCTTTGCTCAGACGTGTGCCCTTGCATGTGTGTTTGTGTGTCCAGGACTGATTTTCACCCGTAGTCTGCGTGTGTATCCGTGCACGGCTCGGAGACAAAACACTCTCCATATGCACGAGCCTCCAGCTACTCCTACACACCCCAGCCAGCAGCACGGGGTGCTGGTATGGAGATGTTTGGCTGCAAGTGTACGTGGATATGCAAAGCACATGCCCACTGACACAGAATCAGGGACACAGCACTCCGGAATTCAGTTCACAGGCTGGCTGTACGTGCTCCCTGAGCGGATGCAGACCCACATTTGCCAGGAATAGCACTGACATGCAGCTGCTCGCCCACAGCTGGGCAAATGCACGGCTCGCCTCCTCAGTGGGAGGGATGCGGCTTTTTGGATCAAAGGGAGCACTGGGAAGAAAAAGACCTTGTCCTTAATCATGATGTCGGTTTGTTTCCTCACTAGGCCAACTTGTAGCTGATGAGGAGGAAAGAGTCCCCATAGCCCTCTTCCCACTCTGCCCCTTCCTGCAGGGCTCCTGACACATTGTTTACTGTCTCTACCTCAATTTCCCTGCCTATATTAAGGGGGTAACACAGATTCCTGAGTTTATGCCCTATAGGAAGCCAAACAGAGGTGTCTAAACCCCTTGAGAAATGCACAGTGTCCATATTACGACACGGAAATCTGTGTACCTAGGAATGGCTGTCTAGAGGTGAACAAATGCTGGTGCACGCTATCAGTCCTCGGTGACAGGACTGTGTTTTGCATGCTGCAAAACCTCACACACATGCAAGGAAATCCTCAGGTGCAAGCAGACCTTGCAAGCCTGGACACGGTGTTGTGAAAATGCCCACCTGCACACACCTCTCTGGCCTTTTCCCAGTGATCAAAGCCGTGCAAGGAGGAGCTGTACCACTCTCAGCAGCATGCTCAGGACTGGAGCTCAGCCCCCTTCCCCTGCCAGCACAAGGGCTCCTTGGTTGTCCATGCACCAGAGCTGGGCCTCGGTGCTGTCTCACATCTGCACATCCTTGTCCTGTTGAGAAATCCCTGCACATCCAGAGCTCTGAGACATGTCCAGGCTCCCAGGTGGTCCTACACACCTCCACCCACACCCCTAGGGAGAGTCTGGGCACTGGAGAACCCAGCCTCAGGCACCCACAAACACCCACTCCTGTGTTCCTCATAAATCGTGTCCACAGCCCAGTGCCTCATCACAACCCAGCAGAGCAAGGTCTGCACCCACCATCACCTCCAGCCACCTCCAGCCACCTCCAGCCACCTCCAGTCACCTCCAGTCACCTCCAGCCCCTGGCTGGGATGTGGTCACACACATCTGCGCACGTTCTGTAGCTGCACCCAGTGCTCTGCCGTGTCTGTGTGTCTGTGTGTCTGTGTGCACCGGCAGGGAGTCCTACACCCTCCGTGCAGCCAGGAGAGCACGCCTGTCTGTCTGTCTGTCTCTGTGCGCAGACACCCGGACATGCCAGCCCCGCTGTCCGGCCAGGCAGAGGCAGTGCCGCGGTGCAGCTTTCCAGGTTGACTTGGATGGATGTGGGAGGCGGTGTTGACAGGGAGACATGCTCTTGTGGTGGGTGACTGCAAAGAGCAGCAGTTGTCACCGGCAGGGTCTGCATTCTCATGCAAAGCAGGGGACGAGGGTGGCACAGAGGCTGGGTATTCAGGCAGAAAACCTGATCTACCCCGCGGCACTGAATAGGTCCAATGTTTTTAGCATGCCCTGCTTTCTGGTTTCCCACCTTCAGTTTTGGTTCGGCTCTTGGGCTGATTTTAGAAGGAATTCCCTTCTTGCTGTGATGGGCTGGATTGGTGTCAGGGAGGACATCTGCCCCCCTCTGTGTGCAGGTTAAAGGGTTGGGAGGGAAAGGATTGCTGCTCTGGCACACAGAGGGGAAGATGGACTCCCCTTCCCTGTCTCTGCCTCTTGATCTGCGTTGCTAAGAAGTCACGGTGATGCTGAGTGACAGAAACTGAATTTTTACACGGCAAAGATCAGCTGTATATTGAGGCCACAGGGAAAAAAGGAGCATTGTTTTCTCGTTTGCTTCAATAATCTGAAGAAACCCCTGGGTGCAGTGAGAAGCAGAGGCACTGGGGTGTGTGACAGTGCAGGGTGCCTGCTGGGGGCCACTTGTGTAGTGGGGACCTTGGGACACGCCAGGTCTGTGCTGGGTGATGTAAGACCCGGAGCAAGAGCCCAGCGTGGCTGAGGAAGGGGAGTGAGACCTGCAAGAGAGAGGCTGCAGCTGCCCCACACACAGCCCAGGGGGACAGAAAGGACAATTTCTGCCTGTGCGTGTCTGTGCACCCCTCTGGGGGCAGGGCACAGTGAAGCCCCCCAAGTGTGTGGGTCAGTGGCCAGAGAGAGTGTGCTCATTGAGGGGGGCAGCAGGCGGACCCCTGGGGTGCTTACACCAGAGGGAGTAGCGAGGGATGGGGCTTGGGGTACCCTGGAGTCGGGGTGAGCTGCAGAAGAGGAGCCAGAACACTGCTGAGACTTCTGAGTCACCTCCCAGGATGGCTCAGGGGCCCTGGTAGGGGCCTGTGTGGGGCTTGTGGGAAACTGGGGGGCTGAGAGCTGAGACAAGGACAGAAAACACGAGTGTGAGAGAAAGCAGGGAGGCTCTGCCCATGGCTGAGGGGTTCTGAAGGATGCTGAGGTGCCTGGCCAGGACCCCTGGCCACACGGGATGACGAGGACTCTCTTCTTTTGTCTTTCAGCCCCTCCACTGGAAATATTTCTGTGGTGAAAGAGATTGTGGACAAACTGCTGAAGGGCTATGACGTCCGCCTCAGGCCTGACTTTGGAGGTACGGAGAGGGCCGGCCGCGGGCAGCGGGGCAGGGGCTGCTCCGGGTGTCTGTGCTGGCACCTCGGCCACTCACAGCATGCACAGACCTCAGGGAGTGCTCCCACCAGACCTCTTCACGTCCTTGTTGCCTTCTCCCTCCCATTTCTTTCACCCCTCCTGTTTTTCCTTCTCCCCTCACTGGCTCCTCTCCTTCCAGCATCACCCATCTCTGCAGACAGCTCGGTTGTCCGTGGTGTGACGTTTCTGGGGATATTTTGCCACAGCAGAGACACTCAGCTCCTCCTTGACTCCAAGCTTTCCTCCATCACAGCCAACAAGTCATCCTTCCTCCATTTCTGCTCCCAATGCCAGATATTTTGGCTCTTTTCCCTGCAGAGGGTCCAGGTGATTGCTGGTGGGGCTGTTGGTTGTCTTGCAAGGCTGCCCCCTCAGCAACAGTGTGGGATAAAATATTCCCTGGGGAGCTGGTGGCCTGGCTGCCATTCAGGAGGAGGTACAAGGATCTGAAATTCCTCTCTTGGGTCCTGTGAGCAAACAGGAGAACCACAAGGGCCTGGTGGAGATGAAATGTGGAAAACCTTTGGGTACTGCCATGTTCCCAGGTCCAGCTGAGGTCCATTTCTTCAGTGGAGAGGCACAGCTGACTGCACAGGGAGGGGGATTGAGGATTTCTGATCTCAACCTGCCAAGCTTGGCTGTTTTAGGTAGTTTTTGGGCAATGCTATTTCCTCCTCGTGAGGAGATGTGTGGGGGTTGAGGGATGTTCAGCCCACAGGAGGACAGCTGCACAGCGAGGTGTCCCTCTCTGTAGGACTGATGGGAAACGGGCTCATGCCTCAAGGAGAAGAGAGGCCAAATATTTGGTGGTTCAAGGGAGGAGTTTTCTCCCAACAGGGCTGATCCATAGCTCCTAGAAGCTGGGAGTGGAGGAATAGCCTCACTGATTTAATCAGGTTTTGGATGCACCTCAGTCTACTGCAGTTTCCCATGAATAAATCCATCTATCCTCAAAACCTCTAATTTCCCTGTACCTCACCCAGACCTGCCCCATGCACTGACCACCCCGTACCCTTCAGCAGAGACTCCCTTCCATCCCCACAAACACCGTCCCCACTGTCCTCACCTCCTTGTTCTACCCTGTGGTGGAACAGGGGTTTTCAGGTGGCAGTACCAAGCGCTGCCTGGGGGCACCAGGGAGGGCTCTGGGCTGGGGGAGATGATGCCCATCTCTCCGTGGTGCTCCCACCACGGAGGTCACCCCAGTGCAGTGGGGAGACACTTTGGGTGCAGCATTCTGCAGGCAAACAGGGGTTCCCCCTCTTCCCTCTCTCCTTTGAACATGGGATATGGCTGGCTTTGATTTAAAGGCTCTGAAATGTCCCTACTACCTGGCCAGGCCTGATCACAGAAATTGGTGCAGTCACATTTTATGAGGGGGAGAACTGTGGAGATGACATAAAACTGGAAGAGAACCACGGTGTAAAGCCACGGCGCTGATTATGATACAGTGAAGCAGGAGGTGAGCTGGCTCTGCAGAGCCACGGAGCAGAGGGGAGCACTGGGCTGGGGGTCCAGCAGGTTCTGTTCCCTGATTCCAGGTCCCCAGGGCATCCAGGACAGGGCCCAGCCCTTCCTTTGGTGCGGGGCTCGGGCTGGGCTCAGCAGGCGCCACGTCCTCCCAGGCTGCAGAATGGATGGGCTGGGAAACCATGGCGTTTTATCTGATTTTACTCTGAATTCCCAAAGCACAAGCTGCATTTCTCCTCACTCAAGCAAAGAGACAGAATTATGACCATAACTCCCTTCCCTGTAATGGCCTCGCTGTTGCCCTTCACCCTTTCTTGTCCTTCCCTTTGCTCATGAGAGCAAGGTCCTGGTGGGGAGCACCTTTGGTGCTCGTGGTGCAGGGATACCCAAACTATCAGCATTCCTGGCTCCCTCCCCCTGAGGACAAGCTTATCCAGGCAAAATTCCTGCAGCATTTCCAGCTGGGCTGACACAAGGGTTTGGAAGCCGGAGATCATTGGTATTATTAGCCCAGGGGAAAGGGGTGGAAGTTTCCTTGTACCACTGCTGTACCCAGAGCTCACCAGCTCTCTGGAATTTTGGATCAAACCCATTTCTAGGAGAAATCCAGTGGGATCATGCCAGGAGGTGTCTGTGTGACTCCCAGCTCATCCACAGTCCCGCTGTGGAGAGGGTGAAGTTCTCCCCAATAAATTGTGTGCAGCTGGCACGGCGGAAGGACCCACAGGGACAGCCTGAAGCTGTGTCAGGGGAGGCTTGGGTTGGATATTTAGGAAAAGGTTCTTCCCCCAGAGGGTGACTGGGACCTGGAACAGCCTCCCCAGGAAATGGGCACGGTCCCAAGGCTGCCAGAGCTCCAGGAGCCCTTGGACAACACTCCCAAGGACAGGGTGGGATTGTTGGGTGTCCTGGGCAGGGACAGGAGTTGGATGATCCTTGCGGGTCCCTTCCAGCTCAGGATGCTCTGTGATTCTATGGAAGAGGCACGGTTTGGGCAAAGCCCTGGAACCCGTGTGTGTGCAGCCCTGCTGTCTCCCAGGGACGTGTGGGACTGGGCTGAGCTCCAGTTCCAGTGTCCAGTTCTCCAGCCTTGTGCTCCGCCTGGACTGTCCTGCCACCCCTCCTCTGCCTTCCAGCTGGGCAAAATGTGTGTAAGCCCTCTCTGCTGGGGGAGACAATCCCACCACCCACCTGTGCTCCTGTCCTGGGAACACCAGTTAGCGTGAGCTGGGAACGGCCAAGGCAGCACCTCGGAGGGGTGGCAGGTCCTGCTGGGAGCTGTGTGCCCTGGAGGAATGTCACAGAGCTGTCTCAGGGCTGGCCAGCAGTGACCAGAGGGTCTGGCTGCACAGGCAGCTGTCTGCCCGAGTGGAGGGGACTGGAACAAAGCAGCTGCCACTCAGCTGCCCGTGAGCCAGGGTGAGCTGTGCCTCTAATGCAGAGCCTTCAGCTCCCTGTGGCTCAAGGATGAGGCGCTGGGGGCAGGAAGGTCACAGCAGCCAGTGCTGGGCTCCCCAGAGGTGTGGGCACAGCAGGGTCCTTCCCAGACAGATTCCCACATGAGAAATGCAACCCACAAAAGCGATAAATCAGTCTGGCTTCTCTTCCTCCCTTCCCTGCTCTTTCCTGCTTGCTTTCCCCATGTTTTCCTCCTGCAGCAGTGTTGTTTCCTTCTTGCCATCCCGCCCCACATCAGTGGCAGCCACCCTGCTCTGTGCCCACCCTGCCAGCCTTGCGGACAGTGTCCCACCTGCCCGTCCTGAGGTGCCTCCTCCATTCACCCGTGGCTGCTGCCTGTAGAGCAGGAGGAACTGGGTTCCTTTGGATGGGAAGGCACGTGGAAAAGCCTGTTCCCATGCACCATTTGCCATGGTGAGGCAGTTCTTGCCCCTCACACTCTCCCTAAGAGAGCCCCAAGGCCCATCCCAGCACCCCCACCCTGCTGGGGATGCTTCCACAGCTCCAAACACAACTCACGGCTCCCCAGTCCTCTTTCTTTTTTTTTTTTTTTTTTTTTTTTGAGGAAGAGAACTCCGCCTAATGCCAAAAGGAGGACAGGCCTGCTGGGGATTGCAGTTCACTTTTTAATTTTGAGATGCCTCGTTAGCTCTGGGCCGAGCTGAGTGGCTGAGAAGCATCAGCCTCTTGCTCTCCTCCCTCTCCCCCACCCCCTTGGAAACCCATTAGGCCGATGAGCAGGTCGGCTCTTGGGGGTGGTGCCGTGGCAATGAGTGCCATGTGCTCACCTGGGGAGCTGGGCTCAGTGGGGGGACACCAAAGGGGAAAGCTGGAGCTGCGTGGAGATGATGGAGAAATCTGGGAGCAACTCCAGCAGAATGATGCCTTTTCCTGGTCTTAAAATCAGGAGTCACACACGGTTAGAAGGGGAAAAGGGATTTTACCTTGGTATTTATTTTAAGGATCCTTAGGTGTACACGTCCAGGTCATATACATCGAGATGTACCCCACTGAGTCTATCTCTGTCTTCGTCTTCTGTCTCCACACCTCTCTCTCCCCCCCCAACATTGGGTATAGCATTATAGGTTTTACTAATTAGCATACCTATCAAAGATTCCCCAATAAGAGGCTCAAGTGAGCCCCCTTCCCCAAGGAACTCTCCCCTGGATGGTTCTATCTTGGTTTACAGAATGTGTTCTGGAGAGGACCTTGGGCTCTGGGGCACACTGATCTCTGGCTACGAAGCTTCTAAAATGTTTTGTCTCTTAGCTTAACAAACAAGTCCAAGAATGTAGGCAAAAAAGCACTAGGAATACAGAAGTTGTAAAAAGGTATAACAGGGGTATAAAGGAAAGGGCAAAAATCTTCATGGCATCAAGAAAGCTACCCTGGTTAGGTGGGAGCAGCCTGAGGGACAGGCCTCTCTCAGGTTTCTACATTCCCCAAGCCCTGAGTGTCACACCATGCTGGAGAGATGTGGGACAGCGCCAGGGTGGGACATGCAGGGACCACAGGGCTGATACAGGAGAGGGCCTGGGACTGAAAGGACAGGACAGAATCATGGCAAAGCAAGTCCACAGGGTCTGGCCAGGCTTGTGGCAGGGATCTGGAACATCCTCCAGGAGGGATTTGCAGGGAGGAGCACGATGCAGCCAGGCCTCCAAGAAGGAGATCTTTGTCCTGGTACTGCAAGAGCAGCAACAATGCAGAGAGAGGCCTTTTGGTCTTTGGGACAGGACAACGTTCTGACAGGGACATGAAATCACAGGTGGGAGCCATCCAGATGGCCCTGAGGGATGGACAGTCTGGGGGGTGTTTTGTGCAGCACGCTAATTACACCACGAGGCAAGCGGGATGCTCATGATTTAGGGCTGGGTGAGCAGGGGATGCTGCAGATAATGTCTGGGAATCATTGCAGAGCCACGGCGAGGGGAGGCAGGGAGCTTTCAGAGCAGCGCCCTGGCTCTTGTAAGTGCTCTTAGGCACTCACTTTCAGAAGCATTAGTTCCATAGGAGAAAAAAAAGGCAGAAAAAAAAAAGGCAAAAGAAAGCAAACTAAGATCATATTGCCCCAGGGTAGAGAAGGCAGTGAAGGAATGGCAGGAAGATCCCACTTGAGCTCGTGACTCAGCTGCTCGCTGTTGGTGCAACATTTCCAGCCCGAAACTTTGCAAGAGTTTCAAGCAGATGTTTCTTTATGGTTTTCCAGCATCATTTGCAGATCTTGGTAGCCAAAAGCAAGGTGAGGGCACTCTCTGCTCCGTGCTGCCAGCCCTCCTGGAGTGCAGGGTTCCTGGTGTTTCTCCTGGGGGGGTGTGAGTGTCTGGAAACGCCCGGTGAAAACAGAAGGACCATGAAGCCCTTGGGATTGCATGGTAAATCCTGGGTTTTCATGCCTGTGGGTCCAGCAGCTTTCCCTGCCCCATTTTTAATTCAAACTTCCCTAAGGAAAATTAGCACTTGAGGGGTCTTGGGTTGAAATGAGCCTGTGTCCTGCTCCTCATCGGCTCTGTGTCATGGACCTGGCTTCCCAGCTCTCATCGCCCTCATTTGGGACATCCAAAACCCTCCTTAGCTGCAACATCTTGGCTTTCCTCCTTCCTGTCCCCTGCCCCTCCTGCTCTCAGCTCCTCCCTGCTCCATCACACCTCCACCCTCCTGGGGACCCAGCCCTGCTCCCATGTCCTGTTTATTCCCCAGTATTCCTCCTTCAAAGGTCACTCCAAATTCAGCGGAGCTGGGGGTGAAATCCTCAGCCTTTCCCTGTGTAACAGCATCACTTGAAACCCAGAACTGTAAAAATAAATGATTGCTGATGCATAAAGTGTTGCAGTGAAGCATCGTCAGTGGTTCAGGGCTCCAAAACTGGCGGGGCTGCGCCGGCTGGCACGGATGCAGCAGGGGATGGGGGGGCTTGTGTTATTTCCCTGGCCCACCAGCCCCCTGTGTGCCTGGGAAACAGCTGCTCTTAGTGGTCCTGTGCTGGAAGGAAAGGGAATTTGGTGTCTTCCATGGTCAAGGCTGGTGGTACTGGTAAAGTCTTCCCGAAAACGTCCCTGTTTCCCACTGCGTGTCGGGTGGTGGTTTTTTTCCAGGCAGCTACCTTGCTTTGGACTTTGGAAGGGGAGGGGGGGAAATCTTAGGAAAAATGATTCAGAAATTTCTGAGAACAAGCCAAGGCGTGTGTGTACATGCTGGGGTTTTTTTCCTGTCCTAAAATGTTGGGGGATGACACTGGCGGCGCCTACAGCAGGGCTGGCCCCTGTGCATGTAGAGCAGGTGGGTCACTGGGCCACCAGACCTGGCACAAGGGCTGCTCTGGGGTGTGAAGCAGCACCCCAGAGCAGTGATGCTGCTGCAGGAGGACCAGGGTGTGGGGCTGGGAGAGGGCAGTGGGGGCTGGTCCTGGTCTGCCTGTCTGGGGCGCCACAGGAGCTGCTCACCTGCCTTTCTAGGCTCTGGTTCTCAGCTTTCCAGCCCTCTTCCCCTCCTCTTCTGTGGCAAAAAAAAAGTTTAAATCTCAGAGCAGCCAGATTCAATTTTCCTTTTGCTTCTGAGATGTCTTGAGCCAGCTCTTTTGGGGCAGGGAATTGAGATTTAGCAGGAAAGGCTCTCGTCCTACCAGGGACAGCTCCTTCCCTGCCCAAAGTTGGGCACGGGGTGAACCTGAAATGCTGCATTTCACAGAGCCTGACTCCACCAGGAAATGTCACCCTTCTGCCCCCATACCGTGGCTGGGCAGAAGAGCAGCTCTGGGTTTGAAAGCAGAGGGGTAATCATGGATCAGGCTCGGGAAACGATTTAATTGGAGAAGGAGAGACAGAAGCTGTCTGGAAAGTCTGTAAACCCCAGTGTCACTCAAGGCCAAAGGGAAGGTGGATACCTGCTAGGGCTGTCAGCAGTTCCCCTTTCCTTCCTGAGTAAAGAATATTAAGAAAAGGCCATTCTTGGTCAGTAAAACTGGCTGCAGCTGTGCAGCCCTCATTCCTCCCCAGTTTATGTGACTTCTGGCTCCAGACCATGGGTCACGTCCTCTCTAGGGCTAATCCAGAAGGAAGATGACAACCTCCTGCTGTTGTGTCTTACTTCATTAACTGAAGTGGCAGGAAATGAAAGGATCCCGTCCTTCTTGGGACATATGTGGATGTTAACACATTGCCACATGACGGAATTTCTATTTTTTTCACTTTGCTCTTTTTATACCCAATACATTCTGTGAAAAGGACTCGGAGGCTGTAAAGTCAGACACACAAGGCTTCAGAAAAGCCAGGACTGGGGTTTCTCCAGGGATCTGTATTTGTGAGGGTGCATCAGGAGGCAAGGTCCAACAGTTGCTTCCTCCTGAGCAGCCCTACAGAGCACACCAGAGATGCCATTTACACATGGAGCTGGTGTTTCTCGTTCCCTTCATTCCAGAGGGGGACAGGCTGGGAGCATGGCAGTGGGGACAGCTGAGGTGGCCACAGCAGGTGATTTAGGGTGGGTTGAGGTGATTGCCTGATGCAAACCTGTGACTGAGCAGCCAAAATCCATCTTGGACTTGTGCTTTGCTGGCTGCTCTGTGCTCAGACCTGCTGTCCACACAGCATCAGCTGCTTTTATAACTGCTGTGAAGCACACCAGTACAGCAGGAGCATGTTCACACCTCCCCCCTGAGAAGACAAAGGTATCTCCTGCTGAGGGGTGCCCAGTGAAAATGTGATTTTCCAGGATGCTCGGCAGCACTGGAGCCAGGCTCTGCCTGGTCGAAGCACGGCTCCTGTTGATTTCAGCCACAGCTGTGAGCGCTCAGCCCCAGCTCCCCAAGAGAGACACACAGAGTTCACCAAAATCCGTGACCTGGGGAGGATGGAGCACACAGGAACCCTGTGACACATCCAGTCCTGAAGAACAGGGCTCAGCCACAAGAACATCTTCCCTTCCCTGTGGGCTTCCCCCTGGCTCACTGCAGGGCAGGCAGGGACCCCACTGTCAGCGCTGCCCTGCTGCAAATCCAGCCTCTATCAATCAAGGGAAGGGAATGAGCAGGGATGCTGTGGACAGTTTAATTAAGAACTGGCTCCACAACGTCCATTCAGCAGTGGGCATCCTTCCACCTAACCTTCATCCATTTTGTTTTCTTCACGATTTGGTTCTTGAGGGCACTAAAGTTTTAGGATATTAGACAAGTCCCTTCCTCCCGTGTGACAGAGCTTGTGAACCTCTTGCTGCACGTTGAACACACTTGTGTGTTCATGTGTGGCCACACTTATTATCCTCCTTCTGAGACAGGAATCTCTGGCACAAAGCAGTGGAGGCAGTTTTGGGAGAAGACAGCAACGGAGATGAGTTCCCCTGAGTCTCAGCCCAGAGTCAAACTGGCCTTGGGTTTCTGGGCAAGCTGTGTGCTTGCCACAGAGCTCTGCCTGGTTTTCAGCATTTGGTGTTCAGTGGGGAACACGAAGTTTTGCTGTCATCCATTCCAGTGTCCTTCCACTGCAACTGGAGGTGTTGATTCTCATGCTTACGTCCAAGCCTGTGTGGGATAAATGCATCTGGCTGCCCTTCTGCTTCCTTTTCCCCCTTGGCTGGTGCAGTCTCTCCCTGCAGCTCTGCTCAGGCCCTGACACAGCTGCTTTCCAGCCCTGCTGGAGCAGTCCATGGCAAAGATCTCTCTTAAAACCAAGATGTCATCATCATTTTAACTAAGCTTTTATTCCAGGAATTTTGCCTCTACCCTCAGTCATAAATTTTTACAGCAAGATGCAATGCATTCGAGTAACTGATTAGACAGAATAATTCCAATACTTCTTAATTAATTAACTGCCTAAAACCAGATTGTTATTTACAGCCAGTCTGGAGGATGTTTGCCACATCACCTGGACCCATCTTCCTCGTTGACAAACATCAGCGCAACACTCACCATTTCTGAGATTACTCCTGCCAGGAAATTTGCCTTCGAGGGGCTGCCACTGAAAGCAAGATGTGAAAGGAGTGTAAAATCCATTAGTAGAAGTCCTTTTGGTTACTCAAAATATATTTCCACCGCCCTGGAGCTGTTCATCAGAGCAGCTTTACATACCTGCATTGTTCATTTCCTAAGACTCCCAGTATCCCAGTTAGGCAGAGAAATATTTTTAATCCATATAACACGAAATATAAAAGCCAAGGAACGTGCTGTAGTTTTACTGCTGTGTGAAAGACACTCTGTGTGTGCACGTCACTTTTCTCACCTATGTCTGGTTCAAAGAAAAAAAAGTTGGAGGCTGCTACAGTGTCAGGCTGGCTGGATGTAAGAGGGTTTTTTTTTGGTGGTACTGACAGTGCTTGGTTCGTAAAATCCATTCTTGCAGAGAGCCCTTGCTGGAGGTTTTTACGTCTTGATATTTCATGTGAAATATCATGCACTTGTTAAAGCATGACCAGAAAGGTGGACAAGACAAACGAGGTGCTTAATGAAGGCACAAGGTCCTTCAGAGGAACTCACATCACGTGGGTGAGAAAGGGCAGTGGTGGATGGTGGAGCCCTGTAGGATGAACACAATGGTCAGCTGAACAGGTTTGCTGGAGATCCAGGGATTGATCCTGTTCCCATGAAAGAGAAGGAAGCAGAGCTCTTGTCCCTTCCCCCTGGGATGTTTGCTCTGAGCAGAGTGGGAATTTCAGGCTGGGCTGGGAAGCACTGATCCTGCTGTTCCTATAGGCTGTTTTTCTGGCTGTGGCATTTATCCTTGCTTCTGTGTCACAGCTAAAAACTCTTTTTCTCCTCTCATCTTTCCCCCCTCCCCTTCCTGTTTCTCCTGTTCTTTGCAGTCCTGCAGGAATGCTGCTGTTAAATAATTGTGCTCTCAGAGATGTCCATGCTTGTGACAGGGGTGAGCCCAACCTACCGTGTCCAGAATTCCCCTCCCTAGACCTCAGGACCTCTTAATTCAGCTCTGGGATGGCTCCGAGTGTAGTTCTAGTTGGAAGAGAGACTCTGTAAAATTACATCTTGTTGTTCCATATTTATTCTCCCTCAGTGGTTTCCATGTCAAACTTGCTCAGTTTACCAGTCAAAACAAGATATTTCTACCTGCCAGCTCTGCCAGCTCAGCCTGGGCTCTGGAAATCAAGCTGTGCTCTCTGTGCCCTGGACATCATCACTCGCCAAAAAGGATTCTCAAATCAGGGCTGAGCGGGATGGGATGTTGATTATGCACAAATATAATTTGTTCTCGGGTGGTATTAGGGGCTCTGTGTGACAGATAGCAGCAAGGCTCCTGTGCTGTGCAAATATTGACTAACAAATCTTCCCCACCACCTGGGGGAGGATGGGCCACCACCGGGGCCATTTTACACCTCGGGGACACCAAGAGGGGGCAGTTTTTTGGGAGTGATAGCAAAAACCCACAGCATGGCACTGGGAAGCTCTGCTTCCTGCTATTCTCTTTACTTGTGAGAACAGACCTAAGCACCTCCTGGTCCATCGCTTGGTGGCCAAGCTGTGCCCTTTCCTGCAATGTGGTGTCCTGTGGAATCCCCACAGGGAACAGGCAGGTGAGCCCACTTGTTGGTGTGGAGAAATGCCATGGTATAGACATAGGAAAGGCTCTTAATTAATGGGCATTAATCTTGGCCACAAATAGCTCCCCTTCTGATGGGAGAAGCAGAAGGACTTTCCTCAACACCCCCTTCCAGAACACCTGAAATTTTGTGACTTTGGTCACTGGCAGAATGTTTAAAGAACCCCTTTATGTATGTGGCAGAAAATACTATATATTTACTGTGTGTGATCATGTCATAGAGCAGGAAAAACGGGAAGGGTGCCCTGGCTATTGCACTGCTTTCAGCTTTACTCTTGTGCTCCTCTAGTGAATCCCCCATGGGCTGTCAGCAGGAGGGGACACCAGCGCCTTCCCTGTCCCCACGTGAGGCTCCACTCTGAGCCTGCAGAGCCATTTCAGCCACTAAAAGCCACGGTGGGCTTTTATCTGTGGCACAGCCCAAGAGCAGTGGAAGATGTAGGGTGACTGCCTTGGTTCCTGTGACACTTGGTCACCCCGTGCTCGCATTTGGGACAGTCAGCTGAGCTGGGAGAGCACCAAAGTGTCCCTTCCTCTTCCACAGCTCTGTGCTGCAGAGCCAGGATGGGTTTTTCTGGCCAGCAGATCTTTCCAAGCGCATCCCCTCAGCTACCTGGAGTACTTCTTACTCTTCTCTTGCTCACAGTGAGACAATTCACGCCTCTCTTTTAGCAGCTTGGTGTTGGTGAGACCACAGCAGGTGACATCTCCAGGCTGGGGGAACCTTGTGCCATGGGAAAAGCCACGCCCAAGGGCTGCACTGGGCAGTTCAATGGGTGATGCATAAAAAAAGGGGCTGCCCATGGCAGTGGCAAAGCCCTGGGTGTAACATCAGAAGCTGTCAGGCCAGGAGAGGAGGCCACCCAGGTCACAGATGCCACCTGGAGAAGGAAAATCCCACTCTCCTGGCCCCTGGGGAAGGATCTCAGCTTGGCAGGAAATTTTTGGAAGTGAGGGAGAGGGGAGGCTATGAGCTGAATTCTTCTTCTTATCCTCCTTTCACAGCAAAAATAGAACATTTATCACAAGTTCCCCTACATGTTTTTCTTCCCTATTGCACACTAGCTCCTTGCTAGTATTTGACGCTCCAGAAAAAAAGGAATTGATGAGTACTCAAGTTAATAATGTGTGCTTATTGTGTTGATGAATTGCTGGAGATGAATATATATGTAAAAGCTCTGCAAGATTCGCTCATCCATGCATCCTGAGTGAAAGCAATTATTTTGGTGAGCAAATGGGACTCTAGTTTTATGTTTTAATAAAGAGGTTCTGGGGTAAAAGGCAACTCTTGTCCCAGATATTATTGCAGATCAACTCTTGCTGAAATAAGGGAAACACCAGCACAGGGGGCAATCTTTCAAAAGCGAGTATCTTAGAATTATTTTTCCTACTAAACTCTTGCAATTCTTGGTCACCACCGAATTTCGTAAGACCTTCCCTGTCTTCAGACAGTGGAGAAAGGGCAGGACCACCTGAACAAAGCCCATCCAAGAGCCTCAGAAACTAAGGGACGGAAAGTTATCATCCCATGGATAACATTTGGAAAGAGGGAGGCTTGTTTTTGTGTGTGTGTTTTGTTTCTCGTGATTCCTAACTCAGATGAGAATTTACTGTGAATGTAATGATATTTTCAGGCCTGATTCACTCCATTTTTTCAATACTTGCCCTGTAAATTGTCCTGACTGCCCCTGAGTGTAAACCTTGGGCATTGTGCAAGTTTAGCCTGTCCCAACCTGGCCATTGTGTTTCTTTTGTTTTTTCCCCACATGCTGGGCATGTCCAGCTGGATTCAATCCAGGAGTTCCATGCTGTGGTATCCTTTAAAGACAACAGTCTGTAAACAGTGATGAGGAAGTGTGACTAACCCATAAAAAAAATTTGAAAACAGGGAGGAAAAAAAAGAGAAAACACCTTGTTGTTGTCACTTTGATAAAAATGACAAGTCCAGGTATTTCGTTGTTGTTACAAACACTTCCAAGACAGAGAAATGGATCTGATGTGAACAGAGCAGCTTATGTTAACCCATTGGAATTAATTTGGCTCAGCTAAGGGGATTAGATGGCTCAGGATTTGGTAAGGTGTGAGAGTGTTTTCCCAGACAGGTCACTCCCCATAGTCCAGGCCAGGTCTGCAGTTGCTTTGGGGGAGGATATTCCTGGTGCACATCAGAGAGAGGCTCCTCCATGGAGAAAACATTTATTGCCAGAAAAGCCCCAGCACTGAAAAGCTGGGTCAGCACCTTCGTGCCCTGAGTGGGCAGGGGAGAAGTGAGACATTCCAGTGGGCAGCTCGGGAGGAACTTCCCCAGGTGCCAGGCAGGGAAAACTGCTAAATGACCTCACCTGTGGGCCATTGTGGCCATCCCACCTCAGGGGGTGGAGTGTCCTGTGGAGGGAGGCGGTGGCTGCATCCCGTGGGATGTGATGGGATGGGTGTCCCACATATAGCAGCACCACCCCTGCCCGTGGGGGTGGTTTGGCTGTGAAGAGGAGGGTGGTGCTGTGCTTTCCCAGGTGTTCTGCTGCACTCCTACCTCCTGGCTCTGGAAGGAGCGTCATGGTGCTGGGGGAGGGATCCCAGCGCTTTGGATTCAGCCTTAATCCTGCTTAGAAACCGGTGTGCCTCTGTTGGCCTCGTAGCACCAGAACTGGTACAGGAATTGAATGTTTTGCATTGTAAAGCGTGTTTTTTGAGGCTGTGATGAGTCCTGGGGGTTGGTCTGCTCTGAGCTGGGGGTGGGGAAGCTGCCTGTGGTGAGTGTGTTCTGGTACATGGTTAAATACCCTGCTTCCTTTTGCACCCAGGGGTTCCAAGTATTTTGTGTCTGTGTGCAATCCTTTCTGAAGATCTGCCCCCTTCCAAAGCAGCGTGGCAGGGAAAGGTGGAGCTGCAGGGTGCCAAAGGCTTCCGAGCCTGCCCCAGCTGGAGGAGCAGAGGCTCTGGCAGTGCCCTGGCTGGCTCTAGCCAGGGGCAAACACCAGCTCTGAGGGGCTGAGTAAAAGCAAAAGGACTGGACTGTTCCTGAGTCCACCACAGCTCCCCAGGCAGGCAGAGCTGTGCCCCAGGGCTGCACTGGCAGGGCCCCTGGGGAGATGCAGTTGCCTGCCAGGATCCTGACAGAGGTAGGAGGGAAGTCTTCTCAGGTGGAGAGGTGTGGGGGTGGCTGATCAGCGTGGGCACAATGCTTCACGCTGCTGCTGGGGAGAAGAAGCCTGGCTTGTGTTGCTTTGCTGTCAGTCTACGACAGGCACTTGCTTGGCAAGCCCTGCTGTCCTCCTGCTACTACTCTTGGTGGAGGAGAGCTGGAGGGATCTGGGATGCTCAGTGCCTCTGCTTTCCTGGGGTTTGCTCCGTGTAAACACGGGGAAATGTGGTATTGCACAATGCAAGCCCTGCAGAGGGGGGTGGAACAGGGAAAAAACACCAAGTGTGTGCCCTGCAGAGCCTCGGAGCTGCTCTGTGTGGGTGTCCCTGCGAGGGCAGGGCAGGTGACCCCTCCTCCAGGAGGCTGGAGCACTGCCTTCATCTCCCAAGGATCTGGTCTGGATCCACCTTCTGCA
Source organism: Aphelocoma coerulescens (assembly GCF_041296385.1). Classification (NCBI taxonomy): domain Eukaryota; kingdom Metazoa; phylum Chordata; class Aves; order Passeriformes; family Corvidae; genus Aphelocoma; species Aphelocoma coerulescens. The sequence continues at coordinate 18,577,919 of NC_091018.1, forward strand.
ATGTCCCTGCTCCAACAAAGAACCCAAGGCAGTGACATCCCTGCAAAGCAAGCTGGCTGTTGTCTCAGCTGGGCACTGCCAGCTCTAAGGGATAGATGGGAGCTGGCACTCCCTTCTCTTGGTGAAGTTGCTCTTAAAGGGTTGATTGCTTGGACCCACTGGTCAGTGCCAGGTTGATGATGGTCAGTTCTGGTGAGGTGATGGAGTTGTGTGGCTGTAAATGAGAGCTTGGCAAACCTGGGAACTTGTTTTCCTCTTGCTTTGCTTTAACCTTACCAAGTGTGCATCACCTGGGCAAGAGATCCACAAGCAGAAGCCCTTGCAAGACTGTCTTCATCACTGAGGATGAAACAGCTTTAAAAATCCATCTCCTGAATGTTGACCTAGGCCTCTTCCAAGAACAGATGAGGTTCTAGGTAGTCAGTAACCTTTTTTTTAATGCTGAAAGCCCTGTGTGTGTGTACAGGTGCTCTGCTGGACTGGGTCCACTGGCAGTCCAGATGCTGTCAGGCTTGGTGTCTGCTCTCTTGTTCCATTTTTAAGCCTGTACATTTGAGACCTTGTTTTTATTCAGCTTGGCTAGCTGTCTACCGACATCTTTTAAAATCAACCTTGATTTAGCTTCCTCTGTAATCCTTCAATCCCTCTGGGACAACCTTTACACTGTTTTTGCAGCCAGCTGATTGTTCTCTCTCACTTTCAAATTTCCATGGGATATTTGCAAGATCCCACTCTAATACCTACTAATCCATTAAAAATACCCATGAGATAGATTAGGTAATCCACTGTGCCTCACAGATTGTGCTCCTTAATTCTCTGCCTCCCCTGGAATAGTCACAGAACGGGTGCTACATCTGCCCTGGGAAAGCACTGTTCCTCCAGAAGGATCCCTCAGCACTGGCTCAGGAGCAGGCACAGTTTGCTCGAGAAAATGTTCTGTGACTGTTCAGGTCCATGGGGAGAGCTTCATGTGACAACAGGCTGGGACTGTGGCTGCTGTTATCCAGGTTAACCTGTGTGTTTGCAAAGAGCATCCCAGGGAGCAGTGCTGGCAGGAACAGAGGTCAGCTCTGCCTGCTCTGCAAGTGCTGTGGCTCCTGGCTGAACAGGAGCCTCATTGCCTGCTTGCACCACGTTCACGTTTGGGTATTCCAAAAGTCTGCTCAAGAGCTGTGCTCTGCTTGTACCCTCCCTTAGATGTTCCATCCTACCTGTGTCCTGTCTGTGATATCACTGCCCTGGTGAGAGCTTGCTCCCACTTGGCATTTTCCTTGGGAAGCCCCAAGTATTGCCCTTTCTTAAATGAAGATTGCAAGTTCAGTCGTCTGACTGGATGAGGTGACAGTGCCAGGAGAGGAGAATGGCACAGGCTGGAAATCCTCATTATCCTCCTTGCACAAGGTGGTGCTGTGCCTGGTGTGGTGTAGATGGGTGGAAACCATACCAGGGTTAGGCAAAATCTCTTTCTGTGCATGGACTCAGTGGTGTAAAAAACCAGGCACTGCCTAAAGGAGTGTGGGGAAATGTAGGAAACCTGTCATACCCAAGAAACCGTTTTCTGCCAGACCTACTTGGAGAGCAGCTGCAATCTCCATGGGAACTAGTGGTGGTAGATATCCTTCCTGCCCCTGCAGAACCATGAATCCTTGGGGAAGGAGCAGGCATTGGCATCCCCAGATACCCTGCAGGCCAGGGGCCTGTCTTTTAGCTCCACAACCCCACTGAGAGATTCCTCAGTGGTGGCAAGTCCCTCATAAACCCTGTTCCCCCCCCCCAGACAAATGCCAGATTTGCTGACTTGCCTTGAGACCATCTCTCCTTCTGGTGATGCATAACAGTGCCCAGAAGTGTAAAGCCATGGTGTGCTTTGCCCTTTTAAATCCAAGGGATTCCATGGGGTGACCTGCTGGGAGCAGAGGGAGAGCTTCAATATCAGCCTCTGAACGTGTTTGATGTTTCTGGCTGTTGTGCTGAGCCTGGCAAAAGAAATGCACAGCACTGGCTGTGGGTGGAGGAGGCATTGTGGAAATAGGAGTAAAAAAACCACCAAAACCGTGTGGGAAAAGGATTGGAAAGTGTTAAATGGATCTTTAAACCTAGATTTTATGGGAAAAGTTTAAGTAGGTTCTTAAGGGACCCTGCTGAACTCGGTGCTTTGAGATGTCACTGCAAATCAGAGATGCTGGATGAAAGCAGTTCCCAGAACGTTTCTGCTTTCATGATACATGGTCAACTTTTCTTGTTCCTCAAGCAATGTTAACACTAAACTGAGTTTGTGCTTGATGCTGTACATAAGTTAAAATAAAAGGAAAGGAACAGGGAAATCAGTGTTGGGAAACTTTTTTGTGATTTGGCTTGTGTAGCCTGCTGGGATGGCATCTTTTAGACATCCTCTCACTGCTGTAGCAGAGCCTGGGTCCTGAGATCTGTAAGCACAGCTATTATGCAGACAGCAATTTGTGAGCTCCTCTTGCAATCTTCCTGTGTGCTGAAAAGCCAGGAGCATTTCCATTCTGCCTGCACTGGAGTGTAGTAAATTTGAATGTCCTGACAGCAGACTGGCCTCTGAGTTATCTTTTGGGTGGTTTCAAAAAAAAACCATGGCACAGGACTAATTAGTCCATCAGCCGAAAATGATTCAAGGCTATCTGTTTTGGGAGGGCCAGAGGGAGATTTATGCAGAGGATGAATGTTTTCATCCAGGCAGCAGCTTCTCAAGCCCAGCACTGGATGTGCTGCCTTCTGCACCTCCAATTACCTGGGAGCTCTTGGCTCCTCACTAACCACGTCTGTCAGGCCTTGTGTAACCAACTCGTGGCCACACGTAGCCATGACGTGGGCCCTGGGTCTGAGCTGTAAACACAAAGCCAGGCTGCCCCGAGGTTCAGTGCTGGGAACAAAGCAGAGGCAGTGGCCTGGGCGAGCCATCTTCCACAGAAAGAGCAGGTAGATGCTGAACATTTTGGCCTTGTTCAGGAGCCTGGAGTGGAGGCTGGAGGGAAAAGTCCTGGCAGTGGAACTACAGGCTGTGTGCTGGTTGTGGCTGTGGCGACGCTGAGAGTGTCCCGGTGCTGATCCTGTTGGGTGGGGAGTCATTGAAAATGCAAGAGCAGTCTCATGGTCCTTTATCAGCAAACCTGGCCCTTTCCATGCCTGCCTTTATCACCCTGTGTGTGCAGAAACACTTCTACCAGACAGGGCAGGGCAACCTTGCCTGGGACTGGCTGTTTTGGGGCTGGGCTTCAGCTTCTGGAGGGCTGGGATTGAGGAGCAGGGTTTTGCATGGATGGATTCTCATGCCTTTGGGTATTTACCATTGCAGGGTGAGGCACAGACCTGTTCTAGATGTAGGTTTAGTAACTGAAGCCTCTAATTTTCTCTGGTTGGCTTTGTTTACTCAGCAGAAGACCTAAAAGCAGCTTTCCTGCTGCTGCAGGGATCTCGGAGACTGGTGATGCCACAGGCAGGGTGCAAGCAGGGAACGCTGAGGCTCATGCACAAAGCTGTCTTGAATAATTTCTCCTCTTGTCCAGAAGAGTCAGGGCTGTGCTCCCTCCTCCTGCACGCGTGATGCACTCGAATGGCAGGAGCTCAGCTGCCCCTTTGCCATCTCTAACCTCCTCCACAGAGTGAGCAGCTCCCAGGATGGCTGCAGCGGGTTTGGACATGTTTCAGGAGGATTCTGTATAGGGGAGGTTGCTTTTTCTTTTGTCTGTACCAGTGTGTCATTGCTTCAGTGGCTGGTTTGTGGATACCAGGCTTTAAAATAGAGATGTAGACAAATTGGAGAAAGGCCAGAGGAGAGCAGCACTAATTGTCAGAGCTCTAGAAAACATAACCTCTGAGGAGAGGTTGGAGAAATCAGGTGCATTTAATCTAGACAAGGCAGTATTGGTGGGGGAGGGAGGGGGATGTCATGGATTCTCAGAATATAAAAGCTGTTGTTAAGGAAGGATGATTGATTTCTTCTTTCACTGTTGTGGAGGGGGGGAATGACGAGACTAAACTACATTTAAACTGCAGAGAAGATTTGGTTTGGGTATCTAGGAAAAGCCTTCAGCGCAGTGAAACGCAGGAAGCATTCCCTCTGTTCAGGGAAGCCGTGAAATTTCTGACACCCTGTTAATGCCTTTGTTCCTGTAGTTCAGACTAAAGGGTAATTTTAAGGCTGATCCCTGTCCCTCAGCAACTGCAAACCTTGGCTCTGCCAGCAGTGCCAAGTCCATGTGGTCAGGAATGCAGGAACCAGGAGCCTTGAAGCCCTGGCTGTAGTTCATAAAAATGATGTGGCTTCAGTGGATCATAAATGGAGCTCTGTTCACCTGCCCACTGGTTTGGAGTCTTTTTGGCTGTGTCTGTGTTGCAGTTGGAGATCTGAAGGCACAGGAACCCAAGTTTGCTCTAGTGGTAACTTTCTTGGGTAGAGTGAAGAGGGGAAAACTTGGCCCTTAGCTCAGGGCAGTTGCCTGAGTAACCATCCCCCTGCTTCACTGAATTTTGTGCTATTGCCTTCAGTGAACTTCAGTGAACCAGGCTGAGTTCTGGGAGAGATGTCCCAGTCCAGGCTGCCATCACCTCTGGCTGGAGTGCAGGCACACACAGGCTCGGAAACCCAATCTTTCCTCTACACTGAGTTATTTCTGTAGCAACGTGACTCCAGGTGCTGGGGTTTTATGCATTATGAAATAAAATGGGAAAGTAATAACTGGTTGCTGGGAAAATATTGCAGATTAGCACAACTTGTTCTCTAGCTTGACTGTGTTTATATTTGACAAGTATCACTTGCAGAAAAACTCTTTCTTATAACTCTTTTGTCTGCTTCCCTTCCAACTTCCTGAGTGCATTATTCACAGGCGTCAAACTACTTTCAGAACAAAATGTTGGTGAACTCTCCAGTGGTGGTGAGAAACAGGGATGTGTGAGGGTGCCATTCACTGGTAAAAGTGGCAGAATTTCTCACACTCCCTCACTTGTGATCTTGCCTACAAATCTTTTCCAGGCAGAAGCTTTTTCTTTAAGGGGAGAAAGTCTAGTTCTTTGTACCCATTGGCAAGGCACAGCTAAAAGCACAGCCCTTTAATACCAGCTTTGCTTCTTTTGCCCTGTCTCGGATCCACAAACGCAGAGTTCTGTCTCTTCTGGACAAATTTACAGATGACATTATCCCATATTTGAAATACCCTACTTTTGCATCCCTCTTGCCTGGAGCTATTAACATTGGCAGAATTGATGTCCTTTGTTTATTTTTCTGTACTACTTAAAGTCTGCATGTTGGGCACCAGCTGGCCTGGTTTTCCATTGGGCTGCACCGAGAGTCAGGACATATTTTTGTGTTGGCTGCGTGCACGCTCCTGAACCCCTGTCCTGAGCAGACTGGGAGCCAGCCCTCCCAGCAGGGCTGGAGAAGGTGAAATGGCTTCAAGATAAAAGCAGGTTAAAGGCAGGACTTGCCTGCCTTCATCTTTCATTTTCTGTAGGGCAATCACACACGTAGGGTTGCACACTCCAGGGCTTGCAGGTGAGCAGTGGAACCTCCCAAATTCCGTGAGAGATGGGGTGTGGAGGAGCTGGCAGTGCCAAGAGGAGCCCTGCTGACTCTGCAGGGAGCTGGGGGCAGCACGGCTGATCCCTCCACCCCAGAGCTGCTCCTGGAGCCGGGAGTGGGGAGGTCTGGAGCTCATCCGTGGCTCTGACACTGAGTCACTGCATGACCTGGGGCGCTGGGATACCGTGGTGATGAACACAGCACAAATGTCTGGACGGATAGAATGGATTGGATGGGCTCTGGGTTTGACAAATATTTGTGTATCCCCACTGTCAGTGCTCCCCTGCTCTAAACCACCCAGCCTGCTGCTTTCAGTGGGGGACAGAGCTGTGCTGGGGAAGGAGGGGATGCACAGCCACAGTGACACCAGCACTGGTGGGGACAGGCTGGAAGCCAAGCAGGCAGTGGGGCACTCTTGGAGGCAACAGCACTGCATGGCAGGAAGGCTCTGGAGTGGGAATGCGTGGCAGGAAGGCTCTGGAGTGGGAATCTGGCTTCTCCCAGGCTCTGCTGCAGCCCTGTGCGTGGCCCTGGCTCTCCTCCTGTAACTAATTAGCCTGCAAGATCCTCAGGGCAGCGCCGGCTTCCTCCTCCTGCTACAGCTTCTATCACAAGGCCCTGATTTCAGGGGAAAAAAAGACAAACTATCAAAGTGAGACTTCCTTAAAAGCTTTGCTGTGCCTCTGTCAGCCTCTGGCGCAAAGGAGGCTGCAGGGGAATCGTCTCTCCCTGGTGTGACTGTTGGTTATTTTCCCACCTGGCTCCCTTGTGAAGGATGAAGGTACAAGCACAGCAAAGAGGTGTCTGGGAGTGTGTCTGTGGGGGGATCTTCAGAGGCTCCATGAGGTCTCCGGAGCACCCCTGCCTCGGGCACCCTGTCAGAGAGCCCGGGGTGCTGGAGCCTGCACTGCCTCTTTAAGGAGATTTGCATAGCAGGGCCTAATTACAGTTGTTGATTCTGATGTTTTCAGTGTTGTTCATATTCCATTAAAGGATAATGCTGCTTAATTTGCAGCGGAGGGTCTCGGTGAACAGCACACCCAATCACAAGGCACCCCTAATGACACTGCTTCCCTACTTCTGGTAACACATAATTAAAAAATCACTTCATTTCCAGTTGTGTGGTTCTCCCCTCTCCCCCAATCTCCTAATTACTTTCTAAGCCATTTCATGATTATCTGTAAATATTTCAGCACTTAGATCTGTTAATGAGTACAGGGAAGAGTTAATACCTTGAGTGGCACAACTGCTTGCCTTTCCCTTTCTAGTGATGCATTGCAAGGGGTTGATTTTCCACCTTGCCTGTGTGAGGAAAGGGGCTTTTCTTGGGGTGGGTTTGGGTTTGTGCTCTGCCTTTGGGGCTGTGGGCCTGAACAGGGGAGGGGTAACATGCAAAAAGCCCATCCCCAGCTACAGGAGGGTTTTTGCTGGGTTTGGCAGTGGATGTGTATCTTGCTGTACATTTTTAGGTAGCCTAAGCTCCACTGAAGGGACAGTCCTGTTCTCTAATCTGAGCTCTGCTCTGAAAAGCCACTGTACAAATGCTGCTTTTTCCCTTCATAGATCTGTTTCCTGTACTTGTGTCTTGGGTATCAAAACTCACTTGGCTTTTTCAGACTGAGTGCTCAGAGCTGACAGAGTGCTGGGGGAGTGAGCTGGAGCATCTTTCCTGCCCGTGGCTTGCTTGGGTGCTGTGTACTTTGTGTGGTCAATCAGGACCACCTCATGCAAGCCCACTGGGAGCCTGCTGATGCTCTCTGAAGGCATTATTTGGAATAACCAGAGATAATTGCATTACTAGGGGGTAATTAACTTCCAGGAATTAAAAAAAAAAAAAGAAGCTTAGGCTGCACTACTCCTTGGGGTGAGTCTGGGAGTCAGAGGAATCTCATCATTTGAGCACACTTAACTCCCTGATAGTCAGGGAATGTGGGGCTGCTTAAAATCAAATCCATGCACTTTTAGGCAATTCTTGTATTGCAGACAAGAGAGGAGGCCTTGAATATGGTCCTAACCCAGCCTGTTTGTGTTTCAGGTAACCCTGTCACAGTGGGAATGAGCATCCACATCTCCAGCATTGACCAGATCTCTGAAGTCAACATGGTAAGTTTGGAAAGAAAGAGGGAAAAGAAAAAGAAAGAAAGAGGGAAAAAAGCCTGATAAGCTGTCATTCCATTTTCTGGTTGAGATTTACTTCCAAGGCAATGGCTCCTTGGAGGCATCTGGATCTCTGCTGGCACCTCTGGAACCTGTGGCATCTCATCCAGAGTAGATTCTCACCCCTTCTGTGCCGGTTGCACAGCCACCTCCCCAAGTCAGTAAAGCTTATGCCTTAAAGGAGTAGATGTGAATTGTATTTTCTGGTTGATACAAAGGTGGCTTTATGGTCAGCCTATCCCTGCCAAGTTAAAAGCAGTGTGTTTTCTTTCACTGGGGGTAATTCCCCATCTCCTTGGAGATCTGTGCTGGAAAGAGAGGCATCTAATGGAGATCTGGTTTGGGGTGGCATTGATAGACTGGAGCTTTTCACACCACTATGAACAACAACAACAAAATTATCTGCTCGGGTAGCAATGGTTTGGGGTGAAATCTGTGAAATTTGTTGATTACTTTGCTCGTGGTTTGGGTTCACATCCAGGACTGTCCCTCAGAAGCCCTCAGCACCCAGCAGAGGACATGGATTGTGTTGTCACTGCCTAAACTCGCCTTCCTCCCTCCTGTCCAGAGGCTTTTCCTCCGGACTCTTCTCCTTTCCCAGAGGCTGAGTGGAGTGGGAGGCTGGTGGGAACCTCCTGGCAGTTCCTGTCCTGTTCCTCATTTCCTGACCCATGCAGGAGAATCCTGGGCCAGTTTAGAGCTCTTGCAGTTCAAGTCAATTAAAACCTTGGTCTCCCTCTGCTCCTGTCCCATTTCTCTGTCTCTGGCCTCTCCTGCCCTGTTTCCCTGGCCCACCAGCTCTGCTGTTGTGTGCAGGCCAGGTGACACAACCTGACCAGTGGATTTAGTTTCCAAACTGCCTGAAAAGCCTGAATCCACGTGGGAATGGCCCAGGGGGAAGAGCCAGCCGTGAACCTTCGGGTTCCTCTACAAAAGACTCTGTGCTACCATCCCACCATCACCCGAACTCTCTGCATGACCTCAGTCCAGTGACACTGGGCAGTGGGTGTGGCCCTAGATTCGGGTGCAGAGCTGTCTCCATGGCACTGGGTAGCTGTGCTTGAGGTTAGGCTCAGCTTAGCAGGGCCAGATGGCTTAACCTAGTTCCATCTGTCTTGCCTGTCAGGCCACAACTCAACTTTGAGTCATCTCCTCCCCCGGTCTCAGCTTGGACCTGGATGTTCTGGGGTGCTGGACCAGATGTCACCCTCCTGCTAGAGCCAGCATGGACAGTTTGGGGTCTGGGCTTGTGGCTTAGGACCCCAGCTTGCACAAACAGAGCCGGGAGGGGGTAAAGGGGTTGGTTCTCAGCTTACCTGTCACAACTGCCCCTGTGAGCCTGAGCAGGCCTGTCCCCAGCACGGGAAGGACAGGGATGTGTTGGAGCGAGTCCAGAGGAGGCACCAAGATGATCAGAGGGATGGAGCAGCTCTTCTGGGAGGAAAGGCTGGGAGAGTTGGGGTTGTTCAGCCTGGAAAAGAGTCAGCTTAGGGCTGGCCTTCCAGTACCTGAAGGTGGAGAGAGACTTTTTACAAGGGCCTGGAGTGACAGGACAAGGGGGAATGGATTCAAACTAAGAGAGTAGGTTCAGATTGGATCTTAGGAAAAAATTCTTCCCTGTGAGGGTGGTGAGGCCCTGGCACAGGGTGCCCAGAGAAGCTGTGGCTGCCCCTGGATCCCTGGAATCATCCAAGGCCGGGCTGGATGGGACTCTGAGCAACCTGGGATAGTGGTGGAAGGCATCTCTGCTCATGGAACAAGAGGACCTTTAAGGTCCTTTGCCACCCAGACCATTCTGTGGGGGCAGCTGAGCCCTGCAGAGGCTGATGCAGCATGAACCTCCTGCTGGAGATGTGTCCATGGGCTGAAGGGGCTGATCAAGTGCTTTGTCCAGCAGGTGTGAGAGCTGTGGCCAGCCCAGTAGCCATTCTCCCAGCCCAGTAGCCATTCTCCCAGCCCAGTAGCCATTCTCCCAGCCCAATAGCCATTCTCCCAGCCCAGTAGCCATTCTCCCAGCTGCACTTCCCAACCCTTGCCATGTAAATGTGGTGCTCTCCCCTCTCCAGTGAGCCCCTGCTTCCCTCTGCCACAGAACTGTGGGAGAAACAGTGACAATAATCCCTCTGCACAGAGATTTCCTGGCACAGACCTTCATCCCTGTGCTGCTCTGGATCGTGCAGAACTTGAGCAGCACTGTGATGGACACTGAGTGTTTTGATGGAGGTGGCAGGGCTGTGGTCAGGCTGGGCACCACTGTCCTGTGGATGTGAAGGAATGTCACTTCTGGGCTTTTGATTATCCCTCCTGGCTCTCTGTTTGACAAGAGTAATCTCCAGACCATCTTTCCTACATATGTTGGGGCAGGGGGAGAGGGTGTGGAAAGGTTTGGGGATGGGAGATGAGGTGGCTGTAGGTGAGAATGCATCCAGGATCGAGATCTCTGAGCACCCATGGTGAGGCAGCTTCAAAAAGGGGTTAAAAATCAGAACCATCTTCAAGAACAAACATTTAGGAAGCAGAAGAGTTCTCATGTGATGTGAGTTTCCAGGCTGAAGGGATTTTATGTGCATCATTCTTCTGTGTGACAGATGCCCTGGGGAAAGGGCTGTGTTTTACCCCTGCTCTGGACATGGATACTGGCAAGAAAAACAAGGCATTTTTTTTGGCATCATGTGTGCTTGGGAAAGGAACTGTGCAATGAATAAATTAAAGGCACACAAGTGAAGCTGCGTTGTCATGGCGACCAAATAGCTTCTATTGTTCCACAAGGAGTGTTATTACTTACTGCCCCTTGTAGGATAATTAATTAATCCTCAGACATCCTTTTGGGAACAATGGCCCTGGTGCTGGGACGGGGCAGGCTGAGGAGAGCCCCCGGCTCTCCCAGGCCTTTCCCTGGGACTCCTGGCGCCTGCTGGCTGCGTGGTGGTGGGGAACAAGTGCTGTCAGTGACCAGACATTGCATGCTTCCAAAAGTTGTTTTCCACAGGAGCCCAGCTGGTTGTGGTACTGTGGAGCGATCCTGCTCCATCCATGAGTGCTCCTTGCCCTCACTCCCGTGGGAACCGTGTTCCCAAAATGAAGATGTGGTGACATTTCAGTCCTGGAGGACACAGGGCTCTCCAAAAAGGCAGCACAGTAATGTCTTTGTGCTGGGTGTTCCCAGACACTCCGACACACAGAGTGCTTTGCAGCTGCCTGTAGAGGCCATGGGTGTTCTGACACCCAAGGCTGATGCACTTCCACCTCCCTGAGGGCCATGCCCAGCTCCTGTGCCACGGCAGAGTCATGCCAGGCTGCAGGGTGTTCACAGGTAACCATCTCCCAGTGATGAGAGACCAAAACTGCAGCCCACATTTTAAAAAGTGTCACCTCCTGGTTCATGGCAGCTGCTGCCTGTGTGTGGTCAGCCATATCTTCAAGCTCACTTTCTGGAGTGATGCTTTATTGCTGTGTGCTCCCCTTAGCATGGCTGAGCAACGCTGAGCTGCAGCCTCTGTTCTTGTCAGCGATTAGAGGGATTATTTGCTGAGCCAAGATCAGTGACATCAATTGAAATGTCTGGGGAAGGATGCCAGGGGCCAGGCCAAATAGGTGTTGGGGAGGGCACATCTGAGTGGCAGACCCTCTGGGAAGTGCTGATCCAGGAAGATGAAAGGCCTCGCTGGAGTCTTTTCATCTCCTGTACAAATTTGGGGATTTGGAGGGGGGCTGAGAGGAGGAATGTTTCCATACTGCTGTTGAGTAGCTCAGATGACCCATAAAGGACAGAAGGACAGTATCTCCCAGATAACCCACCCAGCCTTTGAGGTGACCTTTTGGCTGCAGGTGGTTGAGTTGCAGTGAGCAGGGAACAACCTGCAGGTGTTTGTGGACTCTTGTTGGTGTGCAGGGGCACTGGGGCAGGGACGTGGTCAGATCTCTTGGTGTGCTACCAGGTTACTGAGGAGTCCAGCAGCATTTCTGAGCTGGGGAACGAAGAGCTCTGGCAGTGTGGAGCTCATGTTACGCTCAGCTGGGGCAGCCTGTGGGTGTCTGTGCCTGTGCTACGTGGCCTGAACGCTGCCCTGAGTCACTCACCTTAAGGGTCTGGTTCAGGCAAGTTGCCCTGGGGGTGCAATTATGATGGTGTCCAGTACCCACAGCTTCAGAAAGAGCTGCAAGTCTTCCCCCACTCCTGGATGTCCTTTCAGCAGCCAGCTGAGGACTGGCCTGTTTGGGGTGTGCTGTATATTCCTGCATGGTGGGACTAGAGAAGGACTAATCCTCCCAACGTTGCCTTTTCCGTCTCTAGGTGATCTCTGGGGACGTATTTTTCTAGCACCAGGCAGTTCAGACTCCCTTGAAGTATTAATGAACTATTTCAATAAGGAAAACTACCAGAAGTTTTGTATGCATCTGAAATAAGAGGAGGTTACCCTTCATAACGCTTCAATTTTCCTGCCCTGTGATCTGTGCAGTCCTAAACCTGCTCCCTCCTGTGTCTGCACACCGTAGACAGCTCGGAGCATCCAGCCATTATAGTCATGATTTCTTTGTGGCTCCTATAATTTATTCATCCCAAGATGCTCTCCTACATCTGCAATAACATCATTTCAGTTTGTTATAGCACCAGCTTTAAAGTTTTATAAACCTGGTGACAAGTTGAAAAGTTACGAGAGGGTTGTTGCAGAGGGCTAGTGTAAGAAACAAGGCTTGCAGATAGAAATGTTTGCAGGAATGGGGCTGTGACGGGAAGGATGCCTGTGGGATTGCCAGTTCCTTTTGCTGGGGGACAGCCTGCAGTGGGGATGGGTTAGAGGCTTGGGGCAGAATGCTTGGCAGAGCTTTGATTGATGCTTTGCTTCAGGGAATCCCAGAATGGTCTGGGTTGGAAGGGATTTAAAGCTCATCTCATTCCATAGGCAGGGACGTCTTCCACTATCCCAGGGTGCTCCAAGCCCCATCCAACCTGGCCTTGGACACTTCCAGGGATCCAGGGGCAGCCACAGCTTCTCTGGGCAACCTGTGCCAGGGCCTCACTGCTCCCCAGCCCTGTGCCACTGCTGCCAGGCTGTGCCTTGCTGGAGTGACTGCTCTGGCGCTGGCACGCTGCACTGGATCTCTCAGAGGTTATGGCAGGAAGCATCGTGGCTGTTATTTCCCAACTTCTTGAAGCTTGCTTGAAAAACAAGCTGTCTGGTTTGGCAGATTTCCCTGTTCCAGAGAGATGTAAAGCATGTCTCAAGGCAACCATGAGCTGCAAGGGTTTTTAATTGGCTTTTAACCCAAGATTAAGTGGACCAGGTTTTGTGTAAGGGTGTTCTTGACCAGGACAGTTCATCCTACAACCACTTATGCCATCATCAGTGGGGCATCACTCTTCTCACTGCATCAAATTTTCCATCTCTTGGGCATGCTTGGAATAGACTTTGGTGGAATCTGTCCTGAGCAGGCTTTGCAGTTCTGTTTTCACTGGAATATATGTATACCTGCAATACTGGACAAACCCGACTTTGCAGCAATATGCCCTTGAAAAGGATTTTCCATTGGTGGAGATGTCTTAAGCTTTAAAAAACAAGACTTTTAAGAAGAAAATTCTACTACTATGCTGTGCCTTTTAGCACCATCTACTCTCTTCAAATGTATCAATGTTTCCCTTATTCTAAATTGAAAATGTTCTGTTTTGTTGCTGTCTCTTTTCAATGCAGAAATGACACACAGACACTTCTCAGTCAGCCTCTATGTCCTTGGGTATCCAAATGCTTTTAAAAAGCAAAGGTTAAAGCACTTAAATCCCACGGTTGGAGTTTTCTGGAGTTATGTGCTGTGAGATACAAGCGTGACATGACACTCCAGTGCTGCAAACGTTTCTCTGTAGCCTTGGGTATCCCCAGCCCTGTGACACTGTGGTATCTAAGCTCTGTGTGTGTGTATACATTACATCTTGCTATTCAAGGCTGCTGAATATGTAGGACTGCCAAAATATGGGAAAAACTAGGAGGCAGCTGCAGATGGTGCCCTGTCATGGTGCTGCAGGGGATATAGTCCTGATGGATTGCTGGAGCCTCCTGGGATGGAAGTGGTGTAGGTAACAGAAGGTGCTGGGAGGCCTTGGTGGTGGAGAAGGATTCAAGGGGGGTTCATGTTGGATACCAGCAAAAATTTCTTGACTGAATGAGTGGTTGAGGATTTGAACAGGCTGCCCAGGGAAGTGGTAAAATCACCATCCCTGGAAGTGCTCAAAAACTGAGCAGATGTGGCATTTTGTGGTACAGTTTGGTGGTGTTTGGTCAAAGGTTGGGCTGGATGACCTTGGAGGTCTTTTCCAACCCTAAGGATTCTGCAAGACTTGATCTGCTCATGGTAAGGATGGTAGATCTCTGACTTGGGGTGAGATATCCCTACAGGCACGGGCAGGTGGGGGTTATGTGCTTTTTTTTATACACAAGGGGCTTCTGTGTGCTGTGATGGTATTGCAACAGGCAGCTGGGATTTCTTCAGGGTTTCTTCAGGGCTGGCAAGTGCCTGTGCCTTCCTCTGCTGGTGGTGCCTCAGCACAGCTGGGGTCACGCAGCTCTTGTCGCCTCAGCTCCTGCTGCGTGGGGCTGCAGTGCACGGGATGCCTGGAAATCCAACAGTGCTGGTTCTGTACACGTGAAACAGCCTTTTCCTGAAGGGGACAGTGACCAGGGAGCCAAAGGTCCATGTGCACATTGCCATTAGTCACACAGTCACCCTGGGGACCTGCTCGCTTTGCTTCTCCAGTAGGAAGCAGGGCACACACGACCACTTGGCTGGCTGAGGGAAAGCAGCAGCACACTGATGCTTTTCCCTGCTGCTAGAGGGATGTTTGGAGGAATAAAAGATGGCTGTGGCAGGGTGGAGAGCAACCTCCAAACCACTCTGGACTTGGCAGCTTTGAGATGCTCTTGTTTGCATGCAGGAGGCAGATCTGCCTGCTCTGTGGCTTGTCTGGAGAGAGGGCAAGAGTGGAAATCCACTGAGCTCTAGAGACACCTCTGCAAAGCTGATGTCAGGGACCCACCTCACCTGCCATCATTAGATTTGTGGTGAGGATTTTTTTTCATCCTTGCAGCAGTGATATCCTGGGAGTGCTGAGGCTTAGGATGACTTTCACCAGCCCTGATACTGCCTAGAAAGTCAAGGATCAGAGGTGGATACCTGCTCACACCACACGATGCCTTTCTTTAGCAGAATTCCCACCGCTTGTGCTGAAAGACCCCCTGGACTGAGGTAGTGTGTGAGGACAAGGAAAGCATCTGGCATCAGGGGTGCTCTGCAGGGTGGTGGTGGGGGGATTGGGTGCTCAGGTTTAAAGAAGGAGTGGTCCCCTATCTTCCTGAAAGACGGGGATGGTTCTTCCACAAGGGGTTGCATAAAATAGTCAAGAACAGAGTGAACTCGTGAAGGGGCCTGAAGTGCTCCCCATTCATTGCTTCTGAAATCAGTTGCACAGAGATTGTCCTGGCTTAAAAGCTAGAAAATAGGTCAGTGTGACTCATATGTCAATATTTACTGCATTTATGGCAACTTGTAGAAGGGAAAAATCTTGCCTGCCTTCCATAATACTTCACAAGTTATCCCATTCCCGTGACAGAACTCTCCCTGTGCCCTTGGTCCTGGTACTGCTTCGACTGCAGTGACAGCCCAGTAAATTCACTACTACTTAGAGTCCAGTTGCTAAGTAACAAGCCAAAGATCACCATGCAGTCTCTTCCAAATGCCGTGGCCAGCTGGAAGCTGGATCTGCACAAAGCCCCAGGAATTCCTTTGGAGACAGAGGTCTCAAGGACTCGCTGCCTGTGGAGCAGGGAGCAGCCTGATGGAGCAGCAGTCCTGCCACCAGGCAGCCTGAGGCTCTCCTTGTGTGAGGGCACAGCTCCATTGCTTCCCCAAAAAGGGTCCCCTGTTCTTGTGCTGATGGACTCTGATGTCTTCAACGTTATCGATGGCCCTGAATTGGGGGAGGTCCGGGTGTCTTTGTTCCTCATTGCTACATTGAATTAACAATTTTGTTGGCCAAATGGCATGATTCTGCCCTAAGTAGGAGGTGAACTGTGGGAACCTTGCTGGAGCAAGCTCTCCGTTGAGGAAGGACTGAACTGCTGGACAAGGGAATGATTCTCTCTTGCCCCTGAATCTTCCTATTCTACTCTGCTTGTTTCTTCCTGGGGATCTTTCAGCATTCACCTGATATCTTAATGGGAGAGTGTACAGAAGGCTCTTTGTCTGCATAATGGGAATTTCTGGGTTATGGGAATGCTGTGGGGTGAGCTGGCCGATTCCCAGCCCAGACCTCGGGGTTTGCAGCACGAATACAACCTGGTGGCAACGCCCCACTGTGCATCTTTCCACGGTGCTGCTCTCCCTGAGGAGCAGCTCCACGACTTCCTCCAGTACAAGTTCAAGCCTCAGGAGGGCTGAGTCAACCCTGCCCCAGTGCTCAGAACCAGAGCTGGCATGTTTTGCTCACTAGGCAGTTTCCCAAACGGGGCCGTTTGGGTGCACTCCCAGAAAAGGCCAAGTTCACTGTGCACTTGGGAGGTGACTCCACCCCACGCCGGGAGAGGAGTCGTGTTGGGGAGGAGGAGAGGCTGTGGCTGGATGGTTTGCAGCGTGCTTTCAGCTGAGCAGGGCTATGCATTGCAGTGCTCCATCTGTTCCTGTAGCAGCCGAGTTATCTTTAGCTCTGAACATGTCAGTGTTGTATGGTGCTGGTATGAACCACTTCAGCTTGCACCCCAGCATTCCTGTAGTAGTTAGGATTCCTACTGCAGAAAACTGCCTGGGATAACTATTTTTTTTTCCCCCCTCCCTTCTTAAATTTTTATTCATGTTTTTACATGGGCAAAACTCCCGCAGCATATATATATATATATATATATATTTTATCTATATGTATTAAGAAGCTGGCTGTATTTGAGAGCAATGTTCCAAACTGCCACCTGTTTCAACAGCAATGTTGCAGCATTGGAGAGGATTACTGCAGAATGCTAAAGTAGCTTTCCCCCCAAGTGAAAGCTTCATCTGATTTGATTGAAAACCAAATTAGACCTTGAGAATCTGACCTTCTGACATCCTGTCATATATACATTTAAAGCACCCAGCAACAGAGAACGTATTTGTGCAAGAGTGCCAGTACCTCAATATAGAACCTAAATCCAAATACAAGTGCTTGCGTGTCGTGCTGCTATTTGAATATGTAAATAAATGGAGCTATAAATAGCTCTACATGTTATGTACATGTTAAGTGAAGGTGGCAGATCCGACAGCTGAATGGCTCTGCTGTTTCTGAATGCTGGGAGAAGCTCTCTGCACGCTCCCCACATCTCTCATGTTTGCTTCTACCCCTCTCAGCCTCTCTGCTATCACATTTTTCGGGCCTCTGGAGAAGATTGTGTGTGGGGACAGGAGCTGTTAATATTCTGAGTCTGTGCTGAGTTGCTAGGCTACAGAGAAAAAGGAACATTCAAGGAAAAGGGATGGTAGAAGGAAGAGGATCTGCTGAGCTGTTTGGAGATCCAGAAAGGTCCTCTAGTCAGAGGAAGAGATCATTTTGGGGAAGAAGGGCGTGCATGCATGTGGGATGAGCTGTGGGTAGTCCCTGCTGCCCTGGCACAAACAGAATCTCAAGCCAGCCCCAGATAGAAAAAAAGTGGCAGAGGAGGGAGTAAAAGGCAAGATCCACTGGCCCCTTCCACGTCACTGCTTGCCAGGTGTGCACAGCTGGTCTCCTGCTGCCTGTGCCAGGCTGTGCTGGGTCACCAGGCTGATGGTGCCATCTCTTACATCCTTGCCTGCGTTTCCCAGGGTGTGCTGAGCTCCCGTCTGAGGCTCTGGTGAAGAGGGAAGCAAACCCAAAACATGCTCACTACTTACAGGTTGGATCTCACCTCCTTTTCCCTCTACAGACACCCCAGTGCCTCCTGTAACTTCAGTGTGACTGCAGGGGAAGGCAGCCTGTGGCTTGTATGGCCCTGACCACCCCCTTTGATGCTTTCCTGGGTCACTGACACACAAAGTGTTGACCCTTTTATCCCCTAAGGGTTTGTAGCTAGGATTGCAGGGAACTTGAGGTTTTACAATACAGAAGCTCCTGTCTGAGCCTCGTTATCCTGAGTCCCAGCTGCTACCCCCAAAAAAGAGTGTCAGGTATTTAGCTGTACCAGCTGTGAGCCATCAGACCTTTCAGGCTCTGTGTTCCACTCCTCTGGAGGGTTGGGTTTGCCCTGCACTTCTCTCTGTATCAGATCCCTCAGAAAAAAAAAAAATCAAACAGTGCTTTTGGGTATTTTTATTATCTGGATACTTTATTTACTGAGCTCACGTGGGCTCCCTGCCAGCTCTGCAAATAGAGCTCCTTGGCTCCAGGACTGTTGGTCCTGGTGCTGCAGCAAGCACTCACTCAGCGTGGACAGGGACTGCAGCTTGTTCTCCCCATCCAGTTGGCTGTGAAGGCAAAGTCTGCTCTGCTTGTGGACCTCCACAGCCTGCTGAAACCTCCTCTTTTGTTTTTCCTTCATGCATCCTGTGATAAGCTTGACGTGTTCAGCAGAATCAGGAGTGTTTGGCACAGCTGCAGTGTGAATGCTGTTTTCAGTGTTGCCAGTACCCACTCATCAGGTCTGTGATCCCACAGCCAGGATTTGGATGGATGCAGTGGGAGAGGGGCAGCGGGGTCCATGTGCTGGGCACTGCTGCTGGCCTCAGCCTGGGCTGGTTCCTTTGGCTTGAGCCTGGAATAACCACGGGCAGACCAACCCATGGCTGGAGGAGGAGGTATCCATCATCAGTCCATCATGATTGCTGCTTTCAGTAACCTTGGCAGTAGAAATCCTTTCCTAGCACAGATCCATTGATACCCCTGCCCTTCCTTGCTGTCCCAGCATGACTGGGCAGTGCTCTGTCCACTCTTCAGCTGATAAAGCTGATTGCTGGCCCTTTTCTCCAACAACTCTCCCTCTCACTGAGCTTGCCACCTGAGGGGCCACAGATAGAGAATATTCACGTGCAGAAAGTCACCCCAGATACAGAGCTGGGTCTCTGGGTGCAGGAGTCTTGGGGTTTGCAAGTGAAATTGTTTGAATCCACTTTGCTTGGGCCTGTTGAAAAGCAGGCCTTGTTTTTCCAACCCCAGGGCTGCCATCCTCTGTGCTGAGGAGCCTGGCCGAGCTGAACCCCCCTGCCAGAAATATGTTCTGCTCTTCACCATCCGTGCTGCTGACTCCCAGTCATCCTTCCTGTGTGATCAAACTTTGCTTTCTACAGGAAACAAACACCATTCTAAGTTTTTGGTCAAGCCAATCTGTTCCAGCCTAGCTGAGGTGATAGTTTCACCCAGGAGGTGCTAGTTGTTTTAAATGATTAAATGATTTGTTTGCCTCTGGCTAACTCCTGGGAGATGACATCTTTCTGGCAATTTTCAGAACCTGGAGCAGGAAACCTTCCTTCCCTAAGTTAAAACAATGTCTTGAAAGCCCTTGTGGTTTCACTCCTCAGAGCTGGATATAAAGCATTTTATTTTGCCATGTAAAGTAATAATATTGTTTTATTTATAACATTAATCCCTACCTCTGCAGCCCCAATCTGCACTGGTGGTCTTGACTGCACAGGGAATTATAAGATCTAATTTTTTTCCTCAGGGAGGAAAAAATAATTTCTGTGTTTACACACTTAGCACTTGCCCAGAGATGTGGGGGAAAGGTTTAGGAAGCATCACTCATCTTCCAGCATCAACTCTCCCTTGACATAATCCAGTTTTCTTCCTCCGTCCTTCTGAGAGCTTTAGAAACTGATATCTTCACTAGTCACCGCTCAAACGTCTCACTCAGATTTAATTTACTCTAATAGGCTGGTTGTTGCATGTTTAATTAAATAGGAAGTGATTATTAAAAGCGGTTTTGAGCTTTCATGGCTGTGTATTAGATGTGCCAATACGTGTGTACAGGAGGACACTGGCAGCACAGGCTCTGAGGCAGAAAAGGCAGTGCCAGGAGGGTGAGGAGGGGAGAGAGGTGGGATGCAGCACCAGCACTGTGGAAGGCTGTGGTACAGAGGGCTGGATGAGTGCAGGCCAACACTGGAAGATGAAGATGGCCTTGGAAAGCACCAGTTTTTCTCTGGTGGTTCAGCATAATCTGTTCTAAATCACCAAGCACTTCAAACCAAGAAGTGTCTTGTAATAAAAGCAGGTCCTTGGACTCCCTTTCCCAGCTCTGCAATGCCTGATCACAATTCTTCTCTGAGATAGGGCATTAGTGCTTGTGTGGCCCACACTGTGGGAATGGGTGGCCTTGTGCACGTCGAGGGAGAGGTTAAGAGAGTTAACAAAAGGGGCTAAGTTAAGATTTTGTGTTAAGTAAATATGGTAAGGGGGAGAAGGGATTTGGGAAGGCTCGGGGCAGCCATTTGGAGACATCTGACGCTCCAGCAAAACACAAATGTGAGTTCCCTATCAGCTCCCAGCCCATCTAGGACTAGAAGACAGTGTTAACAGCTTCCCTTTCTGCCCCAAAAATGGTCAAATTCATTCACTGCCTTTCCTGAACTTCATGTATGGCCTTGCTCCTCTGCCCTTAGGTGGGTGTCTGGCCAAAGCTTGCCCTGCTGTGCTGGTTTGCCATGGGAAGCTAGAGGAAACAAAAATGTGTTTGACCTTTTCTCATTAAGTGGCTACTCTCTGGAAAGGACAATATCTCAGGTTGTGGTGGGTTTTGAGAGCAAGCTGGCTGGTGCTGCAGAAACAGGACAATTGGGGGTAGAAAGGGCTCTGGGTTTTGCCTGGCTGCTGGCACCTGGGGGACAGAGTGAGGAGAGCAGCCCAGCAGGAATGGTGTGCATCAGCTCACAGATTTCATGGCTCAAGGATAGGAAGTGCCTGGCGTTGTTTCCAAAGCGCTTGCCTGAGGAAGGTGTTGTGCCGCAGGTGGTGATTTTGGGATTGCTGCCTGTAACTCTGAGCAAGTTTGCTGTTCTGCCTGTGCTCACAGAGCAGGTGACACTCGTCCCCGTGCCCATCAGTTCTGGCTCTTTCCTCTTGACCTCTTCCTTCCAGCAGGACTGGGGCTGTTCAGCAGGTGACACGTGGTGCTGCCTCCTGCTCAGACAAGGCACTGAGCTACAGGCTCAGGACGCTGAAGGCCTGGTCACAGCAGATCCCTTTGGCTCAGGACCCAGCTATGTCCTCTAGCTGACACCTGCAGGGCCAGCACCATTCCAGGTGCTGCAGGGATAGGGCCAGGCAGGAGAGAAATAGGGCAACAAAGCCACACTTTCCCCGCACACCCTGAGTTGTTGAGGATATTGCCGACACCTGTCCCAGTTTCTGGTCATGCATTCAGCAATTAAACACATGCAAATTACTACAAAAGTAGATCAGATTAGTGAGGGGAAGGTATCCATGCAAAGTACTTCTCGGGTCCTGAAGAAAATGAGTTCAAGAGCACACAGACCTGCAGCACAGAAAGGCATAGAATATATCCTAGAAGCCAACCTGTCCTTGCACTTCTGGCAGAGAGGGTGCAGGTGGGAAGTGCTCTTCCTGGTTCCCAGTCAGTGCTGACATCTGGCTATTCAAAAAGAAGGAAAGAGGAAAAAGATTGTCTCTTTCCTACCTGCTAAGCTGAAGTCTAGGGAGAAGGGCAGTATCTGAAGTATTTGTCACTTTATGTATAACAGCTGTCATGCAGAACTTCAGACTTGTAAGCTGGGCTTACACTGGGCACTGGCACTTGCACCAAAAGAGAAATTAAAAGCAGCATTTTGGCAGGATGCTCTCCCCATGGAAAGTACAGCAAGTACAAAAGCTGCTGCCTCCTGCCTCAAGCAAAGGTGAGAGTCTGACCAGACTCTGTGCTGTCTCAGGGCCACAAAGGCTGCTGGCAGGTATTTACTTGTGGCACTTAAATGGTGCACGTTGAGGTCTGGGATCTCTTGATTTATCTGTTTGGAGATGGACAATCCCCTGTGAGGGCAAAGTAGTTTTCTTTGACAAGCTTGCTGAGGAAGGACTGTGGCCATTGTGCTCTGTCCTTCTTGTATATTCCTGTACATTTTACACTGTTCCAGTTCCTTGCAACTGACTGCAGGCAGATCCTGTCTTCTCCCCTTCAAAACAATTCCTCTTATTTCTCCTATGCCCTCCTTCAAATGAAACATATTTGAGGACTACTTTGTCCTTTAATTTCTTTCCCAAGAATGACGGGAACAGGAGCTGGTGTTTAATCATCAAAGAAGTTGAAGCCAGCAAACTGTTCATTAGTCTCTGGCAGTGGCAGCTTGGTTTTTACTAAGTCAGATGTTCCATTTTTCTCCCTCTTTCTGGAGCATCTTGGCTTTCCTAATGTTCTTTTGTGATCTTGGACAAGGAGACCATATGTCATTTGCTTATATAGGGAAGGACTTTTATTTGGTTGCTTCTCCAAAAGGAGGTTCTTTATCAAAGTCAGGGGGGAAAAAAGTCAAGCGGTACAGCCAGAGCTAGAGGTGAGTTGCAAAACCTCCTTTATCCCTCATGCCCAGAGCCCTGCAGCAGCAGCAGAAGAGCAGTGCATTCTCTCCCCTGCAGAAAAGTTATTGCTCCCAGTACCTTACAAGTGCTTGGTGGAACAGCCTCCAGTAGCAGCCTGGAATAGCCACCCTGACTTTCAAAGCCCCACTGAAAGGCATCCAACCCATTTGTCATCCACAGAAACGGACCGGGCACAGGCAGCGTCCGTCTTGCCAGAGGTGCTGAATTCTGAGCAAATATTTGACCTTTTCACACACATTATTCTTTCAGTTTCTGATCCTGGTGCCTGAGTCTAGTGGAGCCCATAATGAGCCTGCATGCTTGTGCCTCTGGACTAGTTCAGTGCTGGGGGTTCTCTAGGTCACAGCACGAAGGAAAATGATCTGACCCAGCCTGCCCATGACCCACATCTCTGAGGAGCTGTGCTGGGGGTTTAGGGAGCAGCTGTCTGGGAGTTCTGTTCAAATATGGAAGCAGTTGGAAGATGGAGCCTTGCAGCAGCAGGCTCAGCATCCTTGAGCTGTTCTTTCCTGTGAGTCCTTTCTGTAACAACTTGAATTTATTTTCCATATTAATTCCTAGACCTTCCAAAATACTCTTACGCTCCCGACTTCATGCTTTTGTAACATTTAATTGCACCAGATCTGTGGAAAGTTATTTCCATTACCTTGCCTTCAGTCTATTCTTGTGCAGCAACCCATTGCTGAACGTCAGACACTGCCATCCTCCAGCTCTGCTCTGTGCTTAACCCGTGCAACAGCTCTCCCTGCCTTGCTGCCTCCTGCCTCTATCAGAGCCTCTCAGCTACTTCTGAGAGTGTTCATAGCTGTTTGTGCTCTGATGAGTAACCCTGAAGTGTCTAAAAGGAGGTGGGACCCTCTGAGCCTGAGAGCACGAGGTTGTGGTTGTTTACTGGCTCAATACAAGCACTACAGGGAGATGGAGAAGAGCAAACCTGGTTTGTACCTGTTTTAAGGTGACGTGCAGAGAGTGAAGAACTCAGCTGTGGAGCTCACGGGCACAAGATTGCAGATTCCTAAGGCTGAATATTCTGAGAAGTAAGATAAGCTCTCATAAGAGAAACTGAGTATCTTCAATTAAGAAGGTACCAGCTCTGAGTGAGATCCTTAAATCTCAAAAAGCTGCAGGATTAAGTATCACAACAAAAACCTTTTTTACTTATACTTTTCCCTGCTATTCTCTTTCCTGTTACTGAAGACAGAATCACAGAATGAACTGGGTTGGAAAAGACCTTTGAGATCATCAAGTCCAACCTATGACCTAACCCAACACCTCCTCATCAACTAAACCATGGCGCTGAGTGCCACATCCAGTCTTTTTTTAAACACATCCAGGGATGGTGACTCCATCACCTCCCTGGGCAGACGATTCCAGTGCCCAGTCACTCTTTCAGTGAAGAATTTTTTTTTTAGTGAAGAATTTTTTCCTGATATCTAAAAGATATGACTGTATAAAGCCTTTTGGTCTGACACAGTACGCCTGTGTCTCCAAAACCAGCACAAACACATTTGTAGAACTCTGCTTGGGACCCAGGCCATGCTTGTGTTCTGCATGCTGAGTGAGACTGCAGGAGAAGAGGGGCTCCTTAATTTTGTATCCCTCCTCTCACTGCAGTGACAGAAAGGGACACACGATGCCCTGTGGTGCCTCAACTGCTCCTGCTCCACCCCTTGCTGTTCTTTGATCCCTTGCCGTTCTTTGATCCCTTGCCAAGGGAGTTCAGGTTCCCACCCTGAGCTGACTCCCTGAAGTGCTGTGTCCCTTGGTGGTCTGGGCACATCCCTGCACACCATTCAAGGTGGCCCACAGCCAACTGTTCTGTGTCCTCGCTGAGTTGTGGTGGGTTCAGATAATATCTGCTACCTCCAAGCTTCAGCTTCCTGCTGCCCTCCAGTCTGTTGCTGCTTCAGCAGCAAGCAGCCTGTGCTCCCTGCAGCAGGAGTGGCTCCTCTCCTGTATTAGTCCCCTCCCCTGGATTCACAAGTCCTCTCACTGCCTTGGCCCCCCAAACTTTGCCTTCCTCTGCACAAGTGTGTTTGTTCCTATGCTCACATCTGCCATCTTAACCTGGGACACTTCTCCAAGGGGCAGCACTGCTCTCGTGTGACAGTGGGCTCATTTCTGCTCCCAGGATGCACTGACCCAGCACAAGTGGGGAGGGGTCCAGGGCAAGTCCAGGTTTGCTTCCTAAGGATCGTTGAACTCCCAAAAGGGGCTCTGTGAGGTGGAGGAGGAGAAGCAGCTTATAGGATAGATGTTAATAAAGGTGTTTGGAATATGAGCCAGTGGAAATTCATTCTTGAATTCATACCAATAGTGCCAGCTTATTTCCCTTCTTGCTGTGCCTCAGCTGCTGTTCCCTTAGACTTCTCTGCCCTGTCCTCTGAGAGTCTGGGGAATCCCTGTGCATGCTTGGCTGAGTTTGTTGCCTCTGGGGTTTTGCAGGAAATACCTTCCTCCATTCATGCCCCTGCCGTGTCAACATTCCAGCCGTTCACAGTGTACACCATCTTTGGTTTTGGGGTCTCAGCTGAGCCTCAGGAAAGGCTGTAATTATCAGTAAGCTCTCATCTGGAGATGGATTTTAGCACCCCTGTCCTCAGCAGCTTACAGGACACCCCATCATTCCAACACGTGGGGCAATGCAGGTAGTCTTCTCTTCCTTTTGCAGCATTTTTTGTGTCCCTTTGTGGATGAACTCTGCACCCTGAGTGTCTGCCAGCTCTCACCTCTGCCTTGTGTGCAGGAAGGAGGAGAGAGGAAGAGAGCAAAGCCTTTGGACAGCCTTTGGCAAACCTTTGGGGGGCTGGCGCTGGCAGCTCGCACGGAGCTGCTCAGCGGAGCACACTGAGCCAGGCATGTGCAGGGGTCCCTCAGGGACGGCCAGCCTCAGCAGCTCTCCAGCTTTCCAGCAGGCTCAGGTGCCATCCGAGCTCCGGGAGGGGCTGGAGGGGAGCTGTGGTGCCCAGAGCCATCCCACACACAGCTGGGACGGGAGGGCAGCTCAGGGATGCTGCTGCGGGGGCTTCAGGGGCCGGGAGCATTGCTGGAGCTGTGCAGGTTGTGAGCCACTGGGGACCAGATTTTGGGGACAAACCGAGGGGTCTGGCCACTGCTGGGCTGGCAGAGATGGAGAAGAGGCTTGTTTTGAAACGTGCAAGCCCTTTTAGCACAGGGGGCCTCGGCAGGGCTGAAACAGCTTTCCCCTGGCCAGAGCTGTTGACTGTGGCATTTCAGCCTCCCACACTGGGATGCTGGTCAGGGCAGGGACAGCAGGGACGTGGCCAGTTGAGCTCTGGTAGCAAAGCCCAGCTGGACAGAGTTTGCAGGTGTCTTTGTTTTTCCTTGGGATGGAAAAGGGGAGAACAAGTGGGAACACGCCATTTCTGGTCATATCCACCCCTCAAAAGCCCCCTTTGCTTTGTCTCAGCCTTTGTTTTTTTAAAAACTGAATTCCAGGTTCATGCTGAACAGTTTCCAAAGTGTGGTGCAACCTGCACGGAGTTTCTGACGAGGAGTGGTATCTCTCCTGCTCCAGCCTCGTCTCTCCTCCCCCAGCAGCCACCAGATGCAGCAGGAGGCCGCCCAGGGTGGTTTGGTACACGTGTGCTCCCTCCAGTGTGGGTCCTGCCTTGTAACCCAGTGCAGCAGGTGAATCTGGCAGGGCGAGCTGGGAGCTCCCCACAAAGCTCCTCCATCCTTGCCCCAGCTCTGATGGCCATGGCCAGACTCTGGCCCTGCCTGAGCATTTTATGGTGCTCCACAAAGACCCAGTGGGACCCATCATTTGGAAGCACTTTTGTGGCTGCTGGAGCTGCACTGGTGCAGGATGGAGAGGGTCTAGGCTGCCGGTTTAGAGGCAAGTGGAAAATCAGATTTGCCTGCACCTCTCCTCCAGCAGCACCCATGGAGAACTCTGCTTACTGGGTGTGTGTGCAGAGGGAAAACCCCTCACTTATCCCTTGCACAGGCAGCAGGGAAATCCAGCTGTGTTGTCTCACCAAAGCACCTCAGTGGCAAGGTGGAAGGAAGAGCTGGAGGGGTGTGTGGGCTCCAGGTGTGTTTGAATTCAAAGTTCTTCACTGAACCTGGTAAATTGGCCAACTTTCTGTCAGCTGGTGATTCTAGGAAAGCCAGCTTGTGTAATATCTGTGGCATCAGCAGGCTTGTGAGTGTCATGGATTAGTGGGAGGTTTGGGAAAGCCTCATATTAGCCCAATGACAGATAAAACCCCACAACAAAGGCATCGTCATCCAAGGCTTGGAGGAGAATCAGCCTCATTACTTCTGATTCCTGAACCTATGAA
The DNA here is from genome assembly GCF_041296385.1 of Aphelocoma coerulescens. Classification (NCBI taxonomy): domain Eukaryota; kingdom Metazoa; phylum Chordata; class Aves; order Passeriformes; family Corvidae; genus Aphelocoma; species Aphelocoma coerulescens. The sequence goes on from NC_091018.1 coordinate 18,604,461, forward strand.
CCACTGCATGCCTTGGCTCCATCTGGCCGTCCTGCTGCTGCAGAACGCTGTCACCCTTGGCCATTATTGCATGTGCCTTTGAAAGAAAGGCTGTGATTAGGATCTCAGCAGCTCTGGAGCCTGGCCAGGATGTGGTGTGAGGGTGGCACATGGGTACTTCATAACTGCCTGAGCAGGACAGGGGGTATGAAGGGGAAGGCAAGCTCACAGCTTGTTCTTCTGGGTTCTGGCCTCTCTCACTTGCTGTAGGGGCTGTATCAGTGCTGCCTCCAGCCCATGCTCTGTGCCTGCCCTATCCCTCTTCCCCATAGCTTGGTTCCGCACCCATCCTATGTCAGTGGCACTTGTCCTCCCAGGGAGACCGACCTCTGTGGGGTGGACACCTGCCCTGCTCTTCCTTGTGCCCAGAAATCCTCCCTGCTGTTCATCAATGTGATGAGAGCAGCAGAACAAGAAGTGGAGCACAGGAATCAGCAGAGAGAGAGGCTGAGGGAAACCTGAGGCACTGCATGAGCCGTGATTATCGAGTGCTCAACACCTCCGTGATGCTGCCCAAAGAAATCTGTTGTGCCAAGAAACCCAGGAAGGTTGGAGAACAGAGCTCAGCCTTGGGCTGGGCCGGTTTTCTTCCCCTCTGCACCTGAAGAGCATCATCGAGCTGATGGCTAGGGCGTGGGCTTTTCTTTCTGCACCCCTCCGAGTTTGTTCCCATCAGTCCTGGGAACACAGAGGATGTGTTTAGAAGGTGCATTGTTCACGTTGTAAGCAGCTTGCCCTTTTTTGTCTTCTGGAGATCAGTGACACCTCTTGCCTGCTGCTGCCTGAAGGCTGGCAGGAGCCTGCAGTGACAGCAGGGTGGCCTGGTTAGGGGTGAGGTGTTGCAGGGCTCTGTCAAGGATCAGGAAAATGCAGGTCAGTGAAGCAGCTTGCCGAGATGCGTGGGTGGAGTTCTCAAAGGGGGGAATAGAAATGATGCCTCTGTAGCCAAGTGTCCCACAGGAAGGGGATGAGTCTGTTTCTAACAGGGGTAAGAGGCTTCAGGAATTTGGATGCTCTGCTCCTCCGTGCTCTCACTGCAGTGCAGCCCCAAGCATCCCAGGAGGGATTCTGGGGACAGCACCTTCCTTTGCAGGGTCCTGCCCAAAATGAGAATGTTTGTGCCTCTGAGAGATGGACTGTGAGGCTTCTGAGGCAGTCCTTTCAAAAGCAAAGCAAAAGAGTTCCTTGGCCAGAAGGCTGTCCCTGTGTTTTTGTTCTTTTCAAGGCAGCACAGACAGTGACAGATACAGCTCTGTGTCTGCTGTACACCACGGAGTTACTCCGTGACCCTTCAGATGTGCATGTGGGTCTGGATTTCTGAATCGTAGTTAGATACCCAAAAGCTGGCATTATTGGTGATGTGGGATTATTTGAGCTTGTTTTCAGAGGTGTAATCAAACCTGGCTTTGAATGAAGTCTGTGGGAGAAGACAGGCAGGCAGATACCTCAGTGCTCAGCCCAGGTGTTGGTGCATGAGCAAGCTCCTCACCAGCCCCTCGCACAGAGCTGGGGTTTGCAGAGCAGAAACTCTCATCCTGCAAATCCATGGGGTCAGGAGGATTCCTGTGGCACTGTAGGTACTGCTTGGGAAGTGACAACGTGTCTGTGCTGCCACCTGTTCTAGATCATTTGCAAAAATGCTTGTTATTTAAGGACTTGGGGGGAAATCTCTGACTTCTGTTAGGTCACTGTCAACAGGACTTGTGCCCATTTCCTAATCAACATCCTATTATTTTAATGCTCTCTACTTTACCCCAAAAATCTCGTCTCCCAGCCTATTTAAGACCTGTTGTGAGAATGTTTCCTGAGAATGTTTCCTGTCACTGGTGTGTACAAGACTCCTTCCTGTACTGCTTGTTTACCTGAGAAGAAGAAACTGTTCCTCTATAATGTGGCACCATACCGTGCCTCTGAACAGGCTGATCCGAGGCCTCTGGATGTCCCCTGGATGTGCCCAGCAATGAGTGTGGTTTCTGCAGAGCTGCAGCCACCAAGCAGCTCACGCTCCCTTCCATAAAATTCTTGTGTTAGCAACAGTTTTAAGTGTCAGCTTTTCACCATTGGACAGGAGGGGAGCAGGAGATGTACAGAGTTGTGCTAGCTGGGGATGGTTTGGGAATCACAGAATTACTTAGGCTGGAAAAGACCTCCAGGGCTGAGTTCCACCTGTGACTGACCCCTGCTCTGTCAGCCAGACCATGGCATGAGTGCTACATCCAGGGGTCCCTTGGACACCTCCAGGGATGGGGACTCCACCACCTTCCTAGGCACTCCATTCCTATGTTTAACAACCCTTTCCATGAAAAAATTCCTCCTGATGTCCAAATTTATGGGGAATTTTTCAGGAAACTGCCCCTTTACCAGTGGATCATGCTCCACTGATGACAGATTTCCTCCCCATATGTCCCTTCCTGAGAACCACGATGAAATCCCAACTTAGCTCCTATAACGAGGCAAGTGCTGAGATCTTGTCACAGCTGGCCTGGCTCGACCTTGAAACCTTGGCCTCGAGGTGAGGCTCTCCCTGTACCCTTTGGAATGGCCTCAGCTTCTGCTGAAAACAGAATTGGCTTTTACCAACTGCGTGGTAACGAGCAGTGCCTGGACATGGGTGGATGGTGTTTGTGTCACATTTGTGTGATCAGAGTGGGAGAACAACCCTGGAAGTCTTTGCTGTGTAGCCACTGATGGTTGACACCCTTTAGCCTGAGCTGCTGCCAGTTGTGACAAACTCTCAGCAGGAGTGGGATGCAGTTTTGCTTGACTGGAGTCACGTCGTGGCATTTTGTCCCCTGTAAATCTCAGGCTTGCTCCCATTTTCACAGAACAAATCATGGCACACATCCCTCAAAAAAACAAAAACAAAAAAACCAACCAAAAAACCAAAAACAAAACAAAAAAACCAAAAAAACAACACCCAAGTGTTGGAGGTGTGGCCACAAACATTTGGGTGCCGAGGAATTCGGAGAGGTGCCGGCAGTGGCCCCACACTGACGTGTGCCCGTTTCTCTCCCAGGATTACACCATCACCATGTACTTCCAGCAGAGCTGGCGGGACAAACGCCTGGCCTACAACGACCTTCCCCTCAACCTGACCCTGGACAACCGGGTGGCTGACCAGCTGTGGCTGCCTGACACCTACTTCCTGAACGACAAGAAGTCCTTTCTGCACGGGGTGACGGTGAAGAACCGCATGATTCGGCTCCATCCTGACGGGACCGTCCTGTATGGCCTGAGGTGAGCCCAAGGGTTTGTTTTTCTGAGTTGCTGTTGAAAATGACACCTCATTTAAACTTCTCCCATTTCCAAAAATGTTCTGGCGAGGCGAGGATACTCAAGATACTCAAGTGCTACAGAGCTTTGTGTCTCTGTTCTTTCTCCAAGCTGGAAATGGCTGTTTCTTTCAGGCCTCCAACATTTCCTGTGCTGCTATAGATGGATGTTGGAGAGGGGAATAGTCTGCTCTGGGCGTTTCAGGTCACTGTCATTCATGTTGCATAACACTTCCATTTGAAACACTCATTTTCAGTTGCTTATAATTTTCTGCAAGTTTGGGCTATGGAGATGAGCCTTTGTTGCTTTGGTATCTAAGGCTGAATTTCTGGAGCCTTTGAGTCAATCCACTCCAGTCGTTTTTTCGCGTTCAAGATAGGTTTTTGCACGGTTACAAAAATGTCTGTTTACTAGAACAATTCTGAAGATGGAGGCTTGAAAATTGATATCTGGTAGGAGAATGGTCATCAGTGAGGACACTTTTTGTGGTGTCTGGAACAAATTGACACAGGCAAGTCCAAGGCCTTTGAAATTGCTGTGCTTGTGTGAAGTGGAGGGAGAAAAGGTTGACCTTACTGTGCTATCTGGGTATGTGAAGGGGCCAGGGTAGGTAATAAAGTTGAGTGGAGAGGCAGAGGGCTAAAAGGCAGATTTGCAGCTGCAGGATGCTGTAGCTGAAATCAAGGCACCAATTTTTCCAACCCTGTATTTGTTCGCTTTATTCCTAGTATTTGGGGTTTTTTTTTGGTTTGAGGGTTTTTTTGTTGTTGTTGTTGTTGAGTTTGTTTGGTGAGGGGTTTTTATTTTTGTTGTGGGTTTGTTTCCCTTTTCAATTACCAAATTCAGAGCTGGCTCTTTTGACCTGCCTCCACAAATATTTGTGATAGCATCTCTGGGCTTATATCCCAGTGCAGCAAAGAGGGAGGAAAGACCTTTACCCTTCTGATTTGCAGTATCAACTGTCATTCTGTGTCATGTTTTGTGGCAAAGTGTGACTTGTAGGATTACTTTACACCTCTCTGAGCAGCAGGGCTGTTTGGGGGAGGGTAGGGCCGGGTGTAGGCACGGTAAAGCAAGAGGCTGCCCAGAACATCATCCTGCCAGGGCAGCAAGGTGGTTGTGCCCTGTGCTCTCCCTGCAGCAGAGCCCTGGGGTCCCTGGGGTCATGTCTGTGCTGGTTTTTCCTTTCAGTTAATGAACACCTTCTGCTCCAGGCCCAGAGACTGCAAAAGGTGCAACAAACCCAGCTTTGTGACCCTGTTCCTGTTGTGCCTCTCCCTTCCCAGGACAGGTACATCCACCCCTCTCCCTTGGGCCAGTGATGTTGTTTGGCTGAAACTGTCAGAGAGCCCTGAGCCGGCTTTACTGACCCACCAGAAAGACTGCAGCAGTCCCCAGCTGACTCCCCCAGATTTTCTCATTGTATTAAAACAGGAGTGAAGGCCAGGCAAGAAGATGCTTTGTCTTGGGGCAAGTAGGAGTATAAATTCAGGAAGGAGGGGGCAGAGTGCTGCTGAGCTCAGGCTGCTCTTTGCTGCTGAGCCAGCCCACCTGAGCATAGAGCTGCCTCCCCCAGGCTGGTGGGCAATCTCTGCACACACCTGCACAGCACAAGTACAAGTGCTGGTGTATTTTTATCAGCTGCCATTTAGTCAGCGCAAAGAACGAGCAGCGTGGACCCAGCAGCACCAGTGCCAGGCAGTGGAAGTCCTTGGAGGATTTGCACTCGAGCTGGCTGGACACTGTGCCAGCTCCTCGTGCACTGTCCCCTCCCTTCCCCTCCCATGGGGAAGGGAGCTCAGCTCCCTGGAATGACCTGTGCAAACGGGAGAGAGGAGGAAAATTGCACCCAGGCCAATGAAAGAAAATGACAGCTGTCTGCCTGCCATTTCCAGGGCCTCAGTAAGAGCTGCCTGTGTTGGTTTAATTTTTGGCTGGTTTTCCTGGAAGCTGCTCCCTTGACCCCAGAGAAAATGACAGCTGCAAAAGTGAAGCTCTGAGCCACGGCAGCCCCTGCTCCCCAGCTGTACCTCAGGTCAGGATGGCTGGCTGAAAGCACTGGGGGTACAAGCCAGGTGCCCCAAATGCTTGAAGTCCCTCTAGCTTAGCTCACAGGGGTATGAAAAAGGATTTCTTTAGGGCTGCTTTCTATAGTGACTCCTGCACCTGCAATTTTGCTGAAAAAGGAGCACTAGGTCCAGTTTTGCAGGTGCAAATAACGGTGATGCTACTCAAAAACACACAGCCGGTGTAAGCAAGCAAGAAAAAGCCCCAAATATTCACCTGTGTTCCCCTCCCCTCTGTAAATGTGCAGCCAGGCTTGCCCTGCCAACAGGAGGGGACGTACCAAAAAGGTCCACCCTGGGTTTTGAATCCTGTTCTTGTCTTGTCTCGCATTTTGTGGAAGAATTTATGAAATGGAGTCGCCCTGATGGCAGAGGGCCAAAGGAGGCCATACCTGCTTCTTTTCCTTTGTTTGCCTGTTTTCCCCCGAGCGAGATCCCACATCCCCGCTCCTCTCCTGCCACCTTCTCGCCAGTTGCTTCCCCCTCCTCTGAGCTGATCCTGTAGCAAAGTGACTCAATCATGCTATTTGTGGCACAACAGTCATTTTTTCTCCAGCAGGCTCTGATGTCAGAGAGCAGGGAAGGATGACATCCTGGCAGGCCTCTGTCTTTAGCAAGTGCTCCAGCAACCAGCAGGACCAGGCTCAATCCCCAGACCAGACCCCAGGGTCCTAGTTAAGGCACACCCAAGTCATGAGTAGTTTCTGACTTCAGTGAGAACAAGACCGGGCTCCAGATAACTTGTTTGCACGAGTAAATGAAGCCCTGTAATCCACTGTGAAAGCTGGGTGTCAGAAAAGCACATTCTTCTTGTTTTTGGTGGAATTAGCAAATTAACGGATGAAGGGAGCGCGGTGCAGCTCCATCTCAGGGAAGCGTTCGATACAAAAGCTTACTCCAAAATTAATTCCCACCGGGCTCCGATTAAAAGCTGGTTGCCAGGTCTCCAACAAAAGGAATGAATAAACAGCAGCAGCGATGCTGGGATGCAGGACTGGTGCTCCCTACCCCCTTCCCCAACCAGTTACCAGATGGCACAAATCCCAGAAGGCCAAATAGAGCCCCGAGCCAGCCCAGAGGGCACTCTCAGCTCGGCAAACACCCAGTGGCATGGGAGGATGCAGGAGGTGTAACCTGGCACGGTGGTGCCTGGACTCACCTGGCCCCTGAACACCTTGCTGGAGTGAAAAGTGCCTGTGAAGCACAGGAGAGGTGTTCACCCACGGCATGAAACAGGGGAGTGCTAAAACGATGTGGGAATTCTGCACCAGAAAGGGAGGCTTGAAGGTGCTACCCACAAAGACAAAGCTGCTGGGTGGTGGAAGGAGGTTGGTAACACAGTGAGGAAAAGCTGGATAGCACTGGCTGAATTTAATATATTTTTCCACCTAATGGCATTTTAAATTTTTTTTTTTTTTTTGGTCAGAAATTGCATTGATTTCATCAAATTTTAAACAAAAAAATTGGGGAGAAATTTTTTCATTTCAGAAAAACCCTTTCAGAGAATGTTGATGTTTCACTTAGGTCGATATTTCCCTCACTCTTTCAAGCTGCTTTACAACCACTATTGATGTCTGAGCAACAGAATTACCAAGGCTTTCTCTGGACCTCCAGACGCTGTCTGGAGCCCTGCCCCAACATTCAATAAGCTTTCCATTATCACACATTCAAGCTATATGTTGGTCTGAGATTTTTATTTCCTTTCCCAGCTCATGCAGCATCCATTTGGTAGTGAAACAAGTCGACACTTGTCAAGTGCTGATGTCACCAGCATTTTGCTGTCTGTTTTCAGAGACCTAAAAATAGCTACCACTGTAACAATGCTGAAATTCTCGTACGGTAATTGGGGAATCGTATTTGAAACCAGCTTTAAAACATCCTTCAGGGAAATCTTGAGGCCGTTTGGTTTCATTCTAATTAGAGACAGAACTGGATTTTGGCAGCACAGGTGATTTGGGGAGGCCAGGCTGCATCCCTGGACTCGTGGGGGATCTGGGATGTTGGGAAGCAGGCAAGGAGCAGCGTGGACAAGCGAGCGGGATGCGATGCCTGGCTGGCGAGGAGCCCAGGCAGTGTAAACTGAGCAACTGGAAAACTGCAGAGGAATTTGGTGGCGGAGGCTAAATCCTGTGTGGAGGGAAGGAGGGATCTCCTCCTGCGAAGGTGGGAGTGGTGGTGGGGAACGTGTGCATGTGTGAGGTGGGGGTTTTTATTCCTGGCCGTGGTGATGTAAGGAGGTGTGTTTGAGGGATGAGTCAGTTCAGGAGCACGCAGAGGTGCCAAGGCATGGTGGAGCTCCCAGCCCAGGGAATGCTCTCCTGGGGAGGCAGAACCCTCTCATCGGTGTACAAAATCCCTTAAAGCAAGAGGGAGAGAACTGCCGTGCTTCAAACATCTCGAAATTTGTGGGTTTGAGCTGAGAGGTGCTGGGTGTGTCTGCTTTGGCACCACTTCATTTCTGCTTCCCGTGGTGAGTTCTCACTGGTCAGCTGCTCCTGGGGGACACCAGCCCTCTCATTTCTCACCCACCTGTGGACCAGACCTCGCTGCTGGGCAAGGCAGCAGGCAGAACATCCCTTCTGGCTCACCTGTCACAGGAGAGCAGTGCAGGTGATGTCAAACATCCCATCTGATGGCCCATGCAGCCTTGGTGACACTGTCAGAGCCCCTCATGCCATCCCAGAGCCTGCCCTGCCTGCTCCCCATGGCTGGGGTTCCTCCTGGGGGCTTCTCCATAGCCCCCATCCCCAACCTGCCCCTTGATCAGGATCCAGCCCTGTCAGTGTTACATTCCCCAGGTCCCAGCCTGGAGTTATTTAGCTCTTCAGCCAACAGAAAGGTTTCTTCTGCTTGTGTCTCACTTGGACCCTGCTGTCTGCAGCCATATCCGTGTTTTCTCCATGGGTGTTCGTTGATTTTCTGCAGAAAATATGGCCTGATGGGTTAAGACAGGAGTTTTTAACACTGAGGAGCTTTTTTTCTGTACAGAGACCGCTGAGCAATTTTCTTCTCCCATCTCACAGGCCAGAAGGGAAGAAATCCACTATTTTTGCTTCCCTTTCCCTCCCTGAGAGAGGTTTCTCTGGAAATGTGAGAGATGATTCAGGCTTTACCCTGTCTCTGGGAGCTCTGCCTGCTCCCTCTGCAGGTTAGGCAAAGGCAACAGAAATCTCTCCTGTGGCAGCTTGGGTGCAAAACTCTGGACTCCTCTCCATCCACCCACCCCCTTGGAGCTGGTCCTGTAGCCTTGTCCTGCTCCCACCCCCAGGCTCTGCCTTTGGCCAGCTGCTTAGCACAAAGATGTGGAGGTTGGAGAAGAGTTGGTTTGGTGGGTGAGGGGAAATCGGGGTTAATGAAGAGCTCAGCTCCCCATTTGAGGTTAAGGGTAGATCCTCTCCTGCATTTTTGCCTCCTAGGGTTGGGACCATGGATTTAAGAGGAAACACTTGAAGAAAGTTTAATACTGTGAAATTTCTCAGTAATCTTAAAAGCCATGGAAGAAACTGGAGCTCACTCAAACAGGACAAAGCGGCAAAGCCAGAGCTGCTTTTCCATCCTCGATGTTCCAAGAACAAAGGCAAGCACCATTCTGGCTGGAACTGCTGCCTGTGCTACACCTCCTATGAGTCTGACTGGTTTGTCAGCAGAAACAGAGGTCAAGGAGCAACCACTGTCTCTGACAGATCCCTGAGACAGCTGGTGTGCCCTGAGCCCCCAGCCCACCCTGGCAGCACCTCTTCATCTTCCTGCTTGTCCTCTCCCAGCCACCGCTCTTGAGCCTGTCCCTGGGCTTTGCCTGTTCTTTGCCACCTCTTGCAGGTTTGTAATGCTGGTTTATTAATGCAACTCGTGCCAGCCTGATGCTCTTGAAGGGAGACACCTCTGTTAAGTGCAGGTCACTGATATCTGAACCCACTGCACCAAAAGAACCTTTTTAAAGGTGTTCCACGGTTCCCTTGTCCCCCAGTTCACCTGGCAGCCGGCCAAATGCACGATGCATTTGGGATAGAATAAAGGGGCAGAAAAACCCAAACCTTGCAGTCAAGGCAGCCCAGCTTTGTACTCTCCCAGGGTGGAAAAATGGCTGGTTAAGATGAGTGGTACCCCATGTGCTGGTTTAGAAGAGCTTCCTTTTCCTCTCCCATCTGAGTGCAGCGCACACTGTTATTTATCAAAGGATGCCTGTGAAAGCACAGATGCTTTTGGAAACAGAGTGACCTTAGAAGGATTGTGCCAAGGCCTGTGGAGTCAGTTTTAGGCAAAGAGACACAAGGGGGAAATATTCCATATCCTTGCCTTGCTCTTGGTTCAGTCGTGACCTCCAGGAGTTTGCAAAGATCAGACTGTGTTAAAAGAATGGCAAAATTCACCACGGGTTTATAAATCCCTCCAGGCCCTTGGAAGTTTGTGCTTACTGCCAGGCAGAAGGTGACATTTGCCAGCATGTTTTTATGACTGACTTTGAGAATGTACAGAATAAGAACTCAGTTTTGGTTTTATTCCCATGTTTAGCAAAACAGCAATTTTGCCTCTCTTTCTACTCTTAGTCACCAGAATTCCCGTAGGAGTCTGACTTGCCCCGTGGGGCGAGCCTGAATAAGTCCTGCAGAACCTGAGCTTCCATCCCTTCTCCTTATTGCTGCAAACTGTCGTGAGCTTTGGGAGCCTGCATTCCAAGGGGACGGGAGCATCTTGAGCTTCTCAGGAGATCTGGAACCCAAAAATTTGCAACTGGCAACTTAAATGTTTGTCTTTGGCTGTGAGAGTGTTTGTGTTAGTCCCTGCATGATGGCACTTCATCCATAGCTGGGGAACAGGGTGAGGTGCTTGCTGGCTGTGTCTCCCCTGGGATTAGAAAGGCTTTGGGGGAGGATTTGTGCTGTTGCCCTCCTGTCTCAGCCATGCTGAGTTTTAGTCAGCGTCCTTTCCAAGCCAAAGGTGGCAGGGAATATTCCTGGACACTGAGCATCAGTGTCCTCTGCAGTCAGTTTGTTTCCTGGCTTTGCTCTGTGTCCATAAACAGTCCCTTGGGCATTCCCCAGCTAGAGCCCAGCAGAGGCTGGTGCCCATTCCCAACAGGCTTTCTGCATGCAGCCAGACCCGTTTCTGTGGGGTGAGAATCAAAGCACAGACCAAGGCTGTTCCATGCCAGTTGACACTGGCCTCAGAAACCAGTGCCAGGCATTTTTAATTTGCTGGGATAGACACAGTCATGATGCTGAAGTTTATTTTGTGAGGGTGAGCTTGAAGGGGAAAGGCCCCCCACTCACTTTAGGAATGTCTCAAAGGTAACACCCTTCTCCTCTCTCCCACTCAATCCTCCTTAGGAAGCCTGGACTTGCTCCTTTTGCAACCAGGCCGCATTTTGGGGAAGTAATCTTTTACCCTTCACTCTTGTGGCTGGTGAGCTCAGCTCTCCCAACACACTGGACATGATGTAGAGGATGAATGGGTGGCCAAGGGCTTTCAGAGCCTGCAGGAGAGGGAGATCTGGCTGGGGTAGGAGCTGAATGGGCAAATATCCTGATGGTGGCCAGCACCAGGGTAAGGACGAGGTGGAAAGGAGACACTGGATCAGGGTTTCATGGCAGGTTGGAGCTCTATGCTGCTCTATGCCTGTGCACTTATATAATCACTCTAAATAAGACAGAAGAAGCCATTAATAAGTAAACAGTGATGAGGAGGATCAGAGGGGGAATGAAATGGCTGGTGGTGTTGATGTCAGAGAACTGAAATATTTGTGGAGAACTGATGGTTTGCAGCAACCTGAGCGTTCCCTTTTGAGCTGCAGCTGTGGTGGGGCCGTGCTCTGCTGCTGCCAGGCTCGGTGCAGAGCAGGCAGCGGTGCAGGGGCACCACCCTGCCCATGCCAGCATCTGCTTTGGCCATACAAGCTTCAAGTGGGCAGAGCTTTCCTCATTGTAACAGAGGGCCAGCACCTACCCTTGTGGGACTTAGAGCTCCATGGATGTTTTTCTAGAGGTGGTCTCTACCTCTCCTGGGGATGAGGGCACTCTCCAGGGCGAGGTATCCATGTTGCTTTGGTTTCTGCTTGATCCACTCGATGCTGGCAGAGAAGGGGATCTCCATCAGCCCACAGCCTGCCCGAGCTGCTCAACATCTCATCCATGTCCTTTTTTATCTTTTTTCCTTTTTTCTCTGTGAGATGCACGGTGCTTTCTCCACAGCACAGGCTCCCCCCAGATGAACTGTGTTTGCCTGCCAGCTGTGCAGTGGAGTAGCAGGGCAGCGAGGCCCTGGCTACTTTGATCGCACAACTGCCTACAGACTTCAGGAGAAACAATTAGGGGCAAGGGCATGAATGCCTTTTTTTTGTGGGGAAGGAGCTGTAAAGTTTGTGAACGTGCAGGGCTGAGCCAGAGGCCTGTGAGGTGGGCAGGGATTGAGGGAGGAAAGGGGAGCTGGAGGGTGGTGGTGGCCGGGCTCGGTGTGGAAGGCGCTGGACGCTTCATTGAGCGCACGGCGCGGGAGAGCCGCTCCCCTCCACGGGCAGTGTCTCTGTGAATCGCCGTCAAAGCAGATGAAATTTCACACCACACAAATTTCTGAATTTAAAAGGGGAGGGAGGTGGGTAGAGAAGCAGGAGAGGAGGAGGGGGAGGGAGAAGATGCAGGCTGGCCGGGCGCCAGCGCCTCATGCTAACGCCACGGGGAAGGTGGCATCCTTCCCTGGCGTTCCCTCTGGTCCCCGCGCTCCCTGCTCCCTTTCACTGTGCTTGCATCTTCTGGAGGCAGTGTGCTCTGTCTAGAGCTGTTTACAGGATGGTGGTTTGTTCCCTGTCTCCTTATCTCCCTGCTCACAGAGTGAGTATCCGCTCCTCTGCTTTCCCTCTTTTAACCTCTCCTTCTCCTCCGTCTCTCCCTCCCCCACACTGCTTTACCTCTTTCATCCCCTGATCCCCCTCCTCTCTTCCCTTACCCTGCTGGTCTGTCCTGTACTCTCTGCTCTCCTTTCTGTCATCTCCACTCCTGCCTTCCCTAGTTGTGCTCATGCCATCATCTCTCCTCATTTTTCCACCTCTTACTTTCCTTCCACCTTGATTTTCTCTTAAGCCTCTTGAGACAGGAGCTCCTGAGTGTCCATCCCCACCTCCATCTCCCCATCCAGTCCTCCCCATGCAGTCTGCCACGTGCCAAGCAAACCCATCTCTTCACACAACAGCCCAGAGTGTATCAAGGAAATACATTTATACCCATAAGAATGATGCAAAGGTTGGTCCTGTGGCCTTCTGGACGACCAAAGGTGGCATGTGCTGTGACCCCAAAAGGTCACTGGGGTGACTGAATTTTGCTTATGTTCCCCTTTGATTGCTAGAGGTGCATGAAGCCTCTCCTCCCTCCATGAGTCCCACCTGCACATAGCACACAGCCACCAAAGCAGCTGGAGGAATCTCTCCTTGGCCCTTCCAGGAGCAGGTGAATGTTGAGTCTTCAAGCAGGGTGTATCAAAGGGAAGTTGGTGTCCAGGATACTTCTTAAGATCTGAAATCTAAACAATTACACACCCCCATCCTCTCTGGGATACATCACTTGCTTTATCCCAAGTTGGGTTGGTTTATCAGGGTTTAGGAAGCCCAGAGGCAGGACTTGAGCTGGACCTGGTGCCCCAGACCAGCTGCCTCTTGAATCTTGTTCCTCGTCAGGCCCCCACATCTGGGTGCTCCTGTGGTGCTGGTGTCCCTGGGCTGGCCAGGCACTGCAGATGAAACACTCTGGATGAGCAGGTGGCTACAGCCTGGCGCAGCTGTGGATGGCTCTGCCACCTCTGCTCAAAAACCACAACAAAACCTGACATGATTCCAATTTTACCTGCCCAAACATCGTTACGTGGGCAGATCACCCGGAATTTGGGATCTGCATCTAACTGCGCTATCTCTGGAGGATGCTGAGCTACACAGTGTGGATATACCTGCCCTTTAATTGGAGGGAAAGGGAAACGATCTGGCTTTTTGAGGACAAATGTCCTCTCAATCTTGTTTTTCTCCTTTCTGTCCTACCTGTCCCTTCCTTTTGAATCAACAGGGCTAAATTCTGCCCTGATGTAAATCTCTGCTGATACAAATCGGTGTGATCTTGCAAAAATCATTGGAGTGGCTGTGGATTTACGCCAGCTGCCAGCGTGAGCAGGGTTTGGTGCATGGAGTGTGGTAGCCATATCTCACTGTGTCACGCTCTGCATTTCCAACCAGCACTGCAGGTGATAAGCAAATCCTGGCGAGAGGGTCCCTCTCGGAGCAGAGCAGGCGGGAGCCTGGATGTCCTTTGCGCAGCCGACTCAGCCAGCCAGGCTGCGATTTTGGGATGGACCCCGTGCAAAGGTTTTAGCCCGCGGGGCTCCACAAATGGGGTGGAAAATTTTCATTTAATACGTTTTTTTGCATCTCACACTTTAGGGAAAACAGGAAAGCGCATTTGTAGCCACGATTTCCCAGGGGTGCAGTATAATCCGGAGAGTGGATGCTGTGTGCGGCGCAGGGGGATGAGTCATCCCCGTGCACGACTCCTTGGTCCCAGCACCCAGCCACGACGGACTCTGCACCTCCCGCCTTGGCCTTTCCTGCCAAGGTTGCAGCTCCCCTTTTTATTCGCCCCCACCACCACCACTACCATGCCCAGTTACCCCAGGGCAGGAGGATTAGGGTGGGACAGGGGTTGTGTCTCCAGCTGCCCTCCTAGACCTGCCAAGCTGGGAGGCTGTAAAAGCGATCCGTGCAATGGCAAAGCCGTGGTGGTAATTTTTTAAGCGGTTCCTGTCCTGTTGTCCTTCTCTCCCCTCTGGGCTTTCTCCTCCACCCCAAGTGTATTACAGATAAAAGGGTTAAGAGCTCGCCTGGGCCCCCTGCTCGGAGAGAGGGCAGTTGCAGTGTTGTATCTAGACCCAGTGAGGATATATATAAATTCCCTTCGTCTCTTTGGATCTATTTATAGCACGGCAGGCAGTGGCAAAGGCTCTCCTCAAGGCTTCATCTCCTACAAACAGACTTCACAGACAGCAGAGAGGATAAATTTAGCACACGAGATTTCTTAAAGAGCCAGCAGCTCTGCGGGGCTGCCAGCCTGCCCTGCCACAGCCCCTGCCCCGATGCCCCCACTGGGGCAGCCCTCTTCCATGGGTGCTTATCCCCCCATCTTCTTCCCCCCTCTTCCCCATTTCCAATTTTATGTCCAGCTTCACCCATAATCTCCCCTTTTCTGGTCTCTTTTTCTACCATTGATGGTTTTTTACTTTTTTTTTTCCCTTCTCTTTCACTGCTTCGCCATCTCATCCTCCCTGCTTTCTTGTTTTCCTTTTTTTTTTCCTCGCCTTTCTCTCTCCCAGGCCACAGGGCTCAGAAGATAAAGCTTTCTAGTTAACAGTTCACTGGTTATGCCTACATAGTAAAAAAAAAAAAAAAAAAAAAAAAAAAAAGTGTAGCTTGATTAATGCCTTCCAGATGGTTAATTGAAAAAATAGGGGGAGAATGCAGCAATCTCCCCCCCGCCCCTCCAGCACTCTGCACACATCCATCGCACGGGAAGAAGACTGCATTAAAGGGTGAGGGGAGCAATATATTTGAGAAATAGGGGCAGCGCTGTTGCCGTGCTGAGGAGTTAACTCAATCCCTGCCTCATGCCCTCATCTATCCCACCCCAAAATCCCCCACCCCAGAGATGTAAAATGTTCCTTACAACGTGTAACACACGCAGACCCCGCTGGCAGCCTCGGCTGAACCTCAGCACGGGCACCGCGCTGCTCCGAGTCCTCCCCGTGCTCCAACGCCCCCCAAAGCAGCACCCACCCTCATCCTCTCCCCGTGTTCACTTTTTGGGGGATGCACACGCACCCACACACACGCCCCACGTGTCTTCGATGGCCACGCCATCGTTTGCGCACGAGTGGCTCCGTTACCGGGGCCGGGCAGCGGGAGGGCTCTGCCAGAGGGCTCTGGGCTTTTGGGTTTGGCCAAAGTGGGCAAGATGGAGGGGCATGAGGATGGGGGGGAGCTGTAATTAGGGGGTTTGGAGCAACTCGTGAGGGGAGGGGGGTGATAACGTGGTCAGCAATAGGTCACTGCTGGGTGATTGGATCAATCCATCCTCAGCCTCACGGACACGTGCGGGCTGTCTCCCTGTTCCACGCTGGCAGCCTCGCCTCTTCCCCCCCAAGCCGGAGCTGTGCCCGGGTTCTTTGTCTCTCTCAAGGCAGAGACAGAGGAGGAACGCAGCTCGCTCCCCACCCCGTTAATAGAGATGCTGCCTTGCTGACGTGAGTCACGGAGGGTTTGTGCCGTGCCAGTGGGGGTGAGCCGCATCAGCCCCCCGCCCTGCACACCTCCCACCCTGGATCTCCCTGGTTTCCAGGGAAACAGCGGCCCCAAATGCTGCCTGACTTTCACTTCTGCCTTTCATTTCTCCTTTTATTTTTTTTTTCTTTGATAAGAGAAAAGCAGACACAACTGATTTTTTTTAAACTACTGTTTTTTCTTTTGTCTCTCTTCCCCTTTCAGGATCACCACCACGGCCGCCTGCATGATGGACCTGCGCAGGTACCCCCTGGACCAGCAGAACTGCACGCTGGAGATCGAGAGCTGTGCGTATGCCTCGGGCACATCGCTTGCCACGCGGTGCCACCTGATGCCACCCGCCCTGGCCACAGCTTCCTGCTCGTGGGATGCCTCCCAGGGGTGCTACAGCACCAGGCTCCATCACCCTGAGGGCACCTCACGGGGGAAATTCCCAGGAAAACAGAGCTCTAGCAGCAGGCTGGGCATTAAGATCAGTCTCAGGAGGGTGGTGGAAGGCTCCCTTAGCCTTGAGGAAGCCCTGGGAAGCTGTCCTCACTCGTGGCTGGCTCCACTCTGTGTGGGAGGTGGCACCCAAGCCCTCCCACCGTCCTTCCCCGCCTGGATGTTCCCTGGATTCCTATGGAAATCCTCTTCCAGCTGTGCTGGCAGAGCAGGTCCGGCTCTCCCTCATAAAAATGCACTGCAGTGTCCCTCCAGGGCTGGGCCAGAGCAGCAGAGCTCCCAGCAGAGCTGATGCAGCCTCGCTGGTGATTATCAGGGAATTGCTCTTTCCATCAGGGAGATCCCACAGCACCCATGGCTGGGGAGCTGCTGGCCCCACCCCGCCTGGGTCCCGGGATGTGCGGGGTAACGGGATGGGAATGAGGTGCTGCTGGAGGCACGAATGGCAGATTGTCATTTTTCTGCCACTCCTCAGCAGCTTGAGAATAGCTTACAGTAGAACCAAGGAAACAGAAGGCAGGGAATTACCCACAGTTCCCCGTGTTGCGATTTTGCTCTTAATGGGTCATGTCAAGCCAATTTGTTCATCAGAGCTACGTTTCCTCACAATATTCCAAAGGCCCAGGCAGAGTTGAAGAGATCCAATTGTTTCCTTCCTCAGAGCTTTTGTCTTTCATGCACTTGCACGGTCGAAATCTGCAGGGCTCCATTTTCTTTGCTTCCACACAACTCTGGAATATCAGTCCTTTTAGGGCTGGATTATAGAACCAAAGTATTTTAAAGCACAAAATCAAGCCAAACCTCAGAGAGAAAAAGCCCTTTTCTGATGCAGGAGTGCTGGGTTTGGGAAGCAGCAGAAGGCATATGGGGTCCCCTGCCCCACAGCAGCTCGGGGCTCTTACCTGTATGAGATAAGCACTGCCTGTTGATCCCATCCCTCCACCCCAAAAATAACCCTCACCACGTATACCCCTGCCTGTCTGTGTGCCAGGATCCAACAAAAACCTGATGAGGCAGGCTACAAACAGGCTGCTAATCTGACATTTTAAGACGTCACATCAATACTTTTCGATATTTCAGATGGAAATGAGTTGCCTTTGTGAAAGTTTGTTTACTTTTTAGAAGTAAAATGGAAATTTGGTTTTCTCTTTAAAGCTAGAAATCAAAGCAAAGCATTTATTTTTAGACCGAGCAACCTTTCCCTTTAGAAACACTTTTAAAAAATGGCTTCATGAAAAACATGCTCGATTTCATATTGCATAATGCCATGATAAAAAAATAAAAATACAAAAATTGGTACCCAACACCAGCAGGTCATAGAATAAATGGAATAGAACCAGTTAACTGTGAGATCTCCTAAAATTAGTTACCGTAATTTGACATTTTCATTGCTGATCAGGAAGTAAATTTGAAGTCACTGCTGTTAAATTTGTGGATGATGAAGATAGCAGCGTGCGGAGCTTTGCTCGCTACGCATTTGAATCCTTCCCAATCTGAATCCATCCGGAAGGGGTTTGAACGCAGCCAAATGCAGAGCTCTGTGCCTGTGTGTGGGATTGCAGGGCCATCCCGAGGGGCCTGGACCCACACGGGGAGGTGAGGAAGGGGTGGCAGCCCTGGGCAGGGCAGCTGGAGGTTCTGTGGCTCTGACAGAATGGGCTGGAGCGAGCCCTGTTATATAAACCAGGGGAGCCGTGAGTCAGAGCTCGGAACTGATTGGCCTCTGAACATGTCACTGAGATGGGGAAAGGGGCTCTGTCTATGTTTGGGTTCCAAAACTTAGGGAGGATGCTGAGGAGTCGGAAGAGGCTGAGGAAAGATGCTAAAAAGCAGTTCAAGGGCTGGGGCAGATGTGCAGTGGGAAACCTCAATAGCTCAGTCTGGTTTGTTTACTGCAAAGGAGGTGGAGAGGTGAATTGTTTACAGGCTGGGTGCACCTCTGCAGAGGGGGAGCACTGGGGGGAAAGGGCTCGGGAACCTCCTGGAGACATTGGGAACAGCCACGGGAGCCTGGGAGTCTGAGCCAGATGAATTCAAATGTGAAATCGTTCTCAATGTTTCTGAGCCGTGAGGGCGTCGGAGCTGCTGGAACCAGCTACCAGCAGGAGTGGGGGGGGACTTGGATGTTTCTTACATCCAAGAACGTGGGGTTCCAGCCCCGGGGCTGAGTGATGCAAACAACAGGTCCTGTGCACGAAGCTGGGGCGTGAGGAGGATGACCCAAGAGTCCTGAAACCCTCTAGGCTCGAAGGTGTGAGGGCTTTACCGCTCTGGGAGCAGGAATATGCCAGCTGGGGGAGGAGGTGGAGCCCTGGCTTAGCTGATTTCCATCAGAAGCAGATGTGGCATGGCATTTGGAAGACTGGGTTTATATGTTAGCACCCATGAATAAACGCAGTAATGACTGAGAGTGCAGGATGTGGGCTCGGAGACTGCACAGTCATCAAATAATTCAGTTTGGGAAGAGACCTCAGGGTGTCTCTAGTCCAGCCTGCAGCTCAAAGCAGGGTCAGCTCTGAGATCAGACCAGACTGCTGAGCTCTTTGTCCACTCAGCAGCTTCAGGATGACACTGGCCTCAAAGGTTCATCTCTGCTCTGGGCTAACCCTTAGCCCCCAAAGCAGGAGGAGAAGAATTTCTCCTCCGTGGTGCATTCAACAGCTCTTCATTGCCCTGATGCCACTGATGCCCTGGTGCTGGGTTTGGTGGCACTCTCCTGAGTGGCTGGGAGCCTTGCATGGAAAGCCAGCTGCCTGTGCTGCGAGGGTGGGTGCCTAAGGCAGGCTGCTGTGCTGCAGTGCAGGTGCTGAGCACGAGCTGTCTGTGGGCACAGGTGAGGCTCACGCTCTCAAGGCAGCCTTGCCCCGAGCTGTACCAAAGCCTGGCCATATCTTACTGCTCCCGTGAAGCTTTACTTAGAATCTGAGGCCACCCTTGTGCAGCAACAGCCAAAGGGCTTCAAAACACACAAGCACTGTTAATTTTCAAGGTGTGATGAATCCTTGCCACAAGGGAAGGGCAGGGCAGGGCTGTGAGCGTCGCAGTGGTGGGTGAGGGGTTTCGTGGTTTCATCCCCTGGGCCTCATTCCCCACGAGTCCAGAGCACTTGGGGGTCTCATTTGCAGCCCGTGCAGCCCTGTCTGTCTGGGGTTAAAGCAGGAAACTGCACCCTTGGCTGAGTTAACAAGCCCATTACCCTGAAATGTGAGGGATGAATATTTGTTATGAGTCTGCTTCCTTTTCCCCTCTTCTCTCATTACTGCTCTTCTCAGCCAGCTCTTGGTAGAAGCAGCCCCCAGCCTCAGAGACTCTGTTCACTTCTTGGATCTGAATTTTGACTGAGAGTACTTAGAAAAGGGAGGTGCTCTGGTTGTCAAAGTTCTTTTCAACTGCTGCTGGAGATCTTTTCCTCTCTGGGAATTTTTAATACTGAGCTGCCCTGTTTACCCAGTCCCACCAGTCTGCACTGTGTGGTCTCCCCCTCCTGGTAAAAGGAGGCAGTTTTTGAAAAGCAAAATGCCGTGTTTGGTCCATTTGACAGAGGCTTCTGGTGCTCAAGTCCCTGTCATGTCAGCCATGGAGATTATGTAGTGCAAGTCAAGGCTAGCTGGGCCACACCTCGCCTTTTTCCCCTGAATTCTAGCCAGAAGTGGGAGTTCTGGCCAATTTTTCCTGTTCTCCTGAGGACTGTACTGCCAAGCTCAGCTGAAGAAGGAAAGTACATCAGCAGAGAGAGGCTAGGCTCGGTGTGGGCTTTCCTTTGGGTCCTTTTCCAGATCACCTTAGTGCAAATGGAGGTGTCACCTGGTCCAGCTTGTGAGCTCAGCTCTCCCTGTGTGCTCCTTCCTCCCTGCAGATGGTTACACGGTGGATGACATTGTCTTCTTCTGGCAAGGGAACGACTCTGCTGTCACGGGGATGGAGGTGCTGGAGCTGCCCCAGTTCACCATCATCGAGCAGAGGCTGGTCAGCAGGGAGGTGGTCTTCACCACCGGTGAGTCTGGTGAAGGGCTGCGTGCAATGGGCAAAGCTGCTGCTGATCCACTGGCTGTCCCTCTGATTCACATGCTGGGGCACTAACTTAGGATCTAGGCTTCAGCTTGGGGTTCCTCTAAGAAAAAGGTGAAAGGTGTCTTCTGCACCCACCAGCTTTGCTTTTTTTTTTTTTTTTTTGTCTGCTTCTCTTCAAAGACTTTCAGGATCATTTTCTTTGCTGCAATTATTTCAATTTCTTAGTCAAAATAATGACTGAGCTCAGAACCTCTTTAGAAGGTTCTCAGCTTTCATCTACTTTTTATGTGGTTCACATCTGGGTCTCAAAGCTAATGTAGGTGCAATAGTAAGGAGAAAATATATCCACTGGGAAGCAAGTGGGCTATGAAATGATGCCAACCCACCTGCACATGGCAATAAAAAGATTTGGAGAGAATACCTGGGACCACTCAGATACTGCCAGCTGGAAAGTTGGAGGGGGTTGGATTTTGGTTGCTGTCTTCACTTTGATCTGAGGTGGAGGTCACTGCCAAAACAGCACAGCACACACCTGTCAAAAATAGACTGGTGAAATACTGTGTTCAAGCCATACAAGTGGCCAACAGTGGTGAGGGAACAATCCCTCCTTTATCCCAGTCTACATCCTTGATGGCTAAAAACTGTTCTTTTCTTGTTACTTATCTGCCAGCCAGGATTACACCCATGTTTCAGGCTCCTGTGCTGCCTAAGGGACAGAGGTGGGAAGGAGGAATGACTTGGACTTTGTCTCATAGCAATGAAAGAGGCACTGCTTTGTCCCTGTCAAAATTAGCCTGCTCCAGTGGAAGGACTGTAAAAGTACTTATTGTCCTCACTATCCTCATTAGGTTTGCTAAAAGATTAGGAGGAAGTTGCAATAACTTGAAAATAATAAAAAAGAGACCTTCAGATTAACTAACAGTACTCTATTTGCATATGAATTTGCCCAGTCTGACCATAACCCATTTTTAGAACAGCATGGGAAAAATATGATTCAGATCTTCATTGCTGTTTGGAGGCAGAGCTGGCACAGGAAACATTGGAAAATCATCTCATGGCACCCAGATATAGGTTAAAGTCTCCTGTGTAAGCCTCCATCATATTGGCTGGCACCATAATAGCAATTCCAGCACTGAACAGCCATTCTCCCACGATGGCTGATATAATAATGTGACTTATGTAGAGTTTCCATTCTTCTTAATACTCTGGGACAGCTGAGCAGATTCTGAAGAGACCCCTTTCAAAATCCGATGAGTCTGCAAAACCAGCTGCAGAAAACAGGAGATTTCTCATTATTCCTGCCTCTCGAGAACATTTTCCAAGTAAAATTTCAGTTCCTGACCTAAGCTCTTAGCACAAATGCAGCCTTGCCCTCCTCTCAAACCCCATCCTCCTTTAATGTCTCACTGGCAGGTTCGTATCTGCGCCTATCCCTGAGTTTCCGGATTAAGAGGAACATTGGTTACTTCATCCTGCAGACCTACATGCCATCCATCCTCATCACCATCCTGTCCTGGGTCTCCTTCTGGATCAATTATGATGCTTCTGCTGCACGAGTGGCACTGGGTATGGAATTTTTTTCATTGTATTTTGGAGGTGTTTTCTTGAGGGAGATCAGCTGTAACGAGGAAAATCCCTTTTCTTTATGAGGTAGCAATTAAGCAAGTCTGTCAAAGTTGTCATCCCAAATGGACATTACTTTGTTTCTGAGAACAAACTTTAAATTTTCAGTCAGAAGAGTTACATTTTTTTGGTTGGTTGGTTGGTTGGTTGGTTGGTTATTAGTACTTCCCAGACTGGAGTCTGTTTTATTTGAATCAGTGAAAAGTCCTACCAAAATTTTTCTGGGTGTGAGTTTAAACTCTCTAAACAAAAATATAAATTTTCTCAGGTACGTGAGGCCCTGACATGCCATGAGTTCCTCCACTCTGGTTTGCACTGGTTTTCTTAAGAAGAGATATCTGGGCACCTCTTGGTCAACAGGTGTGCCAGGAGGGGTCAGTTGGGTGATAAATTCTGAGGTTGAGTGGCCAAAGAGTTGTATGGGAATGGTTAAAAGATGAAAGAAATAAAGTTAGGGGCATTGCACATTTTCCTGATAGTTCAGGCCCCATACAGACACTCTCTGCAGCTTCATGGCCAAGGCAAATGTGGGACAGTAGTTAAAGTCCAAGTTCTTCTTTGGCTCATGCTCCCTTAAATAGGAATGTTTTCCTATAAGAGGGGGAAAAAATGAGGTCTTTTAAGCAACAGAAGGGAAGTGGGGGTGGATGGCAGATGAGGGTTTTGAAGGAGGAGCACGAGAAAGGGGGGATGGCTGGCGTATGAGAATGGGGCTGTGCAACATGAGGGAAATTTCAGAGGCAATAGGAGAGGTAAGGA
This sequence comes from Aphelocoma coerulescens, assembly GCF_041296385.1. Classification (NCBI taxonomy): domain Eukaryota; kingdom Metazoa; phylum Chordata; class Aves; order Passeriformes; family Corvidae; genus Aphelocoma; species Aphelocoma coerulescens. Next base: position 18,626,979 of record NC_091018.1, read on the forward strand.
GAGAGCAGGGCTGGATCTGTGAGTGAGACAAGGCTCAGAGAGGCAGTGCAGCTGGGTCTGACAGCAAAGGCTGGGGGCTCCAAGTAGCTCTAGGAGAAAGAACTTGAGAAGACTCAGAGGAGGGGTGGGTTGAACAAAGATATAAAACAGGTAATTTGGCTGTGCTTGCTTGGGGAGGCTGGAGCAGAGAGATAGGGAGGGAAGAAGAAGAACTTGGTAAATTAAAAGGTTAAGTTGCATTGACAGGAGCCATAATCAGAGAGAGGAGAATAAGAAACATTGGGAAAGCCCAAGCAAAAGGGTGGAGGTGAGATGCACAGCTGTTGAATTTCTGCTGACATCTGGACTCAAAGGAGAAGACAGAAGAAAAACACTCTAGATCAGAACTGCAACAGCTCTCCCTAAACTATTCCTGACAGTTCTCTAACTTATCCTTAAAAAGCTCTAAAAAAATAAACTCCACAGCCTCCTCTGGTCACTTTATATCCAGATTTACCTGCTCCTACAGTCAAAAAGCTCCTCTTTGCCTCTGCCCTAAGTCTCTATTGCAATTTGTCCAGTTCTTAATGGACACATGGAGAACATTCTATTCTCCCTTTCTTTGCCTCAGATTTCTGTAGATTTAGACTACTGCCTAAATATAGACCATATTGTGTGTACATAAACATATCTCCCTTCTGTTTACCCAACTGAAGGCTAATAGTTCTTTCAGTCTTTTATCAGGAATGACACTAAAGACACAACAAGGGTGAAGGGGAAGCAGGACAAGCAAAGGTTCAGGGTGCACAAAGAGCTTTGAGAGCCATCGCTGTAGAGGTGGGGCTGAAACCACAGGAGAAAATTAAGGTCATGGAGATTATTAGAGCTGCCACCAGAGAGATGAGGAGTAAAAAGAAGAAAAGAAGATCAGCAAGGTAGTAAGAATAGCTAGAGAAGCAGAGGAAGACTAGGTTGAAGAGGAAGAGTTACCACCCCCAAAAGAAGTATGAAGGTTCATTGCCATCTTTTTGGAGCTGGCAGAAAACTGTCAAAGAGGCAGGTCTGAGGCCACTCTGACAGTCCAGAGAAGGGAAGAGTCTGAGAAGAAGCTGAAGAAGAGATCTGAAGCTGTGAGAGTAATCATAGTGAATCAGGCTTCTGGAACTGAGTAGATGGGGACAAAAGTGTTCACAAAATGCTTATTTAAGATGCAAGAAATGTGAGGAGGCCTAAAAAGGAGAGTGTGAGAACCATGGGAGGAATGTGTACAAGTGATAATTGATGTAATGAATGGTAAAGCTGGTGAGAGGAAGGTGGGAACTGATGGGGTCAAGGACAGAAGCCTACGAGGCAGGCAAAAAAAAAAAAGAGAGTGCCATGAAGAGGAAATCTCTTTGCTCTTTCTCCACTTCATGGCATTGGGAAGACATGGCAGGTTATAAACTCATGCCAAGATGCTGAAGCATTCAGTAGCACACAGTGAAGCCTGATGAGTTCATGAAGGAGAAAAAAGGGAGGTGAAGAGGGTAAAAAAGACAAACTGAGTATTTCCTACCACAATGAGAGAAAGAGGGAAGATCAGGGGGACTTAAAGAAACAAAGTCCAGAGGATGCTGATCCCCATCATGCTGATGATACTTAGACATTTTCTCCCACTGTTTGCTGCTGGTTCATTTTCTGCACCAATTTGTACCGGGCATGCAGGCTTAGAATAATGACAGTTTCCTTCCCAGTTGCACTGCTCCCATCCCTCCTGAGGCTGTCCAGCTGGAAGGAGGGATGTGGGAGCCGAGAATGGCATCTCAGGAAACCATCCCACATTGGTAACAGAGCACCTGCCCTCTCCTGACAGGGGTCACCACGGTGCTTACCATGACAACCATCAACACCCACCTGCGGGAGACTCTCCCCAAGATCCCCTACGTCAAGGCTATTGATGTTTATCTCATGGGCTGCTTCGTCTTCGTGTTCCTGGCACTCCTGGAATATGCTTTTGTCAACTACATATTCTTCGGGCGAGGGCCCCGGCAGCAGAAGAAGCAGAGCGAGCGCATCAGCAAGGCCAACAACGAGCGCCACCGCTACGAGGAGAAGAGGGTGAGAGAGCAGGTTTGTCCTCTCCTTTTGTTGTGGCAGGAGGATTCAGGCTCTCCACTGGGTGAGCTGAGGAGCAGCCTTTGTGCTCATCACAAGAGATGAACCCCAGTTTCCCTTGTCTGGTGATTACTGGGAATTTTTCGTCCTTGTTCATTTTGTCATCATCCTCTAACCAGTCTCATCAGAAATCTCTTGCGTGGGGTAGGTGTACCCAAATGTCCCTCAGTGGCCTTTGGTCCTCCTGCGTTGGCAGAATCACACTTCCCCCACTCAAATTTTGCTGCAAGCACAGGTGGCTGCTCCTTCTACCCCAGCAGCAGTGGGCAACCCTCAAATGCAGCATGTTCAGAGCTCACAAATGACCCCATCACGGGTATTGTCACCAAACTCTGGGGAGGAAAAGAAACACTCCAACACCATCTTTTAAGTATTAACGAGTCAGGCATTACTTTATTCTGGCCAGGATGTGCAGTGGAAATCATTTCAACCCCATGTGATTCTTTACTGGAATATTCACATATTTATATATTAAAAAAACCGAATTTTCATTCATTGGTTCTGCATTACACAATTCTTAATATTTGATCTCCTATTTGTTATTGATCCCTTCACCTTCAATGCTATTTTTGGTCCTTGTTCTTTGGCTCTCTTATCAATCTTTTCCCAGACTGGGTATCTCCAATCCTGCTGGGGGGTTAATATCTGTCAACATCTGTTTATCTCCTCTGTATCTTCTGGCCACTCCCAATCTGTATATGTTCAACTCTCAGAGTTTAGGAATCTTCTTTTGGTTGATTGAGGCCACACCCAGTGAAACTCAAACCCTCGGTGGACAGAATCTTTTAAAGGGAAACCTCCATTTCCCTCCTCCTTGGCAAAGGCGAACCGACCCATGACTGAAGTCACTTTAAACATTTCAGAAGTTATATAATTCCCAACAGTATTGTTACCCAGAAGTGTGGAAGGTATCTTTCAGCTTTATACCGGCTAAGCTAGTATTTTAATGCCTTAGAAAGCCTCGAGCAGCCTAGAGAGGCAGCACGGGCAATCTGGCACTTTAGTAGCTCTAAAATCGGTACCTGTATCAGCTGCAGAGCAAATACCATCAGCAGAAGCAAAGAGGGAGAAATGTAGCTCCCTGCCCGCTCAATTCCCTGCAGGTAGAAGCTTTCAAATGAGAGAGACAACCAGAGATGTTCACAGGAAGAAAGCTGAGCTGAGAGAGAGTGGGGCCTCCCTCGACCATCTTTTATTCGGAGAAGGGGAAAGGGGAGGACTGGGGGCAGGCCCGGGGTGAGCGGCCAATCAGACACTGCTAAAGAGTCTGAGTTACATTTGGTTTTGCCCGCTTGGAACAAAGGAGCTTGGAGCACATGGCAGGAGCATGTGTCTTTGGGAGGGGGAGGGGAAGCTCAGAACAGGCAGCAACACAGAAGTCCCTTCAGAATCACCCCTGACGGTGTGTGCGTCCTGCCCAGATCACCCCACTACCTCTGTGTCCGTGTTCCCCGTTCCAGGTTGACCCTTACGGTAACATCCTCCTCAGCACTCTGGAGATGAACAACGAGCTGCTGGCCACGGACATGATGAGCAGCGTGGGCGACTCTCGAAACTCTGTCATGTCCTTCGAAGGCTCAGGAATCCAGTTCCGCAAGCCGCTGGCCTCTCGGGATGGCTTTGGCCACCACCCCACCCTAGACCGCCACGTCCCGCTGACCCACCACGCTGCCGCCCGCAACCGCGCCAACTGCCGCCTGCGCCGGCGGTCGTCCAAGCTGAAGCTCAAAATCCCAGACCTGACAGACGTCAGCACCATTGACAAGTGGTCACGGATCATTTTTCCAATCACTTTTGGATTCTTCAACCTTGTTTACTGGTTGTACTATGTAAATTGATGCCTGCGGCCTCTGAGAGAGATAATAGGGACAGACACTCAGACAATGACAACACAGGAGTGTTGTGGTCTTTTGGGTTTGGGTTTTACTCTTTACTATCATTGTCATTTATTCCTATGGTTCATTAGATTTATTCTAAGCTTACTCTTCTCTTTTCAGCACATGTAGAACCACGGAGTGTGGGGTGGGGTAAAGGGAGAGAAAGGTACGGGAGGGGGTTTGGTTTCAGGGAGGGATGTGTTCGTCCTGATTTTGGTTTCCTGCTGAAGGACTTAAACCATTGTAAAAAAACAAAAAAAAACCAAAAAAAAACCAACAAAAAAACCAACAAAAACCAACAAAAAACAGAAAGAAAAAAAAGGAAAAAAAAGACGGAAAAAAAAAGAAAAAACACACAAAAAAAACCCCAAAACTGAGAAAAGTTAAAAAAAAAAAAAAAGAGGGGGGAGATTTAAAGAAATTGAGTTAACAACTGGTGGGGGCGATAGGTTACTTTGGCTGTGCTCACTAATGCTCTATCCTCACTTCCATTTCACTACTGAATTTCATCTTTCACTTTTCAGTCTTATTATATATTTTTTAATCTTTCTTCTGTCACTGCTCTTAACCCCTTCACGTTTATTCTTTCATGGATTCATGAGATGATGGGGTTTCATTCTCACACTATGAGATTTTTCTTTTCTTTTTCTCTCTCTCCCTCTCTCTTGCTTACAAGCCTAAAAGAATCTTTTAAACCAACAAATAAAAAGAATATTTATTTTGGAAGAGCTGGGAAGGGGGGGGGAGGACGAGGCAATTATTTGGGAGGGAAGGGGCAACGTGGGGTTATGGGAGGGGGGGAGGAGGGAACTTATCAAAACCAAGGCACATTTGCAAGATGCCTTTTTCCACCTTCAGGAGTTTGCAAGCTGTTTTTCCTGTGTGAATGTGCGTGTGTGGAGCATCTGTGTGTGTGTGTGGGCACGTGTGTCCATGGATGTGTGTGTGCAAGCATGTTTTCTGGGGAGGGGGGCTGGGGAGGGGGGTTTTGTAATATCTTTTGTAGAAAGAGAACACAGATGACATTTAACTGGCAGTGTGTTTTGAGGGGGGGGAATAGCAGGGGTTTGTTTGCTCATTGCAGCTTCACCAGGTTGGAGGTCGGGGTCCCAGCTCCAGAGGCAGAGCTGGGGAGGCAGAGTGTGCAAATTGGCACTTGCTGAGGGAAGAGAGGGATTTGGGGATCAGCAATAGGACAGTGCTGCTGTTCACTACTGGCATCTGATCTCGAGGAGACTAAGCTGATTCAGTCCTTAAAGGAGGGGTTGTTCCTAGTTATTCCCACCCTGCATCTTCCTTATGGAGTCTGGAGATAAAAGCAGTTGCAGGACTCTGGAAACTTAATCCTTCCCCCCTCTCCTTGTTCCTTGTGCCAGACAATGGATCCACACTCCAGCCCTCTGAGTGACCACAGCCTACATCAAGGCACAGGAAAGGCTGGATGTCATTTAACTTTGTTATGTTTCAGGATGAAAAAAATAGGGAAATGATAATGATCCCCTTTCCTAATGGTGGGCTGGCAGCCTCTGATCTGTACTGCTTCTACCAGGCCTTGCTTTATGTCTATTAAGACAAACAGAGTGTAGAGGAAAGCACCCTGTGCCCTTCCTTGCAGATGATGAAGCTGAGGATGAGGTAGAGTTCCATGGAGCATCATCCCTCTGGAAGATGATGGTCTCCAAAGGCTGGGCAGGGTGAAGGTTGCAATGAAAATGCTGAGCTTGGTGCTTGTGGAAGCCCCTGAGTCTCCAGCAGCTTCCATCCACAGGAATTCCTTAGGAAGGTGCAGAAGGGGAACTTGGCCTTGGACAGCAAGGTCAGCCTTTTCCAAAGGAGCCAGTGATGTTCAGGAAAATCACTGAATTATTGGCCGCTTTGGCAATCACTGATGATTGATAATCTCCCTGATAATATTAATAAAAGCCATGAAAATGTTAAATTCACAAGTGCAAAACTTTAACCCCAGGGTCATTCTGCCATTCCTGGAGTAACGATGAGAACCTTGTCCTTACCTGATGGAGATTTTTTCCTGTCAGACCCACAGACACCCACATTGCCCTTTAGCCAACCATCCTTTTATTTCCCTGCTAGCATTCTCCTCCCTTTTCCTTGATTCCCATTGCTTGGGAGAGCAGAGTGATCCTCTGAGACCAGGGAAACTCCTGTTTTTCAGATGGCAGATGAACCTGATGCACATCTTTCATTCACTAATTTATGTCTGTACAGTACTATGAAAATGTGAATCACTACAGGCCTGACCTAGTAACACTGAAGTCAGGGAAAGTTTTGCCTGCACTTGGCTGAAGCAAGATCAGGCCTCATCAGAGTAATTCTTGTTATTTTTATATCAGTCATGTGTCTTATGCAGAATCTGAAGCATAAGAGTAGAGCATCCCCGTTCCCCGTCGCCCCGTGTCTGTCTCCCTCTCTCATGTTCATGCATGCACACTTTTGGTCCAGGCCTCCCTGGATTCACCAAGGTTTTAGCACAATTGTTAAATCAGATTCTGCCCTGCCCTGCAGAGCAGTCTCCTGCTGGTTTCCCCATCCAGAAGCAATGCTGCTGCAGATGGGTTTTCCCCAGACTGCTGCAGTTCATGGCCTATATGGGTCTGTATAGGAATAAGAGTCTGGATAGTGGCTGGAGGATCAGGTAGCTCTGTCTACCTGACATGAAGGAAGTTAAAACTTGGCCAGTGGAGAAAGCTACACTTTCTAGTGTGATTCTATTCAGAAATATCTTTTAAATGCTTTAATGGAAGTCATAAAGTTGTGTTTTATGACAGCAGCAGTATAATGTTGGTGGATATCAGCATGCCACGGCTGCAGCTCCCACACGGAGACTGCCTATCAGCAGGTCCACTTTTCAAGGGGAGCCTAACCAGATGATTGATGATTAAATCAAATGTCTAAACACTTACCCTTTATATATGTGATTGCAATGTAAAGGGTGAACAGAACGATAAAAGTGGGGAGAAAAAGAGGCAGTTAAAAGAAGCCTATTAAGATTGGAGGGAAAACAAATGGCTGGGTGGTAAGAAATTCTGAAGCTGAGGGAGATGACTCAGGAACTCCAGTAATCTGATAGTTGTAGTAAAAAGCCTGGCAAATGTGTGGCATGAGCTAGGCACCTGAGAGCTCTCTGAGCTGGCCCCAAAGGCTGGCAGGGGCAGCAGCACACAGATGATGCAAACCCCACCGATGCTCTTTGCTTCTCGGGTGCTGAGCCCCACACAGGGTGGGGTCCTGAGTGACCAGTGCCCTGCAGGTACAGCCTCCAGAAACCAGAGATCAGGCTTGGGGAGGCTGTGTCTAATATTTGAGGCTTCAATCCAAGATTGAGCCCAGTGACAATCCAAAAGCTTTCCAGGGAAAAAAGCACTGCTTAGCAGATTTCTTCACCTGCTGGGACTGGGAGCCAGACTCCTTTGCTGTGGCCTCGGTTCTCTGTTGGCTGGGTTCTCTTTTTTATCAGGAGTCATCCTAGTTTCTCTCTTTGAATGTTTCTAACTTGGTATTATCAGGTCAGTGTTACTTCACGGAGTCAGTACATCCAGACTCCTGGACTTTTGGGTCCGACACAATAATCTTTGCCAAAGAGTGTGGGGTCAGGACTTGTCACAGTTCAGGAGCTGCCTTACACTTGCTGATGATGGGGCAGAGAGCTGGAGAACAACAGAGTGTCCTGGGAGTGGGATGAGCAACAGGAAATGTGAGGGAAGGATGCTGAAGGCCTTTAGAAATGCTCTCCTCCCAAAGTGAGGTGACACCTCCATGTCCCCCCTCCTCAGCTGTCTGCATCCACCCCTAAGGAAGGCAACAAACCCCTGTCTTGTTTTGAGGTCCACCAATCCAGGAAGGAGATAGTGAAGGAAAACCAAGGCGTTTTAGTGATACTCAAGGCTCAGAGGTTTCAAGCCATCGCAAGCATGAGTGTTACCAGAAAGGTGGAGGGGATTTCCATGCTGCATCTCGTGTGCCCACTGCTGCCCTCCTCCTCTCAACAAAGGGGAAAGGGGGAGGGAAGGCTTTGTGAGTGCTTTTCCAAAGTGGAGCTGCTCCTGGCTTTTGCTGCAGTGGTGCAGAAGGCAATGCTCAGGGCTGGGTTTGTTGGCAGCTTGGGGCAGGATTGCTGCTTGCTGGGTTGTGCTTTTCAGCATTTGAACAGGAGGGATGTTCCAGGCTGCCTGAGGGAGCCGGGCTGGGGGAGGATGTTTTGCACCTTTTCCATGTGTAACTGCCTAAGGAAGGCATGTGGAAGAGGAGAAGGAAGAGCAGAAATAGAAATGAAATCTCTCTCAGGACATACATGGCCAACACAACTCTATTGCTTCATTTTCTGATACTGTATAGTGCTGTCACTCAGGGACCTTTAGTGACTGGGACCTTGGGACTGTAATTCTTCTACCTGTCCCCTTCCTATCCCCCCTTTGCCTTGAGTACTGAGAAATGAAAAGACAATGAGAGAAAGTGCAGAAGAGGGAAACGAGAGCCCTGCTAGCAAACCCCTACTATTCCATGGGTGAAAGAAAAGCTTTGGTTACTAGGGTCAAAGGAAAATGTAAACCTTTATATTCATGTCTTCGAGCATAAACCAGCCATTAGTGTATATAGGATAAGTTCACAGTGCATGAAACAAACAGGACTGTAGGTTTTAACTGGCATCCAACTCTCTTGCATGCACATCTGACACCACGCCAGCAGCTTATGTCTTGCAAATAAGTAGGGAACCTGCCAAGGCTTGGCACTTCCTCTGACCAATGGACAGCACATCCACTTCCCAGAAACAGAGCCAGGAAGAGAACTGATCTGGCCAGTCTGTTTGACCAGATCTGCTCCAGAGGCTCTGGCAGGAGGAGATAAGGGGTGGGGAAGGGAGCTGGTTTTGTTTTCTTTATTGTGGGGAGGGGGAAGGGGTTTAAATCTCTGAGTTGTTTTCAGACAGAAGAGAAGCCTCGGAGCTGCAGACCAAAGGACAGTGGCTTTAGGGAAGGTGGTTACTGTAATCCTGATGGAGAGGATGGGTTGAGGAAAAGGTGGTTGGTGGGAGAGAGCTGTAACTTCAGAAGCAGAGCAAACAGGAGAGAGCTTTTGAAAATGTATGTGCAATACAACAGGTTTGCAGGGACTGGAGCACTGGGGACATCCCTGAGTGAGACAGGCTGGGTACAGCTGCAGGCAGCACTCCAGGAAGCCCAGCCATGGCAGCAGTCCCTGGTGGGCAGAGCCTGTGCGCTCTGGGGGACAGGAAGGTCAGGAACAGGGAAAAGAGGGAGACTCAGGGTGCGTGGCCATCAGCAGAGCTCAGTCCCTGGGGACAGGGACAATCAGTTGCATGCAGACAAAGTTGCAGGAGCTGGACTGAGATGTGCAGGGGAGTGACAGCTGTGCCAGGCTGGGGCACGGCTGAGCCCTACCCTGGTGTCAAACCAGAGACAACGAGGCAAGAAACGTCCTGCTGGTTACCAAATGCTTTCTGGGAGAGGAGACTGGGCTTACCAAGCAGGGTGGGATGTCTCTACAGTAGATGTGAAAGTTGGGTTGGGGGCATGGGTTGGGTGAGAGATGTGAAACCAATGTGTTGGAAGCAGGACTAACGCAGATGCTGGGAGGGAGGGAGGGTGGGTGGAAGGGTGGGAGGGAGGGGAGCAGAGGCTGGGCAAGAGAAGATGTATATAGTGTTGGGTTTTATTTTTCATTTCCTCTTTTTTTCTTTTTTTAAAGAAAAGAAAAAAAAAGTTGTTTGATTTCTAATGTCTTGATGTAAACCAAATAAAAATGGTTCTGTACATTCAGAAGTAAAGAACAGCTGAAAGGTGACAAGTATAATAAAGAAGCACTGACCTTCAGGCTATTATAACCATTTCCCCAGACTTTTCCCACAGGACTGGAGGGCAGACCTGTGCCTGTGCCTGCACAGAGGTGCTGGGATGGTGACCTTGGGGCTGGCTCCCTGATCCACCTCCGAGCACAGGACAGAAGAGGTGGGCAGTAGAGGTGGAAGTGATGGTATGTAAGTAACTTTTCAGTGTTTGATCCCACCACCCCTGAGGGCAGCGGGAGCAGGCTGTGTGTTAAATAAATCCCAATCTCTTGTGCACAGGGTCTCTTCCCAGAGCCAGCCTGCATCATGCCTTACTGTAGCTTGAGATGTAGTGAGGAGGGGAGGATGGTATCAGCTATCTCTTGGATAAATGAGGTAATGCAGATGGAGTAAAGGCAGTGGGAGCCTGAACTGTCTTTGAGAAGCTTTTGATAATGCTGTGGCTTCCTCCCTGTGTCTTAGTCTGGGGTGACAAGTGCTAGGGTGCTCAGAAAATGTACAAAGCAAGGACTCCATGTGAAAAGATTTATCTTAAAGCCCTTTGCAATCCAGTATAACCCCACCTGTGGGTTCATGACTGTCTGTGAAGGATGAATATGGAAGAGAATGCAAACAGAGACCTTGTGTTCAGCTTATCTGTTGGAGTGGCCATTGTCCTTGCAGAGACAAATCCTTCAGCAGAAGTACAGAAGGTCAGAAGTACAAATGAGTGGGCTCAAGTGTAGGGCAGTGTTTGAACGTGAACTGAGGCTCCCCTGGTTTCCATGTTAGCAGAAATGAGTGACAGGGGATGCCAAGGAGGATGGTGCTGGTGGGTCTGAGACATACAGGTAACCCTCTGTGTTACAATCCTGGGTGAAAAGCAGGATGAGAAATTGCCTGTCTTCTGTTTAGTGCTTTGGAAAAGCAGAGGACAGTCTTGCCTCCATGGGGCAGAAGTGTGGCTTCTCTCAGCTGGGCCAATAAATGTCCTGTTGTTTGTGTTACTGCAGCAAGACTAAAAGGGGAAAAACAAAGCAAACCCACATTTTATGTGGAAGGCAGACCTAAGGGGAGTCGCAATCCTCTTAGGAAAGGCCATTCTTCAGCAGAAAGGCTGGAGTGCATCAGTGTGGGGCAGCCCCAGAGCCTGCCCTCAGCCCTTTCTGCTGATGACCAGGCCACCAGGACTGGTGGGGAGCCAAGGGCAGGTGCTTTGCTGAGACAAAGCAGTGGGGAGTTGTGTGAGCACGAGCTCCTGCGCTGCACTGTGCTCTGCCACAAAGTGCAGTCCTTGCTCCCAGAATCTGGGAGTGTCACCACAGACCTCTGGAGACCATGGAGCCAGAGCATCCCAAAGCTGCCCTCCTCAGCTCCGTGCCATGGGCTGCCTGCTCCCATCTAAGACAGGCAGAACTTGCCAGTGCCAGGGCCAGAAAGCACACACTGAATAATACTGGGTATGTGTATGACAAAGTGAGGAGAGGAGACGTGATAGACCCATTTATGATCCAGGGATGCACATTTTATCATTTTCACAGGCTGAGCTTGGCATTTATGCTGGCAGATTTTCCCCCAGAAAGGATGAAACAGTATAGCAGTGAGTAACGTCATTTTTTTGAAGGGGATGATAATTTCTCTTCCAGTATGTGTTTTAAACAGTAGATCCATGTTGGTTCACCTTCTGTACAGCCTAATGCCTCCCAGCTCTCCGTGCTCTGATGTGGGGAAGCACCAGAGTTAATTGTTTTACTTAATTAGATGCTGGGTCCATGGTTTTTTGGGAACCTTGCTGGCTGTCTGACGGACAGTTTCCAGCCAAGAAGGCCAAAGATCTTTTCCTTGGCTTTCCCAGCCCTCTGGTCATACCTTGACCACCGTGTGCTTTGCTGGATGTGCCATCATGTGGCTCATGGTGCCCAGCAGCACAGACAGCCCTGGTGCCTGGCAGGGAGGGTTTGGGGAGCCATGGGCTGGGAGAAGCCAGGCCAGCAAGGAAGGAAACTGTGATTACTGTTGTTGTGATGCTGATGCCCCTTGGGCACTCAGACAAGGGCAGTGGCCGGGTTTGCAGCATCAGGAGCAGCTTGGCTCAGGTTAGCAGAGGCTTTTCTCTCTGTGGCTGATCTCTTGCCTGCAGAGAAGGGAGCTGGCACTGCCTCTGCACTGACAGATGCTCTGCTCCACGCTGGGATGAACTTGTTTGTCTTGACTCTGGCCTTGAGGGAGTCCTCTCTGTTCACCTGCAGGGGATGGTGCATTTGGCTGGGCTTTTCTCTCTCACCACCATCCCCTGGCTGTGGCCAGGGCTATGGAGCCTGTGCTGGAGCAGCACCAAGCCCTGCCAAGGCAATGGCCACTCCCAGAGGGTCTCAGTGGTGAGTGCAAACAGGGAACTGCTGTCACACAATATCATGACATGTCAGGTGGGAGCTCAAAGAAGAGCTGCACCTCATGAGAGAGCTGGTGCTGGCATAACTGGTGATGCTTTAACCTCTTTTCTCCACAGACAGTGTCCCACAGAACCTGAAAGTCTGGGGACCATTGTGTACCTGCCTCAGGGACATCTGGGGACCCAGGGGGGCTGTTTTGAGCAGGAATAGGTCTTCTGCTAGTGCAGCTTTCAGGCTTTTGTTAGAGATCTTGTGCCTCTTGACTTTTGAGGCAGAAAGAAGGAAGAGATGTCCCAGAGCCTCTCACAAGCAGAGACTGGGCACAGTTCCTCGAGTTTCAGCCCCAGCCAGGGCTAGGAAGGTCAGCAAGGGAATTGGCAACCTTTCCCTCTCCCCTTTCAATTGCACTGAAGCAAGAAAGGGGTGGGCAAAGCAGAGATTAAACCCACACAGTCCCTGCCCAGAAAAACCCCGTGTCTTGCTCAGGTCTGAGCACAGGAGCAGACCTGACAACTGCACATCTTAAAATTCTGCCTGGATCTGACAGCTTCACTGGGCTGGGGCCAATGTGCTTGGCAGGCCAAAAGGGAAAATTCTGAGTGAGCAAACCCCTAGAAAGATTCAGCAGTTGTCACAGAGAAGGGTTTCTAATATCTGGGAGGATGAGTAGCCAGGTGCTAGAGGAGGAAATGGAAACACTGAGGATAAAGGAAAGCCTCAGGAGTTACCCAGAAATATCCCAACCTCTGTCAAATCCACACGACCCTGGTGGCAGGACTGTGCCACAGGTTTATGGGGTGGGTTGTTTTGATTTTTATTTTTTTTTCCTATTGCCTGGCATGTCATCATATTGTGTGTTTGTGTGAAATCACATCCCCTTCCAAAAGAGAACCCGGCTCCTGAAGGGCAAACGCCCTTCCACGGTGTGCTCACTACAGGGATGTTGCACCAAAAAGACACGAAAGCAAAGCTGGGGCATCCTTCCCAGGAAAATCTATCCCATCTGTGGCTCATCCTCTCCAGCTGCACCCATCCATCTCCCTCCCAAAGACGAAGAAGCCGCAGCGTCTTCTCTAACGGGGGACAATTGATGTGGCCTGAAATCCAAACAGCTGAACAACAGTGACAAGAGGACAGGAAGATCAATGTCAGTGTCAATGTGTGCTATCAAAGGGACTGCTGTGAACCATCTTTACATACTCTGAGTGGCTGCGTTGCATCCTGTACAGCGTTATAAAAAAAAAAAAAAAAAGAAAGAAAAAACAAACAAACGAACAAAAAAAAACCAACCCAGAACAAACCACTCATTTTTATGATCTTTAATTTGCATTTTCTGCATGAAATAAGACCTTGATCCTTGTCTTTTTTCACAAAAGCAGATTCTGCTTTAACTAATGTATAAAAAAAAAAAAAAAAAGGAAAGAAAAATAATGTTTCTAGCAAAGTGATTTAGATGTAGAAATTTTTGTAAGAAAACAACAAAAAAAAAAAAAAAAGGGGAAAAAACCAACAAAGAAATAAAATTAAATGACCTAAAGAGCCATCTTTGTCTACTCTAGAGGTGGGAAGGTGTGACTGGTGGGTGGCACTTTCTGCTGTGCCCGTGGGAGAGATGCCAGAGCCCACGGCAGCCAGGAGGGCTCCGGGAAGGACGTGGTCACCAACTGCTGCCAGGTGCTTTCAAAAACTGTCTCCTTCACCTTCTTTTAGGGACAGTGGGTAGGAGGGCAGGGGGAACGCTGGGGAGGGGCAAGGAGAGTTGCCTTGATTTTATTTTGGGGTTTTGTTTGGGGTGTTTCTGCTCCTGTAGTGACAGTTTTTGAAAGGTGACGATGAACAAAAGTGAAAAAAACAACAAACTTGAAAATAGTTTACAATTTTGTACAAACATTATAAATACTAAGAGCAAATGTTTTTAAAAATGGTCCATACCAGTGCCAAAATAATGTAATGTGTACATTAATTTATTCTCTCTCTTTTTTTCTTCTTCTTCTTTTTTTTTTTTTTTTTTGAGAAAAGGTGTTAAAACCCACAAAAAAAATTTTCTTTTTTAACAAATGCTGTATGTGGACATAAATGTACTTGAACACTGTTGGTTATTAACTGGTTAGGAATCTTTCTTGGGCTTTTGGGTTTGCGCTTTTTTTTTCCTACCCAGAACAAAAGTTAACACTGATAAAATACAGCCTTTGAAGGTGAAACAACCAACTCCTTCTCTGCTGGTTTGAATGTTCTACGTGTTTCCATTTTCAAGGCACTGTCTTGAGGCCAAGTCTGTACCTTGCCATAGAGAGGACTCAAACTTGTCCTGAACTTTAAACACAGCTGTGTTAAATCCATCTGAAGTGTGTGTCCAAGGGACTTTGCTAAGACCTAAGCAAAGTTTTCTGCGTGTCCAAGCGTTCTGCTGGCTTGAACCAAGAGCTGGAATATGCCCAAGCTCCATGACACTGCCTAGAGCAGAGGGGAAAATCAGAATAAATTCCCAGTCTTGTTTTTCCACCACAAGGTGAGTGACTTATCCTAGAGCTGAGGAACAAAGATCAGAATTTTGTCACTTTTGAGGGCTCTTCTGCCCTATTTCCAAAAGCAAATGGAACACTCAAGCCCTTGCAGACTTTGCTGTGCTGAACAAAAGTGAATCAGACAGGGCCGTTTTCAGAAATGACTGATGCACTTCTAGCAAGGCATGGAGGTATTCAATGATCAGACTTAGGCTCCCAAATCGATTTTCAAAAGTTTAAAAGGCCATTTAGAGGTCTTTGGATGTGCAAATGGGGCTGCCTGTCCAGCCAGGGGAGTGGGGGACACTGCTGAGTTGAGGTGTCACCCATCGAGGGACTGTGGGGACACGGGGGATGCTGCCAGGGCTGGGATTGTGGGCAGTGATGGTGGCAGTAAAAGGAGGGAGCTGGCCTTGAATCCCAGCTTCCCAGGGGTGCAAAGTGATGTTACCAACCCAGAGTCCATTCTCCACCCAAGCTGTGCTCTCCAGCTTGGTCTGCTCCACACCTCTGTGGCTCTGCACTGTGAGCAGAAATGTGAGGATTAAAAATACAGGGAAAACAAGTTCAGGGATGCTGGTGGGACACTGGGAGTATACTTGCCACTGATGGGGCCATCCTTGCACCCCTGAAGCAGAAAGGTGCTGCCTCCCCCACCCTCAGACAGGAAAACGGGAATATTGACACGGCCTGACGTGCTCCAGCTGGGCATTCCAGAGTGTAGAGCTCTTCTCAGCTGGGACCTACAGCCAGTGGCACCAGTGTGGCTGCTGGATGAAAAGTCAGGGATGGAAATCATGCTAGGAACTGCATTCAGCACCCAACAGGTGAAATCCAGTCCTTGCTCCCCTCTCCAGCACTGGCTGAAGTCACCACCCGCTCACCAAACCAACTCCATGGTATTTGGCAGGTAATGGGGAGGAAGGTTTCCTTTTTTTGTCTTTACATTTTATTTTCTTTCACTGAAGTCTATATATAACACAAAACCATTTGCTTCTTTTCTTCAAATATGCCAATTCAACTTTTCTCTCTCCTCACTAGCCATTAGGATAGTTCTTGTCTCTAAAAGCCCCGAAGCCCTGCTGAGCTCAGAGGGGAAGCCACAGCAGTGCAGAAGCCCTGGGAGCATCACTCTCCTCTCTTCTTGCCTTTTTCTTCCCTGAAAAACTTCAGCTTTAAGCAAATGTGGGATCAGCGGGAAGCACTGACTCCATGTTTGCTTAAAGGTGAATTTATTTGAAACCTGACATGGGAGCTGGACATCTGGTCCTCAGTCTTGGATGTCCAAACTCTCGAGGGTCTCATCCTCCCCAAAATCATAGATGAAAGCTAAAGAATTTGCTCCCCAAGAGAGACAGAAAAAGGCAATTATTAATGATCATTAATGGTGCTAGGAAACTCATTGAATATCCAAACAGTGATAGAGCTCCACATTTTCTCAAGTCCTTAAGTGGTTAAAGCAGCCAGGTTCCTCTGACTTTTCAATGGTTTGGGCATTTAAGTTGCACAATAATAATAATATCCAAAGTGACATGCAAAGGTTGTAAAAACATTAAAGCATATTCAGACTGGTTTATCCTGGAAATTCTCTTGAGGCTGGAAAGAAGAAATCCTCAAGATCACTTTGTATAATCGCATGGAAGAATGTCAGTACAAACCCTCCTAACTCCATCTGCAGGAAATGCCACTGCAGATCAACCTCCAAAAGTTTGGAAGGGAGAAACAAGGCAGAGTTTAGTGCATTGCTCTGCCAGCTATCATGCATTAAAGCAAATATAAGGCCTCCTCAATATGGGAGAGAGTAGAGATTCTAAAAAAAAAAAAAAAGGAAGTTATTTGGAAATTTCAAAGTGGTATCTTTAATGCATGTGAAATCTTCGATGTCAAAAAGATTTCATTTTTCGTTGGTATGTCTTCAGAGCATTTTGTCTTCAAGAATAAATTGCCTTTTTATCTGTATCAACAACATTTTCCTTGTCTAATTTCAGGCAGGCAAAAGCAGAAGGATGGAAATTCAGAAAGAAAAAAAATTGAGAGCAGAGTTGATACTAAAATGAAATAAAGTCTGTTATTTCAACGCAGCTGAAGAGCATTTCCTTTGAATCACCACGACTTCTTTTTTTTTTTTTTTTACAGTTTTTTGACAAAATGCAGATTTTTGACAAAATGCAGATTTTTGAAGTGGAAAAAAAAAAAAAGAACAGCAAACACTATCCAGCCAGTTGCCTTGTGAAGTGTCATCTGACAGACTCTGTGTTGCAAAGTCCTTGCGAGCCACTGTCAGCCTGGAGAGCTGAAGCACTCAACTCGACCCAGCTGCAGCACCAGGGCCTGGTTTGGGGAAGCCTCGGCATTCTGTGCTGGCAGCTTGGTTTGGATGCTGCAGCTTTCCCCCAGACAATAGATTTCTCCAAAGGAGGGTGGTGCTGAAGCAGCTGCCTCCATCGGGCTCTGTGTCAACAGTTTAAATATTAACAGTTCCATGTGTTCTCACCAGCCCCTGGGAAATGCAGGATCAGCCAGAGGATTTCGCCTCCAGTCCCACTCATGGATTTTTCACCCCAAAAAGAGCTGTGCAGTCACAAACAGCCTGGAGAGAGCCCACATTGCCTTCCAAAAGCCAGCTCTGATATCCATTTCTCACACCAAAAGGCTGTGTAGGTAGACAGGGCTTTTCCACAGCTCCAGGGTCTGCTTGGACAGGCAGCTCCAAACACACTCAGCATCCCAGGGTGTGTCTGATGAAGGGAGGAAGGCTCCTTCTCCATCAAACTGAAGAATTAATACCTCCAAAAAAGGGGCCATTTGGCCCAAAAAACTCCAAACCCCTGCTTCATTCAAAGTTAATGTGCTCAGGGACAAACAACCCAGCAACAGATATTGTTGAGAAGCTTTGTGTTGGGGAAAATGGGCTTGCTTAGGTCTTGACACCACACTGAGCACAGGGAAGGAGTCTGGCCTTGCAACAATGAAGGCACAAATTATAATAGCAAGGTCTGTAGCTGGAAAAAGAGTCTCTAGAGAAGACTGGTTAAAAAATGAGATTTATGTCAGCAGCTTTGTATGATCATCTCAGCTCTGGGATCAAAACTCAGCCTATATGTGAACTATCACTCTCATTTGTGTGCTGTGTATTTACAGGGCAGCTCCTAGACCAGGATTTAGAAGACCTCCCTAAAGGTCATTATACCTTGTCAAGGAAGGGTCTGACTTCAGCCAGGATCCTGTACTCTATGGAAAAAAGATCCACCCATCCCTTTCCCCTGTCCTTGCACTGTGGGACAATAGCAGAGGTCATCTCCAGCAGTCCCTGAGGGGAGAGGAGCCAGGTAAACATGGAAGAACAAGTAGAACGTGCAAGCCACTGAAATAAGAAGCAGTACCAGCAGACAAGGCAGACACGAGACTGCTCTTCATCCACCACATCCAAAACCTGTGCTGCACAAGCCCTGAGGGCAGAGCTGTGTGCAGAAAATCCGGCGTTTCCGTGGTGTGATCCAGAGCTCGGAGCGGCACTGCTTGGAAAGCGCCCAGGTACCAATCCGCGATCCCACGGGGCAGATCCGTCCTCACCCACCCACAGCCTCACGCTGTGCATGCTCTCACTCTGTGGGTTTGCTGGGGAATGATGAGCACATTTTCAGCTGGATTCCTCTCCCCGTTGCCATGGGGAGACAGACGCACCCTCCCCGGGGCGCTGCGAGCGGCACAGCGGGAGCGGCTGCTGGGCTTGGCCAAATTCTGAGTTTAAAGGTGTGTGCTGCAGGTTGAGCTTGTTTTTAGGGCAGGGCAGGAGGTCAGCACTGTGCTGAGCAGCGCTGACCACGCTCCTGCTGGGGCAGGAACTGCTGTGGCATTTCAGCTCTGCAGCTGGACACCCCACTGGCAAAGACATCCCGCACCTGCCGTGCACCTGCTGGCAAGGTGGTGCTTCTGCTTAACACTGGAGGATACACAAATACTATTATCACTTCATATTTTTATTCCTAGTTGCTGTTCCTTTTCCCCAAGACAAATTATCTTTTTTTTTTCTTTTCTTTTTTTTTTAATTCTAAACTTTGAGCAAAATCCGTTCTGCCATTTTGAAGTCAGATGGGTGAAAATGAGCCAACTTTAAATCACAGTTGCCAACTGGTTTAATTTAATTTGGTGAATTAATCATGAGCCTAGTTCTAAGTCCTTCTTCAAAAAAAAAACCCACAACAACATGTTCTTAGATTCATGGGAATATATCCAGGGCTGTGTTTGCATTTAAAAACAAAAAGTAAGTTTCTGTCATGGAGACAAACTCTCATAAATGCGACTGCTGGAGCCTGCTACCAGAAGATAAATTAAAGGCATCTGTCATTAAATGATTATTACTGAGGTAATAGGTTTCAAGTCAAAAACAAGGTTTTAGAGAAGCAGAAAGGCAAATAACTCGTGGTTACTGAATATTTGTGTCTAACTGTTTTCTGTACCCAGTCCAAAACCTCCTGAGGTCCCTTTCTCTGCAACATAAATATAACTGTCCACCCCCAAATCCCCACAGGAGAATAGAACTGTCTCCTCTTGGACTCTCTCGCCACAGTGCTTCTGACCAGCTTTGCTGGACAAAGGAAAAAGTGTAATTAAATGCAGTATAAGCCAGGGTGGCACAGAAGTACAGGGCTGCTCATTTTTACCTTTTTGGTGGGTAAAGTTTCCACCTGGCTTCACGTTATGAAACAGCGACGATGATTCACACTCCTGGAGCACGTGAACGCCTCAGGACAGGCACGAGCAGAGCAAGAGTGACCACCCAAGGATGGTATAAACAGGAAAAACAGAAAAGTGGAGCTCAGGTCTGCAGATCCCCTGGTGCAGATCCGATTCCACTGGAGCATGGCGGAATCAGAGCGTTTGTGGTGTTGGTAGGGAATGTACCAGGATTCCTGCTGGAAGGAAGAGTTTGCTCTGGTAATGGTTCAAAAAGAGGAGATAGGGTTGTCATTGCAATGAGACAGCATCATTTACTGTCCAGATGGAGTAGTGGCAAGCACTGGAATCCTTGGAGGCAGGAGAAGGTATCTGCTGTGCAAATTAGGGAGAAACTCCCACGACCCATTATGGAAATGTGAGTGCTGCACTGACAGAAGCTGTTGTGCACCTTAGGTCACCCTAATTGTATGAAAAGGGTGTCCACAGGAGGGTGTCAGGAAGGATAACAGGTTTAAAGTTTAAACTTTCAGGAATCCTTCCCTGTGAGGGTGGTGAGGCCCTGGCACAGGGTGCCCAGAGAAGCTGTGGCTGCCGCTGGATCCCTGGAAGTGTTCAAGATCAGATTTAGATGGGGCTTGAAGCAATCTGGGATGGTGGAAGGTGTCCCTGCCCAGGGCAGGGGGTGGAAAAAGATGGGCCCTTCCAATATAAACCATCCTGGGATTCTATGATCAAACAGAAGAGGATGTTTCACCATCACCTCACCACCCTACATATTTGCACACAAATTGTCTTACTTGCCACTATGCAGAGTTCCCATTTCCTGCTGAGGTGCTAAGTGAAAGTCATCTTCAGGACCTTCGAGGTGAGTGGACAGTGTCTTACAGAAGAGGATCCTTTCCCTGAAAATATCTTCAGACCAGCACTTCATGCTCATTTTTATGTCAGGGGAGGGATTGACGTGTAGACAGGCAAAAGGAAGATGAAATTCTCACCACTGAGGGAGTCTTTTGCAATTTCCCCTCAAACCTGTGCCTGGTACCTTTTCTTAAAGAAGGTCATTCACAAGAAAATCCCCTTCCATATGCAGCTCCCTCCAGAGCTAACTAGATGTTCTTGTACAGCTTATAAATCATAGAGGCAGCTGTTCCCATCAGCATTTTCCTTCTCCCTTGAAGTACTAACAGCCCCAGCAGCTGCTGAGTCTGAAGGTAATTTCACAAATTAACCTGAGAGCAGCCCACAGTCCCAGGACAGCAACCCCACCTGCTCCAAGCATCTTCCTGGGAGGGACAGAGCTTGCAGCCTCAGCACTTCTGTAAGCTTTCTGGGAGGATGGGGAAGTCTTAGGAGGGGGAAACCTCAGCTGGATAAGTGTTTCAGCCAGAAGGCAAACAGAGAAGGCAGCATGGATGCATTGTACAAAGGCAAAGTACAGAGCAGAAATAAAAATGAGAGGGGGGAAAAGGCTCTGAAGAGCCTGGATGGAATGAAGGACATGCACAGCTATCAGCTATACTGAGAAAATAAATGAACAGGAGTAAGCCTGGAGCTGGAAGAATTTGGCCAGAGTCCTTGGTAGGACTTGAACACCTTGGTTTTGTTTAATATTCTGTCAATTTTTTCAATACCACGGTGTACTGACACCCCAAATTTGCCCACAGAGATTTGCCTTTGCTCTTTTGTGTCTCTGGGGTGTGAAAGCTTCTTGTGAACTCAGCCCCAGCTCTCCCCATTTCAGCTGAGCCATGAGTTCATTCCTGTGCTGCTCAGGTGAGGTAAACGTGCTCCGTGGTACCCAGAACTTCGGAGTTTGGGTTTGCACAGGTTAATAGGGAAACTGGTGAGCTCTGCTGCCTTCTTGCTCAGGAGCTGCTGGAAAATGGGGCTTTGTTAAATGCCCTGCATGACTCCTGCAGGCACTGCAGCTGGGGGCCAGGGCCTGGAATGGCAGGCAAAGGCGTTTGCTAATGGAGATGAATGAATGGTGAGCTCCAGTGATGGATTTGGGTTTCTGTCCCTAGAAATCCAATGCCTACATTGGGGTTTCTATTTCCCCTTTCAGGCTGCTTAATTAAATGATTGATTGCTGTAAATACAGAGCAAGAGAGAAGGAAGGTGACTGAAGCAAGCAGAGCGGGTTCCCTTCGATGGCCAGAGGATGCCTGATTTCCTCACCCCAGCTGTGCCCAGGGGAGTCCTGTCCTCCTGCCCGATCAGCAGCTGAGGGATCAATATTGCCAAGCATCTGGGTTGTTCCTCAGCTCTTTGTAGATAATAGCTCTTCTTGGGGACCTTGGCAGAGAGGCTTGAGGAGTTGTCCCCTGGACGTGGTGACCTTGTAGTGAGCGTGGTGAGAGTGTGCACGACTCCGTGAGCAGAGCTGGTCTGGCTCCAGCTGGTCTGGGGAGAGAGAGATCTGAGCAGGAAATGGGGCCTTTTCCTGAGCACCCGGGTCCCTCACTGCACTCAGCAGGGAGAAGGGGAGAGCTGTGCAGGTGCTCTCCTGTCCTCCTTGATCAGCAAGTTCCTTTGGCCAGGACCTTTTCCCTACAGTGCACGGGGCTGTCTCATGATGTTCCCACAGGTGAGGAATTTCCCTGAGCACAGCCAAAAAGGCCCTGAAGGCAGCCAGTGGAATAGCAGAGGGGGTATGGAGCCTGCCTACCTCCTAACCATTTCCCAATCCCTTCCTAAGCACGGGGTCAAACCCACTCCCCACCTGCTGCTGGAGAACATGTTCTGGGGATGCAGCCCCTGCCTCCTGTGACCATTCTGTCCCTCATGGAAACTGGAGAGCCATGGAAATGGGAGGGCTGGAGCAGCCTGCTGTGCCCTGCCCACCCCTGAGATGTGGGAGCTGCTGCTTTCAACCCCTTTGGGCAGAGGAGGGAGCTGGGTGTGACTAACTGCAGAGCCTATGTTGGGATCAGGATTTTTCCTTCCGCCCCAGTTCTGTGAGACTACTCAGTTTCTTCGTTTCTTTTCTTCCTGTGGGTCTAAAAAAAGAATTAAGCCTTCTGTACGAAATATCTGATTCAGTGTAAAGCCATACAGTCCTCATCTCCCACCCTTCTGTGAGAATTGCTTATTCACTTTGACTAACAAAAAATAGTGTGTTTGCGTGAGCACAGCCCTACTTACAGGAGGAAATGAAAGTCCAGCACTGCCAACACTTTGGGGCTTTGATGTCCTTGAACACATTGTCCTAAACAAAAAGGGTTCCAGCTATCCCACATCCAGAAGGGGGACAGATGTGTTTGAAGTGTGTTTGATGATGCCAGGCCTGTTCCTGAGGCTGCTGAGCACCTGCAGGATGGGAAGTGGCAGACTCCAGGTGACACTGGGCATCCCTTGTCCTCCTGAGGAGCAAGGACCAGGAATGTGCTTCTCCCTCAGCTGCAGCACCAGAGAGGGATGTGTGCTAGGGGAGAGCCCAGCCCTCACATCCACTTGTACTTCTGCTTCTGATAATTGTTCCTTTATAAGGAGCACTTTCATTAAAGGAACTCATTTACAAAGCAACAGTAAGCAAAGAAAACCCTTGTGTGAGCTCTCTGCAACACCCACAGCACCTCATTGCTTCTAAGCTCTAAAGACCAACTTGACATTTCATTCCAGCTCCTGTGCAGAAGCAACAGGGACAATGGGCACCACAGAGGTCATCAAACCCTCAGTCCTCTGGGCTCCTTCAACAACCAGCTCCTCCTGTGCAGGGTCATGATTACCCCAAAGCAACATCTTGTCAGGAAGCCGTGGGGTCCCAGGCATTCTGCCCCTCAGATTCCACTTCAGGAGGAGTTTCCTGTGTGTTGGGGTTTTAGTTTAGTCCTAGTTTTTTTTTTCTGTTAAAGGAATTTTTTCCCATAGCATGTTGCTAGGAGATAAATGGCCATACTTGAGAGGAGATAGCCATACTTAAGAAAAGACAAAAGGGCCCGGCCAGGCTTTTGTTTTCACCTGGCGGGCAGTTGAGTTCGCTCTCAGCGTCTGGAGGGAGAAGCCGCGGAGAGAGGAGCTGCTGGTTCCCGTTTTCGGCGTCTTTCCTTTCTGCTGGAAACAACACCGGGGATCCCAGGGCTGCTTTCCCTGCCCTGCTGGAGGCTGGGGCTGTGGCCGCCCACCCCGCTGCTGCTTCGAGCCTTCGCTACGCTGTAGCCGTGCTTGCCCTGCCTGCCTGGAGCCCCGGGGGGTTCCCCTTTTGGATACATCTCGTCTGCCACCCGGGATTTGTGTTTGTGCCTGCCGCTCCAGCCTACCAGTCCAGCCTGCTGTTTCCGAGACTCCGGGACCAGCTGCCTACCGGTTTGTGAAGCTCCTTTGTTCCACCCTTCCCCGGGATCCCAGGGCGCCAGAGCAGCCGCGTGTTCCCCGAGCTCGCTCCGGAGCGCCCCCTGCAGCCGCGGGGGAACCATCGCACCTGCCCTGCTCACCGGGAGCCGCCAGCGATCCCTGTCGGCTGCAAGCGGAACTGCACCCGAGGGGAAATAGCCTGACAGCCGAGAAGGCTGGGACTGGGTTTGTGTTTGCTGTTACTGCCATAGTTGTTGTTGTTTTGTTTGACTAGTTATATATATATATATATATATAGTAAAGAACTGTTATTCCTATTTTCCCACATCTTTGCCTAAAGACCCTTGATTTCAAAATTATAATAACTCAGAGGGAAAGGGGTTACATCTGCCACTCCAAGGGAGGCTTCTGCCTTCCTTAGCAGACACCTGTCTTTCAAACCGAGACAGATCTTGGCGCCCAACGTGGGGCCTGAGGGCATTAAGAGAGAGAGGTGAAAAAGGAATAACAGTTCCTGGATAACTTAATTCGGTGTGTTGGATATAGGAACCTTGGTAGGCAGCACTATGTGGTCTACTTTGCCCTGGTTCGGGTGGCATGTGGCCGTGGCTATATTCTTCCCCTTTGCAGCTCCCTACTTGAATATGGGTCCTCTCACTAAGGCTACCATTGCTGTTATCCAGCTTGTGCTGTGGGTCGAGAAGGTGAGGAATTCATGGGTTTTTAACTTCCTCCGGAATGTGGGCATGTGGATAAATGGCTATCACACACTGAGCGCATGTTTTTGGGGTTATGTTAACAATGGTACCTTCTGTGAGGAAATGACACCAGGGGAAGTTTTCCCCCAACCCCTCAACCAGTTATTTGGACCCACCCCATCAATTTTTGAAGGGTTTAGATTCCTTCTGAATACTAACCACCTGCTGCTGGTAGGCCTACTCTATTTAGCATTCAAGGATAAGTTGAGATTGGCTTGGATAACTACCCAGACACCAGCCCCAGAGACTAGAGATCCTGCCCCAGAGCCTGACCCTGCCCCAGAACCTGACATGGCCCCAGAGAGTAGAGTTCCTACCCCAGAGCCTGATCCTGCCCCGGAACCTGACACGGCCCCAGACACTAGAGATCCTACCCCAGAGCCTGATTCAGCCCCAGAGCCTGACACAGCCCCAGACACTAGAGACCCTGCCCCACAGCCAGATACCGCCCAACAGCCCACCTCAGAAATGGACTACCCGAAATGGGTGGGGGTACTGGCGAAAGGGATGCAGGAGATGCGCCAGGAGATGGGCCAGGTGCACCAGGGGATATGCCAATTGCTAAGGGAATACACCTCCTCAGCTAGTGAAAAAACCTCTCCCTGCCCCAAAAAGGGTGAGTCTGACGGTGCAGCAGTGGAACCCACGGATGTTACAACCGCCCAGGTTTCAGCTGAACCCCAAGGACAAGTACAGCCAGCAGCAGTCGCCCCTGTGCAAAGGAGGAAGTGTAAGACCAAATCAGTACGACCAGTTAATGATGATGGGGAACCAGGGCCCTCACAACCAGCAGGGGAGCCAGAGCCAGAAATCATCATTGAGTCCCTGTCGTACGACAGTCTCCGTGGTATGCGAGACGACATTGTGCGAAGGGGGCGTGAGCCTTATACCACCTGGCTGCTTCGGGTTTGGGACCTCATGGGCACAAGTGTGCAACTGGATAGTGGTGAGGCAAGGTATCTGGGATCGTTGACCCAGGACCCAGGTGTGAACCAGATATTTGTGAGGGAGCCAGGACCCCTTTCTCTCTGGGACCGGCTCTTAATGAGTGTGAGAGAAAGGTTCATTCACAAAGAGAGAATGCAGGAGTACCATCATAGAATGCAGTGGAAGACACTTGAGGAAGGGATCCAACAGCTAAGAGAAGTGGCAGTATTAGAGGTACTCTTTGGGAGGGATGGACAGCACGGTAATGACCCCGATAAGGTCAGGTGCACAGGACAGATGATGTGGAACCTGGCAAGGCTAGGGCCATCGCAATACACCACCTTCATTGCAACCATTGATGCTGACAATAACCGAGAAACAGTGGGCTCTGTTGCCAACAAGCTCAGGAATTATGATAGCATGGTCAATGGTCCACTGAAAACTCATGTCTCTGCTGTGGTCCAGGACCTCAAAGAGGAGATAAAGGAGATAAGGGAGGAGATGAGGAAGGTCAGTGTGGCACCAGTGCGAGTCACAGGCCCCCAGGTCAGAGCCCGTCGTCCCCCTGCTAGAGAGAGAGGGTACACCCCACGAGCTGAGCTCTGGTTTTTCCTGTGTGAGCATGGGGAAGACATGAGAAGGTGGGATGGGAAACCTACCTCTGTCCTGGCAGCGCGGGTGCGTGAACTCAAGGAGGGAGGCACTAACCGAGGGGGTTCCGCTAAGGTGAAAGTAGCCTCAGCCTCCCGTGACCGAGCTGCCAGGTATTACAGACAGGAGGATGATATGTCAGATCCCCTCGAAGGTACCTCTAGTATGTATGCCCAGGGAAAGAATGATAACCAGGGCTAGAGGGGCCCTGCCTCTAGCCAGGAAGAGGCACGGGAGAACCGGGTTTTCTGGACGGTGTGGATCCGATGGCCTGGCACATCAGAGCCACAAAAATATGATGCATTGGTTGATACTGGGGCACAGTGTACTTTAATGCCATCGGGACATGTGGGGGCAGAACCTGTATCCATTGCTGGGGTGACTGGGGGATCACAGCAGTTGACCCTTTTGGAAGCTGAGGTGAGCCTGACTGGGAAGGAGTGGCAAAAGCATCCAATTGTGACCGGTCCAGAGGCCCCATGTATTCTGGGCATAGACTTCCTCCGGAATGGTTATTACAAAGACCCAAAGGGACTCAGGTGGGCGTTTGGGATTGCTGCTGTGGAGGCAGAGGGCATTAGGCAGTTGAACACCCTGTCCGGACTGTCTGAGAATCCTTCTGCAGTTGGGCTCCTGAAAGTGGAAGAGCAACGAGTGCCAATTGCCACCTCGACAGTGCACCGCCGGCAGTATCGGACAAATCGAGATGCTGTGATTCCCATCCACAAGATGATTCGTGAGCTGGAGAGCCAAGGGGTGGTCAGCAAGACCCACTCACCCTTCAACAGCCCCATTTGGCCTGTGCGCAAGTCTGATGGGGAATGGAGATTGACTGTGGACTATCGTGGCTTGAATGAAGTGACTCCACCACTGAGCGCTGCTGTGCCGGACATGTTGGAGCTCCAGTATGAGCTGGAGTCCAAAGCAGCAAAGTGGTATGCCACTATTGACATTGCCAATGCATTTTTCTCCATTCCTCTGGCAGCAGAGTGCAGGCCCCAGTTTGCTTTCACCTGGAGGGGTGTGCAGTACACCTGGAACCGACTGCCCCAGGGGTGGAAGCACAGTCCCACCATCTGCCATGGACTGATCCAGGCTGCACTGGAAAAGGGTGAGGCCCCAGAACATCTGCAGTACATTGATGACATCATTGTGTGGGGGAACACCGCAACAGAAGTGTTTGAGAAAGGAGAGAGAATAATCCAAATTCTCCTAAAAGCTGGTTTCGCCATCAAGAAGAGCAAAGTCAAGGGGCCTGCCCGAGAGATCCAGTTCCTGGGAGTGAAGTGGCAAGATGGACGGCGTCAGATTCCCACTGAGGTCATCAATAAGATCACTGCGATGTCTCCACCAACCAACAAGAAGGAAACACAAGCTTTCCTAGGCGCCATAGGTTTCTGGAGGATGCACATTCCTGAGTACAGCCAGATTGTGAGCCCCCTCTACCTGGTTACCCGCAAGAAGAACGATTTCCACTGGGGCCCAGAACAACAGCAAGCCTTTGCCCAGATCAAGCAGGAAATCGCTCACGCCGTAGCCCTTGGCCCAGTCAGGACAGGACCAGAGGTGAAGAACGTGCTCTACTCTGCAGCCGGGAACAATGGTCTGTCCTGGAGCCTCTGGCAGAAGGTGCCTGGTGAGACTCGGGGCCGACCGCTGGGATTCTGGAGCCGAAGCTACAGAGGGTCCGAAGCCAACTACACTCCCACAGAGAAAGAAATCTTGGCAGCTTATGAAGGAGTCCAAGCTGCCTCAGAGGTAATTGGAACTGAGGCACAACTCCTCCTGGCACCTCGACTACCGGTGCTGGGGTGGATGTTCAAAGGAAAGGTTCCCTCCACGCATCACGCCACCGATGCTACTTGGAGCAAATGGATCGCCCTCATCACGCAGCGCGCCCGAATTGGAAACCCAAGTCGCCCTGGGATCTTGGAAATAATTACGAACTGGCCAGAAGGTGAGACTTTTGGGTTATCTTCTGAAGAAGAAGAGGAGCAGGTGACGCGTGCCGAAGAAGCCCCACCGTATAACGAGCTACCAGAGAGTGAAAGACAATATGCCCTCTTCACTGATGGTTCCTGCCGAATTGTAGGCGCTAGCCGGAAATGGAAAGCCGCTGTATGGAGCCCCACACGACAAGTTGCACAGGCTACGGAAGGAGAAGGTGGATCGAGCCAATTTGCTGAACTCAAAGCCGTTCAATTAGCTCTGGACATTGCTGAAAGAGAGAAGTGGCCAAAGCTCTACCTTTACACTGATTCATGGATGGTAGCCAATGCTCTGTGGGGTTGGCTGGAAAGGTGGAATAAGGCAAAATGGCAGCGCAGAGGAAAACCAATCTGGGCTGCTGAGGAGTGGAAAGACATTGCCGCTCGAGTAGAGAAGCTATCTGTGAAGGTCCGTCATGTAGATGCTCACATTCCCAAGAGCCGGGCTAATGAAGAACATCGTAATAACAAGCAGGTAGATCAGGCTGCGAAAATAGAGGTGTCCCAGATAGACCTGGATTGGCAACATAAAGGAGAGTTGTTCCTAGCTCGATGGGCCCATGATGCCTCAGGCCATCAGGGCAGAGATGCCACCTATAAGTGGGCACGAGACCGAGGGGTGGATCTGACCATGGACAGTATCTCCCAGGTCATCCATGACTGTGAGACATGCGCTGCGATCAAGCAGGCCAAGCGGGTGAAGCCCCTGTGGTATGGTGGGCGGTGGTCCAAATACAAGTATGGGGAGGCCTGGCAGGTTGATTACATCACACTGCCTCAAACCCGCCAAGGCAAGCGCCATGTGCTCACAATGGTAGAAGCCACCACAGGATGGCTGGAGACCTACCCTGTGCCTCACGCTACTGCCCGTAACACCATCCTGGGCCTTGAAAAGCAAGTCCTTTGGAGGCATGGTACCCCTGAGAGGATTGAATCTGACAATGGGACTCACTTCAAGAACAGCCTTATAAACACCTGGGCTAGAGAACATGGCATTGAGTGGGTGTACCACATCCCTTACCATGCACCAGCAGCTGGGAAGGTTGAGCGGTGTAATGGACTGCTTAAAACCACCTTGAAGGCACTGGGTGGGGGGACTTTCAAAAACTGGGAGGTGCATTTAGCAAAAGCCACCTGGTTAGTTAACACCCGAGGCTCCACCAGCCGAGCTGGCCCTGCCCAATCCGAACCCCTACAAACAACAGGTGGGGATAAGGTTCCAGTGGTGCACATGAGAGGTATGCTTGGAAAAACTGTTTGGGTAAAGTCTGCCTTGAGCAAAGACAAACCCATCCGTGGGGTTGTTTTTGCTCAGGGACCAGGTTGTACCTGGTGGGTGATGCAAAGGGATGGAGAGACCCGATGCATACCTCAAGGGGACCTTGTTTTAGGGTGAACTACCCATGGCTCTGTACTTGTATCAGTATCAGCATGTACATATGTATATAACTTAGGTGATGCTTGTATTTATATGGTTAAAAAGTTAAGTTTCATGTAACATGTTAGTATGGAAAAAAATTCGGGGTGGATAATGTTGGGGTTTTAGTTTAGTCCTAGTTTTTTTTTCTGTTAAAGGAATTTTTTCCCATAGCATGTTGCTAGGAGATAAATGGCCATACTTGAGAGGAGATAGCCATACTTAAGAAAAGACAAAAGGGCCCGGCCAGGCTTTTGTTTTCACCTGGCGGGCAGTTGAGTTCGCTCTCAGCGTCTGGAGGGAGAAGCCGCGGAGAGAGGAGCTGCTGGTTCCCGTTTTCGGCGTCTTTCCTTTCTGCTGGAAACAACACCGGGGATCCCAGGGCTGCTTTCCCTGCCCTGCTGGAGGCTGGGGCTGTGGCCGCCCACCCCGCTGCTGCTTCGAGCCTTCGCTACGCTGTAGCCGTGCTTGCCCTGCCTGCCTGGAGCCCCGGGGGGTTCCCCTTTTGGATACATCTCGTCTGCCACCCGGGATTTGTGTTTGTGCCTGCCGCTCCAGCCTACCAGTCCAGCCTGCTGTTTCCGAGACTCCGGGACCAGCTGCCTACCGGTTTGTGAAGCTCCTTTGTTCCACCCTTCCCCGGGATCCCAGGGCGCCAGAGCAGCCGCGTGTTCCCCGAGCTCGCTCCGGAGCGCCCCCTGCAGCCGCGGGGGAACCATCGCACCTGCCCTGCTCACCGGGAGCCGCCAGCGATCCCTGTCGGCTGCAAGCGGAACTGCACCCGAGGGGAAATAGCCTGACAGCCGAGAAGGCTGGGACTGGGTTTGTGTTTGCTGTTACTGCCATAGTTGTTGTTGTTTTGTTTGACTAGTTATATATATATATATATATATAGTAAAGAACTGTTATTCCTATTTTCCCACATCTTTGCCTAAAGACCCTTGATTTCAAAATTATAATAACTCAGAGGGAAAGGGGTTACATCTGCCACTCCAAGGGAGGCTTCTGCCTTCCTTAGCAGACACCTGTCTTTCAAACCGAGACACTGTGTAATGTCACGTTAGACTTACACCTCCTGCCTGCTGCTCTGCTGCTTCACTTAATTAACGTGTTCCAGGGCTCTGTACTGGCCTCACACAGTTTTCACAGCTCTTTTTCTTCCCAGTGCCTGTCCCAGCTTTCTCAGCCAGGACCTTCAAAAAGAGCTGCTGGTCTCACAATTAGAGGTTCACACCTTGATCCTGCTCTTACATGTGATGTCCCCTGACAGCTTGTTGGCCAGGAAAGCTGTGGACGCCACATCCCTGGAAGTGTTCAAGGCCAGGTTGGATGGGGCTCTGAGCAGTCTGGTCTAGTGAAAGAGTCACTGTTTTTACAGGGGTTTAAAGGTTGCATTATATTGTGCAGGGGGTGGGAAAGGTGGACTGACCATCTCAGAAGATCTAACACTGTGCCCACACTGAATACTGGAAAGAGAAGCCTCTTTTGGGGACAGCTGCTTCTTGAGAATCTTCTCTCTTGGTGCATGTAGCTCCACACATCTGGACCTGGAGCTCAGTCCCCAGGAAGTTGGTTTTTGTGACTTGGTTTGGGTCCGTTGTTCTCCAAGCTGAGGCTCTGCAGCGTGTCCTGCTTTTCATAGAGGATTGAGGGCTCTCTTCGTGGGTCTGTGTACTTCCTTTCTCATTTAATTTGGTCCTAATTAATTTTCACAGTAAGAGGATGGGAGGCAGAATTGCAACAGAAGAACTTCTATTAGAGAAAAGGAGAAAATTTCCATAGTGAAGGCAGTTAGCCAGCAAATCACAGGCCCAGGTCAGCAGTGGGCTCTCTCTAATTGGAGATACTCATTATTTGACAAAACAGAACTGAAGACCCAAGTTAATGTCAAAGATGGTCAGAGCTTCAGTGTTGGGGATGCCCCTGGCACCACAGGACCCCCAAGGACGTGGTCCAGACCAGGGGAAAGAGCTCAGATGTGCAGATGGCCTCTGGAATAGGATTCAGTGAAGCAAACTGATTTGGGTGGAGGAGAGTAAAAACAAAGCACTGCCTTTATCAGTGGGGCTGTGTCCAGAGGCCAAGAATTAAACCAGAAACACACACAAGCGTTGGGATGCGGAGTTATTTAATCGGCTGGAATTAGCTGTGGGGTTTGTCACTTCAGCTTTTCGTGTTTGGACCGACTACAATTAAAATGCAAAGTTCTGACTGCTTGAGTGCTCTGTGCTAATTGGGGGATCAGTGGGCTGTCTTTTCCCTTTCTCTTCCAATTTCTTTTATGGCTTTGTTTCCAGCACTGAAGGTGTGGCAATCCCAGGGATTTGAAATGAGGCAGAGAGGTGGGAAATGCCAAATAAAACCTGTGTGGGCAATTCCTCCAAAGCTGGGGAGGGAGGGAGGCAGGGGTCTTTCCTGGACAGGGAACAAACTTTTGCAAAGGGATATGATAATCCTGCTTTCCTCTCCTCTGGTTGCTTTTGGCCCAACAGCTGTGGGGTTCAATTGAATGAGATGGTTGGTCAAGAGTTTGCTTGTTTTTGCAAGTTGTTTTTGTGTGGTGAAAGAATTGCCACTCGGAGCAACCCTTTTCTTCACCAGTGGGTGCTTTCCCAGGGAGAGGCCTGGTTTTTGGAGAGGGTGGCTGGGGGGCTGTCACAGCAGCCTTCTCCACACCCCCATCGAAGCAACAGCATGGTTTGCAGTCCTGAGGCAGATGTGGGCAGCAATTATCACACCCACGTAGCTGCCCCCATCAGCAAGATGCTTCTTGTGCCTGGAAAAGGGAAAATCCCACTTGGATTACTTGAGTGAACAGTGAAAGGGAACAATCTAAGGCCTCCAACAAGCAAAACATCAGAATGGAGATTCCTTCATGCACAAATAGTGTCTGGGGAAGACTCTTGAGCATGGTGTCACCACAGCTGTGGTGGGGCCAGGCTGCAATTGCAGCCAGAGGATTCCTGCTCCTGGTGCCAGCTCTACTTCGGGCCACGCTTCAGCACCCAGCAGGGAGCAGCTCTGTGATGGGGTCAGGGTTCAGGGGCATTGAGGCACCAGCACCACAAAAAGAAAAGCATCGACTGCCACAATGAGCAAACGCTGCTGTTCCCACCCAAAATTTACACTGTCAGCTCTGCTTCACAGAGAGCTGTGGTCAGCAGTGATGGGCAGCTGGGCAGAATCACTTCCATCTGCTGAAATCATCTTTTAAGCAGCTGAATGTTCCTTATGCTTGTGCCTACCCCAGGCTGTTGACAAGGTGATGTGTTACCCCTTCCTTTTTGATGGAGAGCCGAGGCCCAGAGCGCAGCTGAAATCCACCCAGGTGATGCCAGCAGGGAGGCAGAGCTGGCACAAAGCCGGGTAATTGTGTCAGAGAGGTTTGCAGAGCCCAGGGAGGACCAGCCTATAGGAGAAAGGTTCATGAAGGATGTCTGGACTTCAGGCAGCTCTCTTGAAAGCTGTTTATTGCACAGGCCAAGTCACAGCATTTCAGGGAGGGGGTATCCAGAGCCAGCCCCACAGCTGCCAGCCACAGCTTGGAGGCAGAACTGAACCTTTCTGTTCAAGTTACAAAGCATTTTATACTTTTCTTTGCAGAGTATCTTAATACATAACAACCAATAAGCACCATACACAACACCTTTATATTTGCCTATAGCCTATCATAGCTACTACCATCACCATATTATAGTCATTATTATCCAATCACAAGAGTAAGTTACAATTTAAGCTTACAGTGGAAAATTCTCAGACCTCTCTTCTTCTTCCTACATTGACATTTCTTGTTTGCCTGCCATATCTCTCTTTTTGGTAAAAACATGTTTTCTATTTACTTATGCTCTTCTTGAGACTTACTTACTTGGTGAAAAACATGTCTTTGTTTGTAGTCACATACCTTTGTCCTATTCATAAAAATCTCCTTCCAACTCCTCTCCAACCTTTGCCTTCTCAGTTATTCAGTGGTCAGTGTTTCAGCAAAACATCTTTTACTCTATATCAAAACTTGCTTTCATTTCTATCCCATCCTCAGTTTCTACATTCAGAGATCTTTCTGCCAAGCCTACACAGCTGTGAAACTTTCTTACCAAACTTTGATCCTCTCCAACACCAGCCCAGTGAGAGCCAGGGGTGCAGCGAGTCACAGGAGGGCAAATGGACCTGGCAAGCCCCTCCTGAGGGAAGTGTTGCAGCAATTCCCCACAAACTCCGTGGCAGGAGCTGGGGGAGGGCAGGCATTCCACAGCTCCTCACCAGCAGCAGCTGCAGCACTTCAACTGAATGAAAACTCAGGCTCTGCCTCCTGAATCCCCCTTCCCAGGACAGGCTGCCAGGGTGCTGCAGGGCTGGGGTGGGTGACAGGGAAGTGTCCACCTCCATCTGGGGACCAGGGATGGCTCTGGAAGGGTTGAGAGGAGGTGAACCCCTCCTCAGAGACACAGAGGAGAGCAAGTGAAGGGTGAGCTGCCTCCACCCTGGCCAGGGCCTGCAGGAGGCCCCTAATGAACCTTCTCATGCCCAGCCAAGCACGTCAGCAGAGCATCCCCAGGGAAGGGGAGGAGGGGTCCCAGGGGCTCTGCCACAGAGCACCCCCTGATGCAGCTCCTGCTCTCGCTCCAGTGGGCTCCAGAGATGGGCAGCTATGTGTGAAATGCGTTCAACTTTTGGCTTTTTTTTCACGAATTCAGCAAGATTTACCACCAGAAAGAGGGGAGGGAGAAAGGAAAATATCTTCTGATCCTGGTGGGGGGTGCAGGGACGTGGAGTTGAGGAGGGAGAGGAGAGAGGGGGCAACTGAGGAAGCCTGTAGGTGTGGGAGCAGAGGTACTGTGAATGCACTGCCGTTGTTGGGATGGTTTATCCTCATCCACGAGTCTCCCAGTTCCCCCAAAGGCAGAGCTTCCCTCACACATGCGCTCATCCCCCCAAACCCTGAGCCCAGAGGGAGCTGTGGCAGGGGATGCCTCTCTGTCTGAGGTTCCCCTGGCTGAGCACAAGGACCATGTCCAGAACCAGGTCCAGGTGTGTCTCCCCCCATTCCCCCTCCTGGGCTGGGTTCTGTGTGTCAGCACGGCCCGTGTGAGCTGGGGGCAGCACTGGCTGTCCGTGTACTTCACACCAACCCCACTCCTGGCTCTCCCCTTGCTGCTGCTGCTCAGCAGACCCTAATTCAGGCTTGAGGGCAGGCTGGGTGAGGCCAGAGCTTCCCAAAGAGCTGGGAATTTGGCTTGAAACAAGAGCCAAAGGTTGAGATCCAAGTCCTTGAAGCAGGTTGCCCTCATTGAGTAGCCCACAAGCCACCTCCTTGTGCTTCTGAAGGTGTGACCTGAGCTGCAGGGCTGGCTGCTGGTCCCCAGGTCCTCCCGAGGACAGCTGCCCAGTCACACAGGCATGCAGCAATTGTGGGCAGCAATTTCCACTGGGGTGGGTGTCTCAGCTGGAGGTTCCCTGGCCTGGCTCCCTCTGGGGTGCAGATGTGTTCGGGGTGTTGCTGCCAAAAAAAACAGTGGGAAGAACTGGAGCAAGGAACCACGTTTGGTGTGGTGTGGGGGAGGGATTACAATACACACAGCTCTCATTTTCCTGTAGTCCCCAGAGCAGGAGGGAGATATTTAATGGGAATGTGCTTGGACTGGCAGGGAAGGAATTTTTTTTAACATCTCAATTCAAAGTGCTGTAAAACGAGGTGTTGCTGAGGCAGACTCTAAACTAAAGGACATGAGGGTTTCCAACTTGTCTTCCTGAAGGAAAGCTCAGAAGCAGAGAAAGCAAACCATCCTTGCCTAAGAGCCCTGGATTTTTCTTTTTCCCCACTTCAAGCACCCAAAAGGAAGCACAGAGGGAAAGATCAGCAGCATTATCAAGTCACCTGCTTGAAAACAGCCGTGGGTGGCAAAGGGGACTTTCCAGAAACCACAGGGAGAGCAGGGACCAAACCCAGTGCTAGGATCACCCTGGGCTCTGTGGGAACTTGGTGTGTACAATGTGGGAAGGCAGGAGGGCAGAGCTGGGATGAGGAGGAGACACTGGGGTCATTCTCATGGTCTAGAGCAGTGTACAGCTGGGGTGTTCTCCTGGATGTGCCCCAGCTCTGGAGCACCAAGCACCTGAAGCTGCTTGTAAGGGAAAACCTCTTGTGCCAGCTCCTAAAGGCCAGTCTGATTAGATCCCAGCTTGCACAAAAGCAGAGAAAATTGCATTCAGAGATGACACTTTTTGCAAAGTGGGAAGGACCATTTATGGATGTTTTCCCAAGTGAGGGGAGGAGAAGAGAGAGGGAGCCACTGGCCCCAAAAAGAAGGTGAAACTGGAACTCAGCAACTCAGAAACTGTCTTCTGACCACAGCAGGCCAGTGAGACTTTTCCTTGTGTGGGCTGGCCCTCACCCCAAAAATAATTGGGGCAGAAGGATGAGGTTGGCCTCTTTTATCTCACTGCTCTCCAGTGAAACCTTCAAACTGAGCCACCAGCACTGGGTTGTGTTGGAAAGAATTTGGGAGCATCCCCTGGAGCCAAACAGTGCCTGCGTTGCGAGGCCTTGGACTCTGTTATTGGTGGCACCGAGATGTTTCTGCAGGCAGGAGGCACAGAAAGAGCTGCCCAAAGCAAAGGGTTGTGCTCTAGTCCTCCCAACAAAGGCGTTTAAATGGAACCAGGACTGCAAGCAGAGCTGACAACAGCTGTGCTATTTTCATCCCTCCGTGTCTCCCCCGCCTCAGCATCAGCATCAAAGGCAGCCCAGCCAGGAAAGACCCTGGGAAGGGCTCTGGGAGCTGGCAGGGCCACGGGAGGATGGCAGTGCTGTCCTGTCCCTGCTCGCCAGCTCCGTGCCCCTGGATGGGGCAGCGAGGCCTCCCCAGCCGAGCACAAACCGTGGGCAGGAAGTTTCCTCCTGCAGGAACAAATCCCAAACCCACAGAAGCCCTGATAAAAAAAAAATGAATAAATAAGGCTCCACGCTCCGCTCCCGGATGCCGCT
This sequence comes from Aphelocoma coerulescens, assembly GCF_041296385.1. Classification (NCBI taxonomy): domain Eukaryota; kingdom Metazoa; phylum Chordata; class Aves; order Passeriformes; family Corvidae; genus Aphelocoma; species Aphelocoma coerulescens. The sequence goes on from NC_091018.1 coordinate 18,663,385, forward strand.
GCGGAAATCCAGAATAAGTTCAGTGGATGAATTCCAAATGGACCAGTGTCAGGGAGAGACGGATTTAGCCTGAATGGCAGCGCTGGGAAATGAGATGCTTTTTGCTCACTGCATTGAAGCATAAACATAATTTCCCTCGTGAAGTTTTTGAGTGATCCTCTGGAATGTAACAAAAGGGAGCTGTGGCTCCTCAGCATCGTTGCTTTCTTTAGCTGCCCTTTGCTTGCTGTCCCAGCAGCAGCACCACCTGTGTGTCTGAGGGGCAGAGGGACACATCTTTGGGATTGTTGGAGGCCAGCGTGTCCCAGGTGGGCTCTCTGATATCAGGGATGCTTGTCATTGCACAGGGAACAGCAAGCTCAGAGACCCACCCTGACCCACTCCCTTCTGCCCAAGTTTGAACCCCATCTCTGGGGCTACTGGAGCAAAATCTCTTCTTTGCCATGAATCAGGGTGAAGCTCTCCTTGATCTTTGCGTGAAGCCCATGAAAATTGTAAGAAAGGTTGACATAATGTGGTAATTTTTCTTCTTCAGCTTTTTTTTTCCCCTTGTAACATACCTCATTCCGTTTCCAAGCTGATTTTTTTGAGCTCAACTGTATTTCCTCTTGTCCCCCCCCAAGATTAAGCAGAAGGTTGTGTAAAAGAAAAAAGAAACAGCCCTAAACGAAAGCCTGCAAGCAACACAAAACAAAACAAAGCCAAAAAAGCAAAAGAGTGTCTTTGTAACCAAATTGATGTCAGCATCTGTGGAACTGAAATATTTAGCCCAGGATTCAGTGCTTATCCTCCTGGTGTCAGCTCTAATCCGAGCTGCCACTTCAGAAAATGAGCAAGCAAACAAAAAATAGCCCAGCCTTTTCCCTGACGATGCCAGTTTCAAAGCTGTGGACGCGGTGCTCGGAATTCATCCGAGCCCCTTCCCGTGCAGCTCCGGGCTGCTCGGGGGAGCTCGCCGTGTCCCACCACGGCTCCTGCGCCTCAGCTCCAGCGTTTCCTCCCTCCCTGCCCCCAGCCGTGCTCATCCTGATCCCAAATGCCAGTGCTGACAGCACCCCAGAGGGACACCAGCAGCTCTGGGGAGGGCACTGAGGTTTTTTAATTGTTTTGTTATTTTCTCGCACTGCTGCTCCAGCACTCTCTGCTCTGCTGGGCGCTTGTGCCTCTCCAAACCCATGCCAAGCTCCAGGCCAGGTGTCCTTAACACAATAATCCACCTTGTAAGGACCCTTTAAACGACCTTTAAACAACCCCTAACAGGGTTCTGTTCGGGGATTTGGGTTTGGTTTATTTTTGGAAGCAGGAACAACAAAAACTCAAATAATATTTTTAGCTTTGGACACCCCAGGAGCACCAACAAATCCAAAAATATTCCTGAAAAGCAAGACAGCAGTGGTCTGCTTTAACCATAAATGCCACAAAAATAGTAGCCCCAGGAGAAGCTTTGGGGTTTTTTTTCCAATGCTAAAAGCAAATACTTTTTCAGCCAAAATAGAAGTTGATGTAACAGATTTGACCTTTCTTGCTGTCAACCCAGCACCACCACCATGTTCACCATGTCCTCAAGTGCCACATCCACGTGGTTTTTGAACACTTCCAAGCGTGGTGACTCCACCACTGCTCTGGGCAGCCTGTTCCAGTGCTTTACAACCCTTTCAGTTAAAGAATTTCCCCTGATATCCAATCTAAACCTGCCCTGGCATAACTTGAGGTCATTTTCTCTTCCCTTGTCATTTCTTACCTGGGAGAAGAGACTGACACCCCCCCTCACTGCCACCTCCTTTCAGGGTGTTCTAGAGAGCAATAATGTGCTTTTCCTCCAGCTGAGGGTCTTGCACTGATTATTTAAGCTTCAGGGACTGATGATTTTATCCTTCCCTTGCCTCCAGACTATGCTGGACTCCTCACCTGGAGTCTGGTCTGGAGAGTGTCTTCACCTTGGTCCAAACAGGCCAATTGTCCCCACTTCAGGAAAGTTTTGGATTCTCTGGAGGGCTGCCAGCTGTCCCCTTACCCCTCTGCACGATGTTGATGCTGAGAGCCAGTGCTGTGTTGCCTTTTAATGACCACAGCAATGTTCTCAGAGCAGAGCAGCCTGCATGTGTTTAAAGCAGCAAAATTAAGCTCCCCCTGGCCCCCATCCCCAGCCAAAAATGAAAAGTACAGCAAGGTTGGAGGGGAAATGGCCCAGCTGGGTGTTCTGCCTGCCTGCCTTCAGCAGAGCCACGAGCTGGCTGTCTCTCAAGGAGTTTCCTTCCCTGTCAGCCCAGTCCTGTCTCTCAGGGATGGGGAAGGAAGAGGTGCAGGGAGGACTGGCAGCAATCAGTCAGTCTTGATCAATCTTTTTTCCATAAATTTATGTCCACTCGTAGCTCAAAACACATGGCATTGAAATGATTGACAGTGAAACGAAACGTGAAAATTAGCAGGGCAAGGTTTCAGCAGCTCAAAGGTTCTTATTTGGCCCATTCCAGGACTTATTTTTCCATTTGAAATTTTCCTCCTCTTTTAGGCTGAAAAAAAAATGCATATGAAACATGGAAGCCACACCTGAACTGGAAAAAATATTTCCCTCTGCTTTTGAATGGTTCCTTTCCCAGGCTTCCAGCCACCCACCCAGCTCTTTGCAAAGTCCCTTTGGGCACGAGCAGTCTGCCAGCAGCTCATTTCTGCATTCCCAGCCCTGCAAAATGCTGCTGCTGTTCCCACAAAGGCCTGATCTCACAGTGGGGTGCCCCAAGAAGCTCCTTTCTGATAAGGCACTGTTGGCCAGAGGGCAGGAAGGCTCTGCAGAGGGATCTGGACAGGCTGGGTCCATGGGCTGAGGCCAGTTGCATGAGGGTCAGCCAGGCCAAGTGCTGAGTCCTGCCCCTGGGTCACAACAACGCCCTGGGGGTGCTGGTCAAGGTGGGCAAGAAGCCAATGGCATCTGGCCTGTCCCAGCCATGGTGTGACCAGCAGCACCAGGACAGTGACCATCCCCCGGACTGGGCACTGGTGAGGCCACTCCTCAAGTGCTGGGGTCAGTTTTGGGCAAGAAAGACACTGAGGGGCTGGAGCATCACTTTATCCACCCAGCAGAGCACACCAGGGAAAGCTCCTGGAGCTCTTCCCCTGAGTGTGAAAGGAAAAAGATTCAGTCAGGACCTGTGTCCTGTGTCCTGCTGACCAAGGAGTGCGAAGGAGGGACACAGAGCAGCCATTCCCTGTCCTGGGGCTAGCTATGAAGCCCTGAGGCTGCCAGTGCTGTCACCCAGGAGCAGGAGGAGGTGCTTTAGATGCTGAAAGTTGGCAGAAAGGGTGCACCAGAAGAGGGTTTGTGCAGGTGTCTGTCTTGGCTGCAACTCTGTGTTACGTAAAACTGATGCAGTTTTCTGTGCAGACAAAGCCTTTCCTGGCTAGAAGGGGGATATGAGAGATGCAGGTTTGGGAGAGCACCAGGGACAGGAAGGGGAGGGTTGGGATCTCTGATTCAGCCCTCGTCACTCTGGGAATTTCAGCAGCTGCAAAAACCTCCTGAATCTTGTGGAGCAGTGACTTAAAGCTCCCCACAGCCACTATGGCAATTCCTAGCTGCAGCTGCAGCAAGTGGATGTGCTGTTCTGAGCCCTGGACATCTCTCTCTCCTGTGTTACTCTTCATGCCAACCTCAGCTGCTCCTTCCCAGCCTCCTTGAGGAAAGCAAACCATTTCCTCACCCCCTGCTTTCCCTACAGAGCAGAAGGTGAAGCCCACCTTAGATTATCCTCTGTTCAAGTTGGACACCAGGAAGACACTCCTGGATAAGGCCAATCCCTGTATTTCTGCTTCCTGTAGTCAGCTGCTGACCAGGATTGTGGAAGGTTTTGGGCCAGATGAAACAGATGAGACCCTCCACAGGGTCACTGTGGAGAACAAAGCACCTCCACATGGCTGCACCAGTTACCTGAACTGGCAGCTTATTCAGGTGAACAGTGCCAGTGTGGGAGCCCTCCATTTGGGTTAAGAAGTGTTTATTTTGGAGTTATGGGAGTTAATGATGATGTTTTCCTCAGACTAATTCAGAAAAGGGAATTACAGCATCCTCGTGGTATTTGCCTGTGTCTAATGAAATGCACTTAAAAGCCTGAGTCTAAATCACTTGTTGATATTTCGGGAGGTTTGGTTTAATTATACTGGTTTAGAAAACAAGGTCTTCAGCATGTTGGATGCTGCTGTGAAAAATTTACTCTTTGTCTAGTTATTTCAGCAGAATTATGCTGGTACAAACACTCCACTAAAAATAGAGGAAAAAAGAACAGGAAACGACCAAGAGAAGTAACCTTGACCCGATCAAGCAATCGTCTGCTCAAACTCCTCCAGAATTTATGAATATATTTTTATTATTTTGATTACTTATATTGTTTCTATGAATGCACTTGTGCTGCTGGTCAAGGGTGGGGAGGCCCTGGCACAGGGTGCCCAGAGAAGCTGTGGTTGCCCCATCCCTGGAAGTGTCCGAGGCCAGCTTGGATGGGACTCAGAGCACCCTGGGATAGTGGAAGGTGGCCCTGACCATGGCAGGGGGTGGAAAAAAGTCCTTCCCAACCCAAAACTTTCTGTGATTGTCTGCTTCTCTGAAGTCAGCCCAAAACAGCACGGGGTGTCCAAGCTGCGTTGGGAAACTGCAGTGTGATCCTCACCTGGTCTCCCCAGCTGGGGTGCAACCTCCAGAGAACACCATGAGCAACTTCCAGGGGTCATTTTGGTCCCTGGCTTCAGCACTGACCAAACCTCAGAACCTCAGACATCCATGAACGCATTAAGCAGTGGGCATGTGAAGACAGCAAGTTAATTCAGTTGTATTACAGCTGAGGTAGATTTAGATCTCTACAAAGTCTGGCACTGGTTCCTATTTTTCACCCAAAATGTTCTCTTCAATCTTAAAAATGGCTTTGATATGTGCTGAGTACCAGAGAGGCTGTGATCAATTTGTTAGAATGAGTTTATTAAAGACGAGAGTCCTCAGAAGAAGAAATTGGGAACATGGCACCTGTAATTATCTCTGTCAATTGAGATGGATTCTGAAAACCTGAGCTTCCCCTCTCCAGCTTTGCTGCAGCTCTGATCTTTCACACACACACTGCAGCTCTGAGCTGTGCTGGTTGATCTGCTTTTCTCCCCTGAGCACTGGGAGATTCCTTCCTCTCCCTCCCCACTGTGCCATAAATAATCAAAACAAATCTGCCAAACTGATGAAAATTTTCCTCTTTCAAGTAGACCCAACCTGTGTGCAAGTTTGTGTCTAATCTCACAATCAGCTTCAGCCAAAAGTACGCAGGATTGGTTTTGACATCGAGTGAAATGTTTTGAAATGGCCTTTCCTAAACTTTCGACACTGAGGTGAATTTTGTTTAGCCTAACATTAAAAACCAGAGTAGAATATAAAGGACATTTTTCTCTTCCTGTTGAAGGAACCACTTAGGCCTGACTTTGTTTTGCCAAAGTGGTTGACCCGAATTCCCTCTGCTTTCTTTGGGTTCAGCCACTCACGTGAAAAACAGCCTGCTCAGCCCACTGTAATTCACAATATTTGCTGGTTTCTTGCCCTCTGCCCTGGCTTTCCTCCTGCAAGGTCTCTTGCCTCCTTTCCCCACCCAGTCTGGTGCCAGCCCCCACTAAATCCCCCCTTGTTTGTGACACAGCCCCTTCTCTCAAGGCTGTTCCTCTGTGGAGGGCCATTTAATTGTTTGGCATAATTCCCTTATTATTCAGCATGGCAGATGTATGTACACATCACAGGAATGAATAATGGCTGCTAATAATGCACAATTAATTCACGATAGGTGTGTGTTACAAAGTCAGCATCAGAAGTGGGATGGGCAGAGGGAATTCCCCATCCCCCTCTCGGGCTCCTGAGGAGGGGTTTGCCAAGACCTGAGCACAGCATGAGTCAAGGTGCCTCCCACAGGAGCCAGGGAGGGTCTGGGGGCAGGAGGAGACACTGTCCCTGTGCTCTCAGAGCACAGGGAAGGGCTGGAAACTGCAGAGCCACGAGCTGAGTTACTCCCACATGGCACTGCATGAAACTGGGCAGGGGATCAGTTCCTCCCCTACCTCCTCCTCATCCTCCCCAACCCAGGACAGGACATCAGATCAACACCAGCTGTTCTCCAGACTCCTACTGCTGCCAGGGAAGGTCCTGGGCAGAGCTTTATCCCTCCTGCTTAATCACATTTGTTCCCTGTGTCACCATCAGTCAGGCTGGCACTCACACATGACAGCTTTGATCTTCCCAGCCGTGCTGCAGGAAGCCTGGCAGGGCCAGGGCTGCCTGCTGGGGACCATTAAAGCCCACTTGTTAATGTACCTGATGTCTGAGGCTCTTTGCACCATGTCCAAGAGGCAGGATTAGCTTTGGCCATGAGCAGGAGTGGGTTCCCACAGCCCCCAGCACCTGTGCTGCCATCCAGGGAGCACCCACGCCTCCTCCACCTCTTCTCTTTTCCACTGAGCTTTAGCAAAGCCACAGATGGACTCTGGCTGGGACCAGCCAGAAGGATATGGTGGGAAAGGAGTATCCAGAACAAAGCTGTTTCATCTTTCTGAGTGCCACTGCCCATCCCCAGTTAACAATTCCTGCCTGTGGGAACAGGGGGAATGTCCCTCTGTGCTTCACAGGCTCTGCTGGTGTGGTGAGCATGGACCCCACGTGTGTCCAGCAGAGTCCTCCTGTGTTCCCTGACAAGCAGGCAGAGCAGTGCTCTGTTCTAGGTGGGCTGTGGGCATGGCTGAGGCCCCAGTTCCATGTTCAGCCCTTGCATCCGTGTCACAGCTGGTAGAATGAGAGATGCGATGGAACACAGATCATCTGAGTTATGGCACGTAAGGGGGTTTGGGCAGGCTCTGACCTCAGTCACAGGCACGGGGAACCCAGAACCACCAACTTCTGAGAGCAGTCATCAGAATCTACACCCCACATCTTGGAAAACCCTGCTCCCACCCCGTTTCCACTGCTGCAGCCAGCCTTACAAGGGTCAGGGACTAATAACAGCTTGAAATATCCTCACAACAGCACCAGCAGTGCAAGTGCTGAGCAACCAGAGAGAGCTGAGTTGTTCAGCAGCTCCTCTGCTCTTGACTTTCCCCTGACCCTGCTTTTCACACGTCCCCGTTTGCAGCTTGGCTGATGCCAAAGCTTACAAGCCACTGCAATGCTGCTGCTCTCCATTGCTGTTCCTTCTGCTCCTCCTTCGTGTTTGGCTCCACACTCCTTTCCACTTGTCATCACTGACAGGGGAGCAGCTGCTATCAGCCAAACCCTTCCTCGAGGAGAAAAAAGTTTAAATTGTTCCAAGAGGGACTCTTCTGAAGATGGGCTGAAAGAATGTGAGTTTCTTAAACCAAGTTTTCAAACCAGGGAGCCCTTGCATGCTGTGAAGGGAGAAAGCAGAAGAAATTCCCTACAAGAGGGACCTGACCCCGAGTTAAGCTGAGGATCCTACACTTTTCCTGTGCCAACCTGCAAACCCACCGTGAGGGAGCACTGCTGGCCCCAGAGATGCTGGCAGTGCCACCAGCACAGTTTGTCCCACACTTTCCCAAGCCAGGACTCACAGCACAGCCCCACCATGGCAAACTGCTCCCTTCCCAACCTTGGCATGTGCTGCCTGCACAATTCCTGCCTCGGCGTGACGTGGAGCAGCAGCAGCACACGAAAGGTCAGCTTTCCATTCTGAGCAATTTAAGTTCTATCAAACTCAGGAAAAGCTCATGGTTCTGCATCACATAAAAACATGGTAAAATTGCAGAAATGTGTTTGACAATTCCATCAAGTTACATCAACAGAGAGCCTGGTGTTTCTGGATCTCTCCATGCATGCTATGGAAAGCAGTGGGAGTTTGCCAGAGGCTTTCACCAGAGCTGAGCTGCACCTTGGAAATGCAGCTCTCCACAAGATCATCACTTGTTCACAGCCAAGCACAGAAGCTGTGGGGTCTCATCCCCTCCATCTTTTTGAAGGGCTGTGCAAGGCACAGGAAAAACTGTGGTTCATTGTATTCCCCTCCTGAAAAGTGACTTATTTCTTTAATTTCTGGATTTGCCTGCTGCAAACTGCCACCAGCCTTTGCTGTTTATCCAGTGACAGTCTGAGCACGGGGGCAGGTTTTTCTCCTCTCGCCCTCCCTTTCCCATCTTGTCTACCCAGGAAAACTGTCAGGAAAGGAAAGCCAAGGAAAGGAAAACCAAGCTGGGAACAGAGGGTGACCACTGTGACAGCAGTACCCTGACCAGCCAGGGTGCAACCTCACCACATCGAAAAAGGTGAGCGTGTGTCACCATCAGGAAAAGGAAGATGTTACCAGTTAAGTCAGGAATAGTTGAGAACAAAGCCAGAATCCACGTCAGAGCTGAAGTGTAGCTCTTGAACTGATAGTTGACACTGGGGAGGGTCCCAGATGAGGCTGATCCAGGCAACTAAAGATTATTAATGCACACAGAGGCATGAAAAAAGCCCTTTCATTTCCCTTTCTGCTGTAGTACGTGTCATTTTTCCTTTATCAGACTGTCTGATCAACACACACATTAGCTGTTCTCCCAAGACAGATAAATGCTACAAAAAACCCACAGTACCAAGGGAAAAGCAAGGATGCTGACAGTGCTCCAGCTGGAAAAACCACACAGGTATTTGGGTGAAGCAAGTCCCACCCCCACCCACAAAACACACCAGGAACCATTCAGCGAGGGGAAGGCTTGGAGAAATCTGGGAAGGAGGAAAATTGAGGTGTCAGGATCAGCCCTGAGCCAGAACGTGTCCCTTATGCCAAGGAAGAAGGGGGCTGAAGTCACCAGTGGTCACCTGGCTGCCACCATGCCATCGTTCCCCTCTGCAGGGGGGTTACAGCAGCCCCAGCCCTGCAGTTTCTGCAGCTCTTTTCTTGCTCTGCCAGGGGAATGAAATGGTGTGCAAAGGGTTACAGGTGGTATCTGAGGAGGGACAGCTCTGCAAAGGTCTGCCTGGGGAGAGGGAGGATTCCTTCAGGCAGCTGGGCTGGTGCAGCACAGGCAGCCTGGCCTCATAGAGGAGCCTCAGAGTTTATCTTTCATCTTCCAGGATAAAGTCAGGAGCTGTTCCAAGCAAATATTTAGGAAAAGGGCAGCCTAATTTATGGAGCTGAGTGAGAAGGTGTGAAGGCCTGACTGGGCATAAAATTAAGCCTCAGTGTTTGCTACTTCTCCTCCCTGCCAGGTGTCCAAATCTCTGCTTGGATAAAACTGGTTGTGCTGCCAGTCCTGAACTGTCCTGCCTGGAAATTCTCCACTGGAGTCTCCCCTGGAGTCACTGCAATCCAGGGTAGGTGGGAATTACGCTGCTCACTTAGAGAAACCTGTGGCCATCTGGCCAGGGATGATAGCAGGGCATTATTTTATGCGAAGTGTATGCAGGGGGAAGGTCAGCATCAGAACATCTTGACAAGAAAACACATTATTTTCCTTCAAGCAGGGCATTGCATGTGTTTCCCTTGCTTGAATCACTTGGGTATCACATTGGATTGGATTGTACCCAAACTAATCCACTGCATCTACCAATCCATCTGCTTGTGCTGAAGAATTCCCAGGATGTGAACATGTCTTCAAGTGTTTGTTTAAAGTGTTTGGCCTTGCTGAAGACTTCATATGAATGCTGGGGAAATGAAGAGTGTTGCCCTTGGTGCTGCAGTTGGTGGAGGGATGTGTGATTTTCTGAGCCACAGAATGGGCAGATGGGGTGGGGGAAATGGAGGGTGGACTAAGGATAGGATGGCAAACAGCTTGGACACCTCACAAATTAGGAACTGTTGTTGCTAGGACTGTGTCCCAGACCCCACATGATTTAAATCCTGGGAGCAAGCAGCAGGAGGAGCTTTGGTTTATGCTACCTGCAGACCACAGAGAAATCATGGAATTGTTAAGGTTGGGAAAAGCCTTTAAGAACATCAACTCCAACTTGGCACCACCACCATGCTCACCACTAAACCCTGTCCTCAAGTGCCACATCCACACCTCTTTTGAACACTTCCAGGGATGGTGACTCCACCACTTCACTGTTCTGATGTTTGACAATCCTTTCCGTGAAGAAATTTTTCCCAATATTCAATCCAATCCTCCCCTGACATAACTTGAGGCCATTTTCTCTGGCCCTGAACACTTTGCAGAGAAGCACCAAGTGCTGTAGTGCTGCTATATGAACAAAGCTTTCTAAAAAGGCAGTAACTTCTCCCTGACTTCCTGAAATCTTAACTTTGGAGGGGGAAAAGAGGTGGTGTTTGATTGCCCACCCTCCCTTCCTATGGAGCACCTTATCTCAGAAGAATTGGTGTCCACACTCAGGAGAGCTGCCCATCAGCAGCCCAGCTCAGCCAGCCCTGCCTGCCATGGGTGTTTAGAGTGAGAGCTAAAAGGGGCAAAGCCCGGCAGGACAGGGCTGGTTTGGGGGGAGGGTTGGGCTGGTGGTGGAGCTGGGAGAGCTGTTTTAGGTTGTGGGCTTTGAGGGGTGCTGTGTGGTGCTACTGGTTAGGGGCTGGGTCAAGCAGGAGGATTCTGCAGAAGGGCGTGGAGATGTGGATCTGCTGCTAAAGATTTGCCTGAGACTTTGGTGGTGAGGAGGAGGAGGAGCAAGAAAAATCAGGTAAGAAAAGCCAAAATGACAAGGGACTTGTGAAGCAGAAAAGCTGGCTTTGGCTCTATCTTAGGTCTGGAGCTCTGAGCTTGGGCTGATTTAATTTTCTTCTCTGGTGCTCAGGATATGCTGCTGAGGGGATACAGGGTGGTACAGCAGTGACATCCAGCAGGGCAGGTGGCAGAGGGTTTGCTGCATGCCTGGGTACCAGCTTTTGGCCCAGCAGGTTTTGAGCTCTTCAGGGGAAGGTCAGGCTCAGAGCTGTGTCTTGTGTGTGCCTGTACCCTCCTGGGTCATGCTGCAGCCTTGTGGACCCACACTGCCTCTTTTCTCAGGGGAAAAACTGGATTTCCATGGCTGTGTGGGGCTAGAAGTGGGAGGAGTGTCTTGCTTGGCTGTGTTCATGGAGCACCAGCTCTGCCCAAGCCTGACCTGGCAGTGCCCATGGAGCTCGTGGTCTTCTCCCTCGCACAGAGCGATCTCTGCTGCTGCTGCTGCAGTTTGATTTGTCTGATGCTCTGTTGACAGTTAATGATTGTTACAATTTTTTATTTTTTTTTAAAGTTATTTACCAGTTTTCTTTCCCGTGGAGCTGAAAATAACAGCAAAATCAATCTAAACTACCTAACACTAAGAAAACAAATAGATTATCCAGATGACCAAATTAAGCTGCTCACAGAACTCATGGGGGTTCTACTCAGTTGCAGCTGTGGGACTCCAAAATAATTGTTGCCAGCAGCCAAATGTGTGATGGGCTGGGTTTTTGTGGGGGGGAGGGTTGGGTTTTCAGGGAGGGTTGTGGGAAGGGAAGTACAAACACCCCACAGAGTGGAACACATGAAGGTAACTGCTGGTATCCCATAGGTTTAATAATGTTTAGTATTGGCTTTTTTTTTACTACTCAAAAGAAGCACATAGATAATAGCAGTGCTGAGAATCTGCATTTCACCTTGGGAAGGAGCAAAGCAAATTCAGTTTGTGAGTAAGGTTGTCTGGCAGCAACGTGGAGAGCCTCTTTTCTCTGGCTGTGTGGGGCAGTGGGGAACCTACAGAAACCCAGAAAAAAACCCCAGCATCTTTTAGGAAGGAAAACAAAGGAAAGGTGAGAAAAAGAATCAGAGTTGGGGGGAGGGGGGGGAATGTTTTTGTTGCTTGGGGTTTTTTTGCTGGCTGTGTCCCTGGTTCTAGCCATGGCACAGTCAGGGTGCTGATAGGATTTTCCTAAATATTTCTGCTTTTAATGAGGTATTTCTGGTTTATGGTGTTAAAGACCCAGCTGAGATGCAACAGCAGGTTGCATGCAGCATGGTGGGTGGTGGATTAGCAGGAGAGAGGATTCTAATCCCAGAAAAAACGTTTTCTTTCTTTGGAGAGTGACAGATCTGGCATAGCTGCGGCATTGGACTGTCACCTCTGAAGGAAGGCTCCTGGAAAGGAAGAAACAAAGGTAAAGAGAAGGGAGGAGAGAGGCAGAGCAAATGTTGTGAGCAGAGAGCTGCAGACAGAGCAAGGACCGTGGGTGCAGTCCCCAGGGGACCATTTGTACCTGTGCTGAGCCTGGGGAGAGCAGTTCTGGAGATGTCAACAGACAAAAGGGTTTGGAGCACGGGCTGTACTTTCCTACCCAAAACGCAGCAGCAATCAGCATTTCTACTTCCATTTGCTCAGGGCTTTTTTGGGGTTGTTTTTTTTTTGAGTTGTTTTTTTTTTTGCTTTTTGCTTTATCTTTACAAATACTCACATGACTTCTTGGTGAGGTTATACCTCCCCTGGGCTGTGTGCTCAGTGCAGGCTCGGACCCAAGTCCCCATTCCCAGCAAGTTCTGGTTGCCCATCTCTGCTGTATGGCAGCAGCTTCACACTGGGAGCGCTTTGCCAGATGTGCAGGCACAGCCTCCTGGTTGGATGGCCTGTCCAGATGTTGGCTGCCTTTGCACTGCTTGTGATTCAGCTGGCTGAAACTCCACCTCATGCTGGCAAGTGCTCATTTTTTGTGAGCAGTTTGAGGCCTCGTGTCAGCCTTAACCCAGTCATGGGGGTCCTTCAAGTTGGCAAAACAGCTGGGGTTGAAGGTGGGAATAGCTGCTGGTCCCATTCCACATCTGGGATCACGGGAGGACACTGACACCACAGAGGATTGTAGTAAAAGTAGGAGGTTGAAGCTTGTCCTCAAGGAAAAATTTCAGGGAAAGCTGCATAAACTGATTCATGGAGGCTTTATTTGCTCACCAGCAATTACTCCTAAGCTTATACAACTTTCTCCTCCAGTGAAAACTAAGGCCCAGCTCTCCTTTCCCTGTGGCACTGTCTAAATCTGATGTGGTCCCACCTGTGCTTAATTTGGCTTTTTATTACCCATGCCCTTTTTTAAAAAGAAAGAAAAACCTAAATTTAGTAACATCAGGGATTTCCTTGCCTAAAGACACAGCCTGAGGAACTGATGCAAATTTGCTGATTAACTTCAGCTGATGGAAGGAAAGAAAAAGTTGAAAGGTTTCCCTTGGAAAGCAGCAGATGTGAAGACCTGGACACTTCTGTGTGAAGTGGCTTTTTGATTTTTAAATTGGCTTTTCTTTTTAAGTAGATAAGAAATTCAGAGAAAAATTGAGTTATCAGGTAGGAATACTACCCTGAGTGAGTGCTGATACTGCAAACTACTCGTCCTGATCATGGGAAGCTGCCCAGCTTTCTCCCTTTGAGATGGATGCAGGTGTCCCCTGCTTTTAATTTTTACAGACTCCCCAGTGCAGAGGAAACTGCTTTTGGAAATCATCTGCCTTGTGACAACGAGGCTCCTGTAGTTTGAGGCTGGGTTTAGTGTTATTCTGTGTAATTAAGTGGAGCAAGAGGGGCTTCTGCAACCGGTGATGCTCCCTCAAATGTGGAGTACACTTAAAACAGGATTAGCCAACAAGCTGATTTAGGGGATGGAGTTAGACAATGCAATCCTCCCAAATCTGGCTTTGCATATGGAAAAGGAGCTTGAGGAAGGTCTGCTGAGGGCAGACCTGCTGCCTGGCTGGCAAGACCATCCCTCCCCCGCTGTCCCAGGCTCACCTGGAGGAAAAGGATGGGGGTTGGCTGGGGAGGTGTTCTGTGATCCTGTGATACAAGGAAAAAGTGTGTTTATCCACAGCTCAGATTCCAGGAGGCTAGAAGGGAGCAGCACTTGGAAATTAAAATGAGATTTAAAGGAGTAATTAAGGATTCTGCCACTGAACAACACCGATGAACTGGCTGGGAATAAATCAGATTTCACTTGAAGGAAGTGACCTGGAAATAGATTATTGCCCTGTCCCTTAGCCAAACTTCCTCACCATGGGGTGTTATTGAATATGGAGCGTGAGGTCACCCTGGTTGGAGCTGGGGAGTGAAACCTCCTGGGCAGAGGCTTGGAAGCCTCTGAGGTGGCTTTTGTTCCAGACCATGGAAATCTCAGCTCCGAATAGACCAGCCCTCATTGGTACAATTTTGCCTCTTGAAAATGCACACAAAATCTTTTATTAAAAACCCTGCAGATGAGTTAACAGCTGGGAGAAGCTGGAATATGATTAATGTCTCGTGAATTAGCCCTGGAGGTACTTTATGGAAATAAGATTTACAACACTATTACACGCAGTCCTGAATGTGCTTTACATTTTTAAATGAGGGGAATGAATGTTTCTCTCTGCTCTGCTCCCTCCTCCCTCGGGCCCTTGCAGAGGTACAGGAAGAGGATCCCAGCAGATCTGGGATGGGAGGGTTTGGTGCTTGGGGAGGTATTGGACTGTGCAGTTAATTGAATGATCTTACTGGCCCCAGTGCTGTATCAAGCAAGGAACCAAAATATGTCCTGACATGTAGGATGCAATTACAAGTAATTAACAGAGCAATTAGGGATGCCAGGATGGAAAGAAGGGGTCTGTCAAGCTGTTTTGTCCATCCTCTCTGCCAAAGCAGCATTGCTCCTGACAGCACATGCTTGGGTGTTTCTGGAGTAATTTCACTCCTGACACCTTTGGAGCTCTGTGGTGCTTCGAGAAATCCCATTTATTCCAGTATTTTAGATGTTCTAGTTAAAATTCTCCTTCTGGACCACACAGGCCTTGCTGCAGGGAGATGGCAATCCCTGTGGGGTGGCAGGAGGTGAAGGCCCTGCCTGGGCATGTCAGGGGATGCTCTGTGGACAGGAAAGGGAACTGTCCCCTCCTGGGAGCCCTCTGCCGCTGGCACCAGGTTACCCTGGCTTTGCCTCAGGGCAAGAAATGCTCTTAATGACCCTTTTTGGCCATGGAAAAACTCTGCCAATCCTTATGCCTGTCACAGAGGTCTTTTCCAATCGCAGCAATTCCATAATCAACCGAGCACCACCACAATGTTCACCTCTAAACCACCTCCTCAAGTGCCTCAGCCACACCTTTTTTTGAACACTCTCAGGGATGGTGACTCCACCACTTCCCTGGTGGAAGCCTGTTCCAATGTTTGACAACCCTTTCCATGGAGAAATTTTTCCTGATATCTCATCTAAATATCACCTTGCATCTGAAGAGAAGCTGAGCTCCTGGAGCTGGGTGACCCCCTTGTACAACACAGACCACGGGTTCCCTCTCCTAGAGAGGGCAGGGAAGGTGAGAAGTGGGCAGCTGAGTGTCTCAGCCTGGTGGTTCTACTGAAGGAAGGCCAAAAGGAATGTGAAGGAAGGAGAAATCCCAGGAATGGGTGGAAAAGGGAGGAAAAATCCCAGGAATGGACAGATAAGCAATGAACTCCACACTCCCATCACCAAAAGTGACAACAGGAGATGAGGCCAAACTAATTCATGTAACTCAGGGTAATTAACCTGGTGGAAAGATGATCTTTGGGGGAAGGTGACAAAGCACCACTTGGTTGTCTCTACTAAAGCACTGGTTTTAGTGGGGGCTAGATGATGAAAGAAGAGCTCTGAATGAGCTTTGAGCTCGTGCTGGTTTTTTTTACCCCAAATCCAGTAGTTTTCCATGAGTACCTGGTGTTTTTAAAAGCTCTGTTTAGGAGGAGACTGTTTTGCTAGAACAACCTTGCCATCCATAGGCATCCCTAGGCTTAGCAATGAGCTGTTCTGCTGAAACCTCTGTCCCAGGCTATCTCAGGTAATCTTGGACACCAAAATGATGCCAATCAGACCTGCCTCGATGTCTGACACGATGTCTGCTCCAGACAAGCTGAATGCTACAATTATCCACTGATTTACTGCATATTTTTCAGAAGATTTGAGCAATCTGAGATAAATTGGGATCAGAAAGTGAGGGGGGCTTATCTGCCCTTTACCCTAAATGCAGTGATGGAGTGGGATATCTGATCCACAGGCAGGCTTGTAAGGGACTACTGTGACACAAAGCTTTTCTCTGACACATCCAGAAAAAACCTTGGTTTTCTCTCCGAGCTGCACTCCGGGAAGCCCAGCTCCATTGGGAACGGAGTGCAGAGCACGGATTGCTCCTGGGAAGGTGGATGCCTGCAGGAATGTGGGGCAGGGACTCCCTAAAGCTCCTGGGGGGCTCGTGGCCAGGGACTGTACCTGGGGCTGGCTCTGCCCTGTGCCCACAGCAGCATCAGGTGCTGAAGAGCCCAGCTGCTGCTGGGTGCTGTGGTCGCTTCGTGTCGTTCTGCTGGGCTTTCAAGGGACCAGTGCCTCTCTTCTGGGCTCGCTGGCTGTGGTGTGGGGCTCTGGGAAACTCCTGCGGCTACGCTTGGCAGCGATGCTAAAGCCAAGCATCTCTTGACTCTTGTTTTGGTTTTTATTCCCATCTAGCGGCAGGCCTTGGGAACTGAACGTTTAAATCAAAATGAACCCAAAGGTCGCGGGATGTCATCTCATAGCCCCTTGCTCTCCCTTTAATGTATTGCCCTCACCAGTTTTGTATTTCAGGTTAATTGGTGCCTTCCCACAAGCCCTGAATCCCCGTGTGAAAAATATTCTTGTTTTGCAGCCCGCGTCTACCTCAGTGCTGCTTCAGTCTCCTGCAAAGTGTAGCTTTAGGGCACCAAAATCCTGGCAGTGACAGGAGTTGCACGGGGCACAGGAATGTTCCTTCTGTGTCCTTACTGAAGGCTCTGTACTGGTTTGAGTGAAAAGCACTGAATCTGCAATTAGGAAAACCAATCTGTGTAACAGATAAGCACCTGCACTGAACTTTGTTTTTAACTTGATTGCCAATCTGGGTAGATAGCTGAGCATCTCTGAGGTGCAAGTCTTCTCTGTCTATTTTCCTAAGACAAGCTAAACCCCAAAAGAAACTCTTTTGGATTAAAATAGTGCTGTCCTCAAATACCAGATGCCTTTGGACAGATCACCTGCAGGCTTGCTATGCTGTCACTAACATGAAGTTCATAAATCTTTAATCTGAAATTGAAATCTTCCAAGAATCCCTATCTGAAACGACATGAAAGCCACCAGGCAGAGACCTGAACTTCTACCACAGAGATAAATAATCCTAGAGTTGTACTTTTATAAACTCTGCATGATCTTCTGTATGTCACTGCAGTTCTCTTGGAGAAATTATTCTAGGCAGAAGGGCTGTGTTCCTGCTGCTTGTCCTAAAGTAATGGAAAAGAGTGGTTATGACAGTATTCTCAAAATAATTATAAACCCATTATTTCATGCTTTGGGATCAAAGACTGGGGATCTTGTTCTCATGATTATGTAAATACTGTTTGGTGGGTCCTGGTTTACGTGCAAAGGACCTTCTGGGGCTGAACACTCTTCTCCTGTGGCTGACTCAGTTGTTCACTAAAAAAAGTTCTGATTGGTGCAATTAATTTATCTGGTACATGGTTTTGTTGATGGTTAATTCCTTCATAACAAGTAGATGCAAGCAACTGTGCAGTAGGTGGCTGGTCCATGATGCTACTCTTACAAAAGGCTCCCAGGTAAAGGAGACAGAGATGCCTTGGCAACCCCCATGAGTAAAAAAATGGGAAGAAACACAAAAAAAAAGGAGGAGGAGGAGGAGGGAATATGATCAGATGGTGAAAGATTCGGTCTTGCTGCTAAAGATGCAGTGGCAGAATGGTAAATCTGAGACACAAAACCAGAAATACAAAATTATGAAGATTCCAACTCAAGCAGAAAAAAAAAGAAACTGGACATTATCTCGGCTGTTGACAAACTGTTTTTAAAAGAAAATAAAATCCTGTCTTAGATACCAGCCCCTTCTGCCTGTGACTTTTGCTGTTCCATGTGCTGCAGCACAGCTCTGCTGCTCCGTGCTGGAGGGATGTGTGTGCCACGTGCAGGAGTTTTCCCATGGGCTGCATCAAGGTTTGCTCCTTGGCTCCGTTTTCCCCGTGTTTCTGTCACGCTCCACTTGGCTCAGGGTTGCCAGGGTGTAATGAATGATCTGGGATTGCATAACTCGGGTTTCACAAAAAGGAAGGAGATGAATGAAGTGTGGCTGAGGCTGGAGTGGAGCAGGGGGGGTGGCAGAGTCCCAGCACATCTGTTCAAGGAGAGGAATTCAGTGAAGGAAATGGACGAAGCCTTCTGTCCTGCATCATTTGAGATTTTTAAGGCAGACTGTGCTCTCCAAAGAAGTCTCCCTGCTTCCCAAAACTCACCATTTAATGCTTTCTTTCTGAGTATTTAAGCACAGCTGCCCTCTCTGAACTGGGGAAAGAGGAGGAAGTGAATGGAAATCTGAAAATTAAGGTGCTTCACTGTCGGTTTGGAGAGGAGAAGGTTTTTCCCGTTTCATTCCTCCGCTAAAGGTTTGGTCTTTCTCTTCCCCAGGATCTGGCACTGCAAAGCAAGGTTTTATCAACTGCCAGAGCAATGAGTGAGCCCTGGGTGTGCTCGTGAGCTCCTCAAGGAGTGGATGCACGTGAGTTGTCATTGCACGTTCCTGCTTTGTGGCAAACAACCAGGAACAAAGAACAGCAAATGCTTCTGGTTTAAATGTCCATCTCTAGCAGCTTTTTAGCTGCATTCCTGTTGCTGTTTGGACTCTGTGATGTTTCTGATTCTCTGGCTGTGGCAGAGGTGCTCAGTGCTTTGGCTGCAGAGATGTTTAGAGCTGAGGTGGGGTTTGGTCTGCCTGGGATGAGTAATGGTCATTGCTCTGCCAACTGGTACAACTTCAGAAGGTCCCAGAGGGTTTTAGGAGTGAGGAAGGAGAAGTCTGCGTTCTCCTTGCTGGGTCCCCACCAGTTTTCAGCTTGTGCTGGGTGTCCCAGTTGCTGGGGAGCTGCACTGGTGGAGCTGCAGGCACCCACACGTGGGCAGGCTCCAGTTCCTTGTTTCACTTCTGATGTGTGTTCAGATGCCTCCACATAAAATTTTCACCCAAAGCTGCCTTGTGGAAGATAATTTCTTCAGTCACTGCAGGGAGAGATGAATTGAGCTCTGGAAGTTGAGCACAAGTCCCTCTGTCTGTCCCCCCCCCTTCTCAACCTTTGACTTTTTTAGGTCAAACAACGCCTTTTATCTGCTTGGTGCCTTAAGTCTTTCATGATGATAGATACAAAATATGCTGAAAAAGCTTTCCTGCATTACAATAAGGTATTGCACATTTTCATCCCATTTTCATGCCTCTCATCCTGCCATAAGGTTAAGGCAACAAATACCCTGTAGGAGATTCTGGCTCTCTCCTAATGATCTTTAACTCCTTGAAATGATTTTGTGAACCTTAGCCTACATTAACTGCCAGCCTCTATTTATGGCTCAGCAACCACGAGCAAGTTATAGCTGATAGATGAGGCAAAGGCTAAAAAGGGAAGTTTTCTGACATCACAACAGATTTTAAAAAAGTCCTGTGCAGCTATTCTGGGAACTCAGCTGCCAGGTTGGCACTACACGGGGTGTCACTGTGGCTCGAAAAGCAGTCGTAATAGCACATGGAGGATTCAGACAGGCAGGTTTCTGTTCTGTCTGTGCTTTTCCTGCAATGAAACACACCTGAAAATTGGAAAGAAGCAAAATCCAGCCAAATGTCTGTGAGTAGGGAGGTCATTCCTAGCAGGCTTTGCAGTTTTCCAGTGGCATACCCACCACAGCTTAAGGCAACTTCTCCATCATGGAATCACTCAGGCTGGAAAAGATTTCTGACATCATCAATTCCAGCCATCAACTCAGCACCACCACCACGTCCTCAGGTGCCCCATCCACACAGGTTTTGAGCATTTCCAGGGATGGGCACTTCACCATTTCCCTGGGCAGCCTGTGCCAGTGCTTGACAGCCCTTTCCATGAAGAAATTCTTCCTAATCTCCACACCTGGTTCACATCCTGGCCTTGCAGGGCAGTGCTGGTTGATGGTAGTGATGCACAAAGAATCATGACAAAGCTGTGGCCACCTCTTTTTTGGTTCCTTCAGCAGCAGGACGGGACAAATGGGTCACGTGGAGGCTGTCCTGTGTCTCTGGGCTGGTTCTAGAGATGTGGGTTTGGCACAGAGGGTCTCACCTCATGCACACCTGAGTGGAAAATGCCACTCTGGCACCACCAGTGCCCAATGACCAGTGGCAGCTGGCAGTGACAGATCATGATGTGGTGAGCAAAGAAAAAAAAAAATGCAGAATTGGCTTTTAAAAAATCACACATGAAAAATGATCATCGAGCTCCTCTTTCAACAGCTTGAATGCTGCAAACATGGTGATGAGAAAAACATCTCCCTGCTGCCCGGTGCTGAGCAGAAATGAGGCATTTCAGGGCTTGCAGGAGCTTCAGATGCTTACAGTTTGCTGGTTATCCTAATGTTTTGCCTTGCCTGACCTATCTCCTCGGGGCAGCAATAAAAATAACCAGCTCCAGTCCACTACTTGGCTGCTAATTGTCCACTTGTAGATCTTAGTCCCAGCTGGGCCTGCTCCTGCCCAAAGGCAGTTGTGTTCAGTAAAGTGGCTGTTCCCATTTGCAGCAGCTTCACAATAGGAGCAGGTGGCTGCCATTTTCCATGCAAGAAAGCTCTTCGGAGAAAAGGAAAACGGGCAAATGAGGAGAGGAAGAGAAAGAAAGAAAAAAAAAATCCAAACAAAAACAAACAATACAAAGCATTGGAGAGAGGAAAGCCTCTGCACCGCTCTGGTTAAAATGGCTAGAGACCAGGAGTGTACAGAAATTAAAAAAGAAGCAATATTTCAGGGCAAGGAGGGAGAAGGGAAATGCTGCTCTTGTCTTTTCTCTGCATCCAGGGCTGCTCTCCCTGTTTTCCATCTCGATCAGTATGCAACACCCAAGTGTTTCCCACTGAAGATGCAGCCTGCTCTACAGCTAATTTTAGCCTCCTGATTATGACTTCCTTCAGTGAGCTACCTTGCCTTGACAGCTTACAAGTACTATGTATTTTCCCTGGGGTGCTGCAGACCAGAGGTGGAAACCTGCAGCGAAGCACAAAGAGAGGAAATGGCAAGAAATCACTTCAGGGCTGCGAGCTTCAGAGCTCTCCTCCCCGGAACAGGTGAAAAAGGAAACTTCTGAAGTGCCTGTCGCACTCTCTCGCTGCTAACAGGCGTCACCTGGAACGGGGACAGCACAGAGCCTGTCTCAGGGAAGAAACAATAGAGGAGAAGTGCCACAGAAGCTGCTTGTTCAACAGCACTGCTTAGCAGAAGCCAGATTTTTTTTTTTTTTTTTTTGTATCAAAGGGAATTCTGCTATTTTTGAGTTGTTTATTCATGCAGAAAGGTTGACAATGAAGCCTTTGAGAATTTTTTTTCGCCTTGTGACGACTTGGGAGGGAACCTAGCAGTGTCTCAGAAGGCTTTATGTTATTGTAGCCAATTCCAGTGTCTGTTCTGCTGCACTCTTCAGCATCTACTCCAAAAAACCTCAGCTCTCTGCCCACAGCACGTACACACAACATGAGCAGAGTGCTGGGCACTCACTGCTGACATCTTTCCCACTGCAAGCACCTGGAGCCACCAAATAAAACTGATAGGAGCAGTTTGGAGGCAAGGAAAAGGTTGTGGTTGTTCGCTCAGCTGAACTGGAGATCTTCCTGCAAAGGGACGTCGTGGGGAGCAAAGGTTTCCATGGGATCCAGGGGGTAATGGCCAGTTTGTGAAAAACATCCCTGTAGGGCTGCTAAAGACAGAGGAATTGCATCTGCTCGGAGTCCCAGGAGCTGGAAGGGTTTTGAGGTGTTGGAGAGAATCAGTATCTCACAGCCTTGTCTTGCTCTTTACCTTCTTCCCCTTTGCTTTCAGCTTCTGTTAGAGGTGACACAGGAACTGGTGGACAGGCTCATGATCTCTCAAACTCAATTTTATGCCCTCTTACATTTTTTTTTATTCTCTACAAGCTTTTTTTTAACTGTAAAAACTATTTATATTTAGAAAACAAAAGGCAATTGTAAAATTCTTAAACTGTATGTTAGAGCATTACTAACTGTTTTTCATTATCTTTTAGGGGGAAAATGTCAGGTTTGCATGTTGATATTGTTCTGTATTTGCACAAGATGTTCTGCCCTCAGGCATACATCATTTTTGAAGCACAGTCATCTTGAGCTCGTGAATTTCCCAGAACAATGTTTAACAATGTGAAAAACTGTCCTGGATGCAGGTAAAGCTTTAATGAATTGTAAGAGCTTGTTGTTCTGATGTCCAGGTCATCTCATTCCAAAATAAGTCCAAGAAGGGAATTTTTCAGAGGGGTCTGGGCTGGGAGGCTCAGTGCTCAGGCTGTCATAGGAGGGATTTTTCTTTTCAGTTATGACTATCTTGTGACTCTTGTAGCCTGAGGCTGTAGAGGCTTCCCCATCTTCAAAGGGCTGAATCTGTGGCTGATCTTTGGAGGTTCTTGCTGTGGATTTCATAGCTGGAAAAGGTGTTCCAGCTTTTTCATTGTCTCTGGAGAGAGGTGCTCGACACCACAGAGAGCTGCAGCCTGCTCCTTGTTGCTGAGGAAGAATTGGCTGGGGTGAACATTGAGGGCTACAGTTCCGAACTTGGATGTGCACTGAGCAAATGAGGGTTTCTCTGCAAACTCCCCAGTGGTTCCATCTTTATGGAGAGGTTTGCTTTGCCAGGAGTCCAAAAATTCCTGGAGAAGTCAGAAACTGGCTGGAGACCACATGAAGCAGTGGGAAAAGAGGTTGGAAACCGAGCTCTGAGGTCTGAGAGCTCTCTAAATCACAGCATCTAAATTTGTAACTGTTCGTGCAGATTCATCTGGAGATATCCAGGCAGTAAGTTCCTCCTTTACTGGTTTTATTTGGGATGAGGAAAGGATGGATTTTACTTTGCTTGGATCCAGTGATGGTTGCAGGGATGAGCCTGTGCCTGGCCTTGGGTCATGCCTTGATAAAGATCCTCTTCACTTCTAGGACTGTGCTGGGCTGAGCTGGGACAGTCCCCAGAAATGAGATTTCACTGTGCTGACACCCAGAGCACGAGCACAGGGCAGTGACAGCCCCTTCTCAGTGGCTCCAGAGCAGATTGATGTGGGACAGGTTGAGGCAGCACAGCAGGCAGTGCTGGCAGTACCACATTTTGAGAGCTGGAGAACAGTGTTCCTGAATAGCCTGGTGAAACCCAGCAGCACCTCTGCCATTCTGGCCATACCCAGTTGCTGTTTCCTTGGTTGATTAGGTTTTTCTTCCTTTTTTCATTTTTTCTCTCCCAGCTCAGATCTGCTGAAGGCAGTGGCAGGTTCCCATCCTTCAAAAAATGCAGTATCACTTGGAAACAATGAGACTTGGGGATCAACAGTGTTTGTATTAATATTTGCCTGGCAGATTAGCTCTGAGGAGCTGATAATTCACAAGCTCTTTGTTCACTGTGGTTCAGTGCCCGTGGATTCTCTCTCTGGAAGTGTCTTGCTGCAGCATTTCTGTCTTTTGAGGTCAGTGCAATGAGCTGTGTGGGTGTTTTTAGACATGAATCACATGCAAAGGCTGATTCTCTTTTTCTTTTCTGCTTTTTTTCCCCCCTGACATACTAGGCAGCTTAAAAAAAAATTTAAAAAGGTAAAAGGAAAAAAAAAAAACAGCCTTCCAAATTCCCAGACTTATTTTTCAGCTGAAAAACAAAACAACATGAAATTTTATACCCGTTAATTGTTCTCTCTCATCCACTGTGGGTCTGTGCATCACGCTTGTAGAGTGTTTTCTGCAGACATGTCCTGCAGGGCAGGTGTGAACCCTGTGGAGCCCTGTTTTTGTGGCACTGCAGGTGTTGCTCAGCCTCCCCAGGTCTGTGGTCAGCAGAGTGAGGTGCTCCTAAAGCCAGGTTTGGGCAGGAGCAGCGAGGAAAAGAGGAGACAAGGAAAATCTTAGCAAGAGGGAAAGATCAGCAGCAAAGGGCACGTGGAAATAGTTTGTTGAGGTTTTCAGACACGCTTGGCTTGTACTTTTGGCACTGAGCTGAGTAAGTCCAGACCAAAGCTGAGCTTTGGTTCTCCATTCCACTTGAATCTACAGCCTCTGGTGGGAAGGGAATTGTTAGGAATTGCAGTGCCCTGAGGAACATCCTGCTGCTTTTTGTTCCTCTCTGCTCCCCTGCCCGGCTGCCTCACCAATGCTGCTGAGGCTCAGTAACATTTTCTGTTGGAGCATCGGTCCCCACTAGGCCCCCAGAAGGAGCTTGGGAGTCTCTGGAAGGGTTTTCTTTGGTCCTGGGTGTTTAGTGATACAAACCACTGCTGAGTAACTGTTCAGGAAGCAGGGGAGAGCCACGCACGCTTCTGTGTTTGACTTTGGAGCAGATGCCCTCCTGGGATGTGGCTTTGGGGACAGAGCATGCCCTGAGGCAGCTGTGCTTCTGGGGAAGAGCAGGTTTGCTCTCCTATTTTTATCTTCCTCTCTAAGGATGTGCTGTTTGATCTGGAGCCCAGTGTCTCTTCCCCATTGATGAGCTGTCAGTCGCAGGGCTGGGAGCGATGCTTGGATAAACCTCCACTGTCATATCAGCTGCTTTTACAGCTGATAACCTCGGGCTGCTTTCAAAATCCATGTCATAAAGTCTAATGCAGCAGCACAAGGCATCAGATGTGCTATTGCAGAGCAAGGGCTTCTCTTGGCCCTGACAGAGGCAGGTACTCAGAAGCAAATCAGCCACGGAGGTCAGCAGAGCTGGGGTGGGAGGTGAGGGAATTTCATGGGTGTGTGTCTGCTTGGCTTCCCGTTAGGCTCAGTGGGCATTTTGGGGACACAGGGCCATGCAGCAGGGGGGAAAGGTGACACTGAGACTCGACAGGATACAAAAGTCATCTGGAGTGGTTGTGTAGATACAAAAATGCTGCTAGCAAGGATTTTCTTGCTATTTTCTAAGTCCGTGAGAGACTTTTCTCTCTCACAGAAGAGGTAGCAGGGAATGTAAACAACCCAGACACCTGCAACCTTGAAAAGTCTTGTTTATGGTATAGTAGAAAATATTTTGACAATGGATGTTTTAGGATTTTAGCCAATCACCCCCAAGGGGTGGCTGGTCCTTTGTCCAATTAGACTAAGAAGAAAAAAGTCTATAAAAGAGTTTGTAAAATAATTAAATAAATCAATCTTGCTGCACAATTCCTGCCTGCTGGATCTTCTCTCCTCCTCCTCCCTATGGCTGCGGGACACGGTGATATACCGTAGGAACCAGGCCTGTGGGAATATGGTTGTACCTTTGATGCCTTTTTCAACCTAGAAATGAAACAACACACACTTTCGAGACAATGTTAATATCAGAGGTAATATAAAAGTGGATCTTTATTGAAGGCCTCCAGGGGCAGGTATGGAAAAATGTCCAAAAAAGCCCACCCCCACGGGGGTGAATAGAGTTTTATAGGGTTTAGGGATTTAGCATAATTGACAAAAATCACCATTTAGGAGGACAAGTGGTGATGCAATTCCCCCCAGGTCAAACCCCTTCTCTGGCCCCCCCCCCTTGGTACTGGCTGTACTTTGTTTATGAAAATGTGTCTCTACGAGCTGTTTTCAACCTTGGTAGCCAGGGAGAGCCAAGATAGGGTAGGGGCCCTTGGAATACATTTTGTCTTTCTGCCTAGGGGAAAGGGCATGGAAAATTACTGGGAAAACTACCCACTAATGCAATAGGCTACAAATATAGGTGTAAAGAATACAGAGAACATATAAAAGAAAAAAAGGTAAAAACTGAAACCGTTCTTGCCCTCCCAAATGGGAGTGGGCTCAGTTCTCCCAGAGCAGAGGCAGAGCCCTACTTGCTTTAGCCAAGCCTGTGGCACTGCCCTGTCCTACTCTGAGCAGCTGAATCACAAAGTGCTTTGTGGGGTGTTGTGGGGCAGTTTCTGGGGAGCCCAGAGCAGCCCTTGGCTTTGCTCTGTGTCCCTCAGCAAGCCACAGGAGGGGATTATCATGTCTCATTTCGAGTAACTGAATTCCTGAGCACTGTTGGGTGGGCAACAGCACTGATTTTTTTGCCTCAAGGGCCTGAACTTCAGCATGGACATTTAAAGGTTCTCAGTTTAATTCAAGTCAACACAGCATTTGGGATTTTACAATGACAGCTCTAGGAATGGAAAACAAGGTGCTTGGAAAACAGCTCTCATCAGATATCAAATTCTCACTTGAAAGGTGGGAGTCTTCAGGCAAATAACTTTTTTATTAGAGGAGCACTGCCAAGCATCATTGTGATACTAGATTTAGCTTTTAAATTAAGTGTTCTCTGAAATCTTCATTTGCTGAGTGCTCTGAGCTTTTTGTCTGCACCCCAGTGGAGCAAGTGGTCCGTCAAAAGCCCCAGGATGTGTGGACTGAGGCCTGTGTGATGCTGGGCAGAGGCTCTGGAGCTGCAGTGCCCTTGGAGTGAAATGTTCAGCTGCTTTTAAGCTGAGTCCTGGTCTGCAACCTCTCTGCCCTTCACCTGCTGAAGCAGCTTTTAGTGCCTGGATGTGTAAATACGTAAACGTTTGGGCTTAGAAACTCGTGGTTTGGAGTGTGGTTTGGAGCATTCCCTTTCTCTTTGGGGAGGGAGAGGTTGTCAGGGAAATGGACCTATCCAGAAATGTCCTAGAGGTGAGACGACAGGCGAGTGGAGGACGTGAATCTTCTTTATACCTTGCAGTTGTGGCTGCCAGGCAGGGGAATGGGCTTTCCCAGACAGCTCTGCAGTGGCTGCTGAGCTCTCAGAGAGGCTCTGTGTCTGCACAGAGCACGCACTGAGGGTGGCAGAGGGTTGGGAATAAGGTGAAAGCCTCAAGGTGTGAGGGCACACACAGAATCATGGAATGTGCTGAGTTGGAGGGGACCCATCCAGATCCTTGGGTCCCAAGTCCTCATCCTGCCCAGGACAGCCCAAGGAGCCACAGCCAGATGTGAAGCACTGAGCAGCTGTTGAGCTGTGCTGCTCCATGCCCTGCATGGCCCCCTCAGCAGGACAGCTGTGTCAGGAAATAAAGCTTTGTCGGAAATAAACAAGTTAAACAGGCACATTCCTGAAACTGCAGGGGACAATGTCGTGAACACCCTGTGTGCTGCAGCTTGTGGGTTTAGGGTAGAACCTGGGCTCAGAGCTGCACCCTGCTGAGTGGCAGCTGCCCTCTTGTGCTGCATCACTGCTGAAGGAAAGGAGATGGCACTGAGGTTTTTCACCATTTCCCTTTTCTAACAGGAAAGTGTCAAGGTAGGGAAATGTGTGAAGAGGCAATTTCTGGACACTTTCTAACACAGAGAGAACTTCTTCAGCTGCCATTGAGCCACGAGGTATAAATATTTGCCTTTCTTAGGCTGCACCTCAGTTCTGACCATGGTGAAGGAAGCTGTCTGGGTGTTGTGCCAACCAAGGAGACACCCTGGAGCTTTCTGTAGGACTGTCCTGTACCTGGAGTGTAAATACACATTGCAGGGTGCAGAAAGGACCAAAACACTGCACCAAGCCAGGCTCTGTCCTTAGGGAGTGGTGGATGCCATCCATTTAAAGACTTGCCACGTTACTCAAATGATGCTGTCCTGGAGGAAACTGGGTCTGGTGTTGTGAGCAATAAATGCCTGTGGATAGGCAAGAGACCTGGCACTGGGAGATCTGGCTCAAGGGTTGTTGTGTTCTTCTGACTGCAGTTTTGCTCTGAGTTCCTCACAAGGGACCACCACGGGCAGTGCTGTGTCAATACAATAAAGAGAGAGAGAACTTTCAGCCTTGGCGAGAAGCACGAGACCACCCCAGACAAGGGTGGTCAGAAGGTAGAGAGGTGCTGCTTTTCTCTCAGGTCCTCCTTGGGGAGATCCCACTGCTCAGAGGCACATTCATCTCCCAGCTGCATCACCCCTCTCCTTTCAGTGCGTCACAGCTGGGAAAGGAAATGTTCTCCCACCTTTTCCTTCCCTTCCTCCCTCTTTACAAATGGTCTTCTTGTACCACCTTGCTCTCTCCTTCTTTTCACAAAAGTGATGAAAGTGTAACTTCAGCTCCTTACAGAAATCTATTTTATTTGCAAGACCATAAATCAGTCAAAAATTAATGAGTTGTACCGCTTTAATGTAAATAAATATTGAAAAATTTAAGGCTCTCTTCTTTCTGTTCCTTTGTAGGACTGAGAGGGCTTGCAGAACTTGTATTTATTTACAGTATCTCTGGATAGCATGATTTAACGTACTTGGGTGCATTTTTAGACAGATTTCATCCATTTACACCCCATCACCTGCCCAAGGGTTTGTTCCCTGTGCTTTCACACATGTTCCTGTTCACGCTGCAGTCATTCCCACCCTAATATTGCTGGAAAGAACCAGAAGATTGGGAACAGCTTCTGCCTTTTTCTGCATCTCCCAGTCACTTTACTTGATCTCAGTAACAATCCCCAGGGGGACTCAGCTTTGCCAGGAAGGGCACAGCTGAGCCATGGAATGGTTTGAGTTGGAACAGACCTTAAAGGTGATCAAGTCCCACTCCCTGCCATGGCAGGGACACCTTCCACTATTCCAGGTTGCTCCAAGCCCCATCCAGCCTGGCCTTGGACACTCCCAGGGATCCAGGGGCAGCCACAGCTTCTCTGGGCACCCTGTGCCAGGGCCTCAGCACCCTCACAGGGGAGAATTTCTTCCCAGTATCCAATCTAAACCTGCTTCTTTCAGTTTAAGGCCATTCCCCCTTGTCCTGTCACTCCAGCCTCTTGTCAAAAGTCCCTCCCCAGCTCTCTTGGAACCCCTTTAGGCACCAGAAGGCTGCAATAAGGTCATCCTAGAGCCTTCTTTCCTCCAGGCTGAACAACTCCAGCTCCCTCAGACTTTCCCCACAGGAGAGAGAGGTGCTCCCTCCAGTACCATCTTCACAGCCTCCTTTGGGTTTGCACCAGCAGGTCCATGTCCTCCTTTTGCTAAGGGCCCCAGAGCTGGACATAGATTGGGGTGGCTGAAAACAGCACCTGCTTTTCCCCACCAGCCCCCCGGGGCAGCCCCTGCCCAGCTCAGCACCTGGAGGCAGTGTGTGCCCTGCACCCCGGATTCTGTGGGAACAAGGATCCCAAACTCCTCCACCCCAAGCTGAGGGGTCCTTTCCACCATTCCTCTGTGCTGGTGAGGAGTGGGAGCTGCCTGAGTCCTGTAAATCCCTTTTCCTGGTGGAGGGCTGAGGCGAGGGAGGAAGCTCGCAGCCAGTCCTCATTCGCAGACCTTAGGTTCATTAAGCTGTCACTGCTGAGGGAACCAACTCCTGCCCAGCACAGAGGACACAGCCCAGCATCCCTCTGGCAGCCACACGATGGCAGAAGAACCAAGGATCACCGCACAGCTTCTAAAAACCTCTGCTGCGAGCTGGGAAGGCAGCAGGCACCTGCCTCTGGGTGTGCTGCCCCTTCCATGGGCAGAGCCCACCGGGAATTCAGCCCGGGCAAGGCACAGCTGAGGGGGCTGTTCCTGCCAGCAAAGAGTTCCAGTATTTCAAAACATGAGGCAGCTGTAAATTCAGCAGCACAGGGTCCTGAGGCACCGGCCAGAACTGCGCCTGCTTTGTGCAGGCAGCAGGAGAGGTGACATCCAGACATCCCTTCCAATCTGAGTTACTCCTGGACCAACCCATCCCAGGTCAGCCTCTGCAGGCAGTTCTGCCCCAGCACCTCTGCACACTCTTCCCTTTGGCAACACGGCCCCCAAACGAGCTGCTGTGGAACTAGAATTGTCATGAAGGTCTCAGAGTAATCTTCTCACCACACGGGAACTGCTTTGAACACCCCAGGGCTGTGCTCACAGCCTGCAGGGAAGGTGTTTTCCCCCTTCATCAGCTCATGTTCTCTTGTAGGAGATTCCAGAAGCGCTAAAGCAGCTTCTGGTGATGCCTTTACAAGAGAAACTTCCACAGCAGGGCCCTAAGTGCTCAGAGGAACCAGCCAGACTTCCAGCTGTCAGGGCATGGAAAAACAATCCACAGAGCCCAGTATGAGGTGGGAGAAACCCAAAGGAGTGCCAGGGAGTACAACCCTGTGTGAGGGACCTGACCAGGGGAAGCCCTTTTTTAGGACAAGGTGCTTTAAGGCTGAAGATTCCCTCCCAAAAGATGCATGAGCTAATTCAGCTACTACCAAACCCAAACTCAAAACCTACAAGTGCTTTCACACTCTAGGAAATTCCAGAGCACTATATTTTCCCTACTCTTCTGCAGCTGGCTCCTGGCTGGGACAGGGGTCTTGCTGCCTTGCCAGGGCATTATGTCAGCTCTAGAAATTAGGGTGGGTCACAACTGCTTCAATTTCTAAGGTGAAAATAAAGGGTAAAATAAAGCAGGTGCACCAATGCAAACGCTCCCTGACATGGTGGTACCCTCACATTGGCACTGTGCTTAAAGGTGTGGAGCCAAACACTCTTCATCCTGTGCCTCCTCTCTGGTTTGGTTTGTTTGCTTTTTATGAAACCTCTTCTTCTTCCAGTTCTCTGAGCTGTGGAAAAGAAAGAAGGGGTGTCAGCATTTCTATCAAAACTGCATCATGTCAGCCTGGTCTGTAGTGAGGTTTGCTAGCCCGCAGCAGCTATAAATGAGTTTGGTTTAGCTCCTCATTTTCAGGCTGCAGCAAAGGGATGGGATAACCCAGGGGACAGGGATAGGACCCATTAGTGCCCTCAGGGCTCTGACAGTCATTGATTGCAAGAGGGAGGGTCCTAACTCACAGACAGATCGTTTTAAATGATTTTTTTTTTCCTATTCACCATTTTAAAAGAATTAATACCCTAAATTGCTATAAATTAAGATTTTCTTCTGATTAACAGTGGTGATAAGCTGCTGGTATGATCCACTAAAGGCTAAGGTTACAAAATATCATTTTGGTACACATTTTAGAATTGTGGAACTGGAACACAGTTTTGAATTTTGTCAGTGTTATAGACGTCTGAAAGCATGCTGCTTCTCAGAAGTTAAAATATAAAGTAAAACTTGCTCTAAGTTTGAAAAATCAAATCAGGAGAGGACTCACATGTGATGAATTCCTTTTCCTACACAAACTGTAGCAATCCAGTCAGTGCTTCTCCTCCTGTAGCACCCTGACCATCAGTGGCAGCTGAGGAGAGCATTACCTGAGCTCTAGCCTGGAAAAATCTGGACAAGGAGGTGAATTAAAATGTTACAGGTGGTTGCTGCCTGTTCCTAAAGCATCGTGCTCAGTGTGAAACCCGCTCCCAAAGCACCCAGCTCGGTGTGGGAGCTGCTCCCAAAGCACCCAACTCGCTGTGGGAGCTGCTCCCAAAGCACCCAACTCGCTGTGTACCTGCTCCTAAAACACCCAGCTCGGTGTGGGAGCTGCTCCCAAAGCACCCAGCTCGCTGTGTACCTGTTCCCAAAGCATCCTGCTCGCTGTGTACCTGTTCCCAAAGCATCCTGCTCGGCGTGTACCTGCTCCTAAAACACCCAGCTCGGCGTGTACCTGCTCCTAAAACACCCAGCTCGGCGTGTACTTGCTCCTAAAACACCCAGCTCGGTGTGGGAGCTGCTCCCAAAGCACCCAGCTCGCTGTGTACCTGTTCCCAAAGCATCCTGCTCGGTGTGTACCTGCTCCTAAAACACCCAGCTCGCTGTGGGAGCTGCTCCTAAAACACCCAGCTCGCTGTGTACCTGCTCCCAAAGCACCCAGCTCGCTGTGTACCTGCTCCCAAAGCATCCTGCTCGCTGTGGTACCCGCAGCAGGTGGCACTCCCTGTCCGCAGGTCCCGGGGAGCTGCTCCCTGGGTGTCCCCAGGACCCGGCTCTGGGCAGAGGAGCCTCCCCCGCTGCAGGGAAGAAGGGAAGAGCCCCGCACTGTTCAGTGGTTCCCGCGGGAGCTACAAAGCCCATCCAGCTCGCAGCTGGGAGGAATAAAGGCAGGATTAGCCGTGGGCATTGGACACCTAGAGCCTCTCGCTGAGCCAAGTGAGAAGGGTAACTCGAGGCATTTGTGCTCTGAAAAGCCCGGAGGTTTGGCAAAGACAGCCACTCACTCAGCTGTGCAGCCTCCTGTAAACTGAAATGCCCTCTTAATGCTGCTGGAAAGAGAAAATAATGATTGCGCTGGAGAATAAATAAAATCCGAGGCTAAACATGAGATCATTGTGCTGACATTGGCAATTATCACCCCAAACACCTCTGCAGACATTCAGCACGGGCAAAAGGTGATCTCTGACAGCAGAAACCTTCAGCTGACTTTCTCAGGTGTGGGGTGGAGTAATTCCTTTAGTTGAATCGCATCCCAGATAACAAACAAACAAACAAACAACAACAAAAAAGAGTAGGAGAAATTTCTGTCCCTTTGGTGAGGGACAGACAATTCACACGCAAAACTTATCCACGGAAATCACGGATCATTTCATTCAAATATATCCAGCTGAATTTTTAGCACTTTCCCAACTTTCACAGAAGTTTGGGTTCTGAGGGCTGTTGTGGGCAGCACTGGGATCTTCCAGTCTGACCTCCTGCATAATCAGGTTACAACGTTTTTCCCAGAAGTTGAACAGATTTTACCTTGGAGATGTATTCCAAACAAGGATACCAAGCAAGACCTTTCATTGTACAATCCTCTTATTATTAAGAAATCACACCTTCACTGGAAATAGGAAATTCCTGCTTGTAGCTGGGCTAGGTGTGTTTATAAACTCCTTTCCAGACCTCCTGATTTATAAGAAACTCAATAATCATACAACTCTCTACTATTTTTTTTAAAATAAACTTTTAAAAGGCAGTTTCTTAAATTTAATCTTAAAGATTTTGTTTTTCTTTGAATTCTCTCAAGATATTCCAGATCCTACTACAAAATTCTACAGCTGGCCCTGGAACAGGAGCCCCACTTCAGGACTGAAGCTGCTGCTTTGCCTTTACATCACCCACACCATGTTTGCTCCTCAGATCACCCAGGCTCCAGCACCGTGGATCTTCTATATCATAAAGAAAAAGACACTCAAAGCAAAGTTATGAAGAGAAATGGGCATTTTCTGGCACTCAGGAAGAAGGGGAGAAGAAATGGTGTGTGAGAAGGGAGCAGGCGACACTTCTGAGTGTGAAGACATTATTTGTGCCACTGGTGCTGTTCATGTTGATCCCCCTGGTGCTGAGCCATTTGTGGGGTCTCCCCAGTATTAATTAAGAACAAACTAAGCAATAATCTGTGTC
The DNA here is from genome assembly GCF_041296385.1 of Aphelocoma coerulescens. Lineage (NCBI taxonomy): Eukaryota > Metazoa > Chordata > Aves > Passeriformes > Corvidae > Aphelocoma > Aphelocoma coerulescens. The sequence continues at coordinate 18,696,472 of NC_091018.1, forward strand.
CTCAGTCAGTCACATCTGGAGAAATCCCAGCACGTATTCACTTAAAAAAACAAATGACCTGCCTGGGCCAGAAAATGGAACTGAAGCTGAGAAGTCTCTGCATTTGAAAATAATTAATTTGGCAACACTGGGCCAGACTTACACTGGGGGAAGCATTATGATTCTCCCAAAGTAGACACACTTCCCTCAGGCCTTATCCACCCTTTAGGACTGAAACTGCTGGAGACCAGCAGGGCAGGACTCAGTGTGTGTCCTTTCCAAGCATGCACTTTTCATTAAGTAACTTTTTTCTAGACAAAGAACTTTTCACAGGAGGATGAGAGAATCTGCCTGATGAAATATTGATTCTCCCAATTCATCTTAGATTCTCAAGCATCATTCAACAGCTCTGAATTGACTAATGGCCATCACAGCAAATGGATTTCCACCTTAATCTTTAGTTCTTGTCTGAATGATATTAATACACATTGTTTATCACTAATGAGCTCTAGAATATGATGTTAACAGAAGCAATTAAGGCCCAGAATAACTGTCTGCAACACTGTGCTGGAGCTGAATGCACGGGTAATGAATCACTTCCATAGCTCAGCTCCACTTTCCTCACTGCAAAGTGTACATCAGATCTCACTAAGCTCATCTCAGTGGCCAGGCTGTGCCTTTATTTTTAACTTGTGTGTGTGCAAGAGGTTGATTATATCAGAAAGAAGATGTGTGCAAGAGGTTGATTATATCAGAAAGAAGATAGGTCTTTTGAAGACCCAGCCTTGAGGGTTTTATTTATTGCTGAGTGATAGCAGCTACCTCTAAAGAGGTATCGTATTTACACTACTTTATTCCTGTACCTGTAGGTTTAAACTTCTTTTCAGGTGTTTGAGTTCAGGAGAACAAAGCTTGATTCAGAGCACTGTGTAGCCAGGAGTGCCAGACCCTGAATTCTTGTGTAGATAATCACAACAAAGTGATCAGGCACATCAGGGAGGTTTTTGCCTGCTCAAGGCAAGAGTGTCCCTCTCAAAGACCTTTGGTGAACTGCTGCCTTCAGGGAAACATTTCCATGTCACTTGTGGCCACAACGATTTAAAAGCTGAGGTCCAGAAGAAAGGCAAACTGTGATGCTACCCAGCTAATTTTTATTTTGCACTGTTGGCCTGTCCCAGCACAGGCTGAACACACCTTTAGTGTGTCTTTAGTGAACTGTATTAAACACTGAATCTTTGAGGAGTTTTGGAGCCAACCTGGTCCTGAAAAGGAAACAAAAGCTGCTACTTGACAGCAACATTCACAGAAGTGAGGATGAGAATTGCTTGTAAACCTCTGTTACAAGACTCGGTCCTACACTTGAAGCTGGAGCAGTGTTACTACTGACAGCAGTAGGAATCCGTTGTAAATAAAGCTCAACTTGGATCAACTCAGCTTGTCTATGTTCTGATACACTGAGGAATACACTCCTCCAGTCTTGAAGAAGAATTAAGAAAACCAGAAGTATCAGGCAACAGCATCATTTGTTCTCATACTGTAAGAAGTTTTTGAAACAAGTTAACAGAAATGTGAATTTACTTTTGCTGTGTATTTTGGCAGGAGGTTCAAAATCTGCCTGAAGATGCTCTGTCAGTCCAAACTGAGCAAATGTCAACAGCCATGAAACCACTTCGGTTCAGACACTCAGCTCCTTGCTTCACTGCTACACAGCATCCTACACCTGGGATATTTTCCTTAAATAAGCTCAAAGCAAACTGTTTTGTCCATAGGCTCACCTGGACCGTGCTGCACTGTTGTTTCTCTCAGCCCCAGCTCTGGCTGATGTTTATAAAACATCCAAATGAAATGAAAGTTGAAATGTAGATGTTCAGCCAGCCAAGTGGAACACACCTGCTGCAGGTGAACCAGATTTTTACCTGCCTTCACCTACAGATGTCATCATCACGCCTACAAGCAGGCTCTGCATGTGGACATTTTTGATCTCTGGCTGATGCTTTGTACCAAATTAGTCAGCAGTTCCTCTTTTTTCTTATTTTTAAGGAGTTATCTATCTAAGGACCAAGATCAAAGCAGCAGGAGCATCATTGCATTGTGCTGGCTTGAATTGCAGTGTCACTTTAATTTGCAGGCACTGAAGCAGAACCTCAGCGAGTGCAAAGGAAATCCCTCAGCAATTAGCCTGCACTCAGCTCAGGGCTGCAGGAGCCACACCACGGAGCTCTGGGATGTCCTCAGCACCCAGCCAAACCTGCAGCTGAGGGTGCAGCTCTGGAACACGGGGCTGTGGCACTGCTGAGGAGAAAAGGAGACTTCCTGGGACACCCTAGAACAAAATTGTCTAGGAAGGAGCTTTAAGGAGTCAAGCCTGCGCTGTTATTTTTTGTTTGCTTCCTTGATTTTGGTATACGTAAAGGGGAATGGAAAGATGCTTATTTCATGCAAATTTAAACTTCAGTAAAGGCAAGGTTATTGAGCAACTTTTAGGGTTACAATTCTTCTTGAGAAGACTGTGTATTTCCACTGGAAGAGATTAGAAGCCCTGTGCTCTAAAGAGTTGGGAAAACCCAGCAGCTAACAGCCATTCACACACCTCTTGTGCCAGCATGTGAGGGATGAGCTCCCTCTTCTCCATGCTCAGCCTCCTTGTGCAGTTCCCTGTCACACCAGGCTCCATGGCTGTCCTCTGGGTTCTCCAAACCTGACTCAGTCCTGCAGGTCTAAAGGGGGACGGGGAGAGGCAGAACCTGGCACATTCACAGCTCAGATGGGGACAGCAGCAGAACCTGTGTCACTTTTATCACTGCATGTCAGAAGGTCCTCTGTGCCATCCACATTACTGCTGCCACTAATTTAAGGCAGGAATGTCCTCCTGTGCAATCGCACAGACACATCCCCTTCTCCCAAAATTTATAGTTCCTACCAACAAGGAAGGAAAAGAAAATCTAACACTCCATTTCACATGGAGGCCGCCTGAGACACCAAGGGACACAGCAGTTTGTTCAAGGTCTGCAGAAAACCTGGAATGCTGTTCCAGGGCAGACCTTCACTGCCCAAGAGCAGGTGGCCAGTCAGCTCCTTTCAGGGCCACCAGGACTGGACAGCTGGGTGCCCACCTGCCCTTGTGCCAGACAGACACAGGTAATTCAGAGCAGACAGGTGCCCAGGGCTTGCTTGCCCATTGAGATGTTGGGAAGAGAGTTGGAGCTCCTTCCCAGCTCCCTGGGCAGGAGCAGCCGCTGCCTCTGTATTTCCTGACCCCTCAGAAACGCCGCCATCCACCTCAACACCCACTTTTCATGATGCCAGAGACCGAGCACCAAACCCTCCTCACTGCCGGGTGACCAGCTTTGCCAAGGGGGATGGAAGATGCCAATCGGAAGCAGGGACACCCCCAAAAAAGCCAAACCCCAAGTAGCCATGGGCTGCCCCATTCCCCTCGGCCCATCTGCCCGGCCCTTTGTCCGGCCGTTCCCAGGGGCCGGGGGCGGCCATGGGTGCTGTATGAGGCACCTGCGGGCCGGACAATGGGCTGTGGGTGCTCGGGGGAGAGACAGATTGATGTATTGTGTGTGGGGGAGGAGGGCTGTCACAGGAATCCATGTGAACCCAGGCTTTCGGGGCAGGGGAGATTGACAGCTTTTGTAGGGCGCAGCTCTCTTTCAAAGCTCTGCTTTATAGACAGTAGGTTAGGGGGGCCCGGGCTTTCACTCCCATAATTCGAACAGGGCAATCATCAGCATTGAGAATCTCTTCCCTCTCTCTCTCTCTCTCTCTCTTTCTCTCTCCCCCACTTTTTTTTTTTTTTTTTTTCCACCCCCTTGTTATGCATTAAATGATTTCAGTGGAGGAATGTGCAGCATTAATTAGAATTGGTTAGCAGATACCGAGGGGAAAAGTTTCTTCACAACAACTAAAGGAGGTGTCAGTGCCACAAAGGCGGTTTTGTTTTCGCTCTCCCCCGCATTATCAGTGCAATATGTAAGGTAGCGATTCTTTTCATTTAAATTAAGTGGAAAGCTACTAAATCTTGTTTTATTCTCCCCTCCAAAAAAAAAAAAAAAAAAAAAAGAAAAAAAAAAAGGTCCTTAACACTTATCTTTTAACTTCTTTTATTTTGCAAGGTTAGTGTTTACTTTTGCTTTCAGTCCTCCCCATTAATCGGCCTGCAAAGATGTGTATCCAGTTTTGTGTATCGTTTAACTCTTACAATTATAAGCCAGTACAACTAATATATAAGGATTGTCTCCTGATTAAAGCAACAACTTTACCATCTAAAATAAAAGGCGCTCGTCTAGAAGGACACATTGAAATTCAGAAGTGTGGCTGGATGTTCTCTGCAGGGATTTCCTCGTTTCTTTCAACTTTTTAAATAGAAGTTAAGCTAAAAGATGGGCTTGAGCATATAAAGTAAGAGCTTAGAAGAAGCACTCATTAATATATCTATGTACTCTTTTTATTTCATTCCTTAAAAACTTTTCCCATCGACCGACAACACGCAAATAAATATTAGCCCTGAGAGTGTTTCAGTATTTTCTTCCATCAAAAGTACTCGACCGGTTTATAAAAAATCATGAGACAAATAAAAACTAAAAAAAAAAACTAAAAAAAAAAAAAAAAAGCCTTAACAAAAGACACAGCTCTAAGTGCTATGCCACGGGGTCAAATCCCATTCCTTGTTTTCTGTTAAAGGCTTAAAAATTACCAAATTATTACCACCATAAAGCAGCATCTCCTAAGACATGTAAAGCCAAGTGCTGTCTCTAGAAGTGAATTGCCAAGGCTCCATGCCATGCAGGGTCCCTTCCCACAAATTCCTCTGGAACGTAAAGATATCTTCACTTTGCCCACTGCACCAGACAGCAAATGCCTTTTGTGTTCCTTTTGACCAGGAAAAGTATCATTCCTGCTTGTTCCCTCTGAGGGAGGGCTGGAAAGAGCAGCCCCGGGCAGGGCTGGCAGGAGGGAGCAGGTATTCCTGGAGAGGGAGCAGTCCTTCTCCTGCAGGACAGATACCAGACCCTCATTTTTTTGTCTGACATACCCAGGCAGTCTGGCCCATGCATTGCACAGCCAAAAACACAGCTTAAAAAATAAGCTTTGCTTTTCGGTATCTAGATGTCAACAAGCTTGAGTTTATCTCCACCTTACTGATCAATCAGGAGTTGCCGGTGGGGGATATGATGTTAGAGCTTTTTTTAACACAGCTCAGCATTGCCACAGCAACTTTAAGAGCTGAGCAAAGATGAGCAACGCAGAGCCTGTGCAGAGAAAGAGAGGAGGAGTTTCTACCAAGAGCAGGATGCAGAAATTTAACAATATAAAAAGCCAGCTAAAATATTTCACCCTCTTGCTGGAGACTTTTCCCCACCATGAGCAAGGTTACTAAAATTCTGGCATTGTCTTGCAAGAAAAAAAACCCCATTGGGTGTGAAGAGTTATTTTCCACAGTGCAAAGGAAGGGAGGAACGGGATCTCTTCCCTTCCACCATCCCAAAACTGCCGGTTCAGCTTCAGCAGGTGGGGTGTGAGCTCTGGAGCCTGCACCATCGCCCCGAAGGCTCTATCAGCAATTAATTAATTAATCAATCAATCAGTCGGGTGCCTCTGTGCGGAGGCTCCCGGGCAGACCCGCTGTTCGCTGCCTCAGACACAGAGCAGCCCTTCTCTGGGGAGCCGGGGTCACTGCCCAGATGGGTTTGAAGTCAGGGCCAGCCCCGGGGTCAGGCGAGGCAGCCCGGAGCTCCCCCAGCATCCGTCCCTTCCCCGAGCCCTGGCACACGGGACCAGCTCCTTCCCCAGATCCAAAGCCCCTGCACGGCTCTCCCTCGCCAAGTATTCCCGTGGCTTTTCCTTTCCCCTGGCCCAAGGGCCGGCTCCTCTCTTTTCTAATTTTTTTTTTCCCCCCCGACCACAGCACCTCTCCCAGAGTTATGCATCCCCCATGCATGTAAATGAGAGGGGTCCAATTACACGCGAGGGAGAAAGGGTTTAATGAATCGTGAAAAAGCAAGGGTTGCTTAGAAAAAGCTCAGTCCCAGCGCCCCCTCATCCCCCCCACTTGGAAACGTGCGTTTCTCAGTTTTGAGAGGGATGAGAGAATGCGGAGCGGTGAATGGGAGAAACCCCCAGCTGAATGAATACGACGTTTGTTTGTGTTTATTCCAGCCTGCACTTGAAACCTGGGATGGGCGCTTTTAAAGGGAAATAGCGGAGCACGGGAGTTATTCTTCTCTGCGCACATAAACAAAGGCAATACACGATTGCAGATAGCTCCGTGCTCGAGTTCTCCCACATGCAGGCATTTCTCTTCTTGCTCTCCTTTCCTCCGTGTGTTCTGAGTTTAAAAGGCACGGAACAGGCAGGAACAAATTGTTATTTTTGAGGTCCTGTACAAGGTTACACAGCCCGAGCTCTGTGACCGACTCCCACACCTGGCTGCCCCTGAAATTGTTGTCACTGCCTGTCCCAGCTGAATGTGAACTGGAGCGCTGAGGATATCGTGAGCATTTTAAGAGCAAACCACTCCAAAGCGATATTATTAATGCCAAGTATGATTTCATTATGGTTACACTTAAAATGGACATTAAGGCAAATTGATTTGTAAATATTCTGGGACTCTTCAGAGGTCTTTGCCTTCTGTTGTTCTTTTTTCTGTTGCTTTCTTTTTCTTTTAGCAGGATTAATTAGGCAGTAACTGTTGCTAAAATGACTTTAATATCTAAAATTACGGTGTTAAAAAAGCTGCCAGTGCCCTCAGTGGGAATTTCACAGCACTGAGCTGTGAAAAGGAAAAGAAAGAGATGTTAACACTTGAGTTTGAGGATGGTCTCCCGTTTCCATATCCGTGAGGGAATCACAAGTACTGAGCTATTACATCTCCAGCCGAAATGTTGCAGAGGTATTGTCTGCTCAACATTTGGCCTCAAACTTTCCGTCTTTATTTGGGCACAGAAATACCTGCGAAATTGCACATGGAAGTGGTTTCTCATTGAGGTGGGATGCAGCTGGGAAGAGCAATGGCTTCCACAATTCCACGTGTGCACAAAATCCCACAGCATTGTGAGTAACTTGTGCCCCAAGCTTGCTCCAGTTTTTACTGACTTCATCTAGAACCCTGCAGGCAAAATGCATAACTTTTTGCAGTTATGAATTAATATTTCTCGCTAGAAGCATGTGGAATAAAAAGAGAGACCTGCTGCTTTGGTGTCACACATTCTTAACCCTGAATTATTGGCCAGACACAAAGATGAGTGATGGAATTCCCTGATCTGTCTGAAAATGAATGAAGATTTACAGGAAGTCAGATAGAAAAACTAAATTGCTACTTCTGCATGTAACAAAGTAAATTTTTTCAGTCTGTTCAATTAACTTCATCCAAAGATGGTACAGAAAGTATCTTAAAGAATACACAGGTAGACAAAATTTTCATATAAATCACTTGCCCTTTATATTTGGCCCACGGATTGACTCAGCCACAGAAATTAAACCTTGTCCCGAAAATAACATTTAGAGAAGAGCAGAGGGAAAAAAGCACCATCTGAGTTAAAAAACATCTTATACAACAGTGTTAAGGGAAAGACACATTGTGGAGCTCACAATTCTCATACATTTCATCATGGAAGTTGGATAAACAAAATGTTTTCAGCTACAAATGTCACTGCTAGGCTGCTGACATGCTATTAGCACATTTTCATGAAGAATCAAACACCACTTGGGTTGAAGGACATTTTTTTTAGATTTGTTTTCCAATTAGCATTTTAAGTTATTTAAGGGCGACGCCTTCTCAACGCACTTTGGAGTTCTCTTTTTTTTTGTTATGCAGTGCAGAAGAACAATTCTTTAATCCAGTGTAAAAGAGAAATAAGAGTATAAAATACCAAGCCCCTCATGAGATATCTTTTTCCATGTTTAACTTACCAAACCAAGAATAGTTAAAAGCACAAAGCCACTTAAATCTCTATTCCTGTATCAGTGGGACACACCAACACCCAAAGGACCATTTTCTGCACCCAATCCTAAACCTGAAACGTTTCCTCAGTGTAACTGCTTCTCTGCTTTTACCACATTGCTTTTCCTCCCCTGCCCACACATGGTAGATATTTGGGGGACGGATATTCGGTGATATCTGGGTTGGGACACCTTTCATGGGTCAGCAATTCCAATTCCAGCTCCTGGAAAAGTGGTGGAACCTTTCTAAGTTCTCCCCTCAGCAGCAAGGCAGGAGGAGATGCCCGGGGCCAGGTCCTTTGTGCTGAAGTGCACACGAACATTTTGCACACTCCCAGACTCTGTCACCCAGCCCTTTCTCCCATTTATGTGCTGATTCGGTGGTAAGGACGTGCACACCTTGCCTTGCTCTTCAAACCTCCTGCTTTTTGCTACACTTGGCTGCCACCACCCAGGGCACAGGTGAACGTGAAGGGGATGGCACAAGGTACAGACACCAGCCAGGGAAATAGCAAAGACCTGCCTGTCTTGGTCCATCAGCTCTGGCACATCTGCCTTTAAGATTTAACTGCAGGTGACTTATGTTTTCATTAATTGGTTCTGATTTTCACAAGCCAGGATCTGACTGTCTGCACAAGAGCCTTTGCTTTTCTTTCAACAGAAAACATACTAAAATACACTTTCAAGGGGTTGCAGAATTTTTTCTTTTTTTTTTTTTTTTAATGGGGAAACATTAGGTAATTAAGGAAATCATGCACCATGCCATGTGGAAGTCTCCTAACAAATACAACTTTGGTGGCCATGACCCTGGCCAGAGGAAGAAGGCTGTGATGTCACCTCATCCCCAAGTCCCAGTTTCACGGATAGTATCTCTGAAAGGAATTGTCTAAAGGAGATTGTTCCTTATGAAAAGTTCACATGATGGAGTCTGAAGGGCTTGTTTCACTTGAAGCCCAGCAGGACAGAGCTGTTTGGAAAGAAGCATTCAGTGTGTTCTGTTTTGCTGAAAGCTGTCACAGTGAACAAGTACTTAGCAAACAGCATGAACAAGGACATGAACTAGAAAACTAGCAGGGCCCTGACAACATTGTAATGGTGGGCTCGTCTGTTCAGGGCCTCTGCAGTGATGCATGGGGGCAGGAGAAGGGAAACAGAAGAACTGGACTCCTATTTTTCATTCTTTATAAAGGTGACAGTGTATCATTGCTCCCAACTTCTTCGTGTTATCGTGGTCACTTCTGGCACCGGTGGGAGGGAGCAGCCTCCTGGCCAGAAGGGCTGCAGGGCAGGGGCACAGCACATCCCAAGGCTGATTAACTAAAAAGTAATCTGTTCTCTTCCTCCTGTCCTGCTCTGGAATGTCTTTACTGTTGTTATGATGGACTGCCTAAGCTGTCACTCCTGACATGTCTAATCCATGTTTAGCAGTGAAGAAAAGCTGCCTGAATCCCAGCCCAGAACTGGAGGAGGATCTGCCATCCCACACCTTTGAAAACAGGCCACTTTCACTAAAAGTGAATTGGTGACACCATGTTAGGTGCAAACTAGCACCCATTAAAGACCCCCACTCCCTCCACCCCATCAGAATACTGAAGGCACCACAACATTAAGAGACACCAAAGGAATAGAGAATAAGAATATGATAAACAAAAATGCTCCTTTGGCTTTCACACACTGCATTCAGGTCCTCGTTTCTCTAGCAAATCTCAAAACCACACTAACCACACCTTTCCACCATCATTCTGAGCGTTGTCTGCTCACGACAAGTGGAGTTTCAAAAGCTGGGAGAAATCATTTTTATTTATCACTTCTACCAGGCTGTGCATTTTTCTAGATAGATGAAATCCCTAATGGTGTCCTTTGCCACAGAGGACTAACTGTGCCTTCTCCAGATTGTCTACTCCTAAGCAATTCACACAAAACCCCTTTTCCCTCATTCCCTTTGCAAGGACAGAGGATTTCGAATGTTTAAGTGCCCAGCATAGCATCCACCTCTTGGCTTATAGACCTCCACTGGCTCAGGATGGAAAGAACTTTTCTACCTACAGGAAATCCTGATTTTATTGGGTGCTGGGATATGTTCCTGGAAGCATCACCCATTCCCTTCATACTCTACCATGGCTGAAGACCTCTGGTAATGGTTTGTGGAAAGAGCACAGGTGACAGAAGGAGGAATGAAGAAGCAGCAGCTCCTACACTGAGATGGATCAGAGACACTGCTGTGCTCCTCTGACTGCCTGCACTTCCCTTCTCCCTTCATGGCCAGGGACAGAGCTACTGCTTCTGCCTGGAAATTTGGATCTTGATAAGGTAAATATACATTGCTTTAGAAAGATTATAAACAGAATTTTGTCTGGCCTCCTGCCTCAATGCAGCCCATCTTGGCATCTGAGGAATATCTGTTTTTAATCTGAGGCTTCTAAACCTTCTAGCATTAAAGACAGGAATGGTTTTTAGTAATCCACAAGGTTTCTGGATAAGTTCTCCACTACATCCCTCCACAACACTGATAGATATCTAGCTTTAGGATGAGCTGTATTCCAGGGAAATCCAGAGCTGTGACCACCAAAGCGATGGGCTTTGTCTGGATCTGAGGAACATTTTTTATCGCTTTTATGATAATTCAAATGCATTATTCTCTAGTTCACATGTAAACTGGGTATCAGGTGTTCTCAGACTCAAAAATACCTTGTGGGGTTGAACTTACTTCAAAGATAGGCAGAGCTCCTCTCTCTGATAACCACAGCCCTCAGACCCTGGGAATTCAATTACAAGTTTCTTATCACTATGAGCATAACGGAGTTTTTGCAGCAAAGCAAGTGTCTTTTGCAAGGAGACCAATTATGATAAGGCTTTTCTTCCAGTGATTTTTTTCAGCTCTTCCCTGAACCAGATAGCATGTTTTCATTAGGGGGGAAAAAAAAGTGATTTTCCCCTCTTTTTCTATGCTTTTTTACAGCCAAAACCTCCTTTCATTCCAAGTGCAGAAGTTGGAAAGAGAAAGGACCAACGAGGCGTTATCAAAAATGCCAGCATTTTTTATTGTATGGGGACCTGTATCATAAGCATTTTTAACAAGATGGTTTGGATTATCCAGGAAAATTTGGTCTGTACCTAAAAAATATTTACATTATGCCCTCACCACAGGACTGAGAGTGAGCACCCATGCAGAGGTGACCTCCAGGCAGAAACAGGGATATTTCCAGCTGGCCTTGCTGGCTACAGAAGATGCCACCACTGATTCAAGACAGCTGCAGAGGGAGAGGATGCAATTCCATGCCCCATCTCTGTCCCTCTACCTCTATAAAATATCCACTGTCATTTTTATGACTTATACCTCTGCCTTTTGTCTCTAAATTTGCAAAACTGCTTTGCCTCGCCTGTGCTGCTCCTGGCAGCATCTGGAGCAGCACAAACAGGATGGCAGACACAGATCTGCTGCTGGAAGTGTCACTGCCTCATCTGCCTGCCTAGAAAATAGCTCCCAGCAGTGGGATTTTTTTTTTGTCCTGCCACAGCAAGGGAAAAAGACATTCTTTCTGCCATTTCCCTCACCACAGATATCCCATATTCCTGGTCTTTAAGCTGTTCTATTGCCAGGCTAGCCTATCTTTAACCCATGAGCTGTTTGAAACTGTAAAACACAGAGCCCCTTTCATGCAGGGAGGGATGTGTTCCTGCCAGGCCCCAGTGTTCTAGGGAATTTGCCAGATCCCTCAATAATCTGATCCTCTGCCTTTTGGCTCCAGTGTTCAGAGCTGGCTCTTTGGTCTGAGTTCTCCCAGAACAGGATCTCCATCCCCTCCTGCATCGTGCTTTCCCTACTGCCTGGTAACCATGTGCAGGGTCCAGCCCAGTTTAGCCTTCCCTTCCCAGCAGAGCAGCCTGGGGAAGCAGCAGCCCCAGACAACACAGGCATGTGCAAGAATGAAGGATTTCTAATTGCAGTGTCCCATTTGAGCTTTCTGGTGCAATAAATGCACTGGGTTTGATTCCTGCAGCACAAAGCATAGGGCTGCAGGAATCCAGCAGAGTGCCAGGAACAAGGAGAAGGAAAGTGATGTAAAAGATGGTCCAGACAGGGCCTGAAAAGGGACCAAGGACAGCTAAAGTGTTTTACTGTCTGTACTGAATCCTCAGTACTGTTAGGAACCCTGCCTGGGGAACTCAGCTGTGCACACCAGGCCAAAGATAAGAGATGCCCCCCACCCTCCGGGGCTGCCAATTAATCACTGTGCACATGCTGAGGAAAAAGCCCATGCCAGCGAGCCTGCAGCAGTGCCAGCCTGAGAAAAAAGGGAGGTGTCACCCCGTGTAGCTGTTCTGTCATCAACCAGAGCGGGGCTGGGGGATATTGCTGCTGCAGACATCGCCCCTCTGACTGACTTCCCTCGCCAGCTCTTGTTCCCTCTCCTACCCAAAACGAGCAGATCTTGCAGAAAAGGAATGTAATTTTAAAAGTTCCAAGTTAATCAAATGCTTTAAAAACACAGTGCCTGTGGTACAATGGATCAACTTTGTCCTGGGTGTCAGTCCATTCACTCAGCGAGCTCACACCAGAGATGAATTTGCCCTCGTGCCTTTGTCAATAAAATTCTAGATTAAGAGACTCTATATAGAGCTGGTCCCAGAGGTAATTGCTAGTTAATCAGCCAATTAACTGACCCAACGAGTAGGAAAAGGGGAAGGGGGAGGAAGGGGGGAAACAAATCAGTCAAGGTACGGTAGAACGCAATTCTTTGGGAGTTAATGTTAGAAACCTTTTCAAAGGGGTTGCAGCCTACCTTGACTCAGTCCCCTTGTTCTCCTCTTCCCAATTTGTAATTGTTGGTTCCCCTAATTGGCTGATTAACTACTTATTACAGACAGAGCTGGAGGTATGTGGGATCCCCTTAGCCACGTTGATTGCATCGAGGGAAGCAAGGCTGAATGCAGCAGAGCATCTCTGAGGGCTGGCTTTTCCCTACCCAGCCTGATGGCTGCGAGTCAAGCAGGATTTCATTTGAGAAGACCCTTTTCTAAATCAGCTTCTATTTTATTTATGTAGTGCTACAAGGAAAGGGAAGGATTTTTTTTTTTTTAACACTCTGTTATGCAAACAGAATGATTTTTAGCAGCGAAGTTTGTACACCCCAAACCAACCTATTTCCTGTTCACTGATACATTATCAGCACTATCAGGATATTTTAATGAATGAGCTGTTACAGCTGCCTGATGTTACAATAATAAGTAATGACAATAGAATTAACCTCTATTTTCCTTTGATAGTGTTACCAGGCTGTTTGCTGGGAGATGAGTCCTAAAGGTGAAAAGGGCAAGCGGAGAGAGTTCCCCTCATTTCCACTCCTTGGATTTCTGGGGGTGGGGGCAGAGAGCAGAGCTCACCCTTGCATTTGTTGGCCTCACATGAGATTTATGGTAGGTCAGAAGGGAGGTACGAGGGAGTTCTGGTACATCCTGAAACCACACAGCCAAGGAGGAGCCCAAAGCTGCTCTCTGGAGCTTCAAAGAGGAGTTTTGCTGTTGTTTAGCATAAAGGAAATCTTCCAGCCCTGCTTTAACACACCTTGTCCAGCACAGTGGAGACAGAGATGGAGCTGGCACAGGTGAAGTGGTGCCATCAGGGCTCCGAGGGCGCTGGGTTTGACCTCTCCAAAACAATACCTGCCCGTGCACACAGGCAGGTTATTTCCTAAAGCTGGTGGATTGTTTTGGTCTCTCACCTTCCTCTGCAGATAATAAATAATATTCTTTTTTCTCTCCTCATTTCTTGAGCTGCAAAAGCAGCAGCTTCTCCAGGGAGGCGGGCAGAGAATGGAGTTCTCCTGACAGAGCCTCTGTTGCATAAACCTCTTCTTCAAATTCCACTTTTCTCCTTCACCTTCAAAAGAGAGTTTGGGATTTTAATTCGATTTAATATTTGTGATGATTTAGTCCTCCTACCCCTCTTTTCTCTCTCTGCAAAAGGGCAGGCTGAGCCTGGGCAGCCCATCCTCAACTGCATGTAAATCACAATCTGATTAGGCAGTGATATATTCATCTCTAGCTCCTGCATAAAAGTTATTCAAGTATTTTGACAAAATAAGTGCTGTTTACTTTATACATTTTCTGCTAATTCTAAAGATTTCTGCAAACCTAAAGGATCTCATGGAATTTACAGGCTTGTGGCTTTGCTATTGAAAGTATAAAAGCATGCTAAATTAAGTTGATTTGCCTGTGAAAGAAACACGTCCATTATTCATGTCAGGGCCCTGTCACATCAAATTGAGGGAGTGAAGAAAACCCTTTTTTATCAACGTTTAGAAGCAAGGGAAAAACCGACCATTCAGGGACTGAATTTCAATTGGGAGAAAGTCAGCCTGAAAGCAAGGTTAGGGGGGAAAAAAAGAGCTGGGGACATGTCTAATGTTGGAAATCAGCAAAGGGTGGGTTGATTTAACTTTGGCTGGGATCTTTCAAACAGAAAGCCAGGACGAACCTCAAAGTAGCAAGTAGAACACACAGTCTCGATGTCTCTCATGTGTAAACTTGTCACAAGGGGTTAAGCTAATTCAGAGTTAAAACTTTTCAGACCCTGTTCTTCTTGGATGCTTCAAAATAATGATAAAAATTGTTAAATAAAGCGCTGCGTTGGTGCTCAGCTAATTTATCCACTGGCTATTGCATGATTTAATTCTTATTAGCAGGCAACATGTAGGGGGTTTAGAGCTTGATGAGCTGACAGAAATTGAAAAAAAAAAAGGTTGGTTTAGATATGGTTTTTCTTCAGCTGGGGGCTGACAGGATCAAAAATAGTCAGGGCAGTTTCCTCTCTACTATAAGATATAGATATATAGATATAGATCATATATATATAACTTCATGTAGCCAGAAAACCTCCCCATTTTTATGAGATAGTTTGTGGTAGGAACAGACCAAATAAATGGCACCTGCCACCTTTTAAATAAAAAATTACTTTGCAGTCTCCCAAACTATCCCAATATACATAAATGAGAAACTGTAAGGGGAATTTTGTACCCTGAAATTCTTCTCGTTGTCTGACAATAATTTCTCGTGTGTCCTGCTTATTTAGCAAACAAAAAGCTTACAGTTCCTCCTCCCTACAGTTGGTTTTTATAAGCTTAAAACAGCACGTTAAGTGGCATTTCACAGTCTTCTGCTCCAAGCCTAATTGGTTTAGACTGGACACTTTGCAGATATTCTTTAAAAGCAGTCCAGTTTTTATGCTGCTGACGTTATTCTACTGTACAAAGGCTAACTCAGCCACTTAAATCACGTTTTTTGGTACCAGGCCTGCACATCATTTCTGCATGAGATTTGTTTCTCTACCTTTTGTTTCTCCCCAGCCCCGGAGCCTGGGGGTTAACATGTTTTCTGCTTTAAAGCTCTTCTGTGAAAGACACTTTGCCACCTCATCCAGGCTCTCTCTCAAGCTTCCCAACTTCAAAGTCTCAAGCTGAGAAAGCAAATCTTAAGTCCCAAATGCTGGACTTCTATAGGACCCTCCACGAAAGTTAAGTTCTTGTCTTTAATTGAAAATTGCAGCCAATGTAAATAGGAGATAGTTTGCAGCAAGCTTGTCACAAAGGGAATTACCTCGTGGAGTGGCTGCACTGGGGTAAACAGAGGGGATAAAAAAGGGGAAGAAAAAGAGGGAGAAAAAAAGCCAGGAGTAAAAGAGAGGGGCATTGTGCTGTGGAGGTAGCATCAAGACAAGGATTAATGGCTGGAGGAATTGTATTTTCCGTGCTTTCAGCAACTTTACAATCTCCCAAAATAAGTGTTACTAATAAGTGGGCTAGTAAAGAGAGGTCAGGGCATTAAGGGAAATGGAAAAATCAGGCTCTGAAAATAACAGGAGCCTTTTATTCTGTAAAAACCAAGCAAAGTGGTGCTGATCTGTTTATTGTTAGGACTTATATTTGGGTCAAGGAGTGAAGTTTGTTATTTCAAAGAGTTGGAAAGTGATAGGAAGTGATACATACCTACCATAAATGCCATTTTCTGCCAACTTAACTTTCTTCCACGTGCCCACAGTTTATTTATTTCACAGTACCTAACTGGTGAGGAGAAACTGATTGCACTGTTGGTATTTTATACAGATCTAAGGGTGAAATCCAGGCAGCTGTGCTGGAACAGTGCCAGGCTCTGACAGACCAGAACCAGAGGAGTGGTGGTGGTGGAAAGCAGGGCAGGATCCCTTTCCATTCTCAAATCTCTGCTGCCCTGGGATTGTGGTGTTGGGACAGGCTCACAGAGCATCCTCAGAGCTCTGCAACCACTCAAAAAAACACAGCAGGAGAAAGTGAGGGGAGCCCTGTGGCCTTCTCCTTTCTCCCACTCCCAGGAGTAGGGGTGAGTTGGGATTTTGACTTGTTGGACCCCCTGCTCTGGGTCAGAGAATCTCCTTTTTCAGTGAATCTCCTTTTTTCAATGAATCTCCTTTTCCAGCAGGACCTGCAGCTTCAGCAGCTCAGCTGCATCACGGAACTGCACCCTGACACTCTCGAATTTTAGGCTCAGTTTAGTTCCTTTACCAACTGCCTGAATCAGCCTGGATTTGTCTCTTGATGCCTCAATGACAGAATTCTCTGCCTGCAAAATGGGAGGCAGAACTCTTCCTTCTTTCCCAGCTTCCTGGCCCTTTCCACACAACCCTCAGCACGGAATGGGCAGTGTGCTCCTGGGAACCCATGGAGCAACCAGGACACATTTTTTTGGTATTAACATTTTTTACTATTTAATTCATTACTATTTAAATGCTTGTTTAAGCAAACACACCGACCTCTATTCTGTGTTGAATGGCTCACTTGTGCCAGGTCACATCACTCCACGAGAGCAGAAACAGCTGGAATCTGGATGTTCTGAACAGTAACAGGAGGGATATTACCAGGCAAAAAAAAAGACAGTTCCACTGCTATCAGTGCACCTACTGCTGGTTTTGTTTGGGTTTGGTTTTTTTAATTCATAGCTCAGCATATTCAAAATGCAGGTTTGAATGGAAGCCAGTGGAGCCAGAATCTAAAAATCTAGTGGAAGTGTAATTGAGTCTGTTCATGAATAATGCAGAATTACAGGAAACCATGATGGGATTCAGAAAAAATGTACTCCACGACGTTTTTGTCATGTTACATAACCTATTTTTAATAAAATAGAGAATCTGTGAGTTTAAGAGCGCTGCTGACAAAACAGAATCCTACCATTATAGAGCAGGGAATTGCATTTTTTTTGCACTCACTTTTCAGTGGCTTATGGGGTGCATTGATTCAAAACTCCCTCAGAAGTTCCTGCAGCAGGAGTCCATCAGATACATCTGTAAGAAACAGAACTGATGAAAAATTCAGAATATATCCTAACTATCCAAATAAACTAACTTAAAATTGTCATTAATTTTGAGAGTTCTAGAAATGACTTGCTCAGCCACGAACTCATAAAGTCCTCTTTCAGCTTCTCCTCTTCCACTTGAATATTTGCATACTTTTTAGGTTCTTGGTTTTAACAGAATTCCCTTTTTTTTCCCACTGTCATGGGAAATAATTTAATTGTGCATGGTGTGAGACTCTCCCCGTGTGTACACAAAAAAAACCTCCATGCCTTTTAAACTGGGATCTAAATGAAGCCAGAGGAAGAAAACCCTTTGCTTGAGCCACTGACCATCATTATTCTGCTTACAGTACACACTTGGGAAGTTTTCCTGTTCATAACTCACTGTCTGCAGAGCACTGCACCTCTCAAAGATATGCAAGTTCATTCCAGCATTTATCTGCTCTTTTCTCCTCAGGAGTTCAACTGTTTTTCCGCCTGATGGTTAGAATGAATTGGAGATTTTGAACTCATCCATCAGATTTGGAAATGATCCCTGAATTGATGAGAGTGTTTAACAGTTAATTGAACATTTCTTTTGTGAACTTTCATTGTTTCAAAGTGCAAAAATGCCTCACCCAGGGAGGTGGGCAAAGAAGAGAAGATCCAAGGCACGTCTTTGCCCCACAAATATTTTCATCCTCTAGAGTGCAGCAGACTTTTAAATAACAGGGGCACCACTGTGGTCTCACTCTTGGCTATCACAAGTAAAGAGTGATCTTGAAAGGATTTTCATAGATCCTGAGACCTCCAATGTTCTGCTGCAGGAAATAAACGGTCATTTTTCCAAGAAGTTACAAATTAAACATACACATTCTGCAGCCAACAAGGCTTTCCAAGGGGGCCTGATGGTGCCTGTAAGTATTTAGCTGGTTTTTAATCTTAGTGTAATCTTTGTACCCCACTCTCTTAGTTGACTTTGAAAATTCACACCTGTAACCAAGGAAAAAAAAATGAACGTGGATTTTTTCTTACGCCTCGACAGTCATGAAAAAAAAATCTTCCAGACTTTCTGCTCCTTTATAGCTCTCCAGCTAAGGA